>NC_090931.1:820078578-821328578 GCF_040938575.1 Ambystoma mexicanum
CTATCCTGGGACCATCAACCGACTTCCACGCCATAGCAATTCTGCGTTTCGCCAATATGCAAAGCAGGTCTTTCATTTTGGTAGGATGAGCAAAATGAAAGACCTGCTTTTGCAATGATTTTGGTAGGACCTGTTCCCTAGGCGTCCCTAGGGAACAGGTCCAGCAAGCAAAATTCTAGGGCCCATATTTTCATCCGGCTACCTCCCCGTGTCCGTCCCTGCGAGGCTCCCCACCACAATTTCTGGATCACTGGGCAAGCCCGAAACACATGCATCATGTCCGCCCGCTCCCGTGTGTACATCTTGGACAGGCCAAGTCACCTCGTCCCACCATACTGAACAAGCTGTGCAGAGTCAAGTATGCTCTGTGCGTGACGTACAATTGGGTGAGCTTGAACCTGGCATTCCGCGACACGAGTTTAGTGTACAGCAATGCTTTCTTCCATTCCGCTCCTGTGAAGACTCTTACCATGTCCTCTTCCCATTTTCTGCGCACCTGTAATTCTTCTGCACCCATGTTATTTAAAAACGGGTCATACAGTCTGGAGACCATGTGTCCCCCTTCTGACACGAAATACATGTATCCAATGTCACAATGGTTTCCACTTTCATTTCAGTCATTTCCTCCTGATTCTTCTAATCATGCCTAGATACAACAGAAACTGACCTTCATGTATGCCATATTTACTGGCCAGGATCTGGAAAGCTGTTATTCTGTCATCTCTCACTAGGTCCCTCCCATCCCCGTAGCCACTCTTTTGCCATCCCTGTACCTCCTATAATGCCTCACAGTTTCCTGCTGTCCTCTGATAACTCCCACCAATGGTACATGTACAGAACAGGGATCCGGTGTGCCCAGGAGTCTCCAAGCTCTGCACCATATATCTTTGCCAAGTTTCAATACTTGAGAGGGCCTTGTCAAATCAATCTCTATCACCCACAGTATTTCCTTCAGAAAGTATTGCCCTATCATCGGCTGCAGCAGCAAGGTCTTCTGCAAAGCCTCATACCCTAGCCAGTGTACCACAAATTGCAGCTGCCCCGCTAGGATCCCTTTCATCCCGCCCACAGCTTTAGTCCCGCTGCAGAGTGCGCAAGGTGATTCTACTCCTCCCTCCTTCCCACAAGAATTCTCAAGTCATCCCATTCAATCTTTGGAAGAAAGCCACTGGAATGTTTTGAGGTACGTTGATAAAATAATACAAGAGGCAAGGGATTAGAGCCATTTTCAAAAGAGCTGCTCTCCCTGGCACCCCAAGGGGCTGGCCACGCCATCTAGAGCTTACAACGCATTATTCCTGTGCGAGGCCGCTGGGTCATGCTATACATTAACACCTAGGTAGAAAAAGGTGTACATCAAAATGTGATAGTTGCCGCTCGTCAAGACCCGTGAGTCCCGCGAGCGGGACAAACAGGACTACTCTCTTTTCACCTGGATCCTAAGAGCTTGACGAACTGATCAATGACATGTAACGGGTGCAGCAAGTTATCGTCTGGCCCACTGACATACAGCAACATATTGTCTGTAATATAGGGAAACCAGGTGTACCACTCCGTCTATCGTTATTCCAGCCTCCACATACTCCTTCCGAAGAGAAACAGCCAATTGCTCCAATGCTAGGATATAGAGCATTTGTGACAGCAGACAGCCCTGCTTCATACCTCTCTGTACCTCCCATGCCTCAGAGATCTGTTTGCCTGTCTTCACATATGCCATGGGGGCCGTATAGATCAATTTTACCCATCGCAAAAAAACATTCCCCATCCCAAATTTTGGCAGGGCCACAAGCAGTCAGTCCCTATGGACTGAGTCAAAGGTCTTGACTGCGTCCATTGAGGCCACCGCGTAATCTTCCGTCCTTTGCCCATTGCTGTCTATGATGTGATGTAGCCTTCGCAGGTTCCATGTGGTGTTATGCCCTGGAACATACCCAATTTGATCAGTGTGGACTAAGTCCCCTATCACCCTCTTTAGCCTATTTGCCAGCACCGCAGTTAGGGTTTTACAATCCTGACTCACCATTGAGAAGGGCCAATACGACCCACATCATTGTGGAGGCTTACCAGGTTTAAGGATGGGTATTATAATAGCTTTCCTAAAACTATTTGGTAACACTCCCAACTCCTGTGCCTCTGTAAAGACAGCCAGCAGTCTAGGTGCTAGCATTTCTGCATATGTTTTATAGAACTCACATGAGAGTCTGTCTGGTCCCGGGTTCTTGGAGTTTGGAAGCTCTCTTATCACTTCACTTATTTCATCTAACGTCAATGGAGCATCTAATACGCCTACCTGGTTGTCTCCAAGTCTTGGTAGGTCGATTTTGCGCAGGGCATTGTCAACATCTCTATCCATCTTGACTGCCCCCTCAGTGTATAGGGATTTATTGAATCCAGAAAATATCTCATTAATCTTACCTTGGGTTCTAACTATATTTCAATTTGCATCAGCAGTGGTATTGATCCCCTTTCTTGGTACTTCCCACCTACACAGCCACACCAGCAGCCTCCCAGGTTTGCCTCCCTCTGCATGTAGTCTTGAGTGTATTTTGCAAAGTCAAATTGTCCCAGCCTTTCCCTTTCTCTCATGCATCTTTGCTTCTGTTCCACCTAATGCCCTAATTCTCCAGGTATTTCCCCGTCAGCGCTTTCCGCCCCGGCTCTCCTTTTCAACTTCTTCCAGGGCCTGTGGTATGTCCATCCTGAGGCCTCCCATTAGGCCTCCTGTTTTCCAAATGGCTGCTCCCCGCATGACCACCTTAAATGCGTCCCATAATGTGCTCATCTTTGTGACGCGATCACTGTTAATGTTGAAGTAATCCTGCATCTGATTTCTCAAGTAGTCATGAAAAAAACCTCATCCTGCAGAGCTTCCGACCTTAGGCAACAGGTGGGTATGCAGGGTCTTGGAGTAGTGCTCTGACATGTTACTATCAACGGAGCATGATCAGAAAGTGTCCTAGCCTTGTATTCTGCATGTGCAAATTCGCCCAGATTTTCCCTCCCAGTGAAAATGTAATCTATCCACGTATGTACCATGTGGTGTCCACAAAATGTGAATAACTTCTCGTCACCCATGTGCCTCCATCTAGATGTCCACCAATCTAAAGTCTGAAAAGCAGCAAACTAAGAGCTTTAGCCGACGGCGCAGGTTTCCTATGTTCATCATCCGATGTGCCCAAGCCAGAGTTAAGGGTGCAATTAAAATCCCTGCCTCAAACCCACACCACCTCTCTATACGCAGACAGCCTTGAATATAGCGACTTGAAGAACACTGTGGTGTCATGATTCAGGGCATATTTTACAAAGCAGACTTCCCTATTTTCCCATAGTCCATGCACCACTATCATTCTACGCACATTATCTTTTTTTAACTCCAGCAGAGAAAGGTGACCCGTACAGTTTGCCTCCCCATTTACTAGCCAGCGTGGCTTGCCTTTCCGCTGTGATGTGCGTTCCCTGTAGCATTGCCCCCTGAATGCCCTTCCTTATCACATAAGCATGTATTTTCAATCTCTTCACATAATTGTTGAGACCTCTTACATTCCAGTTGAGTGTGCCCAAGCCCCTAAGCTTTGTCAGAACAGGTTGCGTTTGGGCCTTCTAATTCCCAACCACCCTCTCAGCCCTTCTAGTGGCTCACTATGCTTTGATTGCCCCTCCATTAACTGAGGCCATATCACTGACCAATGACTGTCTTTGCATGATAGTCCATTCTTGCATTTCACCCCTACGTGGTGGCCTAAGACCCAGCCCCTCTTACTCCTGTACGTCGCCTGACCATTTCCCAATGTTCATGATTCCACCTGTCGGGTAACATAACAGTCCTACCCAACCAAACCCATTGCCTTCCCCCCCTCCTTCCCTTCCCAACCCCCCACTACTTCAAGAACAGCACAAAAACATTTGGCAGCTGTCGTGTGGGCACCTGGCCTTTGTTCCACTGTTCCACTGTCCCAGTTCCAACTTCCCCTGCTTGTCGTCCTATTGTGTTCCTAGCGCTTTCGTGTTAAGGCACATTGAGAAGGTAGTGGTGCCCAGAGTCCATTTCCGGGTCACGGTTAGTGTCATTTAGCTATGGGTCATTATTATTTATATGCGGTAGCTGCTGTATCCCTTGCCCATCCAGGATTGCGCCTCCTCCATACTGTCAAGGAAGTGTGACCTCCGATTTTGGAGAATCTTCAGTTTGGCAGTATAAATCAACATGTAACTTAGGTTTACTGGCCTCAGTCGTTCCTTAGTTAGTACAAACATCGCCCTTTGCCTCTGGACCAATGCAGTGTAGAGGGGGTATATTGGCAATTTTGAGGACCCCTTGGTGATGGTGCCCCTCTTCCCTAGAAAAAGCCAGGATCCTTTCCCTGACCTTATAGTTCAGTAAATTCCTGGGTTAATGTGCCTGGGCCCTCCTCCTGCAACAGCATATTTTCAACATATTCAGTGGGGTCCTTTGCTTCCTTGCCCTTAGGGGGTCCAAGTATTCTACCGTTGTTCCTGCTGGCTCTCCCCTCTGCATGTTCCGTACAGTGCTCCAGAACCTTCACCCTATCTATCATATGCGCCACTTGGGTCTGAACACTGGCTATGTTTGCTGTGTTATCCTGCACCTGCTGTTCCGCTGTCCCCAGACGATCCTCCAGCGCCCGTACATCTGACAGAGCAAACCCACGTTGACAATGACTGCATCAATCTTGCACTCCAGTATTTTCAAAGCCGCTATAGCCGCTAGCATGGGACCTTCTTCTTGCATGGCCACCTGCGATGCTACAGCCACCTTTGCCTGGTGGTCCTGCTGTCTCATATTGCCATCCGCTTTCTGTCTATAGGCCTCCATGACGATTTGTCTGATCTTCCCCTTCCGGTCCTTTACCGGCATCGATAGGCAGTGTCCGCGCCATGCCAAAATGTCTGTCGTGACAGCGCAATATTGTATTGCTTTTTCTTGGCCACGTATAGGGACCTCAGAATTACGTCCCCCTAGACAAAGCAAGTTATTGGACTCAGGCAACAAAACAAACCATTGGTTATAAAAAAACAAAATGGCTTGTTATAGGCCCTTTATTCGCTTGTTTATACCCACACACATAACATATAGTCATTTATACAGAAACATAGAAAAAGGGCATCACTGTTAGAATTGTTGCAGAAGACACCTTCATCTCGGCCACCACAACACTGCTTAGTCCCAGAGCAGGTAGGCAGAGAGATCACTTGTACTAACGGTATCTGGAGCGGAGCGTCCTCCCTCTCAGCGGGACTGCATCAACCGGGGGTCCAGTTCTGGTTTCCCAAGAGGAATATCTCTTCCCTTTATAGGGGGAATCCCCGCTCCTCAATGGTTACCAGACTGCCCTCGGCCGAAGAGCAGCCCATAAGCAGGAGGCGCCAACAGTGGAAAATTCCAGCTAGAAGTTGGAAAACGGAGCTTCTCTTCCTTATCTTCTTTCCCAGTATCCCTTATCACTGCACCTGCAGAATGCTACGACTCCCTTTCTGGCTCGTCCTTCGGAGGACACTACAACAACTATTCTCCACAGTTAGTTTAGCCAACATCAATATGTGACCTTGCCTCCGGTGCAGAAATACACGTCTACTTACTGAGCCCCACAAAACCGTAGGCTTTCATTGCGGTAATGGAAGTGAATGTCCAAAATGGCTATGCATCGACGCCATGTTCTTTAAGCTCTTTTTTTTCCACGCACGCACTACACTCCACCCCTTGGACCAAGGTTGTCCAACATACGGCCAGCGGGCCACAATGCGGCCCTCCAGGGCATTTCATGTGGCCTGCGAGGCTGTACAGAAAACATTGAACCGGGCCCAGTTTATTTCATTTTGTTCAATGTTTGTTGGGTCCGTGGACACGATTAATTTATTTCTGCAATGGTGGTCGAACCAACATTGCAGAAATGAATAAATTAATCGGGTCCACGGACCCGGCAAACATTGAACAAAAAAATAAATAAACTGGGCCATGGCAGAGGGCTGTTATTGCCTCCGACACGGCCGGGTTTATTTATTTATTTGTTGAATGTTTGTCGGGTCCGTGGACCCGATTAATTAATTTATTTCTGCAATGTTGGGTCCGACCAACATTGCAGAAATAAATTAATTAATTGAGTCCATGGACCCGACAAACATTGAACAAATGAATAAATCAGGCCGTGGCCTGTAACTGCCTCTGGTGCCCCTGGCACCGGCCGTGGCCTGTAACTGCCCCAGAGGCAGTTACAGGCCACGGCCCGGTTTCAGGGGCACCAAGTACGCGGGTGCTCCGGCCCCCCCTCTGGCCCTCCTAGGCCGGAGAGAAGAGACGCAGTATGGATGGCCCTTTGTTCCATCCATACTGTGTCTCTCTCTGGCGGCCCGGGTAAAAGCCGGGTAAAAAACGATGTTTAAAAATTGAGGGACGGATGCAAAGCAAGATGCTCTTGTTTTCCATTTGTCCCTCAATTTCTAAAACTCATTTTGGTTTGGGTATACTTCTACATCTGTGTGCACGGATGTAGAAGTACACCCAACCCAAAACGATTTTAGAAATGGAGGCACAGATGCAAAGGAGAGAAGCACCTGCTACATTTTTTGAAATATTTGCAAGGAACTTGGGGTTGGTCACCCTAAAAGGGGGCAACCAGACGTGGACTACTTGTTCTCTGTGCTCAGAGAGACAAAGCTTCATCTCACTGATTTGGCCCAACAAGACTGAAACACATGTATGGGGTTGCTTTTGGTACTCTTGTTCAGAGAGAAATTGCCATAGCATTTCGGTGCTGGACTGCCCATGTGGGCGGGACAAACAATGATATGCAAATGGATATTTCCCATCTGTGAAATGTACAGTGAGCAAAAAGCGTGTGCTGCAAACTCTCATCTCAGAACAGGTTATCATGCCATGTTCTTTCTGGAGAGGAGCGCCTGCTACCTTTTTCGAAACCGATGCAAAGCAAGTCTGTCCCTCAATTTCTAAAAATCTTTTTGGGTTGGATGTATTTGTACATGCAAGAGCGGTGCACAGATGTAGAGGTGCACCCAACCCAAAACGATTTTTAGAAATGGAGGCACAGATGCAAAGCAAGTCTGTCTCTCAATTTCTATCAAGAGGGGTGCACAGATGTAGAGGTACACCCAACCCAAAACGATTTTTAGAAATCGAGGCACAGATGCAAAGCAAGTCTGTCCCTCAATTTCTAAAAATCTTTTTGGGTTGGATGTATTTGTACATATGTGCACCCCTCTTGCATTGCATCTGCGGGGGGAGGTGGCAGGGAGAGGGCAAATTAGACGGTTTGCATGTTTCTGAGTGTGTACGTGGTGAGGGTGAATGCTATGCTATGGGTGGGAACGGAGGCGTTGAGGGAGGTAACTCCCCTGAATTCTAAGGAAGGTAACAGCGTGGGAGAGGGTGGGAGTGTGGGGTGAGGTGGGATCACCTTCTTGGGGGGTTTAGCGGGGTGGGTGGGTAGTAGAATGTGATAACTCGGCCTTTTGACCACATAAATCGGTCTTCAAAATGCAGAATTATCACATAGAACCCAGTATGGACCTTGCCATACTGTTGACCTTGTTCAGTGTAATAGCATTTAATGGGACAGTACTTGCAGGGCATAATGGTGCAGAGCTAATGGGCTTCTATATTTCTTATTGACAAGGCCCTAGCACTTCTCAGCAGATTTATTTATTTTTATTGGTTATTTATAATGCGCATAATATGCCCATAGGGATCGAACCTGTGTTGCTCCATGTCGTCTTGCTTCCAAGGCGAGTACGTTGCCCCTGAGCTATCCTCCCAAGACTCTGAAGATCTGAAGTACATTTAATGATACAGAACCAGAACTATTGAGCAAGTATAAAATCATCTTCATCATCATCAGAATAAATCAACACTGTTGTGGTTATACAAGAGCTAATATATTTAAAGGGATGGAATTACTCAGAATGTAGCAGCACTATTCAATAACCCAAAGTGCTTAAGCATAGTTAATGTGAAGATACGACACTTCTCACCATTGGGACAGTACTGCCTTGGCCAGAGTTTCACACTGAAGAAGTGAGCAAGAGATCCGGGGTATGCAGCCCACACACACGCATGGGATTCCCATGCACCCACTTGCGAGATTTGCACCAAATTAGTGAGATTGTGCTCCAAGGTAGGAGGCACACGCACAGTCTTTGCTCTGAGGCTTGACACACTTACAGGATGGGATGGCATTTTGTTCGCCCATCCTAGTTGTGTTGCTCTGCCTTTTGAGGTCTACTACAACCTGGATGATTATAGAGGGGTGGAGAAAGGGCAGTATTGGCCTACTGGAATGCAACTGGAAGACTTAAACCTCCTTCTTACTTGACTTTAGTATATGCAGTACATGCTAGCCAATGTTTCTACTGTTCTGCACCCCCCGCCCGCTTCGCACCAAGTTGGCGACTACGTGCAAATGCGGTCATATAACTGCTGGTGATGTCACTTCCTATATTTGGGCACCACCCGGGAAATTCATAAGTCGGTTCCCCTGCCCGATTTATTTATTTGTTCAATGTTTGTCGGGTCCGTGGACACGATTAATTTATTTATTCCTGCAATTTTGGGTCCGATCAATAAACTAGGCCGTGGCGGAGGACTTTTACTGCTTCAGGTGCCCCCTGGAATTGGATTATGCTTCTTTCATTACCACAGAAGTAATGAATGTGCATTACAGAGATAAGCTGGAATATGTATTGGGCACACTGTACATGCTCAGGCAGCATCAATCATGCTTTGTAGAGGATATGATATGATTTGGCATTTATAACGTGCCTATACACAAGTGTTTCGAGGTGCGACGAGTCAAGGGATGGGGAACAACGGGAAGACAGACAACAATCTTACTAAGCCAGGTGTCATTCAGATCACACAAGTGCATGGGAAGGGGGAAAGGGAAAGGTGCATGGGGGAAGGGAGAGGGGAAAGTGCAGTACAAGGGCTAGTAGAAAAAAGATGATAAACAGCCAGAGGTGGCAAGTGCAAGGTAAGTGCAGACATAAGTGCTGGTACGTGGACTGAAGGGATCCAGGAAACAGTCCCCAGGTGCAGGGGTTGCCAGGGAGGCAATGCAGGTGTGCAGCTGACGGTGCCTGGGCCCGAGATCAGGCAGGGTGGCCAGGTAACCAGTGCAGTTTCAGCCAGGAATTCAGCAGGGGAGAGGGGGAGAGAAAGCAGAAGCAAAGAGGAAGGTCTTGAGGTGCTTCCGGAACCAGAGATGGTTCTCCTCAAGTTTCAGGGAGGTAGGAAGGCTGTTCCAGAGGGAGGCCCCTGCCGAAGAGAGAGATCTACCACCAACTTGTTGCTTGGAGAAGCGACTGACCCTGAGGGAGTTGGAGGCGGAATAGCGAAGGGCTCGGGAAGGAAGGTATTTAGGAAGAGAGAGTTGAAGGTATTGCGGCCCCAGGCCCCAGAAGGCCTTGTGGAAAATGCAGAGGGTTTTGAACTTAATCATCGCAGCCACTGGGAGCCAGTGCAGAGATTTCAGTCCTGGAGAGATACGATCCCTGGGCTTGAGGCCAGGGACAAGTCTCGCAGTCCTGTTCTGGATAAGTCGCAGAGGGCGGAGAGTAGAGGCAGGCAGATTTAGATAGAGGCTGTTACAATAGTCCAGCCTAGAGAGAACCAGGGCTCTGGAGACAGTGAGCTTCTGGGGGAAGGAGAGGAAAGGAAGAATACCTCAGAGGAGGTGCAGCTGGTAGTGTGACTTCTTAGAGACGTCAGAGATGTGAGGAGAGAAGGAGAGTGTGGAGTCGAAGATGACCCCGAGGTTTTTAGCCTCAAAAGTGGGAGCAGGAGGAGGGCCAAGAGAGGCCGGCCAGAGAGCTACAGGGAAGGAGGGAGCCGGTGTGCCGATGAGGAGAATATCAGTCTTGCTGGCATTAAGGCAGAGCAGAGAGGTTAGACCCATGGGGGACACCACAGGTAGAGTAGAAGACAGAGGAGAGGAAGGACCCAAGTTGGACCTAGGAGGGTCGGTCAGAGAGGAAAGAGGTCAGCCACGCCAGAGCCTGACCAGTGATACCCAGGTTATCACGGAGACGGTTGAGCAGGATGGCATGGTTGACAGTATCAAAGGCAGAAGATAGATCAAGCTGGATGAGGACGCAAGGAGTGTTAGAATCAAGGTTGGAGAGCAGTTTCTGTGCTTCTGGCAGCTCTGAAGCCAGACTGATGGTCATGAAGACAACCAACAGATTCAGTATGGAGATTCAGCTGGGAGATGGTCAGTTTCTCCAGGAGCTTGCCCAGCAAGGTAGTGATAGAGATTGGGCCATAGTTAGCCTGGCAAGTGGGGTCAGCAGAGGGTTTCTTAAGGGGGTTCATAAGGGAGTACTTCAGGGGGGATGGGAAGACTCCAGTGATGAAGGAGTGGTTGCAGAAATCAGCCAGGGCAAGAGCCAGGGAGTCAATGTGGTCCTTGATAGTTTTGGAAGAACAGGGGTAAACCTGTTTCAAACGAGACTTTCATCGATCGGACTTGTCTAGAAACCTCATCTGCTGATAAAAGGGGAAAGGAAGAGTTGGAGGGAGGATGGGTGGCTGCAGAAGGGCCAGAGGAGGATCAGGGAGTAGGGGGAGGGAGGGGATAGGAGGAGAGTGCGTACAGGATGTCCTCAGTTTTTGAGAGGAAAGAGAGGCCAGTGCCACACAGAGGGCCTGGGAAGGAACAGGAGAGGTAGAGACTGCGGCCGGGTTGGCCAGTTCCTTGCAGATTAGCATATTAGGACAATGCGGGCCTAAATTGTGAACAGCCAGCATAGACATGTTGCTACAGAGGCATATTTTGGGCACAACCAGCATGCCAATTTGTTACATCAGTGACAGTGCTGTTTTACACTGTGGACACATTGATCATTCAAATGTGCTGTGTTCTACAATGTTCTTTTCTGCTATTGGTGACATGGAATGTACATGTTCCCCTTTAGAACCGATTGTAAATTTATGGCTTTTTGGTCTCTTTTCCTGCTGTAAAATGCACAATTTCAGCCCCATATTTTGAAAAAAAATCTTGGTGGGGGGGGGGCCCCCTAAATCCTCCCGAGATCGTTATAGCTCCCTCGCTACGCTCGGTCGCCGCCACTGTTTCAGAGAAATATCAACACATACACACTGGAAGAAATCGCAAGAAACTAACCTTTGATCAATGCCCCTGACACCAAAAGCTATCTTTGGGACTGCATGGCTATGCCTGTGATGCTATTGTGTGAAAGGTCACACACCATTGCTTTTAAATATACTGCTTTGGGCGAGGGTGTTCACTTTTGGCTCGCCGGCCCACCGGGTGACAAAAAGTTAATGCTTCGGCCCCACATTCAAAAAGGTTGAACAGGCCTGCCTTAGACTATTAACTACCATAACCCAATGAGCGAAAAGATGGTTCCCAAAATCTACGGAACATCTCCCATAAATTCAGAATACATGAAACACAACAACCTCAAATGACTAAAACCCGAAAAAATCCAAATAAAAACCGAACGCAATGCCTCGAAAATGCATGCAAACAACTGATCCCACCCATCCCCGCCCTGATCTTGGGTTACTCGGGCGACTAGATCTTTCAACCCACCAATGTGTTTCTCAATGGAACGGGAATGATCTTCTAAATTAAAACAACACATCCCTCCTACAGCATAACCTAAATGATGCTTCAAAAACAAATAGTACCAGCCCTATTCTGCAAAATAGCCTTTCTAAAATGTCTATTATCTAACAATAACTCTGCTAAAGCCTGTGAAGTCTCATTAAGCCCTTTCACTAACAAGCAAGCAAGTGTAATCATGGTTTTATATCCTCCAGCTGCCAGACCCCAAAATCCCACTAACGAAATGGCTAACGGCAATACTTCAGCTTCAGACAACAAATGCACATCAGAATTACAATCAGGTGGCCGGGCGGTATAATGATTTGCTCTTGTAGACCGCTGAATAACGGGCTGTAAAGGAAACATCATTAATCCAAGATGTGTTAAAGCACAAGGGCCACCCGAAATATTAGCAGGTATTTATGAATAAGTATAATTCCCATAAGAAAACAACCAACCCATAGAAAGTTTCACATGATTCAGGTAACTAGCAGTTAAAACAGTAAGATTACATAGCATGTTATTTGACACATCAACACAAACACGAATAGGTCACGCACATAGGTGCTATTCAAAACCAATTCTTCCCTCGCTTTTGGTCAAATCCAATTGTTAACATTTCCCGACATATTTCACATCACAAGACATATGCTAACAAACATCAGCCAGAGCAACATCGTGGGTGATGATGCGAGTCATGTTTTTCCATTTGTGGTCTGTGTCCGTACAGAACTTACAATACTCATACACGGAAAAAAGAACTTTGTACGTCAGAATCCTCCACCAGAAAATCCTCATGCAATACCCTGGATAGGTGTTGCAATACTGGGGGAGGTGTTGGTATAGCCACAAGACAGGTGGAAATCTGATTTGCAGAATCATGTACATCCGCCGAACGGAAATGTGAAATGTTCAACACTCGTGCCAAGTAAACCCATATATTCTCAGGTTGCCCGACAATGGCTGAAAAGCCCTGCTGCACAAAGGACATATAAACTGCAGAAGTAGGCTGGGCATCACGCTTACGCCCTTGTCGTTTCCTCGAAGCACTGCGATTCGCTGCAATAGATGCATCCTCCGGTGCAAAGGTCCTATCAGATGGATCAGTCCTCATCCAGATTCCTGACTCCATCTGTAGAATGGAGACAATTGCCACGTTTTCCAGTGTGTCCCCGAACCCTCCCGAAGACACACCACCTCGCTTCACACAGGCAACCAGCATACTCAGGATCTAAAAAAATCAGAATTCAAAAACAAGATATCAGTGGAGTACATCACTTGTGCAAATAACATTTTTCAGCGGGACTATGAGTCAATTTTCTCTTCCCAGGTTCCATCACAAGAACCACCTGATCCTCTCCTGAGGCTATTACAACTGCCGGTATGGGCAGGCCATTGGGCTTTTCCAGCCACATTTTGGCACCTGGAACCATTGTATCTGATGAGCCAAAACCCTTGTCACCACAAGTTCTCACTACCATAGGCCGCTCCCTTTCTTTCCCATGGACACAGCACAGGCACCGTATCAATTGTGCCACCCTATCTCCCCTATGGATGGGTAACATGTTTTCTCTGCAGTTCATAAGAATGACCTTGATTTCTTCTTGATAATCTGCATCCCACCCAACACCTGAATACCTCTCAGGGCTAGTCCAGATCTAGGGGCAATTAATCCCATATGGTCAGGTGGAATTTGCACCCCAATCCCTGTCTCAATCCCAATAATGCCCCTGGGCTCAAGTCACGTCTGTTCCCTCGCATGCAAATCCACCCCTGCAGAGTCAGGGGTAGCTCGATAAGGAGCCAATGCCCCAGGGGACATTTCCCAATATAAGAGGGTTTTCATAGCTCTGTTAGGTTTACATTGCAAAGCCGGCATCAACACGCGCATCAATGGAGTTGCACTGTTCGAAATTGCACGATTATTAAGAATCTGAACCACATCCAACAAACATTCTCGCCACCCTTTCAAGGTGCCCTCACCAGTTTTTTACAACTTTTCTTTCAGCAATCAATTCATTCTCTCAATTTACCCCGAAGCCTCAGGGTGATATGGGACATGGAAGATCCATTTAATACCTTTTTCTTGACAATAGTCCAAAACCAACTTCCCCTTAAAGTGTGACCCATTATCAATTTGAATCTGTAAGGGTACTGCGTAATACACAGCCACTTGATCTAGCAATTTGATCGTGTTCAATGGGTGGCTCTTTTGCAAGGCAACACCATTAGATAACCGGAATACGTGTCTACACTAGTGCACGCATACTGACATCCTCGGCTAATGGGCAATGGACCAATATAATTGATCTGCCAAATACGTCCGGGCAATTTACCGTGTTTCAACGTGCCGTGAATTATATGTGGAATAGATCTTTGTTTCTTATGTTGGCACATAGGACATTGCAAAATCAGTGTTTTCACCATTTCTAATGGAAGGCTAATTTCCCTGTCTTGCACCCACCTGCCCACTCTTCTGGTTGGCCCACTTAGCAATCCCATCATCCTCAGCCCTCGTGTCCATGACTGAAATCTTGGCATGTTCGTCTGCAACAGAATTGAACCGCCTTTCTAGTGAATCTGGTGCACAATGTGCGTCTACATGATACACAGCTATGGTAGTATGCCTTAGCATTTCAGCAATGTCTTGCCAAAGTTCTTTTCTCCTTAGTTGTTTGGCATTAATTTTTTCATCTGTTCTTTTGCCAAGTAGGCAACCACACATCCAACCCATTCGCCACAGACCTTGAGTCTGTATAGATGTAACAACATCCAGGCGTCTCTTGCTTTAAAGTCTGATGCATGGCATACAATTCTGTGAATTGGCTACTCTTCCCATTCCAGATGTAGTTAACACCTTTTTCAATTTAGGATTATATAAAACAGCTTTCCAGTATCGCTTAGTTCACACATATTTAGCTGAACCATCAGTAAACCAAGCATGTTCAACTTGCTCACTCCTTAATTCTCCATAGGGAATTCCCCATTTTACTGGAGATTCATGGACTTCCCTACTCTGCTCGGGTTCTAGATTCACTAATGGAACCCCTGCCACCTGCTTGTGTAACTTCTAACCTCCACCCTTTCCTGTTTTGGCACGATCTTGAATGTACCATTTTCACTTAGTGATACTGGCCTCTTCTGCATGCCCTATTCAATGTGTTTAAGGGGAGCTCAATACCCACTGTATGATCGGTATGTCCGATCGGATCAATATATTGTGACCCACCGTCATTTGTTCCGTATCCACGAGTGCGCAGTAACATGCTAACAATTATTTCTCAAACAGAGTATATCTGTCACCAGCATCGGGCAATTTACAACTCCAAAATCCTAAGGGCACCCCACATCCTTTCTTGTTTTTGCCACAAACTCAAGTTCGCATAGGTACCCTGTACAGATACATTTAGCTCCACCTTCCCATCCCTGAATGGCCATAAATCAAGCACTTTCTGTATGGTGTCTTTGGCTAGTTGGAACGCTCCATCTTGCTCTTCACCCCAATCAGAATTGAATTTATTGCATGTCACTTTGTAAAAGGGCACCAAGATTTGCCTCAAATGTGGTATATGTTGTCTGCAGAATTCAAAAAACCCAATAAACTGCTGAGCTTGTTTTTTACTTCTCGGAGTGGTAAAGTCAAGAATCGTTTGCTTAGCTTTTGGCACCATTTCGCGGTGTCCATTATGCCAATGAATTCCCAAGAAAATCATGGTCTCTGCTGGACCTTGGGTTTTGGCCTAATTAATTTCCTACCCTTCCTTCCATAGTCCTTCAATGATAAGATCTACTTGCACTCGCACACTATCTCATCCTTCCCCCTGTATCAAAATGTCATCAATGTAATGCACAATTTGCACATCCGGTTTGCACTGAATTTTATCTGGTTGTTCTGCCACCAGCCGGTGACAGATTGTCGGGCTATGCATGTATCCCATTGGCAGGCGTTGGAACGTATACTGCCTCGCATTCCAGGAAAGCGCAAACTGCTCTTCACATTCATTAGCAATCGGTAGGGTGAAAAAGGCATTAGCCAAATCTAACACTGCACACCAAGTTCCCTCAAACTTTTATACATTTTCAATCAAAGTCACTGCATCAGGGACTGCAGGTATTAACGGAGGAGTATATTTATTCGACTTTCGATAATCAACAGTAATACAGTAACTTCCGTCCGGCTTCTTGACAGGCCAGATCGGATTGTTCGAAGCCGTAGTCGCGCGGAGCGTAATACACCAGCTTCTACATACCCTTCAATGCTATCTGCAATTTCCTTCTGCCCCCCCCCCCCCTGGAATTCGATAATGTTTCATGGATACGTGTTTAATGGCTATTGGAACCTGCACCAGGGGCATTTTCAATGTTGTTACTACCACGGAGTACAAATTAAAGCACTCACCTCAAACTGGTAAAGTTTAACTTCCAATCCTAGGATTAATCCCTCTAGAATGTCGAATCCAATAATGTGTTCAGGGATAGGAACCACAAACACCTGATATTTGTTCCTTTTCAAACTTCTGATTTTCATATTGATTTTAGTTTGAACGGCAGGGGTCTCTTATCCCCCCAAGCCGGTGATCATAAAATGTCTTCCCTTAAATCTTGAAGGATTCCCATGTATCAAAGAGGCCTCCTCCCGGTATCAATTAAGGCGCGTACCGCTTGTATATTTCCTGATTGCCAAAATAATGTCACCATTACATGAGGCTCTGTCTACCTTAATTTGAGCAGTTTTTACCAGAGTTTGACCACTATCCTATTAATACTTTGAGTGCATGTATTTAGACTCCATCTGCACCATCGCACTCACCATTTTCCTCAAATCGGCATAAGTTGGGATTGGGGGGACACTCCTGAAAACTCACTGTCCCCCTCATCCGATGGGGGTGCAGAGGGAACCCTATCCCTCTTGTGCTTCTGAACCTCCTGTCGCTTCACTTGTTTATAACGCTCTTTCCCATCTAGACCTTGCTTTTTATACAATTGATACATTTCCTGTGTCTCGATCCCATCAATGTCTTCCCTTGGCACTCCATCTTTTAGCATGCTAAGAACATATCCTTTCTAGATGCACAATAGTCCCGGCTGTCAAACCGCTTTCTGGGAGTGTCTTTCACTTCGCCCCTCCCTCTCTCGCTCGCAGGGTTGTTCCTCTGCTTTTTCCCATTCTCCTAAGTCTGCCAATTGTCTAATAGCATCCACCACCTCATCGGTCATTCAACGAGTCATTCCCAGCAAAAGGGTCATTATAACATTTTTATATGCTGGCGGGGCAGTTCGAATGATGGTATTTCGAGCTGAAACAGACAATGCTACGATTCCCATATGTTGGGGAGTATCCAAATGAATTGGCTCTTTTATGGCATGTTCCCTCACTCGTATGGACTCTCTGAAGGTGTACCATTTCTTATCCTCGGTCGGCAATCTGAGATGATAGGATACTTACGGCTACACCCTTGGGCCGTTAATTGTAACAAAGGCATTTGAACCTCTCCCCCATCGTCGTCATGAGGAGAACCTACACGTAACTGAACTGGTGGACTCCAGCCCTTTAAGACTAGGTAGCAATACCCTTGAGGTGGATGTGGATGCAGAAGTTACTCAAACATCAATAATCGGAACGACCCAGGTAGTTGGCAAAAAGGTAACTGTTTTAATATCAATTATCTAAAACAGGGATTACAACGGACGTCTCAGCATAAGATCTCTCAATGCATCTTTAAAAAATGCATTCTTTTATAGCAACAAATCCTCATTGATGAAATTAACCTATGTATTACTAACGTCATCCTACATGGCAAACTACAAAAACCTAGTGGCAATTGTGATAGGTTCTTAAGAAACCTCTAAGTATACGATCCATACTAGTCTAACAGAGTGAAGAAAAGTGATAGGTTTCTTAACATCAGGTGGGTCAACTAAGCCCTCCCCTTAAACAGGTCTCTATGAATGTCACTAAATACACAACGTCCCATTGGTTACACAAACTATAGGACCCTTAATCACGTGGCACTCTACCATTGATTGGCACTCTAACCTCTGTCAGTATTTTTCCACCTACGTTAGCATCACGCAGGCTGGTCTTCCAGGTGCTGGTGAGCTAGTCTTAACCATAGCTTCCCACCAATTAGCATATTCATCTATCACCTCCTCAGTGGTCTGCTGTCAATTAAGGCTTTGAACTTGCCTTGGGAGTGTTCTTTTGCTCTGGAGAATTCAAGGGAGTGAAGGCACGCTCTGCCCTCATGCGTAGGTGTGACCATCGTGTTCATCCAACATCATCCTTCCATGTGACTGAAGACCACAAAATCAAGCTTCAGAGCATTTAAAATACTATTTTCTAATAGACCTCTTACGTCTTCTTTGTTTTTGTCCATGTCTTCTGAACAAGAGTTTTGTTCTTTCACACGATTTGTATCCAATGTCTGCTCATCCCAACCTGATAAGACCTTGGCTTCTTTGGGCTCGTCCAGCCTTGCCTTTCTGAGATCTGCTTCTGTAATGCAATTGCTTTTGTAACTGCACCACACTGGAAAAGGGGCCTTCCTTCTCTGGTCCAGCTCTGCTATAATACGTAGTGGAAACATCCATTCTTTGCTCACTTCAATATATATGTGTATGTTGGTGCATGCCGCAATCTATTCACTATAAAACTAGCCTCAAGAATACTTTGTCTGCTTGCGTTTCTTTGAATCTGTACACGTCTGCATATGTTTCTTCATCTTGATGCCAATATGTCACTTATCTTTGATCCTTTCTTGATGCCTCATAGAATATCTGCATTCTCTTGTCTCTGCCTCTCTTCCATGTACGTCAGCTTAGCTTTATGTGACGTAACCATTCTTCCCTTCCATTTATTGGTCCTGCTTCTTCCGGGATTTCATTCAAATGGCCATCATACTGTCTCATATGCAGGTATGGCTTTCTCAATGTGAACCTTGCCTCCAGGATTCTCTTCAATATCGGTATTTTCCCTGGTACCACACGTGTCTCACACTCTAGTTCCCAACATATAGGCAATATGGGCAAAGTGGTTGAGGTGGGAGTACTTGGCTCCTTCTCTACACTCTTCCACCCCCAGCCCCCCCATGGGCGATTCATCAACCATTCTCCCATCATCCTTCATCTCTAGACATCCTTGTATGAAGAAATGCTTTTTTGGCATCTTTATTTTTGACTTCCTTCAGGCATCAAGCTGATTTCACTTGTTCATCCTTGTTTGTTCCAAGTCATAGGCATGCACTGTCCACTTAGACTGCAATAGATCCACTTTCCCACATACTTCTTATGGTTCTTTGGATAAAGGAACTTCGGTCCCTTAGGTGCATGGATACTGGCCTTCACAAAGTCTCTGCCCTTCCATCCTGATTCAACATCAATCGCGATTTTCATCCCTTTGGCTTTCTTTGCTGTCTTCTTGCATTGTGTGATTATTATCTTGATCACACAAAATCCAAGCAATACCAACACGGCTCTAAGGAACTTGAACATGCCTTCCATCCATTGTTGAACCCAAGAAAAGAGTGATCCAAACCAGCTGTCATCAGCAATGTCTTCTACTTTGTAAATCATCTGGACGTGTAGCTTCGTGAGCATCTCTATGGCCTCTGTCAAGGTGCCAGTCTCATCGTCATGAGAAAGTATGAATGTGCAACATGATTCTCCGATTTTTGCACAAACACCTCCATCCATACCTGTAAATCCAGGGCGTATCTATTCTGAAGAGTCATCAGTCGTATAGGCTCTCATCTCTTCTCTGATGGCATTGAATTCCTTTACGGTAGTGTTGATTGTCTGTAGCAATTCCCATCTGGTAATCTGCAGCCATTTGGTATTTGCTCCAGTCTGGATTCTCGGCATAAAGATCAGTGTGAATCCGACGAAGTCTGGCTGAACAGCTTGTTCTCATATGGAATGGATTCAAAAGCTTCTATTGACTTGGCAGAGAACTAGTTCTCCCTCTTTATTCGATTAATCAGCTCCACAGATTTTCTCTTCCTCAGGTGAGCATCTGCTTTCAGGAAACTGTCAAGATTCAAGTCACTTTTAGGAATCACCAATGCTGGAACATTCACATTCACTAGTGAGCATCGTCCTCCCCAATCTTTGGCTAGCCTCATATATGCTCTGGATCCACAAGCCCAATAGTGATCCATGATCACTGCTGTTCCAAGTTTCATTCCTGGTACATCAAAGATTCAACCACAGTTCTGATTCTCTCCAATTTTTCTTGTGCCATTGTTTCTAAAGCACAGCTCTGCACTCTTCAAAGGCACTAACTGCAAGGGTCCTCCTCAATCTTCGACCCAGGTCAGTAGCTTAGCATGTCTTGGCCATAGTGACTTGCAGCTATTCTGCACTATGTCAATGGTTGGTTGATAACAACCAATGACCACCAAGGCTCTGCAAATCACCACTCCTTCTTCCCATCCATCTGGTGATAGCACTGATCCACAGATCGGCATTTGGCCTCTGTTCTTCCATCTACGAATTTCATCTGCAGATTTTCCTGGACTCTCCAGTCTTTTGTTTACTTCCCATCTGATTCCAGCTCTTTTCACTCCAGGTTCTTCCTATCTGATCACGTGATTCTTGGTATGCGCCTTGTTTCTTGTCTTTGTGTCTTGGATATAATCATCTTCATCTGGATCTGTCCCTTCAGTTGCCCATTTGAGATAGGCATCTCGACCCATGAACTAGCCTCTTGTATGGCAGAGTGCTATGTGTGAATGACAATGTACTGTGTGGGCATCTACTTCAATAGCTATGAAGATCTTAGACTTCCCTATGCTATAGGGCAAGAGTTCACATACAAAACATTCCTCCTTTGAGGTACTCCTTCCCACTTCTTTCATATGCTGATACCATATGTTATTCCCCAAGTGCGCTGTACTTTCTAGGTAATCCCCTAGCATTTCTCTTAGATCACGTTATTTTCTTACGAGTTTCTCTAATCATCTCATTCAATATGTCAACATAGTTTCTCCTTACTGGACCAACCATAGAAACATTTGTCAGTGGACTGGGTGCTTTTACATGTAGTATCTGTGTAGGAGAAAGATCTAAAAGTCTCTTCCTATACTGAAACCTCATTTTAGCAGCAGCTTAGGCTGGCCATATGGAGTCTGCTATAATCTCTGCATGTATCCTCCATCCAAAAGGTAACCCAGGCTTATCCATCACAGGACCAGGTGCCCTTGCGTGTATCTCTAGAGTAGGAACAATCACAAAAGGTCTCTGCTGCCTTGTAGTTGCCACATCAGTACCCTCCTTCTGTGCAGGAAGATGTACAGGAGTCTTTGCTCCACTTAAGTCTATATAGTAAGCAGTACGTACTGTAAGTGAGAGCAGTATCACTATGAACAGAATACAAGAGTAAATTACGTACAGATAAGTCCATCTACAACAATAGCTTCTTGCACATTGTGGAAGTATCTCCGGATGTGCCATAATATTACTATTAATGCTGCTCGTTTTTACACTTTAAGGGAAAAATAAATAAACTTTAATCGGGCAATATTATGCAATACACTGGAAGCTGCTCCATAAATTCCATCGATCAGCTTCGGCTAGCTGACTGTGCAGTGATGAACAAAATTCACAGTGAATACCAGAAGACATGAAGATTCTCCTTCAGCATGAAACAAAGTACTTTAATCCCCAGCCTCTTGGATCTCTCCCCATGAAAGTCTAATTCAGTTCTCAGTGTTCTCTCAGAGTAAAAGTTCACCTGCGTGATGATGTCTCTTAGCATCTCATTAAGTGCAGCATTATTCCTCGGATCCCTTAGGAACGTTCGGACATCAGTTTGTCTCCCAACGAGATGCAGGCATTCCTCAATCAAATAATAAAATACCAAACTGACCAGTATATGTGCATTATCCGCTGATGGGGGCATTTGCGTTTTCCCCACTGTACTCTGGAAGCTGAAGGCTTTCCTCAATGATATCTGCAAGCAATCTCCTCACGATTGGACCAGTCTTAGGATTTTGCAGGAACTAATGAACGCTAGTAGTTCTCCCCACAAGTGCAGGGTATGCGTGCGAAATAAACAGGAAAACTGCAAGAACAATCCGTGAAACGTTGTCATGAGGCACCACCATGGGTCCCTCCGAAAAGAAATTCAGTGAGAAAGGAAACGAGAAACTGTTCCCTCTTCCAGTCGTCGAAAAGGAACTCCAAATCTGGCATGCTCTCCTTTATGATAAAGACTTAAACATATTTCAGTCCAATGTCAACAAACTCCTGTTGCTCAAGAACAAGTAGCTTCCCTTAACTCCTTTTTTAGTGACTGAAAAGTGTGTCCGGAAATAAGCCACAGCCCAGTGTACTCTTTATCTTTATTCAACAGCTTCTGCGTCCTCCTTCCTCGTTATAGACCTAGTCTGCACGTGCTGTGGTTCTTCCCCAATGCTTACTTCCGACAGGGTTGGGGGTGAAGGTGGTTCTCCAGCATAGATTTTCACATCTCTGAGAAATAACCAAGCATGTCTACCTTGCACTTTGACTGCAGACAGTGTCACGTCTTAAACTATGAAGAGACCATTGAAACGTGGCTTGTGCCACCTCCTGGTGAAATTCCTGTTTAGGACTGAATCATCGGGGAAAAGTTTGGGAAGACATTTTACAACTCCAGTTGTTGTAGCATCTCTTTTTGTGTTCTGAGCTGCCCCACTCCCCTTCCGCTTGAGCTGATCTGAAATGACATAGATCATGCATGATAAGTAATCACGTAGCTCATTTCCTAACAATTCTGCTGTTGTACGGGCATCACTTCTAGTTCTAGATGGAGATGTGAGAGGTGTCCTCAATTGCCACCCTGTCACTATTTCATGGGGGGTAAGATGGTGGTCTGATCGTGGTTGATTTCTCAACGCGTACAATACCAGTGGTAGACAATGCAACCATCCCTTCTTCAAGGTAAGCATTAATTTGGCTATTCTCTCTTTAAGCAAGCCGTTGAGTGTCTCACAGACCCATTCGCTGTGCTTTATGCTAAGCAACAAGCTTATTTGTTCAAAGACTTCATTAACAAAATTAGGGTCATTATCTGATTAATACTTCATACATTCCCCCTCTAGGAAATACTTCTCATTCTAAAAATGTTGCTGCTCAGGTGGAGTCTGGGTGTGTACACGGTCCAGCTTCAATCCACCTCGAGAAGGGACACACCACTACAATCATATAGTTGTATCCATTACATACTTGCAGCATGTCGACAAAGTCAATATGCAAATGCAGAAAGGGTCCATTAGGTCTTGGAATAACTCCTCTAATTGTGCCCATCAGTAAACTTTTGACATACGATACAATTTACTCCATAAAATGCAATGTGTTCTACTATATTTGGAACAAACCAATCCTCCACAATAGTTGCAGCAAGGCTCTCTCTAGTAACATGCACAGGGTAGTGTAGCTGTTTCAACGCCACCCTTAATAAGGCTACAGGCATCACCACTTTACCAGTGCTGCCTTGTCGCCACAATGCTTCAGAGGGGTTTAAAGAACACCCTCTCCGCGTCCACAAGTCTTTCTCATCTTGAGGCGCTTCCCCTTGAATCTCTGCTAATTGAGTCCTAGACAGGTTATTATAACATTCAGCCACACTCATCGCCACCATGCTTTCATTCACATCGGGCGTATCAAACAACTTAATATCTGTACATGCAACTCGCTTTGCTTCCTCATTTGCTTTTTGATTTCTGCGTGAGATAAAGTCTGCTCTCTTAGTGTGTGCTGCGCATTTAACTACTGCGATGGCTACTGGGAGTTGAAGTGCTGTGATAAGCTTGTCCAATAAGGCTGCGTTCTGCACTGGAGTGCCGTCCGCTCAGTGATAGCCCCTCCTTTTCCAACGTACTAATCCCGCATGCACTGTAGATGTCACACAGGCGGAGCCACTGTACACTGTGACTTCCTGGTCTGTGTGTCTCTCGAGCGCGATAATCAGCACCACTAATTCTGCAGCCTGTGCCAAAAAGTGAGATGGTAGTCGTGCACTTATCAGTACTTCAAACTCGCCATTGGCCATGTGCTTCACCACAGCAGCACCTGTATATTTTTGCCCATCATTCTGATTGATTCTAGAAGAACCGTCAATAAAGAGAATCTTCCTGCCAACACATTTTTCTTCACCCTCGGGAGTTCATCATAGAATTTCTCATAAATCGAGCAATCATGCGCATGCTCATCTTCTGCCAGGGGTTCTGCTACAAACATGGAAGGATTCACTATTTTGCATCGCACTATTTTAATTTCCAGATTCAATATGACTACCTAATGGGCAGAAGCCCTTTGAGAAGTCAACGTGACTTTAGGTTTTTCCAAAAAAACAAACAATGCATGTTCAACAAAAAACGTCATGGAACACCCCATTCCTATGCTCGCTGCCTTCTCAATGGTGAATGTGGTGGCAGCCAAAGACTGTTCGCACGGAAAGTGACTCCTCATTATTGGGTGTAGAATCCCACTGTAATATGCAAGGGGCTTGTACCCCAACATGGTTCTCTGCGTAAGTACAGGTGTCATAACAGTGCCATTCGTATGCGAGAAGAAATATAATTCCTCAGCGTAATTGGGAATCCCTAAAACTGGAGCTGTGCAAATTGCCTTTTTCAACTCATCAAACCCTTCTTCCATTTCCTCAGTCCAAACAATTTTCTCCTGAGTTGTCTGTGCAACAAGGGCCTTATGTATGAACTGTAACTGTAATCAAACACCCATGCTCTTACATAGTTACAATAGCATCAGCCCTCTCAGTAGTAACTTTCTTTCCCTCATGCGAAAATAACTGACCTATGTATAGTCATTTTTTTTGACAATACTGTAATTTTGCCTTGTCTACCTTATATCCTTTGTCTGCAAGAATAATCATCAGTGTAATTGAATCTTGCCTGTACTCTTCCTCTGAGGTGCTGCAGACCAACATGTCATCCACGTATTGCAACAAAACACTTTTCAAATCAATATTGCTTAAGTCTATCTGCAGGACTGTATTGAAAATCGACAGAGACTCGCAGTACTCCTGGGGTAGGCGAGAGCTTTTCAGACGTGTCTGAACGTAAATGACATCAGTCTTTATGCAAGGGTATTGAGGAAAACGCATTTTTCAAGTCAATCACAGTAAATTATCGTGCTTCAACAGGGATAGTACATAAGATCGTCGCAGGATTAGGAACTAGAGGGTACTCGGCCTGTACAATCTGATTAATCAGGCATAAATCCTGAATTAAACACCATGACCCCCCCTTTCCCTTTCCTCACAGGATAAATTGTGGTATTACACAGTGACTCATGTCACTAGGATGCCCTGTTCCATCATAGCAGATATTGTCTTAAAAATACCTTCATATGCCTCTTGAGACATGGGATGCTGTTGTGCTCAAGGTAGAATTGCTCCTGGTTTCAATTTAATCTTCACCTCTCCAACTCCCTTCAACAGGCCTACATCATAGGGGCCTGTTGTCCGTAATGAAATGGGCACTTTCGCCATGTCTTCATCGAAATACTCGGGACATTTCTGTGCTAACATTATTTTCTGGGGAACCTCACGTTAAATTGCTCTGACCCAATAGTGCTCTTCTCAAATCCTACTTGTCATCTGATGGATGGTCTCCAAACATATCCTCATCAGTGACGTCAGTCAATCTGTAACCTTCCCCAATGGCAATCACTGTGCACCATCATCTGCCTTCATAATCATTCCCATCAAGCAAAGCCATTTCTCCTCGCACTATGGCTGCTTGTAATTCTAAAGGGAAAGATTCGCCCTTCTTCGTCACCCATAGGTATCTTTGGCCTGAATAAGAATTCATCAGGTATTCTCATAGTTTTGCTGACTAAACCTGGCAGCCATGTCAACCGAATGCGTATCCCATAGTGCAAAACTTCTGGTTCTAATGGTACTCCTCGGATGGCCATTTGTCCTGCAAATGCCACAATAAATTCACTCACGTTCAAATAATGCATACCTGGTGTTGAACACACTATGCCTTAATCAGTGAACAAAATAGTCATGTTCACTTGGTCATTAAATCTTGACTGAATATATTAACATGTGTCTGCCTTGAATATAACAACGGCACAGGCATGTCACACTCTCCTATAGAGACTGTGGCAATTCTTCAGTAAAAGGAACTCTGCTTGTATCTCCTATGAACCCTGGAGTATTCAAGGTATTTCCAGACATCGAAAATGTCCCCTCTCCTATACATGAGCGTGTTGCACCTGTGTCTACTAAAAAGGAAAAAGATTTGCCTCCTATATTGACATCAACCTCTTGAGGATTGGGCGTCACTGATAGTATTGAACACATCAAGTCTCCCAGTGAGCTGTCCTATTGTGGATACATTCTCACCCCTGTACCCATGAAAGGATTTCCTCTTTCAACTGTGACACCCCCTATTCTAGGAGTCATTAACTGACTCCTACTTGTACTCTGCTGTATCTGCATGGGTGACTGCTGTTACTTCCCTTGTGGCGGATTCATTATTGCCTGCTGTGTTTGTAAATCTTGTTGCATTCTCCTCACTTGTGTCTGCTGCACTGTCTGATTCTGAGCAAACCCATCTCGATTCTGCTGCGAATATGCAGGCGAGTTTGCTGTCTCCCTCTTGAGAAATGCCCATTCTGCACGAATCCTTAACTTCTACATGTGCGGCCATAATGCCCTGACATACCACATGTCCAACATATATAGTAGGTGGAGGAGGTCTCCTAACTTGCCCCTCAGTGCATGCCTTGACTATCGTTCTGTATGTTTTGAAACCCACTTTGATTGCTCTGAAAGTTTCCCTGATTATTCTGGAAGCCTCTACCTCGAAAGCCTCCCTTTCCCCATGTTGCAAATCCATTATTACCTTGATTGAACGGTCTTTGGTTATTCACCTGCGGCATGCTTGTTGCAAACCCAATCCGTCTCCACTAGTCAACATCACCCCTTCAATGGCGTACTTTGATTGTTTTTTATACGCTAACTTTGCCTCTTCACCTTTCCTAGCATAGTCTTTCTTTTGATTCTTCTCTTGCAAAAGCCTGCAATAATGCGCAATGGTCAGCTGAATCTCTGCCCATTGCTTTGCTTCCATGCCCACTAATTTCTTGAGCTGCTTTTGTTCTGTTTCTGGCAGCCCTTGACATAATATATGATAAAATACTGGTATGGATTTCCCCAAGCCTCGCGTGTCTCCAAAGCCCTCTGCTCTTGGAAATTCTGAATGTAAACAAGCAGATCCTCCCCTTCATGCATCTTTTTTGCCATTGTAGCTCCCATATCGGACGTGTCTGGATACAGTACTCTAAGCTCTTTCCAGACCGCCGCCCTACAGTTATTGAACGGTGCTCCATCATGAGCAGTGTTTACCATGGTGACACTAGAATACCCTGTTCTTGACCATACGTCATCAGCCCTTTCCCCAAGGATGGCAATTGGGAGACTTTGAATGTCCCCTATCGCTAACGTGTTTCCTCCTGTTCTTTTCTCTCACTCAAGTATCCATTTCCCAGCGCCAAACGTTAAACTCGGGAGGTTACACCTTAAATTATCCTTACCCATCTGTGGCAAAGGTGTGTACTGTGGCCCAGCTTCTCCCTTTTCAAACTAAGGAAACTGCAAGATCTCAAACTCACATTCATCTCCCATCGTCTGTCTATCCATAGCAGGAACAATGGTTCAGCTCCGCCTTCTACCTGGCAGCGACCTTAACCTGCTCACATAAGGTGGCGAGTCCCCCCTCTCACCATGGGATCGCCCTTTAGGTGGGTCTAGCCGCGTCAATGATTTTGACGCCCGAGATTTGGGTAGGTCTAGATCTGACCATCTCACTTCCTTATTCATTGAAAAGCACCCTTCAGGGCCACATGCATTGCCTTCCTCCTCCCCATGGAAGGTTTCCCTATCCTCGTATGACATGTCCGGTCCCCAACTCATGGGACTTCTCTCCTCTTCATCTCTATTCAGAGTCAGTCTATCTAAAGACAGCTCCTTTGGCTCAAAACTGCATGAAGCTCCTGTTTTGTCGTACAACTGCGTACTCTTGAGTCAATCATTTTTACCCTTCCCCTGCAGCACTTTGTTAGTCCTCATATCATGATAGACTTTATCAATAGCGCCCCCAATGCTTCTAGAGACAAACTCATCCTCTAGATTGGCTCTAGACAGACCTGCTATTGGCTCATGTGCTGGGAAGAACTCTTCTTTGTCTTCCCATGCCACTACTGTATTAGGATCTATATATTCCTCTTCCAAGAGTTCAAAATCGCGTGCTCTCTGTCCCCTCTTTCTTTCTAGTTCCTCATCAAACTCTTTGTTTCCTTGCTTCTTCTCTTACTCTTGCTTCCTCTTTTCTTTTCATATCTCTCCCATCATTTTCCCTTCTCGTATTTCCGTCTTTGTATTCTTTTATCCCTTAATTTCTTTTCCTCCTCTTCCTCTCTTTCTGTTCTTTCACGCTCTTCAATTGACCTTTGTCTATTGTCATACTTTCTCTGCTCCTCTGCTCTTTCCTGCTTTCTCAGTTGCTCCTCTTGATACAACTGTTCCTGTCTTTGTCCATCCTTCCTTTTCGCCCTGTCTTCTTTCAATCTCCTCTCTTTCTCTATCCTTTTTATCCTGTTCGTCTCAATCTTCCCTTTGCCTTTCCCCCTCAATGCTATTACCATTGTGTTTGAGCAATATCTAAAAACCCATCCATTCGTTCTATATAAGTGCTAACTCATCAGTCTTATCTTTTTCTCCTTTCCATCTCTTTATTTCCCATCCTATATCTACGGATGTACTTGGTCGATCAGTTCTCTCCTTGTCGCGTCTCTTCTTGTCCCTCAGGACCTTAGAGATTGCATCTCTCTCGGGTATTTTCTCTGGGCCCTCGACACTGCTTTGCGCAGGCGACTCATATGCCAGATTACTGTACCCCGTTGCTGCCTTAAACTCTCTTAATGGCTATAACCCATCATCTTTCTTACTATCGCCGTCTGCTTCAGGCGCGGCGGGTGGAGTAGAAGGCTCCTCACCGCCCTCTTTGTATATATTCAATATCCAGTCTTCAGGAGGTAGCTCTTCTCTCTCCTCATGGTACATTTTCCAGAGCTCTAAGCTTGCTAGTCGTTTATCTAACTTTTTTCCCATATATGCTGTATGAAAAATATGTCATATGCTGCAAAACTGCCTTCGATAAGGATCCCCCTTGTGGCCATGGCATGAACACTTTGTCTGCCATCCCTTTAACCCATTCCGCACTTTACTGTCTAAGCTTGGATGCGTGTTTCGGCAACTGTTCACAAGCGTGCATAAGTGCAGTTATATCCTCCATTCTGACTCGTCACACTTGACTGTGAATACTCACCTTTACATTTTGCAGATTTCAAAAATACGTTTCAGAAAAAGAACATAACATGAGTGCGCACCAATTGTCGCAGGCTCCAAACCCTCCCATCATGTTTTTTACTTTAATCTACTTTTTCACTGAACACCATCAAATCAATTTCTACTAAATAAATAATTAATTCTCAAATTGTGTGTTTTCCTTTCACATCTATCAATTCCTCTATTGTTTTTTCACCATATACAATCACATAGAACAAACAGACAAAGGGACATACTCGACCGGCCATATATATTTCAGTCCTCTCCTAAAGACCGACCTTTACCTACCCCTAAAAATACCCCTATTGGGATGTGAATCGTCCTCTTTGAACTCGTCTTTAACCAAGCTTGTAGTCTGCCGCCCGTCAATAGGGCTCTAGGAACAATTCCTTCTGTTACGTTCTTTAAAACGCAGGAAACTGGGCATATCCTTTACCTTGGCACATTCCCTCACAGTACCTTTTAATTGGTTGGCCTCTCCTCAAGTCAATTACCTGATATTTAATTGCTCAACATTCTCAAGTTACTTTACCCCAACCTCCCTCCGTTACTCGTTTTTCCCTTCTCACTTTCTTCACCCACTGCCCATTCACAATTTTGCCACCTCACTCAGTTTCACTCACCATTCGTTTTTTCAAATTGCGACTCTGTGGATCGTTCACCTCTTTAACAGCCGTTTCAACTTTGTTCATTCAGCTTCCTGTAGACGCCGGTAGAGGTTTCTGCCTGAAAACAAGGGACCCGTCTAACCTAGCTTGCAAGACTTGCCTTAAACTAAAACCTGCTATCTATAGTGAGCTTCACGTCCTCCCAGCCGAATGGCAGAGGTCTTGCAATATTTCCGTGACCCCAAAGCCTACTATCGCGATTGATTTTAAACCATCCTCTGCTACCAATAATCGAAATGACTCAGGTAGTTGGCAAAAAGGTAACTATTAATTATCTAAAACAGGGATTACAACGGACATCAACGGATGTCTCAGCGTAAGATCTCTCAATGCATCTTTTAAAAAAAGTATTTTTATAGCAAAAAATCATCATTGATTACGTTAACCTACATATTAAAGAGAGTGTGGCAGAAAAGGACAATTGAGGTTTTGGCGCACTGACAAGAGAATAAGATGGTTGACGGGCAGCAATTGGGAGCGGAGTGCCTAAGGTGTGCACATAAATGGAATATAATGAGGGTTGGTTTGCTCCCAGAGATTGCGCACACAGCCAGAAATTAAAGTGTTGGCAAATCTTGTTGGGAATTGTTGTGATGTTTACTTAACATGCCACTCCTATGTTTGCTCTATGGTTTTTTGGACCTGGCTGATGTCCAATTTTTTGTTTATCCCATGGCTGATGTCCAATTTTTTGTTAATCCCAATATATGATTGTCAAAAATGTACAAAATATGTTTACATTCTTGCAGCCTTGGAAGAAGAGCTTGTGCTCGAAACACGTGTCAGCTGTCTTTGAATTGCATTAAATTATGCTTAATTGAACACTTTAATTTCTGGCTGTGTGTGCAATCTCTGGGAGCAAACCAACCCTCATTATATAACCTACATATTACTAACGTCGTCCTACGTGGCAAACTACAAGAACCTAGTGACAATTGTGATAGGTTCTTAAGAAACCTCTAAGTATACGATCCATACTCGTCTAAGAGAGCAAAGAAAAGTGATAGGTTTCTTAACATAAGGTGGGGCAACTAAGCCCTCCCCTTAAACAGGTCACTATGAACGTCACTAAATACACAGCGTCCCATTGTTTACACAAACTATAGGACCCTTACTCACGCGGCCCTCTCCCATTGGTTGGCATTCTACGTTAGCAGCACGCAGGCTGGTCTTCCAGGTGCTGGTGAGCTAGTCTTAACCATAGCTTCCCACCAATTAGCCTATTCATCTATCATCACCTCAGTGGTCTGCTGTCAATTAAGGTTTTGAACTTGTCCTTGGGAGTGTTCTTTTACTCTGGCGAATTCAGGAGAGGGAAGGCACACTCTGCCCTCATGCGTAGGTGTGACCATCGTGTTCTTCCAACTTCATCCTTTCACGTGACTGTAGGCCACAAAATCGAGCTTTAGACCATTTAAAAGTACTATTTTCTAATAGACCTCTGATGTCTTTCTTGTTTTTGTCCATGTCTTCTGAACAAGAGTTTCGTTCTTTCACACGATTTGTATCCAGTGTCTGCTCACCCCAACCTGATAAGACCTTATTTATTTATATATTTTAATTCTTATTACGCGTCACATGCCCGTGGGCCTCAGGGCGCACAAAAAAACAGAGACAAGACACACAACATGACCAGCATGAAGAGAAGGAGGCCGTGGGGGGTTTCTCCAGATTGAAAAGGTGAGTCTTTATGGCTTGCTTAAACAGGGGATAGTTTTGAATCTGTTGTATACCAGCTGGCATGGCGTTCCAGACGAGAGGGCCCTGAATATCAAGGGTGGTGCCCCCAAATTTAGCTGTCTTAAATCTAGGGGGGAACAAGAGAAGTAGCAGTGGAAGAACAAAGGTTTCTTCCAATGGACTTGATGCTAATGCATTCAGACGGATAGGTGGGATTGCTGAAGGACAAGCACTTGTGTGTTGTCATTAACACTTTGTGTTATGCAATGTTTTAGAGGAAGCCAATGCTGCTTCTTTCTGAAGGAGATATGAGTGCGACGAGATTGATTGAAGATGGTGCGCACAGCGTTGTTCTTAGCCACCTATAAAGATTGAATTTTGGTGACAGGAGTGCCAGACAGTAGACTATTAAAATAGTCAAGTCTGGAATTTATCAATGTTGTGGACAAGAGAGCACAGTTTTCAGATGTAATGAAAGGGTGAATATAGCTGATTCGTTTGTTAATCAGTCCACAACTAGACCTGATGTTGAAGACATGAGACTTCATAGATAGCTACTCATCGAGAACGACTCCCAAGGTTTTGACTTTCCTTTGGACAGTGATGGTATTGTTTGCAATAAGGAAGTTGGCATATTCAGAATCAAGTTTGTTCCGGGTGTTCTTAGAGGACACTATCATGAGCTCAGTTTTTTTTTTGTTGAAAGCTAGGGAGTTGCATGCCATCCAGTCCTGGATGGCTTTGTAGATGCTATTAATGGTTTCAACATTGTTCTTATACAAGCCACTTAGTTGTATGACGACCTGAGTGTCGTCTGCGCAGTTTGTATATTGAACTCCAAGCCTGCTCAGAAGATCGAGGAGGGGTCGAATATACAAATTAAAGAGCAGTGGCGACAGACAAGAGCCCTGTGGAACTTCACAAGTTTGAGAGATGGGAGTGGATTGATTACTTCCCACTCATACCCTTACCATTCGAGGGCCCAAGAAGGAGGCTATCCATCTTGATGCGAGCATGGAACAATTTGCGACCTCTCCAAGCCATGTCACTAGTAAACTGTGATCGACTAGATCGAAGGCTGCGGAGAGGAAAAGTAGCATCAGCAACGCGGCTTGATTTTTGTCCACTATGCCTACAAGAGTGGATTTTAAGTCTAGCATGGCCGTCTCGGTCCCATGACGAGCCCTGTAGCCAGACTGTCGAGTGCCAAGGGTGTTATGTTCTTTGACATGAGCCTGCAATTGCACATAAGCTAGTTTATCCAATATATTCAAAATGAAGGGCACATTCGTTATTGGCCTGTAGAATTTGGTAAGGCAATCTTGGCCTGAATAAGAGAGTGGTCGGACCATACACATGGGGTGACCGTAATGTCTGAGATATTAGTGTTTTGTGATATGAGCCAATCAAGAGTGTGCCCACTTTTTTGTGTCGGAGATTTGATGCATTGTGTGAGTCCTACTGAAGTAATGGAATCCATAAGGCTGAGACCCACTTTGTCAAGTTGGTCATTGGCCCAGTGGTTAAGATCGCCCTTCATGACCAAATGGCTTTTAGTAATGCAGATTTGAGCCAAAAGATCAATAAACTGCTCTTCATAAAGGGGCATGTCCTTGGATGGTCGGTAGATAGTACGTTAAGAGTTGTATGAGGGGAGGTTTTAATTTTCACCAACAGCGATTCATGACCATCAGGTGAAATGTGTGATACCGCGTGACAGTTGAGGCTGGACTTGCACATGTGTGCAACTCCGTCACCTTTGCCTTGGGAACGGTCAGCTCTGAATAGAGTGTATTCACCAGAGGTGGAGAGTGTAGCTTGGGTGGGCAGATTGGAATTGAGCCATGTTTCGGTGATTCCAAAGAAATCTGGCTTGCAGTCATTAATATGGTCTGCAATTTCGACACCATGTTTGTATAGTGAGCGCGTGTTTAGTAAGGAGAGCGATAGAACTAACAGCGGCACAATGTTGGAGCCTATTTCACTGTTCCCGCGCATTGTTTTGTCCAGACACATGATAAAGAACTCTTCTCCATCCTCTGGGAAATGGAAAACCCTATTGCTCCCGTAGACAACGTCCCCAAAGATAAACAGTGGTGCACTAGCATCCAAAATGCCCTAGGTAACAAAATTGCAACCTTGCAAATTAAAATTGCAAAGAAGAAAGCATCCTTGAGCCCTACTAGAGCCCACACCATCCACTCGACTAATTCACACAGAACAGCCACCCAACACAATTGCCAACCTTTCAGTTTTACTAACATATCCATCCTAGAAACTGAAAAGGGGATCCTATCACTAAAGCCTTCCAACTGCCAAGGTGACAACTGCCCTGCACAAGTCATTAAGGACGCAGCACGAGATGTAGCACCCTTCGTCTCTAAACTAATTAATGCTTCATTTAAATCTAGCACTGTACCATCTAACCTTAAAGAATCCTGGGTACTACCCCTCCTTAAAAAACAGACCCTCGACCCAGCCATCCCTACCAACTATAGGCCAATCACCACAATCCCATTCCTCCTCAAAATCATCGATAGAGTAGCCTACCTCCAGATCCAAAATTATCTGGAGACGAACCAACTACTAGGATCTCGCCAATCTGGTTTCAGACCATTACATGACACTGAAACAGCCCTTATCGATCTCAAAACACAAATCGACGAGCTGAAGGATAAAGGTAAAACAGCTATGCTCCTCCTCCTTGATTTATCAGCGGCCTTTGACCTGGTGGACCACGCAGTGTTGTGCAACCACCTAGCGTCTGCCGCCTATTTCTCAAGTGAAGCTATAGCCTGGGTACAATCCTTCCTAGCCAACCGTACGATGAGAGTGTTCTCCCCTTTAGCCTCAGCGGACCCAATACATATCACCTGTGGCGTCCCACAAGGTTCATGTGTCTCACCTACCATGTACAATATCTTCACTAAGCCACTCTTTGACAAATTGGACAGACTAGGGGTAACTTATACGAACTATGCAGACGATACGCAGATCCTCATACCACTATCTGGCAACTTTGTCGAAGACACAGCTCTAGTAAACAAGATCTACCTCATCATTCAGGCATGGATGGCCTCCCACGGCCTCTGCCTGAATGATGACAAAACTGAGATACTGATCCTGGGTTCCGACTCCAACCTCAGAAAACTTAGCCCAAACTACCGTGCCTTCAACATTGATGGCAACATAATCAAAGTGGCAACGGAGGTAAAAACACCAGGTTTCTACCTCGACTCCACGCTATCTCTCAAAAAACAAGTTAATTCCTTAGCCTCCTCCACAGCTTACACCTGCAAATTAATCAGGGCCTGCAGACCCTACCTTCCAAATCTAATTGCATCACCCTAGCCAATGCCTTAGTAATGTCGAAACTGGACTATTGTAACGCCCTCTATGCAGGTGCTAGCAAAACTGTCATAAACAAAATGCAAATACTTCAGAACAACGCTCTTATAGCAGCTCTGGACATACCCCGTAGAGCCCACATCTCTAACATCAGAAAAGGCCAGCATTGGTTAAAAATCAGTGATAGAGTTCTTCTTAAGACACTATCCCTCACCCACAAAGGCCTGAATAACAATGCGCCCCCATATATCTCAGCCAGACTGACAAGAACATCCTCCACTCAACACACTAGAGCTTCTAACCACTTTCTGCTTGAAACACCTAGATTCAGACTATCCAAAGCGGGTGGGGCAAGCTTCCCGGTTAGAGCTGCTCACGCCTGGAATGCACTGCCCACCGCACTGAGAGCCAACCTACCCTACACCAGATTTAGATGCAAAGTGAAAAGTTGGCTTTGGACCAATGACGACCTACAATTGCGCTAGGCCAGGACCTATTAGAATTTTTAACCGCCTGCTACCTCTGTTACCTGACATTAGACTATACTAAACTAGTAACCTGTACTTCACTTATCCTGTACCTAATGCATTCTGTATACCGGCTCTGTAATTTCTTCATGTACTGCATTCCCTGAATGTACTCCATGTATGCAACCTAAGCTCAAGTATTCTTATGACTGCTGCGCCCGGCTACCCCTGGGTTTTGTGCGCATTATCAAATATACAATACAATACAATACAATCTACTTGGTTGACTGTGTGGTGCACATAAAACATCAGGGGTGTTAAGCACAGCTATCTTACTTATAAGTATATCCAAGGAGCAGAGCAGAACAGTTTGGAGAGCACAGCTGATTAGGAGCCTAACGGGAGACAGGAGCCAGCGTGCCGGCGAGCTGCGGTGATTACCGGTGAAGAGCAGCATGTCCCTGAAGCGCCGGCGGTGAAGCACCTGGACTCACAAGCTATACCTGGTGATGATGGTAAATGTAGTCTTGAAGGGCTACAGCACAAGCACACAAGCACACGTGTAAACACCAACAAGACAAGCACACCACAAGTTGGCAGATGAAACAACGCTAGCAGCGTTATATTATGCAGTTATAAATATAGCAAAAGCTGCAAATTCTGTGAAGGAAGTTAAATTCAGAGGTAAGCAGTTCGTGGCTGATAAGGATCATGAGTCTGCTGTCTGACAGGTGCTGCCATCAGGAAATGCCCTTGTTACCAGTAAAGGAAAAGCCTTGGCTTCTTGGGGCTCGTCCAGCCTTGCCTTTCTCAGGTCTGCTTCTGTAATGCAATTGCTTTTTTAACTGCCACTCACTGGAAAAGAGGCCTTCCTTCTCTGGTCCAGCTCTGCTATAATACGCAGTGGAAACATCTATTCTTTACTCACTTCAATATATATTTATATGTTGGCGCATGCCGCTATCTATTCACTATACTGCTAGCCTCTAGAATACTTTGTCTGCTTGCGTTTCTTTGCATCTGTACATGTGTAAAATAACTTGATATCTTCATCGGTTCTGCAGTATGTTTCTTCATCTTGATCCCAAGATGTCACTTATCTTTGATCTTTTCTTGATGCCTTATAGAATATCTGCATTCTCTTCTCTCTGCATCTCTTCCATGTAGGTCAGTTTAGTTTTGTGACATCACCATTCTTGCCTTCCATTTATTGGTCCTGCTTCTTCTGGGATTTCATTCAAATGGCCATCATGCCGTCTCCTATGCAGATATGGCTTTCTCAATTGGAACCTTGCCTCCAGGATTCTCTTCAATATCGGTATTTTCACTGGTACCGCACGTGTCTTACACTCTGGTTCCCAACATATAGGCAATATGGTCAAAGTGGTTGAGGTGGGGGTACTTGGCTGCTTCTCTACATAACATTTCTTGCACATGTGTCTCCTGCGTCAACGGCAGAAACCTGGCGGAGTCCGTGGCATCTACACGGAGACCCGCTGCCCCTCCATCAAATAACCTGACCATCCAGGTTAACAAAGATTCACCAGCCCTTTGTTTCAATCGGCTGATGATTTCCCCAACCTATTGCTGAGAATTATCGTCGAGCATTGTCAAGTTCACCATCCCCCCCTCTAGGATTATTTGGATTCGGACCCGCTCGTCTGCGCATCACAGGTTTAGCGGTTACCTCCTTCCTACCAGATTCTGGTCTGGGTGGAACCTCAGCTTCTGACCCACTCTCCGTACTAGTGCTGTCAAATATATCTCCATCCCACTGGTCGGGGTCCCAATCAACCCCTGTGGAAGCAATCACAGTTGCCATCTTACAAGATTTCACTCTCCCTCTTTTGATATTTGTAACAGGCAACCCTCACAGCAGCTCGCTCGGCTACCGCTTGATATTTAGCAGCCTTATCATGATACAACTTCATTTGGAGCTGCTGCATAATTGCAATCTGTTTTTCAACGGCCAGCTCCTTTTCCAACCTCAGGACACTCGCCTATAATTCCACATTTAGTTGGTGCATCTTTCGAAAGGCATGCAACAGAATCCAGCCTCTTCTGCCTGGAGCCGAACACTCTTTCCCCTTTTCCACAGGCACCTGTTACAGGCAGCTCACCACTTCAGCCGGACTCGCCTCTCCTATACTTGTGTCCCAGGTCTCGCTTTGACCGGCACCACATGTCCAGGTCTGTGCGACTTTGTCATACAGACCCTTGGTCGACCCTGGAATAGTCACTTCAGGACAGTCTCCGCCTGCAGAGCTTCCTTTTTTCCTAAAGAGGGAACTCATGATAGCAAATGAATGTTTCACATCCCTATTGTCGATACCTCACAACACACACCTGTCACCACTCAAATTATTGCCTCTCTAAGTACCAAACTATAAGATTATCAAATTAGCAGGGCGTTTTGGCATCAATAGCAGCACAAAGACCCTGCTCACAGTGCCAAAATGTCTTGCTTTTTCTGGGCCACGTGTAGGGACCTCAGAATTACGTCCCCTAGACCCTAACAAACAAGTTATTGGACTCAGTTAGGCAACAAAACACACACAAACCTTTGGTTATAAAAACAAAATGGCTCATTGTAGGCCCTTTATTCACTTGTTTATACCCACACAAATAACATAGCCAATTATACAGAAATATAGAAAAAGGGCATCACCGTTAGAATGGTTGCAGAAGACACCATCATCTTGGTCACCACAACGCTGCTTAGTCCCAGAGCAGATAGGCAGAGAGATCACTTGCACTAACGGGGTATGGAGCGGAGCGTCCTCCCTCTCAGCGAGACTGCATCATCCCGGGTTCCAGTTCTATCTGCCTTCCCAAGAGGAATACCCCTTCTCTTTATGGGGGGAATCCCTGCCCCTCAATGGTTACCAGACTGCCCTTGGCCGAACAGCAGACAATAAGCATGAGGCGCCAAGAGTGGAAAGTTCCAGCTAGAAGTGGAAAAACCCAGCTTCTTTTCCTTGCCTACTTTCCCAGTACCCCTTATCACTGTAGCCGCAGAATGCTCTGACTCCCTTTCTGGCTCGTCCTTTGGCAGACAATACAACTATTCTCTACAGTTAGTTTAACTAACATCAATATGTGACCTTGCCTCTGCTGCAGACATACACGTCTACTTACTGAGGCCACTAAACTGTAGGCTTTCATTGCAGTAATGGAAGTGAATTTCCAAAATGGCTGTGCATCAGCACCATGTTCTTATAGCTCATTTTACGCACACGTACTACAAGTATCCCGAATCACACTTCCTATCGTCTGTAAAGAGTGTTTTCCCCTTCTTCAACTGCCGCTCATCCCACCAAGGTCTTGGCACCACTCACCACATTTGGCAGGGATTCTCCAAGTGCAGTCCACGTGTTGGGACAGGCCTCTCTTGTGGCCTTAATTGCACTTCAATTATCACAGTGGTGCAGGCTCTGTGCGCCTCTCTCTGTTAGCTACCTCAATGCGCCACAGGTGTCTCCACGTTCTGCCAATCCCCACCCTCATCGCGCATCACTCAGCACCCATGCAGTTTGGCCTCTGTGTTATACTTCAAAGTGAGCGTAACCATGCTTTAACGAAATAATTTGCACTGCATTCCTGTAGTTATTGTGTCCTTCCAGTAGGTCGGTCGTGTATTAGGTGATGCATGAGAGGATTAGGTAAAAAGTCAGTTGTGTTCACTGCTTGCCTACCAACCAACACTGTAATATTAATAAAAATGCGAGGGGTGTTGGAGCTGCTCCTCTGTCCCAGAGTGACTCCCTCGGAATGTGAGAATCCTTCCCAGTCTCTAGGATGGCAGGCGCTCAAGGTGTTTAGTCCAGCAATTTTGAATTGATTCAGATGGCCCCCCGGGCTCTCGGTCACTTTCAAGACTCTGATACCGCGCCGATGCACAATGTTCGACGGTTCTCCCGGTCACACTGCTCCTTAGGTCTGCAAGGCCTGTATGAACTCCCTGCAATGGCTGGTACCAGACCCTGACGCAGAATACCACCATGGAGGTGGTGCCCACTGCCTGTAGAGGAACTCTTCAGCTGATCGCAGAGCCACGCTGCCTCGGCGGGTGCGCTCCCTCAAAGCGGCACTCGTGGCGACAAGGGCGGTATTGGTCCACAGCCAGCGAGCTCCACCTCCCTGCATAAGCCCTTTCTCCGCGAACAGCCTTTGTGTACCCTGGCTGTCGGCCACTGCAGGAGGCAAGTCGCCCACGGCCAGCCCCGGTCCCAGGCCACCCAGGCAATCATGTCTCCTCCTACCCACTACCGTTCCTTGGCACTCGGAGCAGACTACGGTGGGTGCCAAGTCGATCACCACTATGGCCGATGCACAGCACCTAGGCTCCCCTGCCTCTATCCGGACTCCCCAATGTGCCTCTCATGTCGCCCTTCGGAGCCTCTCTCCTGCTCTACACCTCTGCCGGTTCTCACTCCGTACTGTGAGTTTCTTTATGGTCGTCATGGAGCCAGCCGGTCCCTCAGTAATCTCATGGCTGCTTTCTGTGTGGGCGTCTTTGCCCCGGCTCTTATATGTCCGTGCAGAGCGGTGCATCCACCATCTTGAATACTTCTACCCCGGTCGTATCCGCTGCGGTTCGACACTGGCACTGCCTCCAACGCCCCAAACATCAGCAGCCGCAGTCCCAACCATGTCAGACCCTCTTTGTGGGTGTTTTCAAACAGAAACGGGGGCTATGTGCTATCTTAATTGAAGGATCTTGCGGGAGCCGTAGGGATGTGTTGCCTCACTGCATGGCTCTTTGCCATGCCCAACTAGTGGACACACTAGTGAGTCAACCAGCTAATTCCAGTTCCAGAAGGGGGTGGGGTCCCAATGGATATTTTCAAGTACTGCCTTGAGCTGTGAGCTCCACTGTGACCCTGAAATGTAATACCATTGGGAAATCGAGCCAATTAACTCCTAGCTGGAAGCAGGCAATAATTGTTCCAAAATACCACCATCCAATATCATCCAATTCCTTTGCTGGAGAGCACAGCAAAACTGTTTTGAACAGTGAGCCTAAACAGAATTCGTGATTGGCTTGATACTACAAACAATCTTGCAGACCTCAGTTTTGGATTCAGGGAGGGACTGAAAACCATGCTACAATGTCGGAATTTACATTTGATAATAACTAAATATGTGCAGGTACAGGGGAGTACCATTAATTTGGCAAACAAGAACCTGTCAATAGCTTTTGTTTGCGTTTACAAGAGTAAACTGTAGCTAGCCCTATCTGAAAGAAACACGCCATGTGTGATTATAGGGGTACTGCTAGAATTTCAAATTTCACACTTCAACCTCAGCACAAATCAGATTTGGTCATAATGGGGGTTTGTGCTTGGAGTTTAGTGCAGCTAGAAAAGTGCACCATGGGTGCAGCCTGGTACCACTCCTCTTTCCACTGTATATTCTCTAACTCCAGCCCTAGTAAAGGCAATCTCAGATGTCCCATGAATTGGTCATCAGAGGTTACAATTACTTTGTTTGCTGATGATACTGTGTTGTTGCCATTGATGCCATTGTATATGGCTGTGAGATTTCTTATTACAAATTCATTGGAATTCTTTGTCGTGCACCTTGGCGGAGTTTCACACACAAATAGGGCATACATATAAGAGTACTACTTCTGGTTAAATGTTATGTTATGTTACTTGCCATTTATAGAGCGCCTTATGTATCATTGGTATGACCTCAAAGCGCTTTTAGGTTGAACGCCCTTGGGAACCATAGTTCAGGTAAGTAGAGAGAGGGATTGTGTCGTATGGTGCGTGGGTGCACCGGATATGTGTGCAGCTGGTGTAGTTGTTGGATGATAGCTGCTTCTTGGCGATAGGTGTGGTGATGAGGAAGTCAGTTGGATGTGTTCAGTCTGGTGGGTGGACGCCCATACTGGGCTCTGGCTGCGTTAGGCCTGAGGAACACCATTGCTAGCCGGAATGTGCGTCAGCTAGCTGTGTTTTATTAGGCAGATTAGGTGTTTGTGGGTCGTGTTCGTATGTGAACAGCTAGGCCGAATTATCAGGGGTATAGCTGTGTTTTACTTGAATGATGGTGTATAGAAGAGAGTAAGTGTGGTGTGAGATATGGTGGTCATCAGTATAAGCACCTGAAACCATGCACGTGAGCGTGGGGCACGTACAAAGCGACATACAAATATATAGCAGTAACATCCGCACCATCCGTAGCGTCGGCACCATCCATAGCATCGGCAACATCCATAGAATCCGCATTATGATTATCTGAGAATAAGGTTTTCCAGTAAACCCTGGGTTGTGGGTCAGAAGGAGGCACAGACACTGTGATGTCATTTCAGCTGGTTTTATTAAACAATAAACAAAATGCCTATCTTCTCCAGCATGGGGTCTGGCATGGATTCACATGGCCATGAATATTCCCCGTCGTCAGGCTGGGAATCCTCGGTAAAGAAAAAATCAGTATCAGTTTTGTTTCTGATCTGTCTTTCTTAGTAGTAACCAATCACTGATCTCTGGGTCATACTGCCCCCAGCCAATGACTGCCATCTCCCTATGCCCTGCCTCTGGCAGCCATCCTCAGATTTGGTAGCATGCCAAGTGGCAGTATGACCAAGTGAAGAGCCGCAGAGGGGTAGGTGGGAGTTTTCGCATATGAATCCATGCCAGACCCATGCTGGAGAACAACAGTTACAGGTAAGTAACTTGTTCCTTCTCCAGCATGGGGTCTGGCATGGATTCACATGCTCATGAATAAAAGAATACATAGCAGTATACACATGCACAACCACGGGAGGTGGCAACAGGCTCAACATTAAGCAATACAACAACTCAACATTAAGCATCTCTTACCTCCTCACCAGGCTCACCTTAAGCGAACAGGTTTGCGCAGCGCTGCTTGGCCGACCCTGGACTCCTCCCTGGAGTCCCGATCGACGCAGTAGAATCTTGTGAAGGTGTGCGTCGACCTCCACGTAGCAGCCCTGCAGATGTCCAGCAGGGGCACACCAGACAGGAACGCTGTGGTAGCAGCGATCGCTCTGGTCAAATGGGCTCTCGGACGGCCGGGCAGCGGTCGGTTGGCCATGATGCAGCCAGAGAGCCATCTGGAAATGGAAGTCTTCGAGAGAGCCTTCCCTTGATTCACAGACCCAAAGTTCACAAACAGTTGTGACGTCTTCCGAAAACTCTTCGTGCGGTCCACGTAGAACTTCTGCGCTCTAGCTACATCCAGCGAGTGCAAAGTCCTCTCGGCCGGCGTCGAAGGCGACTGAAAGAAAACTGGTAACACCAAGGGCTCGTTGAGGTGGAAATCCGACGGCACCTTGGGCATGAAGGAGGGGTGCGTCCTCAGCACCACCCTCGTGTCATGAAAAGTCAAGTATGGAGGCTTACAAGATAGGGCCTGAATCTCTCCCACTCGTCGTGCAGAGGTGATGGCCACTAGGAACGCTGTCTTCCATGACAGGAACTTCAAAGGCGCTGAATGCATAGGCTCGAATGGGGCCCCCATGAGCCTGGTCAGCACCACATTAAGCACCCACGCTGGGGCAGGAGCCTTCACCGGCGGGAATGATCGGAATAGTCCCTTCATAAATTCTTTCACCAGGCGATGAGACCACAAGGATGCCCGTCCCGTCGTCCTGGTATATCGGGAGATGGCAGCCAGATGTATCTTTATGGAGGCGTGAGCCAGTCCAGCCTTGGCCAGCGACAGCAGGTACGGCAGCACTTGAGGGGCCGTAATTCGCAGAGGGTTAATCTTCTGTGCACGGCACCAGACAGAGAACCTCTTCCATTTATGACCGTAACACTTGAGAGTTGAGGACGCCCTGGCCTTTGAAAGAACCTCTCTGCAATCAGCCGGGATATCGTACCCTCCAAACTCTAGTGCTGCAGGAGCCAGGCCTGCAAGTTCAGCGACTGTGGGTTGTGGTGGAGAATGGCGCCTCCTTCTCTGGAGAGAAGATCCGCGTCCGCCGGCAGCCTGACTGGCGGGGACCTTGACAAATCCAGAAGGTCCGGGAACCAGACCTGCATCGGCCACGCCGGCGCGATGGATTTGTCGGGGAGTATTCATGAGCATGTGAATCCATGCCAGACCCATGCTGGAGAACAACAGTTACAGGTAAGTAACTTGTTCCTTTCCCTATTGCTATGGTGTATTCCCAGCCTATATAAATAACTACGGTAGTTGTCAGGAGGTAAAAAAAAAAAGAATTTGTCCGCTGTGCAAAAAACCTGAATACCAACTGACCTTACCACTATTCTAACAACAACAAAAAATCAGGAAATTGTCTCCCTTCTCTTTTTCAGAGTTCTCCTTTGCTTCAAGGATATTGCTAGCAGGCTATTTTTAAATAGTCTTTTGTCACCTTCTATAAACGTTCTTACAATTCCTTAATAAGGTCTTTAGGCTTTCCTTCTTCCCATGGGATTGACTTTCAGGAATACATTGTAGCTAATCCATTTGTCCTAGGCTGATCTGCCTTTTGGATTTCTTTAGCACACACTTTTGTGTGGGGTATATGCTTTCTTGACCATTAATGTTCTCCCTCTACTAGGGTGATTTGTTTTTCGGCTCTTAGTTCTTATAGGCTTCACCTGCTTTTACTTCATAGCATTCTCTTTCTCTTATTGGAGTATTTCCTCCCTCCAATTCGCTTCGCTCTTCAGCCTTTAAAGTATCTGGTATTTTCCCTTCTTCCTCGGTTTCAATAGTCTGTCTTTCAAGCTTAAATAAGATGTTCTTTCTTAGAATATGACAGTCCCTCTTCATTAACATAACATTCAAATGTCAAAGAAGCCATTGCCTTGGAAAATATATAAAAAACATAGATTTGAGGGTAATTAACAATGAGCCCACAACACCACAAGGAAACCAATTGGACTGGGTTCTAAAACAAAACCTTCTGACCCAACTGATTTCCACAGAACGTTGTATCTGGAGCGACCATTTCTGGGTCTCTTTTGAATTAGTGTTGGAAACTCCTAAAAAACAACCTAATCCTCACATCAAGGTAGAGAGTAGAAATTTCAAAAATCTGAAAGCTGAACAACTCCAACCCTGCTTAGATAAAATGTTACTATCATTGCAGGATCATGACAGCTGTGAGATAATGTTAAGTACACATCTTACTCAAATCCAAGACCTGGTAGAGCAAGTGGCACCTTTGAAAACCAAAATAACAAGGAAAGATAGCAAGAACCAGAAATGGTTCAACACAGAGCTGGGCATACTTAAAACAGAAAAAAGAGGGGGCGTGGCCAGTGAGCACAGCATGAGGACGTGATCTCTCTGTGCTCCTGAGGTCCCCAGCCGAATCCTGCAAAAATCCTGAGGAAATAGTTAACACCCACGAAAACGACATCTACCAGTGGCAGAAACCGGATACAATGGGTCGCTGAAGTTGGGAAAGAAACAGGCATGTGAATCCAGCAAAAACCGCCACGGAAAGGAAAGGCAGTCAGCAAAGCGCTCGAAACAAGGTGGCCACCGAGCGCGAAGGGAAGATCAGACCGAACGCTATCATCCACTGAAGCTGCGCTACAGACAGAAACAAAAACGCTCTGCAACTGTGCTCCAACAAGAAGCTGTGAGCCCCCAGGGCGATCGCAGGAAGCACTCTCCTGATCCCCCACTGCCAGATATCGAGCGGAGAGAAAGGCGACATTGAGTGGAGGAGTTCCCCCCCCCACCCCGACAAAGCCCTCACTGTACCGCACCGAACTTCAAGCCTGCATGCGAGATACACTAAACGGTCGCGGGTGCTCCGCACAGCGTAGAGCGCCCGCTGGACCTACTGTAACACTCACAGTGCAGGCGTGTGACCCGCGGCTCCCCCGGAAGACCAGAGAAACACAACGGCGGTAAGGAGAAAGGGGGTTGGGAGACGGGAGACGGACGACGAGGCCGCTGTAAGGGGGGGGCCCCTGTTTGCCTGGCCATACCAATCCAGCTCCACTGGCCCCACGAGCCCCGGATAGCACAGCTGGCACGCCGCCCATACCACGCGGTTGGGAACCCACGTGTCGTCAGGGGAATATAAACCTAGCAGGAGCCAAAGACTCCCTGCGCAACACGACGATAACGCGTGAACATATATAAATAGCACAAGGGCTATGTGACTGAGTGGAGGACCCACAGGAGACGTCTGGACACCGGAAAAGGGGGCTGAACGGGCCAACCATTTAATGACTTGGCAAACTGGTGTGAGAACCGAACCTGCGAAAGCCCTGGGAGCTGCAGCCAAGGCCCAAGAGAAAGTGGCACAACATTAGCAACGGGAAGCGATCAGGGCACTCGAACTCTGGAAACCATGGTAATCCGCTGCAAGCATAGATGCGGGGACACTCGCAGAGTGGACTGCAAGGTGCTACAACAAAGCAACTGCAGACAGAGGGATCTGCCTATGGACAATAACGGGCATATATATACTCAATCAGAATACTGACGCTACCCGCTATAACACAGCTTGAACCGCGAAGACTATATGTGTACTGTTGATTGAACTAACAGACTTGTCTCCTTACAAACATGCCCTAGCCCTGCATAGAGACATACAGAGCAGCGCTCAACTGAATCACTGTGGTACCAAGCACAACCCTCAGGGTGAGGGCATGCAGGACAGAATACGCATACCAAATGGGAAAGTGCAGGGCTAGACATTTCAAGAAAATAGAGCACTCTATAAAGACACCCCCAAGACGGGACTGCGGCCAACAACAGGGTCGGAAACAAAGCTACAAGCGCCCTGCCACACACTGCAAAAGCGAACGACAGGGTGCCCCAGCTGGAGGCTGTGGAAGTAGTGGGGTCACAGACAGGCGAAGTCCACCTGTGGTGGGCCGAAACACGTACACGGGACGACACAGGTTATCACCGGAAACCAGAGGTATCAGTAGTGGGTTGAAGGAGTCGGCATCAAGCCTGCAAAGAAGCGGTAGTCCTTCCACCTATGGCACAGCATAACCACGTACCTGTGCACAACAGCGTCTCACACCGTCCTCTGACCAGGATATCCAGCTCATCTGATCCTACAAAGACCCGGGGGCAACAGTGGCAACCGGATAACATCTTGCCAAACAGGTGCTCCTAGATGGCACACCCCACTCCTACAAACTATTCTACAAACAACAACTGCGCAGGAGTACTCCCCCCACGAATCGCCATCCGCTAACCCACCATGGGAAAGGACAGAACAAAAACTGGGTCAACACAGAGCAGAATGGAGCAGTATAATACCTACGCACAAACCTCCCCACAGGAACAAGCCAAATCTAGCGACACTGGAAACAGAAGGGGATATATATATCGCTCAAGGACGTCATGAACGCCATCACCAATTCGAGAACCTCCATGTAAAAAAATATGGATGGCATTAGCACGGAAGTATCGCTACTACGCCACGACTTACAAAAACTCACAGCCCGTACTTGGGAGGCCGAGGGTCGCATATCAGAAACAGAGGACGGATTGAATACCGTTAACCAACAAATGACAGGAGCATTGGCTCGCCTCAAGGCACTGGAAGAACGAGTGGAAGAGAGAGAAGGCAGGGCAAGACGGAACCACATCCGGATCCTGGGGCTAGCGGAAAAATCGGAAGGCACAAGTATGGAACTGTTCCTCGAACAGTGGCTCGCTGACCTCTTTGCACCCAAGACTTTATCAAATTTCTTCTCAATCGAAAGAGCCCATCGGATACCGTCTGGCAGACAGATTCCTGCCCCCTGCCCCCCCGCATAGGGATTGCAAGACTCCTGAATTATAGGGATCGAGATGCGATACTCCAAATGCCCAGAACCAAGGGTTCTATAACATTCAATGGCTCCAAAATTGCCTTCTTCCCTGACTTTACCAGAGAAGTACAGAAAGCAAGACAGTCCTTCGACCCACTTAAATGCCTTCAGACACTCAACATAAAATATGGACTTCTATTCCCTGCACAAATTAAAATATACTTCAATGGAATGATTGTACATTTCACGGACCGTAGGGAAGCATGGAGCTTGGCGGAAAGCCATCTGGAAAGCGATTGGCGATCAAGTGGAAGACAAAGCAACCGCAGAAATCGGCCAAGACAGGAAAGGTCACCTCCTGAATAACCACAACAAGAGCCGGACGCACCGAAAGACAGAGATAATGAATGAAGCGGGGGAAATGACACTGATCGATGCACGGAAAGCCAACACCATGACCTTATAACATCAAAGCTGCAGCCAAACTTTGAACCTGACATCCGCATGGCCGTAGGCCCAGCCTTGTGGGCCCCTATTACTGTTGTCTATTAGAGGCTAGCAGCCTGTCCACAATGTGTCCTTGAGCTCTCCTACATCGTAACACGCTGGAGGCCCATAGCAAAGCCCCCCCCCTGAGAACTTAACTAGAGGAAAAAAGCAAGCAAAATATATTTATAGATGCCGCCACAGCACTGTTATTGCTGTGTTGACAAAGGGCGTGAAAAGCTTGGTTATTTGTTAGAAAGTTTGGTTAAGAGGGCGACAGATGCTTCAGTTGGGGATGGAGTATAGGGAGGGGGGATTGGGAATAGAATGTATTGTTTTTGTTAATAAAGTATGCATGATTCGATTGTTTACACTAAACACAGAAAGCATTGAGGTACTTCAGATTAAGAAAATAAAGAACTCCCCTGGTGGAGGCTGCGGCTGCCTAAACACAGAGATACATAAAACACATAATGACTCTAATGGGTCCTAACGTTAAACAACTTCGTTTTTTAACATGGAACGTGAACAGCCTGGGTAATAGTATTAATAGAATGCTGGTGACACAATATTTAAATCGACAACACCCAGATATAGTGCTCCTCAGAGACCCACCTGGCAGGCACAACATGCCAACTCTTCAAGAGAACCAAATACCGTACAGCAATGCATGCAGGATTTTCCATTGGATCGAGAGGCGTACTAATACTAATCAACAAAAAAACTCCTATTGAGATATCCAACATAATTCAAGACACAGGGTGGGGGGGAGATTCGTATTCATACATGGTGCACTGTGGAATCAAACCATAGCAATACTAGCAGTCTACTCACCCCCAGCGCTCATGACCGCCTTACTGGAAGATATCATACCCATAATAGCCAACAAAATAGCATACACCCTGATAATAAGGGGGGACTTCAACGAAGTGATGAATCTAGCTACCTTTGCAGCAGCACTAGGGCTGCGAGACGTGTGGAGAGACTTACACTCGACAGAGCGACAATACTCGTTCCACTCTGGTGCACATGCGTCACTATCCAGACTAGATTATTTCTTCACCCCAGCTGAGAATATACATAAAGTAACAGAGGCAACCCTACTCCCCCGAGGGATATCAGACCACTCTCCGCTAATGATACTACTTGAGACAGAGAAACCCCAGCCCCAGCAACCTTGTGGCTAAATAGTTATTACCTGGGATTCCCAGACCTAGTGGAGAAAATCCAAGAGGCCACGTCCTTATACTTCGAGTTGAATCAGAGCTCGATAGATGATAACGAGATACAATGGGAGGCATATAAGGCAACACTGAGGGGTGAAATCCTGGGCTGGACAGCAGCACATAAAAAGACACATAGGAAAGAAGTGGAGGATGCTGACATTGAGGTACAGAGAGCTGAGGTACAATACACAAACACAGGGGCAGCTGAAGATAACAGAACCCTACTCCTAGCGCAAAAACAACTGCAAAATGTGACGCTGAATTGTGCAAAACAAGCGCACAGAACAATGTGTGCTAGGTTATACGAAACCAATGACAAATCCAGTAAGATGTTAGCATGGCTGGAAAAGAGGGATGAAGGGCATCACCAGGTTAGAAACATAAGCACCGCAGATGCAGGACGGGCCTCGACCGACCCAGACATTGCAGAATGCTTTGCAACCTACTATGAGGCACTGTACGCTGCTCCAACAGTCTTGGGAGACCCCATTGCACTAGAAGAAGTTACCCTTCCGTCCCTGGATGACGCACAATGAACAAATTTAGAAAGGGAGATCATAGAAGAACAACTAATAACCGCCCTATCCCCACTCCAAAATCGGAAAACCCCGGGCCCAAATGGGTTCCCAGTGGAAACCTGGAAAAAGATAGGAGGCAGCAAAGTGGCACCACACATGCTTAACATGTTTTTACACACAAAAGAAAAAGGAATCCTCCCCCCAGACCTGAGGAAGGCCAGTATAGTGGTGATACAAAAAGATGGCAAACCTCCAAACATATGTAGCTTCTACCGACCGATCTCGCTCATAAACACAGAGGCCAAAATCCTAGCGAAGATCCTTGTCAATAGATTGCAAAAGGTAATAACTACTCTCATCCACCCAGATCAGTGTGGCTTTATGAACCAGAGATCCACACGAATGAACATCCACAGGCTCCATGTCGCAATCGAGAAGGCACCAGCACTACAGGAGTCACTTGCACTCCTTTCCATTGATTTTGAGAAAGCATTTGACTCGGTTTATTGGGAGGCCCTGTGGATGATAATGACTAGAATGGGATTTGGCGACCAATTTATGGGCTGGGTTAAGCTCCTGTATAACGCCCCGACAGCCAAGATGCAAGTAAACGGATGCTCCTCACGAAGCATTAGACTGGGCAAGGGAACAAGACAAGGATGCCCCCTGTCTGCGTTGTTTTTCGCACTGGTTATTGAACCCCTCGCAATAATACTGAGAGACACACAATCGTGGAGGGGATTCCGCTGGGCCCACGACTGGGATCATAGAGTCTCCCTGTATGCCGATGATTTGCTCATTTACTTGAGCGACCCGTGAAAGTCCTGTCCCATTGTCACACAAATATTGGCGCGATATGGGCTGTTCAGTGGGCTCAAGGTAAATTGGAACAAATCAATACTATTCCCGGTAAAAGGGATAAATAATATGACCCCAAATAACTTCCCGTACCAAGTAGAACTCGAGCAATTTCGCTACCTCGGTGTGCCCAATAATATATACCCAATTACTGATAGGTTTGCTAATGATGTGAGACACTGGATGACTCTTCCCCTTACTCTACTAGGGAGAGCGGCACTATTTAAGATGCTGGCCCTCCTGAGGTTCCTATACATCCTGCAGAACGTACCAATATATATACCTAATTCAGAGTTCCACAAAATAGACCGAACACTCAGGAAATTGTTATGGGGAGGCGGACACCCAGAACATAACCCGCACCATCCCTAACATGACAACAGCTCAGAGAGCACAGATATGGAGGGACACACATAAACACTTAGGGTGGGAGGGGAAGATCACACCGGTACAACTGTGGAGGTACAGACACCTACCAGAACTCAATAGGCTTCTGAAATGGGCAAACTGGAAAGCAAAGGGGATAAACAAGGTCGGGGACGTGACACAAGATGGCAAGATAGTGTCCTTGGAGACCCTAAGGAACAAATTCGGCCTACCTCTAACAGAACACTATCACTACAGGCAGATGCTACACACACTCGCAACATACGAAACAGACCTAGCCAATATGCCTGAATGCACACCCATCGAAAGAAATATTGTCATAGACCGAATAGATAACAAAATAACCTCCACAATGTATAACGTCATTTCCGCATTTGCAACACCAGAGCTCGGTAGCCTAAAAACCAAGTGGGAAAAAGACGTGGGGCCATTACAACCGGAGGATTGGGTCACGGCCCTAATGTACCCCAGAGAAACAGCCATATATGCCAGAATCAGACTGAGTCAACTCAAAATACTCCACAGAATATACTACCCAAGAGAAGTGCTGTATCAATGGGGGAAAGTAACAGATCCCAACTGTTTGAGATGCCAACAAGAGAGGGGAACCTTTTTCACATTCTATGAGAATGCCCACGAATTCAACCCTTTTGGCAGAAATGCTGTGACAGGCTCTCACGGGTCATAGGCCAAGTAATACCCATGGACCCAAAACTGCTGATGCTGGGAGTAGATGCAGGCATTGATTTGTCCCGCTTTGAAAAAACAGCTATTCTCAATGGCCACCGGGTTTGCCAAAAGGAACCTGGCACAACTATGGGGGTCAAACTCGGCTCCGCAATACGAGCAATGGGTAGCAGATGTTGATGCGTGTATTGCATTGGAGTCCAGGGTATACACTATTAGAGGCTGCCCCGGCAACCCGCATACAATTTGGCAAAGATGGGAGGAAAACTAGAGATACCAGTCTGTAACGTGCAAAGCTTGATGAGCACCTGAGACCAACCTGTACCGCATGAATAACAAAGACCACAGCCCGATATACGCAAAAGTACCCATATAACAGTTTTACAGTATAAACTATCCATTGAGTATGTCTGCATGGTTAGAATGTATCTATTAAGTGTTGTTCTTTAAAGAAAATCAAATAAAATGTGTTATAAAAAAAACAGAAAAAAGAGCACTTGAAAGAAAGTGGTACAACGATCAATCTAAGCAAAACAAGGATAATTGGAAGCTAGCGAATAAAAAGTATAAAGACAACATAAGAATAGCTAAAGCAAACTTTTATAATAAAGAAATCGAAGCAGCATCCAATGTCACTAGCAAGATATTTGACATTTTAAAAAGTGTTGAGAAACCTAAAACTCTCACACCACTGTTTTTAACGACAAAATATAATTAATGCCAGAAAATTCACAAGTCAGGCAACGACGACGAAGGACAGTGACAAGCAGGGTGGGATATACACTTTCGATTTCACTCCTATCACTGAAGCAGAATTGCTTGATGTTCTAAATCACATGAAACCCACTGCATGTGCAGAAAACATGTTACCTTCAAAAATCATACTGCAAAATAAAGAATTGTTTGCACCCGTCTTTGTGAAACTAGTCAATGCTTCTTTTAAAGAGGGAATAGTAACGAAAGAAATAAAAAAGGTAACTATTACGCCTCTGGTGAAAAAGGCAGGATTGGACCCTAAGGATCCTGACAATGTTTTCCCTATTACGAATTCACATTTTATACTCAAAATACTGGACACAATTGCAGCCATCCAACTACAGAAACACATAGAAAAACAGACATCTCTACACCAACAACAATCATGTTTCAGGGCTGTTCATAGCACAGCTATGATAGACCTTCAAAGTCATATGTTGGAACTAGTCGTCAGAGGGAAAGCAGGGATGCTAATGTTAATGGATCTTAGTGCGGCTTTTGACCTGGTAGAACATCAACTACTAGTAAACGTGCTGAAATGCACACTGGGATGTTCCAGGTAGCATTAGATTGGCTAGTATCATTTCTTACGGAGCGCCAAGCAAGAGTCCATTGGGGATAAATTCTTGAAGGCTATCTCAATCATATTTGGAGTCCCTCAGTGATCTAGCCTCTCACCAATGCTATTTAACATATATATATGAGAATCCTGTGCAATATATTGGATGAGGTTGGCGTGTTTTTTACCAACTACACGGAGGACACGCAGCTTATCACTGAAATAGAGGGAAAATATTCTAAGGACTTCGACAAGATAGCGAAAGTGTACAGTAAAATCGAAGAATGGATGCAGTAAAATTGGATGTGTCTTAATGATACAAAAACAGAGCTCATGATATCTGGGTCTAGTCGAACAATAGCCAAGCTAGGAGAAGAATATGAGACTTTCCCTATAATTGAAGCAAAAATACAAGTCTCTACCAGGTTAAAACGCTGGGGATGATGGTCAATACCTCATTCAATTCAGTAGCGCAGGTGAATTATCTGCATAAAAATACAGCATATCACCTACTCCTCAAGAGGGCTATCAGACCATACCTAAATGAAACCAACACAGCAACAATTGCAAGGGCAATTGTTCTGTCGAGATTAGATTATGGCAATGCCCTTTTAATAGGAACAACAACAAAAGACTTGGCGAGATGCCAAGTCATAGAGAATGACGCAGTGAGGATTGTGAAGAAATTAGGAGTAGAGATCATGTAACAATGGCAAGAAGATCTTTGCATTGGCTTAGAGTAGAAGAGAGGACGAATTTCAAGGCTATGATACTTGTTCATAAGTGCCTGTTCGAAGATGTCCCCCCCCCCTATCTCGAGAATCAATTTGCAGCTCACATTCCACAGAGACAGCTACGCTCGGCAGGTAAAAGTTTGCTCACAGTGCCAAAATATAAGCTAAAGACAGGCTTGGGCAGATCATTTCAAGTGCTGGCAGCGCAGCAGTGGAACAGTCTCTCGCTTGAGCTGAGATTGGAAAAGCATCTGCTTTTTAGGAAAACTCTGAAGACACCTTTTTAGGTGATTGGTGTACTGTCTTCTAGCTATAATTTTTGGGGACAATGAACATGTCCGTACTACCTTAGCGTAGTTTGTGTTGTCTGTTAAAAGCGACCTGATGCCTGCGTACTGCTGGCGCTATACAAGCTGACATACATACATACATGCATTCCAGTTCTCAATTTCACTGGGACGGGTTTCTCCTGATTTGTAACGATTCCCTGGTGGCCTCCCGGTTCTCCTGTTCCCCTGCTACCTTGGTATCTGCAAGGGAACATCTCTGGGGCCGCTGCCTGCTTGGGTCTTCTTTGATCGTTCCTGTTCTCCAGCTTCTTGCTTCTGCAGGTATCTCACGCTCTGTCATCTACCTCTCGGCAGTCACGTATCACTTTGTGTAACACGCTTTCTTGCTGATTTCTCAGCGAGTGGTTTCAGCTTTGTTATAAGGTTGCATTACCCACCATGAAGCTGTCGTGGTCACACCACCACTGGGGCTTGAGTTCCCGTCTCCTTGGATTCTCTGTCTGTTAGACACCAGACCTCTAGCGCCTCGCTCTTACATCTCGCTCACTTTCAAAGGTCACGCGCTCCGTGGCTTTCTTCGGCTCTACCTCTCTCCGGTGTTGTGTCTTTGGGGGCTACCCCTGCATGTGTATGCCTCTCTCAGCTTCACCACGGTTCGGCGTGTCGTCTTCTAGTTTTTTCGTCTTAGTTAAATGGAGGTCTCTCTTTAAAGAGAAAACTCCTCTTTCTTGTCCGTACCAATGTGTATGATCCTTAGTCAAGTCTCTGAATTTTATACAGTTCTTCATATTGTCTGATCTCATACAAGCCACCATGAGGGATGGCTTAGGGAGTTCCTTATAGGAAAGGGAGTCTGTGTCCCCAAAGGGGGAGTCTCTCTGTTAGGTCCAACTTGCCTCCACCTAGCCATTCAAGCACTCTGCCCGATGCAAGCCAATGGTGCCATTATACAGTGTCGACAAAATAAAGACGGCTCCTGTTGACATCTTTTATGATGCATGACTACCATATGCATCAGATATTGTAGTTGTGAAACCCCCGTTTGCTCGCTGTGCTTTCCCTTCAGGCACGGATGGTGTCTGAAAGGGGTCAGAAGGCCAATCAATCTGTCTTGTACGCGACTGTGCGTGAGTGCACCATTCAATTCCCATATAGCCCATAAAGGTCTTATCTTCTTGGGATAAAGGAGGATAACAAATATCCCTATCTTGGGATGACCTGTCCTCTAAGTCGGGGATCACCCCCAGTGAGATTCGGCTTTCCCTGTCTTCTAGGGTGTGTTAACTCAGCATGCTCTCTTTTCTTAGTCTCAAAGGGCGTGGCTTCCCTTAGCAGGGAGGGGACGAATTACCTGGATTCGACGCATACACTAATGCTTGCAATGAATATGAGTGTTGAGAGGATATTTCATGAGCTCTGTTAGAGTTAAACAGTGGTATTTATTCTCTGTACTTCATTGATCCAAACAAAGACACAACAAAAAACCAGTGCTTGATCGAAGACCAGCAAGCATATATGTAAAACCACAACAGTTCAGAATGATAACATTACAGGAGGTCATGTCATTAAACAAGGAGGACAATTTTCTGGCACCTTTGGATATGAAAGATGCATACTTTCATTTCTCAATGCACCCAGCACATCAAAAGTACTGAAGATTCAAACTATGTTCATTATCAATTCAAGGAATTCCATTTTGGAATTGTGTCAGCACATGCAGTGTTCACAAAGGTGTTAGTTGGGGTTGCAGCACGCCTCCACAGGGACGGCATTCCAGTGTACCCTTATCTGGATGACAGGTAATAACAGGGGGAAATCCAAGTTTGCCACAGAAAAGCTCAAACCACAATCAATCTTTTGCACAGACTACAGTTTTGAATAAACAAAAAGAAATCTTGTATAGCCCCAGTCAGGAGAAACAATTTTAGGGCCCATTATCAACACAAGGAAAGCACAAGTCTTTCCCTCCAATGAGAGGGTTTAAAACCTGATAAACCAGATCCCCTGTTACATAGCCACGCGATAGTTAACAGTCAGAAAGGTCATGCGCTTGCTGGTCATGTTGGCGTCTTGCATCTTCATCATGCTACACGACAGACTAATTAAGCGACCAGTACAAGAATGCTGTGAAACTGTGATCTCAAGCAGAGGGGGGTGGGGGTTGGAAGAGATTGGGATGATCTAGTGGAAGTTTCACACCCGCTAGTGTTGGTTGTAAAATGGTGAACAAAAGAGCATGCAAAAAGGAAAATCCTTTGTCAACCCGCCAAATCACCGAACCATCACAATTGACTCATCCCTAACAGGTTGAGGTGCCCTTTTCCTACATCTCAAGGCTCAAGGGACATGGCCATTCCCACTAAAGAACCAGCATATACACATATTGGAACTCATCTGTACAGATGACCCTACATGCTTTTCAGCTACATCTAATCATAATAGATAGTACAACAGTCAAAATGCAAAATACCCAAATTACACCTCAAGGTACCTACAGAAGGGATCCCTGGGGAATGCACTATGAATCAGTTGGGCATGCACAGTTGCTCACATACTCCCCTCCCCAATTGCCCTGTTATGCAAAGTGGTCCACAAGTTGCACCAACAACATTTAACAGTGATACTCATTGCACACCTGGTACTTCCATCTTCTCAAAATGTTCTATGCCCATCAATAAAGATGACACCCACTCACAACTTATCTCAGTGTCAGGTCCTACATTCTCAACCTCATACAGCCAATTTAGCAGCTTAGCTCTTTAAGTCATAGAGTTTGGTCTCCTCAATTTACCAGATAGATGCATGAAAATCTTAAAGGAGGCACGCAAACCCAACACTAGACGCTGCTACTTTAATAAGCGCAAGAAGTTTGTTATATTGTGTAGAAAGTCTGACAACTCTATTGACTGCTCACTTTCGCATATTCTTCTTTTCCTCCGTTTACTCGACTCGGATCTAGTAAAAGGCTCATCTGTCAGCTCGGACAACATCTCAGAACAGGGTTTCCTGTTATAGGATTCCATTTGTCAAAGCCTTCATGGAAGGAGCTAAACGATTACACCCGCTTAGTAGGTTACCCAACACCAGGTTGGGCTCTGAATGTTGTGCTAAGCAAACTCATTGGTCCACCTTTTCAGTCAATGCACAAATCATTCTTAAAGGATCTCACTTATAAGGTATCTTTCCTTATAGCCATAACATTTATTCACAGAATTAGTGAGCTTCAAACTTTATCAGTGGCAGAGCCTTTTGTCGCAGTGCATAAATACAAGGTTGTTTTAAGAATACACCCATGTTTTTCACCAAAATATATATATGTTTCTGAGGCTTGTGGAAGCTTAGATCACATGCTGGGCATAGGGCGACATCAAGTGGAAGCTGCGGAGTATGTTTTTTTTTTCTTCGAAACTCGAAAAGGGGCATCGAACTAGGGCATGCCAATAATATTATCTCTAGTGTGACGTCCACTGTACCCATGATCCCTCATGCATGTAGGACCCTCAGATTGTTTTTTTCTGCCATAATTGTTGGAAGCATAGTTGCAGAGTTCCCTGGCTTTTAGCCATTTATCATAAATTTAACAAAAAACCCCGTTCCTCAAATCCCACGTCGAGATTCCGAAGATCAACGCCAGTACTGGAGAACGAACAGCCGTCGAGACTGCACGACGGACTTTGGGCTTCGGAAGGCCTCTCGCCTCGGCCCTGCAAGTAGGGAGAGTGGGGGGTGGACATACTCACACTCGTTTATTTTCCTACATACACTCGCCCGCTGCCAGATATTAACATATGGAGAGTATTCAATTTAAATTCTGCCCCAAGTGCAACCGTAAGTTCCCGTGGGTAGATAAGCATAACGCCTGTAATCTGTGTCTTCCTATTGATCACCACAAAGCAAATAGCAGAGCTTCTAAGCTCTTCAAAGCAAAGACATTTAAGGACCGCTCCACCAAACGTTGGGCCCACTACGCCAGGCAGTTCGCGGCCATGGACGCGTTGGGTTCCTTCAGTGATGGCAGCAATGCCGCCGTATCGGACGGCGAGGGCACAGGGGTATCGTTAGGCACCGAAGCGCAAGCCCCCGACCTCGGAGGACTGTCTGGCGGGTCAGTTATGGGAACAACACCCGGCGGCAAGAGCGCTTCCCACACACCTTCATCTAAGCACACAAACCCCACCCGAGACTCGACAGGTGTGTCGAGTGATCGGCAGAAAAAGGCACAGAGAGAGCGGTCCGCAGAATCGGTGCCCTCTGGGCGTACAGGTCATGGTTGCCTCATGACACACAGCAACCGTCTACGATTGCTAAGAGTGCCACGTTACCTAAGGTCACAGAGGTATGGTCGTCAGAAGACGAATCAGACCTCTATCCCAAAGCAGCACGTTCAAAGTCGACTCTGGCAGTTCGTTCCACGTCTGCCTCCGAGTCTCGACTTCCTCCTCTAAGACTCCAGAACCTCGTGAACCCAGCTCTGAATCTCAACACCAGGCGTCGAAAGATTCAGGGAACCATGCCTCTACACATGGTAAAGGGGCGAAACAACAGAAAAAAGCTTCTGAACACCAGGTTCAGAAGGAGAGACACAAATCTTTAGAGAAACACAAATCTTTAGAGCAGTTCAAGACCCCTGACCCTGTCACTAGGCCTAAAGTTGTCCCTCCCACTCCCCAGGATATGGGAATAGAAGAGGAACCAAAGTAGGAAAGGCTAATTCTCAGTTCCAGAGAATGGAGCTCGGAAGACATCGACGGAGTGATGAGGAGAATGTCTTTTAGGGCAAATTTTTACGAGAAGAACCCTGATTACTTCCAGAGCTATCAGAATACCCCTGCTACCTCTGCCCCTTCGGGATCCAAAGGCCCTCATCCTCCTACTAAGAGACTCCGTACTGCTGAGACTCCAGTTCAGGGGCTGATTTCAGACCCATTCTCTATTGAACCTTACCAGCAGTATGCTGAATATCCTGAGATACAAACACTGGACGACCAGGCAGGGTTCGACTAGCATGGAGACGATGAGGACCAGGAAGAGGAGGAGGAAAACAAGGCAGAGGCCTATAGTCTCGACTCCCCTATTCCGAAGGACCCACCGGTGAATGACTCAACTGTGGATAATCAGCCATTACTGAACGAGGTCTTAGCTAAAGCTGCAGCCCTCTTTCAGATAGCCACTCAGGGGGCTGAAGAAGAGAGGGACTTTGCAGAGCAAATTATGGGGGATAAAAAATCCATTGCCCAAGCCATACCAATTCTGAAGTCTATTGAACGTAGAATTGACCCTTCTCTGCTCACCCCTAATCGTACCTGGGCAGTTAACCTAAGAATAGAGAAATTATTCAGGGCTGCCCCCTCAGACCCACTTTACATAAGGAGTCAGCTTAAACCCGACTCATTAGTGGTCACAACCACCAGGAAAGGGCGGGGACACCTAGCATCTTCTGAAGCTACCCCAGACAAGGAGAGCAAAAAGATATATGGGCTAGGAAGGAAGGTGGCTTCCACTTCCGCTTATCAGGCACGAATTGCTAATACCACCACTCTGCTGGCAAGTTACAATTGTCACCAATGGGAACAAGTAGCTGCCCTCATTGCCTCCGCACCTGAACCTCTAAAGAGCCAGTTGGCCCAGATTGCGTCGGTGTTAGGCAGAAACCTGTGCAGTTCCCTTGGGGAACACTGCAAAAGATTTAAGACTACAGGTATAGCAGTAAACCCACTTGGTAGCAGTCCGCACCACCCAGATTTACCTGGTAGCTGTGGCTGAGCAGTCAGACTTCCCTCAAGAAGAGTTAGGCAGTATGCAAAGTATACACAATATGTACTCAGACACAATAGCACAAGCAAACACTGACCAGAGCTTGGTTTCAAAAGTATATAAGTATTTATTTTCAATAACACATAAGTTGAAAACACTCTAGCAAAATATAGTAAAACACTCTAAACACAGTTATATGGAAAGCAGTCCCAATCCTTATTCCTATCTAGACAACTCTAGGTTAACACCACATAATTCAAACAGAGGTGAGCGCTTAACGTTAGATGACACTCTAGCAGGTAAAAAGAAGGGAGAAGGAGCAGAATTAGGATAAACACACCACTCTAAGGTTAAGAACACTTTTTGTAAGGTCAAAGAAGCACAAAGTCACAGGTGAGCAAAAGTCACTAAGCAGGGCCCACTCTTAGAGCAGACAGAGCGAAAACGTGCCCAAGATCACACAGTTGGTAGGGATTCAGAGTCTTGCAAAAGAGTTCGGAAAAGAGTTAGAGAGGCTTAGAAAGTTTAGCCAAAGTGTCCCAGGCAATCCCAGGATCGAAAGCCGGGGGCTAAAACTACCCCGTACAGTCGGTGGCAAGGGAAGCCAGGTGGAACACGGTACCTTAACGGAAAGGATCCTCCAGCGGGGGCAGTTGTTCCAGGCAGTGGCAGCAAGGCTCGACGTCGGTCAGGGGAGAAGAAGATCTCGCTGAAGAGCAGAAGAAGAAGGTCGTTGCACTGCCCGGGAAGAAACCAGCCGCGGAGTCCTCCGGTTAAAGGGTCGTACCGACTTTCGCGGTTGGGGTAAAAGTGGTGGGTATTCCGGTTGCCGGGGTGCTTGGCACTGGCAAGGCGGCCACGAGATACCTCGAAGAGCGGAAAGAAGGTGAAAACTGGTTGTCCCCACCAGTCAAGGGAAGGAGCCACTCCGTTAAGAGTTCTCCTCGGTCGTCGGGAAAAGTGGTGAGATGGTTCAGCAGGGCTCCACCGGCGGTGTCGTCGTAGCAGATCAGCTCAGCTCGTCCCTCGTTGGATTCTTAGGTCCTGTGGCGACTTCTGAAGTTCCAGTCCCCAAAGCCCTGCTTTTATGCAGCAAACCCCCATTCACCCAGCCTAGCTGTCACTCAAACATGCTAAGTGGTGAGCCGGCCGGCTCACCACTTGGGCCAATCAGGACGGAGTGCGACTTGAGTTACCTAGGTAACTCAGTCCAGGGTGCCTAAATCCCCCTCCACCCCTCCTAAGTACCCCAGACAGAGTGGCACCACTTTGGAGGGCTTCTGTGGAGAAGCCCGCCAAAAGTGGGACAAAGGGCTCCACTTTGGGTCAGAGTTACAGAGGCGAATGCCAACGCCATTTTAGCATCAAGTCTTGGCAAAAAAATCCCAACCGGAGTTACAATAATAAATATATAAACCGGCGGTATGTTTAAGGCTACCGTAAATAAATAATTAAATTTGTTAGCCTAAAACAATGGGAAATCCCATAGGAAAATATTCGCGGTCGAATATAAAACGTAGTTTCCACTGCCACCAGCCAAAACTCGATCAGGGGGGACGGAGACGTGCCCCCTCGACTAACAGACCCTGGGGCAATCGAATTGCCCCAGCCAGTACGTCCACAATATGATGGTTTGTACTGGTTCTGTTCAGGATTTAAGACTAGTAAAGTCTTTGGTGACTTTACATGCCCTGGGAGACAGTAGTCAGTCCCAGGGTATGGAGTCTATGTTGGGGAGTCCCTAGGACACCCCTGGGTTACGGCACAGAGGGTGCTGTGTAACCCACATCACAAAAATATATGAGGCCCTATGGAGTAAAAGACCCCATAGCCCATTCAACACAAGGTTTACCCAAGAAAACACACTTCAACATGCCCAAGAGTGAGGGTAAAAAGAGTCTCACTCTTGGCAGGAGAAAAAAATAAACCCCATCAATCCAGCAAAGCTGCTGGGGGACTCACTAGGTAGGGAAATTCAGCCTAAACAGAGAATTCTCCCTAACAGTCGGAAGGAAGGTCGGTGTCCGGAGGCATTCTCAAGGCTTCCTTTGACGCAGCAGACAATGCAGGCCGGCTTACCGCAGAGAGCACAGTAATTAAGAGACAAGCTTGGCTGAGGCAGTCGGGTTTTAAACCCGAGACCCAAGCCACTCTCATCGACATGCCGGTGGAACCAAATGTCTTGTTTGGAAAAGTGGTGGAGGAGGTGCTCAAAACAGCCAAGGATGAATATGACACCCTAAAGTCCCTTGGGCAACGAACTAATAAACCCACAAACCAACAAGGGAATAATAATTTTCGTCGCTCTCGCGGCCAGAATTCCCAGAGAGGGTCTAATTACTTTCAAGGCCAAGGAGCATCGTGGGGAGGCAACCAACGGGCTACCCAGGGTTTCGCCAGAGGTCAAAAGAGGGGCCGTAGTAGAGGGAGAGGCAGCCCAGGTAGAGGCACTACGCCTCCCAACAAACAGTGACATTCCGCTCCGGGTCCCTTCACATGCATCCCCAGTAGGGGGGCGCATTTCCACCTTCACCCACGCATAGGAAGGGATCACTTCGGACAGATGGGTGCTGTCCACAGTGTCCGCGGGATACTGTATCGGACTTTTGGGACACCCTCGCGACCATCCTCCAAGATAGAAAATACACTCCTTGGAGCACCAAAGAATCCTCCTTGAGGAGATCGTCATTCTTCTTGCAAAGGACGCGATAGAACTCATCCCGGGCAACCAGATAAACGAGGGTATTTATTCAACTTCCTTGTGCCAAAAAAAATCTAACAATGCGCCCAGTATTAGACTTGCGCCCTGCAAGCAAGTATGTCAAGCCTCAAAAATTTCGCAAGACTACACTCCAAGAGGTAATCCCCCTACTAAACAGAGGAGATTACATGGCAAAATTGGACATGAAAGACGCCTATTTTCATATTTACATATTTCCATGTTCCCAGCGCACAGAAGGTTCTTGCGTTTCATGGTAGACAGCCAGCACTACCAGTTCAAGGTGCTGCCCTTCGGTACAGCCTCGGCTCCAAGGGTTTTCACCAAGGTACTGGCGGTGGTGGCGGCGCACCTATGCAGGGAGGCAATCCCAGTGTACCCTTACCTGGACGACTGGCTCATCACAGGGGAAACCCCTGTAATTTGCAGATCCAACATTCAAAGAACTATCGACCTCCTCTTTCGATTGGGCTTCTCAATAAACGAGAAAAAATCAAGCCTGGTGCCAAGCACCTCAAAACAGTTCGTAGGGGCTGTTCTAAACACCCAAGAGGGGTTGGCCTTTCCATCAGGAAAGAATTCAGAATCTGTTACTGCAAATTCCTCAATATCAGTCAGGTCACCAGATAAGAGTACGCAAAGCGATGTGTTTACTAGGCATGATGGCATTGTGTATTTACCTGGTTTCCCACGCGTGCCTGCGCATGCGTCCCATACAAGAATGGTTGGCGAAACAGTGGTCTCAGGCAAGTGGTCAGTGGGACGATCTAGTGGTCGTTTCGCCAACACTAGTACAAAGTCTTCGCTGGTGGACAAGAGAGAATCTTTCAAAGGGGAAACCTTTTTACGATCCAGAAATACAGACCGTAGTCACAACAGATGCGTCCCTGTCAGGTTGGGGAGCACACCTCCTTCAACACACAGCTCAGGGTCTCTGGTCTTACACAGTGGCTCAGAATCACATCAACCTACTAGAACTTTTGGCAGTCTTCAGAGCGCTTTGGCGTTCGAACCTAATCAACCTGTCGGTGCAGATCCTAACAGACAGCACGACTGTAATGTTTTACATAAACAAACAGGGGGGCACTCGTTTACCAAATCTGTCCAGGCTTGCCCAGAAAATTTGGATATGGGCACTCAGACGGAACATTTACCTGTTGTCTCAACATGTTCCGGGGGATCTCAATTCACTAGCGGACGCTTTGAGCAGAGATCCCCTCCCAGAAGAACACAAATGGTGTCTACACGAAGAAGTCGTAGGAGACCTCTTCTCACAGCAGGGTTTCCCCACTATAGACCTATTCTCCACAAGCGAAAACAGACAATGCCCAGGATTCGCATCCAGGTTCCCCCAGCCAGGCTCCAAGGGGAACGCTGTATGGATGAACTGGTCAGGGACGTTTGCCTATGCTTTTCCACCAACCCCTCTGATGAGGAAGGTGGTGAACAAGATACACAGCGAATCGATGAAGATCATCCTAGTTGCTCCTATGTGGGCAAGACAACTGTGGTTCCCGCACCTGCGCAAACTGGCGGTGTGCGAACCCATCAGACTCCCATGCTGGTACAACCTAATCTCCCAGCACGGAGGATAAACAGTGCATCCTCAACCCAACTCGATGAACTTGGCAGCATGGCTCCTGAAGTCATAGAGTTTGGCCATCTCAATTTACCACCGAGGTGTATGGATATCTTAAAAGAATCAAGGAAACCTAACACAAGGCGCTGTTACTTTGATAAGTGGAAAAGATTAGTAATTTGGTGCCAGGATAAACAAATCAACCCAGTTGTTTGCACTCCTTCCAATATTGTCACCTACATGCGTCACTTACTGGACGCAGGGTTGGTATTTATTTCACTTAAAGTAAACCTGGCGGCACTGTCAGCCTACACCACCTCCCATAACAAGGTGTCATGGTGGAAGGTGCCAGTTGTCAAAGCCTTTATGGCAGGGGTGAAGAGACTCCATCCTCCAATTTCTAAACCACCACCAGGATGGGACCTTAATGTGGTGCTTGCTAAACTCATGGGACCCCCCCTTCGAACCCATGCACAAAGCTAGTCTCAAACACCTGACTTATAAAACTGCCTTCTTAGTAGCCATTACATCCATAAGAAGGGTCAGTGAAATTCAGGCTCTGTCAGTGCAGGATCCTTTCTTTAGTATACATAAGGATAAACTGGTTTTACGAACTCGCCCTAGGTTCTCACCTAAGTTTATTTCCAAATTCCATGTTAACCAGTCCATTGAGCTTCCGGCTTTTTTCCAAGAACCCAAAAGCTCTGCTGAGGTGAAACTACACACACTCGATGTGAGAAGAGCGGTCCTCTACTACGTAGACAAGACCAGACCGCTAAGAATAACAGATCAACTGTTTGTCTCCGTAGCTACAGGCAGAGAAGGAGATTGCGTCTCTAAAGGCGCCATCACTAAATGGATAGTTAAATGTATCCAGCTGTGCTTCTCCCTTTCAGAAAAGACACTGCCTTTTATGCCAAGGGCTCACTCCACTAGAGGTACTGGGGCCAATCTGGCTTTCATTGCAAATGTACCCCTTGACACCATTTGCGAAGCAGCTACATGGAGCTCTATTCACACTTTTACTCAGCACTACTGCATTGACACTCATTCCAAGACAGATACTCAAGTGGGACAAGCGGTTCTAAGACATTTGTTCGCTCATGACCTTTCTCACATCCCACCTCCTTCTTCTAACACTGCTCGCTAATCTATGTACTGCATGTGATCTAAGCAGATTGCACAAGCCTCAAAAGGGATACATTACTCACTGTAATCATATTTCTGATGCTCGTATCTGCTTAGATTCACATGCGCCCTCCCTTCTGAGAGAAGGCGCATGGATGCTTGTAGTCTAATCTATCTATTTGCTTGGAAAATCTGTACTCAAGCTACTCCTTATGCTACCTCATGTCAGAAGAAATATAATCTGCGGGTCATACACGCGTGAGGGATCATGGGTACAGTGGACGTCACACTAGGGATCGTATTACTGGCACGCCCTAGTTCGACGCCCCTTTTTGAGTTTAAAAAAACAAACTGTAATACTCTGCAGCTTCCACTAGATGTCGGCATATGCACAGCATGTGAATCTCAGCAGATACAAGCATCAGAAATAAGATTACGGTGAGTAATGTATCACACATATATCATGTTAACCAATCAATTGAACTACCAGATTTCTTTCAAAACTCAGGTGAACAAGCTCTTCATTTGCTGGATGTACACAGATCAGTCAACCTTAATAAAACAAAGCAATTTAGGAGAACAAATCCGTTATTTCTTTCCCTGGAAGCTGGAAGAGCAGGAGACCCTGTCTCAAAGATTACTATCGCCAGATGGATCGTAAATTGTATTCAACAGTGTTATAGCCTTTCAGGTAAAACACTTCCTTTACTCCCAACTTCTCCGCCTCTTGTACGTATTGAAAACTGACTAGTTGGAGGTCACTTTAATGTGAACTTTTATATGTATAGGAGGCATATAATACATTAGCAGAATTAATGTACATTTTATATATGAACTGTACACAAACGTGTGTGAGATGTACATTTCGTACATGTACATAAATATATTTACAACTGAAAACTAGAATCCAAGTCACACTTTCGATGCACACATTTACCACACCTTTTTACAAGACACATTCTTATGACACACGCTGTCACGATCAAGCACTTATCACACACTAACAACATACATGTTAGGACCCTCACGAGAACCCCAGGGTTTCTTGACTATGGGCAGTTGACCACATCATGTAGGTGTAGAATTATTCCCCACAATACAACTCCCAAAAGTACAAAGGGACTATTTGGAAGGAGGATTGCCTGAAAGATGGATATCGCCCCGGGACACAGCTGGCTGCAAAAATAGACACAATTTCAGGATTCACAGTGATTCACAATGCAACAAAAGAAACTAGAATGGAATCCACTGTAACGAACGTGTATGCGTGTCTTTAAGTTGTCTATGGATTAAATGCAACAAGTGTGGCGTGATCCTGCAGACAAACCACAATATGTCTTTAAGTAAGAGCAATGGTAAGATAACACGACGCAAATCTACTGAGCATAAACAGGTAGGTGAACAAAAATGGTCTTACCCAGGGTATAACAGTAGGCTTTGAAGAATAAGGTATTCAAGGTGATCGAAGTTCCCAGCAGGAGTTGTGGTAGCCGGTAGTGTACCAATCCAAGTTTCCAAAATCCAAACCTAACCCCGCCGGCACGCGAGTGCCTGTAGTGTGCTTCGTGGCAGTCTCTAGTCCGCACACACAAGTTGATGTTTTTTCTTTAATGTCCAAAATCTGTGAATACAAGAACAACAAACATGACAAATCAGATCCAAGAGTGTCCCAAAGTCAGTAATGTTCCAAGCAAAAGACAGAAGACAAAACGTTGGGCAAAGAGAAATCCAGGTAGCGTTCCAGGTCAATAACGTTCCAGGCAAAAATCAGGAATCACGACGAAAGTCAAAACAGTAGTACAAGCAGCGTTCTGAAGTCAATGAAACAGAAAGTCAAGCCAAGCCAAGGGTTGCGCAATCGGGAACGTAAGCAAAAATGGGGCAGGGTCAAGAAACAAGATCTTTAGTACGTTAGGGCTTGAAGAAAACAAAATTCTGAACCAACGCTAGTGGTGAGGGGCGGTGCTTAAATCAATGCTGGCTGTAAGGTCTCGCACAGCAGGACGCTGAACACGGCATTTGTTTACAGACAACCACCGTTTCCATGAAAACCCCCAGCATTGTCGGAGTGAATGGAAAGGCGCTGGGGATGTGAGCAACTTTCTTTGTGTTTTACGTATTTTACTGAGAGTGGGGGCTGAATCTGCAGGGGCCGAGGATGATGAAGTAAAACACCAGGAGGTATTGGAAATTTTGTGATGTTTTGCGTGACGTGGGGGAAGACGAACGAGATGGATTCATGACAATACATTTATTATCTGTATATGAAACGTTCGTAAATTATAGTGCAAACATTCACTCTTAGTCTGGGCAATCTCCTTAATGTGTAGGGATCATCTCGTCGCTTTTTGAAGAGATTTACTCCTGTGTTTGCCCAAGAGTGCAAGTACATTTTAGAATGTTTATCTCTTACATATCAAAGCACCTGAGATCAAAAAAGAAATGTGGAAACCTAATGAGTAAGCAAAAGGTTATATTTATTCGCAAAAAAATGTTTTGTTCAACCACAGCAAGATATCAAATCTTAATTAGGATGTCCTTGTGTATGTCTGCTCATCTGTGAGCCTTTTGTCCTTAGTATTATCCTCTTTATATCCTCTTTAATCCTTTCGATACTATCCTCTTTGTAGTCTGTCCTCTTGTATATCCTCTTTTGTCCTATTTGTATCCTGTCCTCTGTCGTATCCTCTTTTGTCCTCTACACATGTTTCACCACCTCTGTGTGGCTCTTCGGGAGGCAGAAAATCTGTTTAGATGTGATATATTGATAATATTCACTTTCAAAATTCTGTTGTGTTTAGCAGCTATATCTGTGTCCAAGTATAAACTTTAGTCCTCCCTTGTTTTTACATAGGCTGGTTCGATGGGTGGCTTTTATGTTCTCACGGCACTATCCTATCTGCCTGCTTTGAGAGAAATCTCAAGATCTTTTTTTCTTAAGCATCTTTACCAAGCACCAAATAATCTATGGGTGCAGCAAAACCATGAGAACTTAAATATAAAAAAAAATGTTAAATCAACATCCCACAAAAGGATAGCCTACAAAGAGTAGGAATAAGATAGTTGTGGTTCAAACACTCACTTTATACCTTTGCAAATTCTACCATAAAATAAGGAAGTATTAACACTCACTTCCCCTACAAATCCAACCTCAATACTCCAAGTATTTGGCAGGTCACCCCAATACCATAGTTCAAGTGAGTGTTAATGTTGGAGGGTAGTGGTATGCAGTGAATGTTTATACGTCCACCCCTGACTCACCTTGCCACCCACACTGCAGAAATGACCAATACAGCAAAGCCAGCAAGGTCAAAACCTGTGCAGCTAATGTCAGCGTGGTAAAGACAAGCTAGGAAATATGTGGTTTCCAGTTACAAGACTGTTTAACATGTAAGGCATTCTAATATTTTTTGGTGAAAGGGAAATGTTTTGGGTGTCTCTGACAATTTTACTGGAACATTGTTATTTCCTCATACTAGAGATTCAGTGAATACAAGTGTAAAGTGGGCAATGTTGTCTCAGCTGTATTTTTTTTAAACCGTGTTTTTCCACTAATATTAACATATGCAACCTCCAAAACCTATTTTTCTGGTTCATTGACTATAGACACATTTTTGGTTGTACTTACAGTGCAGACCCATGAGTGGATTTTTTTCAGACCTTTGCACCATCCTCTTGTCGAGTTTTACTCCTAGGCTTTTTTGGTTTGGCGTAGATCTGTCAAATGGTTTCTTTTGAAAATGTCCAAAAGTAGACGAAAATTGATTAGCTGTATCTCGGTTCGCATGGTATAGTCTGCTGGCGTAGATGTAGCTAATGAGGTTCTTGTTCACTGATATTCTTCTGGGGACTCACACCCGAGTTTACAGACCTAGTGAAAGTTAACCAAATTAGTTCTCTAAAAGAAAGAACATCTAGGTAGTGGTCATGAGGAAACATTATGCAAAGCTTGATTTAAAAAAGGTAGAGTGCAAATTTCATTTCAATAACATGTGGTTATATTCATCAGTTTTGTGTGCTGTAGGTTTAAGTGTCCATATTGAGTCAACATACATTGATGAAAGCTGGTGCAGTCTGTAAGGTAGATAGGATTTCAGAAGTATGACACTGACACAAAAGGTACTATTTGTAAAACCTTTATTGAGGTTTCAATGGGGTTGGAGACACTTCTACTTTGCCCTATAGCCAAGATGAGAGTAGTCTTGACCATCAAATAACAAAGCAAAATGACCTATACTAATAAAAACCTAATGCCCGCCCTATATCTTGTACAAAAAGTGTGAAAAAGTGAATATGTATGCAAAGGAAAGTCGGTGTTCAAATATAAAGTATAAATGTGGCAGAGTCAGCTCTCTTCCCCACGTTGTACAGTATGGATCAAGGTGATCCCTGTAGGCAAGATGACACACTCTGGCTCTTAACACAAAGACAGTTCAAGATGTGGATTCAGGCCTGCCTGGACTTCCACGTTAGTCTTACTTTCCAATTTCTAAAACATAGTTCACCAAAATGTTCACGTCGGTCCCCTTCGGTTAGGCTCAGACCTCTTAAAGCAAAAGTTCACATCGGTCTCCCTCAGTCGGACTCAGACCTTTCATAGCAAAACAAAATACTTGCTGGGGTTCCCTTCCCCAAGCTTAATTCACCTTATTTAGGGGTTCCCTTCCCCTAACTTATTACACCTTCGGTCTTCCTCAGTCGGGCTCGGACCGTTTCCTGATGCCGAAGACTTTCACATTTGCGTGGCTTTTTTCTACAGACCTTCGCAGGACCACTACGACTTTCCAGCTTTCCTCACACTCCTATGTTATTTGCCCCAGTGCTTCCAGTTATGGGTAGTTCACGATATACTGCACTAAAATTCAATGTTCACCTCTTTACTCTCCCCTTTTCTCTGGGTCAATTTCGATCACCTCGCTTTTACAGTTCATTCACTTTATTGCTACACATTTTTCACCTTTCACTGAGAATTTTGAGTGGGCTACTTCCTTTCGATGAACCACTCAAGTACTCAGTATTGCTGACTTTACAGCTATCGTTACTTCAAGGTTCATTCGCAGGTCTGCCTTTCTTCGCATCTCATCCCCATGTGTGCAGCCTTCAATTGTCCGATAGAATGTTGCTGCTTCAATCTTTCTTTAACACACAACGGTCTCTCACATCGCTTGCCAACTCACCGGTTGTGTGTGTTTCTTTCTTGTCTTTACTGTCTTCCAGTTTACAAGTCAAGGTTAGTACCACAGGCTTGGCCTCGCCTCCCCAACAGCCGTTTAAAAAAATGTATTTTAGTGTTTATTTATACTGTGCCGAAGCCCACAGGCATCTGGCGCGAAAACATAAACACATGACAGACAGACCACAGGACAACGATAATCATACAAAAAGAGAGGTTACAAAAATGAGGGGACAGAGTAACTCGGGTATGATTTATCGGAACAGATGTGTCTTCACTTTTTTTCGGAAGATGCTGTAAGGCGGCTCGAGTTTAATTTGTGGTAGAAGATTATTCCATAAGGTGGCAACTATGGTGTGGAAGGCTTTGCCTAGTCCATTTGTTTTCCTATACCTAGTGGTTGCTAACTGGCTCTGGGTGTGGGCTCTGAGGATACGACCGGTACATAAGTAACTAATTTAGTTTTAAGGCAAGCAGGGGCTTTTTCATAAATGCATCGGTGGGCCAAGGTAAGTGCTTTGAATTGAATTCTGTCCTGTACGGTTAACCAGTGTAGATTTCTCCTATCTTCACTGATGTGTTCTGTTTTCCTTTTTTTCTTTTATGATTCTCACAGGATGGTTTGGTTTTTTTTGGCATTTTGCAATGTGTCCTTTGTTGCCCCCAGCAGGAGTGCATTTCCGTAGTCCAACCTGGACAAAATAGTTTTACATTTTGTGTAGTAATCTTAAGTAATGGGAACAGTTCTTAAGCTGCAAGACATGTGCCTCTGCGCTCAGAGAAGCTTCCAAATACATCCCTAATGTCTTAACTTTATTCATGACTTTTATTTGGGAGTTGTTTATATGTAGAAACTCGTATTGTTGGCATGATTTGGCTCTGGCTTGGTTGGTTCCGAAGATCATTAGTTCTGTCTTCTTTGTGTTTAAACACAGCCAGTTGTTGTTCATCCATATTTCAACAATCTCGTAGAGTTTCTCACCGTTAATACTGTCTTGGGCGTAGCCTCCACTCAGTTTGATGATCAACATCGGCGTAATTGGTGATAAATACTCAGATTTTCTGAAGGATCATACAAAGGTACCCGATGTATAGATTGAAAAGGAGCAGCGATAAACTCGCCCCCTGGGGCACTCCACAGCTGATGGTCTCTTCAAACGAGAAGCTATCCCCCCAATAAACCTTAGATTTCCTGTTTGAGATAAATGATGTGAGCCAGTCAATTGATTCTTTGGATCAGTTCGCTCCCTTCTCAAGCACTTGCTTGAGTTAGTTGTGGTCCAGTAAATCAAATGCTGCCCTTATGTCGAGTAATATGAGTTGGCCAGCTTTCCCATTTTCCACTATACTCAGCATATGGGACTGGAGGTCAAGCATTGCCGTTTCGATACTATGTGCCGCACGGAAGCCTGATTGCTGACTATGGAGAATCTCATTGGCTTCTACAAAAGCATGAAGTTGGTTGGTGGTGAACTTATCCAGTACCTTCAGCAGAAAGTTACAGTTGGTTATCGGTCTGTGGTTGCCAGGATCACTTTGATCTAATGCTGGCTCTTTTGCCAGGGGTGTGATCGTTACCATTTTGATGTCTACCGGAATATGGCCCTCCCAAAAGGAGGCATTCACCATACTGGTGAGTAGAGGAGCAAAGATGTTTACATTCTCCAAAATGAGTTTAGGTGGAATTATATTCTCAGCACTAGTTAGGTTTACTTGATTTTAAGATTTGTATAATTTCTTTTGTAATGGGGGTTCTGCTCCTATGACTAACTCTGTCTGGTTTAGAGTACGTTTTTGGGCTTCTCTTAAAACGTCCCTGGCTTTCCTGATTTTTTTCTGTGAAGGCTTTTTCAACCTTGTCGCAGTCTTCATAGGACGGTGAGAAGGAGGGAGGCTAACGCTTTAGGTTTTTCTATGGCTTTGAGAATTTTATACAGTGAGGTTTCTGCTGATTTTATTTGTTCATTGTAGAAGTTCTTTTTTGCTATACTGATGCCTTTTCTGTATGACATTTCAGTTTCTTTTCATTTAGCTTTGTTGTCCAGTGATGTTTTTTTTTTGCCATTCTTCCTCGTTTCTCCTTTTTTCCCTTTTCAACTTGACTAAAGTTGCATTAAGCCACGTCTGGTGGTTGTTGTTGGGTCTTATAAGTTTATTTCTTAGGGGAATTTTTAGCTCCACTAATTGTTTTGCCTGGGGTGTGAAATCTGCAATCAGTTTGTCACAAGTGTCATCCTCCTTGGATTCTTGTAGTATTTTGTCTGTGCATTGTTTTAGATGTTCAGGTTCGATTTTCTTTTTTTTCTCTCTTTTTTTTTTATTTACAATTCCTAATGCTGATTCTTTCTGACTCATTTCCAGTGTTCTTGTTTGGAGTGTTTATAGTCAGCATGAAAGTATCTGTGAAGTGGTCAGACCAGATACATGGTTTGGTCTTGAATCCATTTGTTTCTAGATTATTTGTGTCTATCCAATCCAATTGATTGCCGTTTTTCATGGTTGGGTGCAAGTTCTTGACCTTGAAATCTGTTATTTAGGGTATTTTCCAGGTGGCTTGCCTCCTTGTCTTTTGTGTTCCCGTGCCATCTGTTAAAGTCCCCGAGAACTAATGTGGCAGTGTTTCTACCCTTTAGTACATTTAGTTGTTGAGTGATATCTTCGTTAAAGTCAGAGATGAACGACGGGGGTCTGTACAGTAATATTATGTTAATGCAGCCATTTGCTGTAGGGGTTTGTTTAAGGTGCAGAACTTCGATTCCTGCTCTTGTGGTAGTGGATGGGAACATGCTGATTGTTTCGAGGGGATTGAGTCCTCCAACGCTGCTTTGGAAAATCTTCACATCTGCGTCAATGACGTCGATACGCCGCTCTCGAGGACCTCCTCCGACGGCCGACGTCACTGGATGTTATAAGTAGGATGCACGGCGCCCGTAGCCTCAGTTCAGTTTTTTCCACGAACGTGTTCGCTTCGGAGATCTCGGCATACCTCGACTCTTTGGAGTTCTTGTTCTTTCTCGGTTCTTCGAACCTGTTTCGTATTATGAAGTCTTTCTTCGTGAAGATGTTTACCTCGTCTTCCACACCGCGTCCGGCCTTTACGAAGTGATGGGACTCTGGGTCCAAGATGTCGGTTACGGACTCGCACAACACCTGCCTCTGGTGCCTCGGGGAGGCCCATGACACGGATGACTGTGTCGACTGCCAGTCGCTCACATCCAGAGCCTTGCGGGAGCGCAAGAAGTTGTTATCGGTAGGTAAGGTGTCTAAGCCACGGAAGTCGAGGTCTGTGGGGCTTTCGACGGACGATTCGAGAAGCGACTCTCCGTGTGGTCGTCGGAAGTCCAGTGGGTCTCGGTCCCAGAGTCGGTCCCGCCACTCCTCTGCCTCTTTGAGGCACTCCCGGAAGCGCCGTCATCAGTCGCCTTCCCCTTCCTCTTCCGAGGACTTACCCCACCAAGCATGCAACGCCAGAGGAATGGGCTTCCTTCGGGAAGAAAATGTTGGCAATTCTCGAATCGCAGGGCACTGGTCCGTCCGCGCCTCCGAGTGGGGTCGGTCGTGATCGGTCGAGAGATGCCACTCGTACTCCTTCGGGGCTCGGGTGGTCGTCACGATTTGCGGGAAAGGTCCCCCTCCGACAAGGGGAATCGTTCTCGGCATGCCCGTTCCAGGTCCTGGTCCTCAACGCGCTCGAGACCGTGTGAACCTGTGGTGTCTTCAAGCAAGACATCGACGCCGGTGGCACCGAGGTCATCGACGGACTCTTTCGAGGCCCTGCCTTCGAAGAAGTCGTCGACGCCATCGGCGCCCAGGCTGTCGAGGGACACCCTCAGGGCCCCGACCTCGAGGACTGTGTCGGCGCCATCGATGCTGTCGGCGCCGCGTTCGGCGTCGACGCCGATTCACTCGCCGCCTTTCGAGGCTGTTTCGACGGGGGTTCCCCGGGGCTCGGTGGAAGAAAGGCTCTGGCAAAGGCCAAGCATGGCTTTGTTCCACATTCTGTGCCTTCTTTCCGCCAGCTTGAGTTTATTTCGGAGGTGGATGAGGGCTCTGATGATGGCATGGTTCTGGATACTGTACCGGACGAGATTTTCTCCAGCCATAGCCAGATTGACGACTTGCGGCAATCCCTGCACGATGCTAGTGGGCTGGACACCTCTCCAGAGGTGTAGTTTTGTAGGCCTGAGCCTGGCACTCATGCCGACTCCTCGTACAAGCGCCTTATGTCCAGGGTCACTGAGTACATGGGTTGGTCTGCTCTCCCAGGGGATTTTCTTCAGGATGACCTTACGGATATCCTCGACCAAGGTCCACCAACTGACCCGGTACTGCCGTTCCATATGGCTCTACAGAGGAGGGTGGCGGCGGCTTGGACTGTTCCGGAGAGTCTCCTGGCAGTGGGCAGGTCTTTGCCGCGAAAATACCGCCCAGCCAGTAGCGACACCTGCTACTTGACCAAGCACCCCACTCCGGAGAGTTTGGTGATGCAGGCGGCTACGGCCCCGGCAAAGCAGGCGTTGTATCCTACCATCCCTCCTGATAGAGACGACAAGCGTTTTGACGGCTGGGCAAAGAAAGTGTTTTCTTCAGAGGGTATGGCGCTTCAGGCGGCCAACTCTGTATGTGCCTTGTAACGTTTCACGCACACTCTGTGGAACTGTGTTTCCTTAGCGGCTGAGCATATTTCCAAAGGGGATGAACGGGATGGTTTACTTGCCATGGTTCAGGATGGTAAAGATGCCGTGTGTGAGGCCGTTCAGTCGGGTTTGGACATGGCAGATTGCGTCAGCCGGTCCATGGCGGCGAGCACCGTGATACGCAGGTTTGCATGGTTGCGGAAGTCAGGGTTTGCTCCTGATGTGCAGGCCCGGCTCCTCAACATGCCCTTTGACGGGGGAACATATTTTTGGCAGCAAGGCTGACAAGAGCCTTGAGAGGTTGCAGACCTCCAAAGCTGCAGCAAAGTCGTTGGGCGCTGCAGTTCGTCAACCTCCGCCTTTTCCTCCTAGGGGACAGCAATGAGGGGAGGTTTGTTTCGTTATTACTCGTCCTTTGGTAAAGCGAGAGGAGCTGCCAGTCAAAGGGGCCACCGTAGGAGTGCCAGAGGTGGATAGCAAGGTACTCGAGGTGCCAAGGCCGCGCGGGCTGTTGCTTCTTTGCCCTCAGGCAACACCGCAGCCGCTTCAGTCATGAGCTGAAGCGGCATGGGTCTCATGGGTCTCATGGTTCGCCGGTTGGGGGAAGGCTGGTGCAGCATCTTGCAGAGTGGCACGCCATTACTTCAGATGTGTGGGTTCTGGAGATTATAACCCATGGCTACTGTCTCCCTTTCCGGCAGAGGCATCAAGACAATCCATCGGGGAATCTCTCTTTCAAGAGTCCGGATCCGCTCCTTGCGCAGGAAATTCAATCCCTGCTGGAGAAAGGCACAATAGAACTGGTGCCTGCAGCGGAGAGGAACAAGGGATGGTATTCCCCTTACTTTTTGATTTCCAAGAAGGACGGGGGTTTGAGACCCACCATGGACTTGCACGGTTTGAACAAACTCCTCAGGAAGGACAAATTCAAGATGGTTACTCTCTCTCAAGTCCTCCAGGCCCTTCAACTTCAGGACTGGTTGGTGTCTCTCGACCTCAAGGATGCTTATTTCATGTGCCGATACATCCAAAGCACAAGAAGTACCTGAGGTTCGCGGTTGGCGACTCGCACTTTCAGTTTCGGGTCCTGCCGTTCGGATTGAGCTCTGCCCCGAGGGTCTTCACCAAGCTCATGGTCGTGGTGGCAGTGCACCTCAGAAAAGGGAGGATTCACGTCTACCCCTACCTGGACGATTGGTTGATCATTGGGGGTGCACACTCCCGAGCAAGTCCTGGATCATCTGTCAGTCACCTGCCACTCCCTCCACAAGCTGGGCTTCTCCCTCAACTTAAAGAAGTCCCATTTGACACCAACTCAGAGGCTCCAGTACATCGGATCTGTGCTCGACACATCCCTGGGGCAGTGTTTTCCTCCCCAGGTGAGGGCTCATCACATTCAGCAAATGGTGCACAGGTTTCAGCTTGCCCAGAGTCTCCCAGCGTTCGAGTTCTTGAGATTGTTCGGCCTCATGGCATCCTGCATTCTTCTGGTGCCAGAGGCCAGGTTGCGGATGAGATCCTTGCAATAGGCACTCAAGCTCCAGTGGTCTCAGTCTTCCGGCAGGTTGTCGGACCCTGTTCAGGTGCCGTCCTCGGTCGCCCAGGACCTTCTGTGGTGGGCCGTCGAAGACAATCTGATGAAGGGGGCTCCATTTTGGCAACCCTGGCCGGAGGGGACGATCGTGACGGACGCATCCCTCACGGGATAGGGAGCTCATGCCAACGAATTGACTGTCAGCGATCGTTGGTCTCCGTCGGAGTCCAGACTCCATATCAATCTGTTGGAGCAGAGGGCCGTCAGGCTAGCCTTGAAGGCTTTTCTGCCGACTGTGCGAGGGAAGAATGTCCTGATCCTGACGGACAACACGGTGGCCATGCACTACCTCAACAAAAAGGGTGGGCAGGGTCACTTCCTCTGTGCAGGGAGGCGATGCTGCCATGGTTCTGGGCAATCCAGCAGGAAGTTTCAATCTCGGCAGTTCATCTGGCCGGAGACGAAAACGAGACGGTGGACGCTCTGAGCAGGCAGAGCGAGATCTCTCACAAGTGGGAGTTGGCTCAGGAGATTCTCCTGGAGATCTTTGCCCTTTGGGGGACTCCTCAAGTGGATCTCTTCGCCTCCAGTGTCAACCGGAAGTGTGAGAGGTTCTGCTTGTGGGAATTTCCTCCAAAAGGAGCCTTAGGAGACGCGTTCGTGGTGGAGTGGTCATTCCCACTGCTGTATGCATTTCCTCCAGTCCCCGTCATCCCGCAAGTACTGCAGAGGTTCGGTTCCCAGATGATCCTCATTGCTCCGGTGTGGGCCCGGAGGACGCGGTACCCGGACATTCTCGACTTGTCCATCTGCCCTCCACGTCGTCTTCCCTACCGAGACGATCTGCTCTCACGGGAGGGGGGGGGGGTCAGGTTCTCCATCCAGAGGTCAGATCCCTCAACCTTCAAGCTTGGTTTCTGAAAGGTTGAGGTATAAGGATTGGGACCTCCCTGAAGACGTGAAGGAGTGGTTGCTCTCGGCCAGACGGCCCGCAACAAAGTCCTGTACCGTTGCCGTTGGCGTACCTTCTGCGACTGGTGCAGGGTTACGAATGTGGATCCTTTTGCATGTGACACTCCCATGGTTCTGTCTTTTTTGCTTTCTTTGGCCCGCAGGGCTTGCAAGTGGGTACCATTAAAGGTTACCTGGCGGCGCTGTCCATATTTAAGCGCTCTTCTGAAGTGTTCCTATTTTAAAATTCCTTTAATTTCTCAGTTTCTGAATGGGCTCACTAATGTGTTCCCTCCGTCACCTTTCCAGGTGCCCGGTTGGGATTTGAACCTTGTTCTCAAGTTTCTGATGGGTTCTCCGTTTGAGCCTTTGCATTCATGCCCTTTGAGACTGTTAACTCTTAAAACTGTATTTTTGGTTGCGGTCACTTCCGCTCGCAGAGTGAGTGAGTTACAGGCACTTTCAGTTAAGCCACCCTTCACTGTGTTTCACAAGGACAGGGTTGTCCTTAGAGTTCGTCCTTCCTTTCTTCCGAAGGTGGTGTCGGAATTTCATTTAGGCCAGAAGGTTGTTCTTCCGGTATTTTATCCTCCTCCACATCCTGGTAAGGAAGAGGAGAGGCTCCATAGGCTTGTTCCTAGGAGAGCGTTAAGCTTTTATATTTCACGCATGTCCCGGGTCAGAGTGGATGATCAACTCTTCATTGGTTACGCTGGAAAGCGTTTGGGACAAGCTGTGACGAAACAGACTTTGTCTCGCTGGATTTTTTTGGCTATCTCCGAGTGTTACCGCTTGGCGGGTAAGGACCCACCGGTCGGCTTGCGGGCCCATTCTACCAGGGGTGTGGCTGCCTCTACTGCCCTTCAGAGGGGTGTTCCTATTCGTAACATCTGTGATGCAGCCACCTGGGCTTCGGTATATACTTTTGTACGTCACTACTCCCTTGATTCCATCCGTGGCCAGGATCTGGCCTTTGGCAAGGCAGTCCTTTACTCCGCAATTTGATTGGGCATTCTAAATTTCTGTTTTCTAAATTCTTTTCCCACCTCCTTGCATTGGTACTGCTTTGGGAGTCTGTCATTGATATGGAATATGTCGGAGGACCCAATCCCCTCGAACAAGTTACTCTCTTACCTGGTAACGTTCTTTCGATGGGATGGTCCGACGACGTATTCCATATCGCTCCCTCCCTACCTTCCCGGCTACTGAATTTCTTATGCGATTGCAGCTTATGTTTCCGCAAGCCTTTGTGTGTCAGACTGGTAGAAGACTGGTGCCACACGTTCTGGGAAAAAACTACAACTGATGCTACGGGCATCGTGCGTCCTACTTATAACATCCAGTGACGTCGGCCGTCGGAGGAGGTCCTCGAGGGCAGCGTATCGACATCATCGACGCAGGACGCAGACGCCAAAGATTTTCCGAAGCAGCACAGCTGTGGTGATTACATGTCATTGATATGGAATAAGTCGTCGGACCATCCCATCGAAAGAACGTAACCAAGTAAGAGAGTAACTTGTTCTTCTCTATCATTGCCACTCCTCCCCCAATACCAGATATCATGTCCTTGTGATAGATCACGTAGCCCTGTTGCACTGCTAGCGAGCATGTCGGCCCTATTGGCTCCTGTAGCCATGTCTCACTTATACATGCAGTGTCAATTGCTTCATCAATTATCAAAAGCGTGCACATCTTGTGCGTGTTTATTTAAGGATCTGGTGTTTAGCAGGCATATCTTCAGTTGCCTGGTCTTTTCCTCGCTGTCAGCCTGAAAGCTTTTGCTGATATTTTCAGTTTCCCCCTTTGAGGTTTTTCGACCATGGTTACGTTTTTTGCGTGGGTATGTTCGTGGATTTTGTGCCAGCATAGGTATGCTGCATACCGTATCTACTTTAGACTCTCCTTCCAATGCCCTAAGCGCGGCCATGCGCGCCATTTCGATACGGACATACTGTATTGGGTTACGTTCCTGCCGTTTTGTGTATTTATGCCTCAGTCTTACCTCTGTACTGGTGATTTTTGAGTGGAGGGCTGGGGGCCAATATTTGTGGTCTTGTGGACGGCGAGGACCGGTGCAAGACCGACTAGGCTTTCGAAGCGCCGGTGCTGAAGCTCCTGATGTCTTGCTATGTAGCTGCCGGGGGCTTCTGGGACTCGCAGTCCTTAGTTTGTATCTAGCACCAGCTAGAGTCAATAGCAGTCACCCTCAGCTTCTGTTTATCTGATATTCACTCATGCTCACTATCGTCGACGTAAAGGATAAGGCAACGTCTGGATTCAACACTGTTCACCCCGTAGGGTCGTTGGGGTCCTTGAAACACAATGCAACCTTCTTGTTTGGGATTCGGCCTTCTCTACGTGTCTTTCGTGGCCTTTTGGAGGCAACAACCTTGTGCAGGGAACTCCTAGGGTTCCCCACCCATGGCTCTCGTCCCTCTGTCCATTGCTCTGCTCCAATAGGTTCACCTTCGCCCCGAAAGTTCTGCTCTTACTCGTGTTCCACCTTGCTCAGAGTTTGTCTCTATGTTCTGCCTTTTATCTGTGTTAGGAGAGCTAATTGGTATCAGACGTATGCACTTCAGTCAAGTGCCTGACTTTGCCTGACCCAATTAGCGGGACATGTCCAATGCAATGCGTAAGAGTTAGCAATATTAATCTGTCGCCCTCTTCCTCGGCCCAGTGTTTGTGTCGAAAGGCAGGGGGAGTTGGAACATCAGAGAATCTTATGAAGTAGGAGGGATTGTGGGTACTGGAAAGGGAGGAATACCACGTCTCGCCATCGGCTGCCTCACCACCACTCCCGGAAGACCCTTCACCCAGGTGATCCTTTCTCACTGGTCCACCCCAAGGAACTGGATCCAAAAGCAAAGGCCGTGTCCTGGTAACCTGGATGGCAAGGCCATGAGGACTAGCGGGTGAGACACCCTTTGGTTTCTCACGAGTTCTGTCACCTGCCCTTGTGCAATTGTTGCAGGATCTACAGCAAAACAAATATTTTTTAATTGGTCTCTATTTTGTAACTCAGCAGAAATCATTGGGGTGAGTTAGCGTTCGCTCATGTTAGTTATTTGTGCCATCAAAATGTTCATGTACTTATCATCAGAGCACAAATGGTAGACTCTAAATGCACAGAGAAACATGGTTATTTAATCACTTATGCAACAAAAGTGGCATGACAATTCATGCTACTGATAAATTCTTTCGTTACTGGGATTTATATTGCATACTGCTGCCATTTACATGATCTCCAAGTGCTGTTGCAGATCTGAAAACGATGTGGGTGTGTTAGGATAATAGAGAGAGAGGGAACATGCAAGATAACGTTGCTGCTGTGTTGATATGTGCCAAACTGTTGTGTTCAAAGTGCCCTCAGCAAATTACTTTTTGGGTTCCTCTGTCTGGCAAATCCAGAAGCCTGTAATAGCCTGTGGACCACCTGGCCAACCACTTTTTAAGCGGTGAAAAAAGATAGGTACCAGGATACCTTCGAGAGATTGTGCTTTAGAGAAAGTGGACTCCGTTTTATCTTTCAATCTGTCTGCAATGTCCTTATGTTGAAGTATTACCCGGAGTTTACAAATGATCTCTCGGATCTTGTTGACCTCAGTGCTATATTTACTGATAATTCTGAGGGGGCTGCCCTGTCTCCTTGTTTTTAGGTTACAATAAATCTAGTTGCGACACATGCGATGACTTGTTAAAAAAAGAAAGTGGTAATAATCAATATTATGGGGAACTTTTAGATTTTAAAGTGTCTAGCTATAGTCTTACCCTTGAAGTGCTCTATCTCCGGGGTGTTATTCTGTTTTGATCTAAAATATTCAAATATTCACCATGGGGGGTTATTCCATTTTAAAGAGGAGGAGTGATTGCTCATCCCATTTAGCACATTATTAGCAGGCTTCCGATGTAGAGTACTGACAATCCTGTCTTTCTTGAACTGAATTCTAATGTCTAGAAAATTTGTTTTAGTTCTCATGAGAAAAGTGAACTGTAATACCATATTATTATAAAGTGTCAATATATTCCATCAGTTGGGCAGTGGGACCTGTCCACATGGTCCGATCACCAATGTGGCTGACATGATTTTCTTCATACCGCGCTTGTCAGAGCCTAACCTCCACCTCAGAGGCAGGCACCCTTCCTGCGTGGGGCTGTAGCAGGATTTGCGGTAGATAATAGTTCTATACCTGATGCAGGACTTCAGAGAGACTTGGATCTCTGCACTTTATGGCAACCGAACACTTCAACCCTTGAGCACCTGACAGGCTCACTATTAGTAATAATATCATGGTTCTACCATCTTAACTCATAGGAGCCAATCAGTATTACCTTTGTGTGAGTGATCAACATTAAATATCATCAAAAGCCCCTGCACAATTTCTTCAGTAAAACAACAAGCATTTTACACTTGTTATATAGGGCCTTTTTATTCTCCATAAATACGAACGCATGAAGAATATGCTCACAATTGTTAATCATGTATATATATATTTATTCTCTTGTAGAGCTAATATGAGCATTAAAATTAGTATTGCCAAAAATGTAAAATCTCAATCTAAGCAACAGAGTACTTGAATATAATCCTAGTATCCTCCTCTTCCCCCATTCACTTTTAGAAATCTAAAGCTTACAACCAATCATCAGTGTACATAGCCGTCTAAAATATGTTATCTTGCATTTGTATAGAATATCAGCCATAGATCGTGGCTTTGAAGCGTTTTGCCTGTCCGAGAGGCAAAGGAGGAGTTTGATAGAACATTCAGTAGTGGTAGGGGAAGCAAAGTCGGGTAGATAGTTGGGATGAGAGCGAGGGATAGACAAGATGCACAAGGAAGGCATGAGAAGGAAAAGGTATAGTAGCTATATGTACAGTTGGATTGAGACTAGCCGAATTCTATGGGGTACGGTGCCAAGGTGAGAGAGCTGTAGCGGAGGCGTTCTCTGTGCAAAGGGGGGTATGCCCGGTACTCTTACGTCCCATCCCCTTTCCTCCATACTGCATGGGCGTCCCTTGCGAGGGACGGGAGACTGAACCTTTTTCACCAGAAAAATCCTTCTTCCCCTTTAAATTTAGAGGCGTGGGGGGATGTAGTCCTGGGAGCATGTACTGCCCTGACTCTGCCCTCCTGCGCCTCACTTTAGTCCCCTTTTCCGCGTCGACGGGAACAGCCCGAATTAACCAGCGTTCCTGGGTTTGGCTTTGTCCATGTGATTCCACGCACGGATACTTCTTCTCTTTCTTTTTTTGTCTTTTTATCATTCAGGTACTCGGTCCTCAGACGTCACGCTCCCCCCCCCCCCCGGCTCATGCCGACTTCTACAGTGTTCAGCAGGTGTCCATCCTGCGATGGGCTCTTCCTGACTAAAGACCCCCCACACCCTGTTCCTATGGTGCCTTGGCCCTGACCACGGCTGGCACGCTTGTACCGCGTGTGACGTGCTTTCCTCAAGGTCTCTGAAGAACATACTGGCCAGGTGGAGGGAGCTCTTCCACAGATCGCCTCTAGAGGACCTAAAGGACTTTGTCTATCATCGATCCAAGCCCAATGTAGGGCCGCTCTTTTCCAGCGCACCCGCAAGGGATACTCCTTCCCAAGGACTCGCCCGCGAGGGTGGGACCGCCCAGCTCCTAGTACCAGCACAAGTACCGAGGCTGTATCAGCTACTGGCTGAGAGGCCGAGGGATCTGTAGATCCTCCCGGTGAGGGTGCTGAGGGATCGGCAGGTCCTTTTACCGGGCCTTCACCCGAGGGGCGACGCCCTAGTACCGGCATAATGTCTGAGGGGGCGCCTTTATGCAGTTCTACCGGCAGATCCTCTGAGGGCATAACGGCTACCGGGCCTAGGCCTGAGAAACGGGGTAGGCCCTATGATCCACACTCAGGAGTCCTGGACGGGGCGAGGCCCAGTGTGCCGAGCAACACGACGCAGGCACGTGAAAAGCTGCTCGACAAGATGGCTGCCACGCCAGAAAATCCAGACATCCGGCCGATGCCCCTCCAGGGAAGGCAGGCGGAGGACCTTGTGTCGAGGTGGGACTGGTGTCAACCAGGTATGTGCCCTACAGCTTATCCTTCCTTTGCGCAAGGCAGGTTTCTGCTGCGTCCATATGGGCAGGGCACGCAACGGCTCCAGGAGCCGCCAGCTACCCCATCGCTATCGCCCACCACCAATCCAGCCTATGAGGACAGGTTCTTTGAAAAGTTCCTCGGGCTCATCAAATCTCCACAGATGGGGGTCATCATCAGAGGCGCCATCAGGGACTTGCTCGCTCCAATTGTCCCGCTGGTGCCTCAGGCCCCAGTACAGGCTCCTCCGGTCCCTGTACAGCCTCCGCAGCCCATCTAGGCCCCCCAACCTATCGCGCAGGCGGTTCTGCACCAGCCTCTGCTGCAGCCTCTGGCTCCAGTCCCCGTGCCGCAGTCCCTGGCTCCTAGCACTCACCCTCCGGTGCCGGACCCTCTGGACCTGCAGGTGGACACAGATGAGGAGGACGACCCTGACACGCTGTCTTTAGCCAAAGCCTTCCACGAACGCCTGGCAGGCCTGGCAGAGTACTTGGGCGTTCCTCAGCCCGAGGTCAAGCAACCAGCAGAGGGGGGTCCTCGCAAAAGTCCTCAGGCAACGTCCCGTTGCCAGAACGGGGACCCCGATGCAGAAGGACATAGTCGCCTTGGCCAAGAAGGGTTGGCTAAAACCCCACTCAGCCCAGCCGGTGAATAAATGCCTGGATGCCAAGTACAGGCAGATGGAGTGGGATACACTCTTGCTATCGGCCCATCCTCAGCCACACTCCTCAGTGATCACTGCGGCATCACTGTACTCCAAGCCTTAGTCGTCCTCAGCCACCTCCTCTGGCGCTGCTAGGCAAAGAGAAGATCTTGGAGGCGTACAGGAAGAAGCTGTATTCCAACGCGTCCTTGCAGCCGCGTCATGCCAACGCGGATGCCGTGCTGGCAGCTGTTAACCAGAGGCTCTGGCGGGAAATTGCAGATTTCCTCCAAGAGCTTCCAGCTCAGAGCCAATCATGATTCAAGGCGGGATTGGCAGAGGCCAAGATCGTGGTGCAGGACATCATGGAGTCCTCGTGGCCTACATTGACACCTCTGGCCGTGCCATCTGTATTGCCATGGACATGAGAAGAACGGCCTGGCTCCATGCTACGAAATTCAACCCAGATGTCCAGGAACACATACTGGATCTTCCTTTCAAAGCGGGGTGACTTCTTCCACTCCTCAACAGATGAGGAGCTGGATAAAAAGAAAAACAGCTCTCGAACGACCAAGTCTTTATCCATTCTTAAAAAGATCACGCCCAAACCGTACACCCAGTCACAGCAAGCTCTGAGAAGTGGCGTACATACAGAGGTTTCCGTGGCTTCCAAGAGCGGAGGTCCAGGCAGCCTGACCGTTCACCGTCCCAGCATCGGTGCAAACAACAAAAAAGGGGTGGGGGCAGTAAGGGCTTTTTCCAGTCCCCTTCCACCGCAGCAGCCTCGGAGGGAAAGAAGGCATGACACGCTCCTCCTGGTCCCCGTGTCTCCAGTGGGGGGCAGGCTTGCTCTCCATGCACATTTTTGGCACCACCATTTCGCGGACCCCTGGATCCTCTCTGTAGTCTCCACGGCGTGCCTCCTCCCTATCCCAGCCTCTCCTCCCTCCTCCCCTCCACTCCCACAGGTTGGGACAGCAACTCTGTTGGCAGAGATCCGGTCACTCGTTGAGAGCCAGGCAGTGGAGGAAGTCCCAGCCTCCGAGCAAGGATTGGGCTTTTACTCCAGGATTTTCGCCATTCAGAAGAAGAGTTGTGCTGGACATTTCTACCGTAAACCTCTCCCTACCTCTGCAAAAATTCAAGATGGTTACGCCAGCTTTAATAGCGGAGACATTGTGCAAGGGAGACTGGATGTGCTTGCTGGATCGGAAGGACGCGTACCTACACGTCCCGATCTGACAGCCTCATTGTACATTTCTACGATTCAGTATTATGGGCTACCGTTTTCAATACAAGGTGCTCCCTTTCAGCCTCAACTCGGCGTGCAGGGTCTTTGCCAGGCGGATAAACACAGTGGTGGCCTTACTCAGGTTGCAGGGCCACCACGTATACCCGTACCTGGACAACTGGCTCATCAGGGCTACATCTCCAGAATCGGTGCACCATACCTCCCACGCGCTTATGGACACATTGCACGAGCTGGGTTTTTCCCTCAACCTCAAGAAGTCACAGTTGCAGCTCACGCAGTCACTGACCTTCTTGGGCCTCATTTGGGACACGTGCTCCCAGAAAGTCTTTCCCTCAGAGGACATTACGGAACTCAAGAGGGCCAGAGCACACTTTCTCAGCCGAGAAGTGACCTCGGCCTGGTGGTACAATCTACTGGGTTTCATGGCAGCAGCCCTCTTGGCAGTCTCCCACGCGAGACTCAAGATGAGGAGGATACAGCTGCACTTTGCAGCATCCTGGAACCAGGAACGGGACCATCAGTCAGAGATGATCAACGTTCCTCTATCACTTCACCCAGACCTCACATGGTGGTCTGGGGACGGCAACCCGAGGACAGGCAAGCCTTTCAGGCAACCTTCACCACAGGTCACCATGACCACGGACTCCTCTCTCGAGGTTTGGGGGGCCACCCTGGATGACCACTACGTCCATGGCACCTGGACCCAGCTGTAGCAGGAGTAGCACATCAATTGGCTGGAATTGAAGGCCATCTGGCTGGCACTCGGGGCCTTTATCCCAGTCATCGCAGGCAAGGTTGTCCTCATTCAGACAGACAACTCGACCAGCATGTTCTATATCAACAAGCAGGGAAGTACCAGATCCCCCCCACTGTGCAGGCTGGCAGTCAGCATGTAGGAATGGGCCCTGGAGAAAAACATCATCTTCACGGCGGTCCCCCTGCCGGGGGAAATCCAGCCTGGAGGCAGACAGGTTCAGCAGACTGAGAGCGGACAACTACGAGTGGCAGCTGAACGACCTAGTTCTGCAGGAGATCTTTCATGGAATGACAGCATACGCCTTTCCACCCTATCCTCTGATTCGCAGGGTGATATGCAAGATTAAGAAGTCTTGTCTCCTCAGCATCATCCTGGTAGTTCCAGGGTGGCCAGCCAGGCTTTTGGAGGTTTTCAGAGCTGCTCAGCCTCTCGGAAAGGCATCCCATTCACCTGCTGACAGGCCCAGAACATCATCTGACGCAGCAGGGGTGCAGGGTCATCTACCCCGCACCATAGAAATTAGCCCTCACAGCGTGGTTCCTGAACAAGTCACGCTAGGACATCTCAGCCTCTCTAAAGCTAATCTGGAGATCATACATGGTACCAAGAGCAAATCTACTGGGGCCCAGTATAAGAGCAAGTGGACCAGGTTCTGCCACTGGGCATACTCTAAGGGCATTGACCCTCTGGCATGTTCCCTGGATGACGTGCTCTCTTTTTCGGCGCATCTCGTCCATTCAGGCTTGCAGGTGGACTCTTGCAGCACTTAACTGGCAGCCATTGAGGCTTACAGAAACTCGGGGGAGGCAAGCTTTTCCTTCTCCAACCCGATTGTCAATAAATATTTTTGACGGGTCTCGCCAGTGTCTACCGACCCATCAAGAAGCCACACCCTGTGTGGTACCTCAACATAGTCTTGGGTGCCCTGGCACACAAACCATTCGAACCAATTGCTTCCGCAGACATCAGGCTGGTCACCATTAAGACAGCCTTGTTAGTCGGCCTCACCTCGGCTCGCAGAATCAGAAAAATTCAGGCGCTGGTTGCCCCGGAGCCCTACACTACATTTCACAGGAACAAGGTAGTCCTAGGGACGCACCCAACGTTCCTTCCAATGTTGACTTTCTCATTCCATCTGAACGAGGAAATTGTACTGCCCATGTTTTTTTGCAGAGCCCAAAGACGAGGTGCAGATAGTGCTGCACTGCCTCAACGTCAGGCTTACACTGAAATTCTACTTGGACAGGACAAAGAGCTTCTGCCAGTCAGACGCTCTATTCATCACCTTTGAAGGTTCAAGACCGGGGTATCGGGCATCCAAGGCCTGCATAGCCCGGTGGATGGTCTCGGCTATTAAAGAAGCCTACGAGGGACAGCATAAGCCACCCCCGGCCAACATGCATGCCCACGCGGTCAGAGCTAAGGCAACTGCCATCGCTTTCCAGCGGCATGTCCCCTGGCAAGTCATAAGCATGGGCCACCCGTTCGGCTTTCTGCAAGCACTACTGTTTGGATGCCGGCTCTAGATCACACATGGCTTTCGGATAGGCGGTTCTTAGGAACCTGTTTGCTTAAGGAGGGTCTTCTCTCCATTCTCGGGCTACATTCAGTTGTAATCGCCCATACAGTATGGAGGAAAGGGGACGGGACGTAAGAGTAATTATAAGTTACTCTCTGCAGTGACTAGCGTACTTTTAGTCCTTAGTCCCCTGTCCTCCATATGTCCCACCAGCCTCCCTCTTAATAAAACTGGTGTCATTAGGCAATGTTAAATCTATTGTCGGCGTGTCTATGGGGACTGAAGTGCGGCGGTGGAGGGCGTAGTCAGGGCAGTGCATGCTCCCAGGGCCGCACTCCTGCGTGCCTCTAAATTTAAAGGTGAAGAAGGTTTTTTTCTGGTGAAAAAGGTCTGTCTCACGTCCCTCGCAAGGGACACCCATGCAGTAGTCAGTACGGTGAGTAACGTATAATAAATGACTCACTGCATGGTGAGTCTTGGGATGTTGAATCCATACCCAAGACAGCACATGTAGTAAAGGCCTTAGGCTTACTTCCCTAGGCCCCCAACAACATTTCAGAGGGGTTGTATGTCAGAAATCCGAATTTGCCAAGTTTGCAAAAGCTTCCTGAAAAGCAAGCCAAAAAACATCAAATACTTTTGTTTCCTCATTTATGTTATGGTTACCAAAACCTTAGGCTTGTTTGCAAAGTGCTTATGGCCAGACTTTGAGCCTTCCACAGTATCTTGATGACCCAAAGCATGTAGAAAACCATGCCCAAGAAAACGCAATAAATAAAAAAGGGGAGGAAAGGATAGCTCAGAGGCAACACGTTTGTCTTGGAAGCAAGACAATGCGGTGCAACACAGGTTCAAATTCCCATCCCGCTCTTAGAAACCACTCACTGGTATTAAGTGCGTTATAAATGAACAATAAAATAAATAAATAAAATGAAGCCTCTCTATTTACTCCCCTAAGCCTGAACGGCCAGATTCTAAATATGGGAAAGCTGGAAGGAAAATATGGGCACATGGGAACTGGGGGCAGGGGGGATTTCAACCATTGCTTCCAGCTCAGTCTGGCCTTCCTGGAGGTTCCTGAGTGCTGCTATGACCTTTCAGGTAATGGTTTTATTGGTGTGTGAGGCAGGAATCCTCTTAGGCTGAGGCCGACCTGTCAAACATAAACATATGCACTCACTTTAGTGATGAATATAACGGCATTCCAGTAGTCCTGTTCCTATGCTGTTGTAGAGGAGGTCCTAATAAAGCCTGCACTCCAATTGCCCATTTTGAAGTACCAGGAACGTTAACACCAAAATATGTGACGTATGATGAGCAAATAAACCAGCAGAGAGCCGCAGTAGGGCTCTGCCCAGTACCGATCAGAAGAGCAACACCTATTGTATTACCAATAACCAGACAACCATGTACAGTAAGGTATCCATTGAGAAAACCCTACCAGCAAATGAGACGAAATGAAGATTGCCTAAGTACCGTCCTGGAAGAAACCAAAAAGGCCTTAATGGAAGACGAATGGTGACGTCACAAAGGCCCGGACGGAATCGCAGATAGAAGATATGACGACCCAAGAATGACGCAAAAAGTGAAAACGCCATAAATAAGGATATCGTGAACCTAGTAGAAGAAAACAATGTTGTTGAAATACAAAGAAGCTTAATCTGTAAGCAGGATGACGATGTTCAACCAGCTAACACCTGTACATATGCTTGAAAACACAAGAAAGCTAAGAAAACAGTGCAGTTTGCTATGCTTAGTAGAAGAATAGAGCGGCAAGCGCCATTATACATAATCTACCTCAAATCGAAGCACAATATTATAAGTGTGAGTCCACGTTGCACTAAAAGCAGAACCAATTCAGGTTACTAGAGGCCAAGCAAGAAAGATTCATATTCTAGCAAAATGAGAAGAGACGGCTGAATCGAAACAGCAGATGCAGCTTGTGGCAGGAGAGCCAAGGTCAGACCAATAAAAGAAATGAACAGTAGTTACGCATAATTGAAACTTAAGAACAGAATATCCTGTCTTTGGAAGGTTGAGATAAGGAGGCCTAGGCAGGTGGCGAGCTGAATAAGAAATTAAATGCACAAACTGAGTGAAACTAGGCAAATTCACGGTATGGATAGCACGTGACCAGCCGAGTGAGAAGGAGCACGGGTTCACACCTACGCTTGGCATCCGCCCAGACAAGAGATATCAGAACTTTTCCAGACAGAAGATGCAGTTTTGAGGCCAACCACAGTAAAATAATTGGCACATAGTTTCTGAAGCAATGATTGATGGTAACTTTAATTGGAGGAAGGCCGGGCAACTAGGGGGCACCTCGCTGACCGTTCTGCATGCTGCGAAGCAAAGTGGAAATGTATGCATGCGGTTGATGCAAACCCAATCACAATGAACCAAATAATCTAGGGTCCTATAGATAGTAGAAACAATGGGACGTCCTACTTTTAGTGACGTCTACAGTAGTCATATTGGAAAGAAGGGCTTAGACGCCAACCTGACAGTGTTTATCCAATCCCCTCACTCCGTTACCATATACAGATATAGCACCTATATTAAAGTTACCTTTTCCTAACCAATAGAAATGCTTATTAACTTTTGAGTGTTACATGTCAATTATAATGAGTTTTTAGTATAAATGTTATTGTTTGAAGTTCGTTGGAGTTGATGCGAGACGGACTATCGCATCACTGCTGGTTGCCATGACTCCCCGTTTTTTGTACTTGTCATTAAACTGACTCCCTTTGCCAAACCATTGAGTTGTCCTTATTGATTGGTGTTGAAGCAATAAATCTGCACCCCTATCCATCTCAAGGTGCAGCTATCTCGTCTTAAAGTACTTTTGGAGCAAACCCCGACTCTCTGGGCCGGCGGGGGGTCTCCTCAGTACACTTGGTAGCAGAGATCTGATGGTTATCGGTTATTGATTTGAATAAGACACCTATTGACCGTCGACATAAAGTAACTCTAGGTCTTCAGCAATATCACAAGTCCTTTGCCATTTGGCCGAGTAGACCGTGAAGCTCCTTGTAGACAGTGTTAGATTAAAGAGAAATACTGCAGACGTGGGCCTGAAGGGACCCGTGTTCCCCACGCATCCCTTCCCATTCCCACAGGCAGCTGAGCGGGCGAAAAGTCGAAGAAGGCGGTAACAAAGGCGGTGATCCCGAGGGTCCAGAGAGGAACCATGCGAGCGGTGAGTGAAAAAGACTAATGTTCTGGCAAAAGTGCATGCTTTAGAACAAGTAACGGGAAAAGGTAATGGAGGGTGGTGGGAAAAAACTAAATATAGTTAAAAGTAGAGAAGACTATATATATATATATATATATATATATATATATATATAAAGGGTTAATGACTCGAGAGTAATAAAAGTAAACAAAAAGTTACCGGGGTAGAAACCCGAGAAGAGAGAGGATACCGGAGCAGACACCCGAGAAGTGAGAAGATTCGCTTTATACCTACGCTTTAATATAGAGGCTAGAAGAAACGTGTACCCAGATTCCCACATAATGGGGAACAGATAGACTACCACAACGTTTAAAGACGTTGTGAAAGGGGTACGTTTACACCCCATGAAGGGGTAATAATTTAGAGGCAGTGATATCTATGTCCCGCTGGTGTCTGTCTAGTCTGTGAAGCGTCTGTTTTACATGTTTTGTTGTGACGTCATATGTAAAAAAAAAGTCTTAAGAAAACAGATTTTAATTTTGTGCGATTGGATAGCTGAGATAACATCACATACAAATTGATGTTTTTTAAATAAATCAGAAAGTATACAAAAAATTGGGATTGGAGCTTGCAGTGTTTGGTGCTCGCTCATATTGTTAAAAGTTGTTTAAGCCACACGGAAACGTTGACAAGTGTTAGATAAGAAGAAAGGTAACAGATTTAAGCATGGGAGACATGACTTCATTGGCACACTTATGCAAGCACCCAAACTAAAGAAATATAGTACCGAGTGGGTTAAGGGTACTGTCCACAAGAAGTTTATGCCATGGCCACAAAATTGGTCTTTATCTAAAGCAGTCTTACAGCATATGACGACGTATTTGCATGCCACATATACAGGCAAGAATTTTTAAAAATGCCTTGCTGTTCTCGAGTTGTGGAAAATGTATGAACAGGCAAAGGAGGAAGAGCTGCCAACAGATTGGATACTTAATGTATGCACAGAGGGGGTGAGCCCCTACCGCGCCACCTGCCCCACCCGAAATGAAAGTTGATGAAAGTAAGGACGAGGGATTATACCCGCTAAGAGAGCTTAAAGCAGCCATGGGGTATAGCAACCCCGCATATGAGTCACCTACACATAGTAGTGACGAAAATCAAGGGAAGGATAAGGATAAGAATATTGCCTCTGCAGTCCCAAGGGACAAGGAGAGACGTGATGACGAAAGAAGAGATCTGGCACAGACAGGTGCATCTCTCGACAAAGAGAGAGAAGGGAAGCGATGGAAGGGAAGCGAAGATAGAACTGATGAGATAGCATTTGCAAAAGATGAATGGATGGGAGAACACATTTTATTGAAACTCGATGGCAAAGGCATTGATGACGTGAACCAAAAGGAGAGGTTAGATAAGACATGAAGGAAGGGGAAAGAGAAGGAGTTAAGAGATGAAAGGATAAGAAAGAAAGACAGACTAAGGCGAGAACAGCTATATCGCGAAGAGCAAGAGAGACAGCTCGATCGCAACCTAAGAGCAGCCAACGATCAAGACGGACAGAAACAGCAAAGGTTAGAGGAAGAGCAAAGGATACGTGAGAAAATAATTAAAAGACGAAGAGATGAGGAAATGCGATGGGCAGATGAACGTAGAAATGAAAAGAGAAAGAAAGAAGATAGGGTCAGAGAAGAGGTGAGGAAACACAAAGAATTTGATGATGACGTAGAACGTAAGCGAAGACTGAGAGCACACAATCTTGAATATCTGGGGATAGAGGTTAAAAAACCCACTCCAGTTGTAGACTGGGCAGACATCGAAGAATTCTTTCCTGAGTACGATTCAGTACCAGGCACGTCTAGGGCGAATATCGAGGATGACTTCGACACCAGAAGCATTGGAGAAACTATCGTTAGAATATATGATGAAATGGGGCTAGAACAAATACCCCAAGGGGAGGGGGGAAGACGAGCGCCTCGAGAGCACTCAGCTGTATGACAATGAGGATGTTTCCTGAAGTAGTGGGAATAGAGAGCTATCTCTGGATAGATTAGAAATAAGTAGGAACAAAGAGGACAAGAGAAGTCGCACTGGTTTGGGACAGACAATGTCTGACTCCGAAAGGGAGGAACACGAGGAAAATGAGGAAGAGAGACAGAGCGAAAGACGACTCCCAAGAGAGAAAGGAATAAGATGGTCAGGCACTAGAGAATCTGCACCGAGGGCATAAGAATCAGCCACGCAGCCTGACCGATAAGAAGAAGTATCTCACGGTCAGAGGGGGGGGGTCTTCGCCAGTCCTATGCATTACCAGGTAGACAGCGATGCAGGAATATTACCCCTGCAATAGATAAGAGAACAATGAGAGAAGAGAGAGAGAGCTACACGTTCCAATTTCCATTGCTCGAAAAGGGGGGAGTAAGACCGCAACACCATGGCCACACATGGATCGAGAAAATTTGAAAAACAAGCTTCCAATGCTGCCGTCGGGAGCTGGAAAGTGGATACATGAGTTAGAAAAAAATGACAGGAGGAAACACGTTAGCTATAGGGGATATCAAAAGTCTCCTGATCGCCATACTTGGTGAGAGAGCAGACGATGTGTGTGCACGAGAAGGCTACCCTGGTGTAACCACGATTAATACTGCGCATGATGGAGCTCCATTTAACAATTGTAGAGTCACAGTATGGAAAGCGCTACGAGTGCTATACCCAGATACTTCTAATATGGGAGCTATAATGACTCGAAAAATGAAGGATTCTGAGGATCCGTTAATTTATATACAGAATTTCCAAGATGCATGGGTGCCCGAAACTCATGAATCGTGGACAAAATCAATACCTGTGTTTTACCATATATTGTGCCAAGGGCTGCCAGAGCCGGTGCAGAAGCAACTCAAGAAATTGGTGGGAATTGAAGCCAAGCCTTGGGCTGAAATACAGTTCACCATCGCACATTATTGTAGACTGTTGCAGGAAAAGAATTGCAAAAAGGCAGCAACTCGAAAGGGTGAGGAAACGAAACTGGTGCAAAAGAAATTGTCAAAGTATGCTCTTGAGGGAGCCATGATAACTAGCACAGCTGAATCAAGCATGCAGCAGGTGGCTAGTCCACAGCAGAATAATCAAGGCAATACTGGGTTTTATCCCAGGGGAAGAGGATTTAGGGGAAGAGTATGGCAGAGTAATCAGGGAGGTTTCCAAAATAATCAAGGAGGTTTTCAAAATATGCAAAATGGTAACAAGATATGTCAAATGGGCAAATGATCTGACCACCGCCAGTTTGTTGGCTGTGCGGAATGACATGGCATTTGGCACGCACATGCAGAAATCAAGGCATGATGCGGAGAGGCCAAGGAACAGGAGCAGGCATGACAAATCCACCTGCAGTTTTACAACAGGGTGTTGCACAGAATCACACGGTGCAACAAGCGCCAGGAGCACAATAAGGTGTGCAACTGCAAAGCATGGGAATTTTCCACAAGGACAATCCCAACAGGCACCGAAGCAACTATCACAGACAATGAGCACAGGACAGACCACAAACCCTGCAATGGGAAGCAACAAAGGGAATGGGGGAATTCCACAAGTGCACAGTGGGCCAAATTTGTATATAAACTAGGACCGCTCACTTGGAACCCTGATGTGTTCTATCCTATCAGTGACACCAGACCCTCACAGGGAACCTAGGGTGTATGTATAGGGGGTAAAGAATATTCCTTCTTAGTCGACACAGGTGCAACACGCTCGTGCATATGTGAAGGCAAGTTTCCCTTGTCCGGTGAGGCCATAGATACTCAGAGTTTTACAGGAGCTACCAGTCGCGTTCCCTTCACAAATGCACTTCCAGTCTCTAAAGGAGAATGTGAAATGAATGTGCCTTTACTATATTCACGTCAGACCCCAGTAAACATTTTGGGTCGAGACTTAATGACGAAGTTAAACATGACAATCTCGTTCACGGAGGAGGGCATAGTATGTTCCACTCCAGGAATGTACTACTCAGATGTATGCGAAATGATTAGAGCATACTCGGGACACATAGCCATGAGGGCCATACCATTAGAGCCAGAAATGTTCGCATATGGTATGCATGTGCTTATGGCAGGATTGCCATGCCTCGCAGACAAAATAATGAGAACCCCTGATGAGTTCCTATTTAGACCAAGAATACCGATACATGAGGAGAAGGGACAAGTATTTACCTTGATGATGCACACAGCCGCAGTGCGAGGGAGAGTGGCCTTAATTGATGGTTATGACTTTGAGGGCCGACAATGGTACGCAGTGATCGCCATTGAAGAAGGACATCGATTCACTGACGTCATTGACAACGATCTGTTTGAAGAACAAGCAGAGATAGGAGAGACAATGGTGGAAGTGAGTCTCACCTTCTGGGTGAAAATGATTGAGAGAGGTATCTCAGAGAATAATGTTGGCACTAAATCATTCAGAATATTTTGATGATGACATAGCCCGTCTCAGTATGGAATACAGGACCCTATGACATAGGCCTCTTGAAGTCATTCAGAATATTTTGATGATGACATAGCCCGTCTCAGTATGGAATACAGGACCCTATGACATAGGCCTCTTGAAGGGGGTTGGAGAAGTAAAATTTAAATTGAAACCAGGAGCAATTCTACCAAGAGCCTGACAATATCCCATGTCTAGAGAAGCAGATGAGGGGATTTTTAAGACAATTTCTGCCATGATGGACCAGGGCATCTTAGTGACATCAGTGTCGCCATGTAATACGTCAGTGTACCCCATGAAAAAAGTGAAGGGGAGTCTTGGAGGCTAGTGCAAATCCTGAGGCCAATAAACAATATTGTTGAGGCCGAGTTCCCACTAGTCCCTAACCCATCTACAATTATATGTAACATACCCGTTGAGGCAAAATATTTCACAGTGATTGACATGAAAAATGCATTTTTCTCAATCCTGTTGCACCGTGACTCACAAGATCTGAAGTCATTCAAATGTGTCTGAAAAGCACAAGGCTGCCACAGGGGTACTGTGAGTCTCCTTCTATTTTCAACAGAGTCCTGCAGATGGACCTAAGCAATATAGCATTAAAAAGTGTTATCCTGCAATATGTGGATGACATCTTAATTTGCAGCACCACAGAAGAGCAGTGTAGGCACGATTCTGTTCAGCTATTGACTATACTGGCTGAGAAATGATACAAAGTTGACAAGGGAAAGTCAAGATATTTTTAACAAGAAGTGCTTTTCATAGGCCAGTTGATCTCGCATGAAGGAAAGAAAGTGACAGATGCAGAGCTTTTTAGGCCTATGCAACTATGTCAGGGCATGGGTCTTCGACCACAGCTCTTACACCAAGCCTTTACTTCAAGCCCTAAAGAAGGCCCAAGTGACGAAGGAAAAGATCGAATGGTCTGAGACAATGGAGAAAAGGTTTACTGAACTCAAAAGAGCCATCTGCACAGCACCAGTTCTAGGGATCCCCAATTATGCAGAGGAATTTTACCTGTTTTCACACACAAATGGCAGCGTCATGACGGCAGTGCTCACTCAAAGAACCTTGTTGGGTTACAAGCCCCTGGCATATTACAGCGGGAATCTGGACCCAGTAATGAGAGGCCACTTTGCATGCGAACAAAATGTAGCTGTCGCAGCGTTCGCCATAGAGAAGGCGACAACCATTGTAATGGGATGCTCAATGACGCTGTACGTCGAGCACTCACTATTTGCCATTCTAGGGAAACCAAAGAGCACATTTACATCTCAGGGAGCTTCTGCTTATGAAGTGATCATATCAAATCCATCGAGTAAAATAGTTTGATGTAAGATAGTGAACCCAGCTATGTTTATAGCAGAGCCAGTCACTGAAGGAGAGCCCATACATGATTGTATAAATTATGAAGAATTCTATGATGAAATCCCCAGGGTAAAAGAAAATGCCTTGGCAGGAGGAGCGATCGTCTTTATCGACGGGTCTTCGAGAATCGACCAAAATGATGCGCAAAGATACACAGGTGTGTGATGAAACACACCATCTCATCATTCAGCACAGGCTGCAGAATTATTGGCGTTGATACTCGCCATTGAGAATCACGCAGACCAGGAAGTAACGGTGTACAGTGACTCCGCCTATGTGACGTTGACAGTGTACGCAGGCTTAGCACGCTGGAAAAGGAGGGGCTACCTCCGAGCAGATGGCACGCCAGTGTAGCAAGAAGTCTTATTTGACAGGCTAATCAAGGCACTACAGCTCCCAGTGGGCATAACAGTTGTGAGATGCGCCGCCCACATAAAAGGGATGGATTTTATCTCATGTGGAAATCAAGCAGCAGACACGGAAGCCAACCGTATGGCATCCAAAAGTGAGACGATTATGGCAGTGGAAGTTATCCATGGCAACGAGCGAATAATGGTTACACAAACTGCACCTGAAAGTTACAGTAATTTGGGGCAAACACAGCTAATGGAACTCCAAGGGGAGGCACCACAGGAAGAGAAGAACCCGTGGAAACGTTGAGGGTGTTCTTTAAACCCCTCTGACAACTTGTGGCGACAAGACAGCACTGGTAAACCAGTAATGCCTGTAGCACATGACAAAAGAGAGCCTAGCAGCAACACTCGCAGAAGACTGGTTTATACCGAATTTAACCAGGCATGTTGCATTCTTTATAGTGAACTGTATAATTTGCCAGCAATTTACGGCAGGGCACACATTAAAAGTAATGAGAGGAATCATTCCAACGCCATATGGGCCTTTTCAACACTTGCATGTCGATTAGACTCTACCTGTGCGGCCAAATTCTTAGTGAGAGAAATGCTCCCCAGATGAGGGGTATGCGAGGTCTTGAGGTCAGACAATGGCCCTCATTTTGTCAATGCAGTGTTCGAGCAGATTAGCTTGCTGCTTGGTATAAAGCATAAGTTCTCGTCGGCGTATCATCCACAAGGTAATGGCATCTGTGAGAAGCTCGACAGCTTGTTAAAGGAAAGGATAGCCAAGTTGAAGCTTACTCTAAAGAAGGGATGTTGCACTGCCTTCTACTGTATGCTCTTTGAAACCAACCTGGGTCCGACCATCATCTTACGCCACACTAGATAGCCACAGGAAGGAGAATGAGAACTCCTCTGACACCCCAAGATAGAACTAGATGTGATGCCCAGTCAACAGGAGAGGTTTTAGGGTCTGAAATGCAAAACTATCTGAACTGCATGACATCTTGCCTTACTGTAATTTCAGACCATCTGCAGCGATGACGAAAAAGGGTGCAGTGCAACACAGAAGGAGACACTACAACAGACCAAGTTCAAGGTCTACGTGTTCCACCCGTCTTACCTGGAGACGCGTCCGTGTAAGGAATCACACAAGGAAAAAGTGGGACAAGCCAAGGTTCAACAGTCCTTTTACAGTGGCGGACTGCACTCCGTCCGCAGTGAAATACAAGGCAGGAGACCTTGGATTTTTCTCTGTGATATAAAACCCTACATCGGAGAAGGCCCCCTGCCTGCACCCCGAGAGGACTCAACAAGCGACGGGGAAGAACCACAGCACGTGCAGACGAGATCTATGATGCGGAAGAAGGATGCATGACCAGCCAGCCAAAGACAAAGAACTTTCTGCAAGTTGTGGCTTTTATTGGACACTTCCTCTAAGCAAAAAAGGGGATAAAGACATAAAAAACAGACACTCTTTGCATCCTAGTCGCAGGGTGAAGACGAAAATTGCACGCACAAACCACAACCCAGTCGGATGACTTTGAACTTTGGAATGAGGCATAATTCAGCCTTGACGAGAAAAGAATATGCCAACTTTTTATCAAGAACGTTTACATTGGAAGCAAATACAGTATCCCGACTCGTTCCACACCGAGACACTATTCAGAATCACTTATGGTGTCCCACAGTAAAGACATCACAAAGGACATAATAACATATCTTGTTCTAGTGCTAAGATCATACCCATCATCGGTAGGGAGGCTCACCAGTGTCACAGACTGTCGTAAATCTCCCCCCGTCTCACCTGTGATCGGGATCTACCTTGTTCGGCCACAGGACTCTTCCTGTGGATGGTTCGGGTCTTGAATAGGCTCACCCGAGCCTCGTCAGGTTGCAGGACGCGTTCAGAGTTCCGGGAAGTTCGTGGTTCCAGGAATAGCGAAGAACGAGTAAGTAGGGGGGGAAATCCAGGAACAGGATAAAGGCAAGGAAGGAAGTAAGAGGATCAAAGGAAATCAATGTAGAGAGTAAGCACACGTCGGGTGACTACCGAAGATAGCGTTGAGATGCGCGGACCCGCAAGGGCGTGACCATTATGTGCCACGGCATGAAAGCTAGTGCGTAGCACGGAGCTTGGTACGGCCATGTTGGGAGGAAGAAGGAGTACAAGCCCTTCGTGACAATGACCATGAGGTCCAGAAGGGGCAATTTCGCCGGGTCATGACAGCATGCCCCCTCCGAAGACTTGTTCCTCCAGGCTTGCCTGGGTGAATAAGATGGAATCTTCTGAGCAAACGAGGGGTCTTTAAATTAGAAACTGGTTCCCATGTTCTCTCGCTAGGGGGGTAGCCTTTCCACTCGACCAGATATTGTAGTCGACCCCTCCTATACCTGGAATCACATATCCTGGACACCTCATATTCCAACTGGTCGTCAACAACAACAGGTGTGGGTTTGAAGGGTTTTCGAGTAGAACTAACGTAGGGTTTCAACAGGGAAGTATGGAAGACTGGATGTATCTTTTTCCAGGAATCCGGGAGCTTAAGTCGGAAGGAGACAGGATTGATGATCTCCTTTATAGAAAATGGACCATAATAGCGAGGAGCTAATTCGTTTGGTCGTAGATGTCGAGGTAACATTATCGAGGCTAACCAGACTTGATCGCCAACTGAATAGGAAGGTGATGGTCTTCTCTTAGAGTCCGCATATCTTTTGGTTCGAGTCTGGGCCTGTTCTAACTGATCCTTTGCCTCTCTTTGTAAGTCGATCAGCATCTGAATCCAAGAGTCAAGGGTAGGTACCGGAGTAGATTCGGGAAGAACTGATGGTAAAACAGACGGGTGATAACCTTGACTGCAATAGAAAGGGCTGATCTTGAGAGCTGAATGATCTGAGTTATTGTAGGAGAATTCGGCTAAAGGTATAAGGAGAGACCAATCGTCTTGAACCTTGGTGGCAAAACAACGAAGATATTGTTCCAGGGTTTGATTTACTCATTCCGTTGCCCCATTGGTTTGTGGATGATAGCCTGAAGAAAGGGCACGTTGGATTCCTAGAACACGACAGAGATGTTTCCAGAATTGTGAAATATACTGAGGTCCCTGATCCGAAATAATCTTGGAAGGAAGGCCATGAAGATGAAAAATATGTTCCAGGAAAATTCCTGAAGAAGATGGTAGTTTATACAATGGTGTAAAATGAGCTAGATGAGTGAACAAGTCAATGGTTACCATGATGGTTGTATATCCTCAGGAAGGTGGTAATTCAACAATGAAGTCAGTGGCAATAACTTCCCAGGGTCGGGTTGGCAACGTAGGTTGTAGAAGCAGACCCGCCGGCCTCTGATTATCATATTTGTTCTGACTACAAATAGCACAGGTCTTGATGTATTGAACTACACTGGACTTCATCCCTGGCCACCAGAACTGTCTTTGTATAAGACGGAAGGTGTTGGTTACTCCTCGATGGCCGGAGTGAAGAGTATCATGGCATAGATTCATTACCTTCTGTTGAAGTTCTTTTGTCGGAATGACCAATGAATTGTTCTTGAATAAATATCCTTCCTTGATTGTCAGACGCCAGGGATTTTTCTTCGATATGTCCATCCAGACTTCGGATAATTGAGTCTGTGCTCTGATTTCTTCCAGGAGATTGATCGCTTGAGCTACAAAGATTGTGGGTGGAAACATTTTTGGATAGATCTTATCCTCCAAGGGAACGTAGTCGGGACACCCCGAGAAAGGGCATCGGCAATCAAGTTTTGCGATCCAGGAACATGTGAAATTTGAAATTGATATTGAGCAAAGAAGTAGGCCCATCAAGCTTGTCTACTGTTCCTGCACTCCATGGATTGTAGGACCTGAAGATTTCGGTGATCAGTACGGACTTGAACTGGATATTTAGCACCCAGGAGTAAATGTCTCCATTCAGTGAAGGCATGACGAATAGCCAATAACTCCTTCTCCAGAACTGAGTAGTGAGTCTTGCTGGTGGTCAGGGTCCGTGAGAGATAAGCAATGGGATGTTCCAACTTATCATCGGATTCTTGTTTTAAAACTGCTCCTATGGTGTAATTGGAGGCATCAGTTTCCACTAGAAAAGGACGATTTATGTCAGGTTGGGCCAGGATGGAGGCCTGAGTGAATTCTTCTTTCAAGCGTTTGAATGCCTTGTCTTGTGGTATAGACCAGTTTAAATGGAACGTCTTTCTTCAGGAGATTAACAATGGGTTGAACAATCTCGGAAAAGGTGGGCATAAATTTCCGGTAGAAGTTGGCAAGCCCCAGGAAGGATTGTATTTGCTTAACAGATGTTGGGGCGGGCCAAGCCAGTATGGCCTTCACCTTTGAAGGGTCCATACTAATTCCTTCTGAACTGAGGACAAATCCCAGATAGTGAACTGATGTAACATGAAACAAACATTTTTCTGGTTTGGCTAAGAGTTGATTTTCACAGAGACGTTGAAGTGCTGCTTTTACATGTTCTTCATGTTTCAAGGAGTCCTTGGAGAAGATCAATATGTCATCCAAGTAGACGATAACATTGAGAAATAACATGTCAGAGAACACCCTATCCATAAAACGCTGGAAGACTGCGGGAGCATTAGTCAGACCAAAGGGCATGACTAGGTATTCAAAGTGATCAAAGGGTGTTCTAAAGGCTGTTTTCCATTCGTCTCCTTCCCGGATACGCATCAAATGGTAAGCACCTCGGAGATCCAGTTTCGTGAATATCACTGCACCTCTCACAGCTTCAAGGATATCCGAGATCAGGGGTAGTGGGTATCTGTCTTTCAGGGTGTATTGATTTAGGCCCCGATAGTCCAGGCAAGGTCTGAGCTCTTTGGTATCCTTTTTTGGAACGAAGAACAGTGAAGCACCAGCTGGTGATTTTGAAGGTCTTATGGTGCTGTTCTCAAGATTAGTGTCTAGGTATTCCCGGAGGGCTCTCTTTTTGGGTTCTGAAAGGATAAACATCCTGCCAAAGGGAATCACTGCTGGGGGTTCAGTATCTATGGCACAGTCTTCGGGTCTATGTGGAGGTAAGGCTTGAACAATGGCAGTAGAGAATACATCAGCATACCCTTGATAGATCTCTGGAACTTGTACAATATTGGAAACCATGAGTGGTGTCTCTGGACACCTTGGTAGACTTATAGGAGCTGTGACTGAGGTATCCAGGTTTAAGCAATGGTTCATACAGAACTCCGAGCCCAGGAATAAGGATCCGGCCGTCCAGTTAATATGTGGATTGTGCCTTTGTAACCAGGGCATGCCCAGAACCAAGGGGTAATGGGCTGATTTTATAATGTCAAACACAATCCTTTCTTGATGATGATTTATGGAAAGATGGATCTCCCTTGTTTGCAGACTTATGGGTCCTGAGGAAAGAGGTCTTCCGTCAATTGCTTCCACTGGCTGTGAAAAACTTCTTGCTTCATATGGAATGTTATGACTTCTGACCCAATCTTGATCAATGAAGACTCCCATTGCTCTGCAATCCACCAAGGCCAGTATGGGGTAGACCTTGTCCTTGGATGGCGATAAAAAGGCCTGTAATATCACCAATTTGTTTTGTCCAGGAGAGTTCAAGGATGGAATTGATGTGGAGCAAACATCGCTCTCCCGAAACCTTGCTCCATTTAGGGTCGGGAGCTGGCGTTTCCCGAGCGTCGGGGAGGAGCCAGAGGACACTCTTTAACGAGATGTTTATCTGAGGCACAATACATGCATAAGCCTGTGTGTATCCTTCTTAACCTTTCCTGCGGGGAAATTGGTCCACGAAAGGCTCCATGTTGCATGGGTTCAGAATCAGTGCTCGGATTCTTGGCAGATTCGGTCCTTGTAGTATTCTCTGGGGAGTTTCTTTGAATTGCGACTTTATTCTTTTTCTTTTCGGCCTTTCTTTCTTGGATTCTGAAGTCTATTTGCATAGACAAGTCCAGGAGGGCCTGGAATGAACTAGGATGTGCCACTCTGGCTAATTCATCCTTAATCTCTTCATTTAGACCTCTGCGAAACAAGGTAAAACTGGCTTCCAGGGGCCACTCCGCCTCTTTGGCTAGCTGTTTGAATCTGGTAACATAGGTCAACATGTCTTGGGATCCTTGTTGGAAGTCGAGTAACTTCTCTTGAGCACCGTGGACCAGCTCTGGACGTTCGAACATGGTCTTGAGTTCCGCGATGAAGCCTTCATAATCATCCAGGAGAGCATCCCCTGAATTGAGTAAAGGAGTGGCCCATGTAAGGGCATTACCGGAAAGATGCGATATTATGAAGCCCACCTTAGCTCTAGGAGTTGAGAAATAGTAGGGCTTGAAGGTAAAATGTACCAAACAAGAATCCAGGAATCCACGTAAGGTCTTTGTTGAACCATCGTATTTACCAACCATTCCTCCCAATAATACGCTGTCCTTGTTCGCGGAGTCACGTGACAAGACAAGCTGTCTTAGCGCCGCATTCTCGGCTTTTAAATTCTGCATCTCTGTGGAAAGTTCTTGCATTCCGCGCATCAGGTCCTGAATAGCATTCTCCATGGTAGAATCCGTATTGATCGTTTGGCGTCTCAAACTGTCGTAAATCTCCCCCTGTCTCACCTGTGATCGGGATCTCCCTTGTTCGGCCGCAGGACTCTTCCTGTGGATGGTTCGGGTCTTGAATAGGCTCGCCCGAGCCTCGTCAGGTTGCAGGACGCGTTCAGAGTTCCGGGAAGTTCGTGGTTCCAGGGTATCCAGGATTAGCGAAGAACGAGTAAGTAGGGGGGGAAATCCAGGAACAGGATAAAGGCAAGGAAGGAAGTAAGAGGATCGAAGGAAATCGATGTAGAGAGTAAGCACATGTCGGGTCACTACCGAAGATAGCTGTAACGCTCACCTGATTCCCGCAGAGGCGCCGGTCTTGACTGGGTGAATGCCGTATCTTCAAAGGTGATGTGTAACACACGGTTGGCTCTTTGGGCTGGACCTCTGTGCACTGTATGTCTGACTCGAAGAGTAAGATGTCTGCAGATAGAAAATATGGGATTAATGAACTGGGGTTATTGGGTGCCTCTCTCCTCTTCCCTTTCTCTTCTCCTGTAGAACCCCAAAGGTTAACGCCCTCAGCTTAGGTAAGTGAACGCCGAGCTCTCCATCTGCCTCGGGGCAGGGTGCCGTAACCAGTTTCTTCACTGGATAAGGGTGCAGGCCTCTTGACCTCAGAGGACTGCTGTCCATCGTTAACTGCACGAACGGTAAGTTCTGGGCACTTCAAATGTCTTAAAAGTCTTTTGTAATGATATATCTTGTTTTGCAGGGTTCCGGCGATGGCGGATGGCGGGCTGATGAGAGTTGAGGATCGAACCCGCGTGAGGAATAGAAGCGCCTGGAAGCACGTAAGGAAGCGCTTGTAGCCTGCTTCACGATGCGCACTAACTGTCCCTTTTATCTTGCAGGTACAAGTTCGGAGCTTTAGAGAAGCTGAAGGGTGCTGGAATACCCACTGGATTCGGCGTGGGAAGGAGTAATGGCACGTGAGTAATAAAGTTGCCCAATGTCTTTAAACGCACCTTCTTTTGTCTTTCAGATGCGGGATGCAGCGCCGAAGGCCTCCGGAGCGTGCGAAGAGCTGGTAAGCTTTTGTCTTTCAGATGCCGGAATGAAGTGCGAAGACCTCCGGAGCATGCAAAGAGTAGGTGGTAAGCCTTTGTCTTTCAGATGCCGAAATGCAGCGCGAGGCGTTGGTGACAGCCGATGGACCAGGTAAGAGATGCGCTGCCACTGAAGACCGTAGTGCTAACCTGTACTTTCTTTGTCTTTACAGGTGCTGCTGAAGACTGGATTCCAGGATGGTAAGCCTTTGTTCCCTTAGGCCCAGGATCAGAAGCAGAAGACACGATGAGCGTTCTGCTGCAGAGAATGCAGAATAACGCAAAGCAAGATTCATCCATCGGGTGTGGTTTAAATAGCCTCCTGTAGTGCTTAGGTGTCTCCTTCCACAGCCACGCCTAGGTAAGAAAAGAGTTCCTGCTTTCCAGAAGAGTTCCAGTGTTCTGAACCTAGGGAGTGGCTCCTGCCCCACCCAACAGGAAAAGTAGTCCCAAACAGAAGAGGATCAGGGGTTCAACTGGCAGGTAAGTAAGCAGCATGGTCTGCTGCAGGTAAGTCCACCCAAGCATTATGAGCCCGGCGCTTCCAGCGCTGGGACTGGGCATCTTTATGAGCCTGGTGCCACTGGCGCCAGGACAGGGTCCAAAAGGTCCCAATTGGGACTGGCTGCCACTTGGAACCGGGGTTATGGGTCTGCTTCCAAGGGAGTCGGGCAAGTCCTGATCTTTTGGAAGCAGAGATCATGACAATAGCGTTGAGACGCGCGGACCCGCAGGGGCGTGACCAATTTATAGTACGTGCCACGACGTGAAAGCTAGTGCGTAGCACGGAGCTTGGTACGGCCATGTTGGGAGGAAGAAGGAGTACAAGCCCTTCCTGACAATGACCATGAGGTCCAAAAGGGGCAATTTCGCCGGGTCATGACACAGACTTTCTACAAGATCCTGTAAACAAAAAGGCAATAAGACAACTGCTTACTGTCATTGCTGAACAATTTATCCTACTCACTGAGTACAGTGAGAGAGAATCAAATGTTCCCAACACAGGTGGAAATAGATGAGCTTATCAACACACTGTTCTTTCGCATAATCGAAGACTGTCTAATTCTTATCGGGAGAACAACAGATACACTCACGTTTCTTTGAGATCCAGCAAATACAGAACATTTAAACCATATTTTAAATAAAATTATAATTCTAGTCGCACTCCATGCGACCGGACAGTGCAGAAATTGTTCACATTTAGGGGAAAACATACAATCCTTAACCTCACCAGAATACAGCAGGTTTGCACACAACGTCCTTTTTCGCCTAGTCACTGACTTTCCAGAGCTAGTGGAGACAAATCGATGTTGACATCCTCACTTTCATCAGCGACCCAACTAATGTTGCACAGATGGGAATGCTCCTGCTTCAAGTGGAAGTTTCTAACTATCAGAGGAGTTATTTGAGGAGATTCTAAAAAGCCATCCGCCGAGGGACAGATCGAGGAAGCAGAATAAAGAACTCTTGTTGTACCTGTTGTTATTTTTTCCTATTTCTTCATACTGATTCTGTCCAACATGTCCTCAGGGCTGAAGCAAATCCGAGGATTGGGAGCTTACCTACTTTGAAAATGCACAGTAAAGGGGACTCAATGAAGTGTCATTTAATTTGATTTTTCTAGCATAGGAACTGTATCCTGAAAACAAGAGACAATTGTCACTCATAAAGGGGAATACTTGTGGAGCACCTGACACTCTCAAACGCAGATCTTGAAAGACGATATTGGGTAAAGGAATACTAACATTGACATTTGCCGAATGATCGCGATGGTGGTCCAGAGCAGCAACCTGGTCCTCCCACAAGAAGAGAGGCACCCACGCTTCTCTGGAAGAAAATGCTGCCGCCTGATTTACAGGGACATAATGTATCTATGCATCATATTCATCATTATTTTATTGTCATTAACGATCAGAACTGCATTCTTTATTGGAACACATAGCGTTCCGATTTCAGTACACCCACCTAATGATGCACGCATAAAACCCACCAAAGCCCCCAGACCTTACATAGTCATTCCAGCCCCTAGAAGATATGATGGTGGAGAGAATGAACTTGAAATGGATGTGATTAGCAATGATGCACACACTCTTGTGGTAACAAATGTAAAAGAAAGCCTGAGACAGGGTCAGCACGGAATGAATGAAGTAACATCACTGACAGCTACATGCATGCAAACACTGAATTCACACGAAACAGGCCTAGTATCAATGACTGCAGAACCACAAACAAAAGCAGCAGAGAAGAAGAGACTGCATGCCATAAGAAACTCCACAGCAGAGGTTGTGAGAAAACAAGAATTAAAGCAAAAACCAACAGAGACAGTTATATCAGAAACTCTTAAGAAAGCGAGAGCCAACACTCAGAAACTCTCTGCAAGGACGCAACTGATAATAGACTCATTAGTTCCACACATAACCCAAGCTAGGGAACTACAAAAGGAACTGAAGAACAAAATCGCAGAGATGGTATTACCGAGCATATACATCCCAACGCAAGGGACAAATACTAGTTCCGCAGTACAACCATATACTAGACCAATGCCAGAATGGATACGAACATTGATAACCCGGCAGAGAAAGATGTATGAAGAGCGGGAAAGAGCTGCCAGACTCTTGTCCACTCAAATGGCGCAGATGAGAAGGCCTGCACCATGGACCGGAATACCTGAGAATCCTCCAGCAAGGAAAAGCCATACCGATGCTTTCAGGGAAGTAGTCATAGCCAACTACAGGAAAACACTAAGAATCAAGAGAGTATTCATGAAGATGACAATGAACTAAACGACTACCTGGATAGCATAGCACATCTAGGTAACAACATTTGGTACCAGCACATGAAGGAGGTTGGAAGATGAAATTCCGAAGGGGAATGCTTTGTTTGTGCACTTCTACCATACAGCATGGAAAATCCAAGATCTTCGTGGCTGTAGAAATTGATGTCCCAACAGCAAACTGTCTCTCACATGTAGCAATGTGCAAGACCGGAGGCCAGTTCATGGAAAGTGATGCCTCGTTGATATGGGCAACTGAAACAGCTTACCCTGATGAAGATGATTATGTCCAAGACATTAAGACGAGAAACAGAGCTCATACTAGGAATCATGTGATCAGGTACGAGAACCCTGGAGTTAAAGGAGTAGGAATAAGATGGTAAGTGAACCTGAGACTAAATGTTCAAGGAAAAACTCCAGAAGAGGCTCAAATCTGGAAGAACAGAGGCCAAATGCAGATTTGGGGAATAGTGCTTTCACCAGACGGATGGAAGAAAGGAGTAGTGATCTGCCGAGCATGGATGGTCCTTGGACTCCGCAAAGAAGTAATTGAACATTCACAAACACTGTGCAAGCCATTATGGCTGAAACTTGCACAACTGCTGACATGGGTCGAAGACAGGGGAGGACCCTTGGAGATAGTGCCACTAGAAAGCCCAAAATTGTGCTTCAGTAACAATGGCACAAGGAAAATGGGGGAGAATCAGAACTGTGGACACATTTTTGATGCTCCAGGAATGGTGCATGGAACTGCAGTAATTATGGATCATTATTGAGCATGCGGGCCCAAAGCATACATCAGACTGACGAAAAACTGGGCAGGCATATGCACAATAGTGAACGTCCATGTTCCAGCATTGGTGATCCCGAAAAGTGACCTGAACATTGACAGTTTCCCGAAAGCAGATGCTCACCTGAGAAAGAAGAGATCTGTGGAACTGATGCGAATGAAGAGAGAAAATGACTTCTCTGCCAAATCAGAAGCAGCATTTCATGCAATCCCATATGAACATAGGCTGATCAGCCTCACCTCATCAGTGTTCACAACGATTTTTATGCCAAGAATCCAAGTTGGAGTAAATACTAAATGGTTGCAGATAACCTGATGGGAGTTACTGCAGACGATTAACATGACCATAAAAGGATTTAATGCAATTAGGGAAGAGTTCAGAGCCATCCCACTGATGACTCTCCAGAACAGATATGTCCTTGACATGATCACAGCTATGGATGGAGGAGTTTGTACAAAAATAGGAGAATCATGTTGCACATATATACCTTCTCATGATGCAGAAAATTGAACTTTAACAGAAGCAATAGGTATGCTGACAAACCTGCAGAACCAGATGATCAATGAAACCGACGAAGTTGATGATGACAGCTGGTTTGGATCACTGTTTTCATGGGTTCCACAATGGATGGCAGATGCATTCAAGTTCTTAGGAGCCCTGCCAGTGATGATATTACTAGGATTTTGTGTTGTCAATATAATAATATCGCAATGCCAGAAAACTGCGAAGAAAGCAATAGGGATGAAGATTATGATTGATGTCAAGCCAAGATGGAAGCCCGGAGATCGGACTGATGAAGAAATAAGGGCCTTTGTGAATGCCAGCAGGCACGCACCAGAAGGTACAAAGTTTCTCTATCCCAGGAAACGCAGAAATTATGTGGGAAGATGGATTTACTGCAGCCCAAATGGACAATGTCAACTAACGCGATGGAATAAAGACGAACATGTAAGGACAGCGGGGAAACCTAAAGGAAGTAATAGAGATATGGACTCCAAAAAGACACTTCTTCAAACCGTCATGTACAGACCCAGAAGATGAAGAAGGAATGAACCCAGACAATGAAGTGAAGATGAATACAGAGGAACCAAGTAAAATGAATCCGAAGGAGGAAGTGAAAGTGGTCAATGAATCGCCCAGATTGGGGAGAATAGCAGAGGTCCCAAATAAAGCCTGCACTCCAATCACCCATTTTGAAGTACCAGGAACGTTCACACCAAAATATGTGACGTATGATGAGCAAATAAACCAGCAGAGAGCCGCAGTAGGGCTCTGCTCAGTACCCATCAGAAGAGCAACACCTATTGAAGTACCAATAACCAGACAACCAGTAAGGTATCCATTGAGAAAACTGTACCAGCAAATGAGACGAAATGAAGATTGCCTAAGTACCGTCCCAGAAGAAACCAAAAAGGCCTTAATGGAACACGAATGGTGACATCACGAAGGCCCAGACTGACTTGCAGATAGAAGATATGACGACCCAAGGATGACGCAAAGATACGAAATGCCATGAATAAGGATATCGTGAACCTAGAAGAAGAAAACAATGTTGAAATACAAAGAAGCTTAAGCTGTAAGCAGGGTGAAGATGTTCGACCAGCTAACGCCTGTACATATGCTTGAAACCGCAAGAAAGCTAAGAAAACAGTGCGGCTTGCTATGCTTACTAGAAAAATAGAGCGGCAAGCGCCATTATACATAATCTACCTCAAAACAAAGCACAATATTGTAAGTGTGAGCCCACTTTGCACTAAAAGCCGAACCAATTCAGGTTACTAGAGGCCAAACAAAGATTCATATTCTAGCAAAATGAGAAGAGACGACTGAATCGAAACTCAACAGATGCAGCTTGTGCCAGGAGAGCCAAGGTCAGACCAATAAAATAAACTAACAGTAGCTACACATAATTGAAACTTAAGAACAGAATATCCTGCCTTTGGAAGGTCAAGATAAGGAGGTGTAGCCAGATGGTGAGGTGAATAAGAAATTAAATGCACAAACTGAGAGAAACTAGGCAAATTCACGGTGTGGATAGCACGTGACCAGCCGAGCGAGAAGGAGCGCGGGTTCACACCTATGCTTGGCATCCGCCCAGACAAGAGATATTAGAATTTATCCAGACAGAAGATGCAGTTTCGAGGCCAACCACAGTAAAATAATTGACACATAGTTTCTGAAGCAATGATTGATGGTAACTGTAATTGGAGGAAGGCTGAGTAACTGGGGGGCACCTCACACCTGGCTGACCATAGTGCATGCTGTTAAGCAAAGTGTAAATTTATGCATGGGGTTGATGCCAAACCAATCACAATGAACCAAATAATCTAGGGTCCTATAGATAGTAGAACCAATGGGAGGTCATACTTTTAGTGACGTCTACAGTAGTCATTTTTGAAGGAAGGGCTTAGACGACCACCTGACAGTGTTTATCCGATCCGCTCACTCCGTTACCATATACAGATATAGCACCTATATTAAAGTTACCTTTTCCTAACCAATAGAAATGCTTTTGAGTGTTACACGTCAATTATGACGAGTTTTGAGTATAAATGTTATTGTTTGTATGAAGTTCGTTGGAGTTGAAGCGAGACGGACTATCGCATCACTGCTGATTGCCATGACTCCCCGTTTTTTGTACTGTCATTAAACGTACACCCTTTGCCTTTGAGTTGTCCTTATTGATTGGTGTTGGAGTAATAAATCTGCACCCCCCATCCATCTCAAGGTGCAGCTATCTCGTCTTAAAGTACTTTTGGAGCAAACCCCGACTCTATGGGTCGGCCGGGGGTTTCCTCAGTACACTGGTCTCCTCAGTACACTGTCGCCACTCTAAATCTAATAGAAAGCAAAAGGTAAAAGCCTCTCCAAATCCCCTGGCTACTAAAACGCCTTATCCTGAAAGTATTGTACAGTCTTGGATAAAAAATACAGGTACTGCAACAGCTATCTACTGTGTCCCTTTCTCCCATCCCCTAAATGTATATATGCAACAACCTATCCTGGCCAGAAGATGTACTAGTGGGAGCACAGGTATTGAAGTGTGCTATGCTCAAGCTTATAACACAACCTGAATCAGTGTGTACCAAACAACAGTGAGCGGTTTGTGAGCTAGCCTCATTAAAAATATCATGGCGACTCCAAAGCCTACTCAAGTCCATGGAAAAGTGGAAAACATGATAATATGGCAAGGAAAAGCCAATTCCAGCTCGAACATCTTCGAAATAAGAAATAAAATAAAAATGTAGTGAACCAAAAAATATATCACTAGTGGGTTGGTCATCTGGTCCGATCTATTTCCATTACAACTCTCCCACCACCTCAGCCGGTGTGGAACTGCTCCTGTGGTGTTCCATGTCTTTTGGAGTGCTTTATGTGGATTTGACAAAAAGGCTGTCGCTTTATCAATGCATTTTACCAGCCTATCCTGGGTTTTATAATAAGCTTCTTATAATGTCTCCTCCTGCAGGAACCATATACAGTTCTGATCGTGTCATATTCTTTCTTTGGATATTACTTTAACTTTATTTTCAATATTAATTACAAAAAAGGTTTGTCCTTTTTACCTTGTTGGGTGGTTTTCTCCTTCTATCGGGAGTGATGTTGCTACCCATCAGGTTGTATGTCTTTCATCTGAATTTTTATTTTGTCTCTGTGGGAATCCCTTCAGGAAAAACCTAATATTTGTCTAAAGATGCAGGAATTTGCTTCAGAACAAAGTGGTGGATTTTCTAAAAGGTTTCTTTATTTTCAAAAGTCTTTTCACTCTTTCTGCCTATATTTTCAGTGAAGGAGAAATTCTTTTTCCAATTCCATTTTGACCTCACCCATTTGTTAACCCAGTTTATTCACACGTTATCACGTTGTATACCCCCTAACAATGTTAAATCACAATTTGTAATGAGGAGATATGTCACAAAGTGGTGTGCCTACTGTCAGGAAGATTTCTCAGGTGTATGCTTAATCCCCTCTCCTAGTTAGACCCTCAGCACTTTTTGCTGGAATTCTGGACCTTTTTCCTTCTTTCCTGAATGAGGAGAGCCTTTTTCCCCTCATTCATTCTTATTGGCTTTGACCTTTGGGAACTCTGTTCTTTTTGTATTACCTAATTCTATGGAGGCTGCTTTCTTCCATACCTCTTAAAGGCATCTGTGTTACACTTTTGCAGCCCACAGCACCCTCTGTGCAGTGTTCCTGGGGACCCTTTGGGTTCTCCTTTTTATATTCTTTGATTTTTCCTAAGAAATACTGTTGTTGAGGAAAGAGGGATACTTTGTATCCTTCCTAAAACCTTTACTTACGAGAGATTAGCACACAGTAATTGTGGCTATATAAGGTATGATTGAGTTTGATACACACTAGAGGTTTTCTCATGGTGTGTTTAAGGTGATGGTGTTTTTATCCGGGGGACCCTACCTTAATAATGATGGGTTTCCGTGTATCTGATGTCATTGCAGTAACCACAGTAAGCACAGTGTTGAAGAAATCTAAATCTTAAAGAATATCCCCTGATGAATGTTCAACCAGCGTGGTGATAGGAACAGAAACATGTTGGGACTTTTAGTGCAGAGACACTTTGAGTGCCTAGTTTACATTATTGTCATTTGTGTCTGCTGTATTGTTCTATGTTGTGATTTTTTTTATCTTGTCGTTATGATATTACATTGAGCTATGATCCGCTTTGTGAATCTATGGCTGTGTTTTAATTAATTTTTTCATTATATATGAACTGATAAATTGAATCAATTTGGAAATGTATGCATTTTATGAGTACTATATCCATTTTTTTCAGGACTTTTGGTATTGAGAGGGACAATGACGCATCACTTTCTATGAGATAGTTTTGTTTGGAGTATAGAGTATCTATCTCTTTTCTTACACGTAGATTAGCACACACCACCTTAAGTGAAGTGCTAAGGGGATACCTAGTATCTCCCTTCTCTCTGCTCCCATGGCTGGTTGCAGTGGACCTGTTCTACCAACTATGTGCTATTTTTTACTGCAGACTGTATGCACAATTGGGTCACCTATGTTCTTACATGGTGGCTCCTTTCTTTTTTTGCCATTTCTCATTTGGTTGTCCTTTGTCAGCCCTTCTACCATTCTGGGAGGGGGATGTCTGCGTGTGTGTTTTGCCTTTGGCGGAACCCATTAGTGTCCCACCCTAGGCTCCAGTGTGTCTGCGAAGACAGGAAGTTGGGGAGGAGTTAAACACTCCCCTGTCCTTTGTCTGCCCGAGTGCAACCAGTTCCCACTGATTGGACAGCCAGCTGCCCCTTCCAGCTGTGAGAGTTTGCAGAGGAGTGAGAAATCTGAATATAAGGCTCTGACGGTAGAAGGCATGTTGGCTACTGGAACAGACGATTTGAAGCTGAAGATGATTAACCATGAAGAAGCCACTGCTGTTCTGGCCCAGTTTTTTTATTGACAGAGAAGCTCCAAAGAGGACCACTCCTTCCCTTTGGCTAGTAGGACCAACCAGCCGCAAGGTGAACTACAAATTGAGCCATAACCCAAGGTGCTGTGCCCTTCTAGGGCTGCAAACTGTGAATACCAGAAGACCTCCGACCCTTTTGCAGTGCAACGTCTTGCAGTGGATCAATCTGCCCATAACTTTGGTAAGCACCAGTTGGACCTCCGATGGCATGATCCCACTCCTCTAAGTCCCCTCACCAGAGTGCAGGAGTACAGAATCAAAAAAGATTGACCAGCCGATAACCGTCCTTTGTTGGATCTGATTAAAAGACACCAAAACCACAGACTGGCATGCTGAGGGTACTCTCTTGCGACAGCCGCTGTGACATCCCATTCAGAGTCCTTCCTTTTGTCACCAGACCGAGGAATCAGGAGACTGGGTCTGTTGCTGCTTCACAGGGGAGAATCCAGCTATTTGTGTTTCTTCTAACCTCAGCTACTGTGGGACTAAAGGTAGGACTTACCTTAAGCCGAAGAGTCACTCAAGTGTGATTGGATTGTGCTATGAGGTGTTTGGTGCCCACCCATACCTCTGGCCTAGGCTTGACAATTAGTGTCCTATTAGGGAGTATTTCGCAGGGTCCCTATTGCTTGTGTTATCTTGCTAGACATTTATATTCTAGTGACTAAAGTGAGGAACTTTGCCTTTCCTGCTGCTACATAAGGCCTTTGGTTCTACTCCTACAGTGACTTTTGTCTTGTTAGGGATCGGATTTACAAAGCCTTGGGATCCTTGAAACGTGTTACTAGAACATTTAATATTGCTCAAGTGTGAATAACCATCCTTGTCCTTCCTACAGACTTTGCCTGTGACTTTACTACATGAATGCAATTACCAATTATCTGTAATCAATACGAGTGCGTGGTAGTACCAATAATACGGTAGAACTGTTGGTGTCGTTCTTTGTAATAATTGTAACCGCGAGCAACTACAATTGAAATTGAAGCAGTCACCTTTGAAAAGTATTGTGAATAATTCCTATGTGGATTGGTTGGTCTAAAAGAGTATTTACTTACCATCCTTGTGTGTGTATATAATACTTCTATATTTTAGTATAACTTTCAGCGTATAAGAGTTTCTTTAGATTATTGTATTTACTGGGTTCAGTGTACTTGCCTACAGCTCACATCCTCCATATAAGATAAGCCTGGCTACTCTGCCATTCTACCAAGATCCTTTGGGTTATATAGGCTTATACTACGAGTTGGGGACCTGTATACCAATGGTGGCGAGCAGTTACCTACAGGGTGGGCCGCCACCGAGAGGTATATCCCAATTCGCACCCATATAGATGCCTACACAAGTGCTAATGGGTTTTGTTTTAAAGAAGAAAAAAATACCTTTCCATCGCCGCCTGACGCCGCACAATGCTGTTATCAAGGAAGTCCGTTTTTAATGTTGATGACTGATGTCATCAACATTGAAGAGGGACTGCCTGGCTGACAGGACTGTGCAGCGTCGTGTGGGTATTTTTTTTTAAATAAAAAGAAACAATTAACATCCGTGTATGGTGCTAATGTCAAGCAGGAGTGGGGATAGGAAGCACCCGACACTAACGAAACTTCCCGTAACGGAAGCTTTCCTTAGTGAATACAGCCCGCATTCCGAGAATTCTGATCAGTGGAAGGCTCCTCCCAGGTTGCTAATGGAATATAATTACCCCAATGTTTTTGCTTCCGGCTGTTTTTAGCATTAAATAGCACAAAACTGAAATATGTTTTAGATGTACCTTTTTACACTTTTTCACAGATTTTACTTTTATTGGGTAAAGGCATCCTACGCTGAAGTGCTATTTTCCATCTATATAAAAACATTATTAAACCATTTTGAACACCTCTATTCTTTATCTTTTTTTAATTCAGGTTGTGGTCAAGTATGCATTCATTCTTTCACTTATACCAATGTCAGTTTAGTGAATCTTACTGATACTTTAACAGCACTAGGGTATTGCAAACTGAACTCAAGAAGTGATTTGCTGCTTACAGCACGAAGTCTTAAGTGGAGTGGCTTGTGCATTTTGGAAACTGTCTTGATAAAAATGGTAATATAAAGTGTAAAGATTGATTAGTTGTCTTCTAGAATCTATTACCAATGTCATTGTGGCTGCATTTTCTAGGTGCACAAGAACGCCAAGATAAGCTTCGAGACGTTGGAATCGTAGATATTCTACACAAACTGAGTCAGTCAGCAGATGCAAACATTTGTGACAAGTAAGTACAGAACTGTTTTATCTATAGACTGAAGAAATAGCACATTAAATCTCCTGTGTGCTGTGTTCATCGTTTTAACATGTCTCATTACTAAGGAATGTCCTAGAGCAGCTTGTAAGTGTACAGAACTTGCTTGTTTGAGAACATGTGTCAATTCAACCTTACAATGAAGTGACAGTGACTAGGTGCGATCAAACTACCATCCTTCTCCAGAATAATGCACAAGAAGAAATAATTGTGGCAGGAAAACAAAATGGCTGTTCCACAAAGAGAAATGATTGCCACAAACAAGCTATGATTTTTATGAGTATTAAAGGTCTCTGGTTGCAGCACATACAAGGAAACATGCACTAGACTGGCTTACCTCCTTCCGCACTGACCGTTCGTCCGAACTCATTTTGGGCACCTTCTCCGTGCCTACTTCCTGCTCACCTGTGGTGTCCCCCAGGACTCAAACCTCTCCCCCTGGCTCTTTCTTCAACACTTACCTTGCTCAGCTAGTTCTCTTCATTAACTCCTCCTCCACCAACTTCCGGTGCTACATAGATTACACACAACTCTTTTTCAAATTTCCTGCTGACCCTCTTGTATCTTCAATCATCCCCGACTGCCTATCTGCCATCCACTCCTAGTGTACTTCCAACAATCTCTGCCTCAATGCCAGCAAGACTGAGATTATTTCCATTTTTCCCCTCACTCATCTTCGACTCCTCTCTCTCTCTCCTTCCTCCCTCACACTCAGGACATTGCCAAGAAATCCCACTTTCAACTCTTCCTTCTTAAAGGAATTCTCCCTTGTCTCACTTTCCCCCAGAAGCTCAATGTCACCCGAGCCCTGGTTCTCTCTAGGCTTGACTACTGCAATAGCCTACTCCTGAATCTACCTTCTTCCACTTTACGACCCTTCCAGTTAATCCAGAATAGTGCAGCAAAACTTATCCTTGACTTTAAGCCCAGGGACCGCATCTCTACTGCCCTAAAAACTCTTCACTGGCTCCCGGGTGCGGCACAGTTTATATTCAAATCCCTCTGCATTATCCACAAGGCTGTATGGGGCCTGGGACCACACTATCTGCCACTTTCTCTTACAAAATACTCTCCCTCTAGACATCTGCAGTCCTCTGGAACCAACTCTCGGTGTGTAAAGCGTTTTGCTAAACAGAGGCCCGGTGGCTGATCACTTTCTTCAGCTGGCTCCCTCTTTTGTAACAGCCTCCCCCTTCCTCTTCATCTTGAGCAGGACTTCCTCAAATTCGGGAAACTCCTCAAGACTTTCCTCTTCACTCCCTCCTTCCCTTCACCCATCCTCTGCTAATCTCACAGTCGCTGTGATTGGATGCCGGGGACCTGGCCTCTGATACCCAATCGCCCCAGCCTCTGCCTACCTCTCAGCACTTCAAATCTTACATTGCGGCTCACATTGATGAGACGCTGGCAGCTTTGGAGCATATTAAGATCCATGAAGGAAACTGCACCGCATGAATAATGCATATTGTGGACATGAGGTGCCAACACGAATAAAGTTGAAAGTTGCAGTCATGTATGACACATCATGCTCCATAGTAAGACATTTCTGGCCATATTCCAATGTTGGTCTACCTGCTGAGAAGGAAGTGACTGCAGAGCATGTTAGTGTTGTATGTTCCCTGATGAAGACTTGGTGAAGTTGTACCTTTTACATCCAAACCGGTCGGTCCTGCTATGCCTGTAAATGTGATCATGTCTTACTAGAAAATCAGCTAAGATCCATTCTAGAAGAAAGAGAAAAGCACAGCATTTTTTATTGTTTGTTATTGTGACGGTTTGTAATTGATGACTTGTATGAATGTGAGTTGCAGATATGGATATGAATGTTGGGACGATGGCATATTGTGAGATTGATTTGTGTTGTTTTCACCATTTATATTTTGTTTTACCTGCATTGAACTGTTGTCCTTTAGGATTTATTCATGATTTAGTTCATATATATTTCTCCAGCATGGGGTCTGGCATGGATTCACATGCTCATGAATATTCCCCGTCGTCAGGCTGGGAATCCTCGGTAAAGAAAAAACCAGTATCAGTTTCGTTTCTGATCTGTCTTTCGTAGTAGTAACCAATCACTGGTCTCTGCGTCATACTGACCACAGCCAATGACTGCCCTCTACCTAAGCCCCGCCTCTGGCAGCCATCTTCAGATTTTTACCGCACGTTCATGTGTTGGGATCCTCGTGCTATTGCTCTCGAGCGTTAGTGCTATTTTTTCACGTTTTTTCTCAAAAACTTCATTTTTTTCGGTCAAAAGAGCCTCAAGCTCCACCGACTCTACATCCGATCAACGTGGACCTGTGTCGGATTCGTCCACGCCCCTCAAGGGTGAAGATTCGTCGAGCTACGCTTTTGGAGGACTCCAGAAGTTTCTCAGGCCCATCTCTGTCATGGCCCAGGAGAAGGGAAGCTCGACGCCCGGAAAGCTGTTCAGGGTCTGCCCTGGATGCCAGCTGCAGAATGTCTTTAAGGAAGACAAACACTCCTTTTGTCTTTACTGCCTACATGAGGACAAGACGCACGTGGAGAAGGACTGTGCGTTTTGCGGCAACATGTCGGAGCGGACCATGAAGGACCGCCATCAACGTCTCGCCAACTGGCTGGAAGGGAAGAGCCTGTCCGGCGAGAAAAAGAGGAAGAAATCCGAGCGGTCTTCTAAGACCTTTGAGGACGCCCCGGCGACAGGGGTCCAACATAAGGCCAAGCACCGCGAGTCCGCTGGCACCGGGAGCGCCGAACGGTCGGGCTCTAAGGGCGCCAGGCAGGGCGCACCCTCCCCGGCACCATCAACCACGAGCCAACGCTCTGAGTCGGGTAAGAGGAAGGCCGAGCACCCGGCGAAGCTCCTGGAGAGGCCCCGGTCGAGCTCGAAGGCGGAGGGGGAGCGAGGCAGTGTCCCCCCCCTCAAGGAAAAGGCGGTGAGCGCACCTAAGGTGGTGAAAGCCTTAATCCATCCGGCCAAGGCCTCTATCGAGACAGTCGCGGCGGCCCTGGCTCAGCCTGTGGAGGCTACACCAGTGGTGGCGACCTCGGGGCTCAGAGTCTCCCTGCCACTGCGGAGGGAGTCCTCTTTTATGCCCATCGACAGGACCCTTGTGAAACCTCCGACGGAGAAGAAAAAGGGGGGGCAGGAGGTCGTTGTGGATTCGGCCTCAACCTCTGAGGAAGAACTGATCGAGGTCTTAAGCCACGGCGTTGACGTGGAAGAAGACCAGCCCGTCGGGAGGGATCCCGACGCAGGAGACGACGACATCGTCGAGGGTACCGACGGGGCCCCTGACCGCCCGTCGGATTCCCCTCTGCCAGTGCTGCAAGACAACTCGGCGGCCATTTTGTTGGCTATACAGTCCTTATGTTCAGAGATAAGGACGAGACTGCCGTTACCAGTGGAGGAACCACTCCCGTCGGGGGACCCGGAACCAGGCCCTTCGGGCAGCCCCCCTCCTAAGAAAAGAAGGATTCACCCTCCACCTCCTTTTCAGCCGTCGCGCCCCGTTCAGCCCTCCTCCCCGTCCACGACTCGAGGGGATGATACGGGGACTGACACGGCCGCGACGGGTACGGCTGTCCAAGGAGGAGCAGGACCTGTGGCATTGGGCCGTCACCCAAAGGATGTTTCTGGTGCCGTTTCATCTGGCAGGGATAAAAAAAACCATTGCCGACTCACTCAGCAGGGAGCTGCGCTCGTGCCACGAGTGGGAACTACGGCAGGATCTAGTGGATCGCCTCTTCCGACGGTGGGGCACACCCCAGATCGACCTGTTCGCGACGGCGACGAACTCCAAGTGCCGGAGGTTCGCCAGCAGGTTTCCCCAGCCGAGGAGCATGGTGAATGCTTTCTCGTTCCCCTGGGAAGGCCTGTTCCTATACGCGTTTCCTCCACTGCCACTGCTGATCCGGCTCATCAACCAGCTCAAGAGGTCACGGTGCAGGATGATCCTCGTCGCACCTGCATGGCCGAGGCAGATATGGTTCCCGGACCTTCTGGACTTGTCAGCGTCCCCGTCAATCAAGCTGCCAGTGGACGCGGATCTGCTCTCCAGGGAAGGAGGCGCCATCCTCCACCACGACCCGAAGTCGCTGAACTTGCAGGCCTGGCTCCTGCAGCGCTAGAGTTTGGAGGATACGACATACCGGCCGACTGCAGAGAGGTTCTTGCAAAGGCCAGGGCGTCCTCGACTCTTAAATGCTACAGACACAAATGGAAGAGGTTCTCTGTCTGGTGCCACGCACAGAAGATTAACCCTCTAAGGATTACGGCTCCACAAGTACTGCCGTACCTGTTGACGCTGGCCAAGGCTGGACTGGCACACGCGTCCCATCAAGATTCATCTTGCTGCGATCTCCCGATACACCAGAACCACGGGGCGGACGTCCTTGTGGTCTCATCGTCTGGTGAAAGAGTTCATGAAGGGACTGTTCAGATCGTTCCCGCCGGTGAAGGCTCCGGCCCCGGCGTGGGAGCTCAACGTGGTGCTGACCAAGCTCATGGGACCTCCGTTCGAGCCTCTGCACTCGGCCCCGTTGAAGTTCCTGTCGTGGAAAACAGCGTTTCTTGTGGCCATCACCTCCGCACGACGAGTGGGAGAGATCCAGGCCCTATCTTGCAAGCCACCATACTTGACTTTTCACGACACGAGGGTGGTGCTCAGGACGCACCCCTCCTTCATGCCCAAGGTGCCGTCGGACTTCCACCTCAACGAACCCTTGGTGTTGCCTGTGTTTTTCCCGTCGCCTTCGTCGCCGGCTGAGAGGACTTTGCACTCGCTTGATGTGGCTAGAGCGCTGAAGTTCTACGTGGACCGCACAAAGTGTTTTCGGAAGACGTCACAACTCTTTGTGAACTTTGGACCTGTCAATCAGGGGAAGGCTCTCTCGAAGGCTTCCATTTCCAGATGGCTCTCCGGCTGTATCATGTACTGTCATCGGTTGGCAAACCGACCGCTGCCTGGCCGTCCGAGAGCCCATTCCACCAGAGCGATCGCAGCTACCACGGCGTTCCTACCTGGTGTGCCCCTGCTGGACATATGCAGGGCTGCTACGTGGAGGTAGACGCACACCTTCACGAAATTCTACTGCGTCGATCGGGATTCCAGGGAGGAGTCCAGGGTCGGCCAAGCAGTGCTGCGCAACCTGTTCGCCTGAGGTGAGCCTGGTGAGGAGGTAAGATTGCTTAATGTTGAGTTTGATGTAATGCTTAATGTTGAGCCTTTGCCACCTCCCGTGGTTGTGCATGTGTGTACTGCTATGTATTCTTTATTCATGAGCATGTGAATCCATGCCAGACCCCATGCTGGAGAAGGAACAAGTTACTTACCTGTAACTGTTGTTCTCCAGCATGGGTCTGGCATGGATTCACATGCGAACCCTCCCGCCTACCCCTCTGCGGCTCTTCACTTGGTCATACTGCCACTTCACGTGCTTCCAAATCTGAAGATGGCTGCCAGAGGCGGGGCTTAGGTAGAGGGCAGTCATTGGCTGTGGTCAGTATGACGCAGAGACCAGTGATTGGTTACTACTACGAAAGACAGATCAGAAACGAAACTGATACTGGTTTTTTCTTTACCGAGGATTCCCATCCTGACGACGGGGAATATTCATGAGCATGTGAATCCATGCCAGACCCATGCTGGAGAACAACAGTTACAGGTAAGTAACTTGTTCCTTTTGTAGCAATTAAAATAAATAAACTTTTGATACCTTTTTTTAAAATAAATTATGTCCTCTGGACTTCCGTTCTGATGAACTACCTCTCAGTACTTTCCTCACCACCCACTGGCCTCAATCCTGTAGGCTTGCACTTACTACCCAATGCGGCTCCAGGCTGCATAGCACTTATGCACTTCATCTGCTGCTCACCCACGAGCACGAACATTCCATCACTTACCCCCACCCCCAATACCCCTCTTCTCGCTGCACTTACACATTCTGAATACTCTCAAGGCATAGTATGTCTGTCTTTTATCTTCCACTGTATTCATTGTTTTCAATTCCATGTTCCCTCCCTGTTTCCCTGTGGGCACTTTGAAACAGAATTGACTTACTGTATAAGGGTATGCAGTAATAAAATTGCGGCAAAAAGGTTGCCTTTACAAAAATCGTGGCAAAAATGCTGTGGTTTGACCTGGTAAAGGTGTACCCCATTATACCATTTAAGGGGAGCAGGGTTGCGGGGGTGTCCCCCACATCCTTTACATGGATGGCGGCAGCAAAACCACTGCCTTTTTGCCGCCATTTTCTGTTTAAACTGCCATTTTTGCAGCGATTTTAACACATGGAACCCTGTAACCCTAACAAATGCACAATAAATACGTAAATAAATCAAATAAAAGGTTGAGGACAGAAACCAAAAAGGCGTTGTGGGAGAGGTCAGGCAAATGCTCACATGCCAATGTAAAGACAATTCATGTTAAATTGGGAGACAAGCATGCTGGGAGACCAGCGTAAAAAGGGCATAAGTATTGTAAGTGGCTTTAGAAAACGGTGCCTGCTTCAGATGGGTGAGGTTCTGGAAAGCTCTGCAAAGACTTCTATAGTTCCACTAAGGAGAGACTGGCTAGCCTGAACTTTTTGGCAGTTAAATAAGTCAATACTTGTAAAAGACTAAAGCCTGCTTTGAATGCGTCCAAGAAACAACACATAGGGCCTCATTACAAGTATGGCGGTAAGACGACAACAGGGCCAGTAGCGCTATCGACACCGTTACTACTGTGCCGCCATACTACGAGTTCTGCTCGCGGGTGCTTTTGCAGCCACCAGGTCTGACCTGGTGGCTGTACCGTTACCCGCAAGCAGAACAGGACTGTAGCACCGGTACCGTTAATAACGGTACCGGTGCTACCACCTTCCCCATTCCCATTCAGCCCTATGGGGCCAAATGGGGATGGGGAGTCCCTTATTTCCGGCACCTGCGAATGGGCAATTACCGGGTCCGCCAAACACGGCATGACCCGGTAATTGCCCATTCGCGGGTGCCGGGAAAAAATGGATACCGACGGCAGTTACCGCCAGCCTCGTAATGGGGCCCATAGACTTCTTAAAAGTATGATGGTTAAATGGATTCTTCTTTTTGCCTGTACATAATAACTTTTCTAACTGCTCATATGGCTCTTAACTGGATGTACATTTCCAGTGATGATGGTAATTGGGTGGCACTTTGGCATGCGTACTTTGACATTTCAGGTGAAAGAGTTCTTTTCTCGAGTTTTTTCAAACCCACCATAACCTTGCTGGTGTTTGCTACTAATGATTGCATTATTTGTAATGTGATCAGGTTCATGTTCTGTAACATTATATTTTTTAACAATGGTGAAATACTCTAAAGCATAATACTGATTATGTTGTCTATAAAAATTCGGAGTCTGGATCTACATAACCCTTTTTTTTCTCTCATGTTAATCTTGGGAAAGCGTTTATTAATTTATTGGAGGAATCGTTGAAGGAATCATTCAATTCTATTGTCTCTTGTTAATGTTATACTGTAATGCTCCTCATCCAGAAAGGGACTAAGAATTACCTGGGTACACTTGTCTATTATATTTTGGAAAGTGGGATAATATTATTTGTTATATGTTGCATTTTACTCATTATTTCAACACACATGTGCATTTGTTTCCATCAGCCTTGTATGATACGCTTTCTGATGTTGTATGTGCTAAGTTTGTCATGTTATTTATTTGTAACCTGTGTTGCCCAATTTACCCAACCCCTACTTCCCACCCTCAGATGTATTGTTGTATATCAGATACAGGTGTTCTACAGTCCTTAGTGTTGATCTCCATGTTCCAATTCAAGAGGTTTCTCTACCTGCATTCTTTCATAGATCAAATAGCGCCTCGCTTTGAGCCGATGAATGTGGCTCCCCATAGCAGCAGTTCATAGTTTATGATGGTACCAGCCAACACAGGCAGTCTGCACATGCCTTGATCTGCTCTTCTATCTACTTTTTCTGAAAGCAGCATCATGATCTGATCCATGAGTGGGCCTTGGTTACATACTATGGCTTTGTAGAAGTGTTAGGATAGGCTGTTCCTTTTGTTTTGTTTTTGTTATATTACCATCTATTTCAACGGGACCCGCACTGTTTTGTGACCCTGACTTAATTATTGAGAGAGAGGTCGTGTTAACATCACTCCCTTGTTTAGTTAAAGGCTATTAGTGTAGAGGACTCCCTCATCTAAATCTGTGGTGTAGCACTTCTGCCTCCCTTCGGGATAATGGTGCAGTGGAACACGGTTTCCTCTTTCTTTGTAGGTATGGGCATTGTTTGCATACTCACTAAAGTCCTGATAGGCTGCTGGCACTGGTACCTTTGCTTTACATTTTATTTCGCTTCTCTCCTGTGTATCTTTTTTTTACCAAAGGGTAGCATTTTGTTGACTGCATTGCTCAAGATGGATGGTTATGTTCTTTGAGGTTTGTTTTTGTGGTCCATTGTCCTGGCGACCGCCTTTGTCAAAGGTAGTGGTAGGAAGAGGCCATATGTTGTCATTCTCTTTGCTGGTTCTGTCCAGTAGCCTGGAAAATAGCCTTTATGTGTGGGACTGGTTTGGGCTGGGTAGGAGGCTGAACATATCCCCAGTGTCCATCCAAACCTGTGAAGTCATGACTGTAGTTGATTGGACAGTGTCGAGGCACATTGCATTTTTGGGGTTCTCTTGGCCCCTTTATGGGTCTACCTCAGCTTTTTAATGCTGGCTTTCCTGATTTTTCCGGCTGTCATTTGGGTGGAGTGAGCGCTTTTTAGCCTCTCATCTGGTCAACTATCATACTTTGGGGGCACTTGTTAGTCCCTAAAGTTGCCAGTGCAGGAAGCCTCTTTTTCCCATTTGCATTTCTCTATGTATTTATTTTGTAACGCACACAAGAAGTGCTGTGTTCTTATGTCTGTGTTCTTTTTGCCCGGCAGCATGCTATGCCTTTGTGATGTGTCTAGCACAGGCTGGTGTCAGTGACCAGTTTTTACACCTTATTTCAGTGCGCTATCCTTTTTTACAGCAATAATGCCATTTTGAGTAGCATATACAAAGAATGGCTGAACATCGTGTTGAAATAATTTTTCCAAACGCATATTACTTGTTGACATTTTCCTGGCCTCTCAGGCCAGAAAACACAAAAAAGAGTCATACGCTTTTCTAGGGTCAAGCTCTGGGCTCACGGTCAATACACATTTCTCCCAGTGAATGTATGTTGCTGTGCAAATGTGGGGTAGGTGACTGTGCATGATTAGGCAACCCTTATCTATTTGAAGGGCCCAGATCCTTTAGATTGATTGGTCAGCTGGGGAAGCCCCAAGCCCTAATTCGGAATAAGAAGGGAGAGTCTGGAGCCATTGAGCAAGTCGCTCACTGGATCTAAAGATCAGAGGAAAGAAGACATCACTGAGACAAACTGGACGACTGCTGACACAGGAGCAAGTGCCACCAAAGCAAACCGCTGGTGCCTCCCAAAGCCGCCTTCTGCGACCTGGGGAGACCTTCAATGGTGCCTTCCTCTCCTGGACAGGGTGGGCCAACTAGCTCTGTATCTTGCATCATCGGCCTTTTAAAAGTCTCAGGGGACCTTCCTGTGGAGTGACAATTCATCAACCATGCCTCTGCGCTGCAACGGACAACGTCCCAAGTTGGAACTGTGTTGTGCTGCCACCTTGAGCTGAGCCTGCTGACCCGTCTGGGGATTCTTTGCCGCTTCACTTTGTGTGCTGTGTTCTTGTGGTCCATTCTCGCAGTGGGAGGCGCAGTGGCCCCTGTCCCAAGTCGTTTGGCCTGTCCTGCTGCAAATCTGCTGGAACCACATCTGCACTGTAGATCAGAACCTCCACTTAGTCATCCCTAAACCCGATACCGACTTCACCCATGCACCTGCTACCTCTGAACTACCCACATCTGGAGCAGTGGCATGTAAAGTCGGCTGCAACGATTCTTAATTAAGATGGTAGATGTTTGGATAAGAGTAAGGGAATGGATTTGTACATACCACTTTCTTTGCCCAGCTTGTCCCATAGGGATTGCAAGGGTGTGCCACCACTCCCTTACCTGGCCGTGGGCGGTGAAGTCCTGGTTGGGAATTCATTCCTGGGGTACCCCTCTGAGCTGTGGAAATTGAAGGTGTTCCCTTTTCTGTTTAGTTAAAGGCATTGAATCTTTACCGATTGGTTGAAGGCGAGTCTTGCTCCTGAAGACCTTCTTGTACACATACTCCAGGTAACTACTGGTGAACTCGAGACACTTCCCTGCAAGGTTTTGGACTAAAAGGTAGAGGGAAGGATTTTGTATGCATTGTGGTGATACCATAAATTATTAGGTTTATCGTTCTGGCATTTATTAACCTACTTTTCTTTGGTTTACCATAGACTTTATGGTCTGTGTTAAGTGTCACTGGAATACAGTATTAATTGAAACAGTGAAGTATTGGCAACGCTAGTTTTGGGGGTTGCCAGCATTGTATATTTTGTATACATGTGAGAGTTGATATGGTGTATAGGACTGTTGCTTTTTAAATGCATGGGTTTTCCTTTAATAAACATTATAGTTTAATACATCTGTGCAATTCTAATACTTGGCAATCTTTGTATGGTGTTAATTGAACCTATACACCAAACTCTTGAATTCCCATGTCTGCACATTACTGCGCAGCCTAGGTTACCGATAAGAGTTGAGTTGTTGCGTTGGACCCAAGTGTGAAAGCCCTTGCTAATCCCACTAGGTTGGCCTTCCAAAACCCCACACCACTGGTGGTTTTGAAAATCTATCCTAACAGTACTAGAGTTTGAATGTTGCAGGTTCTCAGATACCTGGGCTGTGGGAATCTATGTGATAGCTGCACCACCTGTAATTGCGTTGATGAAAATGTCGACGACCATTACCACAGTGGCAATCATCCCTTTACCCCACACTCCCCCGGCCTCTGCAGTGTGTCGCCAACTTCCCCCGTCCCCTGCAGCATCAGTTCCCACCCACTTATGTGGGTCAGCGCTGGTGCCGCAGGGTCCCGTTTTTCTTTCTTTTTTTTCCTGTAAACTTTCTTGTCCCCCGCTCTCCATTTAACAGAAGCGGGGGAACCCCTGCAATCCCTGACCCCCATTGCTACAACTAAGAGGAGCGGGGGATAGCCTTGTAACCCGGCTTCCCTTAGTCACAGTAATGGGGGTCTGCATTTCTTTAATGCGCAAAGGCGCCCTTTTTGTACTAGGCGACCTTATGTGGTTGCAGTACTGGTACAATACCGTCTGTTGTGCCATGAGCCCGAGAGCATCTGGAGCCGTTCCTTACATCAACCACTAGAGCCAAGAATCCAGCGCATGAGAGACCGCAGAGGATACTGGAAGATTGTTGCTAGGACAACCATCGCCAAGCTATCTACTGCAAGGTGAACCTCTTATCTTTAATCAAAAGGGCAGACCTTCCACAGTGCCTCCCTCCCATGAACTCGTTGGGCTAACCAGTTCCGAGTCCTGCCTCGCCGAGATTGTCCTCTAGAGTTCAGAAGAGTTATGGGGCTGTGGCTTGGCTGTCACACAGCTTGGTGCTGTGAAACTTGCAATGCACTTCCGTCACTTGACCTGGACATGAAAGTTTTGCTGCTGGTGATCTCGACCATGAAGTGGAGTCTTGCCGGAGTCCGAGCCTGTTTCTCCTTTTTCTTCGTGCCTGCAAACTCTGTGCAGGATTACATCCTCTTGTTCTCTCTTATGTGGTCTCCTGTGAGTCCTCCCTCATCCTGGAATAGGAAGCAGAGGCCCTTCTTTGCCTTCAGCCTGAGTCAAGGCTGTTGCTCTTCATAGCCTTGTGGTTGCTGATGGGGACCGGAACTGCCAAACCCAGCTGTCATAATTGTCAAAAGATGAAACCCAAGCACCCGCAGCTCTTGCACCCCAGATGATACAACCAAGAGTGAGTGCAAACGCCCCTAACAACCCAGACTTTCTGGTCAGGTTCAGAAGGGCTGGTGAGTGTTGGCCGGAAAATCCACTTTTTAAGATACATTAGCCCTCTGTGCTTTTTGCTGACCTTTGGCTTTGTGGCATGTTTTTCTCTAATCTAGGCTTAATCCAAGGCCTGATTGAGACTGCTAGGAGTCCTTCTGACTCTGAAGGCAAGGGTACCCCAAAGGTACCCCTAAGGCTACCAGAGAGAGTACCCTGTCTCTTTTAGTCATGTGGAGGGGCTGGCGGTGGCTTTTTCCGCCTCTTTAAAGTAGTTCCCCTGGGTGTACTCCATTTTACCAGGATGTTTTCTTTTTGGAGCCCCTCATCCTTTCATTAAAATTGAGGTTTTAGGCCTTTCCTCGAAAACCTGACGGGTCACATGACTATCCTTTGTCCCTCCCTGTGTGTGTGTGCAAGGAGGCGGCCATTTTTAGCCACTGGCTGTGTGTGTGTCCAATGACAGGGAGTTGTAGTCGACCTGAAACCAGTTCTGACTGGCAGATGCCTGTCTGGGACAGTGCCGAATCCTTCCTTTGTGCGAAAGACCCCTCCAGAATACCTGGGTATATTTGGAGAGATGGTCTGCCATTAGCTGACCCATGCCTCGGTTTGAATTATGCTTGGTGTGTGATTGGGTGGTGTATTCGCTCACTGTTTCCTGAGGGGGATAAACACAGAAACCCTTGCTCACTCACCTTGTCCACAGTTGGCTCTCTGAATCTGCATTCTGAAAGCCCTGTTGCTTGAGGAAGGATTGTAGCGCTGCACCAGCACCCTTTGATGTCCTGAAAAATTCGACGGCAAAGCTCTGTCTCTCAAACGATGACCGGAGGGAGCCCACAGTGGCACTCCTTTCCCCTGATCTAATGGTGACAACTGGGTCGTAGTTCCTTCCCCCAAGCACCGTCTTCTGAAAGTTCCTGACCATGCCTGCATCGCAGACGCAGAAGCGGGTGTCTACTCGCTACCAGGACACTGAAGACTCTGAGCCGACCAGAAAGCATCAACAGAGGACCAAAGGCAAGTGCTCTAGTTCCTTCTACCCTCACCTGTGAAGCTCAAGAGGCTGTGCTGCCTCCATTCGCTTGATTGCACATCTGCACCTGCCACTCTGGTTTATTTTCCGTGTCTGGCTCCTCTCCTGTGTGTTTTCTTCAGCTTTTCTTCACACTCTGCTCTTCCTTGGGGTCTTATCAAGCTGACCCAATCCTCTGAAGCCGGATCCTGTGCCTGAGAACAATGTATGAGCTCTGCATCGCTGACAACTGCTGACTTCATCCACCTCTACTTTCTGCTCCTCTGGCTCAGACCCCTGACCTGGGAATCTTCAAATCTCAATAATTCTTCCCAATGCTGTGGGGGTCCCATCTGTTGTGGCTTTCTGTGGTACTGAACATTGCGCACAGCAGCTGCCTATGGAAAACACTAACCACAACCTGCAGGACAGATTTCCTGGTCCCAGCGTATTGCTCTCCTGGCCCACCTGTGCTCCTGGCAGGCATTTTCTTCATTTCCTTATTCGTCCCCGGGCCTCTTCTTCGTTTCCACTGACTCTTGAGGGTATCCCTCCAATGGAACTTCAGGAATTGCTTCTTCAGGGCACTTTCACATTGGGGTAACTCTCTCCCACCATGCACTGGCCCTCATCACAATACTGGTCCCTCTTTGCCTATGAGAACTTGCCTACCTGAATCTAGAGAATGTATTTGCCTGTAATTTGCAGATTCTCTTTCTGGAAGGACTTTTCTATTGACTCTGAAAGAAACCATATGTAAAAGTATTACTTGCTACATGTGTTCTCTCTGTTTTACAAAGTTTTACTTACCTGTTAGTGTATTGTTTTCCCTTTTCTGATGAAGATTATATTTTTCATAAAAGTGTAGCATGATGAACCTCTTATTTGGTATTCTACTTAAAGAGGTTCTATGTGATATGAAAACAAAAGGCTGTTTGTTTCTGGCCGATTTGGTGCCACCCTCAATATTTGAACTATATCACTATTTGGGGGGAAGGGGGGGATTGTCACCCCTGTCCCAAGCCGGTGGTTTCAGCCACCACACCCTGTTTGCTTTCCCGCCCACTCCCCTCCAAATACATTACCCTAAACAACCTGCATATCTCTCTCTCTCTCTCTCTCTCTCTCTCTCTCTCTCTCTCTCTCTCTCTCTCGCACACACACACCCTTCCATGACACAAACACTGCTCCTCGACCCACGCTCAAGCACCCTTAAATATCCCCCACCACGCTACAAACATTCTCCCTCAACACACACTCTTACCCGATGGGCTTGGCTGCACCTGTCAGCCCCTGCACGCACTCGTCTGTGGCAGGGGCATAACAGCTCGATTTAGAAAGACCGCTCAGAGCAGTCTTTCTAAATCAACTTATTGTCAGGTAAAAAATGTGATTTGTTCACCTGATACCATTAAAGTGCATTCTGTAACTGTGAACCACCCCACACCAACCCTTTTGAGTTTGGCCTGGACTACTTTGCCATAACTACACATAGAGAGCCTAGTGTCCTTGAGTCACTAGTATTATCCGAGTCAAGAAGATATACCTGAGAAATCTGAAATCTTAAGGAGGATCTCCTTAACAGTAAGCATACTTGTGTTGGGTCCCCCTAGTTCCAAGGAATTCCTGTTAGGCGAAACATCCAATCCTGCAGCTATCATTGCCTTAACCTTGGTGGTGGAACACAATCCTGCCTGGGGTCCCTCGAGGCATCCAGAATTGCTATCTGCCCAGACGCGTAGACAGGGTAGGACCTCTGCGGGCAAGGCCCACCCAAAATCTGTAAATGCCCACTGAGCAGCACTGTGTGTGCATTTACAGATGTTAATGTCACTGCGGTGGGCCCAACTACATTAGCTTCAAGCCCCACTTGTTAGATATTCCTGGCTACTCCTCTATCTGCTGCCTCTCTACATGGGAATTCCTAGTTTGTGATATTGCGAAAAGTGTCACTATGAACCGCGCTTAACTGGATTGTGCTGTTTCCTTTTTCAGAATTTTGACACCCCAAAGTACCCGAAATGTGGTGGTTACTTACTGTTTGAACACTTTTTATGTTCGGGAATGACTCAATATGTTCAATAACATTATGCTGCTTTTGCCATATACGTCTTTTGCTTCCACTTTAGGTCTTTGCAGCAGTAATATTTTTAACTGTACTAATTGTAAAGTGTGGTGGGTTACCTATATGGGAAATGTGTTGCTTAAACTATTTTTTTAAGCTAAATATACTTTACCCCAAGCCCTGATATCCTTAGTCTAACCCGTACTGCTAACCCGTACTGCTCTGCTTTGTTACCAAGTGAGACGTTGCTTAGACATGTAAAGGACACATTTGGCCGCTTCTGTTCTTCCTTAGTCTACTTCCCCTGCTGCACAGCATTTTGTTATTGTTGGACTCAGTAGATATATTGCTCTGAAACATGCAGCCATCCTCTTTCTGTGCTGCGGAATTATTATTCATAATTTACTTCCAAGCCCACACTGGGTGCAAGAAATGATGTCGAAGTAGGCAAATACCCCACTTAGTGTAATCATTCCTACTTAGCTCCAGGTGATCTAAAATGTAAACACAATTATACACATTGCTATTGACCTTTTCTCGGGTATTGGCAATCTTTTCTGCTTGGGATATCCCTTTGGGGCAAGCTGGTGCTCAAAACCTTTCTTCCTGTGTAGTAATGAGCTAAGTTCATACCGCCAATGACAACGTGTTTTCTACTTTCAGGGCAAAAACAGCATTGCAGCAGTACCTCGCTTGATCGCAGAGAATGGAAACGCCAGGCAAATCTCCACTCCCCCCACTCTGACACATCGTTTGAGGAACAACTTGAACGAATATTTCGCCTGGGTCCTTGTATTTGCACAAGTCACCTTGAACTGCAATTCTTTCTCAAGCTGGGGGGAGGAGGGTGCTGCTTTGCAGATGCAATTCAGGACAAACGTCTCCAGGCTCCAATGCTTTCGAGAACTTTCTTGGGATTGTAGTACCTTTTGATTAAAGGTTGTTTTTTTCTGAGCTACCTGGACTTTATACTAAGAAGAACAATCCTCACTTTTCCTCGTAGGTCTACGGATTCTCGGCTTTTTGCTACTGTGTGGGTGGCTGGATACCTCAGAAAAATATATATATATATTTTTGTTTTCATTTTTATTTGTATGTGTGTGTGAATGAGAGCGTGAGCAAGAGAAAATCTTTTTTTTCTACAGATTTTCCAGGGCTGCACATTCGCCTGCTGTGTGGATACTTTTTGACATAGATTTTTGCGTTCTGATTGAAATGTTATTTAAAAAGAAACACATGCGACCCACAAACGGAGACGCTGTTAAAAGGCGTCTACATTTTATGTTCGATTTTCAGTTCGTAAAGTATATGCATTTCTGAACATGGCATCAATTAATTTAGACATGCATCCATTTTTTAACACAAGGAAATCAAGATGATAATGGCATGTTTCCATTTTTTTTTCAAAATGCACATCTTGTGTTTCTAGGGCGAAGCAGTTATTCGCACAGCTAACTAGCTATCCGAATGGTCATTTGTGTTCCTGCCTGAGTGAGTACTCCAATGGGCCCTGTTTCGAGTCAGCACATTGATGTTGCTGTCAGTGGCACCTGTGTTCCTAGTCACTATATACAGCTTCCACGTTACATGCAGTGGGGCACTCAATGCTGTTGGAAGGGCACACTAATATGATACTCTGGCCGAAGATGGTCCGTGGCACTGCCAGCTGTTCAAGCTATAAAGAGTTTCAAGGCCATGTCTGAACTTCTTGGTTGTAAAGCTTGGTGCTGGTGAGCGGAAGGGATCCTTGAATCGTCTTGGGCCTATTCACTTTTGGCCAAGTCCACTGTCATTGAATAAAACGCATTTTGCTGCATCCACATTAACTTATTGTAAATAGATTATTATTTTTTCAGAGTTGAAGGTGCTTGATTATTTGCCTTTTTTAATTAAAACCTATAAAACAGCATCTCTCTGGTACGCAAAATCGGTTTGTTGCCGTTTCATGATGTGAGCCAACTTTTAACACAAGACTAAAGTAACAGTGATGACAGACAGCTTTTCATTTTATAGAGTGAAGTTCACTCAGGATCTGCACTGACATTGTATAGGCCTCTACCTTATGTAAGAGCATCTCAATTTTGGTTGCTGCAGAACTGTTGGAGTTTTTGCAACGTTGATGAAGATCTGTGGTTGATTGTAGGAGTATTAATGTGCGGTAATTTCGCCAAACATCATAGCAGCGTGCACTATTCGACTTGGGATTTAGTAGTAGTAGGATCAGGCATTTTAATGTGATATTTTCTATCCCTTGCTGAGCTTCGAAATAACTTGGCTTTATAGAAAGAACCCAAACTCTCTTTTAGTGGGACGTTTACCTGTTGTTGTTGCTTTTTTTATTTTTTGGAAAGACACGTCGCTTGTGTCTCTTTTTTTTACAATGTAATTTAACTGAAATTTGACTTTAGATGAGCAAGTTTCTTTCGATGACAAAGCAGTTGAGTATTGACTTGTGCACGAGAAATACCTTTTGAGGTGGGGAATATCAATGAACTATTAATGTGAGAGAAGTATTACAACTATTTAGCCAAAAACTTACATGCATATTTGTGTTCATGTTGAGAATGTGTTTTCGGTGAGGATAGCTATGTAATTTTGTATTAAGTTTACAAAAGAAACAGCAGCTCACATAATGTTAGTGCTTTGTTTGTTCGCTGTGTATTGTTGTGGCAAACTATTTATACTTGATCCCTTCCTCCCACAGATTCCGCAAAGTCTGAGACCGCTCGAGGCTGAGCAAGGATATTTTTTCAAAGCCAACATGGCTGTTTAGCTCTGCACAGACTGTTACAATGTCATTGGCTACCTAAGTGACAGCAAGAGTATGTAAGTGGAGCCCTGTCACAGCAACTTCTTTTCCAAACACAAAGTCACCAGGACAGGCGCAACCCTTTTGTTTCTTCATGCTATGTTACCTTGAAAAGAGAGTATGTCTCCTCGTGAATCAGCGTCATAACCATGCTCTGATTGCAAGCATCAGATGTTGGCATCTAGGCCATGAAACTGACGCTGCACTAATTGCAAATACATGCACCCAAAGGCCATCACGTGTGTAGTTAAAATTTCATTGCTCTGCAGAAATCTCTTAAGGGAAGTAGAGCACACTCCACTTTCCAGCAGAGCCTTTCCATTCCACCTACTGCACTGTACAATCCTTTCGAGGGGATTGGGTCCTCCGACGTATTCCATATCTATGACAGGTAATGTCCACAGCTGTGCTGCTTCGGAAAATCTTTGGCGTCTATGTCGGTGCGCCGTCCCCGAGGACCTCCTCCGACGGCCGACGTCACCCGATGTGATAAGTAGGACGCACGACGCCCATAGCCTCAGTTCCGTTTTTTCCGCGAATGTGTTCGCTTCGTGAATCTCGGTACGCCTTGACTCTTTGGAGTTTGTTGTTTTCAATTCTCGGTTCGTTGAACCTGTTCGGTATTTTGTGAAGACCTGTTTGTGGCGATGTCTACTTCGTCTTCAAGCCCGCGTCCGGGCTTCAAGAAATGCGGGGACTATCGGTCACGGACTCGCACGATGCCTGCCACTGGTGCCTCAGGGAGGCCCACGATACGGACGACTGTGTCGACTGCCAGTCAATCATGGCAAAGGCCTTGCGGGAACGCAAGAAGAAGTTGTCGGTAGGTCGGGTGTCTAAGCCCCGGAAGTCGAGGTCTGCGGGGCATTCGACGGATGACTTGAGGGGCGACTCTCCGTCTCATCGTCGGAAGTCCAGTGGGTCTCCTTCCAGGAGTCGGTCTCGCCACTCCTCTGCCTCTTCGAGGCATTCCTGGAAGCGCCGGCATCGGTCGCCTTCCCCCGTCCTCTTCCGAGGACTCCGCCCGTCGGCGGGTCGCTTATCCCTCCATGAAACTAGCGACACGGGAGGAATGGGCTTCCTTCGGGAAGCAGATGCTAGCGATTCTTGAATCGCAGGGCACCGGTCCGTCCGCGCCTCCGAGTGGGGTCGGTCGGCACCGGTCGAGAGACACCGCTCGTACGCCTTCGGGCTCGGGTGGTCGGCACGGCTCACGGGAGAGGTCCCGCTCGGACAAGGGTAGCCGTTCTCGCCATGCCCGTTCCAGGTCCCGGTCCTCGATGCGCTCGAGACCGCGTGATCCTGTGCCGTCTTTGAAGAAGACGTCGACGCCTGTGGCGCCGAGGTCATCAGCGATTTCTCTCGAGGCTCTGCCTATGAGGGGGTTGTCGGCGCCTAGGTCGTCGAGAGACACGCTCGGAGCTCCGGCTTCGAGGCCTGTGTCAACGCCGCCGATGCTGGTGGCGCTGCAGCTGACGTCGACGCCGATTCGCTCGATGTTGACGCCTTTTCTGTCAGCGCCGATTCGTTCGGCGCCCTCGACGTCCTTCGAGGCGGTGGTGTCGGAGGGGCCCCGTGGCACGGGGTTTGCCCCTAGAAAGGCTCTGGCTAAGGTCAGGCACTGCTTTGGTGCCCAGAGGTCTTCCTCTCCCTGTCTGGAGTATATTTCAGAGGGTGATGAAGGCTCTGATGGCGGCTTGGTTCTGGTTACGGTTCCAGATGAACTTATCTCGGGCCATAGCCAGTTTGATGACCTGCGGCAGTCGCTGCATGATGCCAGTGGACTGGACACTTCGCCGGAGGTGGAGTTTTGTAGGCCGGAGCCTGGCACTCATGCCGATTCTTCATATTGGCACCTTATGTCTCGGGTCACCGAGTACTTGGGTTGGTCAGCTCCCCCAGGGGAGTTCGTTCAGGATGATCTCACGGACATCCTTGATCTCGGTCCCCCCACTGACCTGGTTTTGACTTTAAATATGGCTCTGCAGAGAAGGGTGGCAGTGGCTTGGACTGCTCCGGAGAGTCTCCCGGCAGTGGGCAAGTCTTTGTTGCGAAAATACCGTCCAGCCACTAGCGACCCCTGCTACTTGTCCAGGCACCCCACTCCGGAGAGTTTGGTGGTGCAGGCGGCTACGGCCCCGGCAAAGCAGGCGTCGTATCCTACCATCCCTCCGGATAGGGACGACAAACGTTTTGACGGCTGGGCAAAGAAAGTGTTTTCTTCAGGGGGTATGGCGCTTCAGGCGGCCAACTCCATATGCGCCTTGTCTCGTTTCACACACACTCTGTGGAACTGTGTTGCAATAGCGGCTGAACGTATTCCCGAAGGGGACGAACGTGATGGCTTCCTTGCTATGGTTCAGGATGGTAAGAATACCATGTGTGAGGCCGTTCAGTCGGGTTTGGACATGGCAGATTGTGTCAGCCGGTCCATGGCGGCGAGCACCGTTATACGCAGGTTTGCATGATTGCGGGAGTCTGGGTTCGCTCCTGATGTGCAGTCCCGGCTCCTCAACATGCCTTTTGACGGTGGACACCTTTTTGGCAGCAAGGCTGACGAGAGCCTTGAGAGGTTGCAGACCTCCAAAGCTGCAGCAAAGTCGTTGGGCGCTGCAGGTCGCCAACCTCCGCCTTTTCGTCCTAGGGGACAGCAATGGAGGGGAGGTTCCTATCGATATTACTCGTCCTTCAGTAAAGCGAGGGGAGCTAGCAGTCAAAGAGGCCATCGTAAGAGTGCCAGAGGTGGAATCAAAGGTACTCGAGGTGCCAAGACCGCTCGGGCAGTTGCCTCTTTGCCCTCAGGTAACGCCACAGCCTCTACCACACAGTCATGAGGCAGGTCCCATGGTTCGCCAGTTGGGGGAAGGCTGGCGCATCATCTTGTAGAGTGGCAAGCCATTACTTTGGATGTGTGGGTTCTGGAGATCATAACCCACGGCCACTGTCTTCCTTTTTGGCAGAGGCCTCACGACAATCCACCTGGGAACCTCTCTTTGAAGAGTCCGGATCCGCTCCTTGCGCAGGAAATTCAAGCCCTGCTGGAGAAAGGCGCCATAGAACTGGTGCCTGTAGCGGAGAGGAACAAGGGATGGTATTCCCCTTATTTTTCGATTTCAAAGAAAGACGGGGGATTGAGACCCATCATGGACTTGCGCGGTTTGAACAAACTCCTCAGGAAGGACAAGTTCAAGATGGTTACTCTTTCTCAAGTCCTCCAGGCCCTTCAACTTCAGGACTAGTTGGTGTCTCTCGACCTCAAGGATGCTTACTTCCATGTGCCGATTCATCCCAGGCACAAGAATTACCTGAGGTTCGCGGTTGGCGACTCGCACTTTCAGTTTCGGGCCCTGCCGTTCGGATTGACCTCCGCCGGAGGGTTTTCACCAAGCTCATGGTGGTGGTGGCAGCGCATCTCAGGAAAGGGGGGATTCACGTCTACCCCTACTTGGACGATTGGTTGATCAGGGGGAGCTCTCCCGAGCAAGTCCTGGATCATCTGTCCGTCACCTGCGACTCCCTTCACAGGCTGGGCTTCTCCCTCAATTTAAAAAAGTCCCATTTGACACCAACGCAGCGGCTCCAGTACATCGGAGCAGTGCTCGACACATCCCTGGGGCAGTGTTTTCCTCCCTAAGTGAGGGCTCTTCACATTCAGCAGATGGTGAACAAGTTTCAATTTGCTCAGGATCTCCCAACGTCCCAGTTCTTGAGACTGCTCGGCCTCATGGCATCCTGCATTCTTCTGGTGCCAGAGGCTCATCTGCGGATGAGATCTTTGCAGTGGGCACTCAAGCTCCAGTGGTCTCAGTCCTCCGGCAGGCTGTCGGACCCTGTTCAGGTGCCACCCTCGGTCGCCCAGGACCTTCTGTGGTGGGCCGTCGAAGGCAATCTGATGAAGGGGGCCCCATTTTGGCTGCCCTGGCCGGAGGTGACGATCGTGACGGACGCATCCCTCACGGGATGGGGAGCTCATGCCAACGAGTTGACAGTCAGCGGTCGTTGGTCTCCGTCGGAGTCCAGACTCCATATCAATCTGTTGGGGCTGAGGGCCGTCAGGCTAGCCCTGAAGGCTTTTCTGCCAACTGTGCGTGGAAAGAGTGTCCTGATTCTAACGGACAACACGGTGGCCATGCACTACCTCAACAAAGGGGAGGGGGGAGCATGGTCACTTCCGTTGTGCAGGGAGGCGATGCAGCTCGAGTTCTGGGCCATCCAGCAGGAAGTTTCGATCTTGGCTGTTCATCTGGCCGGAGACGACAACGAGACGGCGGACGCTCTGAGCAGCCAGAGCACGATCTCTCACGAGTGGGAACTGGCTCAGGAGATTCTCATGGAGATCTTCGCCCTTTGGGGGACCCCTCATGTGGATGTCTTCGCCTCCAGTGTCAACCGGAAGTGCAAAAGGTTTTGCTCGCGGGAATTTCCTCCAAAAGGAGCCTTAGGAGATGTGTTTGTGGTGGAGTGGTCATTCCCACTGTTGTACACGTTTCCTCCAGTCCCCGTCATCCCGCAAGTACTGCAGAGGTTCGGTTCCCGGATGATCCTCATTGCTCCGGCGTGGGCCCGCAGGACGTGGTACCCGGACCTTCTCGAGTTGTCCATCTGCCCTCCACGTCGTCTTCCCTACCGAGACGATCTGCTCTCACGGGAGGGGGGTCAGGTTCTCCATCCAGAGGTCAGATCCCTCAACCTTCACGCTTGGCTTCTGAAAGGTTGAGGTATAAGGATTGGGACCTCCCTGAAGACGTGATGGAGGTGTTGCTCTCGGCCAGGCAGCCGGCAACAAAGTCTCTGTACCGTTGCCGTTGGAGAAAGTTCTGCGACTGGTGCAGAGTTTAGAATGTGGATCCTTTTGAATGTGACATTCCCATGGTTCTGTCTTTTTTGCTTTCTTTGGCCCACAGGGGCTTGCAAGTGGGGACCATTAAAGGTTACCTGGCGGCGCTGTCCATATTTAAGCGCTCGTCTGAAGAGTGTTCCTATTTTAAGATTCCTTTAATTTCGCAGTTTTTTAAAGGGCTCACTAATGTGTTCCCTCCGTCACCTTTTCTGGTGCCCGGTTGGGATTTGAACCTTGTTCTTAAGTTTCTTATGGGTGCTCCGTTTGAGCCTTTGCATTTTTGCCCTTTGAGGCTGTTAACTCTGAAAACTGTGTTTTTGGTTGCGGTTACTTCCGCTCGCAGAGTGAGTGAGTTACAGGCACTTTCAGTTAAATCACCCTTCACTGTGTTTCATAAGGACAGGGTTGTCCTTGGAGTTTGTCCTTCTTTTCTTCCGAAGGTAGTTTCGGAATTTCATTTGAGCCAGTAGGTTGTTCTTCCGGCGTTCTATCCTCCTCCACATCCTGGTAAGGAAGAGGAGAGGCTCCATAGGCTTGATCCTAGGAGAGCGTTGAGCTTTTATATTTCGCGCATGTCCCGGGTCAGAGTGGACGATCAACTTTTCATTGGTTACGCTGGACAGCGTTTGGGACAAGCTGTGACGAAACAGACTTTGTCTCGTTGGATTATTTTAGCTATCTCCGAGTGTTACCGCTTGGCGGGTAAGGATCCTCCGGCTGGCTTGCGGGCCCATTCTACCAGGGGAGTGGCTGCGTCTACTGCCCTGCAGAGGGGAGTTCCTATTCGTCACATCTGTGATGCAGCCACCTGGGCTTCAGTACATACTTTTGTACTTCACTACTCCCTCGATTCCATCAGAGGGCAGGATCTGGCCTTTGGCAAGGCAGTCCTCTATTCCGCAATTTGATTGGGCATGCTAAATTTGTGTTCTAAATTCTTTCCCACCTCTTTGCTTGGTACTGCTTTGGGAGTCTGTCATAGATATGGAATACGTCGGAGGACCCAATCCCCTCGAAGAACAAGTTACTTTCTTACCTGGTAACGTTCTTTTGATGGGATGGTCGGACGACGTATTCCATATCGCTCCCTCCCTGCCTTCCCCGCTGCAGAATTTCTTTTGCTATTGCAGCTTGCGTTCCGCAAGGCCTTGTGTGTCTGACTGGCAGAAAACTGGTGTCACACGTTCTGGTTAAAAACTATAACTGAGGCTATGGGCGTCGTGCGTCCTACTTATCACATCGGGTGACGTCGGCTGTCGGAGGAGGTCCTCGGAGACGGCGCATCAACGTCATCGACGCAGGACGCAGACGCCAAAGATTTTCCGAAGCAGCACAGCTGTGGACATTACCTGTCATAGATATGGAATACCTCGTCGGACCATCCCATCGAAATAACGTTACCAGGTAAGAAAGTAACTTGTTCTACTTGGCGGCTGGCTGAGAGAATGTTTTGTAACTTATAAAGAAGAAAAGGAAGCAACCCTTCTGACCATATGTCAGCTTAGCCCTTCTGGAAACTGCATGACTGTACTGCAACCCCAGAGTCAGGACACTGAAATAGATAGGTAAGAAAGTTCAGCTCCTTACAACCTCATCCCCACCCTCTCTGATAGGGAAGCATTTAGGATATGCTGCACCTTTAAAAACAAATCTATAAAAAAAGGCCCTATTTCATTAGCTCCACTTAACAAACGCCAGTGACTCCACCCGCTGCCTCATTTGGTGGAAAGTGGAGTGCAGCATATGTGTCCCCATCACCCACACTGCATGCCTCCAGGCTTGGTATTGGGATGGGGTCTGCTACCTGTGCTGCAACCTCTACATTTGTGTCCTGTGCCATGTGTTACCCTATGTAGACCAATGGCAGTAGGCGCTGGTGTGCATAGCTCCACCTGCTGATTTTATCATGGTACTGTTTCAGCTCCAGTCCCACCGAAGCTGGGAGCTCCAGCACAATGCCTTTCACCTATACCTGACTCGGGGGGGGTCTCCAAACAATTTCCTGCTTCCTCGAAAGCATCTGTACCCGAGTTTGAGGGCATTTTTATTGGGGCAGTGACACAGTTTCCTTGGATTCGAAGGAGTTCAGGGGATGGTGGGATTGGTTTTGCTCAGGATTTTGAGAAAGAGATATGCAAAGTTTGCAAGATGCCAGTAGTTTGTCTTCATCCCTGAGGTGGAATTTGGAGTGCACTCAAGCTTTTTAGGTGGAAAATGTACCTCTTCCTACAATGCCATACCTAGGTTGGTCAAGTTATTGAATCCTCTGGCCCCGGTGGCATAGAACATCTTTCATACCCTTACTGTCATCTTCGAACTGGACACCCGGTTGGAGGCCCTGCTTCCATTTAGCAGGGCGTTGGTTGAACTTCTAATGGCATTTTCATACAAGCCATCTTTAGTCTCACCTGAACATTTTACTGTTCAACCCTCCAGAGCAGTCTTATGCCTTACAGCTTTTCTGACCCTTTCTCCAGAAAAAGCTTGATGCCTTCAGCAGGAACATCTTCTCCTCTAGGAGTCTTGCCCTACTGATTGCTTATACTATGTGTTCTTTGGCCAGACACGCATACCTTATTAGATGTGTCTAAAGAGGCTTCTAATCATATGCTAAAAGGCCCTTTTCAGCAGAGCAGATGGTAAGGCAACTGCAAAGAAACTTCTTAAGACTGGTCTCTATCCTAGACTGCTTGGCCAGCTCCATCTGTGTGGGCGGGTGTCCAGTCATTTGATCGAATACAAAGGATCGAATGACAAAAAGTTTGAGTGAAAAGGAACGAAAAAAAAAATTTCGAATGCATTTTTTTTAAGTTTCTTTTTTTGTGTATTTAATATAGTTAAAAAACTGTTTTTTGAAGGAAACAGGGGGTTAGGGGGTACCCCCCATTAAAAAAAAATGCATTCGACCATTTTTTTCCGGTCCTTTTGACTTGAAAAAATGGCATTCGATCCTTTGTATTTCGACCTTTTAACCTATAACCGTGTGGGCGCAGTGATTGGGATACACTCGTAGATGTGCACCTTGTTTTCTCTCCTGCTTTTCAGGAAATGTGCTGTGCATGCCATTTGGTGGTATACATTTCTTTGGAATAAAAATTATTAATTAGAAAAAAATCAAAGCTTCTAGAGTACCGGTCAAATTGTTAGGCCTTTAAGCCACTTCAACTTCTTTATCCTCTTATGTGTGGAAGTTCTTTCTTCCTGTTTGGGCAGTAGCAAAAGGGCCAGTATGCAACACTTACTAGGCCTGTAAAGGTACTGAGGGAAGGGATAAGTGTAAAGTAGCACTGCCACCAGTGCCCCCTCCTCTACACAGCCATCAAATTTACTTTTGTGCATTGTGTCACATTTGGTGTTGGCAGGGGCAGAATCTACTTGGTCACCATCTTGCAAGAAGTAATTTTAGGCAAGGGACTCTTGCCAATCATTTACCATGGTTACTGTCTTCGATTACTGCAGATACTACGTCTCAACTTTTTTTGGTTGCCTTTACCTTTGTTGGACAACCTCTTACTGAAGGTGCCCTGCCACTTTTTGACCAAAGGAGCCAGACCCTTAGTCCTGCCCGACATAGGTGGGGAAATTGGAGTAAAACCGAAAGATGGGACAGAATGAGACCCATCCCATATCTATTCTTGCTGCCTTTGTGGAAGACTTTGTTGGTGCTTGTGCACCTCTATGATGCATATTTATGCATCACAGGGCATCACATATATTTTGGATTGCTGTGATTTGTAGCAGGATGGACACACGCTACTAGTTCACATCTTTACCTTTTAGTTGGACATCTGCCCAAGATCTTTTGCTTAGCTGTTAGTGTTGTTTTTGTCACATGTTCATAGGAGGGGGATCCACATGTTTCCCTGTCCTGTGGATGCAAAAGGGTAATAAGTAACTCTGTTAGTATGTGAAAAGATAAAAAAAAGAAAAAAGGAAAAATCCAAATTTCTCTCAACTAATATAATTGGAGAATAATATCATATGAAGGCCAAACAATACATAAATATAGTTATCATAAAACTTTATTTTGGCAACAATCTACCATAAAAGTCAACAACCATTAAACAATTTATTAAAACATTGCATTTAGAAATGTTAAAAGAAAAAAGAAAATAAAGCACAAAGATGCAGGTAAATGAATATTTAATCACAAGGTCTAAACCAGCAATATGTGCAAAATATCAATCTTTATTTGCATTTGGTTTTAACAGGAAAAACTTTACAAAATGTACAACACTTTTTACAAAAATGTGTGCAAAATATGCAAACAGTACTTAATCATCAATACAGAGACGATGGTTCCTGCATTGGTGTGCAAAATACAAAATCCTTAAATAGATGACATTCCAAGCGACTGCTTTTCCGTTCATAACACTGGCAAAGAATCTACACCAAAGTGGATACACCAACCCATAAACAAGGTTCAATAAGCTTCACATAGAAAGAGCCCATACATACAGAATAATAACACTTTGCAGTTTAGGCTCTGGATATAGGAGCTATATAACATTTCCTCACATTCAAAGCTCCCTTTAAAAAAGAAAACAATGCCCAATCCACGTAGGGTGTATCTGCCTTCAAAAGAAACAATAGTGCTGGCTGACATTGCACATAATTCAACTGTCGTAAAATTGGCAAGAGTGTGCGTTGCCTAATGAGCAAGTAAAAAGGACAAAACATTAGAAAATGTAAAATATCCTCTGATTGATAACCACTAAGATTATTGTAATAGTGGGTTTATATTAAAAAAAAAGTAGTTTGACAAAACACTTGTAAAAACACAAAAAGCAAACAAGTACATGTTGGATAACAAACCAAATATACAAATTGTGAAAACACATTTTCGAGGGGATTGTGTCCTCAGACGTATTCCACATCTATGACCGGTAATGACCACATTTGTGCTGCTTCAGAAAATTCTTCGGCGTAGGCGTCCTGCATCGATGACGTAGATACGTTGTCCCTCGAGGGCCTCCATCGAGGGTCGACATCATCGGATGTTATATATAGGATGCACGGCGCCCGTAGCCTCAGTTCCGTTTTTTCCGCAAATGTGTCTGCTTTGGAATCTCGGCGCGCTCGATTCTTCTACTTTGAAAGCGATGTCTTCATCTTCTTCTACCCCGAAGTCGGGCTTTAAAAAATGTCGGGACTGCGGTTCGAAAATGTCCATCACGGACCCGCACGACATCTGCCTCTGGTGCCTCGGCGAAAGCCTCGCCACCGACGACTGCGATGACTGCCAGTCCCTGACATCGAAGGCCTTGCGGGAATGGAAGAAGAAATGAAAGGTAGGTAGGGTGTCTAAGCCCCATAGGTCGAAATCTGCTGGGCTTTCGACCGACGACTCGAGGGGTGACTCTCCCCATCGGCGAAAGTCCAGGGGGTCTCGGTCTCTGAGTGGTTCCCGCAATTCCTCTGCTGTCACCGGTTGCCTTCCCCGTCCTCGTCGGAGGACTCCGCCAGACGGCTGTTGACTTGTCCCACCAAGTCTTCGTCGCGGGCAGAATGGGATGCATTCCGCCAACAGATGATGACGATTTTTGAATCGCAAGGCACAGTTATGGTCGCGCCTTCGAAAGAAGCCAGCAGGAAACGGGCTCGGTCCACCACTCGCACGCCTTTGGGCTCAGGCGGTCGGCGCGATGATCGGGAGCCGTCGAGGTCATGACCGGACAAGGAAGATCGCCGTAGACATGCCAGATCCAGGTCCCGGTCCTCGACGCCATCGAGACCATCAGAACCTGCGAAGCCTTTGAGGAAGGCATTGGTGCCATCGGCAACGTGTCCGTCTAAGGACGCTCTCGGGACTCGGCCCTCGAGGAAGTTGTCGACGCCGTCGGTGCCTCGTTCGATGCCGATTCCCTCGGCGCCCTCGATGCCTTTTGTGGAGGATTTGCCGGAGGTGCCCCGGAGGGCTGTGGATACTCTGAGGAAGGCTCTCAGTAAATCTGTGAGGCCTGTTTTTGAGCCCTACTCTGTTCCTCCTCCCAGATTGGATTTGTTCCAACCTTTGGAGTATATTTCAGAGGTGGAGGAAGGGTCTGATGAGGAGATTGTTGTGCCTCCTGTTGTCTCTGATGACCTTTTGTCTGGTCACAGTCAGATGGAAGAACTCCGTCAGTCCTTGCATGATGCCAGTGGTCTTGACACCTCTCCGAAGGTGGAGTTTGGCAGGCCTGAGCCTGGAACACATGCCGAATCCTCCTATATGTCCAGGGTGACGGAATACTTGGGGTGGTCTGCTCCACCTCTTAATTTTGATCAGGATGATCTGATGGACATCCTGGACCAAGGTCCACCCACTTACCCGGTGTTGCCATTTCACATGGCTTTGCAAAGAAGGGTGGCAGCAGCTTGGACTGCTCCGGAGAGTCTCCCGGCAGTTGGTAAGTCGCTTCTGAAAAAATACCGCCCAGCCAGTAGTGACCCCTGCTACTTGTGGACACACCCTACTCCGGAGAGTTTGGTGGTGCAGGCGGCTACGGCCCCAGCGAAGCAGGCTGCGTACCCTACCATCCCTCCTGATAGGGACGACAAGCACTTTGATGGTTGGGCGAAGAAGGTCGTTTCTTCTGGGGGTATGGCTTTGAAGGCAGCCAACTCTGTTTGTGCCTTGGCGAGATTCACTCACGCTCTGTGGAATTGTGCATCTTTGGTGGCTGAGCATATTCCCAAAGGGAAAGAACAGGATGGTTTTCTAGCCCTCGTGCAAGATGGCAAGGATGCCATGTGTGAATTTGTTCAGTCGGGTCTGGACATGGCAGACTGTGTCAGCCGCTCTATGCATGTGAGCACAGTGATACGCAGGTTTGCGTGGTTGCAGAATTCGGGGTTTGCTCCTGATGTGCAATCCCGGCTTCTCAACATGCCCTTTGATGGTCTCCATCTGTTTGGCAGCAAGGCTGACGAGAGCCTTGAGAGGTTGCAGACCTCCAAAGCTGCAGCGAAGTCTTTGAGCGCTGCAGTACGTCAACCTCCGCCTTTTCGTCCTAGGGGACAGCAATGGAGGGGAGGTTCCTTTCGGTACTACTGTGCCTTTGGTAGATCGAGAGGAGCTGCCAGTCAAAGGGGCCACCGTAGGAGTACCAGAGGTGGAAAGCAAGGTACTCGAGGTGCCAAAGCTGCTCGGGCAGTTGCCTCTTTGCCTTCAGGCACTGCCGCAGCTGCGTCCGTTCAGTCGTGAGGCCATGTCCCATGGTTTGCCGGTTGGGGGCAGACTTGCACAGCATCTTGGAGAATGGCGAGCCATTACTTCAGATGTGTGGGTTCTGGAGATCATATCCCAAGGCTATTGTCTTCCCTTTCGGCAGAGGCCTCATGAAAATCCACCGGGGAAGCTCTCTTTGAAGCGTCCGCATCCACTCCTTGCGCAGGAAATCCTATCCCTGCTGGAGAAAGGCGCCATAGAACTGGTGCCTGTAGCGGAGAGGAACAAGGGAAGGTATTCCCCTTATTTTTTGATCCTGAAAAAGAACAGGGGATTGAGACCCATCATGGACTTGCGTCGGTTGAACAAGCTCCTCAGGAAGGACAAGTTCAAGATGGTTACTCTTTCTCAAGTCCTCCAGGCCCTTCAACTTAAGGATTGGTTGGTGTCTCTCGACCTCAAGGATGCTTACTTTCATGTGCCAATTCATCTCAAGCACAGGAAGTACCTGAGGTTTGCAGTTGGCGACTCGCATTTTCAGTTTCGGGTCCTGCTGTTGGGATTGACCTCCGCCCGAGGGTCCTCACCAAGCTGATGGTGGTGGTGGCAGCATATCTCAGGAAAGGGGATTCACGTCTACCCCTACGTGGACGATTGGTTGATCAGGGCGCGCTCTCCAGAGCAAGCCATGGATCATCTGTCCGTCACCTGCCACTCCCTTCACAAGCTGGGCTTCTCCCTCAATTTAAAGAAGTCCCATTTGACAACTACCCAGCGGCTCCAATACATCAGAGCTGTGCTCGAAACATCCCTGGGGCAGTGTTCGCCTCCACAGGTGAGGGCTCATCACATTCTGCAGATGGTGGACACATTTCAATGTGCCCAGAGTCTCCCGGTGTTCGAGTTCTTGAGATTGCTCGGCCTCATGGCATCCTGCATTTTCCTGGTGCCAGAGGCCAGGCTGCGGATGAGATCTCTGTAGTGGGCTCCTAAGATGCAGTGGTCGCAGTTCTCCGGCAGGATGTCGGATCCCGTTCAGATCCCGCCCTCGGTTGCACAGGATCTTCTGTGATGGGCCGTCGAAGGCAATCTGATGAAGGGTGCTCCGTTTTGGCAACCTTGTCCGGAGGTGACAATCGTGACGGACGCATCCCTCACGGGTTGGAGAGCTCATGCCAATGAGTTGACAGCATGCGGCCGTTGGTCTCCGTCGGAGTCCAGACTCCACATCAATCTGTTATAGCTGCGGGCTGTCAGGCTTGCCCAGAAGGCTTTTCTGCCGTCTGTGCGGGGGAAGAATGTCCTGATCATGACGGACAATACAGTGGCCATGCACTACCTCAACAAAAAAGGGGGGGCAGGGTCACTCCTGTTGTGCAGGGAGGCGATGCAGCTCTGGTTCTGGGCCATTCAGCAGGAAATTTCGATCTCGGCAGTTTATCTAGCAGGAGATGAAAACGCAGCAGCGGATGGTCTGAGCAGGCAGAGCACAGTCTCTCACGAGTGGGAGCTGGCTTAGGAAGTTCTGTTGGAGATCTTCGCCCTTTGGGGAAACCCACAAGTGGATCTCTTCGCCACCAGTGTCAACCGGAAGTGCGAAAGATTCTGCTTGTGGGAATTTCCACCAAGAGGAGCCTTAGAGGACGCGTTCATAGTGGAATGGTCCTTCTCACTGCTTTACGCATTTCCTCCAGTCCCCGTCATTCCGCAAGTGTTGCGGAGGTTACAGAGGTTTGGTTCCCGGATGATCCTCATTGCTCCGGCATGGGCCAGCAGAGCGTGGTACCCGGACCTTCTAGACATGTCCATCTGCCCTCCATGTCGTCTTCCCTACCGAGACGATCTGCTCTCACGGGAGGGGGATCGGGTTCTCCATCCAGAGGTCAAGTCTCTCAGCCTTCATGCTTGGTATCTGAAAGGTTGAGGTATAAGGATTGGGACCTCCCCGAAGACGTGATGGAGATGTTGCTTTCGGCCAGAAGGCCCGCAATGAAATCCTGTACCGTTGCCGTTGGAGAAAGTTCTGCGACTGGTGCAGGGTACAGAATGTGGATCCTTTTCAATGTTCCATTCCTTTGGTTTTGTCTTTTTTGCTTTCCTTAGCCCACAAGGGCCTGCAAGTGGGTACCTATAAGGTTTACCTGGCGTCGCTGTCTATTTTTAAGCGCTCGTCTGAGGAATGTTCTTATTTTAAGATTCTTTTGATTTGACAGTTTCTAAAAGGGCTCACTAATGTGTTTCCACTGTCGCCTTTCTAGCTGCCGGGATGGGATTTCAATTTGGTTTTAAAGTTCCTGATGGGAGCTCCGTTTGAGCCCTTACATTCTTGTCCGTTGCGACTGTTATCCTTTAAAACTGTATTTTTATTTGCGGTTACTTCTGCACGCAGAGTGAGTGAATTGCAGGCACTTTCCGCCAAGCCACCCTTCACTATGTTCCATAAGGACAGGGTTGTCCTTAGAGTGCGGCCTTCTTTTCTTCAGAAGGTTGTGTCGGAATTCCATTTGAGCTAGAAGGCAATTCCGGCGTTTTATCCTCCTCCACATCCTGGTAAGGAAGAGGAGAGGCTCCATAGGTTGGATCCTAGGAGAGCTTTGAGTTTCTATCTCTCACGGATGTCCCGGGTCAGAGTGGACGAACAGCTCTTTGTAGGTTATGCTGGAAGGCGTTAAGGTCAAGCTGTTTCCAAGCAGACCTTGTCCAGATGGATAATTTTAATGATCTCTGAGTCTTACCGTTTTGCAGGAAAGGTCCCTCCAGTAGGCTTACAGGCTCACTCGACTAGGGGTATGGCGGCCTCCACTGCTCTACAGAGGGCCTCTGTCCATACTTTTGTGAGACACTATTCCTTGGACTCCATCCATGGGCAGGATTTGGCCTTTGGTAAGGCAGTCCTCTATTCAGCAATTTGATTGGGCATTCTAATATTCTAAATTTGTAAATTCTTTTCCCACCTCCAGACGTTGGTACTGCTTTGGGAGTCTGTCATAGATGTGGAATACGTAGGAGGACACAATCCCCTCGAAGAACAAGTTACTTACCTTATCTGGTAACGTTCTTTCGATGGGATGTTCCTCCGACATCTTCCACATCGAACCCTCCCAGCCTGCCCCCCTACATAATTTCTTATGCGATTGCAGCTTACGTTTCCGCAAGGCTTTCTGGGAAAAAACATCAACTGAGGCCACGGGCGCCGTGCGTCCTATATGTAACATCCGGTGACGTCAACTCTTGACGGAGGCCCTCGAGGGACAACGTATCGATGTCATTGACGCAGGACGCCTACGCCGAAGAATTTTCCGAAGCAGCACAGCTGTGGTCATTACCTGTGATAGATGTGGATTACGTCGGAGGAACATCCCATCGAAAGAACGTTACCAGATAAGGTAAGTAACTTGTTCTTTAGTGATAACAGTGTAGTATACAGAGCCCTACATGTTTCAGTTCTTTATATGTCTGGGTCCTTCTTCAAGAGAAATTATAGTAAGTGGTGTCTATTCAGAATGTATTTATAAAGCAACTAACCCCTATTGAAGCAATGTAAAAAAAAAAATATGAAATTATTGAATTCCTTTGAGGATATCAAAAGTGTGACCTGGATGAATGATTCATGGAACAAGAATGTATCCAAAAAGAACGTATGTAGGAGCTGTGAAATGTAAACAGTAGTTCAAAGCAATCTTTTGTTATGAGTGCTCCTGCTTGCAAGATTGCTCTTTAAATCCACAAATCAGTTTTTGGATACTTTTGTTGCATGAACCATTTCTCACACTTTGGGACCCTCAAAGGAATTCAATTATTATATATTTTTTTCCAATCAGAACTGCCTCGCTTAGGGGCTGGTTGCTTTGTAAATGCATTCTGCATAGAGACCGGGTACCATGAAAAAGGTAACGTGTAGGACTCTGTATACCACATTGTGTGTCTACAAGGTCATTTTCACAATGTTTATGTCTGGTTTGTTACCCAAAATATACTTGTTCTAATTGTATAGTTCATTGATGTTTTGTCAAAATAATATTTTGTAACATATACACAATATTAAAATCATTATTTGTGTGTGCGTTCTTATATTATTTTTCTGCAGTTGTATTAGTTCAGGGAAATGTAAATGTTTCCTTTCTCTTTTCATTCTTTTCACACATTGTCCAACAGTGTTCCTTGTTGTCCATTTGTTTACTGATTTTGCCCCTCTAACTCCATAGCCCAGCCTTCTCAGTTTTATTTAGTTGTACATTATAATGGACTGCAGATGCCAACCTGATGAAAGGGGAACCCATTTGGAATCTGTTGTCCCAGATCACATTAGTTGTATATCTTTCAATTAGTGACTGAGGCGCTCGCACAAAAGATTGTTTTGGTAAGTGGTGAATGAGAGAACACAGGTTTTCATTTCTTCATCAAGTTCAGAGTAATCAGACTAGCTCTGATTAATTTCCACCTGATGGAAGGAAGAAGCAATCAGATCTTGACAAGCAATACCACTACTATGCATTATCTTAACAAAAGGTGTAGTATGACTTCCGTTCTGCCGTAAAGATGCAATGTTGGTCTGGGTATGGCTCTGCAGAACAGTGGCTCTGGATAACATCCAGTTACCATATAACGATCAGATTTCAGCATGTTATATTTCCCCTTCTTTTCAAGCATAATTCGATGGTTCAATCACAGTCAGAGCGGGTTAAATCCTATTTCGCTAAAATCGCCATCTTGCAAGCTAAAAAGATTGCCCAAATGAACAGTTTCATCATGTTTCCTTTGGATCATAAGGGTTCTAGGTTTAACTATAACCCATGAGTCTCATAAATCTATCTTGAATTCTTCTGATTAACCTCAAGCTTGAGGCAGCACTGTGAAATTGCTTATTCATTGCATACTTTTCCAAACTTTATTTTTGAAAATGAACTAATTCCTCTAGACACCTTGGTTAACAAATGAGCTGATGACAAAATGTAAATGCCTCTTGCTGTTCATAGCCCCACAGTCAAATTATGAACAGAGCTAATCATTAATTAATATCTGTGGGTCAACCAATGAATGGGCTAATTAATTGTGATTCATAAGCAAGCTGTGAAACCATTAGTTTGCTAATTGTCATTTGTTTTCCCTTTGCTGGACAAAATTAATATGGCAATAGGAATATACGTTTCGTTCCAAAGGAACAAGAGTCATCGTCAATGTGTGGATCTGGACGTGTGTTAATGCAATGTAATCACCCATATAGTTTTAAAAGCATTTGGCTGTAACCAAAGAAATTATCTGATGGATTTTAAAACGACCATCAGCACTTCCTCGTCCATAAATCCCAAAAATATTGCTGACATAAAGACAATGAGATAAATGCAATTTATACCAAGAGAGGTTTTTAAACACAAGACCAATGTGTCTATGTTTTAACTGTCAGGAACTCTGAGATTTTCACTTTGTGCCAATTTTTATGGATATTTTGGATTAAACAGGTGACTGTATTTTGACATGGTAAACTTTATTAACTATAATTTGATTTTGTGATCTTGACCAATGTTGAGTTGTGCTTTTGAAAAACGTAACCAATAATGTTCCTTCCCTCCATCCGTACAGGATAGTTGTAGTTGTTGTGTTTTTTCACTTTGAAATATCTGTACAGATTGTGTAGGTTTATCTCCAAAATGGGATCAGCCTAGCAATATGTCTGCCTACTTGTATCCCTCATTACACAGTAAGGGTAGAATATTAAGCCAATTTATGAAATTGTGTTGACTATTAAGTTCAAGCACACCTTAAATACACACTTCTTTTACTCAAATAAATAGTGTTAAAAATCTTTTGTTTGAACATTCCAGTTCAAACCTCATCTGTCCTTAAAAAAATACTTTGTTGTTCCCCATAATGCAATGGTGCAGGAGCAAGAAATCTATACGTTCTAAAAATGTAAAGTCTTGTAAATGTCTATTAAAATTCTATTAGTTCCTCAGAAAGGAATTTAAATCCACCAAAGGTCACCCGACCTGCACAAAAAAGCTATTAAAAGTACAGTTTAAAGGCAATTGTCATTACAGAATTCACGACCAGAAGCACTGCATAGTCATTAAGAAACACCCTCCTAATTCATTTTGTGAGAGGAAAAAAGGTTAAGAAAAGTTTAATTTATTTTAATGAACGTTAATTAATAATAATCTGTTTTACAGGGAAATAATGTACCAGACCAGTGCAACATTCAAACCACACATTTTTTTTGATCCAAGCCAAAACCTCATGTCCACTTCAAAATAAATCCTCTGTTTTCTTGCGCAAAACAAACACTGCTATGCCCATACATTAGACAACCCTCCAATAATTCCAAACCTTCATGAACTTAGTGTGCCTTTATTCAAGGGCTCTTTGCCCCTTCCTAACCACCATCATTTCCTCTTCACTCATATACCAACACAAAACAGGGGAAACCCTATAGATCCTCCCGCCCCTAACCACGCCACTTATAAGCAGGGACACACCGTTTCGACCTAGCCCAGACTTACTTAAAAGTAAAGACTGCTCCAACATTCACCTCTTGCACTTATAAATCTCTCATGATTTTCACAATACATGTAAAACACAAACACATTTTATTGTTGCATTTTAAAAGGTTTAATTTTTTATACTATGTGGATATCTTCTTATTTGTTTCCCCCAAAACATTATTTTCATGTTTAACTCTCTAAATTAATCATTTTACGCTTTAGCTAATTGTAACATGTTTGTTAGTCTCTCTATTGAGGCTTCAGTTTTTAATTTTCATTTGTAAATTTCAATCTGAATTTCTGGCTAGAGCATGTCCCCAAAGTAAATATTACGTAACTAAGCTGCCTCAATATGCCCCCATTTCGTGATCACTTATTTAAAAAAAATGTGTTTAAGAAAAATTTTCCATTGTCATTACAATGATTGTGAATGGAAGGTCACATAATTGTCTGCTTATCCACAACTGAAGATGTAACATAGCTTGGCCACATATAAAACGTTAAGTCATCAAACGCAGCAATATGAACTGATTAGAATGCTTGCTTCTTGAACTATGCACCGAAAAACAGTATTGTCATTTGTTGAAAAAAAGCCTCCTTGGTCGTCAATTTCATTTAATAGTGATAGCCTTCAGCTCAGCAGTACTAGAGGACCATTGCATGAATGTTCTGTTGCGGTGTCCTCTTGTCTTACTAGTGTAGAACTCCCCATTGCTATGAACACATGTTCTATGAAAGAAAACCCCCAAAACTTAATTTTGACAAAAAAGAAAATTTTAATTACTATATAGATGTTGGCTATAATACAAGTTACTTAGTTAGGTCAGTTTGTAAAGCCATAGCTAACCCTGTAACCACTCTGTAAAGGACTTGGATGATGGTGTGACATACTGGAGGGCTATTAGATTAAATCAGGTGATGGTTGACACTTGGTGGAAATGCAGGGGCCATTATAAAGATATAGTTAGTGTGTGCTGTGTGGAGTAAGCAGACAATTGAGCAGTGTTGTATGTAGGCTTTGAGGTCCTACCATAAAACTCTGCTGTTACTGGCATTGACTAGTACATTTGCTCCTTTCAAATAATGTAAAGAATATTGATATAAACACATAAAAACTGTTGTAAAAGTGTGCTCTAAATATTTCTAATCATCAAAACATATAACCTGTAACCTAGTGTCTGCTTCTCTTATATAAGGAGGAAAGACGTGTTGATTTCATTGCACATCAGTGAGAAGTGGACTTGGCTAATTGCTATCTTTTAGTCACTTACCAAAATCACTGCTGTGCCTACTTACCCATGGCTGTCTCGATAAACTGACATTCTGGTAAGTAGGTTGCCTTATTCCAATAACTATCAGACCTGTAAAGAAGCACAACTAGCAAGCATCCTTTTGAAAATTGATGAACATGCGCCATGTTTCATTTTTTTCAGTATATTTTGTGCACACTGCACATGTGTTGGGCAACTTCAGAGTGTTGTTGCTATGGGGTTAATTTCTTGCTTTATTGCTGTAATAATCTGTTTAAGTATCATCAGAGTAGCGGCACTGGGGATGTTTGAAATCTTTAGCACATGTCTGAGTTTGTTTGCCAGCAGGAATTGTGCATACTTAAATTTAGGCATACATCAGTTCAAGTTCTGACCGAAGCTTGTGTTTGTGTTGCTTGGGATAGTGAGTGGAGTAGCTATTGGGTGTATTTGATGTGACAATAGATCTGTAATCGACATTGCACTGTAGGAGGATCTTCTTCGTCAGCTTTGACTGGTGTGGTAACATGTGCATAGCACCCATCACTTTCTTCAGCTGATGTGCTGCCCTTTTAGAGTTTTCTAAAAATCCGGATCAAGGAAGGATGACACAAATGGAAATATTTCACAGTTTACGATGACAGACTTTTATCTCCTCAAGGTTTCCTCCAAATACTCATGCACTCCATTAATAATTGTGATTGCTGCAATTGTGTTCTAACCCATAATGTCACGATATTGACCAGACACATACACTTGAATTAGTAAAAACAATGACATTATTCCAGAACCCACCTGTTCAGTGAATGTGCAGAAAAAGAAATACTCTGCAAGGAACAGAATTGTGTGATTTCATAAATCCTATTTGTAGAATGTAATTATTGATTTTTTTAACAGAAAATCTATATTTTATCTTTACCCTAAAAATGCCATAGGGGCTTGAGCCCTGAAAGCCATTCAAATAATTATACTCTTGTGGCAGGCTGCTAAGGAGGTTACTGTTTTCTGTAACTTTAAATGTATTTATTTTTTTCACTCTAAAGGTGAGAAATAAACTTAAAAGAATTTTCCGAGCAGTAAACCCAATGTTTACTCATTATGTATCTGTCTGGGAATGAGTGAGTTAAGAATTTGGTGTTGGGTGGGTGGTTGTGTATGTTTGAGTGTGAATAACTGGGAGCCTGTACTTCAGAAATATAAAGCCTTATTTAAAATATATGTATATATGTGATGTAAAATGTGACCGTAAAACTAATCGAAAAGATGGGGTGATATAACAATGCATCGACAATCAAGACACAGCTAAGGTTAGTTTTGCTCATGGCAGGATTTGAGGCAAAACTTAACTGTAGAAGGTTTTACATATATGAGGGCATAGGCCTTTGATTGGTCTGTACCAAGCAAAAATAAAGTGATACCTGATTTTCAAGGAACTGTATAATTGTTTTTTATTTTGGTGATCGGCCTGAACAAGCTGCCACAATTTGTCTAGAGCGCCTATCTACTGCCACAAATGTACTTTATTGCAATTTATATCATCATCCCTTCTGCTGTCGTCTTGTTTCCTCTTATCTGGGAATAATTTGCTGTTTGCTATGCTTTGGTGGAAGATCAAAACTGTTTTGGGGCATGTGGACAATGTACAGGCTAATGTTCCCAATGCAAAGCATTACTTTATTTTATAACCTGCAAATAAAGGTAATTCATTACTGAGGAAGAAAGGGCTAAACAATGGATAATATTGAATAAAACATATACAGTTTATTATAAATGATTAAAATGCACAAAACAATGTGAAATGCAACACAGAGGTAATTAAGACAGATGCATGTCATGACAACATATTAGGAGGAAACAGGTGACTACATTCTCCATATCACCTAAAGACATGAATTCAAATGTTACAAAATGAAAGAATGAAATACAGAATGAGTCATACATTTCAATAAATAATGTAACTGTATTCAAAACACAACCCAACATGTTTCTGTCCTGGGACACTGATTGTCAGACGTTCCTCAGGGATGTAACAAACAACTTCTCCTATACATTGACAAGAGTAATCTTCTAGGTTACTCCGAGAGGGACACCTCCGCACCCAAATTTTGCTTCGATAAGGATCAGAATTGGTGCGTGGTTCCAAAGTTTATTGGACAGACCTATCCCATACGATACATTTCCAGGTATTTCTTTTTTTTTTTAGGTGTAGAAATGCAATCTGTTGACAACAATGGTCACTAGTTCACAGTAACCAGCGAGAGAGATATACTTAAAGTTTTTATTTCAGTGTTTTAATTGGTTTCATCTTTTGATGAGTACATGGATGGTTTTCAACATTCCACTACCGACTTGTCTGAATTGATAATTCATGTTGTCGCAGATTTTGGTCTGGAGGTGTCCCCTCTGAGTACCGTAGAAGATTACTCTTGTCAGTGTATAGGAGAAGTTGTTTGTTACACCCCTAAGGAATGTCAGACAATCAGTGTTCCAGTACAGAAACATGTTGGGTTGTGTTTTGAATACAGTTACATTATTTATTGAAATGTATGACATATTCTGTATTTAATTCTTACATTTTGTAACATTTGAACAAGTCATGTCTTTAGGTGATATGGTGTATGTATTCACCTGTTTCCTCCTAATATGTTGACATGACATTCATCTGTTTTAATTACCTATGTGTTGTATTTTGCATTGTTTTTAATCATTTATAATATACTTTGTTTTATGCAATATTATCCATTGTTTAGGCCTTTCTCTCTCTTTAATGAATTGCCTTAATTTGTATGTTAGATTTGTATTGCCCAGTTAGTCGGCCTTTGTAAACTTCCTCACACATGTTTTGGGCTTACTGGTTTTGTAGTTGTTTTAATTATTTTATGCAACTGGGGTGCAATCAACTAGCCTGCCTCAAGACAGAGATCCCCTGGACTAATTTTCAGAAACCTACCTATCTACCTATGTGTATTCTTAAAATAAACCCTTCTCTGCAGTATTGTTTGTAAATCTTAAAACCTGGGAGTAAGAAAAGCATGAATTCTGCTCTATTTAGAATCTATTGTGCTTCATGGGTAATTTGTAAGGACATCTTGGCTAGAGCTTTGGCCCTACAGAATTTGTTTCCAAAAAGTTGAATTGGTTTTCTGTTAATCAGTAAAAAAGGTTGGAGGAAAGTGACATCCCCAATAGCACCCTAAACGGTGAATGGGTTGTGCAGTGGGCATTGAGAACAATGCTATCCTAATAGCATTGACCACAGTACACCAGAATTACAACTATCACACTGCGTAAAGAAAGCTCCAACCTGGCAGAAATACATTTAATGTTGAAATGGGGGTCTTTCCACAGTTCCTACTAGTGACTGAAAAGTGGGACAGGGCTTGGGCTTGCATACATAAATACATTGGGAAAATCATGAAAACAGCCATTCATAAAAAAAGTGGCAAAGAATTGTGAAAAGAGTATCGAATTTGCAGGGCTATCATTGGCGTTTTCTAGGTGCCCTCATAAAATTAGGTAACAAGTATTGTCATCGTGGAGGGAAAGAGTCAGTTCATTTGGGAGCAAGATAGCCAGACGATGAGTGTTAGTTGTTCTATTGTATCTTTAAATAGCCAAATGACCAAGTCCTTCCATATATTTAGATGTCTATTCTGCAGATTGAGAGATATTATCTTATCTATCTGTTTTCAATGTTTGAAGTAATTATGTAACCTGTTATCCCTATCAATGGCTTCTGGAGACAGAGAACAAGTACACCCATTTAGAACCCAGCAGTGAAGCAGTTTGGCCGCTGTCACTCTAATCATGGAAGGAAATTATCTAAGATGAAATTTACACACCACCTTGGGACCAGAACAACAGTGTGATGAATCGGAGCTGATTTCGTCAGAAAGCCTGGCCTGGGACCCTTCCCATGTGGACAGGGAAAGGCTGACGCTTCCTGATCATGAACCTGTGTGTGGCGTTCTGCGGCAGGATCACTTGAGCTGGGGAGGGGATTTCTGGCCAGGAGGAATGGGAACCCCATTTATTAACTTTCCCAGAGACCCTACAATCTTAATGGCATATTGTAAAGTTAAAATTGTACAAGAGAAAAGTCATTTGAACATTGGGGACTTCAACACAATGCTCAAAGTACTGGGGCGAGGAAAAGGAATTTGGAGTCATTGGACTGTAAGGTGCAGTCTAATGACTCCTGAGAGGATCTGGTGAGTATAAAGAACCCTCTCGGGTGCAGGCCATTTGGAGAAGCAGAAGTTGGAGTTCACGTTGCAGTGGCAGCAGGGGTTGAAGGGGAGACACCAGGACCGCCGCTAGTTGTAATGCGGATGCCGGTTTCGTGAGTGTCTCTAATCTTGATGACCCTTTATGCAAAGGCTGCGTGGCAGGAAGCTTTGTTTCAGTATGATTTTCCCCGGGTGGCCGTGAACGCAGAGGTTGCGCCGCATTAAGCGAACATTTGAAAAGCTTTCCCCAAAGAAACTCGTGCTCTGGTGGCAGGCAAGTACCCGAGCACTCTTGGAGCAAAGAATGCTCCCTTCCCAACTGGCGCGTGCCACAGGAAGAAGAAGAAGGCAGTTTACTGTGTGGCAGAGAGCAGAAGGCAGAGTAGCAGTGGAGCGAGGGGATGCGTATGCAGCACCCAGTGAGTTCATTAATAGTATTTTGACCCCGGAACACACCATAATCGCCCGCTGGCCACTTGTGCAAATATTGAATACCAAATTAATGTAAAGCAGAGAAAGTGTCAGACTATGAACCATTGTCCATATGAAACTGATACAAAACAATCAAAGTGGCAGAAGAACAACTTTGGGAACAAACAGAAATGTTACAATTATAATTATAAAGATAGAAGTAATTGCCTATGCCAAGAGAAGGCAATATTGAGAGAAGGTAATAAATATTACAAGAACCAATATTGCAAAAACCAAGAGTGGGCAATTAGGAAACAAGACCATTGGAATTCCTATTGCTTATGAGAATAGGCAATAGTTGAAAAAGACCCAAACAAGCATTGTCTAAGCCAAAGAAGAGCAAGCGTGAAAATAAATCATTTTCAGCAGTTGGTTGATGTAAGATTGGATAAACATGAGTTGCAGAAAGGCTGCCCTCCTAACAGAAAGCATTGAGGAGGAGAGGAGCATAATATGTATTGTATGTGGCAGAAACAGCACCAATGTGGTGCATGTCTTTCCAGAAGAAGTGTTCATTACTGAAGTTGTTGAAAGTCAAAAGACTTTATTAATTTTCTTGAAGAGAACATTACCGCAGAAGTACTTGCAGTAGAGTTACAAGCTTTTAGTCCTGGCAGGCGAGTAGACCAGGGCAAGGGAGCTTGTAGTGGTAGACCTGGCAGGTGAGTGGACCAGGTAGAAGATATTGAAGTACTGTGTTGTGGTTAAAGACTGTGGAAAAGAAGTGGCATGGCCACTAAATGATTTTATGACTCATTGCGCAAGAACCCCGACAAACTATTTCTGTTGCTATTAAGGAACTGTGAAAGCGTTTTGTTTCTTAAGAAGTTGTGTTGAAATCTTGGATACACGTGGTGAAACAAAGATGTGTTATTTCTTTTAAACTGTTGGAAAGGTGCAATAAGAGACTTTTGGAGTAAGAAGAACCTTAACATCAGAGCTGTGTTGAAAACCGAACGTTGCTAATTTTGAACTATTCATACAAATTCCTGCTTTGAATCTGGGGAAGTGGGCATTACCCAGGTGACAAGGAGAAACAGTTATTACATTTGTTATGTTATATTAAAGGTTCTTATACCGCGCACTGTTGCCACCTGCGTGGTTTCTTGGCGTTCTGGCGGATCTGGTGTCAAATGATCCAAGAGGAATTTCGCAATAAGATTCTTGGTCATAAACACACTATCCAGTTGAAACAATTCCTCCCCCAGTAAAAATGCATAGCACCAGATACCTCACTTATTGGCTCACTGACACCTGAATTCAGTTTTAAACAGTGCACAGAGACAGAGATCCTCAGTATAATGAACAATATGAGACCTACCTCCTGTTGGGGTGATATCTGTCCAGCCACTATTCTCAAAGAAGCCATATCTTTTCTCATTCCTTGGATTACAAGCATGGTAAATCTCTCATTTACAGAGGGTGTGGTGCCTACCTCTCTTAAAGTAGTTTGGATAACCCCCTACTGAAAGAGCTCACTCGATCCCTCTTTAGCAAAGAACTATCGGCCTATCACAAATGTCCCTTTTTTAATCCAATGGCCTATCTACAATTTCAGAAATTCTTGGACCAGAACAGCATTTTGGGCGTGTATCAGTCTGGTTTTTGGGCACGGCACAGTACCAAGACAGCTCTCCTGGATTTGAAAACCACCTTGGCCAGCATCGTGGATAAAGGCCATCCAGCACTCTTGATGCTCCTAGACCTTTCAGCAGCCTTTGAACTTGTCAACCTTTTCTTTCTTGTAATCGCATCCTTTCTTGGTCTTCGGGTATCAAGAGTAGCAGTGGAAGATGGACAATCGTATCCCAATGGTATTAGCGGTATTAGCGCCGGAGTTCCACAGGGTTTGTGCATCTCCCCTTCACTATTTCACAACTACATAAGACCACTTCTGGACCTACTGGACTGCCTGGGTGTCCGCTATACCAACTATGCTGATGACATCCAGGTGGTCTTTGAACTATCAGGGAACTACACACAAGACTCTGAAGCTCTCAATGTAGTCTAGCTATTCAGTCAAGGATGATTTCCAATTCACCTGCTCTTAATGACACAAAAACGGCGCTTCTCATTGTGGCCATTGTCCAACAATTGAACTAACTTGACGCCTCATACAAAAGCTTTGATATAGCCGACAGCCAGATTCCAGCATCCACCAGTGTCAAAACACTTAGTGTTTATCTGGACGCAGAGTTGAACATGAAAACCCATGTATCCCACACTCGAGCAACATATGGGTACATGGACAAACCTCTGAATCAAATCAAGCCTTGCATTTCCATCGAAAAGAGATCTATACTTGCCTCGGGATTGGTGAATTCAAGGCTTGATTACTGCAATAGCCTTTCTGGCACTACTAAGTCTAACCTACAGTCCCTTCAGCTTGTCCAGAACAGCGCATTTCGTGCCGTCTTTGGTCTACGCAAACAAGACCATGTATCTGACTGCAGGAGGGCGCTGCACTGGTTACCTGTGTCTCGTAGGATCTCGCATTAGATCCTGTCCCTGGCTTACAAATGCCGGTCTTCCACTGCTCCCCCTTACCTAACAAAGCAGTTGCTCCCTGACCCCCTGCTCGCTCGCTTCGCTCAAGTGACCATCGTAAAATCTAACGGCCCTGCTCCAGGCTGACCAAATTTGGCAGTTGCAGCTTCCCTGCTTAGACACCCATAGAGTGGAATGCTCTTCTCCAGCATGGGGTCTGGCTTGGATTCACATGCTCATGAATTCCCCATCGTCAGGCCGGGAATCCTCGGTATAGAAAAAATCAGTATCAGTTTCGTTTCTGATCTGTCTTTCTCAGTAGTAACCAATCACTGGTCTCTGGGTCATACTGCCCCCAGCCAATGACTGCCCTCTCCCTAAGCCCCGCCCATAGCAGCCATCCTCAGGTTTTTACCGCACGTTCAAGTGTTGGGAGTCCTCGTGCTTAGCTCTTGAGCTTTTGCTGCATTTTCGCGCTTTTTCAGGAGATTTTTCTCATTTTTCGGTTAAACAGAGCCTCAAGCTCCACCGTTTCTACTTCCGATCAACGGGGATCCGTTTCAGAGTTTCTACGCCCCTCAAGGGTGAAGATTTCGTCGAGTTACGCTTTTGGAGGATTCCAGAAGTTCCACGGCCTACCCCGGACATGGCCCAGGAGAAAGGGACGACGAGGGTAGGAAGCTGGATGCGATGGGACGACGGGTCATCTCATCTGCAGCGACGACCATCAAGGCGGCCAATGCCCTGGCCATCGTAGCCCGCTACGACAGGGAGTTATGGTTCAAGATCGCCCCTCTGTTGGATTTCCTTCCGGACGCCAAGAGGCCCTGGAAATCTTACAGGAAGGTGAGATTGCCTCGGACCATGCCATTACGGTGGCTACGGACATCGCCGACATCGGTTTCCGTCAGTTGGGCAATGGCGTTTGCCTGAGATGACGAGGATGGCTCAAGGCGACGGATTTCCGCCAGGACGTACAGACCAAGGTTTTGGACATGCCCTTCGATGGGAACAACCTTTTTGGCAAGGCAGTTGATGAGTCCCTTCAGGCGATCAAGACGGACACGGAGACGGCCCGTGCACTGGGTGTGCTCCAACAGCGACGGCCGTTCTTTCGGAGCTCCGGAGGAAGACAGGGTGCCTCCAAGGGAGCCGGCAGCAGCTCCTCCACGTACCGTCAAGATCTTTGTCGCAGGAGGCCTACAGGGGACGCGGCAAGTCAGGTGGATCCCGGCGTCGTCGCCAAGGTGGTCAAGGAGGCAAAGCGGCCTCCAAGCAAGATTGAACCGACCGTCGGGTCGGGCCCCCGCCGAAGCACCCCGGTGGGAGGCCGGCTGACAAAGTTTGTCGGTGTGTGGGAGTCCATCTCCACCAACCGTTGGGTGCTGGACGCCCTGGCCCTGGGGCATGCCCTCGAGTTCCACAAGAGGTGCCCCCGCATTCCTCCCGTGGCCAGGAAGGAAAATCACGTCCCTCAACTGCTGTTGGAAGTAAGGGCGATGCTCAGGAAAGGTGCCATCGAGCTTGTTCCAAAGAGGCTTCGGGGCTCCGGAGTTTACTCAAGATACTTCCTCGTAAAGAAGAAGACAGGAGGATGGCGTCCCATCCTGGACCTGCGACGACTGAACAAATACATCAAGGCACAGAAGTTCCGGATGGTCACCCTCCAGCACGTGCTGGGACAGCTGGAGGAGGGCGATTTCCTGTCATCGTTGGACTTGGAGGATGCATACTTCCACATCCCTATTCTAAAGAGACACCGAAAGTTCCTCAGGTTCGTGGTCAAAGGGCGGCACTACCAGTTCAAGGCCCTCACGTTCGGATTAAAATCGGCGCCCAGGGTGTTCACCAAGTGCCTAGCACCGGTGGCGGCGCGGCTGCGCCTGCAGGGGATCCACGTCTACCCCTACCTGGACGACTGGCTCATACGGGCAAGGACAAGGGAGCTTACCGTGGAACACACTGCGAAGACCGTCCGGCTGCTCACGGACCTGGGGTTCTCCATCAACTTTCCAAAATCCCACCTGGTCCCGTCGCAAGTCGCCCTGTTTCTGGGAGCACTGCTCGACACAGTGGCGCGGCGGGCCTCACCGTCGGAGGAAAGGATAAGGACCATCCTGGGAAAGGTGCAACGTCTGCTGGCCACGGACGTGGCCAGAGTGAGGTCTATCAAGTCCCTCCTCGGAACGATGTCCTCCTGCATTTATCTGGTGCGCCACTGCAGACTTCGGATGCGGCCCTTGCAAGAATTCCTCGACGCCCACTGGATCCAGACGACGGGCAGCTTCGAGGACAGGATCCCGCTCGACGAAGCGTTCCGTCAGGCGATACGATAGTGGGGTGTCCGCTCTCATCTGACGGCGGGAACAGGTTTCCTAGCCCCGGCCCACCAGGTGACGGTGACGACGGATGCCTCTCTGGAAGGTTGGGGAGCGCACACCGGGGGTCTTCACGCGAGAGGCCTTTGGCTCCCGGAGGAGAAGACTCTCCACATCAACATCTTGGAGCTCCGTGCAGTGTTCTGGGCCCTCAGGTCCTTCCTTCCGTCCCTCAAGGGCAAGGTGGTGAGGATCTTCACCGACAACACCACCACGATGTTTTACATTCGGAAGCAGGGTGGAACCAGATCCCCTGCCCTACCCAAGGAAGCCCAGGATCTGTGGCATTGGGCCGTCGCCCAAGGGATGTTTCTGGTACCCTTTCATCGGGCAGGGATAAAAAACATCATCGCCGACTCACTCAGCAGGGAGCTGCGCTCGTGCCACGAGTGGGAACTGTGCCAGGATCAAGTGGACCGACTCTTCCGACGATGGGGCGAACCCCAGATCGATCTCTTCGCGACGGCGGCGAACTCCAAGTGCCGGAGGTTCGCCAGCAGTTTTCCCCAACCGAGGAGCATGGGCGATGCTTTCTCGTTCCCTTGGGACGGCCTGTTCCTTTATGCGTTCCCGCCGTTGCCGTTGCTACTCCGGCTCGTCAACCAGCTCAAGAGGTCCCGGTGCAGGATGATCCTCGTCGCACCGGCGTGGCCGAGGCAGATCTGGTTCTCGGACCTTCTGGACTTGTCAGCGTCCACACCAGTCAAGCTGCCGACGGACGCGGATCTTCTCTCCAGAGAAGGAGGCGCCATTCTTCATCACGAACCAGAGTCGCTGAACTTGCAGGCCTGGCTCCTGCAGCACTAGAGTTTGGAGGATACGACATCCCGGCCGACTGCAGAGAGGTTCTTGCGAAGGCCAGGGCATCCTCAACTCTCAAGTGCTACGGACACAAATGGAAGAAGTTCTCTGTCTGGTGCCGTGCACAGAAGATTAACCCTCTGCGGATTACGGCCCCTCAAGTACTGCCGTACCTATTGTCCTTGGCCAAGGCTGGCCTGTCTCACGCTTCCATCAAGGTACATCTGGCTGCCGTCTCACGTTACACCAGAACTACAGGACGGGCGTCCTTGTGGTCTCATCGACTGGTGAAGGAATTTATGAAAGGACTGTTCCGATCATTCCCGCCGGTGAAGGCCCCTGCCCCGGCGTGGGAGCTTAACGTGGTGCTGACCAGGCTCATGGGGGCCCCATTCGAGCCTATGCTTTCAGTGCCGTTGAAGTTTCTGTCGTGGAAGACAGCATTCCTCGTGGCCATCACCTCTGCACGACGAGTGGGAGAGATCCAGGCCCTGTCTTGCAAGCCTCCATACTTGACTTTTCACGACACAAGGGTGGTGCTAAGGACGCACCCCTCCTTCATGCCCAAGGTGCCGTCGGACTTCCACCTCAACAAGCCCTTGGTGTTGCCAGTTTTCTTCCCGTCGCCTTCGTCGCCGGCTGAGAGGACTCTGCACTCGCTGGATGTAGCTAGAGCGCTGAAGTTCTATGTGGACCGCACAAAGAGTTTTCGGAAGACATCACAGCTGTTTGTGAACTTTGGACCTGTGAATCAAGGGAAGGCTCTCTCGAAGACTTCTATTTCCAGATGGCTCTCCGGCTTCATCATGCACTGTCACCGGTTGGCAAACCGACCGTTGCCAGGCCGTCCGAGGGCCCATTCGTCCAGAGCGATCGCTGCTACTACGGCGTTCCTGTCTGGTGTGCCCCTGCTCGACATCTGCAGGGCTGCTACGTGGAGGTCGACGCACACCTTCACGAGATTCTACTGCGTCGACTGGGATTCCAGGGAGGAGTCCAGAGTCGGCCAGGCAGTGCTGCGCAACCTGTTCGCCTAAGGTGAGCCTGATGAGGAGGTAAGCGTTGCTTAATGTTGAGTTGTTGTATTGCTTGATATTGAGCCTTTTTCCACCTCCCGTGGTTTTCATGTTTATACTGCTATGTATTCTTATATTCATGAGCATGTGAATCCATGCCAAACCCCATGCTGGAGAAGGAACAAGTTACTTACCTGTAACTGTTGTTCTCCAGCATGTGTCTGGCATGGATTCACATGCGAACCCTCCCGCCTGCCCCTCTGCGGCTCTTCACTTGGTCATACTGCCACTTCACGTGCTACCAAATCTGTGGATGGCTGCCAGGGGCGGGGCTTAGGCAGAGGGCAGTCATTGGCTGGGGGCAGTATGACCCAGAGACCAGTGATTGGTTACTACTGAGAAAGACAGATCAGAAACGAAACTGATACTGATTTTTTCTATACCGAGGATTCCCGGCCTGACGACGGGGAATTCATGAGCATGTGAATCCATGCCAGACCCATGCTGGAGAACAACAGTTACAGGTAAGTAACTTGTTCCTACCACTCACAATTAGAACCATTAACTCGTTGACAAGCTTCAAGTAAGCAGTCAAAGCGCACCTGTTCTGTAAAATTTCAGCTAACTCTCTGAGATCCTGATTACTTGTTGCTTGTTCATTGTTTAGCTGTATTTGTTTCATGTGCAGCCTGAGGCCTATGGGCATGTGGCGCATAATAAGAAATAAAATAAATAAATCTGTAAAGCAAGAGGCGAGGAGGGTAAGTTAGTAGGACTGAGCTGGAGAAAAGAGCAAGCAAGCTGTGATGTGCTGGTGGCAGCTTCAGTTCAGTTTACACCATTCGCTGAGCGTAGGTGTGTTTTTGGGTTGGTAGCTGCCATGTGTTGTTGGGCGATGCTCTATGTAGTTTGTTTCATAGTTGTGGTGTAGTGAAGTGTGTGCACTTTTTTGTGTGCTCTAGAGGTATGGCTGTGTTTAGTTCAGAGATTGAGAGGTGTATGCAGAAGGAGCTTTTAGTGCCTTTCCTACCCCCGCTGTTACGCCTTTGTCCCATATCCCTTCCCAAGTCATACATTCTGGTATGTGCCCCAGGATCCGTCTGTGTGAGATATTGCTCCCTAACCCAGATAAGCCAAGTGAAAGATATGGCTCGCCAACCTAAATAGGTTACACCCATGGAGAAATACCTAAGTTTGAGATAACTGAGCAGTGGGAGAAAAAAGGCCTGAAATGTGATACAGAGCAACACATTGAAAATGCCTAAATTTGGGATACAGCAGTGGGTAGAACACACTTAGATTTGAGAGACCTTTGAAGTTGAAAAAAAACACCTACATTTGAGATACTTTTATGTTGGATATAACTGCGACTTTTGTCATATTTGAATTGCCATGTATTCCTTGCATATGTTTGTTATATGTATTAGTGTCAGGGACAGTTTCCTTTAGTTTATTTTGATAGGCAAGGAAATCTTCTTTAGGGGAGGGATAGTGAGGTGTTTATAAAACACTTTTGATTTAATAAAAAGGCATCTTATGAAAAACCTTCACAAAGTTGTCCGCTTCACATTTCTGACCCCTCACAACAGTAACTAATATTTGGATGCTTTCATACAGTAAATGGGAATATGTATGAATTTACATGAATGTATAAATATATATTTGTTGATCCAAAAAAAAAAGTCAATACCTTACGTAGGCTTACAAAGTCATTTGTTTGTGAGCTTTGGTGGTCTTGGCCACCTCCTTATGCAGGTATGTAATTAAGCATTTGAAAAGCATTACAGCTTAACTAGCCCTTTCTAGAATTTCAAATTTCCCTTTCTGCACCCATGTCAGTGCCTGATGTGTAGCTTGTTCAGAGAGGCATGCATTTCAGATAATAACCCCCCACACACGGCAGTCTTCAAGGTTTTAGTGGTACACTGTGTTAAGTGAGGCAGTGGTCAGTGTAACTAAAAAGAAGTGTGGGGAAAAATGAAACTCCTGCCCCCCACATTAGACGCCATGCAGGACGTCATCAGGGGATGGGATAGTGGCAGTCATGAGGGTGGGGGGTGCAGTCTTGTTGAAGCTTTGCAAGATCAGTGGTGTCACAATCATCTACATAGTGGGCTACGGCCTCTAGAAGGCCGGAAAGGAAGTGGCACAACCAGTAATATTTTAGGTCTTTGACTCATGGAACCCGTTGTGTCAAGTTTGTCAAATTCCATATCAGGATTGTGTTTCATCACAACTGTGAGGAAAGTGCAGGCTCTGACATGAGGCAAGGGCCATCATAGGCCTCTGGGAAGCGGTGGGGCTGGGACTCTGAGGGCTTTTAGGGCTGGTTTGGAGTGAGTCTGATAATGAGCCATTTGCTTAGAGAGCAGGTGAGGTTAGTGTAATGTCGGTCAGATGGCAGTGATGGGTTTGGGAAAAATTGATAAATAGTATCAGGTCTGAATGTTATGACCCTCGCATCTCTAATGTGGAAAGAGTTGAGAGTCAGTTAGTTGGGATAGTGACTCATAAAACTGCAGTGTCTGTTCAAGCCCCTGCCAGTGTAACGAAATCTACATGCATTTGAATTCATAGGTCTTCTTGGCTTTGTCATTTCTGAATTACCCCAAAGAACAGCAATTTTAATATCATCAGTGGTATGATTTGCTGCTAAAAATGGTCACCAAATGGGCTGTGCTTTGTGCATCTCATGGTACTCTGCCGGTGGAGGTTTGTGCGCTTCTTGAGTTGATGACCAGTATCTCCTAAATAGGGGCTCCCTCTGGGGCATCTCATGCACATAATCAAGTATACAATGTTGTTGAATGACCATGTAAGATGCTTTTACATTTCTAGTCCTGTCCGGTGCGTGGTATCTTAATTGTATCTGAAATGTTGATATGTGGACAGGTTAGGTATCTTTGGTTTTTGTGCTATTGTATGTAGTTTGCTCCTTACCATTATTTCTTTCAGATGGGCTGTTTTTTGGGAAAGCAATAACGACATTGCAGAGAAAACATCTTGTGGTTGTTCACCTTGGTGCAGAGTGGGTGTAGTTCCTGTGCCATCTATAGAGGGCTGACAACTCTGGAATGTATATTGCTAACAGTGGCACCCGATTTGGGCCTCTTTTGCTCTGTATCCTAAGAGGACGCTCCACTGGATCTGTGTTGCCCTGTGAATCTAGCTGTCCACAATTATGTGGTTCTATCCATAGCTAATTATTTCTGATCTCAAAGCTTGTTTATTTCTGTCCTGGTCCCTTGTGTCTGAGCATACCGAGTTGTAACTTGATGCTTAGCTGAATATTTTGGCATGCTTTATGTGCACTTGGTGGAAACTGCCACTCTTTAAATAGATGGCCCGGTCGTTTGGTTTGCGATATACGGTGGTCTGTCGCTGGTCATCCTTTATTGTTATGGTGGTGTCGAGGACATAAGCTTTCAGGAGAGTGGGAAAGTTTGATGTCGGTGAGTTTTGTGGAATTCATCATATCTTCTGTGGAATCTTAGGAAGTCCTGTTGCCCAGCAGTCCAAATCAGGATGATATCAAATTAGTACAGATATCTCAGTGGTCTGCAGTCACAGTTGGTGTGGAAATCAGTTTCTAATCATGACATGGATACATTTGCATACAGAGGTGCCATCTCAGCACCCATGGTCGACCCAATCATTTGGAGATGTGTCCGCACTGAATATGATATAGCTGAGAGTCCAGATGAATTCTATGCCCTTGGATAATAGTGTCAGCCAGTGAGCTATGATCACCAAGAGTATTCTTGCATGCCTCTGATGTGGGGAATCTATGTGTACAGTGACTCCCCGTTCATGGTTTAAAGAGCTTATTAACCCAGCCAGAGATGTTCTCAGTTAGCATGTCTGATCCAGAGATAGTTGAGTGTCAATGGTGTTGTTCTTTGTGTATCTTGGGGAGCATGTAGAAAGTGCCAGGTACTGGGTTATCTGGTACCAGCCCTGAATGTGTTCCAGGCATGTTCTTTATAATCTCGTTGAGTTCCCTTTTATATTGTTTGGTTGGATCGTTCTGCTGCTTTTTGTAGCATCGTGTGACAAAAAGCACCCATGTGCCACTGGAAATAGTTCAGTATGACATTCTCCCCTGTAGCCAAAAAGTTTCATATCTCCCATGATGAATTGCTGTTGCCAAGATTTTTCAGTTGTGAAGGTTGGCCATTATGCGATTCGTGAATCCAGTTCCTAATCAACATTGAGAAGTGCCCTCAAATGATATAAAGGGTGTAAATTGGGGAGTTTTGAGGGCAGGGAGCATGTGGGCAGAGTGAGGAAGGATGATTGATGATGGTTTGGGACTTGGGCATAGCGTAGATTTCTTTGTTTTCTTCTAGCGTTTTGCCGAGATCGAGAACCGGTGTGAATGGGAAAAAAGAGTACATACTCAAACTATGATACATTGAGATGTGGTAATCAGTGTGGTTGCTAGTTAGGGGGTGAGTATTGCAAAGTTAATTTCTGATGTATTTTAATGTATATTTAAAATAAAATGCTTTATAAATGTACTTAATGTGCAGGGGTTTGCATTAAGGTGATTTAACATCCCGCATTTGTGTATTGAAACTGTTTTATTTAACTTTGTTTAGTGAATATAAAGTGCGCCACTGAGACGTGTTCATTACTGAGCCATGGTTGCATTGTGTTTTGTTTTGATTGGATGAGGTTTTTAAGTGATCTGAAGGAAGACATTTTGATTCAGTGTTCTCTTCTGAGCCATTCTCGAAGTTGGGATTTGTGGAGAATTTGTAAAAGTTGATTTTAGGATAATTTAATGTAAGGTTGGATTTTTTTGAAGGGTGTATGTGAGGGGCACAAAGGAGGTAGATTAATGTTATTAATTCTGGGAAAGAGCAATGGGCACAGAGATACATTTCTTGATTCGTTAGACATGATTAACAAACAATATACAATGTAAAAAAGGTGATTCTCGATCCAGCGTTCTCTACGGAGCAGTTCACGAAGTCGAGATTTGCACAGAAGATTGAAATATTGCTTTTCAAATTTTTCGTTTGATTTGTTTGAAGGGTGGATATAGGGGGTATAAAGGAGGTAGATTAGTGTTATTAATTTTGGGAAAGAGCAATGGGCACAGAGATACATTTGCAGTATTTCGCATGATTTCTTGATTCATAAAACGTCCTATCAAAGAGTATACAATGTAAAAAAGTGACATTTATTTTCTGAAAGTAAAAGATGTACGAGTATTGGGTCGAGAAGTGATTCTCGATTCAGTTTGTATATTGTTTTATTAGATGTTGATGGTGTGTTGTTAACTTTATGTTTATACTTATATTAAAAAGAGTTCAGGAGGATGTGGCAGTGGTGTAGCATAAGCTAAAGATACGTTTTGCTTTTATTTCATTTGGGATGTTCTTTAAAGTCTTGTTGACTTCCCTTTTATATTGTTTGGGTAGATCATCCTGCTGCTTTTTGTAGTATCTTGTGTCAGAAATCAGCTTGCGTGCCTCCTGCAAATAGTCACTGGTGTTCATTATGACAATCGCTCCTCCTTAGTCTGTTGGTTTGATGGTAATGCTCCGTTTGCTTATCAAAGCTTTCATAGCCCTCCTTTCTGTAGGCATCAGGTTACAGGTTACAAGAGTGTTTAGACCGTTTGTCTAGTATGCAAATGTTTCTCAATGTCTGTCTGAACATTTCAATGTATCCGTCCAATTTTGGGTTGTGTCCCATTTCGGCGGTTCACTTGGAGTTTTGCTTTCTGTCTTTGTGTGCCCTGCTGTTGAAAATTCCGTTGCTGGCCTGGCTGTCATCCGGTTTGTCAAGAAATAATTCCTTCAATTGCAGTTGTCTGAAGAAGGCTTTGAGATCACTGCATAGTTCTTATTTGTTAGTGGGTTTTAAATGGAAAATTGTGAGCCTTATGTGCAGCGCTGAGTTTTCTGTCTGTGTTGGGGTGTATTCTGAGAGGTTGACAACACAGTCTGGAGCTTGCACATTTTCCCTGATCCCACATTGTCAGGTGCTTCAGCAGTGTTTCTCACTCTGTCTCAATACCTCCAGCTTCTTCCTCAAGCTGTTCAGAATAGAATTTTTGAGTCTTGTCATGGCCATTTCGAGAATGTTGTATGTGTTTGTGTGTGCAGTGCCTCAGTGTCAAGGTTCGATCTATCCTTGTCCTCATCTCTCTCTGAACTGAAGCTCAACTTCCAGTGATGGCCACTGGGAGGCACTGTCATGTATTGCTTTCTCAAATGGATTTATTTACTCGTGTCTCAGATGGAAGGGTTTTCATGGCTCCTAGATGGGGGCGCTGGCCAATCAAGTTGCGTGGCATGTGGGCTGTTTTCTCCAGTATAAGCCTGCGTTAGGAGCAGCCTGAGTGCTGCTGGCCAGCGCCCTCTTCCCCTGTTCCTCCTTCGCCCCTTAGCACCTATCTAGTTTCCTATGCTGGTGCTAAGGGTATTTAAAAATATAGCTCCAAGGTTAAACGCCGAGGAAAACACAGTTTCAGCAATAGTCAATCCCGTGATGTGGATGCCAAAGTGGAAGGATGCCAACAGTGCTGCCAAAGTTTGATGAGTTTTACGAACTTTATTTAACCATATACAACCGCATTTAAAATGTCCATCTCCCAGTGAAATTCATGTCAGCAGGCAGCCTGACGCATTTCGCCGTGAACGTGTGGCTTGTTCACAGTGACTCCACCTTTCCCCAACGTCATTTTAAAACACCTACGTGAGAAACACTAACAAGTTGACTTCCACTCCAGCCTGAAGTAGTGTGGCCATGTTTGCTTGGTCTAACTTTGTGCCGTCTGTGTACCTATTAATTGCCATTTGACATGCACATTTCTTCTCATTCCGCATTTTTGACAAATAATGAGAAACCGTGATGTTTAAAATAAGTGTCTCTTATATTAAAATGGATTCAGCCATCGAATGTCTCCATTCTGTCTACCTTCATGATATTCATATCTTAAGATGAGGTAAAGCATGTAATACTCTGCGTGCATGCCTCTTGCTTTTAAGCTGATTTCGCAGATAAAGTGCATCGTGCATCATTATTCTATAATGAACTAGTCCATGAACGTCATGGAGCAGTCATTAGTATTGATCCTTCCTGGACTCGCAATACTCCATGCTGGTACAGTATGTAGTGCATACTCTTGTTGTGAGGTTCTATTTAAGACTGTATGATGAGTGCATAGTGCCTCGTACATGGACAAAACTACTGATAATTATTTGAGCATTTAAAATTAAACGTTGGCAATAAGCAGAAATGCGTAGTACATCATGTATAGGCATGAAGCCTGAGCATTATTTAAAAACATTAATACATTATTTAGTCAGTCTCAGCAATTGAGTAATCAGTCTTTTAAAGTGCATAGTGCGTCACTAAAGCAATTAGTCTCTTAAAGTGCATAGTGCAAGGCATCTAGACATGTAAGCTTAACATCATAAGAGCATTAAATAGTAGACCAGTATAGCAAAACATTAAATCATCTTGGTCCCTCATGAGACCATGGGCCTCATTCCGAGTAGGTTGGTAAGGGGTACCGGGCACCGGTAAGGAGACCGGTGCTGGTAATCCCTTACCGCCCTACTACAAGGTCCCTTAGCTGGTCCCTCCAGTAATGCCTGGTCTGGCCAGGCGTTATGGACGGGACCCGCAAAGGGACCAGGGCGCAAATAACGGCTTGACATGCGAGAGCCCGTTATTTGCGCCCTCCCCATTCCCATTGAGCCCCATAGGGCTCAAATTGGAATGGGGAATGGTATTTTCAATGGGGACTTACCGGACCCGCAAAGGTCGGACTACACCGGTAACTCCCCATTGAACTAGACCGGTGCCGGACCCGTTATTGGTGGCAGTCATGGTGCAAATAGCGCCATTACTACCACCAATCTCGGAATGAGGCCCCATGATTCAGTTAGCAGCATAATTCCTTAAAGTGCATGTCCATATATTAACAGCCAGGTTCTTATTTGGCATTAGGTAATTGGTAACAGATAAGTAATATGAATGTCTCTTCTAATGAAACAACTCACTATGGCCTATAAAGTTCATCATGCATATGGATAGAGTACATGTAAAATTAGAGCCATGTATTTGTATTGCTCTCTGATCTTAAAGTAGTTCCTAGTATTTTTGCTGCTTAGCCCGTAGTGTTCCTATACTATCCACAGGCCCATACTAAAACCGCTATGATGTAAAAATGGAAATGCTAGTCTGCTATTATGGTGAACTGAGGATGAGGGATAATTCCTAAATAGTTACATTTTCTGTAATAGTGGCACAATTCATTATAACCTCATAAAGTGCATTATGTATATAGGTAAAGTGCATGTAGAGATGGGACTATGTCAAGCTCTGATTATGAAATTATTGCTGATATTTTGGTAGTTATTCCCAAAACATCCCCGTACTGACCGCTTATCCATACTGATCTGCTATAATGGTGTCAAAAGGCTGAATGGAGTTCCAGTGATGTAAACATTATTAAATAATCCCTGCCCCTACTGGGGCTAGGATAAAGACACAGACAAAGCATGGGGGGCAGGAGGAGGCATGAAACCTCAAAAGTCTTTGATCTAGAATGGAATAAGACATGTATTGTTTGAGGAGACTGACAGAAACATAATTGAAGTAAATCTATCAAAGATCAACAATAAATGAAAAATAACATATGAACAATCAAAAGATAGAAACATAGAGATAAGATCAAAGTGGAAGGTATTGTTCAAGAATGTTTATGTTCTCTTCCACATTTGATTCTTTACATGGTGTGAATACTTTTGCACTATGTTTCCAGGGTTCTGTTCACTGTCCTTATTCTACCCCTAGTAAAGTATAGAGTTCTTCATCCACATTGTGGCCACCAGGGTTTTTGCTTTCGAAGTCTATGATAAATCTTGTTTCTTCTTGTCTGAGTAGGCGTTCAGTGTCCCCTCCTCTTGGTCCAATTGCAACTTTATATATGCTGAAGAAAGTTGACTCCTTTGGATCTCCACCATGAAATTCAGAAAAATGTTTAGCCATTGGATAGGCACCAACCTTGTTTTTAATGGCTTGTACGTGTTGTAGGTTGCAAATTTTAAATGTGCACTTCGTGCTTCCCATGTACCATTTCAAGCACGGACATGTCAGAACATATACTACAAATTCCGATTCAAACAAGATTTTTCCTTTGATGTACAGAGGATGTCCCACAATTGGATGAGTGCATGTGTTGCAGTTCTGGGCATATTTGCAGATTTTACATCTCGTGCATTTGAAAAACCATCTCCATTTTTCGACAGCACTTCTGTATTGTCGGGTGTCATGTAGCTATTTACTAATTGCAGAAAGTGATATCTGGGTGTTTGGTCAGGGCAGTATCTAGATTCCTATCTGCCTTTAGTACTTTCTAATATTTATTCATGATCTGTTTTATGGTATGAGACTGACTTCCGAATGTCGAATGAGCCTGATGACATTTTCTTCTTGTTCACAAACTTTTTAATGTTTGTTTAGTCAGCAGTTTGTGTCCCTCCAGAGCTTGTGCTTTCAAATATGATCTCTCAATCCCTTTTTTTAGGATATTGTTGTTGCAGAAATCTTTGTGCTGTAATTTGACTGGTTGAGTCAAAGACCATCATATTACTGCAAATTCTGCGTATTCTGATAAATTCCCCATATGGAATACTCCATATGAGATTTTTCGGATGTCTGCTTCTTTTAGCCCCTGTGGATTTTCTATGTAATTCACATACCACTTTTTGTGCTATTTTTACTTGTACATCCAAGAATACTACTGAGTGTGGACTATGATGTTCCGTAAATTTCAAATTGCAGTTATTGATGTTAAGATGTCTTACAAACTCTAGCCAATCTTTTTTGCTGCCATCCCAGATTATGAAGAGATCATCGATATAACGTAACCACAGTATGATGTTTTCCATGTACGCCTCATTTTCTTCTGCCCAGACTGTGAACCTTTCACAGTATCCCATTGGTAGATTTGTGTAGGAGGGCACACATTTGGTACCCATAGCAGTGCCCTGGGTTTGTTGAAAAAATTCATTATTGAAGAGGAAGGTGTTATTCTTTAGGCAAAGATCAATCATACCGAGAATCATGTTGGAATGTTGCAAGTGGTTGAGAGATCAGGTATTGAGAAAAAATGTGCATGCCTTAATGCCATCTGTATGTTGAATGGATGTGTATAATGATACCACGTCCATGGTTGCCAGTATGTACGTTGGGTCCCATGGAAGATTGTCAATTTTTGACAGAAAATCTGTGGTGTCCCTTACATATGATGGTAGTGAGGGTACAAAGGTAAACAATACTTCATGCACAAACTTGGACATATTCTCTAAAAGAGAACCACTTAATGTTACGATAGGCCTCCCTTGTGGTTTAGTGGTGTTCTTATGAATCCTTGGGAGGAAGTAGATGGTCGGGATTGTGGAAGGTTTGGTGAACAAAAATGTAACCATGTCCTCATCAAGGATTCCCGCTTTCTGCCATTCAATTAGGAAATCCCATACTTTTCTTCCAAGTCTTTAATGGGATAAGTTGTTAACTTTTCGTAACATTTGATGTCATGTAGTTGTTTGTATGCCTCTTTTATGATCTTGTGGTGTGGAACTGTGCCGTGCATTATCTTTAGAAGTTCGTTTTCCTGTTGATTTCAGGAACTAGGCTGTGGCACCGAGGTGTGCCGCAAGGTAAGTGTGTTTTTAAAAAAAAATCCCTAGCACTTGTATGGTGCTAAGGGTGTTTAATATTTTAAAAAAATGACCTTTTGGTGTGGTGCTGTGCCGTACCTTCCAGTCCACTACTCTGTTTATGATGTCACAGTCATCACAGAGAAAAGACCCTTGGCACCTGCATAGAAAACTACATGAGTGTTAATGGCGATCTATTCCTGGCACAGGTCAAGACAGCCTGTAACAAAAGTTGTTGCACTATTGGTATATAGCGTTTTCTGCAGGTGAATACGCCACCTACTGGAGACCTGAACAGGCATGGAGGGTCCAACACTTTCGCCTACTGATGAGCGGATCGACCAGCATCCAACACTTTCTTTTTGATGCGTGTCTGCGCCGCCACTCCCTCGTGGCTTGCATTTACAGCGGTGAGTCTGACTCCGCTCCTGGGGTATCACAGCATAGTTTGTGCTGCTTTTGTCCCTCTGAACGGCATTATACGGCATGATATTATGTATTCACTAATGGCTGCCCTCTTCCTCGGTACAGCAGTGCCTCAGAGGGTAGCCATAACGACTGTGTAAACATGGCTCCCGATTGGCTCTCATTCACCTATTATACCCAATCAGTCGCTGGCAGGCGAGAAGCCGGCCCCCACCACAAAGGCCCACATGTAAAGTCCCCGTCTGTTCCCTGTCCACTTCCGGTCCGTTGTGGAAACATCCAACTCCCTTCACATATACTCCAAGGACTCATGGCCCTGTTTTTTTACTATGGATCCTGAAGTTTTGTGACATCTTGTCGCCTCTGCCACCATGGCTAGTTCCCTCTAATATTAACTCTCCCCATCCCCCTCTGATCTCTCCTTACACAGCATGTGTTTGTATGGCACTCTACACCTTCATATTTTAATGTGAATTTGACATGTCTTGCATTTACTGTTGCAAACTCGCAGCTTGCCTATATTCACTCAGGCGCTACTGCCATGTTGCACTGCCTTGTTCACTACTATGGGGGTAAATCTGTACTTAGAGCACTCTCAGCTGCTGTGCATACTCGAACATATGCTGCTACCTCCGTGCTGTACTGTCTGCTTGCTCCTGCCAACCTACGTGGCACAGTGACTGCACCGTGTTACTTTACCACTGTCACTTCTTACTTTAATCCTCCTCTCATGCCCCCTCCTGCAACATGTTAGGCTTACCCATTCTTGCACCTGGACTGTATAACTGCACGCATTGATGTAACTGCCTTGTAACATGAGTTCAGGCTTTCCCATTCATGTACCCGGATCGTACTATTTTGTAACTGCATGTATTGATGTAGCCGTCTTGCAACATGAGGGTATGCTTTTCCATTCATGTACATGGGCTATTCCATTAGCAATTGCATGCATTGATGTAGCTGCCTTGCAATATGAGGTCAGGCTTTCCCATTCATGTACCCGAATTGAACCATTTTGTAACTGTATGTATTGAAGTAGCCGCCTTGCAACATGAGGTTAGGCTTTCCCATTCATGTATGTTGACTGTATCTTTAGTAACTGCATGCATTGATGTAGCCACTTTGCAACATGAGGTCAGTCTTTCCCGTTCATGTACCTGGATTGTACAATTTTGTAATTGAATGTATTGATGTAGATGCCTTGCAACATGAGGATAGGCTTTCCCATTCTTGTACTTGGACTGTACCTTCAGTAACTGCATGCATTGATGTAGCCACCTTGCAACATGTGGTCAGGCTCTGCCAATGTGTGTACTTGGACTTATTGCACTTTGTAACTACTGTAACCAATCTCTTAAGCTTAAAGCGCCCGGATACTTCATGGTTCGGTGCGCTATATAAATGTCAAAATAAATAAACGCTGCAGCGGCAGTGTTGACACTCCCAGCACCAGATCAAGTCGATAGGAGAGGTCCAGAGGATGACAAAGCTGGTGATGGTAGTCCTGCTTCCTCTGTGGCCTGTGGCAATGCAGGTCCGTTGGTGGGTTGCAGGGCACTGCTATCAAGACAGATTTCCTGCTACCGGAACCTGCTTCGGAAATGTTCATCCACTTTGCTGCCACTGGTAACGAATCGGGTGGTTCACGAAAGATGTATTGCCTAGGCTTTGCGCAGGAACCCTGGAGAATCCTCTTCTACACACCTCGCCACAAAACAACATCTGACAGTGGAGCGTCTTAAGGCATCTTGAAGTACTGCCAGCACAGGGGATACGTGAATCTCCTGCAGTGGTACTTCTTGGGTGGAGCTGGCTGCTCTACCCACTTCACTTCTTCTGGGTCTTCAAGGACAAGGTCAATCTCTTTTTCGCTTGAGGGTGCCTCGGGATTTTGTGTCATCACCTCCATAAAATAATCCAAAAGAAAAATCAAAGGAAAAAAAAAGAGAAAAGATTACAAAAATCCTTAAAAAGGGAATAAACAAAGGATATAAAACAAACAACCAAACTGAAAACAGGGTACAGCAAAGGCAAAACACAAAGGAAAAAGGTTTGGGTAGGAAATGGGAATGTCTGTGATTTCACCGAATCCACATCACCTAAAGGAGACATCTTCAAATTTGTTTTTCTCCGAATTTTGTTTTATTATGCGGGGTAGTCCTCCTGACCCTCCCCCACTTCACACTACCTTATCCTATCCCCTTACCTCACCCCATCTATGTTTTAAAATGTACCTACTTATCTAACCAATTCGAAGAAAAGATCCAGTGAAATCTACGGTATCAAGGAAATAGTGACAATTGAGCAAATATGCTAGACAAAAGTGTTCACTGTATCCAGCTGAATTTGTCTGCAAAGCATTGAGGACTGTAAGGATTTCTGCAGTATAAATGTATGTGATTTTTGATCTGTGTGTCTATGAACCAATCAGTTCTCAAATTTCTCAAAGTGCTCTTGCCCTTAGGCCAATCCTTGGCAGATTTTTTGTACCTGTGCATGCCGATTCGAAAAGAGTGAGTCTCTTTTTATTTTTTTTTAATATTAAGGATTTTTGAATATGTTAAGTGCCAGTTTGATTGATTATTAGATCAGGTGTGCCAAATAAGTATTGCTACGAATGTTACATGTATGTTTTTCCTTATATGAACATTCTGACGAATCATGATTTGAGAATCGAATTTTAGTGCTGCTCACTTTGTGGTTGGTTTCTCAAAAGTAGTGCATTTTCTTCTCTGTTTTTAATGAACTTTTGCAAAACAGAGAGTGCAATTATCAATGCTTTTTGTACTGTTTACATTCTCCCTCCAGATGAAATAAAGTTATTAGAAGATTAAGATGCAGTTTTTATTTCAGTGGGTGTATACGTGGCTCTCCATCTGCATTGTTGCTTAATGTACTCTTCCTCGTCTCAGTATCGCCTGACTAATACATAACATTATGACTTCTCAATACATTTTGGGTAGGGTATAGAAACAAGGTACACTTCGGAATATCTTTTTATCTGGTTCTCGATTCTCGGTGTTTTTTCAACTTTTCTTTTTTGTTAATTCTCGATCTACCTAACAGTGCCCTATGCAAGGAAGAGATTTGACTACTCCAATTATGACTTTACACCTGTCCAACAAAGAACACAACATGCATAATGCAGGGCACTTTTCGAAATCAATGTATCTACATATGGCAGAAACTTACTGTCATAACAAATCAAATGCTAGGCCTTGACTAAGTAAAATAGCAAAGGGTAGGTCAGGTGGCTTTCAGCGGTCAACTGTTTTAAAAACACTTGTGTTGTGAGAACACACAGTAATCAGGACTAGATTAGCTAATGTACTGAATGGACTAAATCATTTTAGTGTCAGGGTTTGAAGCCGGCATTCAACTACAAGTTTTTGATTATGACTTCATAAAAGGAAGCAACTCAAGCATTCCAATGCAAAAGAATGGCTTCTTGAAGAACCAAGTGCATTTTTGTCAGAAAAGCGAGCTTATTGCATGCTAACGACCGGAGGGGTCTAGTCATTTCCTTTGAGCTGAAAACTAACCAGATTCTCCACGCTTGACTACTAAATTACAGTTTATATATCCAGTTAGACAATTTACATAATCACAAATATTTTGTTACATCGTCACCCCCAACCCTCCATTGGCTAACTCTTATACAAAGTAATTATTATTATTCAATTTTTATAACTCAAATCATGCCCGTGGGCCTCAGTGCGCAAATTACCAAGCTCTAAAACCCCATTGGATATAGTCACAAAGTACAACTCTTTTGGCACGTGATCTTCTTCCCTCGTCAGTCATGACGTGCTCCACATAATTCATTTATGACTAGCTCCGTTTATTATTCAGACCATGTGACAGAAACCCATTTAACCAAAATGATGATCGTGCAAGGCTTTCCATAAACACTTTAAGGCAAGGGGAGGGAGAGAAATGAATAAGCATTCCTTTGAAGCAGCAGTAAAAATCCTTATCCTCTCAGATGCACCTGACGTCCAATACCATTTTTACTGCATTCTTGCACGTTAACCTATGTGCAACTACCATTTCAAGTCATATCCTTCGACATACATTCTAGTCTACTTATTTCCCTGCAAACCCATAAACTATCAGCTTTCAATTGAACCCTCCATGTAACCAGGCCTTTCTGGTCATGAAAAATACAAGTGTTTCTGCTCAGAGGGAAATTACACTTTCCATCTAAGAACCCAATCCAGCCATACAGTGAATGGAGGATAGCACAGGGGCAACGCGCTGGTCTTGGAAGCAAGACCACGCAGAGCAACATATGTTCGAATCCCGGATCCGCACTTGGAAACCAAACTCAAGTACGGTATTAGCTGCGTTATAAGAAAACAAATAAATACAAACCTAACAAATTACTTTCCATTCAGCTCTTGCCTTCAGCCCTTTGCAATGAATCACAACTGCCCATATGCAGTTTACTTTCTACCCCCTTACGCGACCTAGGTCATCCAGCTCTCCAAACCAGACAAAAAATGAATTCCTGCAAATTCAGGAACTCTGTGGCCTATTAAAACTCCAAATAGGCGAAACCTGCATTCTGCGATGTCTCCATGTATCCACAATAAACCCCATATTTCCCAAAGCCCTGAATTTGAAGAAGTGTGGGGACTGCGGGTCCAAGATGTCGGTGACGGACTCGCACGACGCCTGCCTCTGGTGCCTCAGGGAGGCCCACGACACGGATGATTGTGTCAACTGCCAGTCGCTTACGTCCAAGGCCTTGCGGGAACGTAAGAAGAAGCTGTCGGTCGGTAAGGTGTCCATGCCCCAGAAGGCGAGGTGCACTGGGCTTTCGACGGACGATTCGAGGGGCGGCTCTCCGCATCGTAGTCGTAAGTCTAGGGGGTCTCGGTCCCGAAGTGGGTCCCGCCTCTCCTCTGCCTCTTCGAGGCACTCCCGGAAGCGCCGTCATTGGTCGCCTTTCCCGTCCTCATCCGAGGACTACGCCCGTCGGCGGGTTTCTTATCCCACCAAGTGTTCCTCTCCGGAGGAATGGGCTTCCTTCGGGAAGAAAATGTTGGCGATTCTTGAATCGCAGGGCACCAGTCCGTCCGCGCCTCTGAGTGGGGTTGGCCGTGACCGTACTAGAGACACAGCTCGCACGCCTTCGGGCTCGGGTGGTCGGCACGATTCCCATGCCCGTTCCAGGTCCCGGTCCTCGATGCGCTCGAGCCCGTGTGCACCTGTGAAGTCTTCAAAGAAGACGTCGACGCCGGTGGCGCCGAGTTCGTCGACAGACTCTCTCGAGGCTCTGCCTTTGAGGAAGTCGTCGATGCCATCGGCACCCAGGCTGTCGAAGCCGTCGATGCTGTCGAAGCCGTCGATGCTGTCGGCGCCATGCTCGACGTCGTCACCGATTCACTCGACGCCTTTCGAGGCTGTGGTGTCGGAGGTATCCCGTGGCACGGGGGAACCCCCTAGAAAGGCTCTGGCCAAGGCAAAACATGTCTTTCTCCCTTATTCAATGCCCACTTTCCATTCTATGGAGTATATATCCGAGGTGGAAGAGGGTTCTGAAGATGGGTTGGTTTCTGACATGGTACCAGATGAGATTCTTTCTAGTCATAGCCAGATTGAGGACCTGCGTCAGTCACTGCATGACAGCAGTGGTCTGGACACCTCTCCGGAGGTGGAGTTCTGTCGGCCTGAGCCTGGCACCCATGACGAGTCGGCACCCCCAGTTGATTTTGTGCAGGATGACCTGACGGATATCCTTGACCAAGGTCCACCCACTGACCTGGTACTGCCATTCCATATGGCTCTGCAAAGAACGGTGGCAGCGGCTTGGACTGCTCCGGAGAGTCTCCCGGCAGTGGGCAAGTCTTTGCCGTGAAAATACTGCGCAGCCAGTAGTGACCCCTGCTACTTGACCACGCACCCCACTCCGGAGAGTTTGGTGGTGCAGGCGGCTACGGCCCCAGCAAAGCAGGCGTCGTATCCTACCATCCCTCCTGATAGGGACAACAAGTGTTTTGATGGCTGGGCGAAGAAAGTGTTTTCTTCAGGGGGTATGGCTCTTCAGGCGGCCAACTGCGTATGTGTCTTGTCACGTTTCACGCACACTCTGTGGAACTGTATTTCCTTGGCGGCTCAACATTGTCCCGAAGGGGACGAACGGGATGGTTTTATTGCTATTATTCAGGATGGCAAGGATGCCATGTGTGAATCCGTTCAGTCGGGTTTGGACATGGCAGACTGTGTCAGCCGGTCCATGGCGGCGAGCACCGTGATACGCAGGTTTGTGTGGTTGAGGAAGTTGGGGGTTGGCTCCTGATGTGCAAGCCAGGCTCCTCAACATGCCCTTTGATGGTGAACATCTTTTTGGCAGCAAGGTTGACGAGAGCCTTGAGAGGTTGCAGACCTCCAAAGCTGCAGCAAAGTCGTTGCGCGCTGCAGTCCGTCAACCTCTGCCTTTTCGTCCTAGGGGACTGCAATGGAGGGGAGGTTCCTTTCGTTATTGCTCATCCTTTAGTAAAGCGAGAGGAGCTGCAAGTCAAAGGGGCAACCGTAGGAGTGCCAGAGGTGGTAAACTAGGTACTCGAGGTGCCAGGGCTGTGCAAGCAGTTGCCTCTTTGCCCTCAGGCAATGCCGTAGCCGCTTCTGCTCAGTCATGAGGCCCATGCTTCGCCGGTTGGGGGAAGGCTGGTGCAGCATCTTGTAGAATGGCGTGCCATTACTTTAAATGTGTGGGTTCTGGAGATCATAGCCCACTGCTACTGTCTTCCTTTCCGGCAGAGGCCTCACGACAATCCACCGGGGAACCTCTCTTTGAAGATTCCGGATCCACTCCTTGCGCAGGAAATTCAATCCCTGCTGGAGAAAGGTGCCATAGAACTGGTGCTTGTAGCGGAGTGGAACAAGGGATGGTATTCCCCTTATTTTTTTATTTCAAAGAAAGGCGGGGGATTGAGACCCATCATGGACTTGCGCGGTTTGAACAAACTCCTCAGGAAGGACAAGTTCAAGATAGTTACTCTTTCTCAAGTCCTCCAGGCCCTTCAACTTCAGGACTGGTTGGTGTCTCTCGACCTCAAGGACGCTTATTTTTATGTGCCGATCCATCCCAAGCACAAGAAGTACCTGAGGTTCGCGGTTGGCGACTCACACTTTCAGTTTCGGGTCCTGCCGTTCGGATTGACCTCCGCCCCGAGGGTCTTCACCAAGCTCATGGTTGTGGTGGCAGCGCATCTCAGGAAAGGGGGGATTCACGTCTACCCCTACCTGGACGGTTGATCAGGGCGTGCTCTCCCGAGCAAGTACTGGATCATCTGTCCGTCACCTGCCACTCCCTCCACAAGCTGGTCTTCTCCCTCAACTTAAAGAAGTCCCACTTGACGCCAACTCAGAGGCTCCAATACATCGGAGCAGTGCTCGACACGTCCCTGGGGCAGAGTTTTCCCCCCCAGGTAAGGGCTCATCACATTCAGCAGATGGTGCACAAGTTCCAACATGCCCAGAGTCTCCTTGCGTTCGAGTTCTTGAGATTGCTCGGCCTCATGGCATCCTGCATTCTTCTGGTGTCAGAGGCCAGGTTGCGGATGAGATCTTTGCAATGGGCACACAAGCTCCAGTGGTCTCAGTCCTCCGGCAGGATGTCGGACCCTGTTCAGGTGCCGTCCTCGGTCACCCAGGACCTTCTGTGGTGGGCCGTCGAAGGCAATCTGATGAAGGGGGCTCCATTTTGGCTACCCTGGCCAGAGGTGACGATCGTGAAGGACACATCCCTCACGGGATGGGGAGCTCATGCCAGCGAGTTGACAGTCAGCGGTCGTTGGTATCCGTTGGAGTCCAGACTCCATATCAATCTGTTGGAGCTGAGGGCCGTCAGGCTTGCCCTGAAGGCTTTTCTGCCGACTGTGTGAGGAAGGAATGTCCTGATCCTGACGGAAAACACAGTGGCCATGCACTACCTCAACAAAAAGGGGGGGGCAGGGTCACTTCCTCTGTACAGGGAGCCGATGCAGCTCTGGTTCTGGGCAATCCAGCAGGAAGTTTCGATCTCGGCAGTTCATCTGGCGGGAGACGAAAACCAGACGGCGGACGCTCTGAGCAGGCAGAGCGCGATCTCTCACGAGTGGGAGTTGGCTCAGGAGATTCTCCTGGAGATCTTTGCCCTCTGGGGGACCCCTCAAGTGGATCTCTTCGCCTCGTGTTTCCTCCAGTCCCTGTTATTCCGCAAGTGCTGCGGAGGTTACGAAGCTTCGGTTCCCGGATGATCCTCATTGCTCCGGCATGGTATCATCTGCAGCTAAGATAAAGGCTGTCTCAAATAAGACATTATTTTATCATCTAAAAATAACAAGCAGTCATGAGGGCAGGAAGGTGCAATGTGCTCTAAACCTTGACCACAAGATAAATAATGGTTGTAACTGGTCATGGTTATCCTCGACCCTGCTTTCGAATTAACAATTAAAAGATTACAAAAAAAATCATTCTTACTGAGATTCCATTAATATAATGGCTTTCAACACAAGAGGCCGCCATCATTTTACTTTGAATACAGGTGGTTACAAGATACTAACCAAATGTGATTTGTTTTACAAGAAACATGGCTGACTGATGATATTGCTGTGGACATTTATACTACTATTTGTAGACATGCTACTTAGGGTATACCCGCTGGAGGTTTGATTATAGGAGCAACAACATCTTTCCAGCGTACAGAATATGTACCCAACATTAATTGCCCATTTGTTATTAGTGCTGTTTTAAATATTGTCGCTCCTCCAAATAAATCTCAGTAACTAGGGGAAACTAGAACGAGGAGGATTAAGTCTAAACTGACAAAAATAATGACTGAATGGCACTGGGTTCTTCCTGATGATGGGATTGTCATATGTGGTGGTTTTAATTCTTTTTGTGAGATTGCTAAAGCGGACAGTATGGGTTTGTACACTGTTAACGGCAACTCTTTGAGAGCACTGTTGAAAAGCCAGCAAACTAAGTCTGGAAGTAAGTGGCTACAGTTCATGGAGGGACATGGCCTCAATTTCATTAATAATCTAACTTCCGCGGCACAGAATGCATGGACTAATGGCCACTCGGCTACAGTGAGTCTAAATTCATTTGAAAATCACACTGACTTGGCAGGTGATTATTTAGCAAATATACAGGGAAACTGAATGATGTGGAACAAATCTAACATTCGGAAATGTAATGATCAATTAAAAACTGCTCAGATTCCGTTCAGGGAATTGCCATTCATGACTGACTTCTTTACAAATGCAATTAGCTAATTCTTTAAAATGGATTACAACTACAAAAAAAATAAAGGAAAGGTCTATAATGCTGCCATTGCTGGAAGGAAAACAGAATGTAAACATGAGATACACGTTATTAAGGTACAATTGAAACAATTGAAACTAGAATGGAAGGAAAAAAATTATCATTATTAGGAACCTGAAAACAAAATTTAAAAATTGGACTAGAAATCATTTAGCCTCTATGAGAACAGCACAATTACAAATCATGTTCAATTGCCTGTCTTCCAATGATAGCAAGAGGTTTTGGCGCATTTATCAAGTTCACACTAGTAATGTGAACAACACAGAAATTAATTGAGTTTATGCAGATAAATGGCTGAACCATATAACGTCTCTAAATTGTTGAGAAGATTCTTCAGCCAATAACAAATATATGGCTGAAAACTATATTGCTTACAAGTACTCTACGGATGATGAAAGTGTCTCTGCGGTTATAAGAAAGTTGAACTAATCCCGGGCACCTGGCCCAGATGGCCTGGCAAATGCAGTCATTACAAAAATCAAAAGGGGGATGTGGGCTTGAATACTAAATACTTTATTTAGTGATGTTTCCAGAAAGGATAAAATAACCAATTCATGGAGACAATCTATAGTGATACCCATACACAAAAAGGGAGCTAGGGATGACCCCAAAATGTACTGTTTGCGTTTATGACGAATTCGTCATATACAATATTTTGCAATATAATCTTGGTAGACATTAGATATTGGAATAGAGAAAAGAATATACTAAGTAAACAACAAACAGGTTTCTGCAAGGGCATGGGGACAATCCAAAATGTATGGACGCTCCAATATTTAATTAGATCATAATATTTATGTGGTGTTTATTGACTACACTAGTGTGCTTAACTGCGTCGATGGACATAAACTATGGGAAGAATTATAAAAATGGGACTTTCCATCTCCAAGCTTAAATCTCATGAAGCAAATGTACCAATTTACTACAGTCAGAATTAGACTCAATAATATGTGTAAGCTTTCAGATCCTATTAATACCGAAAATGGTCTAATAAAGGGCTGTGTTTTAGCCCCTGTTCTTTACAATTGTTACATAGCGGATATGAATACAGCTTTGATATAACTTAATACATTTCCTCCTTGTATTTTTGCACAACCCCTATCCTGGTTGCCTTATGCACAAAATACTGTCCTTCTGGATAGTTTGAGAAACCAGAAGGTGTCTTACCCGTTAGTCCCCAGGCATCTGTCATCCAGATGGCCAGGACACGGCCATCACTTTTAGATCCCGTTCCTCGGGGTGGCCCAGTGGGGGAAAATCACCTGGATGGGGGTCTTCTGGAAGTGGGACACCGAATGGTGAGATGCAGTATCCCCTTCCCGGTAACACCTTTTACCCATCCTTCCAAGTAGGATACTTAGGAACTCATCCCCCCACTTTTCCAACCCAAACACTTTCTCACGGACAGCCCACTGAGAGAGAAAATTGCCTAACACTCGAGCCGTACACCTGACATGTCCCAACACAAGGGTCAGGCAGAGTCAGGCAATTACTGATAATTACACACACCTGACTTCCATCACACTTCCCCACACAGATAAAAGGTGGAACAAGGCAAAACGGACAAGGAAGCAGCAGTTCCGAGATGACAGTTTAATACGAGGAGAAAGCTGGCAAGACCAGAGAGGGTTGCAAGGAGGGAAGTGCCCCTGACCTTATAGGAGGAAGCCGCTACTTTCACGAGCCCTCAAGAATAAGAAACATAAGAGCCAGAGATAAAGCTGAAGAAAGGTGCATTGTGTGTCGAAGGTACCCAGGGCACTCCCACGTTGCTAGCTAAGGCGGAGAGGAGCGATTGCCGCCATGGTACTGTCCTTGGCTCCTACAACAAAGCACCGCCAGTAAAGTCAGCACAGCCGTTGAGTCAGGGAGACTGATAGCAGACCGGTCTGTGTTAGAACCAAGGTTACAAGCAGCAATTTTGTATGAAGCAATCTGAAGAAACTGTGTGAAGCGTATGTGATGAGCAACGCAAATATATTTTAACATCCAAGGAGTGATTGAACTTTGGAAGCCAATATAGAAACCATATACAGAGTGATCCGGCACCACGTTGGTGCTCATTCCAAGGTCTCTGTGAGGTATCCAATTGAGAGGTGGCAAATGTGAATCGTGAAATCGAAGTTGTCATGCAGTGCGTCAAGCTAAATCCTGTGCACATTCAAAAGTCTAACTTAGCTAATACAACTGCAATTGGTCCGAGCCCAGCTGAGGGAGACTGGTTGTGTAAGAGGAAGGATCTGAGTTCGGCTGAGGGGGATCCGGGGTGAACCATGAGTCATCCAAGAAAGGATATTCCATGAACATTGGAGAAGGGGATCTGAGCCCAGAAGAGGGGGATACAAAGTAATGATTGTGGTATAAAAAGGATCTGAGCCCGGCTGAGGGGAATCCAGGGTAAAGAGTGAATCACCTAGCTTGAGTGCTTGTAAGAGGAAAGGAACTTCTCGTTTGATTTGGTACATCAGGCCCTCTGCATCAAGAGACTTTAATAACTGAAAGAGGCTTGGCCACAGAGGACCCTGATGCTGGTAATGGAATGTGTGCTTGTGCCGCAGAAGCCTGAGAGTGTGCTATGCTAGAGTGTACCACCTTATCCCGTGCTGAAAACATGGGGAAGGGAGGCCAATGGCCTGAAGATCGTGACATATAATTTTGTGAACACTTCCTTATTTTTCATAAACACTACTGTACACTATTTGTATTTAGCGGTAAGGATTGGCAATATTTATTTTAGCATAGGCCCTTATATTTTGACGAGACTCCACTAGCACTCCATTATTATTATTTGATGGTCATAGTTTGCTCCCATTTGTAGATTTAGGATTAGATAGGCGTTTATCATACCTTTGTTAAAGTTCAATAAACACTCTTGAACTGTGGTAAGTTGTGTCTGTCTTACTATTGATGCCATGCCTTTCTTACAATAGGGCACCTATTCACTTGCAAAGGGTATTAAATACCATAATTAAATATTCAGAAGAAAATCAAGTTCAAATTAATCATTCAAAAACTAGAATTATGACTGTAGGTATGAGGAAGAATAAAAGCTTTAAGTGGGGCATGCTTCCTCATCCCATAAAAGTGGTGACTAATTATCTCTACCTGAGTATTCCTATGGGAAATACAATAATAGTCAATACCTCGAAAAAAGAATGTTGCAAAAACAGTAAGTACATTTGGAGCGGTTAAACAATGTATACAAAAAGGGGGCGGGTGATTTTCCATAGAAGGATTAATACAAATATATACAACTAGTATTGCTATGGGCACCATATAGGGTATGGAATGTTTTCCTGATAACTCCCTCTCATACATTAAAACATTAGATGGTAAGATCTGGAGATCGGTCTAAGGCATAGCCTCTGGAGACCCCATAGAGGCAGTCAGACTGGAACTTGGTCTCGCTTATCTATCTACCTTGATAAATATTAAACAGGCTTTTCTTTACTTGAGGATTCTGTCTGAAACTGATAATAATTACTCTGTATTTAGCCTGTTCTCTTAATTAAAAGAGTAGAATCAGTCAATGGGACCCTTTTTAGAATGTGTTGAATCGTGTTATAGGTTTTTGTATGGATATTGATTGGAAGCTCAACATATATTTTAATTTTAGACTTCAAACTAATTACAAAAAAAGTCATTAATTTGGAATTGCATTGGAAATGTGCAACATCTAGACACACAAAACGTTTATAAAATATAGGAGAGAAGTTCCCTGTCAAATATATTAGTAGATTTAATGATCCAAGTCTACGCAGATTTATGATGAAATTAAAATTTGATTTGCTGCCATCCCATTTTTGGATCGTGAAAGAAATGTCAGCTGAAGATCTAATGTATTGTTTTCGTAAGCTAGAATTGGAAACGACCCGTTATTTACTAACATAATGTAGATGCCTTTTCTTTTACTTTGAGCAAGCATATAATAAATGTATTGGTGATCAATGTTGGTCTTATGTTAACTCTTGTAACTCAGTGGTTTTGTCTAAATCTGTTTTCTTTTTATGGACTTGATTACAGGTTTTATTAGAGTTTAAAACTAAATTATAGTTTAGCAAATGTGATCTTTTTTAATCTGTTTTTTCTTTTTACGAATGTTAAATTGTTTCTTCTTTTAAGACAAATGTGCAAAAGGTTTATTTTGTAACCATGTTCAATGGTTAAAAAACAAAAAAACAGTGGGACAGATGAGAAAGAGTGGTGTGGTGGTAGTAGTGTACTGTAATGAGGAAAGGTGTTGTAGTGGTAGTGTAGTAATGTGGTGAAGAAGATTGAGGTGGAGTTAGGGGACTGTGATGAGGAAGAGGGATGTGGAGGTTATATATGTAAGATTACTATTCAGTACTGGGATGAGGAAGAGGGATATAGGAGTCCAGGTAGGATTGCTAACTAGGTACTGTGATGAAGAAGCAGGAGGTATGATCATATAGATCTCTTCCTTGCTGACGTTAGGCGTGAATCGGATTTTCACTGTTAAGCCACGTGAAAAGCTTGTCCAATCAAAACAAAGGATATAGTAAACAAGCATCGACTTCCTCTGGTCTTTCGTTATGCACTTTTCATTGAACTAATTAAGCAATTGTAAGCATTAAACACCCCAAAAATACTAATAGTCCCACAATAATGCTATCCCACACATTTTAACTTTATTTAGGAAGGTATCCCTGTTATTTTTTTATATTAAAAAACAGATTGCTTCCTAAATTAACTTAAAAGTCTCCTCTTCCCCCTAACTAGCAATCACAGCGATTGTCACATCTCAATAGTTTTTTTTTTGTCATTCGTAACGATTCTTGAACTCGAAAAAAGGCTAGAAAAAAATAAACAAAACTACACCATCCCCAAACCTTCACAAATCATACTTTCTTACCCCGCCCACATGCTCCCTGGCCTTACAACTTGCCCTTCTCACACCCCTTATATCATTTTAGGGCACTTTCCAATATCAATTCGAGAACTTAATTCTCAAATCGGGTAGTGCCATGTTTTCAGAAATGAAAAAGCTTGGCACCGGCAATGCATCATGGGAGGTATGACTAACTTTTTTGGGTACAGGGGAACCCCTCTATATGCCAAATAAAAAAAAACGATTGGATGGATTCACAGTAAATCAACAAAGGATTTCCTTTGAGCGCTTTGTGCCCAATTTGTTTATTTGCCGCAAATCCGTCCAGCGGTTTGAGCTGTGCACTTTTCCATTCATTTTTCCTTTGGGGAAAATGAATGGAAAAGTGAAAAACCCTCCCTTGTTTTTGATTCTTTATATCTTTTGAACTGTAGCACAGATCTGCACGATGCACAGCATTATCCAGTTCTGAGAGGGCTGGGCCCCAGATTAGGAATGTCAAATGGCATGCTGATCGTCCTACGGCTCAAATGTTATTTGCCACAGAACTATAGCGTGGCTCTATATATGTTAAGTTCATATCTAATTCGACCAAATTTACCACTATTCAAATTAGTTTTGTGGAAGTACTGAATTCCATTGATGCACACAAATGTTAAAAAGTGCACATGATCATCTTTTATGACGCAGAACTAAAAATATTTTGTGAGCATTGTAACTTTGACTTTCACTATGACAGAAAGATGGTAACATAAATATGAGGTAAATGTTTTCTGAATCCCTTTTTTAATTCCACAAATCTCTTGTTTTGACTAAGGAGAAGGTAGGCACCAGTCATATGAAAAGATAATGCTTATGTAATATGACCTGTAAGGGGCAATCACGAGAAAGTACAGTTCTTTGAGGACAAATGGTTCTTGGAACAAAGAAAAATAAGGTGCTGTATTACCTTCAACTCTCTCTTCCTAAATATCTTCCTTCTCAAGCTCTTTGCTCATCCGCCTCCAACTCCCTCAGAGTCAGTCGCTTCTCCAAGCAGCGAGTTGGTTGTAGATCTCTTTCTTCTGCTGGGGCCTCTCTCTGGAACAGCCTCTCTGAAACTTGAGAACCATCTCCAGTTCTGGAAGTTCCTGAAGACCTTCCTCTTTGCTTCTGCTTTCTCTCCTCCTCTCCCCTGCTTATCTCCTGGCTGAATCTGAAACTGCACTGGTTACCTGGCTACCCTCTGATCTCAGGCCCAGGTCCCCTCCCCGCCAGTTGCACACCTGCACTGCCTTTGTGGAAATTCTTGCACTCTGGGACTGTTTCTGTATCCCTACAGCCCGTACTAGCACTTGACACCTGATGTCTGCACTTACCCTTGTACTTGCCACCAGCTGGCCGCACTTTTATATATTGTCTTTATTTATTTTACTCTTATCCTATGTACTGCACTGCTCTTTCCCCATTCCCCCCGCACTTTTCCCCCTCCCCTCCCGCCCTGCACTTGTGCGATCTCAATTTCACCTGGCCTAGGAGGATCGTTGTCTGTCTTCCCTCTGTTCCCCCTCCCTTGCCTCGTTGTGCCTTGAAAAACTTGTCCATATCATATGTATTGCTGAGTTGAGGTTTTACCAGTGTACATGATATGATATATTTTATTTGTATCGCGTTCATACACAAGTGTTTCCGAGCGCGACGAGGCAAGGGAGGACAAAAACATCGATCTTACTAGGCCCAGTGACATTGAGAATGTGCAAGTGCAGGGGAGAGGGATGGGGAAAAGTGCAAGGGGGAGGAGTGGAGAGTGCAGAGCAAGGGATAAAACAACAACTGGTAGTGCAGCCAGCAAGGTGGCAAGTGCAAGGTTAAAGCTCAGACAAGTAGTGTCAATAAGTGCAGGTAAGGGGGTGTGTAGGGTTGCAGATACAGACCCAAGTGCAAGAGTTGCCAACAGGCAGTGCAGGTGTGTGGCTAGGGTGGTCACGGAGCTGGGCCTGAAAATCGGAGGGTAACAGGAGCCCCCTGCCGAGGCGGACAGATCAGCAGGGGAGAGCAAAGGCAGAAGCAAAGACAAAGCTCTTGAGGTGCTTACGGATGCAAAGATGTTTCTCCTCAAGTTGCAGAGAGGCAGGGAGGCTGTTGCAGAGGGAGGCCCCAGCCAAGGAAAGAGTTCCACCCCCCAACTTGTTGCTTGGAGAAACGATTGACCCTGGAGAGTTGGAGGTCGAGGAGAAAAGAGCTCGAGTAGGACGGTATTTACGGAGGGAGAGTTGAAGGTAATGTGGACCCAGGCCCCAGAAAGCCTTGTGGACAATGCAAAGGGTCTTGAATTTAATCCTTGCAGCCACTGTGAGGAGAAAAGGAGAGTCGAAGATGGCCCTGGGGTTCTTACCCTCACAGGTGGGAGCAGGAAAAGGCCCAAGGGAGGCCGGCCAGAGAGTGGCAGGAAAGGAAGGTGCAGGTGTGCCTGAAAATGAGCCGAGTGTCATCTGCATAGCACTGAAAGTTGGGGCAGAGAGCAGCAATGCGTTGGGCGAGAGGTGCCAGGTATTGGTTGAAAAGCCAGAGGGACAGGTTAGACCTCTGGGGCGCTCTGCAGGTAGAGGGTGAGATAGAGGGAGGAAGGACCCAAGTTGGACATGGGAAGGTCGATCACAGAGGAAAGAGTTCCGCCAGGCCAGGGCATGATCGGTGATACCCAAGTTATCACAGAGACTGTTGAGCAGGATGACATGGTTGACCATGTCAAAGGAAGAAGAGAAATTGAGTAGGATGAGGACAGAAGAGATGTTAGAGTCGAGGTTGGAGAGCAGGTTCTGTGCTTCTGGCAGCTCTGAAGCCAGACTGATTGTCATGGAGACAACCAACAGAATCGGTGTGACGATTAAGCTGGGAGATGGCCAACTTTTCCAGGAGATTGCCCTGGAAAGGAGTGATGGAGTTCGGGCGATAGTTAGCCGGGCATGAGTGGTCGGCTATGGGTTTCTTGAGAAGAGGGTGCACAAGAGAGTGCTTCATAGGGTAGGGGAAGGCTCCAGAGGTGAAGTAGAGGTTGCAGAAGTCAGCCAGAGCAGGACCATGTAATCCAGATGAAATTGTAGATTACCTGGAGCATGAATTGCCTTCTAAAAGGTATCCTTTCCAATATTTTTTGCAGCCAATGAAGTATGTTTGACCTTTAGACAGGCTTTATTTCACCTTTATTAGTGTGCAGCATATGGATCTCTATTGGGTGTGTTTATCATATCTTGAAACAGGGCCAGATATTTTTTTTACTCTTCTGCATACTTTGCATTGATGTCACAAGTGCTGTAGTTTTCAGTTATGTCTTTGGGGATGTCATGAGTGTCCTCATGGGCTGTGCAACGGGATTAAGCTTCCAACACCTGCTGAATTTCAGGTGTTTTATTTGCATTAAACCAGTACCTTAACAGAAATTCAACTAAAGCTATTTCTGTGAATATATAGATAGCTGTCTTTACCGGAAGCAAATGGTTTAAAAAACAGCAGTAATAGTTCCTCAGAAGCCAATGCAAATAAAACCTGAACCCATTTTTGAAAAAAGAAATGCTCTCAAAAATATTTCTACATTGGTAACATTAAATAATAGCCCGTATATTGACACCTGGGCTTACAAAAAAGTATTAATACTATTTTATTGGCCATGTCATTTATATAGTGCCTTTTACCATTATTATAGTCTCAATGCGCTTGTGGTGGGAACGCCCTCGGGGACCAAAGAACAGAATGTTGGAGGTCATGGAGTAAGATTACAATGCGTGTGTGCATTTGGCCAAATAAGGCTTAGCAAGGCTGGCCAGGCTTTGGTGAAGAGCAACCCATGAGGTCAGGCATGTGGATGAGTGCTGAGAGGAGGAGTCAGGAGATGGTGTGAGTGCTAGTGGCTCCATATGTGTTCAGCGTGCCCGAATTTGTCCTAGTACTGCGCTTCATACTGATGTCAGAGGTGTTGAGGCATAGTCTGGTGTAAGTAGACAGAAATTATGTGACGAGCACGACCACATTTTGTCATAGTCTTGGCTGTTTTCTGATGTGTGCGGATAGCCATGCCTGCGGCTAGTGTCCACCAGAGTGGTGCGCTTATACGTACCTAGCAGCTTAGTTGGTAATTTCATTCATTTATTTGTCATTTGTATAGTGCCTTTCATCATAATTATGGTCCTAGCGCACTGTTGGTTGAACGCCCTCAGAGGACCGCAGTTCAATATGGGGAAAATTGGGAGGTGCTATTATGCATGTGTGCATTTAAGCCATTAAAGTTATTTGAGGGTGGCCAAGAACCTGCTAGTCCCCCATGTCTGAATGGTGTGGGGATGGGCAGAACTGAGGTATACTACGTACTAATCTGGGTGTATTGTGTTGATGGAGACAGAGAGTTATGTGGGAAGCTTCAATTTTAGTTGGTCCTTATGGGTAGCTTTGTTATTATGGCAGATGTGTTGTGCAATAGTGTTTGTTGTATGTGAGTGCAGGGTGTGTGGGATGAGCCTGTGCCTTTCACTAAGTTATGCTGGTGCGATGTGTGGGAGGAGAAAATTGATTAGTTGTACAAACAATAATGCCTACATCATGGGCTCCATCTGCGTACCTTTCAAAATTGGGCTAAATGCGGGCTATGGCTACCTTACCCACTTGGGTTAAAATTAAATGCAAACATATAGAGCTACCTTACACATTTCGGTTCAATGCAAGATATGGCTGACTTACACAAATGGGTTAAAGCAAGATAAGGCTACCTGACCCAATTAGGCTAAATGCGAGATATGGCTAACTAATACAAACAGACTAAATACGATGTATGGTAGACTAACATAAATAAATGGTCTATGTTATAATAGGTATTTTTTTTTTTAAATTTCAATTATATTGGTTTTGTAAAAGTTTGACATTCAAATATATGCAAGTTACATCTCGTGGTTCAAAAAGGCGAGCCTATACAGTGAATTACATTCTCATTTATCGTGTGTAGAGTCTTTAGAAATCAGATAATTAACAGGTAAGAACAACAAAACCCATTCTATGTTTCTCATTATGTCCCACCCCCAACCCCCTCACATAAACTCAGACCTGGGAACGAAGAGAGCATTGAATAATACCAATAAACCGCCATTGCACTCGTGGCTTCGGGCAAAGAAGACGCACAATGATTCAAAGTTCCAACACAACAGGCTCGTCATGCGATAAACCAAATTGACACGAAACTCAACAGTGTTTTGCACACAATCCTTTCACGAAGCATACGCGGATCGAAACTCAGACCAGGCGTTCTCAACAATAGCACGATCTCCGTGTAAGGCTGCAGTCATGCATTCCATTCTATAAATGCTCAGTGCGACCGCCAGCCATTCAGTTTTGCTGGGGAGTGCGGGCCTTTTCCATGTCATGGTAAGACATGCTCGTGCAGCCATCAGGAGACCCTGCACCATCTTGCCTGCCTTCACAATCTTGTCATCTGATTCAATTAGGGCAAACAAAATGAGCAGTGGTTGCTTCTCTCTGTCTTCTTCATCTAGGTCCCTGATCCAGCTAAGGACCTCTGACCAATAGGTTTGAACCAATGCACATCCCCACCACATATGCCAGTAATAGGCCCGCTTCCCACATCCCCTCCAACAATGTGGGCTTACTCCCTGGTACATTTTGGCAAGCCGGATTGGGTCGTAGTGCCATCTATATAATAACTTAATGCCATGCAATTTATACTGACATGATAAGGAAGATATCGCCGTTCGTCTGCATATTTGCAACCATAGCTTTGGTGAGATTTGCCTACCCATATCTGTTTCCCATCTGCCCTTGAGTGCCAGGGAGGGTTTAATATCAATTTCAATCAATGCCAGGTACATAGCACTTATCAAACCTCTGGAGCCCGTGCATAAGTCGAGGATTCTCTCAAACGGGGTAAGATCTCTCTGTAACTGCTCTTTCCATATTGGTCTAGTCATTACCCCCTTGAGTCTCAGATACAGAAAGACCGAGAGCGTACCTATGCCAAGGGCCTCTTGTAATTCCTGAATGGTTATAAAAGAGCCATTTCGGCGTAATTGGCCTGCCCTCTCTAGCCCCGCCTGGTACCAGGTTTCAAAGCTTCCCGGTTCAGGAATTGCATCGCAAATCCCGGGTGACCAAAGATGTCCCAGGGGAGAGGGCCATGTCGTGACTCCCACCATTTTCTTGCCCGGTTTCCATATTGACCATATTGTGCCTATAATAGGGTGAGATTTAACGCTATTGCGTAATTGAGGCCCAGGCACCCACAGCCATTCACATAAAATAAAGGGGCGGAGATGGTAGTTATCGAGCGCTATCCACTGGGGCTCAGACCGTTGCCTAAAATGTGGGACAAGGACCATGAGTTGAGTCCCTCTATAATATGTTTCAATGTCTGGGAGACCCACCCCAGCGTTGTCCTTTCGAAGTTGGAGGAGGGATCTCGGGATTCTCGGCTTTTGACTTTGCCATAGGAAGCTTAGTAACAACCTTCTCGTATCCGTGAAATATTCTGGAGGCATTTTGATGGGGAGCATTTGGAACAAGTATAATATCTTGTGGAGAAGGACCATTTTTATAGCATTTAGACGGCCTAGCCACGAGATGGTAAGCTTGGACCACCTTAGGACATCTTTTTGAAGAGCTAATGACAATGAAGGGAAGTTGGCCCCATATAGGGATCCCAGATCACGGGTGACGTTGATGCCCAGGTATCGGAGTGTGGTGAGGCTGACTTTTACTCCCAAGGGGGCGAAGCGTTCGGCCTCAGAATCTCTACGTCTATCAATCGGGAGAAGGACAGATTTCCCTGTATTAATTTTCAGACCCACCAGCTCGCCATATTCTTCAATTATGCAGAGCGCAGCCGGGACCGATTCTAAGGGGTCGGTCAAATGTAGTAAGATATCATCGGCGTATAGGCCCAGTTTGTATTCTAGATTGCCTACTGTGATACCCTTTACTCTATTATCATTTCTCAACTTTTGCGCCAATGGCTCAAGTGACATTACAAATAGGATTGCTGACAGTGGACAGCCCTGCCTTGTCCCCCTTTCGAGGGGAAACCAACGAGAATAGCCTCCGTTCACCGTCACTGATGTTGTGGGGGAACTGTACAGTGCTTTAATGGCACGGCAGAGTTTTGGTCCCAGCCCATATGACACCAATACCCTTTCTAGAAAATCCCATGAGACCCGGTCAAAAGCCTTCTTGGCATCTAAGGACAGAAGAGACGGGTCCCCCTCCATTTCCTGTGCTTCATGGATTAAGTGCAGCGTTTTCCTCATAGTGTCCGCGCCCTGTCTTCCAAGGACAAATCCAACCTGGTCAGAGTGTATCAGCCTAGGGAGGTGTGTTTCAAGCCGTGCCGCAATCACTCTAGCGTATACCTTAGCATCGATGTTGAGGAGGGAGATGGGACGGTAGGAGCTACAGTACCTGGGATCCCGACCTTCTTTTGGAATAACAGCAAGAAGGGCTTGTGAAAAGGACAGAGGTGCTTGGCCTGTGTCAAAGATGTGATTAAACATGGATGCAAGAAAGGGGGCAATGAGGGGGGAGAACGTCTTGTAAAACCCGGGCGTGAATCTGTCATCGCCTGGGTCCTTTCCCACTGTCAATCTCTTGATAGCGTCTGTAACTTCCTCCTCCGAGACTGGCGTATCTAGGGGCGCTGCCTCCGTGGATGTGAGTGTGGGGATCCGTGTTTCCTTCAAGTATGTGTCTATACTTCCACAAGAAAACACTGGGAGGTAGAGGGAAAACTTGGAGTCACAGGCAAACCCTCGCATAAAGGGTGGAACCCTTGAAATATACAAACTGGCCCGTGAATCACAAAATACTGCTCTCTTAGAATGGATAGGGGATACTAGCCCATGTACTCATCTGTCAATATATTAGTCAATAATGCAAAATACCAGAGTTAGAAAATCTAAAACCATTACATATTTTAATTTGAAATTTCATACACATATTTCATATGAATTGAATACACCAGTAAATTGGAGAATACTCTCATTGAATAAATCAAGAGTACTAAATACAGAGAAAACAAGGACATAAACAGAAAAAATCACCCCACAATAATGATGCAACGTAATTCCACAAATGCAACCCATAAATGGGTGCCTAGGTGATCGAGTGGCTTATACACAGTGATAATACGTGATCAAATTTCACTTACTAACTATTCCACTAATCACCATTCGTACCATACACTCTCATTAATAAAATATGCTTCATTCATCCACATACACACAAATCAGACATAATTAAAAAACACACCCAACATGTTTCTTTCCTCCAACAAGATATTCTGGGAAATTCATCAGGGGCGGACTAAAAAAACAGAATCATTGCATATTAACAGTAATTAGTTTCTGTTAAACTTGAAAATTCTCTTCAAAGTCCAGGTACTTTGATAAACTGCAACTCCAATCTTTGTATTCGGGGAGTTACACGTGGAAGACTTCACGGGATGGTATCCCCAAAATATGAGGCAAGTTACCCACACCACATCGAAGTAGTCGTCGTTGAAAGATGCGACGTTAGTAATACATATCAGCCTTTCCGGATAATAAATTCTAGTTCCAGCAGATAGTGCCGAGAATGTCCTCCAAAGGGAATTGCACTAATGAACCCAATGACGGTGTTGGGTAGCCAGCTCTCACACGACCGATCTGGTGCAAGGTCTGTGTCGCAGATGCTCGAGGTTAAGCTTATGGCTATCCAATTGGAACAACCAGAAGGCGCGTGAACTCTGTGTGTGTTCCGCCAAGTCCTGAAAATCAGCTGGTCGGGGCGGTGTACCGCCTCTTCTGGCGTCTTAATGGCCGATCAATCAGCGCGTGTGTCAGTTCACACCATAGGTCGCCAACTGTACAGCTCCTCTGGCGTCTGTTGTCCCGATCCGTGTTGGTATCTTTGTCTATACTTCCTACATGTGGGGGAGTCGCACGTGTATAAGTCTTCGTAAAAGTAGGCAAATGCTTCCTGTATGTCTTCGGGGGATGTGACTATCGTGTCGGTGAGGGTACCATCCGTTCTTTCAATTAAGTCAACCCATCTCTCCGCCTTCTGTGCACGAAGATGGGCTGCCAACAGGGCGTCAGCCTTGTTGCCCTTCTCATAATATTTTTGTTTAAGGTACTCTAAGGTCTGGGCTGTTTTGCCCGCAATAAGTATTTTCAACTCTTCCCTGAGACGTCTGACTTCAGCGATATACTTGGATCTCTCAGATGGAGAGGACTGTGTCATATCTTGAGCCTTCCCGAGCCTCTCCCTAATGCCTTTCTCTATCAGGGCACGTTCTCTTTTTTTATCGGCTCCTTCCTTAATAAGTACTCCCCTCAGAGTTACCTTAGCGGCCTCCCACACGTTTGTCTTCCCAACTTCCCCTGTGTCATTGGTAATAAAGAATTGCTTGATCTTGGTTTCGAAAGTTTCCCTGAAGACCGAATCAGCCCATAAGGAGTCATTACATCTCCATTTGGTGTTTCAGGGGGCCAGACCATTCCAGGATATATCCACCATCACCATATTGTGATCCGTCCATGCAGAGGGTTGTATAGTGGCCGCCTGCAACGTGCGCAAGAGGTGTTCTGAGAGGAAGATGTAATCGATGCGCGTGAGTGTGTCATGGGGGAGAGAGTGGAAAGTGAAGCCTCTTTCCATCGGGTGCAAATGGCGCCAGCAATCAGCGAGGCCAAAGAGATCAAGGGTTATTTTGATGCCTGCCTCATTTCTGGTACCGGGTGGGTCTGCTGCATCGGCTTTAGTTTGTGTATCCATTGAACTGTCCATCCATGCATTGAAATCCCCACCGAGAACCGTGTGTCCCCTAGCCATCCCAAAGACTTTCTCAGTAATTTTATGAAGAAATCTGTTTTGCCCCTGATTAGGTGCGTAAAGCGTAGCAAGGGTGACTATTGTGCCCCGTATGTTTCCGGTGACTGTGAGGGCTCTCCCTTCCTTATCTGTCCATGTCTCCAGAATTGACATCCGTCGGCTTTTGCGTATCAGAATCCCCACTCCCGCTTTCTTTAAAATACCAGAGCTCCAAAAGGTGGGCCCAACTATTAGATCAGATCTTCTAGTTGGAGGGTCATCTATGTCCGGTTGGGCAATAGGTGATGAATGTTTTTGTGCAGTCGACACTTGTTGCCGGCTCTTCTGTGTCTCTGTTCCTTGTATTAATGCCTTCATATCGTCAGACAGTGGTCCTTTCTGCTTCGTGGCCTGCTTTGCCATTGTCTGTTTTATTGTGGAATAATGAGGGACCCACTTAGCTCCAAATCAAAAGCACAACGATGGCCTTCTGCGTGCCAGAAGTCCAGAGTGAGGGTTCTCCACTGCCAATACTGTGATGGGAGCGCCTTCACCCTATGTCTCACCCATTAGGTTCTCATGTGTTGTACCTCCGCTCCCCTCGTTTCGCACTCCCCCTACACTTATCCATCGTGGCAGGGTACCTTTCAGACCCTCAAACACTACCTCCCATGTGGCATATTCCCGTCCAGCAGCGCAGTGGGAGGGAGGGGGTTGCCTGGCCAGCGTCCTGGTGCTGATTCTCCCCTCACTCTGAGATCAGCTAGCCTTGTACACTTGCGCAGCTTTTATGTAACCAGCAGGAGGGGCACTACCTGGGGTCCCTGCTAGGTCAAGCAGCCTTTCTGCTTCAAGGTTATGCCATATGATGTCATCGTTTCCAATGTCTCACCACCACCAGCTCTGGAAGGTCTGCTGTTGTCGAGTCAATTGCCTGCACCCCTGCCTTCAAATTCCGCTTCCCGGGGCCACTTATAACCTCTGGAGCCAATCAACCCTCCATCAGTCATGCAGGTGCCGTATACGCATAATTCGTCCGATGGGCACCGCTGCGTAGGATCGTTCTCCTGCACACTCCTCATCTTGCGGTGGGTGCGTGCCGATATAAGCTGCACTTCGGCTCTTGCCGCCACATCAGCGCCTTGCTGGCTCACCCCCTGCGCCGGTTTCCAACATCGGTCTCGGAGCTCCGCTGGTGGGGGCGCTGCATAGTCCTCACTCCGGCGGGAGTTACCCACCTGCAGGGTCCGCTCCTCCTCTCCATCAACTTATCATGGCTACCGTCCTCCGGGACCTGCCGCTCTGCAGTAAACACTGCCGTCTTGAGATCCACTCTCACTGCTGGCTCATATTGCGACATATATGTTTCTGCCTCCCTTCAGTGTGGGCTGCCATTTTGTGGATGGGGAACCAAACCTTCCGCATGGCCGTTTCAAGACATTCCCTGGGCAGAACTCCTCAAAACCTCAGGGGTCACCCTCACCACATGGCACACCGTCCCTTTACTTATGGAGTATGCACCGCTACTTTAAGTGGGGGGAATAGGGCCTGGAATGGGCTCGGTCTCGGGAGCTTAACGGAATGGCATCCAACGGCATCGCCATCTAGCACAAAGTTAGACCGTTTTACTGGGTTTCCCTATGAATGTGAGGATGCTTTGGAATAAAAGAAAACTGAAAAAAACAAATGTAATTTTTGGAAAATAAATGATGCTAAAAGTAAAATTAACCTTTTGTAAGTACTTAGAATTTATGAACGGCTAGTACACCAAGATGTTTCTTAATTTGTATCGGTTTAGGGTAAAAAAGGAGCCTGGTATGTTTTAAAATATGTTTAAAAAAATAATAGTCTTGTGGCATGGCCAACCACTGAAGGCCATGCAGGTGCTTCTCCTGGGAGCTCTGTGAGCCCAATGCCGGACTGAGACACTGACACCGATCAATGGAAGGATGATCGTGAATGAATGCCGCAGATACTGAGAGAGAACCCCACTGGCAACCCAGCACATGCATTTGATGAGCGGTGGGCCCTGGAGGCTGCAGGCTGAAGTGCTCAGGAAGGAGCGAATGCGGCGATTAAGAAGCTTGCATGCCTCGATGGCCCCCGCTGCAGACAGCCCTGAATTGATCAATCAAATGGAGATTGACAGAAGGTGCGTTCGGGACAGGGCGAAAGTGGGGATACCCACTGAGGGTCCCTCCTATCTCCAACGTGGTGCAGACATGGGCAAGTAGCCCTGTAGGGATTGCAGCAAAGTGGGGTATAGCTTGAGAGCTGCAGCGATTTTTCTGCCGGCAATGTGTACCAGAGACGAACCCCGGGATCGTAAGGTTGGGAGGGTCTGGAGCACTTCTTCTTCGCCTACCCGGTCTGTGTGTATTCAGCCTGACCCCGTGAAACAAGCCTTCCACGTGAAGTGAGGTTTTCTTGCCCCCACCTCCCCTGTGGGACAGTCTGAAGCTGAGGGGATTGAAGTAGGAAGCCTGCAGGGTGAATACAAATAAGGCAGCCCTTCATTAGAAAAGTGTGGTATGGGGTAGCGGAGTTGGGACTGATCTGTGATTGCCTGATCTTAGCCAGGGGAAATGGAAAGCAACAGAGGACTTGGTGTAATGTAGTCCTGGCTGCATGGCGGAAAATGGAGTAAATGATAATGGTAAAGAGGCCAGCAAAACAGAAGGGATTGCAATCGGGCGATACTAAAAGCCTAATGCAGGCGCAAGAAAGCGCCAATAAACATCACCAGTAGTCAGCGGCGCAAGTCCACTTCCTGTGGCAACAGTTGAGTGCAGAGGATGCCCCAGCCACGAAGAAAGACGTATAACTCATGTTGGCAGAGCTGAAGAGAGATATCACTGATATTGCTGCTACTCTGGGGAAATGCATTGGGGACCTAGACAAACGTGATGGCAGCGGAGGGAAGGCTGGCAGAGGTGGAAATACTCTCTGTGAACAAGCACATGAGCAGGCTGAGCTGTCAGAAAGAATGAAGGGTATGGAACAACAGATGGAGTTTATACTCGCAAAACAGGAGGATGCGAAAAAATAAAATAAGGAATAAAATCAGGATATGGGGAGTTCCTAAACAAATGACTCATGGTGAGCTGGAGGAGTACGTGAATCGCTGTTTTTGCCACATCCTGGATAACATGGATGACTTGGAAATTGTTCTGGATACGACGCACTGTGTCTACTCTGCATCAGCAAAAGAACCAATGCGGGTACATTTTGTCACATAAAGAATAGCTAATCTGGAAAACCAGTAAATATAATGTGATCCGTTTCCAATTTCGATTTTCCAGGACCTTGAACAAGCAACACTACCGAAAAGCAAGGGCGTGTGAATGGTCCCAGGTTGTCTCAGTGAAAGAGGTTTACAATGTGGTCCTATTCATATAGGTTGATATTTGAATACAAGGAGAACACCTACAACATTGCAAGGGAGGAGGAGGTGGCGATCTTGATGGACTTGAGGGATCTGGACCCATGGAGTGATTATTCAGCAGGAGTAGTATTAAATTGCAGAAGAGCGCCCCTGAGAAAGGAAGATGGAGGAGAGATTGTACAATCCATGAGAGGGTTAGTAGAGAAAAACTGACGCAAGGTGGGACTTGAGGGCGAGAAAAGGATCAGCCTATTGGAACAGATGTCGACAGGATTTGAACTGGTCGAGTGTTGTTAAGGATTTCAATCAGCCGACACGCACACCTTGGTCTTGGCCTAATATGTAGCACCCAACTGAGGTGCTTTTCTCCTTATTTATGTGGATTCAATTTTGGGATGATACACCACTCATATTGTTAGGGAGAATTCTCTGTAAGGTTAATTTCCCAAATCTATTGAGTCCCGCAGCAGCTTTGCTGGATTTTTGGGGTTTATTTTTTTCTCTCCTGCTAAGAGTGAGATTCTTTTTGCTCCCACTCTTAGACATGATTTGAGGTGTTCCTTTAACTTTCCATGTGTTTTATGGGCTATGGGGTCTTTTACTCCATAGGGTCTCGTGTTTTTTGATGTGGATTACACAGCACCCTTCGTGCCGTAACCCAGGGGTGTCATAGCGACCCCCCAACATAGACTCCATACCCTGGGACTGACTACTGTCTCCCAGGGCATGTAAAGTCACCATTGGCTTTGCTAGTCCCAAATTATGAACAGAAACCAATACAAACCATCATATTGTGGACGTACTGGTCGGGGCAATTCGATTGCCGCAGGGTCTGTTGTTCGAGGGGGCACATCTCCGTCCCCCCTGATCGAGTTTTGGCTGGTGGCAGTGGATACTACTTTTTATATTCGACCGCGAATATATCTCTATGGGATTTTCCCATGGTTTGAGGCTACCAACTTGAATTATTTAATTCTTATAGCCTCGAACATACCGCCGGTTTGTTTATTTAATATTAATTTGCCGGTTGGTATTTTTTGCCAGAACTCGATTCTAAAATGGCGTTTGTGTTCTCTTCTGTGACTCCAACCCAAGTCGAGCCCTTTGTTCCACTTTTTGGCGGGCTTCTCCACAGAAGCCTCCAAAAGTCTTGCCACTCTGGGTACCACAGGGGGTGTTGGAGGGGGTTTAGGCACCCTGGACTGAGTTACCTTGGTAACTCAAGTTGCACTCTTGTGTGATTGGCCCAAGTGGTGAGCCGGCCGGCTCACCACTTAGCATGTTTGATTGACAGCTAGACTGAGTGAATGGGGGTGTGCTGCATAAAAGCAGGGCTTTGGGGACTGGAACTTCAGAAGTCGCCACAGGACCTAAGAATCCGAGGAGGGAGAAGCTGAGCCGGCCTGCAAACGACGACACCACCGTGGAGCCCTGCTGAACCGTCTCACCACTTTTCCCAACGACAGAGGAGATCTCCAGCCCGGAGAGTCTTCTTCCTTCGAATGTTGGGGATAACCAGTCTACCTTCTTTTCGCCTTCCTGGAGCATCTCGTGGCCGCCTTGCCTGTGCCAAGCACCCCGGCAACCGGGATACCACGTTTTCACCACTACCGCAAACCGAAAGGGTAGTACCTTTGTACCGGAGAACTCCGCGGCTGGTTTCTTCCCTGGCAGTGCAACGACTTTCATCTTTCCTCCACGACGAGATCTTCTCTTCCTCTGGATGACGCTGCGACTTGCACCCACTGCCAGGAACAACTGTCCCCGCTGGAGGATCCTCTCTATTTAAGGTACCGTGTTCCGCCTGGCTTCCCTTGCAACTGATTGAACGGGGTGTATTAAATCCTCGTCTCTCGAACCTGGATTAGCCTGGGACACCCTAGCTAACTTTTCTGAACTGAACTAATCCTTTTTCGAACTACCTCCACAAACTTCGGAGACTCTGTGTAACTGTCTGATCTTGGGCATCTTCCGCCTGGCTCTCTGGAAAGTGGGCCTGGCACCTAAACTTCCTTGCTCACCAGTAGACTGTGCCTTCCTAACTTGCTGTGGTTCTTTAAAAAAGTGTTTAGTGTGTATGCTTCCATAATTCTGCTTTTCCCTCCCTTTTTATTTAACTTGTTGGAGTGCCATCGAACGTTAAGCGCTCACCTCTGTCTGGAAATAAGTGGTGTTAACTAAGACTTGTCCAGCATGTAATCAGGGATGTACATATGATAATAGTGATTGTGTTTTGAACTGGTCTTACCAATTTAGTGCTAGTGTGTTTTATAAGTGTGTGTTAAATAAATAATTATATACTTTTACACCCAAGCTCTGGTCAGTGTTTGCTTGTGCTACTGTATTTCTGTACCTATTTTGTATGCTCTGTATACTGCCTAACTCTTCTTGAGGGAAGTCTGACTGCTCAGCTACAGCTACAAAGTGAATCTGTGTGGTACAGACTGCTACCAAGTGGGTTTACTGCCAAACACCTGTAGTCTTAAATCTTTTGCAGTGGTCCCTAAGGGAACTGCACAGGTTTCTGCCTAACACATATCATGCCCCCTTTTCAAATACCGTGGGTCACAATGGACTATTTACCAGGCTAGTTGATCAAATGCAATATTTATTTATTTAAAATTAAAAATAAATCACACACTTTTCCATATGGGGCAGCACTCCCCAATGTTGTGATAGTAACAATGAGAATGTGGGCAATGCACTGGGTTTGACTTTTTAGTGGAACATATACACAGCCCAACAGGGAATAGAAACACTTTTTGATTTTAAGAAAGATAGCACTCAAGTTAGGATTTCCCCCTGCAAAGTTCCTTCAACTCACAAATAATCAATTCTGAAGGGATATAAGGAAGCAGCAGGTGATCAGGAATAATAAGCTGAAAACTGAATTCAAATCCGACCTTCCCTCCCCAAATAGGAGTGAAAAACGGATTTGAAACCCTTGAAATGTTAAAAAGGACACTCGGAAATGGATGGATAAAATAATGAATGTGTGCAAAAACCTTGAAACAAATACAGTTCTTCACTAAAGCAACAATGTAAAGGTACTAACAATCGCAAGCAATGGATTAGAAAGAACATACAGTTCGAAAAATGAATGGAAGATTTAAAACAGTTTACAATCAAAATGACACGTTAGAAACTTTGCAAATATTTCCGTTTTCTGTGTAAATTTACTAAAACGGTTTCTTTGAAAAACGGGTGAAATATTAATAGTTAATTAATAGTAAATCGCAATGTGGTTTTTTGGTTGGGGCATAGCTATAGATCAAAGGGACACTATGGAAGTGAAAGTAAGTCTCTAGCTGGTAAATTGAATGAGTTATGCATGATCTAAGAAGGTGCACTTTGATTAAATGAAGGCGCGAAAATGAAAAGAGAATCAGTTGTGGCAAGAATAGTTTTACTCTACACTAGAGTATTCAAGCTAGGCTACCAAAGAGGGACACAGTAAGCGCCAGGGTTGATTCGCAAGTTCAACCCCCTCGTCCCAACGCCCAACCTGGCGGAACCAGTCCAATCATTCGAAATAGGATTAATGGCTTAGGATTTCACAAGACAAAATTACTAAAGAGATGGCGCTAGCACTAGAAATCAAGGGCAGAGTTGGAAGATTGATAGTGACAGTTTGAACAAGGTATCAGGATAAGGATAGGTTGACTTGGAGAGTGGGATGAGGACAAAGACAAGATAGGCTATGGGTTTAGATGGAGTGGCAAGTCATACTCACAGTCCACTTTTTGGATTTTGGACAGTCAGCAGTTCTGGTCACTACATGGCAGGGCACCTGGCAAACAGGTGGGCAGTTCTGGTTACCGGGTAGCACTTCTCGACTGGCAATTCTGGTCACTGGATACCATAGGTCGTCAGGTTAGCAGGATGGCAGCAGCATGCCGTGAGTGGCAGCAAGCCAGGCTGGATAAGGATGCCAAAGGTACCACAATTTTCCCCTTGTTAATGGGACATTTAGTGGGTTTTTATATATTGTAGACCTTGCTGGGAATTGGATCAGCAATGCTTGGGTGCTGAAGTGGGCCCTGGAGTAGGAGCAGCAATGCTTGGCCTTGAAGTTGGAATCTGGATCTGGAAGATGACGGGTACAGGAACGCAGCGCAGGAAATCGGGAAGAGGGTCTGTCTGGAGTCCTGTCAGGGACCCTTTATATAGAGCATAGTGACATCATTGACTATATTGCTGGGCCAGCTTAGCTAAGCACGCCTTTAAACAACTGGATTGGACAATCAATGTTGGTTGCCACCCCTGGGTTGTACCCAGTTTATGAGGTTGTATTGTATGATGGAAAAAGACTTCCCACAGACCTTATTGCCAAAAATCTGTCATATCAGTATTTACACTTTTGTACAATGGTGGCACCTTAATAAATTGCATAATCAGGTCAGATATTTTATGTAAAGGACAGCATTCCAATCCTGCAATTCCTGAGACATTATTTTGGACAGTGACTACTTTTTGATCATTTAAAAAATAAAAAGTTCGGCCTAAAATTCCATAACTTTATACATACTGATCATAAGGTATGCAAGTATAAACAATTACATTTGGGACATGTATACTTTTCTGGTAATCTGCAATATTTTGTTACTTCTGTTCCCTATGCAGCTATAAAACCTATGACATCTTAAAAGAAAGGCCATAAATTACTTCTAAACAGTGAAATATTTACATTTTTCCAAAGATAGCACCAAATGGCAATCCTTTGTAAGCCATATATGGTCTTAGGTGGCAAGCAAACCCCCTGAACAGCAGGGTCGCAATTGAGATCTTCCTTGGAGCTCCTTGCAGAAATCACAATCACATGCAACATTCTGTTCACATCTCTTGTCCCAGAAATCTCATTGTCAGTGGGCTCAGCAGAGACAAGATTCCACCCCACCCTGTAATTATCCTGGGGTTGTTATTCTCTGCTGAGAGTGTTTATGATAGTCCCCTTCCCCCTTGGGGGAAATTTCAGCCTGCCATCTGGATTAACTCATTTCTTTTTAGCTTGCAAATTCAGCAAAGTTGGTTCAAAATCTTCATTTCCTGATTTTTGTGTCCTGAATTAAACACACCTAAGGAAAACAATAGCTCGGGGGTGTACTTTTCCCAGCAACAAATCCTCTTCACATTGCTAAATAAGGCAGGCTTTCATTCACAGTTTATTTTTAAAGAGGCCGTTTTTTTCCTTTCAGTCAGCAAAGCCCATTTTTACATGTGTTGAAAACTGCTAGCATTTTTTTCTTTAAATTCAGTTTGACAGTACTCTCAGATTCCACACTGTCTTTGCAGCTGTAGTCATTTCCTTGAATGCAGGAGTTTTATCTGAAGCATAGATACATTGACACTGACCTGGCTCAGGGAGTTAAATTCTCTTTGAACTGCTGAGCCTGGATACTTTTGGAAAGGTTATAAGCGCGTGTTCCCGTGCGAGTGAAAGTGAAGTTGCTTATTGATTTCTCTCAGAGTTGGTTTGACTGGGCCTGTCACGCAGGAATTATGCCTGGTTTTGGTGAAGCACAGTGAAATATCCTGGACATGACAGGGCCTTTTTAATCACAGTGGTTTCAAGGAACAGAGGGAATTAGCGTCAAAGCCACATTTTTTAAAGGTGTAAAAGGGTTTCTTTTCAATGGAGATTTTGGCTTTTGTAGCAAGCAACGCTGCTTTTTTTCCACTTTCTTCCTTTTGTTTATGTGGGAACCCACTGACAATCTCCATTAATGTGCCCTCTGGTTCCATCCTGCCTGACATGTGCTTGGCAGGACGGTGCAGCCATGTTTGTTGTTGTTGCAAAACGCAGTTTTGAGCCATGGTGCTCGCAGGAGCCAGCTCAACCCTTTTGTGGTTGTTTCTGCACAAATGCAGCTTAGTGATGTGGGACAATGCCATTGAGGGGGTCAATATATCCCGCACACTCTCCCCCCCTGACTTCTCTTGGGCTTCCAAGTCGAGGGAGAGTCGGGCAAGTGGGATTTCTCCATCGGACACAACTGGATCAGGCAGGTATGAGTCCTTCCATCAGACAAAGGTGCGTCCTGCTTCTCTCGTTGTTACTGGTCGGAACATGGAATGACACCCCCTGCTTTCCCTGGGATCTTCCTTTCATAGTGTGGACCAACACTCCCGGATCTCCTTTGGTTTCTCCCTTCCAGGTTATCGGGGAGGTCCTCTTTGGTAGTGACGGTGCGACCAGTACAGATCTATGAAAGAGAACACAAACCGGTTACTACCCTTTCCCACTAACTGCCCTGCAATTGGGTCGACAGCAGTGGGATATGCAGGCATTCAATAATAACAATTGATAATGAAGAAAATACTCCCTGTTACATAATTATACCGAGCTCTATCTGTTCCCTTCTGGTTCTTCTTTTTCTTAATCTCATGTTTCAGATGTCTCCTCTGTTTGATTCTCTCTGAGCTCCTCAATTTGCTGCAAAGTGTGCCTAGGGTGACAACTCTTTAGCTGATCAATATGGACCCATTTCTCTTCTGTCAATTCACCTTTGGGGGATGCAGATTCTGTAGGTGACAGGTGAGATTTTGTCTACAATTTCAAAAGGTCCTTGCCAGCTAAGCAAAAATGTGCGCTCTATGGTCTGGTTCCTTTGGAAACTGTACAGGTAGACCCTGTCTCCTACTTGGTATTCCTTTTTGGTTGTTTTTAGATTATACTGAGTCTTCATCCCCTTTGCCGATCTTTCTATATTCCGCTGAGCATACGCAAAAGCAAATTGAACGTGTTTTCTTAGATTCTCAACATACTCATGGGTTGTGGAGGTGTTAATCAGTGTCTGCTCCTGTGTTCTATAGAGCAGATGTTGAGGTAGCACCATCCTTCGTCCAGTCATCAGCTCAAATGGAGACTTCTTGGTTGCAGAAGAAGGTGTAGATCTGATGGCCATTAGGACAAGCGATAATCGGATGTTCCAACTTGGGCCAGAGTCTGCCACAACATTTTTTAGAATGCTCACAATGGTTTTATTATACCTCTCAACTCCACCACTAGAGGACAGCGGTATGCAATGTGAAGTTTCCTTTTTACCCCAAGTATCTCCCACATCTTTGTCATCACTTCGCTGGTGAAGTAACTACCTCAGTCTGACTCAATCCTTTGGGGTAGGCCAACACATGAGAAGATGTGATTGATCATCAGGGCAGCTGCTGTTTCTGCCTTGCAATTTGGGGCCGGGAGACATTCCACTCATTTAGTAAACAAGCATGTTACAGTTAACATGTACTTATTCCCCCTAGAGGAGCGAATCACAGGCCCGATGAAATCTACTTGTAAATCTGACCAGGGCAGTGTCATCCCCCTCTTCTGGAGGGGGGCTCGGTGTGTGAGTGAAGTTGGCTGAAATTGTGCACACACAAGACACCCCTTCAAATATTGGTCAAGGTCCTGCCCCATGTGTGGCCAGTATGCAACCTCTCGTAAGATTTCTAAAGTAGTGTGAAACCCCCGATGGTCACAGCCAGATATGGATCTCCTTACCAACAGACCATCTTGGATTCTGAACATTTTTGGACATTTCATCAACACCCTGAGATCCTCTTTCCCAATGTAATCGGTATCCGTCGGGGGAAAATTCTGAGGGTCCTCAATGTGTTGATAAAACGTACCAATAATCGGATCCCCTTTTTGTGCCGTAATTAAATCCGCATCTGGGGTCTCCTTAATCCACTGGGCAGTTGAGAGTTCATTGTGAGCATCTGTCTGGGACCTGGTGATAGCAGTGACCTGGATTTCCAACAGGAACTCGATCTCGAGGAGCTCCCCCTGATCAGCTAAGTTTTCAGTTTTGTCTGGCCCCTCTATTCTGGAATGACCCTTGATCTTATTCCAATAGATGGTCATCCCACTAGAGGTGATCAGATCATCAATATTTTGGATGAGTTTGCCATGTTTAAGCGGTTTATTATTAGCACATAGCAAGGCTCTGGTTTTCCAATTAAGCAGGTGCTCCACAAACCCATTCCAGACATAATCTGAATATGTGATTATGACCAGTTCGTGGAGTTGGTGTTGGACGGCAGTGAGGATGGCTTGATAAACCACCATCAACTCTGCCACCGACTACTGCAGGGACCAATTTTGTACCCAGCAGAGCGTTGCAGGGCATCATTCACCCAGGCATTCCCAACGCCAGCCATCAGTTCCTTTTCCCCGTTGTTGTCAACATGGTAGGAGCACCCGTCCCCATAAACTGTGGGCATTCCCTTGCACTTGTCTTCTTCGTAGACTTTGTGCGGCGGAATTCAGGTACACCTCCATGTTGTCCTGGGTTTTAAGACTTTCGTCCTCGAGACAGTTTTCTCTGGCACAATCATGCAAGTCAACTAGACGTTGCGCGAGGTGACTCTTCTTGTTTTGGCCATCTGACTGTCACACTAACCTGGGTCTCTGAGGGAGTGATGAAGTTCTAAGAGTGGTACTACTGGTATCTGTTTAGAGAGAAGTGAGCTGCTTAGTTTGCCTGGATATGGCCCAAATCTCCCTTTCCCTCCTCCTGTGTGTGTACTGTGATAGAAGTGTAGGGGTATGGCTCACCTTTAGGATACTTTGGGCGAGCTCTCCATCCTGAACTAGCAGGGGCGCTGTATCTCTGAGACCCTTGGAACTTCATTAGGTTTGGGGTACTTGCTGGTGAGTTCTAGTTCCAAATTGCAGGTAAATTCTAGTTTCAGTTGCTTCACTGGTTCGGGTTATATTACTGGTTTGGGTTATATTTGCAGGTAAGTTCTAGTTCCAGATTGTAGGTAAGTTCTAGTTACTTCACTCGTTCGTGTTATATTTGCAAGTAAGTTCTATTTCCAGTTGCTTCACTAGTTCGGGTTATATTTGCAGGTAAATTCTATTCCCGTTTGCGGGGTGGTTCTGGTTATTCAGCACGTCACTGAGAGACCTTGCTATGCGGCGAGTTCTGCGTGCAGTAGACAAGCCAAGTACTAGTTCTAATCCTGTTCTTTCTTCACATGTGATTTTTGGTGGTTCTCGGAGGGATCTGGCGAAGGAGGCACGTGCAAAAACTCTGAACGCTACTTTAAGTTTTTCCAAGATTCGGTTAAGTGATGCTGCTGACTGCACGCACGCTCGCTGAAGAAGGTGGATTGCAGTGAAGGCGCTTACAGGTACTGCTTTTCTTATGCTGTCTATCTCTTCCAGATGCTGAGATCCAGGACATGCGCGTGGACAAAGCCATGGAAGGAACAAGTAGAGGATCGTGGTAAGCGTGTTGCTCGAAGCCACAGTTGCAACACGAAGCACAGGTCTGCCTTTGGGTGTGGCTTATATAGCCAACCACATTAGGAGGCTTGAATGTACCCAGGTATTCACAGGAAGTCTCCCTGGGGCCATCCTGAGTGTACAGGAAGTGTGCCTGAGCTAATCAGAGTCCCTAAGGGGGCCGGGGCTAACTGTGAAATGCACCTGAGTGCACGAGTGTGGCAAATGGATGTTGGATCCCAGCAAGCCGTATTTAGTCTGCCAGGCTCTAACCCATCTTGCTCCTGCCTGTTCCACAGCATCTATGACAGTATTCCCCCACAAGGCCCCTCCTAACGGTGTACCTTCTCCCCTGGGTTTGGTGGGATTGTCCCTGTGGAATTTGCGGAGTAAACGAGGGGGGTGAATGTTCTCCCTGGGTTCCCATGACCTATCCTGGGGTCTGTACCCTTTCCAATCTATCAAATAGTATAGGGTCTTCTTGACAATCTTAGAGTCCAGGATACGTTTTACCTAGTATTCGGGTTCTTCTCCTACAAGCACCATTGGTGTCTGGGGAACGTGCATTTGAAGTGCCAGGATGTACAGGTTTTAATAGTGAGACGTGAAATACTGGGTGTATTCGCATATTAGATGGTAGGGTTAGTTTCATGGCTCCGGGATTGATTACTTTTGCAAATGGTAAATGGGCCCTTGTATTTTGGCTGAAATTTCCTGGACCCTTTCAAGGCCATATGTTTAGTTGCCAACCACACAGAATCCCCTGATTGGTAATCTGGAGCTTTCCTCCGATGTTGGTCTGCATATCTCTTCTGGGTAGCCATAGCTGTCAGTAAATGTCTGGTTGCTTCTTGTGCTGCATGTGTTATCCGCTCATGTAGCTTTTTAACCGCAGGCATTTCAATCGTTTCTGGTGGGTCATACACTGAGGTTCGTGGATTTCGGCCATACAAAGTATAGAAGGGAGTCTGCTGTGTTGAAGCATGGATTGAGTTGGTATAGGAGTATTCAGCCATCCATAGGAGTTCAGTCCAAGCTTGATCGGTCTGATGTAAGAGGCAGCAAAGGTACTGTTCGAGGGTCTGGTTAGTGCGTTCGGTCTGGCCATCAGTTTGGGGATGGTAACTGGTTGACAATCGGATTTCATTCCCAGCCAGAGGGCAGCATTTTTTCCAGAAGGAAGACACAAATTTACTTCCCCTGTCCGAAATAATCACTGAGGGGGATCCATGTTCCCTTTCGATGTGCACAAGGAAAACCTGTGTAAGGTTGATGCTGGAGGGATTCCTTTTAAGGATAGGAAATGGGCCATCTTGGAGAAAAGATCGACGACTACTAGTATGGTGTTATATCCAGAGCTCGAAGGTAGATCCGTAATGAAGTCCATTGAGATGGTATGCCAAAGTGCCGGTGGTATTGCCATGGGTTGTAATAGACCAGCTGGTTTCTGTCTGGAGGTTTTGTATTGTGCGCAGACCTCACAAGAGTTTACGAACTCAGTCAGGTCTTCCCGCCATGTCGGGCACCAGTAATGTTTCCTGACCTTCTCAAGGGTCTTGGTAATCCCTGGATGGGCTTCCAGAGGTGAGTTATGGTAGTTGGTTATAATTTCCTCTTGAAGAGTACAAGTGGGGAGGAAAAGACGACCTTGGTGGTAAGGTAGACCATTGCATATAGTGAACTGTTCTCCTCTTTTATCCCAGGTTGTCTTTTCGCCTTCTGGGAAGGTATCTCTAACGGTTTGTTGCAGGAGTTCTAGCGACGTGGGAGATCCCCCACAAAGCCCCAGAATTTTATGACCGGGAATGATATCCACCGGATCGGGGGTGATGTAGGCGTCTTTGCCCTTGTCTATGCGAGAGAGGTCATCAGCCTTGCCATTCTTAACTCCGAGTCGATATGTAATCACAAAGTTGTACTCAGACAGGAATAGGGCCCATCCAAGCTGCCGGGATGACTGTGCTTTTGCAGAGCATAAATACTGTAGGTTTCAATGATCCGTTATGATGGTGATGGTGTTCTTGGCCCCAAGTAAGTAGTGTCTCTGTTCTGACAGGGCGTCTTTAATGGCCAGTAGTTCTTTGTCGGTAACTGCGTAATTGAGTTCTGCTGAAGTAAACTTCCTGGACCAGAAAGCTACGGGGTGTAAGCACCCCGTTTTCAGATTTTGTTGGGATTCCGCGATGAATGAGAGGTCTGGCTGTGGGTGTTGAAGCACCAGTGCTGAGATAAACTTCTCCTTCAAGGTTCGGAAGGCTTCTTCTGCTTCTTGTGTCCATTAAAAGTTTTGTTTATGCGTAGCAGGGAGGTGTCATGATTCCTGCCCATCATGTCCCCAGCCCTCCAAGATGTCAGGCTGGAGCCAGGCCACAATCACCTACATGGCCCTCAAGGGCCTCTCCATCCCTCCAAAGACCCACTTGGAGTCAGACTTGGCACTTGTGGAACCAGACTCACTCACTCCCATAGGATAACATTGGGGATTGGACTTGTAGTGCTTTGATGGGGACAAGATGGATGCCCCCACATATTTCGGTTCCCAGAACTGCATGTGCAGTCTAGTCTTTTGGGTGTGGTTCAGCAAAGAGACACCTGGGATACCCAGAGACTATTTAAGCCACGCCCAGGCTGAGAAACATGCTTTGTGTTTTCTGCACTTGCAGTGTGACACTCACCGTGTTCGGATCAGTCTCCAGTTGGCCTGCAACTTTCTTCTGCCCTCTGCTCCTACAAGAACACCGTTAGGAATAGCCTTACCTTGTGGTGCTTCTGCCCATCATTCATCGCTTCTTCTGTTCTGCGGGCATCTTCGGCGGTGTCATTCCCATCCCGGGAAGGGTTGGACCCCGGGGAAGAAGGGGTTTAAGCACACAGAGACAATAGGGAGTTAAACTCTACCAATCCTGTGTTTCAGGCCCAGTCTCCAGTCGAGTAGACTCCAGGGAAGCGTTCGAGATCGTAAGAGGTCAGAACAGGCTGAGTGACGACCCCGTGGATACCAGGTGCGCGTTACAGGAGGTGATTATATGAAACAGATGTAAAAATTCAGGTATAAATCATCAGTAAAAATTCACAAAACTGAGGAAGCTTTGCACTCCCTTTACTGATGTCGGTGACGGCCACGTGACGATTGCTTCCACTTTGCGGTTGTCCATTTTAATTCCACCTGGTGATAATATAAAACCTAGGAACTCTACTTCAGTGATATGAAACGAGCATTTCTCGAATTTGGCGTATATATGGTTTTCCCTTCACTTTTGAAGCAGAGCTCTTATGTGCGTCACATGTTCTTGCACATCGGTCGAATATATAAGGATGTCGTCAATATATACAACTGCACAAACGTCCATCAGTTCTCTAAGGACATCGTTCATGAAGTGTTGGAACGCTGCTGGAGCGTTGCAAAGCCCAAAGGGCATCACTTGGTGTTCGAATAGACTGTATCTGGTCTGGAAGGCGGTCTTCCATTCATCGCCTTCTTTGACGCATACTAAATGGTAGGTGCTGCGAAGATCTAATTTCGTGAAAATCTTGGTTCGTCGCACCTGGTCGAGTAGTACTGGGATCAGTGGTAATGGGTACCTGTTCTTTATAGTTACCTGGTTCAAGGCCCTATAGTCGTTGCACGTGCATAGGTCACCCTCTTTCTTGGGAATGAAGAAAAGCGGCAAGGCTGCGGGGGACTTAGAGGGCCTGATGAAACCGTTTGCCAGATATTGGTCCAAATAGGTCTTTAGGTGAGCATTTTCCTTTTCGGTCAAGGCGTAAATCCGGCTACAGGGTATCTGTGCCCCAGGTATCAGATCAATTTGGCCATCATAAACCCTGTGAGGAGGTAGAGTGTTGGCTTGCTCCTTGGCAAAAACATCCTGGAATTCTTGATACTCCGTAGAAAAAGGTTCCTATTAAACCTAAGCCTGATATTTCCTTAAAGGATGCTGGTAGTGGGTGTCTCCCTTCTAGATCCTGTGATAACAGTGGTTACATTCCCTGGAGATTGTTAAAGTTCTGGGGCGCCAATCTATAAGTGGACTGTGCAGTTCCAACCAAGGTACGCCGAGTATCAACTGGAACAGGGGGGCCGCGATAAGATCAAATGAGATGCTTTCACTATGGCCGTCTTGGCAAATTAACGTGATATTGGCGGTGCATTGAGTTACTGGGCCAGAAAGCAATTGAGTTCTGTCCACTGCTATCACATTCTCAGCATTCCTCTTCGTGCAAATGAGCAACCCTATCCTGCCTGCAGTCTCTAGTTCCATGTAATTCCTGATAACGCCACTGTCAATAAATGCTTCAAGTGCGTGCATCTTGTTTGGTTGTTGCTGGGAGGCCAGGACCACGGGAATTGCAAAATGCGAGGTCAGATGAATCTTTCTTGTGCTCGACAAACCGACCTCTAGTCTGCCGGGCATCATAGTTTCCCGCCTCATCATCTTTCCCTTTGACACTGTCCATGGCTCCTACTGTCTTTCGTGGAGGCTTTGCAGGACAGTTTAGAAGAAAGTGACCTGATTGGCCACAATACAAACATAGTTGTTCCTGGCGTCTTCGTTCTCGTTCAGCCTTAGTAAGAGGTCCGCGAAGAACCCAGAGTTGCATGGGTTCGGAATGTGATTGTGTGTTGCCGGGTCGAGTTTTCCATAGGCCGTACGTAAATTGTCCGATCTTCCGTACAGACCCGATCTGCCTTACAGTTCTGTAGGCGCTGATCTAGTTGCATAGCCAAATCTATATACTCTGCACAGTAATCTGGAGGATTCACTACTTGGGCTAGGACATCTTTGATCTCTCCTCGTAAACCCCAGTAAAACAATGTGATGCGCTTTTCATCGGGCCAGTTCGATTCAGCAATCAGGTGATTGAAAGTGGCAACATAAGCGATAATTTCCTGGCTACCCTGCTGGAGAGACAATAATTCCTCTTCAAGTGCTTGACCCTGTGTGCGGAGAGCAAAGAGTTTCTCCAACTCTTGTTGGAAACGAGCATAGTTCTGTAGTAGAGGGTCATCTCTACTGACCAACGGAACCGACCAATCCACTGCATGACCCCCTAAATACGAGAGCACAAAGGCTACCTTTGACTGAGCCGTAGGGAAAAGTCCAGGCTTGCACAAAAAGTGCAGACGACACTGATTCATAAAAGCTCCAAACCGTCTGGGATCCCCTGTGAACCTCTCTGGGGGGGGGGGTGGCCGAGGGTACATTCCCCGGAATGACTCCTTGTACAGGTGTTACTGATGATGGTGTTGGATTCGGCCCTTGAGGAAACCCACCCGGAAGAGGGGACAACCCTGCCTGAGTCTGCTATAACTGCCTAGCCAAATACTCAGTCTTATCTCTGTTTACCACCAACTCTCATCGCAATGAGTTGGTCTCCGAACGAACCGCATGCACTCTGGCCCACAATTCCCGTAACAATTGCGCCAACTGGTCAACCTCGGAAGTCTCCATCACTCAGGCAGAGTGTTTCAAAATGGCTCTGTGTTCTATCACACTCACCTGGGTTTCTGCGGGAGCAATGAAGTCTTCCGGACCTTTTCCCCAGAGTAGTGGAGTGGTACTACTGGTATCTGTTGAGAGAGAAGTGAGCTGCTTAGTTTGCCTGGATATGGCCCAAATCCCCCATTCCCTCCTCCCGTGTGTGTACTATGATAGAAGTGTAGGGGTATGGCTCACCTTTAGGATAGATTGGGCGAGCGCAACATCCTGAACTATGCAGGGGCGCTGTATCTCTGAGACCCTTGGAACTTCATTAGGTTCGGGGTGCTTGCTGGTGAGTTCTAGTTCCAAATTGCAGATAAGTTCTAGTTGCAGTTGCTTCAATGGTTTGGTTTATATTTGCAGGTAAGTTCTAGTTCCAGATTGCAGGTAAGTTCTATTTCCAGTTGCTTCACTGGTTCGGGTTATATTTGCAGGTTAGTTCTATTCTCGTTTGCGGGGTGGTTCTGGTTTTTCAATGTGTGACTGAGAGACCTTGCTACGAAGCACGGGTCTGCCTTTGGGCGTGGCTTATATAGCCAACCACGCCCAGAGGTTGTAACGTGCCCAGGTATTGACAGGATTCACAGGAAGTCTCACTGGGGCCATCTTGAGTGTACAGGATGTGTGCCTGAGCCAATCAGAGTCCCTTAAGGGGGCCGGGGCTAACTGTGAAATATACCTGAGTGCAAGAGTGTGGCAAATGGATGTTGGATGCCTTCAAGGAGTGTTTAGTCTGCCAGGCTCTAACCCATCTTGCTCCTGCCTGTTCCCCAGCATATATGACACTGACCTCCACAGGAAATCCTTGCTTTGACAGAATCCAGAAAGTAATTTGGGAATTACTCACATTTCCGGCTTGGATTCTGTCACTTTGGAGGTGTTGCAAAGTCTAGTGTGGAGTCTCCACTATGATGTTATCCCTGGATGAACGGGCGGTAATTTTTCAATGCCCACACCGTTGCCAGGAGTGCCTTCTCACAATCATTGAATTTTTCCTCTACAGAGGATAAAGTCTTGCTTGTATAGGAGATGACTTTATTGACCTTGTCATGCTTTTGATATAATACTGCTGTCAAGCATGTATTTGAGAACCGTGTCTCCAAGAAGGACTCCTTGTTTTTGACAGGGTAAGCTAGACAAGGCTCTTGTGAGAGGCTTCTTTTGAGTTGCTTTACTGCCTCGGCTTGTTCTGGATCCCACTCCTACTTGACCCCCCCTCAACAGATGGATCAGGGGTCTTGTGATCTCTGCGTAATCCTCAATGAACTTCCTACTATAATTAGTCAGGCCAAGGAGGCTTCTTAGCTCACACAGAGTTGTGGGGTCTTTTAGTTTTAGGAGTGCTTCCACTTTTTTTCCTGGGGACAGAGACCCTCAGGAGTTATTTCATGTCCCAGGAAGTTGACACGGCTTCTGCACCACTGTGCCTTTCACAAGGACAGTTTTGCTCCGGCAACCCTCAACTGTGTCAGAACATAACAGATTTCCGCTATGCGTTTCCCCACAGTTGAGCTTTTTATCAGGACATCATCCACATAGGCCAGGTTACCCCTTTCACCCAAGTCGGGCATGGCCTTATGTAGGAAGATGTTGAATTTGTTGCCGGAGTTGATGTATCCGAAGGGAGTCCGGATCCAGGTGTACTGCTGCTCCCCTACGGTAAAGGCCAGCTTGTCTTGGTCCTCCCTACTGACAGGCACAGTCCAGTACCCATTTGTCAGGTCAATGGCAGTGTATACCTTTACCCCTGGATCTGGGGAAGCCCCTGGTCAATGTAGGGGAGAGGCCATCGGGACAAGTGGACCCATGTATTCAGCTCCCTCAGGTCAGCACAGAGTCTCCACTGGCCGTTCAGTTTTAAAATCCCCAGCACCGGATTATTTAAGGTGCTGTGGACTGGACGAAGTATCCCACGGGACTCAAGGTTTTTGATTATTTCCGTCAAGGACTCCATGGATGCGAGAGGCAAGCAGTATTGCTTCACAAACACTGGAGTCATTCCAGGGTCCGTGCAAATTGTTCGCGTATGGATTTTGGTGCGACCACAGTCATACGAGTCCACCGCAAAGAGATCTTCAAAATCTAAGAAACCCTGTTTCAACTTTTGCTTTTGCTCCGGAGTCTCACAGGCATCAGCAAGGTTGACTCGCTCTTCAACCATTTGCCTGAAGCCTGGAAAGACTTCCGGTTTTGCTATCTCAGCGGCCTCCTCCAGCTGGGTGGAGAGGTCTCTGGTTAGAGTATTGACCTGGACAGAGGGTTTCAGGTAGGCAAGGCTGTCATTACGGACCTGGAAGATCACCTCATCTTGCCTGATGTCACAGGTCACCTCTTCCTCACCGTAAGGCAGGAAGAGTACACCAGGAAATTCCCCCCTTGCCGGGTGAAGATCCTTTCTGGTGGTAAGTCATTGTCACTATCACTGTCAAAGCAGTCATTGGGTATTGGTCCTATCAGTTCAAAACCTAGATCCATGGAAAAAGGTAAGTCATCAACCGCCATTCCAATAATGTTGCCTGCGCCCAGAGTGATACTCCTAAGGTCGCTGTTATCCAACAATATGGGAATGGTGTTGTTCTACATTGACTAATGGTTTTGGGTTTAGCCCCAACCCCTGCTGTTGAAGATGGGCATTGTGGTGTACATATGCATCAGGATTTTGCAGTTTCTGTTCTCTTTTAATATTTAATTCAAGTAGGAATAGAATAGTCATGTCCGTCCTGGGATGGTGACCTCCTCTCCAATTTGAACTTCAACTGCATACGGGAGCAATTAGGCTGACTAAAATGCTTTTTCTGAATCATCAAAGTCCATGGGATCGACCCCTAGTCGGGACCAGGCTTCGTAATTTATCAGATCCAAATGAATGGGAAAACGATTGAGAATGTCACTGGCTAAATAGAATTCGGCAGGGACATCTCGCAGGACCCAACAATTATGTACTATGCTTTTTGTTCCTATTGTGATTTTGAGCATACACCTGCTAGGAAGGAGATGTTTGGAATTGGGAGTTTCCAGGCCCATTTCCTACTTATTGATCAATTTAAATGTGGGAATGGCCAGATCTTTTGGGAGCTTTCGGAACATTGCTTCGCTGATGAAGCTCTTAACATTGTTTATGCACACTCGTGCAAAAACAGATACCTTCCCCTAATTTAAATGAATAGGGATGAACAACTGTTCTCTGATTTTCTGAATGTCAGTTAAACTTTGAGCTGGTTTCTCATCGCTTTTGACTATGGAATTGGGATTTTCAGATTGTAAATTAGTATAGAATTTCAAAGTATTTCCTTTCAGTCTGGAATGCCACTTGAGACGTGAAGGAAGGTTGATTTTCAGGAATGGAGAGGAGTTTGTTCCCACCACCAGTTTGTTGTCCTACAGCAATTACTGTCACGTCAGGTATTTGATTGTTCTGGAAATGAAACTCAATATGATCAGGTTTTTGTTCAACCTCTGTTTCAATTTTATTGGCCTGTTAGTCTGAGTCCAGAGGACCTTGTTCACACAGTCCATTGGGGGGACAACCTATGCAGGATGTCAATCCCTAGTAGACATGTGTGCCCTCTGGAGTCACAAATACGACCGGGTGTTTCACTTTGTGGCGCCCGAATTTTATTTCCAAATCCACAGTCCCCTTGACAGGAATTTCATTCCATCGAAGTTCTGGAGTTGTCCAGGAAGAGGGGTGAGAGGGATCTAGTATCTCTCCCCGCCTTCCTGAATTTAGCTGATCAAAGGCCCTTTTTTTGGAATCCAGTGTCCACCAGCGCTGAAAATGTACATTGCCCCTGCACTTGGACCAGGGCATACAATCTACCCTCCTTCTCCTCAAGGGGGCAAAGATAATGAGCACTTTGGGCAAGCTGGGTGGTCAATGTCCTTATTTTTGACTCCGACACAGTGGTAGTTTGGGCATTAATCTGTGTGGGAGTTTGGGGATCTGAAAGAACATTTTTGCATTTGGATATTTGGGGAGTTTCGGGCTCCCTTTTTTCTAGGCTGCCCCCACCCCTTTTGGAGGCAGTCAACATAAATGGTTTGTGAGGTTTGGGATCCCTCTGTTAATAGTGGGTTTCCTGGATGTTCATTCTGGGGTTCACGATTCCGACTCAGTCCCCACATCCACCCAGTCTTCATTTAAATCCCTTGGGACCCATTTTTCTTTGGGAGGAATTCCCCCGTCCCTGAAGGAGAAGATATTTTTGCTCGAATCCTCTAAGGATTCTTCCCCTTCAAATTGGAGGATACTAACTTCCTCCACAAAATTGGTCTTTTTGAGTTATTTTTCTCCTACCCACCCTCTGTTCCTTGGGTTGCAGATTTTTGGGGGCAGGAGATTTTAGTTCCGGTTCCTGGGTGTCCAGGGGCTTTTCACAAGTAAGGAAGGAAGCTTCCTCTAGGGCTTTACAGCCCCCTTCCCCCTGTACCCCCTCTTTTGGAACCGGTGAGTTGTCGGGGTTCTCGCCACGTCATTGTTCTGGGGTACCAGACCCTTGGTTTGTGGGGTTCTGAGCCGTCATGTTCATCTGAGGGTTCTGTTGAGCCCTCAACATGCGGCCCAGATCCTGGGTAAGGTTTTGGACCTGGCGCTCCAGTTGGGACACCAGTTCCGGCTGCTACGGGGTTCTCCGGTCCACCCTAGGTGGATTTCGGAACCTATCCCTTCTCCCATAGTACCATGGATATAGTGAATATTGGTAACCTTCCACCCTTGGCCTCCCCTCTCCCGGATTGAGTTGTCTGGGTTCCTGAAATCGGGGAATGAAAGGAGGGTTGTCCTGCAGGTTGGGGTTTTGTGAGTATCGGAGGAAGAAACTTAACCCAGCATTTGGGGAATTAATGCCCTCCTGGGGGAAGTTAGGAGGGAAGTTTCCCGGGGCAGTACTTACCTGATTGGATCCCCCCCTGGGCTGGGGGAGTCCATCCATACCCCAGGATTGGTTGGTTGCCCTTGTATCAGGGGCTGATGAAATTAGGGGAGTTAGGGGTCACATTTGTGGGATTACCTCTCTGACTGCCACCTGTTTGTGATTGGCCTGAAGGCCTTCTGGGCCTTTGATTTTTCTGATTTTGTGCAGGTATATTTTTAGGCTCCCCCATCTCTAAGTCTAAAATGGGGGCAATCTTCACCTCTGCCACCTTAGCAGCCGCATGTCATGATGCCTACCCCCGGGCATCAGGACCAAGCCCATCAGCTCCGGGAGCAGGCATCCAGACACTTATTAAAACCCCAATAGCCCCAGCTGGGTGCTGTTTGGGTTCAGTCCTGGCGCCTTAGGTGCCAGGCTCATAGACTTTACTTACCTGATACAGACCATGCTGCAAGTGAGTCCAAGCCAACGTGAGGCCTGGATGGGACTATTTTATTACAGGGACTATTTTTTACTCGGGCGTGGTTTTGGGGAACTTCTTACCTGGAACTACTTTGGAGGCTATTTAAACCACGCCCGAACAGCAGCACACGCTTCGCATTATTCTGCATCCAGCAGCGTAGCGCTCACCGTATCTGCAGCCAGCATCCAGTCTTCTGCCACACCCGCCTGGAATCTGGAGCTTCTAAAAACAAGAGGAAAGAAAAGGTCAAGTTTAGAAAAACTAACTATTTTCGAATTCCTCACCTGATTCCGGGTCCATCTCTCCTCCGGACCTGGAAAGAACATCATTTCAGTACACGTCGCATCTCCAGCTGCAGCGCCGTGCCATACTCGCCAGTCCTCGCAGCATCTTCCGATTCGGCGCTGCCTCCATCATTTCTTTGCTGAACTCCGGCACCTGGGGGACAAAAGAAAACAACAAGGTGGGCCGAGAAAACCAACAAATATAACTCTTATCACCATAGACTTACCTGATTTACCACCGGAGGCATTATTATATTACTCTTCACATCTTCATGTGCCACACCTGCAAAGAGAGAGAAAACAACACGTTAAACACGTGCAACATTTACCGGACAGCGTCGGGTAATACAGACTCTTACCTGAGCGCCACCAGCTACCACGAGAGCATCTTCTCACAAACTCAGCTACAAGACAAGGAAGGAAGGGGGGAACAAGAGTGAACATCGGGCATATTGAACTCTATGAACTTGATACTTACTGGTCCTAGCCAGGAACCTCAGAGTCAATACTCTCCGGAACTCTCCCACGCCTTCAAACCAGTGAAGTAACTGGCATCAACGCGCCCCTGCAATCCATGCAGGATGGAGAGCTCATCTTTCAAGAGTATAAGGTGAGATTGCTGAAAGGGCACTTCGGAGTGATAAGTGGGGAGGACTGTGGGGGTGCCATCACTTGAATCCACGGGTGGCTAAATCCATCCCTCCACTTGCAGGAGAATACTTCTGCGGGTCAAGCAGACAAGATTCAGAGGGCAGTCCAGTCAGTCATCTCTGCACTACGCATCACATTGGTGGAGACCGCAGCCATCGGGGTCCGACCGACGCCCCTGTGGGAGCCTGGTGAGCGTAACACCGCAGTGGTGTTGGATGGTTTCGGGTTTTTGCCAGATTTTTATTTTCGGCAGGTTTTTGGACCTCATAAATGCGGGTCGCCTGCTCTATGACCCAGTCCAGAGCTCTTTTCTTGTGGAAGTCCCTCACCAGCTGGGTCATAATATACTTGGGGAGTGCATGAAAGAAGGTGGTTGCAAACTCCCTGCTATCCGTGCACACCCTCATAGTGGTTTCTGCAAAGGCGCGTTTGAGCTCTTGCACAAATTCTCGTGGGGCCTGATCTTCCCCGCACTGCAGATTGTAGGCCGCTTTGCGAGCCTCCTGGGGGTTTCTGTGGGCGGAAACGTGTTTCAAGTCCAGCAAAGAAACTGGAGTACTCCGGGGAGAATGTCCATTTTACATACTCTATGCAGTTCTGGTTGTCTTTCATATGAAAAGTGTCCATTGTCTGCTCATAGAGTTCCAAGTGTTCCCAAACAGAATATTTTGCATTTTTATGGTAGGGGGTTAATCTGCCTAAATCTGCCTAATGGAGTCTTTGGTCATAACTGGCTTGAGTTTGTTTGCAGTCTTTGGCTTAGTCACCCGAGTCCACTCGCCTCTGACTCAGAGGCGCTACTACTTGAGGTCCCCTCATGATCATCTAGGCTCTCCCGGATTCTGTGAGCTTGAGAGGGGCTCACAGAATGGTGGGGCCTCGTTTCTCCACTCCTGTGGGACACAGGAGATTAGTCTTCGGACTCCTCCTTACTCCCAGGGTTGGTAGAGTATTCCCCCCCCCAACCCTAATTGGGTAGAGGTTTTCAGGATGCTCTTTTTGGGCCTTATTTCATTGGGTTTTTCATCAAATTGGACCAACTGGTCTCTTAAAAATTAATATTTCTGTGGATCTAATTCCCTGACCCTCCCCACATAGGAGACTTCCTTGTCAGAGACATCAGCCTTAATGTTTGAATATCTATAATGGGACACCCGTCCATCAATTTCTGGGGGAGGGGCGCTAATATGTCAGTTCCATCATGCTTGGTCTATTAAATTCTGATGGCCTCATGGTTTCCGGCTCATGTGAACCAGCAGCCATGAAGTCAGCAGTGTACAGCGTGTTAAATGGTTTTGAGTCCCTTAGTACAGAGGTTTTTATGCTATGATCAGGGGCTGCTCTGTCCCTCTCTGCCTGTTCAGGGTCCCTCCAGTTGGGATTAAATCTAGCACCCTCTTTTTCCATTCTTGCTGGTTTCTCCTTCTCAGCCCCTACTACTTCATAATAAGCAAAGATCTTGGCCTTTTGCTTAGCTATCAAGGCTTCACTGGCCTCTATGACCCGCTCTTGCGCTGCCACTTGTTTGTGGAGCCCATCATTCTTTTCACAGAGGGCCTCATTGTCTCTCTGCACTTCCTGTATGGTTTGGAATAATGAGACAATTTCTGTTGCAGGAGACTCACCTCCTGAGTTTTTCCATCTTTGGTGTGGGTGTTCTCTTCCAGAGCACTTTCTACCTGTCTGGCGTGCTCCAGTAGATTTGCATACTCTGTTTTGAGTTCATGTAGTTTCTGGAGGGCTAACTCACTTCCCTGTAACTCTGTTTTTAATTTGCTTAATTCCTGGCCTAGGGCGTCTCTCTCCTGACTTAGGGTGCCTCTCTGTTCAGCCAGGTCATCCCTTTGTTTCCTGAGGATATTGAATTTCTGGCTCTCTTCATCAAATTCTGTTTGAGAGTGGAGGTCTCTCAAAATTAACTTATTTTCCTCTTTCAATTTCTCTATCTGGTCTTGTAGGGTAACTATCTGCTCTGTGCAGACCCTGTTATAGGTTAATTGTTGGGTCAGCTTCTGTTAACTCTCTTCTAGAGAGTCTTAACTAAATGTTTTTGAATAAAAACGGGTGGAGTAGACTGATTTGGAGTGTGGTTTGGTTGGGGGATAGCTATAAATCACAGGAACAATATGGAAGTGAAATTAAGTCTCTAGCTGAAAAAATTGGGTAAGTTACATAAGATATAAAAAGGTGAGCTTTGAGTAAAATGGAGCAGTGAAAAAGGAAAGGAAATCAGTTGTGACAAGAACAGTTTTACTTTACCCTAGATTATTCAGGTTAGGCCACCAAAGAGGGACACAGTAAGCTCCAGGGTTAAGTTTGCGAGTTCAACCCTCTCATCCCAGTGCCAAACCCTGATGGAACCAGTCCGATCACTCGAAATAGGACTAATGGCTTAGGATTTACACAAGACCAAATCACTAAAGAGATAGTGCCGGCACTAGAAATCAAGGGCAGGGTTGCAAGAATGATTCTGACAGTTTTAACAAGTTAGCAGGGTAAGGATAGGATGACTTAGTGAGATAAGGACAAAGACAAGATAGGCTATGGGTTTCTACTTGGTGGTGAAATACTCACAGTCCACTTTTAGTTTGGGATTTTGGACAGTAAACGGTTCTGGTCACTACACGGTAGGGCGCCTGGCAAACAGCTGGGCAATTCTGGTCACCGGATAGCACTGGACTGGAATGGCAATTCTGGTAACTGGATACTAAAGGTCAAGTGGATGGCAGGATGCATGCAGTTAGGGTGCAGCAAGCCAGGCTGGTTCAGGATGCTTGCTAAAAACATGACAGCTCTCCCCTTTTTAATGGGAGATTAGTGGGTTTTGAGAATTGATGCCTTGCTGGGATAGGATCAGCACTGCTTGGGGTTTGCAGTGGGCCCTGGAGTAGGGTCAGCAATGCTTTGGCCTTGTAGTTGGGATCTGGAATCTGGATGGAAGGAACAGGAATGCAGCGCAGGAATGTCAGGAAGAGTGTGTGTAGAGTCTTGGCACGGACTCTTATTTATAATGCCTAGTGACATCATCAAAGTATTTGACTGGGTCAGGCTTAACTAAACATGCCTCTAACAACGGGATTGGACAAGGGTGATAGTCTCTGCCTTGCTCTCAGCGTGTTGGATTTCAGAAAAATGATGTCAGATTCATGAGGTGAGTTTTACAATGTCCAAAAACCTCCCACAGTTACTTTAACTAAAATCCGATTTTGTCACAAACATACATTTATACAATTGCAATCTCTTAGCAAATTATATACACAGGTCGCATATTTTCTGCAGCACATAGCAATCCAATCCTCCAGTCCGTGAGACCTTGTTTCACCCTTCTACCAATTTTTCACACTTTTCAATGGGATCTATATTACTCAAAATTCTAGAACTTCATACATGGGTGTGGATTATCATAAGAGATGTATGTACAAAAATTTGGATTTGCAACATGGATGCTTTTTTCGTAATCCGCCAGACTTTTCCATTTCTTTCCCCAAAGTGTCAGTGAATTCTACCTTGTCTTAAAAGAAAGCCCAAAAATTCACTTTTACACTGCGAAATTTCTACATTTTTACAAAGTCTTGCTGCAGAGATAAAAGTCTTTAAAGTTTATTTATGAAGTAGCCTTTGGAAACAAATGGCAGTCCTTTGACTAGATCATTTTTTTCCTTCCTTCAACTGCTGCCAACTGTCATTTCCTTCAAAGCAAGGTGGGGGTTTCTCAGCTTAATTAAAGGTTTTATTGCCCCTTCACACTTCAAACTTCCTGGCCCTGGGAGCTCCATTGTCAGTGGGTTCAGCCTAGCCTAGATTCTTTCCCACCCTGTAATTATCAGTGGGGTGTTAGTCTCTGCTGAGAGTTTATGGTGTTGCGCCCTTCCAAAGGGGAAGTTTTCAGGGCTGCCAACTGGAATAACTAGTTTTTGGGAGCTCGCAAATTCAGCCCATGTGTTTTAAAATCTTTATTTTCTTATTTTGGGTCCTAAATTAAAACAACCCTGTGGAATAAAATAGCCCATGTGTGGGTTATCCCCAACAACACAACCCCTTTACATTGCTAGATAATGCAAGCTTTTATTCAACAATTTCTTTTTTTAAATGGGTCATTTTTACATGTGTGGTAAAAAGCTAGCATTTCTTTCTTTAAATTCGGTTTGGCAGCTCCATCAAATTTCCACACTGTCTTTGCAGCCAGAGTAATTTTCTTGAAAGCAGGAGTTTTTTCTTAAGCACAGATGTAATGAAAAGTACCTGGCTCAGCGAGTTAGTCTCTTTAAACTGCTGAGCTTTGGATACTTTTGGAAAGAAATTAACGCGTGTTCCTGTGCGAGTAAAAAGTGAAGTTGCTTGTTGATTTCCCTCAGAGTTGGTTTGACGGGGCCTGTCATTCAGGAAGTTTGCCTGGTTTTGATGAAGCACAATGAAATATCCTGGGCATGGCAGGGCCTTTTTAATCACAGTAATTTAAGACAGAACAATGGAATTTGCATCAAAGCGGCATTTTTAAAGGGTGAAAAAGTTTCATTTTGAAGTGGAATTTTGGGTTTTCAGCAAAGCAGTGCTGCTTTTTCACTTTATTCCATTTATATGTTTCAGAACACACTGGCACGCTCCTTCAGTGTGTCCCCTTGTTCCATCCTGCCTGAAGTATGCTTGGCAGGACGGTGCAGCCATATTTTTGTGGGTGCAGAAATGCAGTTTTGAGGTCCTGGTGTGCACAGGAGCCAGCGCAGCCATTTGCTGTTTTCTGCAAACAGGCAGCTTGCTGATGAGGTGAAATACTGTTGAGTGGGTCAATATATCCCACAACAGAGAAGGGCATAGTATGTTCAACTCCAGGAATGCATTATTTGAACATATGCAAAATGATTAGAGCATACGCAGGACAAACGGCTATGAGAGCTATTCCATTGGAACCAGAAATATTCGCTTATGGAGCGCGCATATTAATGTCATGGCTACCAGGCCTTGCAGACAAAACCATGAGGACCCCAGATGAGTTTTTATTCAGACCAAGAATACCTATGCATGAGGAAAAGGGACAAGTGTTTCCCTTGACAATACAAGCAGCTATAGTGTGAAGAGAAATAGCTCTGCTTGACGGTTGTGATGATGAAGGCAGACAATGGTGTGCAGTAATCGACACTGGGGAAAGTTACAGATTGACTGACGTCACTGATGATGATCTGTTTGAAGAACAAACAAGTGAAAATGAGATAACAGTTGAGGTTAATCTCATCTATTTGGTAAAAATTATCAAAAGAGAAGTGCCTCAGAGAATGATGCTGGTACAAAAACTTCCTGAATATTTTGAGAATGACATCGCAAAGGTACCTGTCTCAGTATGGACCACAGGCCCCTGTGACGTAGGCTTATTGAAATGAGTCGGAGAAGTGAAGATTAAATTGAAACCAGGAGCAATTTCACCAAAAGCACAACACTATCCCATGCCTGGGGAAGCAGATGAAGGGATTTTTAAGATAATCTTAGTGACGTCAGAGTCGTCATACAATACTTAGATTTACCCAGTGAAAAAAGGGAAAAGGGGGTCTTGGAGGCTAGTGCAAGATTTTTGACCATTAAACCAGATAGTCGAGGCCGAGTTCCCTCTAGCCCCTAACTCGTCCACGATCCTATGTAATATACCCGTTGAAGCAAGGTATTTCACTGTGATTGACTTGAAAAATGCATTTTTCTCAATCCCATTGCACAAAGTCTCACAAGATTTGACATTGTCACGTTCAGGCAAGTCATCTGAAAAGCACAAGACTGCCTCATGAGTACTGTGAGTCTCCTTAGATTTTCCACAGAGTCCTGCAGATGGACTTGAGCAATATTGCATTAGAGAGTATTGTCTTACAATACGTAGATGACATCTTAATTTGCAGCACGACAGAGGAAAAGTGCAGACACAATTCTATTCAGCTGTTGACTATACTGGCTGAGGAAGTATATAAAGTTGACAAGGGGTAGTTACAATATTGTCAACAAGAAGTGCTGTATATAGGCCGGCTAATCTCACATGAGGGGAAAAAGGTTACCCCTGAAAGAGCTGAAGCCATTTCAAAGACAGCCAAACCACACACGATAAAACAAATGCAGAGTTTTCTCGGGTTATGCAACTATGTCAGGGAATGGGTCTTTGATTACAGTTCCTATACCAGACCCTTGTTACAAGCCTTGAAGAAAGCACAGGCAATGAAAGAAAAAAATTGTGTGCACAGCGACCATGGAATAAGGGTTTGTTGAACTAAAAAAAGCCATTTGCACGGCACCAGTTTTAGGAATTCCCATTTATGCAGAGGAATTCTATCTGTTTTCACACATGAACAGCAGTGTTAAAACAGCAGTACTCACACAGAGAACCACGTTGGGGTACAAGCCCCTTGCATACTACAGTGAGAATTTAGATCCAGTGATGAGGGGTCACTTCCCGTACAAAGTCAAGCATGCACTATTTGCCATTTTTGAGAAACCAAAATGCACATTGACATCTCAGAGAGCTTCTGTTTATGAAGTGATCATATCAAATCCAACAATTAAAATAGTTTGATGCAAAATAGTGAACCCAGCTATGTTTATAGCAGAACCAGTCACTGAAGGCGAGCCAATACATGATTGTGCGAACTAATAAGAATTCTATGATTAGATTCCCTGGGTAAAAGAAGATGCATTGGCAGGAGGAGAAATCGTCTTCGTTGATGGTTCTTCGAAAATCGATCAAAATGATGGACAAAGATATACAGGCGCCGCTGTGGTGAAACACACAGCAAATGGGGAATTTTGAGTACTCATTAGTGCACGATTACCCTCACATTATTCAGCACAAGCTGCAGAATTATTGGTGTTGATACTTGCACTTGAGAATCACGCAGTCCAGGAAGTGACAGTGTACATGGACTTTGCCTATGTGATGTCGACAGTGCATGCAGGCTTAGTGCGCTGGAAAAGGAGGGGCTACCTCCGAGCGGACGGCACGCCAGTGCAGCATGCAGCCTTATTGGACAGGCTCATTAAGGCACTACAGCTCCCAGTGGGCATAGCGGTCGTGAAATGCAAATCTAGCAGAAACGATTGCTGAAGACTGGTTCATACCGAACTTGGCAGAACATGTTGCATTTTTTATGGTGAACTGTATAATTTGCCAGCAGGTCACGGCTGGCATACACTATGGGCCTCATTACACGGAATGCGGTAAGGGTTTACCATTACCGGTAAGGGTACCGGTACTGGTAAACCCTTACCGCCTTACTACGAGGTCTCTTTGCTGGACCCAACCTCAATGGCTGGTTTTACCAGCCGTTAAGGAATGGGCCCGCAAAGGGACCTTGCAGGCAATTACGGGGCTCAATGGGAATGGGGAAGTGCCATGGTGAATTAGTTTGTTGCATGCATAAAGCACAAGTTTTCTTCGGCGTATCATCCTCAAGGGAACAGCATATGCGAGAACCTCAATGGCTTGTTAAAGGAAAGGATAGCCAAGTTGAACCTTACTCTGAAGAAGGGATGGCTACACTGTCTTCCACTGGCACTGTATGCACTCAGAAACCATCGTCTCACGCCGCACAAAATCGTGACAGGCAGAAGGATGCGAATGCCATTGACACCTCAAAACAGAGCTAGATGTGATGCCCAGCCAACAGGAGAAGTTTTAGTATTGGAAATGCAAAACTACTTGAATTGCATGACATCTTGTCTTACTGTCATTTCAGGACAGCTGCAGCGATGACAAGAAGAGTGCAGGGCAGCACAAACACAGAAGGAGGTACTACAACAGACCCAGTTCCGAAATTACACATACCGCCCATATTCCCTGGGGACACAGTCCTGCTGAGAAACCACACAAGAAAAAAGTGGGACAAGCCGAGGTTCAGCAGCCCCTTTAGAGTGGAGGACATTACACCATCTGCAGTCAAGCTACAGGGAATAAGAGCTTGGATCTTTCTAGGTGACATCAAGCCATACATCGGAGAAGACCCTCTGCCCGCACTCCACGCGGAGAGACAACGGGGAAGAACCACAGCTCATGCAGACGAGAACCATGACGAGGAAGAAGGATGCATGACCAGCAAAGTAAAGACAAGGAACATTTTGTGCAAGTTGTGGCTTACTTTGGACACTTCCTTTGAGCAAAATAAGGGAAAAGGACATAAAAACATGGACACTCTGTGCATCCTAGTTGCAGGGTGAAGAAGAAAAATTGCATGCATAAGCCACAAAAATAGCTTGTTGATTTTGGACTGAGTCTCGACTTTCAATACAGAAGCCTTATTTGGACGTACTCATGGTGTCACGCAACAGTGACCTCACCAAAGACATTCTGAGCTATTTCGAGTTAGTATTGAGATCATACCCATCGTTGGTGGGAATTATCACCAGCATAACAGAGTTGCTTCAAGATCCTGAAAACGAAAAGACAATAAGGAGGCTGCTCATAGTGATTGCAGAGCAGTTCCTTTTGCTGCCGGAATACAGTGAGGTCCAGACAGATGTCCCTTCCCGAGAAGATAGCAGATTAGCTAGTAACGTTTTCTTTCGCTTAATCAAAGAATTTCCAGAACTTGTAGTGAGACATGCCGGTGTTGATGTCCTCACTTTCATTAGAGACCCAGCGAACGCTGTACAGATGAGTATGCTCCTGCATGGTATCATAATGCAGGTCGAACTTTATAATCAACAACGGAATCACCAGAGAAGATCGTAAAATTTCCTTCGAGGGACAGATCTTGAAGGTGTTGCCAAAGACTTTGCTCTTGTTTATGCCGACAAAAAGGAACGACATGTCATCTGGAGCGAAACAGATAAGAGACAGTGGGCCTCATTACGAGTATGGAGGTAGCCATGGTGCTATTAGTGCCATGGCTGCCTCCATACCGGGCTCCAATATCGGGTTCCTTCAATGTGGAATAACCGGGTCATTCCAACATTGGAGGACCTGATAATTCCTCTTTGAAGGAACCATTCCCCATTCCCATTTGAGCCCCCATAGGACTCAATGGGAATGGGGAGGGAGCTAATAACGGGCACATTAATAACGGGCCGTTATTAGCTCCCTGTTCACTTCGCGGGACCCAGAAGGACGTCTGGTTTTACCAGATGTCTGTTCTGGGTCCCGCAAAGGGAACCTCGTAATAGGCGCTCCCGTAATGAAGGGTGCCGGTCCATTACCGGCACCCTTCATTACGGGACCGCCAGGGTCGTAATGAGGCCCATTGACTGGGAGCTGGTCTATTTTGAACACGCAAATTAAAGACTTGCTGAACTTATTGCCTCATTTGGAACTGTTTCCAGAGACAAGAAATAGTCTATTATTCAGACAAAAAGGATAAACAGTTTAGCATGTGTAACTTGCAAACAGAGACAGCAGAATCCAGATAAAAATGGCATATGTTGGTATGTATTAAAGTTAGTTTTTCTTCCTTAAATGATCGAGATGGGAGACCAGAGCAGCAATGTTGTCCTCCCTCATGAGGAGAGACGTACATATTGGTCAAGGAACAAATGCTGTAAACTTACTTACAAGTGTATTGCTTACACATGCATAGTATTCATTATCATATTACTGTCATTGACGATTAGAACTGCATTTTTATTTGGTGCACAAAGTGTTCAGGTTCCCGTGCACCCACCTAATGATGTACGTATGCAACCTACAAAGGTACCCAGACCTTACATAGTCATTCCAGTTCCTAGAGAGAATGATAGAGTGACTGAAGTAGAGATGGATGTGATAAATAATTAAACACGCACGAAACTTGGGGTAACAGATGAATTGCAACGCCAGAGACAGGGTCTGCAAAGTAAACCCGAGAAGGGGTTGAGGGAAGGTAGACATACACAAATAATGAGCAAATACACACCTGGTCTAGTGTTAAGAAGTTCAGAATCACATCGCAGAGAATGGGGGAAGCTTGGACAAACGACAATGAGAAGCTCCGCACTAAGAGAAATTGAGAGATGGATGGAGAAAGCTGACCTTTTAAAGAAACAAAGGACTCTAGAGAATGAACTAACAGAGACAGCACCGACAAGCACGCCTGATCCAGCGACCAAAGAGTCAAGCTTGAGCCCTGCGAGACAATCAAGTGCTGAGATACTGGCAGATTTAATATGGACGATTATAAACAGAGCGAGAAAAAACCAGAAGGTTAAAGAAAGACTTACCAAACTTTCTCCTACTCAAATAGTACAGATGAAAATGCCTGGATCATTGATAAAGATGCCTGAGATTCCTCCAGCAAGAAGAAGCTATACAGATGTGTTTAAGGATGTGGTTATAGCAAACTACAGGAAGACCTTAAGAATTAGAAGAAGCACACAAGAAGACAATGAATTGAACAATTACTTGGACAGCACAGCACACTTGGGTAACAACATATGATACTAACACATGAAGGAAATTGGAAGATGAACTTCAGAGAAAGAATGCTTTGTGTGTGCACTCCTACCTTACAGCATGGGGAAGTCAAAAATCTTCATAGCTGTTGAAGTAGATGTGCAGACAGCACAGCACAGTCAAGCTCTGCCCAGTGCCTATCTGAGTAACAGCACCTATTGAAGTACCGACACCAAAGCAAACCTGGACAGTAAGGTACCCACTGAGAAATCCATATTTACAGACACGACAAAAGGATGTTTGTCAGAATGTAATACCCGAAGAAGCCAAGAAGAAACTAAAAGAAGTTGACTGGTGACGTCATGAGAGATCGGACTAAAACACATATAGAGTATCTAATGACCCAAGAATGCTGATAAAGAGACTAAATGCCATGGAGAAGAGACATCTTGGGCCTAAGTTGAAATTGGTAATTTGATTCAAGAGGAAGAAACTTATGCCTTATGCACGATGAAGACATTAAGCCAGTTTAAACGGGTACATACGCGGGAAACCGCAAAAAGCGAAGAAATTGTGAAGCTTGCTTATGCTTAATAGTAAAATAGATAGCGGCAAACGCCAACTATACATATCTACCTCAAATGCACTTTTTATATGAGTGAAAATCCACTACACACATGAGCAGAATTGAATCGAGGTTACTAAAGTTCTCAAGAGGTGAGGGCCTCAACAAACAAATCGAGAATTAAAGATTAAAGACGGAGAGAAACACTGCTGAAGGTAACCATGCAAAGAAGCCAAGTTCATGTCAGGCTGGAATAGGCTAGCAATGCCTACAGTTAAAGAGAAGAATAACAAGAGTCTCCTGTTCAGAAAGGTGGAGATAAGCTGCAGATGGTAAATGACAGAAGTAAAACAAATACACAAAATTGCTTGAAGAAGAGGCCTGTTTCACGGTGTCCTAGTCACGTGGCAAGGCAGGCTGAAAGGGATGAGACTTTCACTCCTACGCATCGAGCCTTGCAGTACCCATACTTCTTAACTTTCTCAGACCAAGAAGCAGACTCGAGGCCAAACTGCAAGGCAGTAATTGACACACAGCCACAGAGGTGATGAATGGTTGTAACATAAATTGGAGGGAAGCCGGGGTGCAGACTTACTCCCTGCACCTGGCCAATTATTCTGCATGCTGCTAGTGCAAGTGGAAAAGTATGCGCGGGCTCAATGCCAACCCAATCATAGTGGACCATATTATCTAAAGTCTTATAGAGAGTAGAGCAAATGGGACGTCGTACTTTTTGTGATGTTCACAGTGGCCAGTTTGAAGGAAGGACTTGGTTGCTCCACCTGATATTATTATTCAATCCCCTCTCTGCGTTACCATATACAGATACAGTACCTATGTTAGTTACCTTCCTATAACCAATCAAGTTGCATGTTAGGTTTTTAAGATTACACGTCAATGATGTGGCATTTATAACGCGCATATACACTAGTGTTCCTTTAAGCGAGAAGGAAGATCGAGCGGTTGCTGATGTTTATTGAACTCCCTGTTTTCTGTATTTGTCGTTAAACGGACTCCCTTCGCCAAACTATTAAGTTGCCATTTTTATTTGATGCAAGAGTACGAATCTGCATCCCCATCTATCTCAAGGGTGCTGCTGCACATCTTAAACGGCTGTTTTGAGACCCCCAGTCTTATGGGCCGGCTGGGGTCCATCCAGTTCACATGATTGCTATCCTGGACCAGGGCCCTCAGAAGGACCCTGTTCTTCCCTTTCACAGGCTCTCCAAAGAACTTTAGCAGCAAACTGGGAGGCTCCTGAGTCTAGCTCAGCAGTTAACAAGAACTTTCCCCGGAAGTACAGACCAACCAACTGTGACCCAGACTATCTTAGTAAGCATCCCACGCCTGAGCGTCTAGTGGTCCAGGCAGCAACCTCCACCAGACAATCAATCAGCCTATCCATCCATCCCCCCGGATAGAGAGGAAAGGAAAGTGGATGCTTGGGCTCGTAAGATATTTACCTCAGGCAGTATGGCTCTCAAGTCTGCTAATGTTACATATACCTTGGCCAGGTTCACCCATACCCTGTGGGACAGTGTTAAGATGGCGGCTGATCATATTCTAGAAGGCAACGAAAGGGAAGGCTTTCTGAATATTGTGAAAGATGGCAAGGAGGCGATGGGAGAGTGTCTCCAATCATGACTAGATACTGCTGACAGCATCAGCAGATCCATGGCTGCAAGCACAGTACTGCACAGATTTGCGCAGTTTAGAAAGCCAGGGTTTGCATCGAACGTGTAGGCCAGGCTTCTCAACATGCCTTTCGACGGTTCGAGGTTGTTTGGCAGTAAAGCTGCCGAAAGCTTAGAGAAACTGCAGACCTGCAAAGCAGTGGCTAAGTCCCTTAGCGCTACTATAAGACAACCTCAAAAACCTTATTCAGGAGGAGACCGCCAGGGGGCGCGGGACATGACGGACCTGTGAGCTCGCGCTCCGTCAGCACCGCGGGGCCTAGTGTGCTTCGAGGATCCCTGGCCGGGATTTTAAAGCAGCCCCAGAGGAAACCGCTGTCCCCGAAGTAAGTGGGAAGCCCCACCCGCCCAGCAGCCCGAGACACCAGCCTCCCTAGGGGCAACCACAGAGAGAGTCGCTGGAAGCGGGAAAGACACAGCCCGCCGAACGCGAGCGACGTCTACAGCGCAGGAGACACCTCTGAGCTTTCGCCGAGCGGGCCCCCAGGAGGCACACGGGAACCGCCAGCGGAGCGGGAACTACCCCCCCCCAACAATCACCATAATATCAGGGAAGCCAGGGCGCTGGGGGAGGCACCCCCTCGTCCACAGCCCGGATCGAGACACCAGGGGCCAGCTACCAGAACGCAGGGGGGAGAAAGAGGAGGCCACCCCGGACCCGTCCCTGGCCAGAGTGGACGCGACTGCCCCGTGCCAATCCAGGCGCTCCTTGGCCGCACCCCACATGAAAGCCTGGGTGCCTGGACCAAAGAGGACCCGGAGAAAGTCGGGCCCGGAGGACCGCACACGTGAGGGACCTCGCTCCCGCTGCTCTCGGGCCCCACGGATGGGCTCGGCCTGAAATCAGCCGCCGACACAAGGTGAGGAGCCGAAGGGGGCAAAGCAGGCTGGCGTTGACATTGTGGCCGCAGCACCCTACAACAAGAAGGGGCCGTGATCCCCGACCTGAGCTTCTAGAACTTTCCAGGGGGACCCTGCACAGCGGCGCCACCTCCCAGGTGCCCGCCCTACCCCCGATCCTGGAGCAGACCCCACTCCCCGGCGCTATCAGTTCTCTCCAGCAGTTTCGCCGCCAGTCCCCAACCCAGCCCGAGGGCCCCGGAGTCATGCCGGCAGTGGGGGACCACCCCCTGACAGCACTGACCAGGGATGACCTCAAGGATATCCTGCAGGAGATCAGGGCACTCCGCACGGACATACAAGCCTCCATTGTAGACCTCAAGGGGAGAGTGGACACCCTGGAAGACCAAATGGAGGGGATGGAAAACAACCATCTACAGGTGGACCTCCTCGACATGAAATATGAGGCCAGGTTAACAGACTTGGAAATGAGACAAGAGGACATGATCCTTAAGATGGACGATCTAGAGAACAGGGAACGTCGAAACAACCTGCGCATTATGGGGGTGTCTCAGGAGAGCGGCGAGACCCCCGCGGATGTGGGGAGAAAAGTCCAGGGCCTAATCAATCAACTCTTCTCCCTGGAAGGGGGTAAAGAGGTCCAACTGGAAAGGGTGCACCGAGGTGGAGGCGTGCGGGGGGAGGCCCAAGATCCATCGTGGTGAGGTTTCTTCGCTACAGGGAGAAAATGGAAGTACTGGAGAAGGCAAAGAGTCTGGGGAGCTTCATCTTTGAAGGGGACACCATTAAGATTTATCAAGACCTTTCGACCCTCACGCTCACCCGTAGGAGAGAGTGTAGTCCACTCACACAGTGGCTGACAAGCCAGGACATGAGATACAGATGGTCCTTCCCGTTCGCCCTATCCTTCGAACGGGAGGGGGTGGACTACAGGGTGATCAGTGGTAAGGAGGCTACGCAAGTTTTACAGGCGCTCAAGGGAGACCCTCCGGAGGAGAGAGAAGGAGCGGGAACTCAGCCCAGACCGGAAATGGAGAGGGGACTGTTGGGTCCCTGGTCGACAAAGAAGAAAACAAAGGGCAGGAGGAAATTTAAAAAACCCAACACCCCACCGTCGGAGGCTGGAGGAGACTAATGAAACGACTATGAACTCCTGGGATACATCAGGTCCCTAGTGGCACAACCCCGGCCGGGGACAGGATTTTCTTTTGACCAAGAGAACTGCGGTGCACAATCATGTTCTGGCTTTGGCGGCTTGCCCGTTGGCAGGCGTCACAAACAGGGGAGGGAGGGGGGAGGGGGGAAATCTCGGGATCTCCTCGGATCCAGCCATAACAGGGGACAGGGCAGCTCCCGCCGAATCGGGAAGCCGATGAACACCATGCTTGGGAGTAATGGCAGACCATAAGAGAAAGGGCCGGGTCGAGATGATCAGAATTGGCTCACTCAACGTTAAAGGACTTAACTCCCCGACTAAGCGCTCTCTCCTGGGGCGAGAAATGAAGAACACGGGGACAGACATCCTCTTTGTGCAGGAGACCAGATTGGTGAAGGGTGAGGAGAGGGCCATCCCCGGATCGCATGTGGGCCAGGTATTTTGGGCGTCCAGGGCCACTAAAAAGGCAGGGGTTGGGATCCTGATCCACAGGCACCAAAAACTAACAGAGGTTTCCCATTGGGAGAGGGGGGATGGGAGGGTCCTGATGGTATCCGGTAATCTCCACAACTCCAGAGTCTCCTTGGTATCCATTTACTGCCCCAATGTAGGCCAGAAGGAATTCATCCACGAGGCCATGGGGGAGGTGATGCGCAGGGCGGAAGGTCTCCTGGTACTGGAGTGGGGGGGACCTCAACATGTGGGTGCACCAGGATTTAGACCATAGCGGGGGAGCCACCCAACCAGGCGGCATAGGGAGAGGCCCGGAATGGGGGCTCAGAGACCTGATGTGGGAAAGGGGACTTGTGGACATTTGGAGGGAACGTCAACCAAGAGCAAAGGGGTACACCTTTTACTCAGCAGCCTATGGGACAAGGACAAGAATTGACTATCTGTTCACAGGTCACCAGTTCATGAGTAGAATAGACACGTGTGATATTCGCCTTGTCAGTTGGTCGGACCATGATATGGTCTGGTCGGACCCAAGCATCTCGGGCTTAAAGGCCAGGGAATCTTTGTGGAAATGCAACGACTTCCTGCTCCGGGAAGCAGTCTTTAGAGAAGAAATGTCCTCGGCTATCAGAGAATATTTCGAGCTAAATGACACGGGCGAAGTGGACCGGGACATCGTATGGGAGGCGGCGAAGGCAACTTGGAGGGGTAGGCTGATAAGTGAAGGAGCCTCCAAGAAAAGAGAAAGGACCCTTTTAGCTCACAGGTTCAGGACAGATATACTCTCCCTAGAAAGATCTGAGGGGAAGGGGGAAGGAGAAAAAGAGAGGGACCTAGGCCTGACGAGGGAAAAGAGACAGGAACTCAGGGATCTAGAATTGGGCAAAATAGTAGTGGGACTCCAACACCTGCGTCAGAGGTACTACGAGAAGGGGGACAAGGCCGATGCTATGCTGGCGGCCAAACTCAGAGGTCAGAGAGCGGACATGTGGGTCCAACAAATCGGGGATGATGTAGAGGGGGAATGTACGGATCCAGAAGGCATAGCAGAGAAATTTGCAGGTTTTTATGAGACCCTATATGGAAGTGAGGGGGTAGTGGAGAGGGAAGCACGGGAGGCATACCTAAATGGGGTCTCACTCCCGACCCTTGGAATGCTGGAATCCGCGGTCCTAGATGCCCCAATAACAGACGAGGAGGTGCTGAAAGCAATTTCAGGGCTGAAGCTGGGTAGGGCCCCGGGGGAGGATGGATTCACCGCAGGCTTCTACAAGGCTTTCTCGGGTTTACTGGCGGGCTTCCTGGTGGGTCTATTTTCGAATCTAATGCAGACAGGGAGGGCACCCCCGTCATTTGGCAAGGCACTAATCACGGTGATCCCGAAGGAGGGGAAGGACCCTACGGACTGCCGCTCCTATAGACCTATCTCCCTCCTTAACGTGGACGCAAAGCTGTTCACGAGAATTATTGCCACGAGGCTGGACGGCCATATGCTGAACCTGATCCACTCAGACCAGGTGGGGTTTATACAGGGAAGACAGGGAGCCGACACCCTGCGTAAAACTCTGCATCTCATGCGGGTCGCGGCTCTAATGGGTGAGAACCCAGTCCTTGTGTCCATAGATGCCGAGAAAGCATTTGATCGGGTCGACTGGGGGTTCCTACATGGTGTCCTAGAAAAGTTGGACTTTGGAATGGGGATCAGACGGGCCGTCAAAGCCCTATATATGTCACCTTCGGCCAGAGTGACTGTCAATGGTCGCCTGTCTCGCATGTTTGGCCTCCAGAGGGGGGCGAGGCAGGGCTGTCCCCTGTCCCCCCTTCTCTTTGCCATGACCATGGAGATTCTCGCAGAATACCTCAGAGGCTCTCCCATTGTGCGGGGCATAGGGATGGGAGACCATACCTTTAAACTCGGCCTGTACGCGGACGACATCCTGCTCCACCTGAGGGAACCTACGCGTTCAGTCCCGGCGGCCCTTCAGATCATCGACCAGTTTGGCAGGTTCTCAGGTTTTAAAGTTAATGTCGGCAAGTCCATGATCTTCCCATTTGCCTCAGATACCGATAGGTGCTTACCTGAATTACCCCCTTTGGGCCTTCAGGTCTGCGTCGATGGGATAAAATACCTGGAGATCAACATCGTAAGACCCAATGAAGACCTGAGTCTGGCAAACTATCCCCCTCTGTTTGAGAAATTGTTCAGGGAAATGGAGGGTTGGGGGAAGGGACAAATCTCGTGAATGGGTAGAATAAATGCGATAAAAATGAACCTGCTCCCCAGAGTGCTCTACCTCTTCCAGATGCTCCCACTGGAGGCCCCGGTGGCATACCTCGGAGAGGCCAAGAGGCGCATACTGAAGTTTATATGGCAAGGCCAGAAGCCCAGAATAGGGTATGAGACCCTCACCCTTCCCAAAGAAAGAGGAGGTGTGGCCCTCCCAGATCTCGACGTGTACCACAGGGCCGCCAAGCTCAGGGTTTTGGCCTCCCACCTTGGAGAAGACCCCAACAAACAGTGGGTCTACATTGAAAACTCCTTCCTGAGCCCAGTTACGGTTGGTGAATGGTTGTGGGTCCCACTTAAGAAACTTCTGAGAAGAATTAAAGACCACCCCATTATGGGAACTATGTGGAAGGCACTAGCAGGGAAGGGACTTAAGGATGGAGTCACCACATGGCCCTCCCCACTCAGTCACATATGGTCCACACCAGTACTGGAAGAGATTCCGGGACACAAACATTACCAGTCCTGGTTCGAAGCGGGGCTTTGTAGGGTTGGCCAACTGGTGAGGGTTAACTCTTTCATACCGATCCAGGAACTAGAGGAGGCGCTGGGTATCGGCAGACTTTCGCCACTCCTATACCTTAGACTCAAGGGCATCCTAATGAACCCAAAACTGAAGGAATGCTTACAGAGGGGGCTCACCCCAGTGGAAAAAGTACTCACCATAATATCTCACCAAAAGTACAATCACCATAAAATCAGGGAAGCCATGGCCCTGGGGGAGGCACCCCCTCGTCCACAGCCCGGATCGAGACACCAGGGGCCAGCTACCAGAACGCAGGGGGGAGAAAGAGGAGGCCACCCCGGACCCGTCCCTGGTCAGAGTGGACGTGACTGCCCCGCGCCAATCCAGGCGCTCCTCGGCCGCACCCCACGTGAAAGCCTGGGTGCCTGGACCAAAGAGGACCCGGAGAAAGTCGGGCCTGGAGGACCGCACGGGATTCCCATACGGAAATGAAGGGCCTCATCTCGCTCCTGTACACGGCCCTCCTGGCTCCCAGAGAGGGAACCACTGGGAGCCTCAGAAGAAAATGGGAGAGGGATCTAGGCTGCACCATAGGGGATGGTCTCTGGGGGAAACTCTGCACTAGGGCCTTCAAGACGTCGATTTCATGCCAATATAAGTCCCACACTGTCAAGCTCCTCCACAGGTGGCAGTACAACCTGACTACTCTTTCCAGGATGTTCCCAGACGTAGCCCTAGTGTGCTGGCATGGGTGTGGGGAAAAAGCCAATTACTGGCATATGTGGTGGACCTGTCACAAAGTCCAGACTTATTGGTCCGAGGTGCTTAGTTGGATCAGGGATGCAGGGGAGGGGGGACTACCCGTTGGACCCCATGCTGGTGATCTTTGGCCTGCAACATAGAGATGAGCACTGGGAAAAGGTACCAGCCTTGACACACGCCCTATTGCTGGCTGCTAGAGCGGCTCGGGCCAGGACCTGGAAAAGACAAACCCTTCCAACGAAGAGGGAATGGGTGACAGTGGCCAAGGACATTTACTTCATGGACAAACTAACGGCCGCAATACATGGCTCTAGTGTACAGATTGAAACCGACTGGCTGCGTTTCATGGAGGTGTTTGTTAACTCAGAGGACAAGTCTCCAGGGTAATTGGACGCCTCCACCCGGCCCATAACTACCTTGTGCATGGATCCCTATGCATGGGAATCTGGAGAGTCGATTATATATAGTTGGCCCCGGGCCCGGCTGGTGCTGCCCAAAGAGAAGAATCACAAATTGCGGACTCTGAGTTCCCGAGAGGGGGGGGGGAGAAGGGGGGTGAAAAGCGTTAAAGCCTTGTGTTTCTATTAAGTTTTGAACTCATTATGGGCATGTGCCCAATGTACACTACATGCATAAGTTTGCTTTTTCTTGCTCTTGAAAAACCAATAAAAATTGAATTTAAAAAAAAAAAACGTATTCAGGCTCAATTTCCTGGAGAGGTCGTTCTTTGCGATACTAATCTTTCGGTAGAGGAAGAGGACAGGCCGTGCAGAAAGGACAAAGACAATTTAATCGTGGTGGACGAGGAAAACGTGTGAAATCAGCCTCAGCAGCGGCATTTTTGCCCTCAGCTGCTCCTGCAGCCACCTCCAAGTCACTCTGAGGCCTTGTCACACAAGACCCTGGTAGGAGGCAGAATTTCTCAGCATCAGAACGAATGGCGGGGCATTACTTCAGATGCTTGGGCACTGGAAATAGTAGCTCAAGGTTACTGCCTTTCTTTCCTGAAAAGGCCTCAGGACCATCCACCGGGAGCCAACTCTGTCAAAATTCCAGATCTGCTCCTTCTGCAGGAGAAATTTTCCCTGCTAGACGAAGGTGCAATAGAACGGAGGGGAACAAGGGTTGGTACTCCCCTTACTTTCTCATCCTAAAGAAGGACGGAGTATTGAGACCCATCTTGAACTTAAGAAATTTGAACAAGTTCGTCAGGAAGGACAAGTTCAAGATGGTTACCCTTTCTCAGATCCTTCAGGCTCTCCAACTCCAAGACTGGTTGGTATCATTGGACCTTCAGGATGCTTACGTTTATGTGCCAATCCATCTCAAGCACAGAAAGTACCTGAGGTTTGCGGTTGGCAGTTCTCACAATCAGTTTCGAGTTCTGCCATTCGGGCTTACCTCCGTCCCGAGGGTTTTCACCAAGCTGATGGCGGTTGTGGCAGTGCATCTCAGGAGAGGGCGGAGTCACGTCTACCCCTACCTGGACAATCGGTTGATAAGGGCTTGTTCCCCCGAACAGCTCAGGAAACATCTTTCAATCACCTGCCACTCCCTAAACAGGCTGGGCTTCTCCCGCAATTACACAATGTCCCATATGATGCCATTACAAAGACTCCAATTTATCGAAGCAGTCCTCGATACTTCCTCAGGGAATGCCTTGCCTCCCGAGTTGAGAGCTCTTCACATTCTGCAGATGGTAACAAAATTCCAGAATGCCCAGTGTCTACCAGCCTACGATTTTCTGAGGTTGCTCGGCCTCATGGCATCCTGTATTCTTCTGGTGCCGGAGGCCAAATTGATGATGAGATCCCTTCAATGGGCTCTCAGGACTCAGTGGTCCCAATTCTCTGGGAATATGTCGGATCTTCTGCAAGTTCCAAACACAGTTGCTCAAGATCTTGGTGGGCTTGCAACAACAGCATCCTCAAGGGATAATATTTTTGGCAACCATGGCCGGAGATAACTGTAGTGACGGACGCCTCACTTACAGGGTGGGGAGATCACACCAACAATCTGACAATCACCGGTCGTTTGTCTCCGTTGGAGTCCAAACTACACATCAGCCTTTTGGAGCTGAGGGCAATCAGACTAGCGTTGAAGGCCTTTCTGCCCTCTGTACGGGGAAAGAATGTCCTGATAATGATGGACAACACAGTGGCCATGTACTACCTCAACAAGAGAGGAGGCGTAGGGTCACTACCACTGTGCAGAGAGGCAACACAGCATTGGTTCTGGGCAATACAAGAAGGAATCTCTCTGTCGGCAGTTCACCTAGCCGGAGAGCAGGATACAGGTGCAGACGCTCTGAGCAGGCAGAGCACAGTGTCCCATGAGTGGGAACTAGCTCAGGAAGGCCTTCAAGAGATCTTGGCCCTTTGGGGAATCCCTCAGGTGGATTTGTTCACAACCAGGGTCAACCAGAAGTGTGAACTATGCTGCTCAAGGGAATTTCCCCCGAGAGGAGCTCTGGGAGATGCATTTGTAGTGGACTGGGGGTTTCCACTTCTGTACACATTCCCCCCCACTCCCCGTTATTCCTCGTGTGATCAGGCGGTTGAGAAAGTTCAGGAAAACCATGATCCTAGTTGCTCTGGATTCAGCCAGGAGGACGTGGTACCCGGACCTTCTGGACATGCCCATCTGCCCTCCAATACTTCTTCTACAAAGAGAGGATCTTCTCTGGCAAGAGGAATGTTGGGTTCTCCAGCCAGAGGTCAAGACACTCAACCTTCACGCATGGTTTCTGAGAGGTTGAGATATAAGGATTGGGACCTCCCGGACTACGTGATGGAGATTTTGCTTTCGGCCAGAAGGCCAGCAACTAACTCCTTGTACTGGTGTTGTTGGAAAAAGTTCAGTAACTGGTGCAAGGATAAGAATGTGGACCCTTTTCAATGTGGCACTCCTACGGTGCTGTCTTTTTTGTTACATTTAGCCAATCTGAGGCTCCAGATGGGGACAATAAAAGGATACCTAGCAGCGCTTTCTATTTTTAAGCCTTCCTCGGAAGAGGTTTCCTGTTCCAAGATTCCATTGATTATATAATTTTTTAAAGGGCTCACCAGTGTGTATCCTCCAGTACCATTCCAGTTTCCGGCTCGGGATTTGAATCTGGTGTTGAAATTCTTAACTTGTGTACCCTTTGAGCCTTTACACTCCTGTCCTTTAAGACTCTTAAAACAGTCCTTCTTGTGGCTCTAACATCAGCCCGCAGGGTTAGTGAGTTACTGGCTCTCTCATTCAAACCTCTGTACACTACTTTTCACAAGGACAAAGTTGTTCTTAGAGTGAGACCTTCGTTCTTACCAAAAGTAGTTTCTGACTTTCATTTGTCACATAAAATAAGACTTCCAACGTTGTACCCTCCTCCTCATTTGGGCAAGGAAGAGGAGAGATTAAACAGACTTGACCCAAAAAGGGCTCTGAGCTTTTATATAACAAGAATGTTAAAATTGAGCTAGGATGACCAACTTTTCGTAGGTTGTACTGGACACAAATTAGGATTAGCGGTAACTATATCCCGCTGGATTACTTTGACGATTGTGGAGTGTTATAGTCTAGCTGGGAAAGAACCACCGGATGGACTTCGTGCCCTTTCGACGAGGGGTATGCCTACTTCTGCAGCTCTGAAGAGGGGAGTCCTTATAATTGATATCTGTTCAGCTGCAACATGGTCATCAATACATACCTTTGTTAAGCATTACTGTTTAGATGCCTCTTCTTCCCATGAGGGGCTATTTGCAAAGGCTGTGCTTCATTCTATCCATGATAAGGATAATTAGTACTCCCACCTTCTATTTTAGTACTGCTAGGGGAGTCGATCATAGATGAGGAATACATCGGAGGACACAATCCATTCGAAGAACAAGTTACTTACCAACTGTAACGTTCTTTCGACTGGATGTTCCTCCCACATATTCCTCATCGCCCCTCCCATCCTACCCCACTGTAAAATTTACGTAGTTTGCATCTTGCGATTCACAAAGAGCTTGTGGTCTGGGGCACGCCTGGATGTTCCTCGAGTTATACTACAAAAAAACAGAACTGAAGCTAACGGGCGCAACATGAGCTACTTCTACTACTGGTGACGTTGACACCCTACAGAGGCTGTTGAGGGACATCGACGCCATGGTCTCATGCACAGCGCCCACTGCCCAAAAAAAAATTCCAAAGCTGAAGAGAAACGTATATCATAGGTGAGGAATACGTGGGAGGAACATCCAGTTGAAAGAACGTTACAGTTGGTAAGTAACTTGTTCTCTGTCCTCTTCCTCTTTTTCCTTTTGTTTCTTTGCTTCCTCCTCAATGTCTCTGAGGTCCATTACACTCCTTCCATCCATTTTAAGCAATATCTGTCCTTCCACCCACTCGTTTGGTGGAACTGTCACCTCTTTGTCTCCTTTGTATCCATTAGTTATCTTGTTGCCCCTAGTCAACTTCGCTTGTAAATCGCTGTGCTCCTTGCGTTCATCAATCATAGTCTCTATTTTCTTATTCGCCAGCTCAGCACCACTAAAGGCGTCTTCGCTACTATACGCATGAGGTGCATAAACGGGGTTAGTGTACCCTCCCACTGCTTTAAGTTCCTTCAATCGGTAAAAACCCTGTCCTTCTGTTGGAGGGTCTGTGGTTTGAGGAGGAGGAGGAGGTGCTGTGGGTCCTCTTCTTTGGCCTTAAACATTTTCCATAGCTCCAATATTGGTAATCTGCTGCTTAATCTTTCCCCTTAAACGCAGCATGTAAATATGTGGTCATGTGTTGCAGCACAAATTTCGAAGGAGAGCCTTCCCTGGGCAATGGCTTTGCCATTTTACCTTCAGTATCGTGAGTCCATTCTGCATTGTACTTGCAGATTTCATCCTAATACTGCGGAAGGGACTTGCACATATGCTTGAGATGTGTGTCCCCCATGGTGGCACGTCACTCTCTAACTGCCAATACTTACTTGACCTCAAATCAGGATTTTGTACACTTCAACAACTCTGAATTCGATATCACAATTATTGTCAACAATAAATGAACTCCAAAACACAGCCTCTAGTTTGTTCCACCAGCCTCTCCGCCTCACATACTACCAGCAAGAGTATGTTCCACACAATCTACTCTCTGCCCTCAAGGCCAAGCCACAGTTCTTCAACGTGCTCCTCAAGCCCAACCCAAATGGTACAGCACTCCTCTGAGTCAATACCACCTCATGCAGTTATAATCCACCATCTTTACCATTGTTTTTTTCCTTTCCTTTGCCAACAGTTCCATGCCCGAATGTGGGCCTTCACTCTTGCATCAATGCGTTATGTCCTATTAATCTTTTGTGATGTCACCAGCCCTTATGCAATAACCATACTTCTAGTGCACTCTAAAACCCCACAATACACCAAGACACAACAACACAAATACCCCAGAGCCGAAATCCTGATTTTTAAATCACAGGGGATATCAACTCTTAAAAATGTGTGGTTCTTCTTCTACACCACAGCATAGGAATATATCTATAAAGATTCACTAAGATACCACCTTCCGCAACCTAAGCTAGTGCCCCACAAGGAGCAGGCAGGAATTTCTCATCATCAGGGATCAAGACATAGACAATGCAGCATTGTTGAAAACTTTCTCCTCAATCCCAGGCCCGTCACTTCGTTTTGAGTCTGTGTAACATCACAAAATAAAGATACATTGGAAAAATCCAATGTGGGAACGGGATTGGTTAATATGGTAGACTACATATACAATGTGTAGGGGATTAGTACATTGATTGGGTGGAACATATCTGGTGGCTCCTCCTGTGACCCCCTCCTAAATGTTGCAACTACAAATATTTCAGGTTAGTGTGCTGTGATTCGGTGGTGCAACAAAGTGTGAGCTTAGCATGGAAGGTGAATAGGGATTGATCAAAGAGGGTCTTCGAGGGGATTGGGTCCTCCGACGTATTCCATATCTATGACGGTAATCACCACAGCTGTACTGCTTCGGAGAAACTTTCTGCGTCGATGACGTAGATACACTGTCCTCGAGGGCCTCCGTCGAGCCGACGTCACCGGATGTTATAAGTAGGACGCACAACGCCCGTAGCCTCAGTTCCGTTTTTTCCGCGAACGTGTTCGCTTCGGAGATCTCGGCGCACCTCGACTCTTCTGAGTTCTGTTCTTTCGGTTCCTCGAACCTGTTAGTTTGTGAATTTCTATGATGTTCTCGTCTTCTTCTACCCCGCGGCCGGGTTTTAATAAGTGTCGGGAATGAGGGTCCAAGATGTCATTGACGGATTCGCACGACGCCTGCCTCTGGTGCCTCAGTGAGGACCATGACACGGATGACTGTGAAGACTGCCAGTCGCTTACTTCGAAGGCCTTGCGGGAGCGTAAGAAGAAGCTTTCTGTAGGTGAGGTGGCCAAGCCCTGGAAGTCGAAGTCTGCCGCTTTTCGACTGAGGATTTGAGGGGCGACTCTCTGCATCTTCATCGTCGGTCCGGGGGGTCTTGGTCCCGGAGTAGGTCCCGCCATTCCTCTGCCTCTTCGAGGCAATCACGGAAGCGCCATCACTGGTCACCTTCCCCGCCCGTCCTCATCCGAAGACTCCGCCAATCGGCGGGTTGCTTGTCCCAACAAGCACTCCACTCCTGCCAAATGGGATTCCTTTCGGCAGGAGATGATGGCGATTTTTCAGTCGCAGGGCTCCGGTCTGTCCGCACCGTTGAAAGACGCTGGCCGTGACCATGCTAGAGACACCACTTGCACGCATTTGGGCTCAAGTGGTCGTCACGATCACCGGGCACCTTCCAGGTCCCGGTCGGACAAGGTTGGTAGCTTTAGACATGCCCGTTCCAGGTCCCGGTCCTCGAAGCCCTCGAGACCGTCGGAGCCTGTGAAGTCTTCGAAGAAGACATCGACGCCTGCGGCGCCAAGGTTGTCGAGGGACTCTCTCGAGGCTCTGCCTCCGAGGAAGCCGTCGACGCCATCAGCGCCCATGCTGTCGAAGGACACGCTCGGGGCTCCGCCCTCGAGGACTGTGTCAAAGCTGTCAGAGCCACGCTCAACGTTGACGCCGATTCCATCGATGCCCTCGACGCCTTTCGAGGCTGTTTTGTCAGAGGTACCCCGTGGCATGGTGGAACCCCCTAACAAGGCTCTTATTATTATTATTATTATTATTATTATTATTATTATTATAGCAAGGCTCTGGCCAGGGCAAAACATTTCTTTGTCCCTTTTTCTGTGCCCTCATTCCAGCCTCTGGATTACATTTCTGAGGTGGATGAAGGGTCTGAGGAAGGTATGGTTCCTGAGGAGGTACCTGACGAGATTTTGTCTGGGCATAGACAGATTGAAGACCTGCGGCAATCATTGCACAACGCTAGTGGTCTGGACACCTCTCCGGAGGTAGAGTTCTGTAGGCCTAAGCCTGGCACCCATGCTGAGTACTGGCGCCTTATGTCGAGGGTAATGGAATACTTGGGGTGGTCTGTGCCACCAGTGGATTTTCTGCAGGATGACCTGACAGATATCCTCGTCCAAGGTCCGCCAACTGACCCGGTACTGCCATTTCATATGGTCTTGCAAAGAAGGGTGGCGGCGGCTTGGACTGCCCCGGAGAGTCTTTTTCCGGCAGTGAGCAAGTCTTTGCCGCGAAAATACTGTCCAGCCAGTAGCGACCCCTGCTACTTGACCACACACCCCACTCCGTAGAGTTTGGTGGTGCAGACGGCTACGGCCCCCGCAAAGCAGGCGTCATACCCTAGCATCCCCCCTGATAGGGACGACAAGCTTTTTGATGGCTGGGCGAAGAAAGTGTTTTCTTCAGGGGGGTATGGCTTTGCAGGCAGCCAACTCTGTGTGTGCCTTGTCACGTTTCACGCACACTCTGTGGAACTGTATTTCGTTAGCGGCTGATCAATTCCCAAAGGGGATGAATGGGATGGTTTTCTTGCCATGGTGCAGGATGGCAAGGATGCCATGTGTGAGTCCGTTCAGTCGGGTCTGGACATGGCAGATTGTGTCTGCCGGTCCATGACGGCGAGCACCATAATATGCAGGTTTGCGTGGTTGCAGAAGTCGGGGTTCGCTCCTGATGTGCAAGGCCGGCTCCTCAACATGCCCTTTGATGGTGAACATCTTTTTGGAAGCAAGGCTGATGAGAGCCTTGAGAGGTTGCAGACCTCCAAAGCTGCAGCGAAGTCGTTGAGCGCTGCAGTTCGCCAACCTCTGCCTTTTCGTCCTAGGGGACAGCAATGGAGGGGAGGTTTGTTTCGATATTACTCATCCTTTAGTAGATCGAGAGGAGCTGCAAGTCAAAGGGGCCACCGTAGGAGTGCCAGAGGTGGAAAACAGTGTACTCGAGGTGCCAAGGCCGCTCGAGCAGTTGCCTCTTTACCCTCGGGCAATGCCGCAGCCGCTTCAGCTCAGTCACGAGGCCATGTCCCATGGTTCGCCAGTTGGGGGAAGGCTGGCGCAGCATCTTGTAGAATGGCGTGCCATTACTTCAGATGTGTGGGTTCTGGAGATCATATCCCACGGCTACTGTCTTCCTTTCCGGCAGAGGCCTCACGACAATCCACCAGGGAATCTCTCTTTGAAGCGTCCGGATCCGCTCCTTGCGCAGGAAATTCAGTCCCTGCTGGACAAGAGAGGGACAAGGGATGGTATTCCCCTTATTTTTTGATTTCGAAGAAAGACTGGGGATTGAGACCCATCATGGACTTGCGCGGTTTGAACAAACTCCTCAGGAAGGACGAGTTCAAGATGGTTACTCTCTCTCAAGTCCTCCAGGCCCTTCAACTTCAGGACTGGTTGGTGTCTCTCGACCTCAAGGACGCTTACTTTCATGTGCCGATCCATCCCAAGCACAAGAAGTACCTGAGGTTCGCGGTTGGTGACTCGCACTTTCAGTTTCGAGTCCTGCCGTTCGGATTGACCTCCGCCTGAGGGTTTTCACCAAGCTCATGGTGGTGGTGGCAGCGTATCTCAGGAAAGGGGGGATTCATGTCTACCCCTACCTGGACGATTGGTTGATCAGGGCGTGCTCTCCTGAGCAAGTCCTGGGTCATCTGTCCGTCACCTGCCACTCCCTTCACAAGCTGGGCTTCTCCCTCAACTTAAAGACGTCCCACTTCATGCCAACTCAGCGGCTCCAGTACATCGGAGCAGTGTTCGACACATCCCTGGGGCAGTGTTTTCCTCCCCAAGTGAGGGCTCTTCACATTCAGCAGATGGTACACAAGTTTCAACGTGCCCAGAGTCTCCCGGCGTTCGAGTTCTTGAGGTTGCTCGGCCTCATGGCATCCTGCATTCTTCTGGTGCCAGAGGCCCGGTTGCGGATGAGATTGCTGCAATGGGCTCTCAAGACGCAGTGGTCACAGTCCTCCGGCAGGATGTCGGACCCCGTTCAGGTGCCGCCCTCGGTCGCTCAGGACCTTCTGTGGTGGACCGATGAAGGCACTCTGATGAGGGGGGCTCCATTTTGCCTACCCTGGCCGGAGGTGACGATCGTGACGGACGCATCCCTCACGGGTTGGGGAGCTCATGCCAACGAGTTGACAGTCAGCGGTCGTTGGTCTCCGTCGGAGTCCAGACTCCATATCAATCTGTTGGAGCTGAGGGCCATCAGGTTTGCCCTGAAGGCTTTTCTGCCGACTGTGCGAGGAAAGAATGTCCTGATTCTGATGGACAACACGGTGGCCATGGACTACCTCAACAAAAAGGGGGGGCAGGGTCACTTCCTCTGTGCAGGGAGGTGATGCAGCTCTGGTTCTGGGCCATGAAGCAGGGAATTCCGATCTCGGCAGTTCATCTGGCCGGAGAAGAAAATGAGACGGCGGACGCTCTGAGCAGGCAGAGCACAGTCTCTCACAAGTGGGAGCTGGCTCAGGAGATTCTCCTGGAGATCTTCGCCCTTTGGGGGACCCCTCAAGTGGATCTCTTCGCCTCCACTGTCAACCGGAAGTGCGAAAGGTTCTGCTTGCAGGAATTTCCTCCAAGAGGAGCCTTAGGAGACACGTTCGTGGTGGAGTGGTCCTTCCCACTGCTGTAGGCATTTCCTTCAGTCCCTGTCCTCCCGCAAGTGCTGCGGAGGTTACAGAGGTTCGGTTCCCGGATGATCCTCATTGCTCTGGCATGGGCCCGCAGGACTTGGTACTCGGACCTTCTCGACTTATCCATCTGCCCTCCACGTCGTCTTCCCTACTGAGACGATCTGCTATCAAGGGAGGGGGGGTGAGGTTCTCTATCCAGAGGTCAGATCCCTCAACCTTCACACTTGGCTTCTGAAAGTCTGAGGTATAAGGATTGGGACCTCCCTGAAGACGTAATGGAGGTGTTGCTTTCGGCCAGACGGCCGGCAACAAAGTCCCTGTACCGTTGCCGTTGGAGAAAGTTCTGCGACTGGTGCAGGGTTAAGAATGTGGATCCTTTTTGGTGTGACATTCCTGTGGTTCTATCTTTTTTGCTTTCTTTAGCCCACAAGGGCTTGCAAGTGGGTACCATTAAAGGTTACCTGACGGCACTGTCATTATTTAAGCGCTCGTCTGAGGAGTGTTCTTATTTTAAAATCCCTTTAATTTCTCAGTTTCTGAAAGGGCTCACTAATGTGTTCCATCCGTCACCTTTCCAGGTGCCCGGTTGGGATTTGAACCTTGTTCTCAAGTCTCTAATGGGTGCTCCTTTTGAGCCTTTACATTCTTGTCCTTTGAGACTGTTAACCCTGAAAACAGTATTTTTAGTTGCGGTCACTTCTGCTCGCAGATTGAGTGAGTTACAGGCACTTTCAGTTAAGCCACCCTTCACTGTGTTTCATAAGGACAGGGTTGTCCTTAGAGTTCGTCCTTCCTTTCTTCCGAAAGTGGTGTTGGAATTTCATTTAAGCCAGAAGGTCGTTCTTCCGGCATTTTCATCCTCCTCCGCATCCTGGTAAGGACGAGGAGAGGCTCCATAGGTTAGATCCTAGGAGAGCTTTAAGTTTCTACATTTCACGCATGTCCCGGGTCAGGGTGGATGATCAGCTCTTTATAGGTTACGCTGGAAGGCGTTTGGGACAAGCTGTTACTAAGCAGACTTTGTCTAGATGGATTATCTTGGCAATTTCTGAATGTTACCGCTTGGCGGGTAAGGACCCTCTGGTAGGCTTACAGGCCCATTCTACTAGGGGTATGGCTGCCTCTACTGCCCTGCAGAGGGGTGTTCCTATTCATAACATCTGTGAAGCAGCCACTTGGGCTTCGGTCCATACTTTTGTACGACACTACTCCCTAGATTCTGTCCATGGGCAGGATCTGGCCTTTGGCAAGGCGGTCCTTTACTCTGCAATTTGATTGGGCATTCTAAATGTCTTTATTCTAAATACTTTTCCATCCTCCATACGTTGGTACTGCTTTGGGAGTCTGTCATAGATATGGAATACGTCGGAGGACCCAATCCCCTCGAAGAACAAGTTACTCTCTTATCTGGTAACGTTCTTTTGATGGGATGGTCCGACGACGTATTCTATATCGCTCCCTCCCTGCCTACCCCGCTACAGAATTTCTTATGCCATTGCAGCTTACTTTTCCGCAAGGCTTTCTCTGGTCATACTGGCAGAAGATTGGTGCCACACGTTCTGGGGGAAAAAAAACTACAACTGAGGCTACGGGCATCGTGCGTCCTACTTATAACATCCGGAGACGTCGGCTCGACAGAGGCCCTCGAGGACAGAGTATCGACGTCATCGATGCAGGACGCAGACGCCGAAAGATTTTCCTAAGCAGCACAGCTGTGGTAATTACTGTCATAGATATGGAATACGTTGTCGGACCATCCCATCGAAAGAATGTTACCAGGTAAGAGAGTAACTTGTTCTTCTCAGCCTTGGAACTTTGGACAGTTTCCAGTGCAAGTGCAACTATTCAAGGTGATGAGAACGGCCTAGAAGGTGCTGCATGTTCTCAACAAGTTACCATTTCCAATCCTCTAGGCCTGGAGACAGAACATTAGGCTTTGAACCCGGTATTACTTTTGTATCATCCTGCCTTTGGTTGGGTGGGAGCAACTGCCTCAGCCTGATACAAATTAATAGGCCTCGTCTCCGAGGTTCAGATCACGTGTGCAGGGCCCACAGACTTGATTTCTCCGGCTTGCATTTGAGGATTTTCAGCTTTTACACACGCAGGTGCCCTATCCCATCTGCCAATATGAAACATTCCCCCTCCGTGTACTTGGCAAGAATGTGCACACTGATTGTACAGGAAGCCTGGTCTGCACGTCTCTGTTAAATCAGCCTGTCAGCCTCTCTCTGTATTAGAGTCCTTTTAGCACCTTCCATTCACTTCAATGTAATCGTGGCTTCCATCTTGATTTACATGGCTGCCCATGTTAGTTGCGTTTAGCATCAGCAAGCAGTTCATATGTATTCTGGTGCAACTTGCGGTTACTGCATAGCAAGAGTGTGTTTGTCCTCGATCTAAGTGAGTCATACACATGTTCTTCGTGCCTGCAAGCATTTTACTCTAAAGGTATGCATAGCTTCATGCTGGGATGCATATGGGCTTCATTTCTAATGCATTATTGTCATGGTTTCAGTGGCGATTTCATCAGCTTCTGCATGGTCTCAGTCAGTCTACCTGCTCCATTGACTGCAAGCTTATATCTTCAGTGACGTCATCAGGATGGGGTCTAAATAGCTGTCTGAGTGAATAGCATTTCTCACACTGGGTATACATCGACGATGGAGATGAGGGACATAGGAACGATGTACACCTTTCATTTCTCTGCCGCCGAGATGAGATGGGATAGGTGCAACAAGGACCAAAGGTGGCGGTTTTATAAATAACAGCAAATATTGTTCAAACATTGTAGTGGAGCCTAACAATTTCAGCACAGGTTAGGTTTTGATCCTCCATATTTTTATATAGTATTAGCAAATCAAACATTAGCAAATCAAACATGTTGATGTGATGCAATGCTACTGGCTCACTGTTCACCAATGCCTGGTAGATTTACTGTGCAAACTATGTCACTGTAAATCTGCAAAGCTGTATTTCTCTGCAAGAAATAGTTACTTTTAACATTTCAGGAAAATAAAATAAAAATGTCTGTTTACACTAACCTACCCAAATGCTACTCATGTTGCACATTCGCATTTTGCCGCCTAAACCCGTTTAGCAGTTCAGCTTGATCGGCTTGATCCTGTATAAGTCCCTAGAAAGTTGGTGTGAGTTTGCAAAGGGTTGTAGGTATGCAGAGGTGTTTGATCAGGAACTCTGCATGCATACTGTCCTGTCCTTTGGAACTTGCCATCACATTGTGAGGGACACCCATGTAAGGTGTCTCACCATTACAGTGTTATTTCAAGAAGCAGAATCCATTTGCTTTTCCTGTTTAGTGCATGCACCAATCACACAGGCTCCTCCTGAGGAGGGGCAGGCAGGGACCTGTCTGCAAGATCCTTTTAGAACTGTGCGTGATTCCCACGCATATCAAGCCTTCCGCACACAGTTGAAATATGAACTGAAAGCAGCTGCTGAGTAAGACCGTGCGGGGGCTTGACAAAGGTAATGGTAACAAAATCGAGGACCTTTTTTTTTTTACTTCTAACATAAATGGGCCCCCACCTGATGCTCTAGTTGTGGCTTTTAGCTTAAATAATTTTCGGTTCCTTACTGTATGTGTAGTATTTCACATAGAAAGAATCCAGGACTACAAATACCACCATGCAAAGTGTTGCGAGTATAAAAGCAGGGCTGGGTGGACATTTAATGCCGGAATATCTTTGCAAGCTCTCTGGTGTGCACTACTTTCAAGACATAGACACACTCCAGAAGAGCCTGTATTGTGCCTTTGTTTTATGCACACAGGAACCAAATGTGTAGTACCACAAAAAAGTAAACAGTTTTTGCGTGTCAAATAAGCATATATTGTATACATAGACTAAACTATTTTTCATTGTTGGAAGCAAGCATGTTTTAAACAGCCGACTGGTGTAAGTGTGGGTATTTGTTTTTTAATGGCGATGTGCTATTTAAGCATAGCACCCCAAAAAGTGATGGGGTTTTTTACCAATGAATGAATGTTTCAAGGCTGAAACATGTCTTGGGTTGCTCATGCGAACAGGAAGTGGCCTAGCCGTTCTGGACTCCTACATTGGTGTTAGTATCTCACTGATTTGCATAAGGCTGGTCCCCTTTTGCAAGAATTAACAATTTCAAACCTTCCACCCATCACTTTTTCCGTAATTGTTTGAATTTCTATGTGAGAGAGGGTGTGCCCAGATGTGGGTCCCTCTGGCTGCTGTGCAATAGGGAACCAAGCTGCACCTCACAGATGGGTCCCACCAAGGCTGAAACATGTCTGTGGTTGCGTCTGTTTCTGAGTGGAGGGCGTGGTCTAGCAATTCTGGCTGCACTGCTCAACTGGCTGTACCCGACTTATTTTGCATATGGCTGGTCCTCTTTTTCCAATGGTGCAGACAGGCTAAAAAACGGCGGCGTGGAAGTTTGCCCAACTGGCCAGCGGTTCAAATTCATTCTGATCGTTCAGCCCGTAACGTTTTGGGTTACAGCGAAAGCGTGTGGAAGTGTCTGCCGACATCACATAGCATTTGCGCGGTGCAGTGGCTTCTTTGCATTTAATCTGATTGCGCACAAGGCCCAGTAATGGTGCGGCTGTGTCCCCTGCACAAACGTATATTTTTACTGGGGTGCGTGGCAGCTGTTAAGTTCCGCCCTGCGTCCCGCTACGCGGTGACGCAGGGCGTCCTAAATAAAAGCCCCGCCCCCGCGTTCGGGAGGCAGTTCCGGGGCCGACCAGCAACCGGTGTGGGTGTGTAATCCTTCGGCTCCCGCCGGAGCTGCGCAACAGGCCGTGCGGCCTACCAGCATTCTGCCAGCCCCCGCGCGCGCAGGCCGAGGGCTGACAACTTAACAGCAGCTGTGTTTTTTGCGGAAGGAATGTGAATTGGGCATGGTTCATGGCATTCACGGACACCACTGTGTCATGAGAGCTGCAATGGTCGTCCCTGTTTGCAGTGTTTACCATTTGGGTTGTCGGTGGCATTTTGTTCACTGTCCCAGGACAGAGATTAATAATACCTTTTTGCTCAATGAGTCATTCAAATTGTCTGCTTACCTCAAGACCACCTAGTGATGGACATTGTTCCCTTTTGGTAGGGACGCATCAAAGACCGATCTGCAAAGCTTGGCAAATTGATTGAGGCATCCGCGCCTGGAACATTCGCTGTCACGAGCCGGGCACCTCCCAACGCGAGGAAAAGGTCTGTCCCAGTAATCACAATCTTAGGTGATTTCGAGGGGTTTTTGAGGGGGGCAAGGGGGGTTGGGGACTTGGCGTTGTCACGTCTGACCCAGGGCTGGACTGGCCTATAGGGAACTCTGGAGATTTCCTGGTGGGCCTCTGCACCCTGGGCCTCTTTTGTGTGGCATTTCCAAATTTTCTCATAGGAAAAGCATTGGTTGGGCTTGCTGAAAATGTGTCATGTGGGGCCACTTTGAACTTTATTTCCAGGGCCTCTTTTGGACCCCAGTACTTATTTCCAGGGCCTCTTTTAGTTCCCAGTCCACCCCTGGTCTAACCTAACCTTACCTGGGTCTTCGCGATTGTGTGCAAGTGAGCCACTTATGTTTGAAAGGCAACCTACACATTCGATGAATGCACCTCGTGCGGCTCGTGGGAGCGACCCAGTTGTAGGATTTTCTGCAGGTATAGAACAGCATCGCAAAGGATTTGCCTGCAGAGCTTGCTTACGCATAAGCCTTGGTGCGGGTTGGCTCTCGCCTACTCTGTCTCATTAATTAGTGTGCAAGTGAATGCAATGAGGCATAGTCCAGAGTGGAATGTGTCATTTGGTTTGTGCACTGCTTGTCTCACTTGCCACAGCTGAAAGCACTCAAAATCGGCATTCGCATGGCGGTTGACGTAGTCCACCAACGCTTGCTTCACCACATTATCAGTGTCATTGAGAGAGGGCAGCGTCTTGAAGACCCCATGTATGCCAGACCCTGCATAGGCTAGTGAAGATGATCTTCTGGCCTCATCATTGATCTGTTTGCTGGCGGGGGAAGTACATGACCACATTCTCTGCCCCAATAGGCCTGTGTGAGTCTAGTTCTGACAGTGCTCCCAGGTCCTTAACATTCTTGCATATCTGTAGCAACTGGGCCAGGTCACCTGGTGTCTCAGTCAAGAGGGCGCAGGCCAGGCAGTTTGAGAGGTGAGGTCTTCTCCCTTACCTGCACCCCTCTCCAACCACCGAGCTGAGGATCAGACAGACTAACCGTGATAAGGCATAACCTTAACAGTGGTAATATTGGGCGCGCAGCAGTAGCACTAAAATAACCAGGCGGCCAGTGGCGGTGAAATCAGCAGATTCCATCCCTTGCGCGGTACCAGCTTTAATTTTTAGTTCCTTGGGCACGCGTTCCTCTGCGCCACCAGCTTGGGCGCGCCCGAGTGAATAAAGGCTAGAACCCAGCCAACCTAATGGCTATCGGGCTGCTAGTTTTTGTTGATCACAATGTGCATTCTGTGTTGGGCTGCATTTTCGTTCAATTTCAGTGTCTGAAAATCTGGTACTGCCATTGGCAGCAGGCACTTCGTTCCCACCTTTGTCGATGGTATTTAATTCCCCATGTACCTTGGACGGACGTTTCCGTTGGTGGCCACCTTTTGTTAATGGGGTGTCCTTCCTGGTCACAGGGGAACCTCAACATGTCACTACCTCGTCAGACTGAACTTTGCGAAGTGTTTTTCTTTCACAATGAATAAAGGTGCAACTGTGAAGTCTTTCCCCGCTTTTTGATTAAAATTCGAAGCGTAAACAAATCTAAGGTGCAAAGCGAGAACCATTCAATTGGGCTAGAGAGACGTCCAAACAAAAATTGTGTGTCCATATGTACGGCCCTAAAAGTAAGCTGGACAGATATCCACTGAGGAGCCCTGTGGTGACGTGGCATGTTGGGATACTCTGCCCTCTTCTCTTCTGCATGATGTCCTCCTCCAACCTCTACCTTCTTCCTGGCTGCCTGGTGTTCCCCTCCAACTTCTACATTCTTCCTGGCTGCCTGGTGTTCTACTCCAACCTCCACCTTCTTTCTGGCTGCCTGGTGTTCTCCTCCAACCTCTACCTTCTTCTTGGCTCCCTGGTGTTCTCCTCCAACCATCTTTCTTCTTCCTGGCTGCCTGGTGTTCTCCTCCAACCTATACCTTCTTCCTGGCTGCCTGGTGTTCTCCTCCAACCTCCACCTTCTTCCTGGCTGCCTGGTGTTTTCCTTCAACCCCCACCTTCTTTCTGGCTGCCTGGCGTTCTCCTCCAACCTATACCTTCTTCCTGGCTGCCTGGTGTTGTCCTCCAACTTCTACCTTCTTCTTGGCTGCCTGGTTTTCACCTCCAACCATCTTTCTTCTTCCTGGTTGCCTGGTGTTCTCCTCCAACCTCTACCTTCTTCCTGGCTGCCTGGTGTTCTCCTTCAACCTCTACCTTCTTCCTGGCTGCCTGGTGTTCTCCTCCAACCTCTACCTTCTTCCTGACAGCCTGGTGTTCTCCTTCAACTTCCAATTCTTCCTGGCTGCCTGGTGTTCTCCTCCAACCTCTACCTTCTTCCTGGCTGCCTGGTGTTCTCCAACCTCTACCTTCTTCCTGGCAGCCTGGTGTTCTCCTTCAACTTCCAATTCTTCCTGGCTGCCTGGTGTTCTCCTCCAACCTCCACCTTCTTCCTGGCTGCCTGGTGTTCTCCTCCAACCTCTACCTTTTTCCTGCCTGCCTGGTGTTCTCCTCAAACCTCTACCTTCTTCCTGGCTGCCTGGTGTTCTACTCCAACCTCTACCTTCTTCCTGGCTGCCTGGTGTTCTCCTCCAACCTCCACCTTCATCCTGGCAGCTTGGTGTTCTCCTCTAACCTCCACCTTCTTCCTGACTGCCTCGTGTTCTCCTCCAACCTCTATCTTCTTCCTGGCTGCCTGGTGTTCTCCTCCAACTTCTACATTCTTCTTGGCTGCCTGGTGTTCTCCTCCAACCATCTTTCTTCTTCCTGGCTGCCTGGTGTTCTCCTCCAACCTCTACCTTCTTCCTGGCTGCCTGGTGTTCTCCAACCTCTACCTTCTTCCTGGCTGCCTGTTGTTCTCCAACCTCTACCTTCTTCCTGGCTGGCTGCCTTGTGTTCTCCTCCAACCTCTACCTTCTTCCTGATTGCCTGGTGTTCTCCTCCTCCAACTTTTACCGTCTTCCTGGATGCCTGGTGTTCTCCTCAAACCCCTGTCCTCGCATCATGCTTGATATTTGTCAAGACGTGATTGTCGCGTGGATTACAAAATACCTTGGCCCACAAGTACTGTAAGGGATTTCAATCAGGCACATACCCAAGTCTCGCCTAGCATGTAATGCGCAAATTAAACCCTTATTTATTTTTGTCTATAAATTAAATATTCTGAATGATATACCACTCATATCACACCCTTCTCAAAATACCCCCCCCCCCCACCCCTCCCGGGTCACAATGAACCAGGAATCAGGCTAGTTTGTAACGGTAAATATTTATTTAGAATTTAAAATCACCATATATTTTTAATAGGTAACAATAACCAATGGAGTGACGAGAACAATTAATACTATCTTTAATGCACTGGGAATCAGGTTATGAACACAAAAAGAATGCAGCAAAGAAAATAATACTTTTGGGTTGGTTTGGAACAGATAGCACTGTGGTTAGAGGTTCCCCCTGCAACACTCCTCAACCCACCAATAGGCAATTTAAAGAGATGTGAGGAGAGAGCAGGTACTCAGAAATAATACAGACCAAACAGAATATCACTCCTCCCTTCCCCCTTAAACAAAAGAGAAAAACAGATTTGACATTTCAACTGTCAGAATGGCTTTGAAACTGGCTGAGCAAAAACACTAAGGGGCCGATTCATGGAACAAACGTGCGCCGAAAATCTTGGCGCAAGCAGGCGCAAGCATGAAAAAACAGGCGCACGTGTGCGATTCATGGAAGTCCCTGCGCGTGTTTTCCTTGGGATGTGCGCCAAACCTGAGCGTGGCGCACACGGGCGCACACGTCATTGCAACAGCTCAAACGCTGTGCGCGATGCGCACAGGGAAAGCGCACAACGTCTGCGCACACACCAAAAAGGGGGCGGGACACAGGGCCTAACACGCGGAATGGGGAACAACGCGTGAAAAAGAAGGCGTAACTGGGGAAGTACTGCTGGGAAGTACATGGAACGCCCACACGCACGCGAACCACACGTATTCATGGAATCGAATAGGGCAAACCCAGGCACGGGCAAAGACACGCGCAGGCCTAAACACGTCCGCCACACGGATGCAGGCGGTAGCATCCCTGCGCATTACAAAAGTGTGCGCAAACAAAAAGCATGTATATACAGCTATGATGAATGTCCCATACTGTGGCCCCCTAGGATAAATGACGTGCACGCAACACACAGGCACCCCATAAAAAGAAGAAAAAGAGACAAGCGCCCCCCAGTAGCCCACGTGCGTGCAAAAATGACACACGTAGTACGGTGTGGCAGCCAGGAGCCCAAAAAAAACGTACGCGATCAACACGCAGGCCAGTATGGCCGTAAAAAAAAGGGGTACGTGACAAACACGGACACCGGCTGTGTGAAAAATAGCATGTGCGTGTATTTCGGGGGTGCGCGGGAAGTTTCACATGCAATAGGCCCTGTGTGAGTGGGGTACGTGTATTACTGGGGTTCGCGGGAAGTTTTACACGCGAAAGGGCCCTGTGCGAGTGGGGTACGTGTATTACTGGGGTTCGCGGGAAGTTTTACACGCGATTGTCCCTGTGCGAGTGGGGTACGTGTATTACTGGGGTGCGCAGAAAGTTTTACACGCGAAAGGGCCCTGTGCGAGTGGGGTACGTGTATTACTGGGGTTTGCAGGTAGTTTCACACGCGATCGGCCCTGGGCGAGCGGGATACCACTCACCGTCTGCCTGTGTGTAGAAGAAAGCGTAGCCAACACCCACCCACTGTGAAGTAATAGCGTGTGAACCCCAACGGCTGGAAAACACACGCACCGCACCCCACGGAAAGCACGTACAGAGCAATGGAACGCCACGTGGGATCTTCAACCCGTGCCAGGGCAACACCGTGCGCGATACGTCACAGACGCGCTTACGCGCCAAGGGCCTTTGGTCCAATGAAATCGCATACGTGTGCTGACGCGCTTACGGGCTAAGGGCCTTTCCTCCAATTACACGCTGACATGCAATTTTTTCACGTGCCAAATCACTCCGTATCAAGCTGACCACGCTCCTGCCCAGAAGGCTGAATTACTGCCCCCCAGAACCCCGAGCACACTCCCATCTGCAATCTGCTGCTGCCTGACTGCCTGCTGCCCACGTGCCCTGCTATTTGGTGCCTGCACGTCAGCCAGGGTTCCAGTTGCTGTGTCCACCCCTGCTGGAACAGAAGACTCCCGACTGGGATACCATCGCTCCACAGCCCAGCCCCAGGACCCAGTTGCCCACCCACGCCTGCCTCGGGGGTCGCCATGTCGGGGCAAACACCATCTGAGACCACTGGCTACCCCCAGCCAGAGAGGCAGAGGGCCACCAGCTTCAGTGTGAAGGAAGTTGGTGTCCTGGTGGAGCATGTCCTGGGGCATTATGATGTCCTCTTCGGAACATCACACGCCAACAAGAAAGGACGGGAGAGGATCTGGGACGACGTAGTGGTTGCCATCAACGCGGAGGGGGTGGCAACCCGCGACATCGAGCACATCAAGAAGCGCTAGGAGGACTTCAGGTCCAGGACCCTCCACAAGGCCCGGCGCCTCGCGGAGGGGGGCCGGGTCAGCATGAGTGACATCCAGATGAGGGTCCTGGAACACGTATGCCCAGCGCTCCATGCACAGATCCTTCAGAGGAAGACCCGTCTGGAGTTGAGTGGTAAGTGGCCAGGCATTGGTGTGCGAGACAGGGCATGTTGCAGTGTGCTGGAAGTCTGATACTTGCCTGTATGTGTGACATGGGCCATGTATGGATGTGTGTGTGCAGGGACATCATGGTCATGCATGTGAGACCAATAATGTGCGAACCACATGGTTGGTGCATGAGTTCCAATGCTACATGGGGAGCTGTATGGCAAATGCACACATGAAAGCATGCCAGTGTCTGTTCTTGCACATGGTGGGGGTGTGAGGGATGGGTGCTGCTGTCATGTATATGTATGGTGCACATGTGTGTGTGTCTGAGAAGTGTGTCTGTGACTTCGATACGCCATGGATTCATGACACATGTCCGTGATGATTTGTAGATTCACTCATGTAGTGCGGTCACCGTTGTATGCACTGTGTCTATCCACTCTGTCTGTGGTGTACAAGGCATGCAGCATGACCCTCCGGTGATGTGTGTGCATGGGATCAGTGTGAGCCAGGATGCATGTGAGTTTGAAGGCAACATTTTGATTAATAGAGGCCCTTGTACATGGATCCTGATGTTGATTGCAGGCGCCATGCCTGTTTATGCATGTGTGTTGCGTGCATTCACCCATGTGCTGTGGAGGGACAGGATGGAAGTGACGTTAGACACTGCCACTCATGTGTTATTGCTTCCTGTCTAGGGGAATATTGTACTGTACCCTGATGCTTGTGTTCTATGTCTCCCTCTACGCAGCGTCAAGTGAAGAAGAGGGCGGAGACGGCGCTGTGGAGCCAAGCGGCGGGGATGCCTCCACTGGGCGGCGACGCAAGGCCCAGCCACCCTCCCAGGACTTGCCATCCTCCGGGAGCGAGGGGGTTGGTGCCGCGTCTGCCACTACGGCTGTGGCGGAAGGACCAGGTGAGCCCCCACAGGGGCTTGCAATGACGGAAGAGGGTACAGAGACATCCAGGTTGGTGGTCTCCACAAAGGAGGAGGAGCCCGCTACTGAGCCGCACATGGGGCGTGGTGGGGGTAGTACCACTGGTGCAAGTGGTGCAGTCCAGGGCCAGGGTCAGGAGGCATCACAGGTCACCACGCAGGGGCCTGTGCATGTCCCTGTCCTTGACCCTGTGACTGCACCACCATGCACCAGCAGGGAGGCCCCGTCCCAGGTCCGCCCACAGGTAGAGGAGAGTGCCATGTCATCTGCCTCTCCAATACCTGCGGACGAGGGGTCCCATGAACGTATGGGCTCCGTCCTGATTGGTGTTGCGTTGACATTCGTAATGACATGCGTTCTTCCTGGGCAGAGAACGCACGCCATCACGAAGAGCAGCGTTGCGACGGGGCACTGCTGGGAGGGGCCCTGGTTGGTGGGTTCCTACATGTGACGCGCACTCTGGCGGACCTCTCCTCCTCTGTGGAGACTATGCGCCAGTCGTTCACCCTATCGTCTTCCGGCCCAGATTCCACCAGGGGCCCCTGTGGACCTGGCCTGACCAACACAGCCAGCTTGGTGGAGATCCCATCCCTGCCACAGTCGGGAGTCGGCGGTCCAGCAGGGGTGGACACCACAACTGGAGACCAGCTGATGAAGGATGTGCAGGCATCATCGGACAGGGCACATGGACAGCAGCAGCAGGAGCAGGCTCTAGGTGGGAGCAATGATGGCTCGGGGCCATCGACATCAGGGGGTCAGGCATCGGCCAGAGGGCAGGAGGACCCTGGAATGGATGTGTCTTCCGTGTGGCTGCGGTTGGGCCAGCGTATAGGTGCGTAGCGTCGGCGGGTGGAAGAGGCGCGGCTCACCATGGTCAGGGCGGAGTTCTCCATGCGTCGGGCGTTGAGGCGGGCAGAGTGCCTCGAGGCGACTCGCAGGGAGTTGGAACAGGCCATGAGTACCTCCTTGCGAGACCTCGGGGCCAGGACAGAGGCCTGCCTCCAGCAAATAGACATGGAGTTCGATGATGCCCTGGCCGAAAACATCAATGAGTGAGCCGCAGGACTTGCCCGTTGCCATTGTAAATAGTTTATAGTGTTAGGTTTCCTTTTATTTTTTTTATTTTGGGGCTTTTGGACTATGCCCTACACTTTTGTAAATAGTTTTTTTGTTACGTAGGTTATTAGATAGGTTTCATTTTTTTCGTTGGGCTCATGGACCCTTGAAAATTGTATTGTACATAGTTGGACGTTGGATTTATTTGGACATTTTAATTTAATTTCAACATGGATCAATGGATTTAACTTTTTGCGTTTCATTTGGATTTGGTTTGGTGGACAGAGAGGTTTGGCCATTTTTCTTTTGGACTTGGATTTTTTTGAGGATTTTTTAAAAAATTTTATTTGGACATGCATTTCATTTCATGTTTGCCATTATTTTATGCTTTAAGTACTTTCAATTGGTTTTCATGTTAATACATTTTGATCTTTTACTTCAATGTGTGGGATTCACTCATTGGGTTTATGCATGTTGACATGTGGGTTTACTCAATCAATGGCAACCGGTGTGTGTGTGTGTGTGACGGACATGTGTTGATGTACATAGTTGACTTTTGGTTTGTGTCATGAGAAGGGCATGTCACTGCTGGGTGGGTGTGTGGGTGGGGGGACATGAGTGGGGTCCTGCTGACAGGTGCCCCTCACTGCTGGGAGTTGGGGGTACTGGGGGACATGAGTGGGGGCGCAGGGGGACATGAGTGGGACATGAGGGGGGGCCTGCTGGCAGGTGCCCCTCACTGCTGGGGGGTGGGGGCGCAGGGGGACATGAGTGGGACATGAGTGGGGGCCTGCTGGCCGGTGCCCCTCACTGCTGGGGGGTGGGGTTGCTGGGGGACATGAGTGGGGATCTGCTGGCAGGTGCCCCTCACTGCTGGGGGGTGGGGGTGCTGGGGGACACGAGTGGGACATGGGTGGGGGCCTGCTGGCAGGTGCCCCTGACTCATGGCCAGGGGTGCAGGGTAGTCCCCTGTGTTGTGGGTTGCCTGCAGGGGCCGTGGATGGCGTGAAGGGCACACCTGGGAGGACCCACACTGCCAATTCATGTGTGGGACTCCCCGTGCACCCCACTAGATACACGTACCCGCTCTGACAGCGGAATCGCATGTAAAACTTCCCGCGAACCCCAGTAATACACGTACCCCACTCGCACAGGGCCCTTTGCGTGTGAAAATTCCCACAAACCCCAGTAATACACGTACCACACTCGCACAGGGCCCTTTGCTTGTGAAAATTCCCGCAAACCCCAGTAATACACGTACCCCACTTGCACAGGGCCCTTTCGCGTGTAAAACATCCTGCGAACCCCATTAATACACGTACCCCGCTCGCACAGGGCAAATCGCGTGTGAAACTTCCCACGAACCCCAGTAACACACGTACCCCACTCGCACAGGGCCAAACGCGTGTGAAACTTCCCGTGAACCCCAGTAATACACGTACCCCACTCGCACAGGGCCCTTTCGCGTGTAAAACTTCCTGCGAACCCCAGTAATACACATACCCCACTCGCACAGGGCCAATCGCATGTGAAACTTCCCGCGAACCCCAGTAACACACGTACCCCACTCGCACAGGGCCAAACGCGTGTGAAACTTCCCACGCACCCCAGTGATACACGCACCCCACTCACACAGGGCCAATCGCGTGTGAAACTTCCCGCAAACCCCAGTAATACACGTACCCCACTCACACAGGGCCAATCGTGTGTGAAACTTCCCGAGAACCCCAGTAATACACGTACCCCACTCGCACAGGGCCCTTTCGCGTGTGAAACTTCCCGCGAACCCCAGTAATACACGTACCCCACTCCCACAGGGCCCTTTGCGTGTAAAACTTCCAGCGCACCCCAGTAATACACGTACCCCACTCGCACACGGCCAATCGCGTGTGAAACTTCCCGCGAACCCAGTAATACATGTACCCCACTCGCACAGGGCCCTTTTGCGTGTGAAACTTCCCGCAAACCCCAGTAATACACATACCCCACTCGCACAGGGCCCTTAGCGTGTAAAACTTCCCACGCACCCCAGTAATACACGTACCCCAATCGCACAGGGCCAACCGCGTGTGAAACTTCCCGCGAATCCAGTAATACACGTACCCCACTCGCACAGGGCCCTTTTGCGTGTGAAACTTCCCGCAAACCCCAGTAATACACGTAGCCCACTCGCACAGGGCCCTTAGCGTGTAAAACTTCCCGCGCACCCCAGTAATACACGTACCCCACTCGCAGAGGGCCAATCGCGTTCCCTGCTTGCCGTGTGCTGTGTGGCGGCCATGTATACTGGTACAGGGTTAGCGCAGCCCTTTGCGCTGGATTGGGGATTTTGATGGCTTTTCCCTGCACTAGGTGCGTTCTTGGGGGCGTAACTGGTGCTGCTGTAGGGTCGCTGCGCCACTGTGCGCCACGGCTGGTTTTGGTAGCTAAAATCCATGAATACGCTGAAATGGATTTTAGCGCACGCGGCTGGCGCAGGTAATCGCACGCGCAGCACTGTGTACCTGCCCACGCTGGTGCCAACGGGCAAAAAGGGGAGTCCCTTCGAGGGAATCAGGCAGTTTAGTTCGGTGAACAAATGAAGATGAACAGAGCTCCGCGACTCAAGCGCAGCCTCCACTGTAGGCAGAAGCAGAGTGCGAGTACGGAAAGGCGTGCTGTTAGACACAGCGGGGAAAAGCTATGGGCTCCTGCAGGAGGGCGACCAGTTCCTAGCGATGCTACTCACTGGTCCCCGATGCAAGCAGACCCAGGCTTCTCTGTGTCAGTTTCAGTGCTGGCAGGTTCAGATACGAGCAGGGGACGTCTCGGCGTTGTGTGGATTCCGCAGCAGCAGAAGATGAGTTGAGGATTTCCCAAACGCAGTGAACCCGCACAATTTGTTACCACAGCAGGGCAACGGAGCGGCCAGGTGTATTTCAGCCAAATGTACACTACTCACTTCGGACCTGGGAATGCCAAGTGTACAAATCGTGTGAGAGTGACAAGGACACGTAATACAACACAACCTGACGGCGGTTGCAGAGCAAGACTCCTGGGTAGGCTGGTCAGTCTGCTGGATGGCCCAGAGACACTTCCGAAGGATTACGTGCAGGAGATGGTGAAGATGCCGAGAATAGTTGTTCCCACTATTCCAAGGGTCGAAGTACCAGTACAGGCCTTCTCGTTCGATCCGAGGTAGAAAGGGTTTCACAAAGCGACAGCAGTGCAGAGGTGCACTCCTTCAGCGGGTCACCAGCGATTCCTCGGTTCAGCCTCATGGTTGCAGGATACTTGGCTCCTGTATTCCTTTGTTTGTGAGAACTCAGGAGATCGACATGGTAGTGGCATTTCTAGCCCTCTCTTATCCACGGTTCCCTTCGCGCCAAAACGGAGGGGACCCAATGGGAGATCTGCTCATAAAACACTCACACCATATGTGGACCTATCACGGACCACGGGGGTCCCAGGCATTCACACCACCCTAGACTCTCTGGCGCCCAGGATGTGTATTGGGACCAGACATCCCAGCCCCCATCCTGGAGGCACACACAAGGCCTGTAGAAGCCCGCGAAAGCATCTGTGTTTCGCGGGAAAGTACGTGCCCGAATAAGGAAGGCCCCGGATCGGCTCGACCTGGGGGAGGTGAAAGGGGCAAGGCGGTCAGCGGACAGGACAAAGAGCCTTGTGGTCTGGCCATTTTGGGAGCCAGGCCACCATTTTGGGCTAAGCGCGAGAAACGCGCTTAAAACGCCAAAAGGAGCTAAAAAACACAAGAAACGATCGCTGCCACCAATCCCGTCCGTGATTCACTTGCACCGTTCATTTACAATCCAAAGAGAGTATCTAGGGCCTGTAGAAGATTAGAGACCCAAGAGAGCAGTAACTTAGCTTACAGTGCCCTCTTGTGCCATGTTGTGCAAAAGCTGCAACATGATAAAGAAACTACAGAAAACAATGTTTCCCGGTACTGACTGTCTTAAGGGCATGTCAGTTTCCCCGTAAGAATGGAGCGAAAGCCCAGAGGAGTGCGGCAGAAGGCTGCACTTCTCTGGCAAAGTCTAGATCATGGTGAAAACAACAGCAAAAAGTTTAGGGGTTGCCACATGGAAGGGAAATTACCCACAATTAAGAAATCTTTCCTAACACTACGCAACACTGGATACCTTCAGTCGTATCCCACTGCTGCCACCAATTTGTTAAGACGGATTTCTGAACTCTGTCCTGGAGGGGCAGAGGTTCAGAAGGCCAGCCTAGTTTCTTGGAACAGGGTAACCTCTGGACAAGCCAGACCAACAAGGGTAGCGATCGCGGCGGTCAAGACTAGGTCTCAGGAGGGGTGAGGGTGACTGAAAGCCTGCAATGAGCACACAAAGCAAGGACACTTAAAAATGACTCCAAGCAGGTGCAGTGTGGCTGCACAAAGATTTTTTGACAGGATTTGTCATTCACAGGCAATCCAGTTTTGCTGAGAAGGTGTTTTTCTCTTAACATTTCAGGACCTTGTAAATTCACAGTGCTTCATTAGATTAAATGAATGTTAGCGCCACGCAAGATTTTGAGTGTTGGAAAGTGTTATGTACAGGCATTTTGAAGTTTCAGCAGCAAAGTAAATGTCATTTACAGGCAAATTTTGGAGTTTCACTTGCAACGCGCTGCTTCTCCCTCTGCACTCTGTTTATTTGTCATGGAGCCCACTGGCACTTTTTCTGCAGCGTGAGCTCTGTTCCACCACACATGCACCATGGTTGTACCCATCTTTTTGTGTGTTGAAAAACGTGGTTTTGGCGCGCACAAGGGTTTTGCCGACATTTTGCTGTTTCTCGCACCATAGATAGCAGAGTGAGGCTGCATAGTATAGCAGAGTGGGTCAATACATCCCGCAGTATCAGTCAGGGAAAGTAGGCTCACTCACTGACTGGTCATTGAGGCCACAGGTGGCTGGAATAACAGCATCGGGTCTCCAGTTGGCTGAAAAGAAAGTAAAGCAGGTAAGTAACCATGCAAGTGGTGATGCGAACAGGAAATAAGACAACCAATGCCATGACCTACCTAGGTGAAGACGGTAGCAGGCGTGGAAGCAAAGAAGGTGGACAGACTCCTGTGTGACAGGAGACGTTTCCCCGCCCAAGTTGCTGTGAAGGTGACAACAGGTTCCAGCAGCTGGAGGGAACCCTAAAGGTGACAGGGTGCGGGGACAATCCACCAGCAACACGGAGCGAGGGTTCCAAAATCACGCGAAAGGCATTTCACTATCGTGATAACGTGCAAACAGTTCCGAGAAGGAACACACTGAAGACAGTCCAAGAACGTGATGCAGATAAGGGCAGTCCAAGAACAATCCTTGAGGCAGTCCGAGATTGAGCACAACAGTCAATCCAAGCGAGGGGAAAAAAGGTGCCGGGGTGAACAGTATCCAAGGAGTATCCAAATGAGAAATCCAGTAATGCAAAACCAAGGTTCAAAAGGCCAAAGATCCAGGGAGCAGGAAAAATGAAGAAGCAAACAAAACTCCACAAACGCCAGCCCACGGACACAGCTGAAAAGCGGCATGCGTAGTGTTGCAGCTGTACTTAAGCCGGTTGTCACGGCAACAAATCATGTTAGCTCTTCCGCCTCATGTGAGCGACTGCAGATGCGCTCTGCATGTCCTGCAGTTGCCAGGGCAACCGCCAATGAGACTGCGGTCTAAACCGCAAGTGACGTGGCCTCCATGGCAGTATGGCAAGCCCCTCACAGTGTGTGGCTGAGGTGAGAGGCGTGGCGGGGGTATCATGAACACAGAGCTGGCGGTGAACTGTAAAGTGGGGGCTAAGCCAGCTCCGTACTTGTCACCTAGGTGAAGGCATGACAATATTCTTCTCCATCTGCAGTTTGATTTGTTTATGCTGCTGAAGTGCGTCACAACAATTAATGAACCTGCTCAAAGTAATGAAATGATGAGGGAAAGTACACACACAGAAAAGAAAAAACAGTGAAAAGAGACCACCATAACAGCAAGAAAAAAAGTATTTGAAGCTTCATAATAAACATTAAGCAATTCTATGGACATTGCTGGACAAAATGAAACCACCTCACCACACAAACCTAGTTGACATACATATTAATGACAGACCATGCCTAAAAAATGTAAAAGTTAAAAAAATACAAATGTCGTTGCCAGATGGAACAAGCAGTGACGCCTAAATGAAGCTAGGATAAATCATCGCCTGGCAACAGTCCAAGGCGGGCACTCTTTGTCCGGGCCTACAAATCTCCTCTGTCTCACGTTCTGCACCAACATAGTGGCAGCAGCCGCCAAGCTGCAAATCACAAGCAAAAGCTGCGAGCCTAGCAACCCTGCCATCTTCAGACGCTGTGAGCCAGTCTCCACTAGCTCAGACACTGCTACCACAAGGATGCCATGGAGCTAGGCCCGACCTCCACTATGCTTGAGCTCTGTTGCACACACCTGCCTCGCTCTCTGTATAGCAGCAGCTCACAATGCACCGCAATGGAGCCATGTTGAAGCACCTCCTTCTGACGTCCTGCATATAACCGGAAGAGTCACTGGCATTCACCTGTTTGGGAGTTGGGTGGTCTTCTCCCCAAAGCTCTAGTAAGTTGTTGCCCTTGCAGTGTCCTCGACTCTCTCCCGCCCATTTCTACCTCTTTCTCCCTCCATTCTCCACCTTCTGCTTACTGCACCTCGATCTCTCCACATCGATTCAGTCTGATCCTACAACTGCCCACACTCCCTAATACTTTCTCTGAGTATCTATAGCCCCCTGATCGCTCCCCTGTGGTGCGGGGCTATCGCCTACACCTGGGTACACATGTCTACACATGTGTGTTATCGAGACTTTGATCCAGTGACTGGCTGTGCAGTAAGTATTCAAGTCAATCTGCAGTGTCTACATGCGCCGCCTGCCTGCTGGAGCAAGACTATCATAGTTCTGTACGCCAGCTGGACATGTCAGCTTGTGCACACGTGTGGTACAAAGCAGTCACAGTGTTCATGTCCCAGTGGGGCTTGGCTTCGGGACGGAGTCCAGCTCGCAGGCTTGGGTGCCCACACGAGCATCCGTCTTCCCTGGTACTTATAAGCACAGGCCGTGGCTGTGGCTTTTCTCTCAGCTATAGATGAACGTAAGGGGCCAGTCATTCCTGGCAGGTTTGCATGACTATAGGCCATGGCCCTGACATTCCCCTCACATAAGGGGGAGTTTGACAGACTGCCAGCGGCAGTAGACGGCATGAGTCCCTCACCTTGTTCTCTGGTGTTGTGGTGGGGCAGGAGATCCTCCCCAGACCACGCCCCACATCCTGGAGTGGGTGGTGGAGCCTAGACCCCTAAATCCCTCTAACAGACACACTCCGGACAAAACATGGGACATCATTCCATTGTTCAGGTATAAATTGACTTATGTGAACGTCTACTCTGAATAATTCTTTGGCATCGTGTTTGACTGAATTTAAATTACTAGTGGAACCATTACATAATGCTTTTAAAAAGGTGTTTACAAAGTATTTACATTTAATATATTGATCATACAATGACCAGTTAACCTTGGCAATTCGTATAAAGCATGTGCTTAGGAAAAGTAAAACGTGCAAAGCACATGCAAAGCAGTAACCCTTTCTTGTAGTGATGACTTATGGTCAAAATGCCTTCATTTCTATTTTGCTTCCTGATATTTGGAAAAAGTGAATGTTTGTACTTCAAAATGCAATTAAGTTACGAGGGACACATGAAAGTAGAACCAAATCCGGACAGCATGATTCTTTATTTTAGTTTCTCACTCAGTAGTCTCCCCCAAACCGTGTAAAAACACCATGGAAATGGATGCTCATTAAGGACATTCATTTTGACTGTGATTTCTTAATAATAATGGTGTGTTCTTACATAGTGTTTCAAGCAAGACCACCCCGTCTTCTAAGCAATGTAATAACAGGTGTTATTACCTCACTGTGAATGGCACTTGATGTCCTGACCTGGAAAGAACGAAAGGGTAAGTTGCTCCAGATGAGGGATTCAAACGTGTGCATGCCGCCCTAGTGTCAGCGACCAATGCTTTGTGTGTGTAGACATCCACCCCTGGCATCAAGTCTTGCAACTTCACTATCAATTGGAGAAATCAGTAGCAGGCAGAGATCACAGATCTGCTTAGATGTTTTGTTTCTGCAATATGAATTCTCCATCTACAGAGGTAAGGATCCCCTGCAGTATATTTAATTTATAAAGGGATGTACTATTTAACTACACTGGGAGATTATCAATTTACTTACTTAAAGGCTGTAATTAAGAATTGAACAGTGGGGCTCAGATTAAGCTGATGAGTCTTTAGGGATCTCTTTGGTAGGCTGTTCTCAGTCGTAGCATGGTTTGCCTCTTTCTGCCTCTGGCTGGAATGGAACTTAGCAGGGCCTTGACCAGCAAGACATCCGGCATTACATCTACTCTCCTCCTTGGCCTCATATCTAGGGATCTTGGTTACAGGATTCTACTTCTCCAGTTCTAGGTGGTTTTCCTCTTCTCTCCCATTAGGTAATCTTCTGACTAGCCTTCTAAATCCTCCTCTGTGAGCTTTCGGACGTGGCACAAACCTCCTGTTCCAACTCTTCTCAAAACTTAATTCTTGTTGGGGAGTATTTTTCAAGCACTAACTTCCAAAACCTTATTGTGTATGAATGTAGGAAGTGGTGTAATCGTTGTGTTTGGAGCTCCAGATTTTGGATCTCGCTAGACTTTTGTGACATCGCAGTTGACACTTTCAGCCTCATTACACGGATGGCGGTAAGGGTTTACCGGTACTGGTATTTTACCAGTACCGGTAAATCCTTACCGCCTTACTACGAGGTCCCTTTGCGGGTTGGGGAATTTAACGCCTGCTTTTTGCAGGCGTTAAAAACCAACCCGCAAAGGGACCCAGGGAGCTAATTGCGTTACCGTAATTAGCGCCTTCCCCATTCCCATAGAGCCCTATGGGGCAAAAATGGGGATGGGGAAGGGCAATGGGGGAGGGGGGAATTACCACCCCGCCAACCTTGGAATGGGGCGGTAATTCCCCTTTCCGCCAAGGCGTTGCCAGTATTTTACCGGCATGAACCATGGCGCTAATAGCGTCATGGTACTCCGCCATCCGTGTAATGAGACCCTTTATCTAGAATATTTGCATTCTTCAATAAGATGATTTCTATACATTCCACATTCTGCGAAACAGTAACATTTTGTCTGTGAGTCAGACATGTTTAAATTGCAGTAAGTCAGAAATGCGTGTGGCCCAAGAAAGGGACATTTAAATAAGGACTCACTCACATTTGTATACAATGAGTGTTTTCTGTTGGGGCATTTATATTTTTCAGTTTTTCTGCATAAAAGCAGGCTTTGTAATGAAAATGCTTTGCTAGCCTGAGCCTTTAGCAATATTGTTCTCACTGATCACATGTCATCCTCCATCCGCTACAGGAAGCCAGTGGCTGCTTTTATTAGCCGTTTACGTCACGTGCAGTTTATAGGTCGTTTTTTAAAGGGCACAAGGCATCCGTCTGCAGCATAAATAACTATAATAACTATTTTATAGAACTGAAAGGTGATTTTGGTGATCATCTCTAGCAGTTTTTGTCATGAAAGTGCCCTTTACATTTTTTTAAATGTGTGTTTGCCAGTCTGTATGTCTATATATCGCTAAAGACTTAGGGAAATCACTATATTTTTAATTAAATAATCTTGTCTAGCCAGATTGATCTTTATGTCTCAGTGATATAACAGATAACTCAGCAACTGCTTGTAAAATGTACGAAGGCATTTATTGGTTCTTTAATTGTGACTTTGCAAAATGAACAGGCATCTTCTGTTTATCTCATCGGAAATTCCAGGAAACGCACATATTCTTTTGTTCTGACTGTGGGCTGAGTGAAAATAGTAGAAATGTTATTTAACATTTCTTTTTCAGGTCATAGGTTTAGCTTTTTATGGAACATCTCAGTTAACAAGTGGACCCAAGGAGCTTATAAATTGATCTGCTATATATACAAACATGAATTGCAAATAAGAGAAGTTGCTTTAAATTGCTGGTGTCATGGATGTGAAAAATGAACATTTTCAGGCCTACTTACTCTGCCTTGCATGACACATTGCACTTATACTAGTGTGCATGGGGTGTTTCCTTCCCATTTACATAAACGCAATTCAAGGTCTTTGGAAGTACAACTACTGCAGGTCTTCATAGCTTGCATTACTCATATGAAGCACCTATACATCTTTTCCTATAAAGACTCTACTTCTCTCCCAAAGCAGAGACCCACCACATAATGTAAGAATTAGTGCAGGCAACCCCTCACTAGTACACAATGGTCCTAGTTCCAATAGTTGCTTCCCTGTGGCTATCTGCTTTGTGTTCATCAACCAAAGGCCATCTTCCACAAGGTCACCTTGTACATATTGCAGTGCACACTACCCAATGGCCAGCCCTCCTGGCACGTGGGATACATCCATGTGTTGATTCATTTCATACACGCCTAGTTGCAGTTCCCCTTGTCTCACATCCTTAGTGTCCCATTTTAGCAGCCTTTTACTTTTTCTCTGCACCATACCTTTGGATCCCTTGTGAACACTGTCTCCTATCTCATTATGACCTTTCATTTTAAACTTATGGTAGAACATCCGCTGCCTTGAGCCAGGCAAATAGGCCAGTTAGCAAAGATACAGAAACAAAGGTGGCTAAGCCAATTCAGCCACACTGTAGCCCAGGCCAGGCTAATAGGGACGGCTGGATTAGAGAGGCCATTAGGAGCCGGGGTCTAAGAGCCAGGCACTGAAGAGAAGGAGTTCGTGGAATAGTCTGATGGGGGTTTTAGCCCAGATAATGCTGTTAATGGCAAAGTCACCAGTTGAAGAGATCCTTAATCTCAGAGAAGCCAGATAGCGAGGAGAAACTCCTACCCAGAGATACCTGGGCAGAGGGTGGAATGTCTATCGAAAAGCAGAAAGAACCTCAAGGGCAAGAGGTAAATCAACAGGTCACGTGCTGGTAAAGCAATGAAAGACCAACTATGGGAAGAGGAGTACACTACAGGGCTTGCTCTGTCAGCAGTTTTCAGAGTCGTCGCATAATTTAAGTCAAGTTGATTATTTGAAAAGTCAAGACAAAGGCAGAACCAAAAACCAAGACCAATAAGTGGACGGGGGCACTTTAAGATACCCTGACAATGTGGGCAATCTATTTAATGCACCAGATGCTGGAATCATTGATGTGACTGCATTTCACCTGGTGGGTGTCAGAGATGCCCCCTAGAAATATCTGGACTATCTCCATATGAAGTTCAATCTAACAGAAGAAGTAGGAGGGATGACTTCTACTCTGGCATTGGTATCTACCCCTGCAAATGCCAACCAAGAAGTATCTTTTGTGATTGGGTGTGGTCAAGGATGTGCAAGAAGACAGCTGGCCTGCATCATGCTGCACTTTACCAGTGTGTTTGCCAATAGGCTTATCTGATGCGCCCTGCTTTTCAACAGGGTTACCTGAAAAAGGTATTGGCACATAATGATCCTCTTGGGGGACCAATAGGAGACATGGCCACCACCAAGAACAGCCAGGCTAATATTCCTGCTTATATCACTGATATGTCATTTATAACACACCTGTACACAAGTGTTTCTAGGCGTGACAAGATAGGAAGGGAATGACAAAGATGAACAAAACAGATGATCTTACTAGGCCTTGTGTATTTTGGTTCGCACAAGTGCTAAGCAGAGGAGAAGTGCCAGGTGGAGGGAAAGGCAAAGTGCAATAAGCGAAGCTCAAGTAAGTGCCGCCGGGGTGGCGATTCTAAGTAAGAGCAAGGAGGCAGGGGACTGTAGGGTTGCAGTCCCTAGTGTGTGTTAGGCCCAGAGGCAATGCATCAGGCTACTGGTCATGAATGAACCTGATCCCCATAAGGTTAAGAGGGAGGTCAGGTAACCGGCTAGTGTAGCAGACAAGAACATCAGCAGGGGATCAAGAGAGAGAAAGCAGAAGCAAAAAGGAAGGTCTTGAGTTCCTTCCTGTGCCTGAGGTGTTCCTGTTCAAGTTTGAGAGAGGCAGGGAGGCTGTTCCAGAGGGAGGTACCAGCCGAGCAGAAAGATCTACCCCTCACTCTCTGCCTGGAGAAGCGTCTGGCTATCAGAGAGTTGGAAGTGGATGAGCGGAGGCCACGGGAAGGAAAGTACTTAGGAAGAGAGAGTTGGATGTAGTGTGGCCCCTGGCCCCAGAAAGCCTTGTAACCAATGCAGAGGGTATTGAACTTGATCCTTGCAGCCGCTGGGAGCCAATGGAGACATTTCAGGGCTGGAAAGATATGATCCCTGGGCTTGTGGCCAAGGACAAGTCTCACAGTTCTGTTCTGGATTAGTTGCAGAAGGCGAAGAGTAGAGGCAGGCAGATTTAGAAAGAGGTTGTTGCAGTAGTCCAGTCTGGAGAGAACCAGGGCTCTGGACATAGTGAGCTTCTGGGGGAAAGTGAAAAATTGAAGAATACCTCTGAGGAGGTGTTAGCTGGTAGTGGGACCTCTTATAGATGTCCGTGATGTGAGGAGAGTATGAGAGGGTGGAGTCAAAGGTGACACCAAGTTTTTTTACCTCACAGGAAGGCACAAGTAGAGGGTCCAAGGAGGGCGGCCAGAGTGAAAGAGGGAAAGCCGGAGCAGCGGTCCCAATGAGAAGGATCTCAGTCTTACTGGAATTCAGGCAGAGGTCATTAGGGTAACACCATTCCTGAATCGTGGATAGACAATCAGGAGAGAGGAGGCTGAGGAGAGTCTGAGGGAGAGCTGAGTGTCCTCCGCATAACACTGAGCCATGGGGAACACAACCTGTGGATCGAGAGGTGGTGGAGAGAAAGGACCCCACTTGGACCTGGGAGGGTCGATCAGAGAGGCAGGAGGTCAACCAGGCTAGGGCCTCGTCTGTGATGCCCAGGTCGTCATGGGGACGGTTGACCATGTTGAAAGCAAAGGAAATATCAAGAAGGATGAGGAAGGCTAAAGTTGAGATTTGGGAGCAGGTCTTCACAGATATTCAGGAGAGCAGTTTCTGTGCTTCTGGCTGCTCTAAAGCCAGACTTACGGTCATGGAGACAACAAACAGATTCGGTATGAAGAGTAAGCTGGGAAATGGCCAGCTTTTCCAGGAGTTTGCCCAGGAAAAGAGTGAGAGAGATCAGGTATTAGTTTGCCGGAGAGGAGGGATTGGCAGAAGGCTTCTTCAGGAGGGTGTGCACAAGGGAGTGTTTTAGGGGGGAGGGAAACGTTCCAGTGGCAAAAGAGTGATTGCAGAAATCAGCCAAGTCTGGACCGAGGGTGTTGATGTGGTCCTTGATGGTTCTGGAGGAGCAGGGGAGCCCCTGCTTGGTCGATACTTCCATAGATCAGCTTTGTCTAGAAACATAGTCAGGAGTGAACACAGGGAAAGATGAGAGCGGAGGAGGAGAGGGAGAGGTGGCTGGAGCGGGCCGAGAGAGGTAGAGGGAGAGGAAGAGGAGAGCGAGGACAGAATGTCCTCAGATATAGTGGTGAATTGAGAAGCCAGTGACGTGCAGAGGGTGCCATGCATATCCAGATAGGTCTGACATCACCCACACTGGAGACACTGAAGGCTCCAGGAGAAGATAACTTGCCAGATGTCTCTTAATTGAGCAGACAGTGAGTAGGAGTAAACAACATTTCATTTTTAATTCAATCACCAGTACCACATCATACTGTCCAGTTGGCCAGGGGCATTTAAATTGCTCATTTCTATCTTGCTTGCATTGTAGCAAAGGCCTCTGCTGTACAAGGTTTGAACACACTGCACAACAACATTTTGATGATTCCCATCTGACCATAAGAAAGGAACAACCTGTGCTTGCACTTAGCCAGAACATCTGTAGTGTTTTCAACGTATATGTCGGACTTTGGAGAAGTACACAGACAGGGACGACATTTCACCAAAATCCCAGGGGTAGCGGAAGTGACATCACATGGATGGTCAAAGAGTTGTCTCATATTAGGATTAGCAAGCAAGGTTGAGACTGGTTCATTTTCCCAGTCGACACCTCAACCTGGCTGAAAGGAACTGTCGAGTACATAAACCTGTGTTTCTAGTTTTTACATGTTCAGTGACAGAAAACACCAGGATTATCTCTATGAAGTATAAAAGACTGTCAGAACTGACAATGACCACCTGCCTTACAGATTGAAGTAAGCCAAGCTGGATGATGTATGCCATCATTGGTTAGTTGCTACGTTTGCTTATGAATTCCGATTGATTTATCTTCCAGAGGTGAGCAACTTTGCTGCAGATGTACCCTCCCACTGTTGGTGCTCAGGTGAAAATCTTTCCAATACTCACTGGATCGAGGTGTCTAGAGTTGTCCCCAGTTGAAATGAGAACTTGCTGTGCTTATATGAACAAGGTCACTACAGATCAAGTTAGTGACCGTCTGGTAGGAACCTCAGAGGAAATACCAGAGATATATTCAATTGATTCAAGCTTTAAACACTAAATCAAATCTTAGATGCACAGCAAGGAGATGCCTGCATTGCCTATTCCCCCTCAAGCCATGGAGAATGGGAGTGGGCTTCCTCGCCAAACGGGAGATGATGCAGAGTACCATATCATGCTAAGAGTGTAAAATGTTGGAAGTAAAAGGTGGAGTCCTGTGCAAAGAACATAAGATCATTAATTGTCTGCTACCTCGACAAGTGCTACACCATTGGTATCAACCTTCTATGTTGCATACTCTGCATTGTCATTTGGGAACAGATTAAACAACAAAGTAGCATTCAGCCTCACTCAGGGGTGGTGTACAGGGATGGCAAAAGCCCCCCGGCCTGAGCTCAGATATTTTGAGCAGGTGTGATTGCTATTCACAGCCCAGGGTTCACCTGGATGGAAAGTTTATTTTAAAAGCATTTTATGTGAAATGGGCTCTGTGCGTATTATGTGAGCCCAATCTCTTGTAAAAAACAAAAAAAATCAATAAGGCCTCACCCTAGGATTTAGGGCCTCATTACAAGATCGGCAGTGTGGGAAGAATTGGTGGGAATAGCGGCAGTAATTCTATTACTGCCTTATTCCCCCTGCATTAAAGCACCATTGAATTAAGAGATTGATGGAGGGGTGGAGATTTTACCTCGACCAAAAAGCTGTAGCTAAATCTGACACCCTATAGGCACATTTCAGTGAAATTACTGTGGCCGAACTACTGCCGGTGGCAGTTCTGCTGAAAAATCCATGGAGTCCTATGTAAAATGGGGACTTCCACCGCCATGCTGCCACTTGTGATCCCTTAGTAAACTGTTATGCTCACCTGGTCTCTGCGGAGGCGTTGGGGCATGGTTGCAGCCCAACCGGGGGTGAGGTCGCTCAGGTCCGACTTCGCCCTCTGCGCTTATGTGTTGATTGGTGGTAATAGGTGATGCTGCTCAGGACTGCTCCTGCATGGAGAATAGGGGGCGTGAGTATGCCAGCTTGTGCGCCTGATCCCCTTCTCCCAAACCGTGGTACCCATGGGATGCGCTGTCCCTGGAAAGCTCACCTGTTGATTCGTTTTGGCGAGCACTCCGTCCTGCTGCTTCTGGCATTGGCGCTTGTATGATCTGCAAAGAGTTCCTTCACTGGTCCCTTGCACGTGGTAGTCCAGTCCTGCTGCGACTAAGCCACTATACTTCAGGTAAGTGTTCCTGTTTGCCTTTGTCTTTCCTCGTCTGTATTTGTTGTATTGTAAAGTTTGTTGTCTTGTATTGCTGTCCGTTCCACTTTTGATGTTTGCTCTTTTGCTTTCTTCCCTTGCAGGTGATGTTGCCGGCCCGGCAGAAGCTGCGGAGCTCGAGGCAACATCCAGAGGGGATGAGGAATGAAGCTGCAGTGGTACAGTAGCTGTTAAGTTGCTAACTAGGGGGCGCGCGGGTTTCAAATGCGGGGTGGCCCTAGGACAGAAGTTCTTACCTTGTCTTTCTTCTTCTTCACTGGGTCTGAGTGTGTGGATGCGGAGTGTGGTGCTGCGGCGTCGGGATCAAGATCACTGGATGTCAGGAGATGAGTCTGCAGATGAAGCGATGAAGCACCGGTTTCCTGGAGGTGAGTATGCAGGAGAATGCCTGTTTTCAAAGGTAAGTAAACTGGTCCAAGTGGCGGTGAGCAGTAATACCGGCCTTAAGGATGGAGCAGCTTATATAGCTGAGCTTCTGAAGCCACGCCCACCAGGTTCAGCCTGCCTGCCACACCCGATGAGTCAGCACATAAAGACCAGACCTAGGGAGCCAGACCTGATGAGTCAGCACATGAGGATGTTCTTTGGAATAAAGGCATTCAGCTCCTGGAAAGTTCTAAAAACACTCCTTCACTGAAATAAAGTGTTCCTGCTCGCATCTCTATATGAGCCTGGCACCAAAGGTGCCAGGACTGAGTCCAGCTAGGGCTCCTGTGTTTATAGGTCCCAAAGGGAAATAAGTGAGTCAAGTGACCCATTGCCCCATCATTAGATGGCGTGGTTTTTGTGTTCTGGGGCCTGTGGCCATGACAGCACTCCCCCTCAAGGCCATTCTCATAGGTGCTTTCCCCCCTGGCCCTGGTTTAGTGGGGTTATTGCGGTGGAACTGCCTGATTAATCGTGGAGCGTCGACATGCTCACTGGGTGCCCAGGACCGATCTTGGGGTCCATAACCTTTCCAGTCTATAAGTGTCACGATTCCTGCCCCCAGCCCCCTGGCATATCAGGCTGGAGCCAGGTCACGGCCACCTAGTTCGCCCCTAAGGGCCTCTCCATCTCCCCAGGCACCTACTTGGACTCAGACTTGTCGCCTTTGGCACCAAGCTCACACACAGTCCTGAGATCCACTTAGTATTGGACTTGCAATGTATTATGGTGCAATGGATGCCCCCATGTAATTCAGTTCCTTGAACTGGATGAGCGGTCTAGTCTTTCGGGTGTGGCTCAGCCCAGGGATACCTGGGATACCTACAGACTATTTAAACCACACCCGGCCTGAGAAACATGCTTTCTGTTTCTCTGCACCTACAGCGTGACACTCACCGTGCTCGGATCTCCTGAAGAGGCCCACTTCTTTCTTCAGCGCCAGCGCACCTGCAAAAATAAGAACTTTGTTGCCAATACTCATCTCGAAGAGCATCCAACTTCTGTCCAGCTCTTCCCAGTCGTGCGGATTCCTACGGCAGAGTCATCTCCATCTCGGTACGCCGCGCCCTACCAAAGGGGAGAAGAATAGAAGAAAAGACGTTAGTAAGCATTCTGCAATACTTAGCTTGCTCGAATTTGCAAATAGAGTTTAATCCTTACATGAACTCCCGTCGATCGGACAACTTCTGCTCTGGAGCATCCCGCCAATCTGAAAAAGGGGAAAAGGCACATCAGGTTAGCGCAAAACATTTAAGAGGTGCCGCACATCGCGCTTTCTCACTGCAGCTCATCTCCTCAGCTCGCTTCCATGCTGGGTTACTGCGGCACCTAAAAGGACACGGAAAAGACGAACATTGGTTAGTGCTAAGGAAGCCAATAAGCATCACGCTCCGCATTCCTACTTATTTCACCACCGCACCACCATCCTCAAGACCTTCATCACCTAAGGAAAGAAAGACACAGTATTAAAGGGACTAGAGCCATCAGAACTTTTGTAAGCCTCATTCCAATTACCGGTCGGGCTGAAGCCGCAGCAAGCCCCGTCCGCCGGGCCTGTGCCAGTGAAGCAACGAGGCACTCTCCAGTCCGCATCACCCAACGCACTCCTGCATCGAAGGCAGGACGGAGAGCGCCCCACATCAAAAAACAAGGTGAGGAGAGGTCCGAGGGAAGATTGGGACCCTGGTAAGAAAAGGGGGGCCAGACAAGCAAGACCAATAGAGAATTGACCTCTGATAATACTGTGTTTCAGGCCCAGTGCTTGGTTGAGCAAGTCCAGGGAAGGGTTCGAAGTGGTTGGAAGTCCGGACCGGCTGAGTGGCGTCCCCGTTGATATCAGGTGAGCGTTACAGAATGCAAAGCCTCACACCAAAAATCCACCTGGCCGTCATGGAAACATCAGAAACCGACCAGTTAGCCCAAATGTTGGGACAGTTACTCTCCGAAGTACACACAGCCTGGCAGGAGACCAACACCCTGAGGAGGGAGTTGTTAGTTGCTAAGGAACGAACAGATGACCTAAGCTGACAACTTCTCCAGTCACAAGCGGGACATGCACCATTGCCAGGAAACGTGCCTACAATGCCAGTAACATCAGCCAGCCCTGTTCAGATAACCGTTCCTGGGGCAGTTCCCTTGGCGCCACCGGAGCGATTCACTGGGGATCCTAAGAAATATGTCACTTTTATGAACCAGTGTCGTCTGCACTTCCTTTGCAGGCCCGGGGCCTTTCCAAATGACCAATGACGGGTCGCATTTGTGCTATTTTATTTGAGCGGAAGTGCGGCAGACTGGTCAGTACCATTTGTTACTCAAGACGATCCTCTGTTATGCGATTTCAGGGGTTTTCAACAGGAAATGGAAAAACTTTTCACCCGTCGTACTCATGGACAGGCTCTAGACAACGAACTTCTATCCCTTCGTCAAGGGAACCAAGACCTATTGAGATACATCGCCACGTTCAATAGACTTGTGGTTGAAGCTGAATGGCCTGCAGAGAAGAGAACCACCTTATTTCATAGGGGTCTGAGGGGAGAGCTAAAGGATGTCCTCGCACAAGTAGTGGACCCCCCTCAAGACTGTGCAGAATTTATTAACCTGGTGGTTCAGCTAGATCAAAGATTGCAAGACCGAAGAGCAGATCGGATCAGACCCGACTCTCGCCCTATATATGTGCGTTCAAGGGACAATGTTTCTCGATCAACAGAAGGCTCAGGGGAACCAATGCAGATTGGAGGCGTCAGGTCACCTTTGAATAAGGCGGAAAGAGATAGGAGGAAGCAACAGCAATTATATTTGTATTCTGGAAAATCGGGTCACTTTCTAAAGGAGTGCCCAGTGAAGCCACCGAGAAGGATAGTAGGAGCTACGGACAAGGAAGATCCCACCAAAGAGTCCGAAAACTGCCCAGCCCGGCAAGTGTAGGGGTCCACTTGTCGAGCGAAGAAAGTGAACTACAGACCTCCCATTTTGCACTACCTGTGATCCTGATCGATCACCAACAACCATCGCGGATGCACGCAGCAAGAGCGTATATAGTCAGTGGAGCTGTTGGCAATTACATAGACCAAGATCTCTCAGCAAAGATGGGACTTCCTTTATGTCCAAAGTTAACCACAGACACTGTAACCACAGTCGATGGCACGGAAATAGCTTCCGGTCCAGTATCCCAATGCACTGCAACATTAACCCTTCTGTGCCAGGGTGGGCATCAAGAATCTATCGCTTTCGATCTCATCAAGGCACCTCAGTTTCGACTGATTTTAGGGATGCCCTCGTTAGAAACTCATAATCCTCGAATAGATTGGCGAGCAAAGGAGCTGGCCTTCTCTGAGACCTGTGCTCAAACATGTTATCGTCAAGAGAAACAATCAATCGACGCCAGAACCTCTACGCTGGGAACAGTGGCGGCCGGGACCCTACCAAGAGAGTACCAGGATTTTCAAGATGTGTTTCAGAAGTAACAAGCTAATACCCTACCTCCACACAGACCATACGATTGCCAGATTGACCTGATACCCGGTGCCCAGATCCCTTGTGGATGAACCTACGCACTCACAGAACCAGAAAACCACCACCTGCAGTCCTATCTCGACCAATACCTCGCAAACAGGTTCATCATCCCTCGAAGTCCCTGGCGGCCAGTCCTCTGTTCTTCGTACCGAAAAAGGAAGGTTGACCTAAGAACGTGCATCGACTATTGCACATTGAACCAGATTACCGTCAAAAACCGTTACCCCCTGCCATTGATTCCTGAACTGCTTGACCAAGTCAAAGACGTCCAAATCTACACAAAACTAGATCTAAGAGGAGCATATCACCTTGTCCGAGTTAAAGAGGGCGACAAATGGAAAACCGTATTTCGTACCAAGTATGGCCTGTACGAATATCAAGTAATGCCCTTTGGCCTTTGCAACGCGCCAGCTGCATTTCAATATTTCATGAACAATGTTTTGAGGGAATTAATTGATGTCTGTGCTTTAGTATACATTGACGACATCCTAGTGTACTCTGCATCAAAACAAGACCACGTCAAACACGTTCGATCCGTACTGGCAAAACTCCGCCAGCATCAGCTCTATGCCAAGCTTGAAAAGTGTTCATTCCATGTTTCCGAGGTGGAGTTCCTTGGTTTTATTCTTAGTCCGAAGGGTATCCGTATGGATGTACACAAGGTAGATGCGATCCTAAACTGGCCATCACCAAACGCGTTCAAGGGAGTACAGAGCATGTTAGGTTTCGCAAACTTCTACCGCTGATTCATCCCAGAATTCTCAAAGATAGTACATCCCATCACATCGTTACTAAAAAAGAGCAATAAAAAATGGACAGAGGAAGCAGAAAGAGCTTTCCAGGAACTTAAGGCTCAACTCACTTTGGCCCCAATTCTACACCATCCTCGCCCAGAACTCCCATACGTGGTGGAAACGGATGCATCAAACATGGCCATGGGAGCCGTCCTCTCTCAAAAGGATCCTGAAATGGGTCAGTTACACCCGGTTGCCTTCTGGTCACGTAAATTTACACCCCCAAGCTCAATTACGCCATCACAGATAAAGAGCTCCTAGCCAGCAAGTCTGCCTTTAAGGCCTGGTGTCATTACCTTCTGGGTGCAAGACACACCATCATTGTCATAACAGATCACCGAAATCTCCAGTATCTAAAAACTGCTAAAGCGCAATCTTCACGACAGTTACGTTGGGCCCTATTCTTTTGCTGAATATGACTATGTGATTACATTTCGACCTGGAGTCAAAAACGGGAAGGCCGATGCCCTTTCCCGTATGGGTATTGAAGAACAGGACTCCAAACCACCGGACCCGATACCTATTATCCCATTTGATAAAATCCTGGGAATTACAGCAACCATCACTCAGAAAGAACTGCATGAAAAAATCCAAAACTTGATGAGTCCTAAGCAATCACAAGAGTGGTGCACACAAGGGGAACATTACACAATAAGGGACCAGTTGTCCTACTTCAGAAACTGCTTGTTCTTACCAAATCTTGAACTACGAGAACAAGTTATGTCAAGCTATCATGATTCTTTAATCAAAGGCCACCCGGGGATCGCAAAAACTTTAGCCAAAGTAAAACAGAATTATTGGTGCCCCACGTGGCGTAAAGACATTGTTCAATTTATCCGATCTTGTGGAGTATGCGCTCAAAACAAATCATCCAAACAGAAACCAGCAGGACTCTTGCAACCGTTGGATATCCCACCAGCACCTGGGCACACGTTATCCCTCGACTTTATTACTGACCTACCAACCAGTCAGGGATTCAACACCATTCTAGTAGTTGTGGACCTATTTTCAAAAATGGCACACTTCATCCCTCCAAAGGGGCTCCCAAACGCGTCCACTCTAGCAAAAGTATTTCTGGAATGCATCGTATGGCTCCATGGTTTCCCCTCGGTACTGGTTTCGGATCGTGGTACTCAGTTTGTGTCCAATTTCTGGAAGAAGTGCTGCTCTTTGGCTCACATTGACATCCAACTATCCACCAGTCGCCATCCCCAAACGGATGGTCAAACTGAGCGAACGAATCAGACGCTCGAACAGTATCTACGCTGTATGCTCCATCAAGCTGAGGAGAGCTGGTCAGATATATTATGGATTGCTGAATATGCCTATAACAACTCCCTACACACCAGTACTGGGCAAACACCCTTCTATACCATATATGGTCGACACCCACGCACTTCCGAGTTGGACACCCCTACGACCTTAGAAATGCCAGCAATTCAAACCTTTCATACAACCATTTCACAAAGGGCAGCAGAACACCTACTCCGAGCTAAGGATCGTCAGAAGAAATTTGCAGAGCAACACCGAATCAAGGCCCCTAACTACCAAGTTGGAGACAAAGTCTGGCTGGCGTCCAAGCATGTACCCATTAAAGGGACCCGAACCTTCCGTTCAAGATACCTAGGCCCATACACTATCACCTCCGTGATAAATCCAGTAGCTGTCAAGCTAGCTTTACCAGCTAATATGCTAATTCATCCTGTGTTCCACGTGTCTCTCTTAAAGCCTGTTCAACCTGGGACCCGCGTGACACCAGCACCGAAGCCAATAGAGATCGCAGGAGAGCCAGAATTCGAGGTCAAGGACATCCTGGATTCCAAGTATGTCAGATCCAAACTATACTATCGAGTTGTAACGCTCACCTGACTCCCACAGAGGCTCTAGTCTGGTCTGGGTTGCTGTGGCCTCTTCGAGCGTGATGCGCAGAACTCGGAACACCGACTGAACAGGACCCTCAAATCTTGCTTGTCTGGCCCATAGGAATATCCTTCTGCAGATGAGAAAGGGGATTAACAGTCTGCAGAATAGTGTGCTTGCTCCCCCTTCCCGCCCTTCGTTCTTCTCTAACTTCCTCCGAAATCCCCGGTTGAAGCTCACCTTATGGTTTGAAAGAATGAACTCTCCATCCTGCTTCTGGTGCAGGGGCGCGTGTTTGTCCAGTTACTTCACTGGTTTTCAGAATGGCGCTGGCAAAATCCACTTGACTTTTCCGAGCAGAACGCCGTAAGTATGAAGATTACACAAGTTCAAGTGTTGAGCCTCCTTTTCTGTTGCCTTCCTAACCTGTGATCTGTCCTTTATTTCAGGTGCAGAATGAAGGCGATGCGTTGAGGATTGACTTGCCGATGGTAAACTCAGGTGAGTTAGCGATGGGGGCGATCCCTCTTAATGTCTTTATATTCCTCCAGTAATGTCTTTTGTCCTTTCCCCATAGGGGCCGGGGTGCGGTACCTGCCAACGAAGCGGCGCCGATCCGAAATGAGGAATGATCCACCAACAGAAGACTGGTAAGTGTTATGGCGGAAAATTAGGCTTTCCTCATATGTTCCTTCTGCTCACCTTTTGTCTCTTCTTCTCTCCCCTAGGCGCAGAGATGTGGCGACCGGTGCAGACAGTCGCGGTGGAGCCAGAAGAACTCCCGAGGACAGGTGAGTGAAGCGCGGCGCTGCAGCGAGCAACGCAGTGCTTTTAAATGAAAGTCTTTTCTCAGGAACGCTGGCGTGAAGTTTCCAGATGCAGGTAAGAAGTTTGATAAAATTCTTGGTTTTCACCTTTCTCTTCTCTTCTTTCCTTACAGGTTTTCCAGGATCGAGGCGGGCGTGGCTGGAGACCAGATGCAGGAGCAGACACAGTGAGCGTTCAGCTGCTTGGATGCAGAACAACGCGAAGCGTGAGCTACTGTCTGGGCGTGGCTTAAATAGCCCCCCAAAGTAGTTCCAGGTAAGTATCCTTCCCTGGCCACGCCCGAGTGCAAAATAGTCTCAATGAAAAAATAGTCCCTTTCAGGTCTCAGGGCGGCCTGAATCTTGCAGCATGGTCTGCATCAGGTAAGTGCACAAAACACCTTCCTTTATGAGCCTGGCACCTATGGCGCCAGGACTGATGTCCAACATGAGCCTGGCACCAAAGGCGCCAGGACAGAGTCCAAAGAGCCCCTATAAGGGGCCGCTGGGCTTTTACCCGGGGGCATGATGCCTGCTCCCGGGGGTGCTGGGCCTGGCGCTCCGGGGGTAGGCATCATGACAGCACTCCCCCTCAAGGCCCCTCCCAAGGTTGTTCCCTCTGGAGGTTTCGGTTTGTTTGGGAAATTCCGATGGAACCTTTTTACCATCCGGCTGCATGTACGTGGTCGCTGGGTTCCCAAGACCTTTCCTGAGGCCCGTACCCTTTCCAATCAATTAGATAGAAAAGTTTTGATTTTGAGATCTTAGAATCCAAAATGTTCTTCACCTCGAATTCAGGCTCCCCATCTATCTGGATTGGTTCTGGTGGATTTATTAATCTGGTTCCTGGTTGCACTGGTTTCAAAAGTGACACATGAAAAACGGGGTGAATCCGCATGTTAGCTGGTAGATCGAGCTTGACTGCCACTGGGTTAATTATAGCTTTGATCGAGTAAGGGCCCAAATACCTTGGATTAAAAGTTTGAGGTCCCTTGAGCAATAAGTGTTTGGTAGCCAACCATACTTGATCCCCTATTTGGTATGGAGGCGCCTCACTCCGATGCAGAGCTGCATTCTTTTTGTATTTCCCTTTCGCTTGTTGCAAATGTGCAGTTGCATCCTTGAAGGCTTGAGTTATCGTGGAATGCAAATGGTCCACTGCGGCATTTCAAGGCTCAGAGGTGAGTCCAGGTCTGAAGTACGAGGGTGATGTCCATATAGGGTATAAAAGGGGCTTTGTCCAGTTCCAGAGTGTACGAGTTATTGTATGCATATTCGTCCACCCATAAAATATCCTTCCAATTAACCTCCGATTGGTGCAACATACATCGTAAGTATTGTTCAAGGGTCTGGTTCGTTCTCTCCGTCTGACCATCGGTCTGTGGGTGGTGGCTGGTTGAGAGTCTTACGTCGATTTGTGCCAGTTCACAACACTTCCTCCAAAAATGAGAAATAAACTGGCTTCCCCGGTCGGAGACTAGTATGGACGGGAATCCATGCAAACGGATGATATTTTCAAGGAATTCCTTGGCTAGGACAGAAGCTGAATGTAATCCTTTCAACGGAATAAAATGGGCCATCTTGGAAAATAAATCCACCACAACCAGAATAGTATTGTATCCATTACAAGGGGGCAGGTCCGTGATAAAATCTAGTGACAAGGTGTGCCAAGGTGCTGGTGGAATGTCTAAAGGCTGAAGAAGACCGGCGGGTTTTGTCTTTTGGCCTTTGTTTTGGGCGCAAACTCCACAGGACATCACGAAAGATTTAATATCCTTTCGCCAGGAAGACCAGCAGAATTGTCGTTTAATTTTTTCCTCAGTTTTGGCAATGCCAGGATGTCCTTCCATCAGGGTATCATGATGACGGGAAATAACCAGTTCTTGCAATTCCTTTTCTGGCAGAAATAAGCGTCCTTGGAAGTAAGGTAGGCCATCGTTGACCGAAAAGTAAGCCCCCCTTTGGATCCAATCCTGCAAGGCTGTAGAGTCCAGGAGTTGTTTTACCCGTGCTTGAATGTCTTCAAGTGTTTTTAAAGAGGTTATCCCCAAAATTCTTTGTTCGGGATTTATCGGCACAGGTTCTGAGTTTGTGTCTATTTCTCCCATTCCTATTCGAGATAGTGCGTCCGCTTTGCCATTCTTACAGCCGGGACGGTAAGTGATTACAAAATCGAACTCAGCAAAGAACAAAGCCCATCGGAGCTGACGTGACGATTGAGCCTTGGCAGTTTTTAAATATTGTAAGTTTCGGTGATCAGTGATCACGGTGTTGGTATGCCTGGCGCCAAGAAGATAATGCCGCCAAGCCTTAAAGGCGGACTTAATGGCTAATAATTCCTTGTCGGTGATTGCATAATTTACCTCAGGCGGCGAGAACTTTCTGGACCAAAATGCTACGGGGTGCAGTTGGTTGGTTTCAGGGTCTCTCTAAGACAGGACAGCTCCCATGGCTAAGCTGGACGCGTCGGTTTCGACTATATATGGGAGATCGGGACGCGGGTGCTTCAAAATAGGTGCGGACGTGAATTTAGTTTTCAATTCCTGAAAGGCCTGTTCGGCTTCCTCGGTCCATTCGAAGCGTTTATTTTTCCGCAAGAGTGCAGTGATGGGTTGTACCACACGTGAAAATTCCGGGATAAATCTGCGATAAAAATTGGCAAAACCAAGCATGCTTTGGACACCTTTCACCGAACTAGGTGATGGCCATTTGAGGATGGCATCCACTTTTCGTGAGTTCATTCGGACCCCTGTAGGTGTCAGGATGAATCCAAGAAACTCAACCTCGGTGGTATGGAAAATGCACTTTTCCAGCTTTGCAAACAGTTTGTGCTGGCGCAATTTCTCAAGGACGGCCCTGACATGCTTTCTGTGATCAGACTCCGAAGAGGATGTCATCGATATATACAACAACACAAACATCAATGAGTTCCCGAATGACATCGTTCATGAAGAATTGGAAGGCAGCAGGCGCGTTGCAGAAACCGAAAGGCATCACCTGGTATTCGAATAATCCATATTTTGTACGGAAGGCCGTTTTCCATTCGTCGCCTTCTTTTACTCGCACCAGATGATAAGCCCCCCGGAGATCTAACTTGGTGTATACGCAAGCGTCCTTCACCTGGTCAAGGAGTTCAGGGATCAGAGGCAGAGGGTAACGGTTTTTAACAGTTATCTGGTTCAATGCGCGGTAGTCGATACAAGTTCTAAGGTCGCCTTCTTTTTTGGGCACAAAGAACAAAGCCGAGGATGCCGGAGACTTTGACGGGCGAATTAAACCATTGGCTAGGTATTGATCTAAATATTGTCTTAAATGCAGATTCTCAGGTTCAGTAAGGGCATAAATCCTGCTACAAGGGGGTTGTGCACCAGATCGATTTGGCAATCGTATGATCTGTGGGGAGGTAACGTGTTGGCCTGTTCCTTTTGGAAGACCTCCTGAAAGTCTTGGTATTCCGGAGGTAATTGCATGGAGACAGAGGTTACAGACGCTAGACTAATCTTCAGATTTTCTGGGTAGCAGGTTTGTGCACAATCCGGGAAGATTATTCTCTTTGCTCGCCAATCAATTCGAGGATTATGTGTCTCTAACCAAGGGATTCCGAGAATAACCTGAAACTGTGGAGCCTTGATTACATCAAACACAACTGCCTCCCGATGGCCGTCCGGACCTATAAGTGTCACCTCAGCAGTGGAATGTGTTACCGGTCCAGAGGCAATTTCGGTTCCATCGACTGTGGTGATGACATCTTTGCTGGTTTTAGGACGCAGAGGGAGGTTAATCCTAGAGACCAATTCACGATCCACATAATTTCCTATAGCCCCACTATCGATGTATGCCTTTATTGCATGCAACCGCTTAGGCTGTTCCGGATCTATGAGGACCATTGGCACAATGAAATGCGAGGTCTGAGAGTTCGTTTTCAAGCTCGGCAAGCGGACCCCTACGCTTGTCGGGCGTGGTCGTTTCCCGAAACAGAGTCTTCATGGTTTTTATCAGTGGCTCCTACCACCTTCTTGGGCAGTTTTGCCAGGCAATCTCGTAGAAAGTGTCCAGAGGACCCACAATAAAGACATAATTGCATCTGCCGTCTTCTTTCACATTCTTTTTGAGTTAAAGGTCCTTCAACCCCTCCGATTTGCATAGGCTCAGAGACATCAGCACCCTTGGGGTTAGCGTGGGTCTTGACCAACACCCGGGTCTCAAACTTGGACCGATCTGCTTTTCTGTTTGGAAGTCTGTGATCCAATTGGACCACTAAGTCTATATATTCTGTGCATTCTCTGGGCGGATTTACAACTTGGGCCAGGACATCTTTAAGTTCTCCGCGTAGACCTCGATAAAATAACGTGATTGTTTTATCCTCTGGCCACCCAGTTTCCACAATTAGTCTATTAAAGGTTGCAATGTAGGATAGGAGATCCTGATTGCCCTGTCGCAGGGATAGGAGTTCGTCATCCAGAGCCTGCCCCTGAGAGTGTCGAGCAAATAACCTTTCCATGCTTGCTTGAAATCCTTGAAAATCACGGAGAATCAGGTCATCTTGAGTAACCAGTGGAACTGACCAATCGGCAGCACAGCCGCTGAGATATGACAATACAAAGGCTACCTTGGTCTGGTCATTAGGGAAGGCCCCGGGTCTGCATAGGAAGTGCAAACGACACTGATTCATGAATACGGCGAATCGTTTGGGGTCCCCAGCAAAGCGTTCGGGTGGGGCCAGCGGCATGTTTCCAGGTAGATTAATCTGCACAGGGTTACTGGGAACCACAGGAGCGGGGTTCACCCCGGAACCGGGTCGAGGAGTGTGTCCAGCTTGACCTTGCAAAAACTGTCTAGCCAGGTCATCAGTTCTTTCCTTTGATACAATCACTTCCCTCCTGAGAGCATTAGTCTCTTGACGAGCGGCGTGTACTTCGGCCCGTAATTCCCCCAGTAGTTGGGCCAAATGATCAGTCTCAGAAGTTTCCATAGCGCCTGGGTGGGAATTTGTAGGAAGGCTTCGCGTTCTGTAACGCTCACCTGACTCCCACGGAGGCGCTGTCCTGGTCTGGGTTGCTGTGGCCTCTTCGAGCGTGATGCGCAGAACTCGGAACACCGACTGAACAGGACCCTCAAATCTTGCTTGTCTGGCCCGTAGGAATATCCTTCTGCAGATGAGAAAGGGGATTAACAGTCTGCAGAATAGTGTGCTTGCTCCCCCCTTCCCCCCTTCGTTCTTCTCTAACTTCCTCCGAAATCCCCGGTTGAAGCTCACCTTATGGTTTGAAAGGATGAACTCTACATCCTGCTTCTGGTGCAGGGGCGCGTGTTTGTCCAGTTACTTCACTGGTTTTCAGAATGGCGCTGGCAAAATCCACTTGACTTTTCCGAGCGGAACGCCGTAAGTATGAAGATTACAAAAGTTCAAGTGTTGAGCCGCCTTTTCTGTTGCCTTCCTAACCTGTGATCTGTCCTTTATTTCAGGTGCAGAATGAAGGCGATGCGTTGAGGGATTGACTTGCCGATGGTAAACTCAGGTGAGTTAGTGATGGGGGCGATCCCTCTTAATGTCTTTGTATTCTTCCAGTAATGTCTTTTGTCCTTTCCTCATAAGGGCAGGGGTGCGGTGCCTGCCAACGAAGCGGCGCCGACCCGAAATGAGGAATGATCCACCAACAGAAGACCGGTAAGTGTTATGGCGGAAAATTAGGCTTTCCTCATATGTTCCGTCTGCTCACCTTTTGTCTCTTCTTCTCTCCCCTAGGCGCAGAGATGTGGCGACCGGTGCAGACAGTCGCGGTGGAGCCAGAAGAACTCCCGAGGACAGGTGAGTGAAGCGCGGCGTTGCAGCGAGCAACGCGGTGCTTTTAAATGAAAGTCTTTTCTCAGGAACGCTGGCGTGAAGGTTCCGGATGCAGGTAAGAAGTTTGATAAAATTCTTGGTTTTCACCTTTCTCTTCTCTTCTTTCCTTACAGGTTTTCCAGGATCGAGGCGGGCGTGGCTGGAGACCGGATGCAGGAGCAGACACGGTGAGCGTTTAGCTGCTTGGATGCAGAACAACGCGAAGCGTGAGCTACTGTCTGGGCGTGGCTTAAATAGCCCCCCAATGTAGTTCCAGGTAAGTATCCTTCCCTGGCCACGCCCGAGTGACAAAATAGTCTCAATGAAAAAATAGTCCCTTTCAGGTCTCAGGGCGGCCTGAATCTTGCAGCATGGTCTGCATCAGGTAAGTGCACAAAACACCTTCCTTTATGAGCCTGGCGCCTATGGCGCCAGGACTGATGTCCAACATGAGCCTGGCGCCAAAGGCGCCAGGACAGAGTCCAAAGAGCCCCTATAAGGGGCCGCTGGGCTTTTACCCGGGGGCATGATGTCTGCTCCCGGGGGTGCTGGGCCTGGCCTGTTGCTCCGGGGGTAGGCATCATGACACTAGTGAACTGGAAAGGGTACGGTCCCCAGAACAGAACATGGGAACCCTGTGAATACATCCACACACCTCGTCTGCTTAGGAGGTTCCACCAAAACCACCCAAACAAGCCGGGACCTGACGGGAAAGCCACCTTGAGAGGGGCCTTGGGGGGGGAGTGCTGTCACGATTCCTGCCCCCAGCCCCCCGGCATATCAGGCTGGAGCCATGTCACGGCCATCTAGTCGGCCCCTAAGGGCCTCTCCATCTCCCCAGACACCTACTTGGACTCACACTTGGCGCCTTTGGCACCAAGCTCACACACACAGTCCTGAGATCCACTTAGTATTGGACTTGCAATGTATTATGGGGCAATGGATGCCCCCATGTAATTCAGTTCCTTGAACTGGATGAGCGGTCTAGTCTTTCGGGTGTGGCTCAGCCCAGGGATACCTGGGATACCTACAGACTATTTAAACCACACCCGGCCTGAGAAACATGCTTTGCGTTTCTCTGCACCTACAGCGTGACACTCACTGTGCTCGGATCTCCTGAAGAGGCCCACTTCTTTCTTCAGCGCCAGCGCACCTGCAAGAATAAGAACTTTGTTGCCAATACTCACCTCGAAGAGCATCCAACTTCTGTCCAGCCCTTCCCAGTCTTGCGGATTCCTACAGCAGAGTCATCTCCATCTCGGCAAGCCGCGCCCTACCAAAGGGGAGAAGAATCGAAGAAAAGACGTTAGTAAGCATTCTGCAATACTTATCTCTCTCGAATTTGCAAATACAGTTTAATCCTTACCTGAACTCCCGTCGATCGGACAACTTCTGCTCTTTAGCATCCCGCCAATCTGAAAAAGGGGAAAAGACACATCAGGTTAGCGCAAAACATTTAAGAGGCGCCACACATCGTGCTTTCTCACCGCAGCTCATCTCCTCAGCTCGCTTCCATGCTGGGTTACTGTGGCACCTAAAAGGACACGGAAAAGACGAACATTGGTTAGTGCTAAGGAAGCCAATAAGCATCACGCTCCGCATTCCTACTTACTTCACCAGCGCATCACCATCCTCAGGACCTTCATCACCTAAGGAAAGAAAGACACAGTATTAAAGGGACTAGAGCCATCAGAACTTTTGTAAGACTCATTCCAATTACCGGTCGGGCTGAAGCCGCATCAAGCCCCGTCCGCCTGGCCCGTGCCAGTGAAGCAACGAGGCACCCTCCAGCCCGCATCACCCAATGCACCCCTGCATCGAAGGCAGGACAGAGAGCACCCCACATCAAAAAACAAGGTGAGGAGAGGTCCGGGGGAAGGTTGGGACCCAGGGAAGATAAGGGGGGCCAGACAAGCAAGACCAATAGAGAATTGACCTCTGATAATACTGTGTTTCAGGCCCAGTGCTTAGTTGAGCAAGTCCAGGGAAGGGTTCGAAGTGGTTGGAAGTCCGGACCGGCTGGGTGGCGTCCCCGTGGATATCAGGTGAGCGTTACAATAAGGTAGTATCAATCCACATACCTGGTCTTAATGGTTTTAGGAGGGAGACATGGAACTGTCATGATGCCTACCCCCTGGGAACCTAACCAGGTCCAGCAACCCCGAAAGCAGGCATCAAGTTATTTTGAGCAAGCCCAAAAAACCCTGCTAGGGGCTGTTTGGGTGCGGTCCTGGCGCCTATGGCGCCAGGCTCATATGGAGAGTCAGTCCTGGCACCATAGGCGCCAGGCTCATAGAGTAGAACTTACCTGATGCAGACCATGCTGCAAGCTTACCTGATGCAGACCATGCTGCAGAGCTCCAAGCCAAATGAGGCTTGGAAGGGACTATTTTACCTAGGGACTATTTTTTTTACTCGGGTGGGGCTGGGGAGGAATACTTATCTGGGACTACTTTGGAGTCTATTTAAACCACGCCCGAAGAACAGCACACGCTTCGCGTTATTCAGCATCCAGCAGCGTAACGCTCACCGTGTCTGCAAGCCTGCATCCAGTCTTCTGCCACGGCCGCCTCGAGTCTGCAGCTCCTAGAAAAAGGGAGGAACAGAAGGAGAAAAGGTTAGAATAAGAGCAAAACCTTTGATCCTTACCTGAATTCCAGATTCACTGCGCCTTTGAGCTGGAAGAAAGAAGCATTTTACGTGCGCCGCCTCGCCTGCTGCAGCGCCGCGCTGAACTCACCGGCCTTCGCAGCATCCTCACGATCCACTGCATCCTTCTGCACGTTCCCGCCACATTCTGGCACCTAAGGGGAACACAAGAACAGCAAAGGTGAGCCAAGGGGATAAACAGAGGCAATAGTAACTACCCCCATAGACTTACCTGATTACCACCAGGGGTACTATTCCTCTTCACGGGTCGGCGCAGTCTCCATTGCATCCTCGCCGTACCCCGGCCCCTAAGGGAAACAAAAGGACAACAAGGTGAGACAAAGGGACAAACAAGGGGAACTCTTATCACTGCAACAGACTTATCTAATTTTACTGCCGGAGGCATTATTCCCCGAACTTCATATTTTCTCTCCACACCTGAATAAGGGAGCAAGCAACAGGTTACATTCTGGACTTATTTTATTGAACTGTGTAGGATAAGCCAAATCCTTACCTGAACTTCGTCAGCTACCACAAGGAACTCTTCGCTGGGGTCAAGCTGCAAACTGCAAGGAATCGGACAAGAGTGAAAGTCAGACATGTGAACTCTTACGAACTGCATACTTTTCGGAGTCAATATTGTTCTGGAACTCACCAATTCCTTCGAGCCAGTGAAGCAACTGATTATCAACGAGCCCCTGCGCTCAATGCAGGATGGAGAGCTCATCTTTTCAAAACATCAGGTGAGACTATAACAGGGGACATCAAAGGTGGTCTGTGGGGAGAACAGCGGGGGTGGGGGTTAACACTCGACTCCCCGGGTGGTTAATTCCCTTTCTCCATTTGCAGAAGAATACTCCTACGGGCCAAGCAAACGAAGCTAGGTGGGCCAGTCCAGTCCGTCATCTCGGCCCTGCGGGCCACGTTGGTGGAGACCGCAGCTGTCCAGTTCAGATCGACGCCTCTGTGGGGGCCAGGTGAGCGTAAAAGGAACACTGGGTGGATCCGCATGTGGGCCGGCAATTCTAATTTCATGGCTGCAGGGTTGATCACAGCCTTGATAGTGTAGGGTCCAGATATCTGGGATGGAAAGCCCATGGTCCTTTCAGGGGGATGTTTTTGGATGCTTATCAAACCTTGTCTCCGACTTGGTAGTTGGGAGCTTCCCTTCGGTGTCGATCCGCAAACTGCTTCTGTTTCTCTTTGGCTCAGGCAAGATGCTCTGCTGTTTCCTTAAAAACCTGGGTGATGGTTTTGTGTAAGGTTGTTACAGCGGGCATTTCTAATGATTCGAGTGGTTCAAAAACTGATGTCCGTGGATGTCGACCATACACTATGTAGACTGGGCTTTGTCCCGTACTGGTGGGAATGGAGTTGTTATATGCGTATTCTGCTATTCAAAGTACTTCCAGGTATCCTTGGTTTTTTGCACCATACACCTTATGTATTGCTCGAGGGTCTGGTTAGTCCATTCAGTAAGGCCGTCGGTTTGGGGGTGATGGCTTGTAGATAACTGGAGGTATTTACAACACATTTTCCAGAATGCAGAGACAAACTGAGTTGCTCGGTCTGATATTGTCACGTCTCCTGCCGGTTTTGCCCGTTCCAATGTCCCTTCAGGTGCCCATCTCTCCCCTTCGAGGCCCCTAACACCCACACATACCCGACGGCAGCAGCAGGATACCAGGAGGAGGAGCCCGGGCAGCTGCCTGGGTTCATTACATCCCTTCCTTCATTGGCAGCTGCCGTGGAGATCCCTGACATTCCACCTCAGACATCGGCATTGTTTTGTTACGCGGAGACTTCCGCATCAGGTGACTAGGATACGATCTCCACTGCCAACACAGAGACGCGACGAAGCATGCGTCACGTGATCCACTCATGTGTGCAGTCCTTCCAGTCAAAAAAGGCCAAAAGGACACGACAACAACGCTTCACAGCTGCTTCGTGCAATTCTGTTTGGTGTTACGTTTGGATTCCTGTACTTCGTTTGATCTTGGACTGTATCACAGACTCCTTACCTCTTGCTGGACTATTACTTGATTTTCCCTGGAACTTTGAACTTGGCTTTCCCACCTGGATTCTGCTTTTGGATTATCCCTGGAAACAACGCTACCTTCCCAGCTTTTGACCTCGGATTGCTTTTGGATTGCTAACGGATTACCCCATTCAGGTATTCTGGCCATTGTTGTCTATCGACACAGGTGTGTGCATTACATCCAGAGTGCTTCCACTCCTATCCTGTATTCTGCTGCCTTCGGTTATCTGTTGACCCTTGCCCCAGTCTTCCATCAGGGCCGTTTGACCATTCTGACGATGTACGCCACTTGCTTAACTGCCCTATTGAACTACTTGCCAAGTCAGTGTATACCACATTGCTTGCCTTGTCAGTGTCTAACCACATTGCTTGCCTTGCAGTGGTCTGGGGGGGGGGGTCCTTCCGGCGTTCCTGGTTCCAGCCCGACAGCACTCTACACCTGTGGCTTCAAAGACTGCATGAGCAGTATTCACTATCTGCTCGTTTGGTACTTGGGGACGGCGGTTCTATAATCTACACGACCATCAAGTCTGAACAGATATCAATATTGATGGGAACCCGTGTAGCTGGACAATCTGTTCCAAAAACACGGTAGCCAGAGTAGAAGCATTTGGGAGACCTTCCAGGAGAATAAAGTGGGCCATTTTGGAAAACAGATCTACGACGAATAAGATGGTATTGTATTCGTTACAGGAGGGAAGGTCTGTAATAAAATCCATGGATAGCGTATGCCAAGGTGCTGGGAGTACTTCTAAAGGATGTAGCAGACCTGTGGGACTTTGTTTTTGGGACTTGTGTTGTGCCCAGGTGCCACAGGTTGCGATGAACTGGACAATGTTCTTTCGCCAAGCTGGCCACCAGTAATTTTTCTTTATTTTAGCTTGGGTTTGGCTATTCCCGGATGCCCTTCTAAAAATGAATCATGATAGTTTGCGATGATTTGATTCTGTAATTTCTTATCCGGGATGTACAATCGTCCTTGGTAGTATGGTAGGTTGTCCACGATCGTATACCGGTCTCCCTTCCCTAGCCATTCCTGTTGCACTGGTAGACTCATCAAGTGTTGCAGGTCAGATTTTAAGTTGTCTAGAGTGGTGGTTGCGGAAATCATGCCTTGGATTCGTCCTTCAGGGATGATGGCCACGGGGTCTGGCATAGAGAATACCTCTTCTCCCTCACTCATGCAAGACAGGGTGTCCACTTTTCCATTGCGTACTCCCGGTCTATAGGTGATGACAAAGTCGTATTCTACAAAGAAGAGAGCCCAGCAGAGTTGGCGTGATGATTGCGCTTTAGCAGTCTTCAGATTTTGTAGATTGCGATGATCCGTGATGACGGTGACTGTATGTCTAGCTCCAAGAAGATAATGTCTCCAGGCTTTGAACGCTACCTAAATTGCTAGCAGTTCTTTATCAGTGATTGCATAATTCAATTCAGGATCTGAAAACTTGTGAGACCAGAATGCCACGGGATGCAACTGACCTGTTTCAGGGTCTCGTTGTGATAGGACTGCTCCCATTGCTATGTTGGAAGCATCAGTTTCGACCACGTATGGTAGTTCTGGTCGAGGATGCTGTAGAATTGGTGCTGTGGTAAATGCTTGTTTTAGCTCCTGTAAGGCTTTCTCTGCCTCTGCAGACCAATTCAATTGTTTTTTTTCTGTAGTAAAGAGGTGATTGGGTGGACGATCTGGGAGAACCCGGAATGAACCGGCGATAAAAGTTGGTGAACCCGAGCACACCCTGTACTCCCTTTATGGATGTCGGTGAGGGCCAGTTAAGGATAGCATCTACCTTGCTCGTGTCCATGCGTACGCCCCGTGGTGTGAGAATAAAGCTGAGAAATTCTACCTCTGTCACATGAAAGAAGCATTTCTCCAATTTGGCATATAGCCAGTGTTGCCGCAGTTTCTCCAAACCTGCCTGGACATGGTTGACATGGTCCTCCTTGGTGGTCGAATAGAAAAGAATGTCATCACTATAGACAAGAATGCAGACGTCCAACAGTTCGCGGAGCACGTCATTCATGAAAAATTGGAATGCCGCCAGGGCATTTCATAGTCCAAAGGGCATAACATGATATTCATAAAGGCCATATTTCGTGCGAAAGGCCATCTTCCACTCGTCTCCTTTTTTGACTCTTACTAGATGGTAGGCCCTCGTAAATCTAGTTTTGTATATATCTGAGCGTTTTTGACTTGATCCAAAAGCTCAGGGATAAGTGGTAACAGGTACTGGTTTTTTACTGTGATCTGGTTAAGTGCTCTGTAGTCAATGTAAGTTCTCAGGTCTCCCTCCTTTTTAGGCACAAAAAAGAGGGGCGAGGATGCATGGGACTTGGACGGACGAATGAAGCCATTTGCCAGATACCGATCAAGGTAGGTTTTTAGATGCCGGTTTTCCTGTTCTGTTAGGGCGTAAATCCGGCTGAAGGGAACTTGAGCTCCAGGTACCAGATCAATTCGACAGTCATACGGTCTGTGCGCAGGTAGGGTGTTCGCTTGCTCTTTTTGAAAGACATCTTGGTAATCCAGGTATTCAGGTGGTAGTGAACTGGTGAGGTCCAGTATGGTTTCTTTCTTTGATAAACCTGGGTTGGTAAGACCTTTTAATGAGACTCCCTTGCTATAACAGGTGTCGGCACAGTCTTGGGGAAAGGTCAGAACTTGTTTGCGCCAGTCAATCCTGAGATTGTGGGTCTCCAGCTAGGGCAATACCAATATCATCTGGAACTGAGGAGCACCGAGGTGATCGAAGGTGATGTCCTCTTGGTGACCGTCCTGACACAGAAGCGTGACCTTCTCGGTGTAATGCGTCACTGGGCCGGATGAAGGGTGAGATCCATCAACTGCTGTGATGTTTTCCAAAACCTGGTTCTGTCGGAGAGGAAGTCCTATCCGGGTAGCCAGACCTTAGTCCATGTAATTTCCCACAGCCCCACTGTCAATGTATGCCACCAAGGCATGTATTTTCGATGGTTGCTTGTGGTTTACCAGGAGCACAGGGATGACTAGATGTGACGTCTGTATAGGTTCCTTTTCACTGCTCGACAAGTGGACCCCTACGCTTGCCAGGTGTTGGAGTTTCCCGAGTCCTGTTCTTCTTCACCCTTGTCAGTTGCTCCAACTGCCTTACTGGGTGGTTTTACCAGGCATTCTCGGAGATAGTGACCTGCCTTACAACAGTACAAACAAAGCTGCTGCCGTCTCCTTTTCTCCCTTTCTGCCTTGGTGAGTGGGCTCCGCAAGCCTCCGATTTGCATTGGCTCGGACTGATCGTGTGATTTGGTTTGATTCTCACAGGGTCGCATGTAGACCCTGTGTAGACCACTCGACCTTGGCCCGATCCATCTTCCGATCCTGCAATCTGTGATCTAGCTGCACTGTCAGGTCGATGTATTCAGCACATCTTTCCAGGGGATTTACTACTTGGGCTAATACGTCCCTAACTTCCCCTCGCAAGCCTCGGTAAAAGAGCGTAGTTCTTTTCTCCTCTGGCCAGTTAGTTTGCGTTATCAGACGATTGAAGGAAGTGATATATGTTAGTAGGTCTTGATTACCCTGCCGTAGTGATAACAGTTCATTGTCCAGAGCCTGCCATTGAGTATGTTGTGCAAATAGTTTCGGGTTGGTCGATTCTGTAGGGGGTATTTTTATCAAATATTTTATTTTAAATTGAGAGTTCGCCCTCTTGTGAGGTACTTAAATTCCTTTAAAACTGCTTCATAGATGAAAAAAGGTTTTTATTAGATTTCTCTATCCACAGGACATGAAAATAGGATACATATATATGTATTTTTACTGAATGTTCATATTTGCTTTTCTTAATGTGTAGTATCCAGTGCTTTCAAGGCTTCTTAAAAATTCAAATCTCCCATGTTTTTTTCTATTCTGGTCTTTTTCATTATTATTCCAGAGTCCAGTTAGAAGTTTTTGATAAAAATACCCCCTACAGAATCGACCAACCTGATTCTTCTCATGTGTGAACACAATAGGGTATACTCAGGTATGAGACCCTCTCTGGTCCTTTCGTGTTAAACGCTAGAAACCTCCGAAGTCTCGAAGCAAAGGATCATCCTGGTTTACCAAGGGTATTGACCAGTCTGCTGCACTACTAAGCCAAATATGAGAGTACAAATACCACTGTCGCTTGATCGTTGGGGAATGCCCCAGGTCTGCACAAGAAATGTAGGCGACATTGATTCATAAAGATGGCTTACTTATTCAATCGCCTATGAAGCATTCTGGTGGGGCCAGGGGAAACCCCCTGGAAGAACCACCTGTACTGGCGTGGGCTGTGGAGGCGCGGTTGGAGGGGCATACCCCGGCAGTGGGACCTGGCCTGCCTGTGCCTGGAGCATTTGCCTTGCTAGTTCATCTGTCCACTCGCGGTTCACAATTAGATCCCTCCTTAGGGCATTGGTTTCCTGTCTTGAGGCATGAACTTCCGCCCGTAACTCTCCCAGTAATCGGCCCAACTGGTCTGTTTCAGAAGTTTCCATAATTAGATTCGAAGAGGCTTCGTGTTCTGTTACGCTCACCTGCTCTCTGCAGAGGCGTTTGGGCACGGTTGCAGCCCAGGTCACTCGGGTCCGACTTCGCCCTCTGCGCTTATGTGGTGGTAATAGGTGATGCTGCTCGGGACTTCTCCTGTGTGGAGATTAGGAGGCGTGAGTATGCAAGCTTGTGCACCTGATCTCCTTCCAGACCCCTTCTCCCAAACCGTGGTACCCGTGGGATGCACTGTCCATGGAAAGCTCACCTGTTGATTAGTTTTGGCTAGCACTCCGTTCTGCTGCTTTTGGCAGGGGAGCTTGTATGATCTGGACCGAGTTCCTTCACTGGTCCCTTGCACGTGGTAGTCCGGTCCTGCTGAGACTAAGCCACTATACTTCAGGTAAGTGTTCCTGTTTGCCTTTGCCTTTCGTCGTCTGTTTTTGTTGTATTGTAAAGTATTGTAAAGTTTGTTGTCTTGTATTGCTGTCCGTTCCACTTTTGATGTTTTCTCTTTTGCTTTCTTCCCTTGCAGGTGATGTTGCCGGCCCAGCAGAAGCTGCGGAGCTGGAGGCGACAGCCGGAGGGAAAGGGGAACGAAGCTGCAGCGGTAGAGTAGCTGGTAAGTTGCTAACTATTGGGCACCCGGGGTTCAAATGTGGCGCGGCCCTATGATGGATGTTCTAACCTAGTCTTTCTTCTTCTTCACAGGGTCCGAGTTCGTGAATGCGGAGTACGGTGCTGCGGCATCGGGATCAAGATCACTGGATTTCAGGAGATGAGTCTGCAGATGAAGTGGTGAAGCACCGGTTTCCTGGAGGTGAGTATGCAGTAGAACGCCTGGTTTCAAACTGGTCCAAGCGGCGGTGAGCGTCACGTTTCACGCGAGTGCACAGTAACGGGAAGCACCGGCCTTAAGGATGCAAGCAGCTTATATAGCTGAGCTTCTGAAGCCACGCCCACCAGGTTCAGCCTGCCTGCCACACCCTGCCACACCTGATGAGTCAGCACATGAAGACCAGGCCTAGGGAGCCACACCCGATGAGTCAGTACATGAGGATGTTCTCTGGAATAAACGTTTTCAGCTCCTGGAAAGTTCTTATAAAATAAAAGCACTCCTGAAGTAAAATAAAGTGTTCCTGCTCACATCTCTATATGAGCCGAGCACGAGTACAGTCAGGGCCCCTGTGTTTATAGGTCCCAAAGGGACATAAGTGAGTCAAGTGACCCATTACCCCATCAATAGATGGTGTGATTTTTGTGTTCTGAGGCCTGTGGCCATGACATAAACCCACCAGACCAAGTGGCGGTAACGATATTCAATTTTGGAGGTAGTTTGGCAGAAATACTGCTGAACTACTGCCAAACTCGGGATGAGACCCAAAGTCCATTTTCTATTTTCATAGAGGCCGCGTTAGGAGATGTGCCGGGACTGGAACACAAGCTCTGGTCCAGCATGTAGAGATGGACCCAGATTTACAATAGCATAAAAATGATAATAATGGAGTCAACAAAATGCATAACAGAAAACAGCTTTATTGAAAGCATAGAATCTCAGTTGGGACAGCACACACACAGCTCTCAACATTACAATGTATGTGAGCAGATTTTGTACTACAAATATGTAAACAATGACGCAATACAATATCAGTTACAAAACATATAAGTGGTTAGGATTGGTTAATATCTTAAGATATATATAACTTGAGATATAAATAGAATATATAAGTGTTCATTTACTCATTGGTAAATCCCCATTTACTGTTATTTTTATTTCCAGTGCTTTCTTGCTAGCCTATTTACATTGGTTTAGGGCTATTTTCAAGAAACCGAAAGCTACCAGTACCAGTATGGCCACTAATATTTTAATGCGTTCGCTAACCAGGTGGGTACACATGAAAAGAGGTAATCAAACCAGTCATCATCTCCAATGTCCTCCACCTGTAACACCATCTTAGTGTGTATCTCCTGTAAGGTTGTTATGGCCTCTGTAAGGGACCCATTCTGCTCATTGCTTTCTGGTGTGTACGTACAGCAAGATGAGCCTATCTTGGCACCAAGGCCCCATCCATGGCCATGATGAGATGAAGAACATACCTATTTTGGAGTCATTAATCTAACTGCCCTCAACTCCTCTTTAATTGAATTGAACCCCTTCACTGTGGCATTTATTGTTTGCAACAGCTCCCATCTAGTTTGTAACCATTTGGGATTTGTTGCTGCTTGCAATTCAGGGGCAAGGTAGGAGGTAAAGAACATCGCCGTTCTGCCAAACCTTTTATGTTTGCCTGGTATGTCATCATAGGCCTTGATTTATTTTGCCAAAAATAATTCTCCCTTTGGATACATTATAGGTCCAGATACCTTTTCTTTCTGGTGTTTGTGTTCATCAGGGGAAAATTGACAGTCTGCACCTCAGTTTGTGGCAGCACAAGGGCTGGTACACTTATTACTACTATGGAGCATATGCCTCCCCGATTTGGAGGGAGATGCGTATAGGCCTTTGAAACACAAGCCCAGTTGTGGTCCATTAATACAGCTGTGCCCACCTTCATGTCTGGTGGGTCCATGATTCACTGTAAAGCATCATTCAATCCTACATTCACATAAACCATTGTTTCTGACACATAGGGTTGCATTTTTATTAGTATTATGGGTATTAGTCCTCCATCTTCTACTCAAGTAAGCAACTTCACATTTTCAGTCCACTCTTTAGGGCATACTTTATTTGCATTCTGCACAACCTCTATTGATGCTGTTATGAGTGCGTGTGCCTTGCAGCCCATCAGTCCATCTACCCACTCCTCTGCAGTAAAAACATCCCTTATTACGTGTAACTGGGGTATGCTGCAGCAATCAGGTATTTCTTTTCCTATTGCAACAGTGCACTGCAGCAGTTGTGGTCTTCTATTCTACCTTCTTCCCTATTTGAGCCTGATAGTATGTATTTCATTACCTTGTGTTATGTTTTAACGTTGGTCATCAGAGGCTTTTGCTTTATAAAACTATACTCACAGGGAGAATCTGCTTTTCTCGCCCACTATAAGGTGGCCCATCTACCCTGAAATTGTCCTCTTGTGGTGCATAGTGCAAGATTTGTTAAGCAATGTGCTTTGTGTGTGTTTACCTCTGTTGCTATGAACACTCACAAGGTGCTCATGGCATAGGGAATGAGGGAACAAACAAACCAGCTCTCATCATACTTCTCCCTTCCCACCCTCCGCATGTGTCTGTACCACATACTATTGGTGACATAGAGGGGACTATCAAAATACTGCCCCATGTGTGTTTGGTCATCCTGAAGACTTCTGTTTAATCTTTTAATTTCTGTGCTTTCTTCCAGAGGAATTTCAGTTTTCATTTCAACTGCTGTTATCTTAGGGATCATACTTGTATTACCCTCAACACATATTGGCCTTACCATAACATTAGTGTTAAACTGATGCAATGTAACACAATATTTGAAATGGAGACAACAAAATGAGAAAAAGTAATCCAAAATCATGATAGCCAAGGAATCAATCTTTTGCAGATATCTTGGTGGGTTAGCTCATTTGGGCAACAAAAGAAAATATTTGGTATTGTTTAAAAGTCCATATTAAGTTTAGGACAAATGTCTCCTTATTTAATCAAAATAATAACTATATGCAATTAACAGCACAATTCCTTTGAATATCGGTAAAACGTAACCAAACTCACATACCCCTAATTTTTACTGCTGAAGTTGTTGCTATCTCGACTGTGTACGGCCCTTTGTACATCGGCTTGTGCCACTTTCTAGTAACATTTTGACAAAGGACCTGGTCTCCCGGAGATATAATGGGAGAGGTTGTAATAAACTAACTGGGTCAAAATGTGCATTTAAATATTTGGTGATATTTGCTGAGCACCCCTGTTCCACATGCACCTTTTTCAAAGATTTAGTCAAAGCCATCAAATAATCATGCATATATTTTTCCAAGCACTGTTGCTGAATTCTCAGCATCTGTTCGGGTACGTATGGGAGGAGCAATTGGGACATTCATTTTAGGTCCTGTCACCAGCTAGCGTGATGTCAGGTGGTGGTCAGAGCCTGGTTAATTGCGTAAGGCAAAAAGAGCCAACGGAAGGAAGGCAATGCAACCAATCTTTGTGCAAAGTGTATTTTATTTTAGCAATGCATTCCTTCAAAAGGCCATTTAGGCACTTGCAAATTCAATTCACTTGAGGATGGTACGCAGATGAATGTTTGTGTTTTATTCCCAATAGAGATGTAATGTACTCAAACACCTCATTTACAAAATGGGGTCCATTGTCAGAATGGAGCACTTTGCACACTCCCCATTGAGAAAATACCTCTCGTACAAGGAATTTTTGCAGCCGATATGGCATCTGAATGTGTGCAGGGACCCGCTTATATTCAGTGAGAAAAGGGGCATACTATCACTATCATGTATTGGTAGCCATTACAAGTTTGAAGCATATCCACATAATCCAGATAATCAATATGCAAATGCCAAAATGATCCAGTAGGTCAGGGTATTGCTCCTCTCACCATTCTTAATGTATGTTCGGCAGTGCATATTTGACATTTTATACAGTTAAAAATCAAATTGGCCACATGCTCATTCAGATTTGGGATGAACCAGACGACCAAAATAGATGCTGGTGCTATTTGCTGGGTAGTGCAGTTGTTCCAGCACTACTGTGAGTAACTCAGTATGCATGACTGTCTTACCTGTGCTATCCTATCACCAAATTAGCTTTGCAGGGGGTAATGAGCACCCCCTTTTCTTACACAACTCCTGCTCTTCTTGTTGTTCCTATCCCTGTAATTCTACAATCTGTGTTACTGGCAGTGTAATAATTCATTCTTACGTCACCATGTTATGTGCATGTGTGCATATGTTTGAAGCCATTGTCATTTCTAATATCTCTGAGAAATATGCTGTTCTTTTGGTTTCTGCGTCTGTGGGTTAATTGCAATGGGAAATCATGCCTGCACCTCTATTGTGTGCTGCACACTTCACCATGGCAATCGCAGAGGGACATTCAAGTGTGTCTAATAACCTCTCTAACAATAGTGCATGCTGTACTGGTGTGCCGTCTGTGCACTGGAAGCCCCTCCTTTTACAATGTGACACTCCTTAGTGTACTGTCGTTGTCACATATGCGGAGTCGGAATACACCATTACCGCCTCATCCTTATGCACTTCAAGTGCTAAAATCATGGCTACTAATTCTGCTGCTTGCGCTCAGTAATGTGCTGGTAATCTTGCACTTTTCACTATCTGAAATCTTCAACCCCTTTCTGCCTTCACCACTGCTTCTATCAATCGTCGATGAACCATCAATGAAGAGAATTATCCCCCCTCCTAGGGAATTGTTTATTTTCAGGGGAACGTCATAATAATCATTGTAGGTAATACAGTGTAGATTACTTCCCAACTTCACTGGCTCTGCTATGAACCTTGCAGGGTTCACTATGCAGCACCTCACAGTTTTGATTGATTTGATTTTTTAACCTTATAGCCAGATGCTCTCTGTGAAGTTAGCATGCTTTTGGGCTTTTCAAGGTTGGCAAAAAGGTAAGAGCATGTTCAAGATATAAAGTAACTGAGCAGCCCATCGTTATACTGGACAGCTTCTCAATTGCAAAGGTTGCTTCAGCCTATGCTTGCTCACATGGGTTATGACCTCTCATTACTGGGTCTAAGATATTATTATAAAATGCCAATGGTTTATATCTCATTGAAGTTTTTAGTGTGAGAACAGCCATCGTCACACTCCATTTGAATGAGAAAACAGGAGAAAATCTTTATTGTAGCCTGGGATCCTTAACACACGAGCTGTTGCTGTAGTGGCAAGGACCCTATAGCAGCCACCTCAATTACCAGCATAGAGACACTCTGGCCCATCAAAAACACCTCATGAATGGAAGACTGAGCCATGGGGCAAAGTTTACTGTCTTTATTATCTAATAAATGACAGGGATAACACTAGGAAAACATGAATTCTCCAGGCTTCTCAGCGTGTATCCAGTTTTATACAGGTGTGACATCACAAAACCAAGCTCTATCCCCAAAACCTATTGGGCATTCACGTTGGTCAGTTTGGGTAAACTAGGTATATGTCCCATAGGGTTAATTCTATTGGATAGCCATATCTGGTGGCGCCTCCTGGGACCACCTCTGCATGTTTCAATCTACAATGTTGCAGGGAAACCATTGGCTCTTGCAACATATTATATCTTCAAATGAAAGGTGACTCCAGATTGGGTAGAGTGGATCCTCCCAGCCATGGGACCCGGGACGATTACTGCACCAAGTGTACCTTCTCAAGGCAATGAGAATGAACATGGAGGGGCTGTGTGTTCCCTAATGTTGCCTCATCTGATCTCCTAAGCCTGGGAGTGTGCATTCAGTTGGCAGTTCATGAGCAACACTTGTATCTTTCCACCTCTGATTTGGTGGGAACAGCTTCTCTTGTCCACCTCGATTGAATGGGCATTATCTTGTTCTGCTTGGTCATGTGTGTTGATACCACAAAATGGAGCTCTCTTCTCTTCTCTGTAATTATGAGGATTTAAGTATGAATTTCTCACATGTGGTTTATCATCTTGCCAGCCAGGAACCTTCCATTTCCACTCATCTTTTGCTGGGTGCCTCGTTTCTGCTTGCCTCTAGCTGCAGCAATCATGCAAGCCCCTTCCATGTACTCGAAGCTTGTCTCCCCTTCCTCATTCATTTCAGTGGGCCTATAGCTTTGATATTTGTGTGATAGGTAATTTCAATGTTGAACATCACCTCATCATCTGAATAATCATCTTCAAACGGTTTGTAATCAGTCAAGTCAGTAAGTCTGTGTGCTGAGTCAAGCACTATTACTGTGCGCCAGGTTACTTCTTCATCATCAACTCCATGCAATATCACTCTGTCCACTCTCAATAAGGCTGCTTGTAATTCAATTGTAATAATGTGCCCTTCCACTAAAACTGTGGGTGCCTCAGGTCTTAACAAAAACTCTGTGGGTAATCTCAACAATGTATTCTGTATTTGTGGAAGGCATGCCAATAACACTTGTATTCCATAGAGGAATATCTCTGAGTTTAGCGGCACCTCCCTTTGTGCCTTCTGACCATAGAAGGCTCTGATAAACTCACGTGCATTCACATAATGAATACCTGGTGTTGAACATACTATCCCTTCTTCAGTAAAGGAGATCGTCACATTTGACTTGCTTGTCAAGTCTCTCCCAGATATGCTAACCAGTGTTTCCCAAGACTATAGTAATGGTATAGCCATCTCATGTTCTCCTATTGTTATGGGTAGTTTATCTGTAAAAGGAACCATTGACATAGCCCCAGAGAATCTCGGTGCAGACATCAATATTCCTGACATTGGGAACTTTTTCTCTCTAACACAGGATCTCATTGCCCCAGAGCAATGTGTGCACCAAGAAGGAAAAAAGTCAAATTGCCTATGGTCAACCCCCCCCCACCCTCGGTTCCTCTTTTGGGTCTAGGGTAATCGAAAGAATTTGGCACAACAAGTCTCTCTGTGGGCTGTCGTATTGTGGATATATGTTGAGTCCTGTTCCCGTAAAGGGATTCCCTCCACTACTGTCACGCCCCTATTCTAGGTGCCGGCGTTGCTTGCAGCAATATGTTTGCGTCCCATTGTGCTATTGTATTCTGTGGTACTTGTGGTTGTATGTGTGCTTGCTGCCTCTGAGGCTGTACAGCCTTCTGTGTTTGCTATATTTTTGGCTATACTGCTTGTGTCTGGGTTGGTTGATAGTTTACATAATCCTGGGCATTGTAATCTTGCTGTGTAGTGCTATAAGGTGGTGGATATCCGGACCCCCCTCTTGGGCAAAATTGCTTCCCATTTTGTTGCATTCCTCCTCTCCTTCTACAAACCCATGCAATGTGTCCTACTTTTCTACATGTCCAGCACTGTGCTCCAAATCCCCCAACTCATGGCTGTCCTCCATTAAACTCTTCTGCCTGTGGTGCTTGGGATCCAAACCCTCTTCCTCTTGGGTCAAATCCCCCTCCCCAGGAATAATATTGATCTCCTCTTGCCGCAAAATTTCCATTCAAACCTGGCTGCATTTGTTGCGCTTCCTGCACACTGTGGTTCTCCCCATTTGTAAATACTGCTCCTTCTACTGCCAATTTTACCAATTTCTTTTTTATCAGCTTAACTTCCTCTATCTTTCTTTCCTGAACCTTCTTTCTGCCTTTCTCTTGTTGTAATCAACAGTGATGAACAATGTTCAATTGTATCTCGGGCAATGGTTTTGCCCCAAGCCCGACAATTGCATTTGTACTTCTTCAGGGAGTCCCTGGCATAAAATGTAATCCAACATTTTTATATTTTTGTCCTAAGCTTTCCTTGCTTCCAAATGCCATTTTTCTTGTATGTCGTGTATTTAAACAGCTGGTCCTCATCTGGCCCAATTTTTCATGTCATTATCGCACTCATGTCTGCCATGTCGGGACATTTTATTCTGAGTGCACTCCAAACATCTGCTCAACAATTGTTAAAAGGTAACCCATCATGTCTCCTATTTTTGGCTGTCATCTCAGGGTACCCTGCTGTTTCCAAATGTCTTCTGTTTGTTTGCCCAAAATGGCAGCAAACAAGCTTTTCATGTCTCCTACATCCAAGGTCATGCCTGCCGTTTCCCTTTCAAACTTATAAATCAATTTCCCTGCACCTGATGTAAGTGACAGCAATTTATATATTGTTATTTTTGTCTTTCTGTGGCCAGGGTATATATTGCGCTAATCCTCTGCCTTTCTGCAATAAGGGGAATTGTGTCAGTCCGCACCTGCACATGGGTGCAGCTGCATCCTTTCCCTTCATTTGGCACTGCTCTAATATTAAATTTTTTACGGACTGGTAGATCTCTTGATCAATTTACATATGATGTGTTCTGTTTTTGGATGCATTGGAGGTCTGCCTGGAAGCAAAGTATACCTAATGTGCTATATCACTCCTTCATCCAAATCTATCAAATCAATCTCTCTTCCCCAAGTGCACCTGTAGGAGGTGCTTGTGCAGCTTCCTCCTCCCGCTCTGTCATCTTCCCATTCCGCCTGTCTTTCCTCTTCCTACTCATCTACTTCCTCAAACTCTAGCCTTCTTAGGGACTCTCTCACATATGTCCCACTCACTATCTCCTCCAATACATTCCTACCCATACTTTGCAGAAACTTCCCCCCAATTGACTCTTATTCTCATACTACCTTTTATACTCCTATTTAGGCTCTCACTGTTCCTTCTTGTAACACCTTCCCTCTCACTGTCAGTCAATGCATGTCTGCTAATTATGTCATTTTGGTGTCTCTCCCTCTTTCTCTTTTCCTCTCCTTTTCTTTCTCTTTCTCTTTCTTCTGGTTTTCTTTCACTGTCTCTCTCTTCCTCCATCCTTTTCTCCTTCTCTATCTCCTGTCTGTTTCCATGTTCTAACACTTTCTCTTTAGGGTCATCTATGCCTTTTCTTCAAGTTTGAGTATTATTTGTCCTCCTGTCCATTTACCTGACACAATTATTGTCCCATCCTGTTCTCCCTGCATGCCTTTCACTCTTTCACTTTCTTCCTCTGCTTCTGTTAGCTTTGCTGGCAATCTACGCTCTGTGTCATATTTTACTTGCAGCGACAATGGTCTTTGCTTGTTTACTTTCTCCCCCCCTCATGCTGTCGTCATCACTATATACTGGGGCAGATATTTGGTGTTTGTATATTGTTCAGCAGTCTTTAATGGGTATAGGTCCCTGTACAGCTGAGTACAGGACACTGGTCATAGGAGGTGGAGCCATGGGCGGCGTGCGCCATTCGTCATGCTGGTTAAGCATCCATTCTTTCTTGCTCGTTCCACTACCTCTTCGTCTAACATTTTCCACAGCTCAAGTATACTTAATCTGTTCTGTCATTGTTTTCACTTATGTATGGCATGTAAAAAGGTGCACATGTTTTGCAGCACCTCTTTCGGGTGAGTACCATCTTGAGGCCAAGACATAAGCATCTTGCCGGCTGTATTTTTAACCCACTGAACGTGATATTTTAATATCTTGTCTGTTTATCTGGGAAGTGAAATACAAAAATGGGCAATGGGGGTATCTGCCATGATAGCAATATAAAACACAACTTACCAATAATCAATAAACCCTGCTTCAACTATCACCCACCCTTTTATCTTCTTTTTCCTACCCCCTTAAGATTTTTCTACAACATTAACACACCAATGTCTCTCTCTAAGACCACGTGCCCCAAAATCCCTCCCCTGAGCAGCACCACAAAATGCTGCTCACTCTAAACCACTTTTCCTCCTTAACAACACAAATTCACTCTTCTACTAACACAACAAAACACCTTTATTACCCCGTGCTATACCACACCAAAATAAAATGTCGCCAACAATCATTAACATAAATCAAAATACAGCTGTCTTCCCATTGTATGCAGGGGATCCTTCTCTTTATTTCTCTGTCCCTAGAAGAGGCTTGCAGCGTGGTCTTTTCTAACCCCTGTCAGTGGTTTTCACTCTTTCTATATCACATAAATCAATAATACACGAAACACAACATTCTATGATTTGCAGTGTACAGTTTATACTTGCATCCAGGAATACCCTGGGGGTCTTTTGCATTGAGTCTCCTCTCTCTGCCTGCTACACCGTTCATGCCCAGCGGGGTAGCCTGCGAGACCGGGCAGAACTTTGCATCAACAGGGGTACCTGCCGAACTATCTTCTTAGATGCGTGTTATTCCGCTCTCCACAAGACGCCCTCTCTGTCCAAGAGGGACGGGGAGGAATCCTCAATAGTCTGCAAAACACCTAGGGGAGCATCCTCTGCTACCAAATGTAGAGATGGACCCAGATACACAATAGCATAAAAATAAAACTCAATAATGGGGTACTCAAAATGCACGACAGAACCCAGCTTTATTCAAAGCACAGAATGTCGCCCGAGACAGCATGCAAGCAGCTCTCAACATTACAATGAGTCTGAGCAGATTTTGTACTAAAATTACAGAAGCAATGAGGTCATAATAGGAAATTATTTACAAAACCTATAAGTGGCTAGGATTGGTTAATATCTTAAGATATATCGAGAATATATAAGTGTTAATTTCCTCATTGGTTTATCCATCTCTGAGGGCTTCCCCTGAGACCAACGCATCATAGATAATAGTTTGATTACATCATTACATTGGCGAGTAATTGGCTGACGTTATTAATCATGGACGGTGTGGCAAGAGGGATTTCTATTGGTTGGCACTTTACTCACCAACCTTGGACACTTTGATGAGACATCAAAATATGAGACACACATAGGGTAGGGGGAGAGAGAAGTACATGGTCTGCTCTGATTCCAGTTAAAAATACTCCCCATCATTCCCAGGCCATGTAGCCTATCTGTTCCTTTGTATTTGGCCTTGCGAGTTTATGGCCCCTGGAATGTGCATTTATAGTTGGATGGGATTACATCAGAATAATTCTAAGTCCAAATGACCAGACAAACTCAAGAAGATGGCAAGTTACTGTTTTATTAACAATTATCTAAAACAGGGAGGTTACAATGAACACCAACAGATGTATGCTCAGTCTCTCAGTGATCTCCACAAAAAATACAATTCTTATACTTCATTATGTGTCAGAGTGACATCATACTATGTGGCAATAGTAAAAACCTATCAGGGGTCAGGATTGGTTAAGGGAAACAATCTAGATATCCAATCATATAGGAGTTAGGATTGTCATTGGCTGTCTGATATCAGGTGGACAACGTATGCCTACCTCTTCAAACATGTCATTTCATTAGCATCAGATACACAGTATTTCATTGGTCTCACAAGCTGTAAGGCCCTTTGTTATACGGACTAATACAATTGATTGGCATGCTTGTGCTATGTCTGGAACATTGGGTTCATTTAGCAGCACGTAAGCAAAGACCCAGGTGCAGGGAGATAGGACATGAAGCTACCTCACCACCCAATTATCCCAGCATCTCTCATTGCCCATGCCTTCTGCCATGAAATTGTCTTTGTACTTGGCCTTACAGAGTGTTCTCGTCCAGGGAATGCACAGGAGTGAGGGCACGTGACAGGAGATCACAATTCTGTTCATTCTGCAGTTTATAAATGCTTTATATGAATTAAGACTTTGCATCCTTTATGTTCTTTCTTGCACCTTAACGTGAGAGGATTCATCCTCCGCACACGTGTTTTTCGTCAGAGTAGACAGCTGACCTCTACTTCTTAATTCTTGACTTCAGGCCAGACAGCTGCTAAATACAGCTCCATTAGCTTGCTATTCTACTGCGACACAGCTTTTCGTTCATTCTCAATGATTCCTTGGCTTACTATTTCATGATACCAATGTCCATTTTCTATACAATGGTGTCTTCACCTGATTTCTATTTACTACCTATAGCTAGCCTATACGATGACTTGATCTATCTTACATTTCAGCGCCTGTACATTCTTCATGCTTCTGAGTTCACTCAATTCTTTACTTCGTCATTTGTCCTCTAGGATCTATACATCATCTTCCTTCAGTATTTGGGGCGTCATGCACACTTTCTCATATGTCATCAGTTAATCTTGTTAGCTCTTTCTCATATTCCTTCAGGGAGTTCCTCCTGTAGGCTGTCATCAACTCGAGGGTACATTCGATATGGTCACTTTAACGGATACCATCTTCCATATTCTCACTGTATTATTGGTACAGTAGCTGAGGTTAGACAGGGCATGGTCTCATGGCTCCATTACAGGGGAGACAGTGGGGTACGATCTCCTGTGGGTGTTTGTCTGCTCTGCTACATTGCCCCCTCTGGTTGAGTCCTCAACCACCTGCTTGAGTGTTTCTGGTCCTTTGGATCTTTTCTTGAAGAAAGGTTTCTTTGGTGTCCATATCTTCATCACTCCCTTCAGGGTGCCCCCACTTTTGATATGTTCATTCACACTCCAGGTCATGTAATTGCATTCTCCACTTGCGGTACAGAAGACCCATCGTCCCTCGTAATTCTTATGGTCCTTTGGGTACCAGAATTTGCTTTTATGTGGTCTCTGATGGCACTATCAGTCAGCATATTGTCTTCTGGTTCACCCTTTGTGTCAATCATGATCTTCATTCCCACTGCTTTCTTTTCCGTTTTCTGGCACTGTCAAATTATTATCCTTATGATACAGAATCCAAACATTATTATCACCAATATTGCTCCAAGGAACTTGAATTCATTTGCCATCCAATAAGTAATCCAAGAACACAGGAGTGAGAACCTACTGTCATCTCCAATAGCCTCTGTCTCCTCCATCATTTTTGTGTGCAGTTGATATAGCCTCCGTCTAAGCCCTGTTCATGCCGTCGTGAGATGGTATGAATGTACAACATGATGGCCCGATCTTGGCCGCAAACACCTCCTTCCATTGCTGTAATCATGTTGAGGGCATACCCATTCTGGAGGGTCATCAATCGTATGTCCCTCAGCTCTTCTTTTATGGCATTAATCCTTTTATGGTGACATTGCTTGTTTGCAGCAGCTCCCACCTGGCGATCTGTATCCATTTGGCATTCACTGCTGTTTGAATCCCAGGCATGAACATAGATGTCAGTATCATCGCAGTCTTGCTGAAAAACGTGTGCTTATCGGGAATGTTTTCATAAGCCTTTAGTGATTTTTGTGAGAAATCATTCTCTCTCTTCATCTGTCTGAGTTCAAGTGACATTATTTTTCTCAGGTGCTCGTCCACTTTTGAAAATCCTTCAATTTTCAGATCACTTTGTGGAATAACCAATGCTGGAACATGGACGTATACCAAGGAACACACTCCACCCCAGTTCCTGGGCAGTTTCATATATGCCATAGATTTGCAGGCCCAATATTGATCCATTAAGATAGCCATTCCTCTCCTCATTCCTGGAACATCAATTATTGTTTCGCACCCTTTATTCTTTCACACTCAATTTTCTCCCTTGCTCCGAAAGCATAGTGTTGCATTAATCAATGGGACTACAGTTACTGGGCCTGCTTCGTCTTCCACCCATGTCAGCAGTTTAGAGTTCTTGGCCCATGACTTTAGACATTTATCATTCACTTTCTGCACCTCTTGCACCACTTCCTTCCTCAGCAGATGAGCTGCACAGGACATTATTGCATCTTCTTATCCTTTGGCGTACTTGCTCGTCCATAGGTTAGCAGCTGCGACGGTTCCCAGCATCCATGCATTCCAGCCTTTTCCATCATCTCAGAGCAATTCATTCTCTTCATTTCTTCAACAATCACCTTGTCTTGTCCTGCAGAAGGATACACAAGCATCTTATCTATCCATCCAGGCTCCTTTTCCATTTGTGTTGTCTTGATATAATCATCCTAATGTCTGTCTTGATCTCCATCGCAAGGTTACCCAGTTCCTTTGAAACTTTCTTCTAGTAGTACATGTTGCTAAATGACTGAGATACTTCACATCTTGCATTGACATGTCTTTTGAAATGAAGATTCTTACTGTACTCATCGCATAGGGGATGAGAGAGCAGACATAGCAGTTCTCATAAAATGCTCTCTCCCCCACCTTTATCATGTGTTGGTACCACATCTTATTCCCCAGGTGAGCTGAATTATTAAGATAGGTATGCATCCCCTGGTTATCTTCTTCTGCATTCCTCTTTTGTCGCCTGAGATGCAAAAAGAGGTCAAAGAAATGATCATCATTTGTACTCAAACTAGGACAAATCACAGGTGTTGTTTTTTCAATTGGACCATTAGGATAATAAAGACTTTGAAATGTAAGAATCAGAAAGAAGAAGAAAATACACATGCATATGTATATCAGGCATAAAAGTCTAGAAAATACATTTGGTGTGCCATACCAATACTCAAACTTGCTCTCTATCTATTACCAAATAATCTTCTTCCCGAATCATTTTAATACATGTGTTCAATTTACATTCGTAGTTGCACAATCTGCTCAATTATAGCAATCGCAAGTCTTCTTATAACTGGACCATTTTTCGGGTCATGGAGAAGGGTGTGAATATTAACATCTCTGCTAACGAGAGTAGGGTATGATTGAAGTATGAACACAAAAATTGCAACTATAATCCAATGTGTATTGCTGTCGATGGGTATCATGTATTATTCTTGAAACAAATATGCTCCTCAAAATGAATCTGGGTATTGATCTCTCTTCCAATTTCTAATAAGGAATTGAAGTATAGGCAGAATACTGATATGTCTTTACTTTCTCTAAAAGTATGTTTAAGCTTCTGGAATTCACTGCAAGTCCATGCACTTCCTGCTAAAATCTTAAGGCGGGTCCAATGAATTTCAGTCCTAAAGAAAGGTTTGTTAACCGCACAGTATTTTATCATCCTTCTTCTTGGTAATTGATCGAGTCCGCACAAGAGGACATTCTTCCTCTTGTCTTGTTTCTTAGTTAACGGCTGCTGGAGGGAGGGTCTTGTCTTTGTAGATTTTTACATCTCCTAAATGTAACCAACCTCTTCTTCCAGATACCCTAACTGCAATAGGGGAAACTTCTTCTACACAGAAAGGACCATTAAATCTCGGTTCATGCCATCTACGAGTAGAATTCTTTATAAGCACTTGGTATCCAACATAAAACTTTGGTAGTGTCAATAATTCACTCAGATTGGTTACTGGGCCATCCTCTTCCATGTTCCTTGATCCCTCCCTCCGATGCTGGACTTGATCTGCAATGAAAGAAACACTGGTAGTCATACATGTCAAATAATCGTGCATTTCATCACCTAGATCCTGCACTATACTTTGATCATCACTAGTGACTCTAGATGGGGATGTAAGAGGTGTCCTCATGCAATGCCCTGTCACTAACTCATGGGCCGTAAGATGATGGTCTGAACCTGGCTGGTTTTGAAGGGCATATAAGGCTAGGGGTAGGCAGTATAGCCATCCCTTTTTCAAAGTTAACCTTATCTTGGCTATCCTCTCTTTTAGAAGGCTGTTGAGTCTCTCACATATCCCAATCGCTTGTGGATGATAAGCAGAATAAAACTTAGGTTTTATACTGAGTAAAGGTCAATTTGTTCAAATAACTCATTGACATAATGTGGCCCATTATCGGACCTCAATACTTCTCACACACCCCATCTCAGAAATACTTCCCGCATTAAAAACTTTGCTGCGCAAGTGGCATCAGGGCGTGTAGAAGGACTGGCTTCGATCCACCTCAAAAAGGGACACACCACCAGTAATAGATAACTGTATCCATTACATGTCTGCAGCATATTGACGTAACCAATATGCAAATGTTGAAATGGACCATTTGGTCGAGGTATTACTCCTCTGATTTTTCTCAGTGTATGCCCAGCTGTAAACTTTTAACACACAATGCAATTCACACTGAACTGTGCAACATGTTCCAATAAATTGGTAACAAACGTCTTCTGCAATGCTAGCATCAATTCTTTCTCGGATTATATGCGTGGGGTAATGCAGTTGCTCAAGTGTGACTTTCAGTAATTCTGCTGGCATCACTGGCTTTCCAGTGCTTTCCTGTCTCCATAGTTGCTTCTGTGAGGGATAAAGAACACTGCCTACGTTTCCCTATCTCCTGCTCTTCTTGTGGGGATCTACCCTGAAGCTTTAGTAGTTGTGTATTTGACAGCATATTAAATCCTTCTCGTACTAGCGTGCTTCTATTCAATACTTCTTTGACATTCTCAGTATCGAAACTTGAAATTTCGGAAGAATAAGCAACCCTTTTGGCTTCTAAGTCAGTGGCTTCGTTTCCACGTGAGATAAAGTGTATTTGTTTAGTATGCGCTGTACATTTTACAACCGCTATGGCTACTGGGCGTTGTAGTGCCTCAATAAGTCTGTCCAATAAAGATGCATGTTGCACTGGCAAGCCTTCTGCATGAAGATAACCCCTCCTTTTCCAGTTTGACAGTCCTGCGTGTACGGTTGATGTCACATAAGCGGAGTCATTGTGCACCGTCACTTCCTGACTTTTGTGTTTCTCGAGCGCAACAATAAGCGCTACCAATTCCCCATTTAATTTGTGCCTTACAACTGTGGATCCTGAATGCCTCTCTACACACTAGTTTGGTCATTTCTTGAAGAACCATCAATAAAGAGAATCTTTCATCCTGCTAAAGCACTTTCCTTCACACGGGGTATATTATCATAAAATTCACTGTCATTTGAGCAGTCATGCACATGATCAGCTTCTTCTATAGGTTTAGCTACAAAAGTGTCTGGGTTCACTATTTTGCACCTCACTATTTTAATTACAAGGTTAAAGATCATTACTTCATAAGCGGAAGATTTTTGTGAAGTCAATGTACCTTTGGGTTTCTCAAAAATGGCAAATAAGTTGTGCTCCATGTAGAGAGTCATGGAACAGCCCATGGTAGTACTTGTGGACTTCTCAATTGAAAATGAAGCAGCAGCCAAAGGTTGTTCTCATGGAATATGTCCTCTCATAATTGGGTCTAACATCCCACTCTAATACCAAAGGTTTACACCCTAGGGTTATTCTTTGTGTTAGTACTGCTGTCATTACTGGCCTGTTGGTGTGTGAAAACAATTCTGCAATATAATTGGGAATTCCTAAAACTGGAGCTGTACAGATTGCTCTTTTTAATTCTTCAAATCCTTCCTCCATTTATTCAGACCATTCTATCTTTTCCTTACCAACTTGTGCTTTTTTAAGTGCTTGTAAAAGTGTTTTTTTGGTATGTGCTGTAATCGAACAACCAGGCCCTGCAAAAATTGCATAAACCCAGAAATGGCTGCATTTGCCTCACTTTATGTGGCTTTGGTGTTTTCATGGTAGCCTCAACTTTTTCAGGTGCCACTTTCTTTCCTTCATGTGAAATTAACTGGCCTATGTACAACACCTTTTCCTGGCAATACTAACATTTCTCGTTGTCTACCTTGTATCCCTTATCTGCCAATATAGTCATCAACTGAACAGAGTCTTGTCTACATTCATCCTCTGTGTCACTACAGATTAATATGTCATCTATGTACTGAATTACTGCACTCTTGAGTTCAGTGTTACCTAGATCCATCTGTAGGATCCTATTAAAGATTGACAGGGACTCACAGTACCCTCTGGGTGAGCAAGTATGTTTTAGTCTCTCTTATCTGAACATAAAGTAAGTAAGGTCTTGTGAGCATTTGTGCTATGGGATCAGGAAAAAAGCATTCTTTAAATCGATCACTGTGAAATACTTAGCTTTAACTGGGATGCTACACAATATTGTCGTAGGATTCAGAACTAATGGAAACTCTGCTTCTACAATCTGATTAAGACGGCGCAAGTCCTGGATAAATCTCCATGACCCCCCTTTACATTTTTCCATTGGATACACTGCAGTATTTCACAGGGATTCTGATGGCACCAGGATTCCCTGATTCATCAATGCTGAAATAGTTTTAAATATGCCTTCATCAGCTTCTCAAGACATAGAATACTATTTTGCTTGGGTTAAAATTGCTCCTGGCTTGAGTTTTATTTTAACCTCTCCTATTCCCTTCAATAGGCCTACATCACATGGGCCCGTAGTCAGAGGACACTTGGCACTTTTTCTAGGTCTTCCTGAAAGAACGCTGGTCATTGCTGCATTCATGCATTCGCTGTGGGACTTCCCTTTTCTCTATTCTTATCCAATATGTAATGCTTTTAAAAAACATTACCTCATCATCTATGCGTTCATATCTGAACATATCTTCCTTCATCTGCTATGCCAGTCAATCTGCATCCCTACTCAAGAGCTATCACTGTCCTCCAGGAAATACCTTTGTCATGTACTCCTTCAAGCATTGCTATTTCCCCTCGTACTATACCTGCTTCCATGTCTATAGGAGTAGTCTGCCCTTCTTCCTCAGCCATAGTTACTTGTGGCCTCAATAAAAATTAATCATGTATCCTCACAATCTTCCCCACTAATCAATGTAGCCATGTTAATTAAATGCTCACCCCATACATGAAGACTTGCGGATCTACCGGTGCTCCTCGTAGAGCCACTTGCCCTGTAAATGCTAGTATACATTCCCCTACGTTTAAATAGTGTTTTCCAGGAGTGCAGCACATTATTCCTTGATCAGTGAATTAAATCGTAATCTTAAGTTTCATCATGAAATTTCTACCAAGAATGTTAACTGGCGTTGTCGTGAATATAGCAAGGGGTCAAACATGTCACATTCCCCTAAAGAAACAGATACTACAGTAAAAGGAACTAATTAGTAGCTCCAGAGAACCTTTGAGCATACATGGCAATAACTTACATTCAGTATTTTCACTCCCTTATACAAGAGCGAGTCGCCCCAGTGTCTACAAGAAAAGAAAAGGATTTGCCGCCTATTGTCACATCTACCCTTGGTTCCTCTTGGTGGTCTGGTGTTACTGATAGTACTGAACACATGAAGTCTCCCTGTGAGTTGTCCTATTGACGGTACATATTCATCCCTGTCCCTGTGAAAGGGTTCTGTTACGCTCACCTGGTTTCCACAGGGACGCCGAACGAAGCTGGACTGCGGCGGTCTCCATCAGCGTGACTCGTAGCGAAGTGATGAGTGACTGCACCTGCCCCTTTAGTTTCGTCTGTTGGGCACGAAGGAAGATTTGCCTAACATGGTGAAAGTGATAAATTAACTAGCCGTAAGGAGAAGGGCCAACTTCCACGACCTCCCAATGTCCCTTTACTGTGTCTCACCTTAATGTTATGAAGGATGGGCTCTCCATCCTACGTGTCACGCCTCCATCCACATCCACAAGCCCTCCTATTGCATCCCGTAATTCAATCAAAATACGGCAGAATCATAGTACACAACAAGACACCACACGCACCATTGCACATTCTCGCCTTCAGGTTTGCCGACAAGGGGCTGGCCGAACTCTGCGACGCTGGTTTATGCCTCGCTCTCCATTCCTGCATTGGCGGTTGCCGTGGAGACGCGCCATGAGCATTCCGCGTCTCCGCTGCCGACGCTTGGACGTTCTTCCTCCACGCGTCCAATCGCGTGTACGCCAATCACGTGTGTGAGTCACGTGATGACTGGAGCGAGCGTTCAAAAGTGACGCGCGAACTCCCATCCACGCTTCACAGCTGATCTTGGTTGGACTACGGACGCTGCTATCTTTGATCTTGGATTTTGCCTTTGGAGTCCGAACCGCTTCCTCTTTTGTACCTCGCCTGGACCTGCTTCTTCCTGGTTTTGACCTCGGCTAATCCCACGGACTGCTTCTTGGATTTCCCTTGTTTGGTACCTTGTCTTGAACTGATCCCCCTGGACACAACCTTGGCTTTTCTCCTGGACTGCAATTGGATTATCCTTTGGTTTGAACTCAGCTCTCTGCATCACGTGCCATCTAGTTTGGCTCAAAGTACCAGGTTCCGTATCAGGTGGTGACTTCATCCTTCAAGTGCTTTGCCAGGCTGCAACCTTGTCGTCCACCCTGCCGGCCCCTCAGACAGACACTCTACATCACTTTCCAGACAACCACTCAGGGTAAGCTCCTTATAGGTAAACATTTAGGATTGGGCCCAGGGTGTAATGGTTATCTAACCCGCGTGTTTGCCTTACAGTGGTCAGGGGAAAACATCTTCCGTCATTCCTGGTTCCGGCTGACGACATTCACCACTTGTGGCCTCAAGGGCTGCTCTGGCAGTATATTGACTGTTTGCTCGAGTGGATCTTGGGGACAGAGGTATCGTCGCCTACATGACCATCAAGTCCTGACAGACTGTGAAGCCACTTCTGGTCGTTCGGGCGATGGAATCCGCTGCCGGGCATCCCGTGGCCGCTCTAATGCAAGCGGTTGCATCTCTTAGAACGGAAGTGGCGGCTGCCACAACCGCGATTCATCATCACTTAGACACCATCCAGAGCAACCGCAACCCTTTACCGCCAGATGCCGAATTTGGGGATCCGGCACCGCCTACCCCAGGGCCCTCTGCACCACTCACACCACCTACTCCTGTGGTATTGCCCTCTCAGTTTCCTTTGGCATCCCCTGAGAAGTTCCAGGGGGACCCCAGAAAATATCGTACCTTTATCAATCAATGTAAGCTTCATTTCCTTTGTCGGCCCTTAGTCTTTCATGATTCCACCACAAAAGCCGCTTTTCTGCTTTCCCATCTGTCCGGGGTTGCCGCTACTTGAAAATACATCCTTTCCTTGAAAACAATCACCCGGCCCTTTATGATTTCGACCTCCTGGTGAGTGAGTTGGCAAAAATATTTGACACCAGGTATAAAGCCCAGTCCCGGGACCTGGAGCTGCTACAGCTATCCCAAGGCAGACAGTCTTTGATAGAATACATCACACATTTCAACCAGTTGTCAGCTGAAACCTCATGGCCAGAAAACAAGAAAGCCGTGGTGTTCTACAAAGGTTTATGTAACGCTATGAAGGACGCTCTCTCCGTTGTACCTTCCCTTCCTGACACCTATTCTGATCTGGTAGACCTAGCCCTACAGGTAGACGCTCGGAAGTCTGAACGCCGGATGGAGTCAGGCCTTTCTGTAAAATCCTTGCCCTCTACCCCAGATGGTGCTGGGGAAACCATGCAAATAGGAGGTCTACGAAGCCCTATTACCCAGACCGAAAGAGAGCGTCGAAGAACCGACAATGGATGCTTCTATTGTGGTCTCAGTGGACATTTTGTCAAGGAGTGCCCTCGACGTCCAAAGAACAAGGCTTCGGGTTTTCAGAAAGCTCGCCCTTGAATACGGGGGATAAGGCGAGCTTGGTTTATAACCCCGGGGTTCCTTCATTCGGTCCAATAAGGCCAATAGTCGTTCAAGCGGTTCTTCAACCTGCCAAAGAGTGTTCACATGAAGTCCACATCGTCATTGATTCAGGAGCTACTGGTTGCTTCATCGACGTATCATTGGCCAAGTCACTGAACCTTCCTCTAGTGACCAAGATACATCCCGAACTGGTCCAGACAGTTGATGGGTCCTCCCTCGTATCCGGTCCGATCAAGCAACAAACAGCCCAAATGGACGTGACCATTCAGGGCAACCATAAGGAACAATTGTCCTTTGATCTGATATCCACACCTCAGTTCGGGATAATCTTGGGTCTTCCCTGGTTGAAAAAACATAACCCTCTCATCGATTGGGGTACTGGTCAGGTTTCATTTGAATCTGAGGTCTGCCAACATTATTGCCTACTGGACGACGATGTTCTCATCAGTCCCGCAAGGGCACTCGGGGGGCTACGCATAGTGGTTGAGTGTCCTCCTGAAGGGGCACACACAGTGGGAGCCACTATGTCAGGAGTACCCCCGGAATACCACGATTTCCATTCGGTTTTTGACAAAGCCTTTGCCGAAGTACTACCACCCCACAGACCGTATGATTGTCCCATTGATCTGATCGATGGGGCAACGCTTCCCAAGGGGCGCATATATTCGCTATCACCATCAGAAGAAATGGCCCTGAAGGAATACATTGGTCATGCTCTTCAATTAGGTCACATCAGGCCTTCTTCATCCCCTGTGGCTAGTCCCATATTCTTCTTTCCGAAGAAGGAGGGAGACCTCCGTCCATGTGTAGATTACAGACGCCTGAATGTGGTCACCATAAAAAATCGCTACCCTCTCCCACTCATATCGACCTTGCTAGACAAGTTGACCAATGCTTCTGTTTTTTATTTTTAAATGTTTTTATTGGCATTTCTTAAATTGACATGGTGCCATCAATGTGCATGATTGCCAACATTTAGTATATAACACAAGTATAAGAACATTATAACCGAACAATAGCCAACAGTAACTGCCTCCAAATGTCTTTCATCCTATTAGTTGCATCCCTTTAGGGTAGGATAATTTATTACGCGTTCCTTTAGCTTTTATATTAGGTGCATTTAGAGCTGTGTGGAGTTACCAAAAATAAAACTTCTAACACTAAACAACAACAGTCTACATGTGGAAAGGGCATCTGGCTCAGGTGGGTATGTCACCGATAAAAGTTCCATTTCTCGGGGAGTGAAGGGGATAGTGATCGGGATGACATCGTCTGTGTTTCAGGCTTGAGTTCGGGGGTAGTGAGAGTAGTACAGTTCTTCAGGGGGGTTTATGATCTGCGCTGAAGTGTATGTCTCGCAGGAGGGCCTTCCAAGAGTCAAGGGTGCCACTCGACATGTCTCCTCCATAGGAGACTCCATCCTGCCAGGCTCTGGTTTCGGCTGCGGTCCATCTCTCCAATTCTCTCAACCAGCGCTCATGTCTCGGTCCCCCTGGTGTCTTCCATGCCATGGCTATGGTTCTCTTCGCCAGTATGCATGCGATATCCATCAGCTTTATGACGTGTTTGTATTTGCTTGGCCTAGGGTAAGTCCCTAATAGGCATTCTCCGGGAGTCCACGCATATCTGCTTATTCCGGCATCTGTGCAGGTCTGTCGAACTCTGGACCACAACGCCATTACCTTGGTGCAAGTCCAGAACATGTGGATGAGATCAGCCCCGTCACTCCCACACCATGGGCATGTTGAGGAGGCCTGTTTGTTGAAGGAGGCCACCCTGTGCGGGGTCATGTACGTCCGGTGTAGGACGTTTAGTTGTATCTGGCCAAATCTAGAGTTCCTCGAGACCTTCTTGGGGTATAAGAGTACTCTCTCCCATTCTTTGTCTGTGAGTGCAGTTTCGAGATCCACTTCCCACTTCGCCTTTAGCGCAGGGCTTTTGGGATTAGGTTTGTCATTGAGTCTTTTATACAATCGGGAGACGGGTTTCCAGCCATCTGTAAGGTCATGCATTTCTTGCAACAGTGGGTCCGGGGTGGGTTCCTCTGGCCAGCTGCTCCAGTTTTTCTTGGCGATATGTTTGATACGATGGTACCAGAGAAATTGGCCCCTCGGTAGCCCTTCGTTGGTCTGCAAAGATTCAAAGTCCCTGAACTCGCCATCCTCAAACATATCTCCCCATGTGTAAATTCCAGCGTCCTCCCATCTCCTGGCTATTGAGAGGTCCGTTTGTGTTTTGCATGTGTCAGCCAGGATGGGGTTGTCTGGTGAGTAGGGGTGTTTCGCTTGCATAATGTAGCGAGTTCTGGACCAGATCCGCCTTCCAAGTTCGACAATCATGGGGGCACCAGATTTCTGTTGTAAAGGGTTCCAAAGCGTTTCTCTGGGGAGTACTTCGGAAGACGCTTGCCGTATCAGTCCCAGCTCAGCCGATTGCTCGTCTGAGATCCACTTAGTCACATGGCTGAGTTGTGCCGCAAGATAATACAGCTGGAGATCTGGGAGTTGTATTCCTCCTTCCTTATGCGGTAGGGTTAGGGTGGCTAAGGACAATTTGTGTCTGGTAGGTCCCCACAGGAAGTCTTTGATGAGTGACTCCAGTTTCTTGAAGAATGGCGGTCTAACGTAGTGGCATATGTTGACAAAGAAATATAAGAAACGGGGAAGAACTATCATCTTGATAATTGCTGCTCTTCCTACCATCGCAAGGGGGAGTTTTGACCAAAATTTCATAGATCTGCGGAGATTGGATAATGCTGCTTCAGTATTGTGGTCGTGTGTGATCTCTGGGGTGTGGCCCACATTGATTCCTAAGTACCGGAACTTGTCGATTTGCCACTTCATCCCTATATTCGGGAGTTCTGCCTCATCGAGGCCTCTCAAGCTGGCCAAAGGGAAAGCTGAGGACTTCAGTCTGCTGAATTTGATCCCAGAGTATTTTGCGAAGTTGTCTAGTACTTCCAGTGTGATTGGTGCGTTAGCTTGGGGATCCCTCAGGTATAGCAGTACATCATCCGCGTACAGTGATATTATGTTGTGCTCGTTGCCTACCGAGATGCCTGCATCAAAAAACTGTTTCCTGAAGTATATGGCAATCGGCTCCAGACCCAATATATATAGCATGGGCGACAGCGGACACCCTTGTCTGGTGCCCCTCTGTATTTTCCAGGATCCAGACACCATGCGGCCAGTCTTCACTCTTGCTACGGGAGAATTGTAAAGCACTGTGATCCATCTGATGAATCCTTCGCCAAACCCAAACCCTCTTAGTACCTCGATAAGCCACTCCCAGTAGATGGAATCAAAGGCCTTAATGGCGTCGAGCGACAAGATCGCCAGATCCTCTTCGCTCTCACGGGTTTCGGCCATAACATGCTGGAGTCGTCTCAGGTTGGCCGTGGTGTTGCGCCCTGGAACAAAGCCATTCTGATCTTCGTGTACGAGGGACCCGACCACCCTAGCAAGTCTGCAGGCCAGTATGGTGGTAAGAATCTTGCTGTCGTAATTTAACATGGCCAAAGGGCGGTAGGAGTCACAATCGTTGGGTGGTTTGTTTTGTTTAAGCATGGGGATTATTATCGTCTCCTTCATTGTGTTAGGTAAGACCCCATTTTCATAAGCCTCCTGATAAACCCCGTGGAGAATCGGGGTGAGAATGGCTTCATACGTTTTGTAGAATTCGGGCGGAAGGCCGTCGCTTCCTGGGGCCTTGCTGGTAGCCAGTGATCTTATTGCTGCAGACACGTCTTCAGCTGTAATTTCCAATTCTAATGCTTCTCTTTGTTCGCTGGATATTCTTGGGAGGCCTATCTCATCCAATGTGTCTCTAATATCCTCCCTGGGTATTTGTGTGTCATGGGAGTATAACGTGGAGTAGAATTCGGCAAACGCTTCATTGATACCCAGTTATGTCCTGTGTCTTATCCCTTTTTCATCGAGTATCTCCGTTGGGAGGTGTTTGGGGCGTTCTCGCTTGCACAGCCAAGCCAGTAGCCTTCCGGGTTTGTCGGACTCCCTGTGGGATCTAGTGGTGTATGTTGCAAAATCAAACTTCTCCAGTCTATCCCAGGAAGCTTGGCATTTCTCACGGGCTTCCTTCAGTCTCCCTTCAGCCTCTGGTGTAGTGATTGAGGTGGATTCCAAGCGTAGGATCTCCTCCTCTTGTGCTTCGAGATCGGCTCTCAGTTGTCTACGAGTGCCCCCAGCTTTGGATATTATTTCTCCTCTGATTACTACCTTCATGGCCTCCCACAATGTGCTCCAGGTGGACACTGAGCCTTTGTTAATATCAATATATTGCTCAAGTTTTTCGGCGAGGTCTTCTTTAAACACAGGGTCAGCGAGGGTCGCCGTGGGCATTCTCCACATAGGGATTGGAGGTCTAGGTCTTTCGATTTGCCATTGCATGACCAGTGGGGAATGGTCAGAGATTGATCTTCCCAAGTACGTCGTGGTTTCAACCAGTGAGGCTTGTTCTCTGTCGACAAACAAGTGGTCGATTCTTGTGTAGACCTTGTGTGGGGCCGAATAGTAGGAGTAGTTCCTTTTTTCGGGATGCTGCTCCCTCCAGATGTCCACCAAGTCAAGGTGTTCCAGTGCGTCTGTCAGGGCAGACGTAGCGGGGTTTCTTGGGTGTGGGGGTGGCGTGGACCTGTCTTTAGAGCCATCTATGACACAATTAAAGTCCCCTCCCCATATGAAGGTCTTATTTCGGTGGGGTGTCATTCGTGAGCACACCGCCTTGAGGTGCGAAGGTATTCCATGTTGTGGGAAATATGAATTGACTAAACAAATTGGAGTCTGTTCAATAGTACCCCACATTATCACGTACCTTCCTTCCTTGTCAGATTCAAATCCTTGTAATTGGAATGGTACATTCGGGTTCACCCAGGTGAGCACTCCCCTCGAGTATTTGGAGTAAGATGATCCTCTCCCGGTCCCAGCCCACTTTTCGATTATTTTAGACATGGCTTCCTCCGTGAGATGTGTCTCTTGCAACATTGCAATCGATATTTTCTTCCTGCGGAGATAGGACTGTATTCGATTCCGCCTCAAGTATGAGCTCATCCCTCTCACATTCCACGTCATTACTTTGAGATGTGACGCCATCGGGGCGGTGTTTCGGGCCCAGCGGGCCACTCTTCGACGGGAGTCTGGATCAATCCTGGTCGTGAGTTATGATACAGCAGGCGGAGGTAGTCCGGTTCCACACCCCCGGAGACATAATGTGCTTCCTTCTTGCCCATTTTCGACTTCTGTGACATGTAGACTGTGTAACTAACAAAACAATTAACAAAACTCAAACTGGTGCGCCCAGCGATTACATCGTCATGGTGATGCTCAGGCGCTCTCAAGCCGTCAGGACCCATCCGGGTATCGGGCGTGAGGTAGGTTAGGCAGGTGGTTAGCCCGACCTAGGTTGTTTGCGGGGGATAGGTCTGTTGCCTGGTGGCGAGGCCGAACGAGGGCCGTTTCTATGTAGCTGACTGTTAGCTGGATTACCTTCCGTGGTCCGGCCACCTGTGGTTAGTGTGTCCCTCCTTGGGGTCTTATCTCATGCGGTCTGGGGAGCGTCCGTACCTTCTGCGAGGTTGTTATCTTCTAGCCACATATTGGCGGCTGTTGGATTTTCCAGAAATATCGCCCTTCCCTTGTAGATGACCTTCAATCTCGAGGGGTAGAGAAGCATGTATTTCAGGTTTAGCTGTCTCAGCCTCGCTTTCACTGGTACAAATGAGTTTCTTTCTCTCTGAACTTTCTGAGTATAGTCAGGGTAGATAGCGATTTTGGAGTTACCCCGTTCTATTGGGCCTTCCTCTCTGGAATACCTCAGTATGGTCTCCCTGTCCTGAAAATTGAGTATTTTGGCGATTATGGGTCGTGGGTGTGAGCCAGGTGGAGGCCTCTTCTGGAGTGACCTGTGCGCTCTTTCGACTGAGAACCCTTGGGTTAGCTTCGCTGCGCCAATCTCCTGTAGAATCAGAGACTCAGTGTAGGCCGTTGGATTCGGGCCTTCGCTTCCCTCGGGCACTCCCAGTATTCTGATATTTCCCCTTCTGGCCCGACCCTCTGCTTCCTCGGATCTTGTCTCTAATGCCGACACCTTCCTCTCTAGGTCTATGACTTTGGCCTTCAAGGCTACGGTGTCTTCGGTCGTTTCGCAAATGGTTGTCTCAGCGTTTCTCACCCTCTCAGACAAGTTTCTGGCATCTTGGCGTATAAGTTGGATGTCGGATCTGAATTCCTCCATTTTAGTGTCTATGTGTGTTCTTAGCGAAGCTATAGCCTCCATTACTTGGGTATGGTTGTCGGCTGTTTCACTCTCTCTGGCCTGTGCCGGTTCGGGGGTGGGCGGGAGAGTTTGCGTAGATGACTTGGATTTAGTGGAAACATACGAATCCATGGTAGCTGGTTTCCCTTTGTTCCTGGCAGCCATCATCAAGTCGTGAGTTGTCCGACGTGCTGCAGAGGTAAGGCGTACAATTTGTGGGGTGTGCCAGGCTTAGTACGTTAAGACAGGATTATGTCCGACGGCTCAGAGAGTCAGAAGCTGGCTTCCCGTGTCTTGGGCCCGATTGCGTATGCTTGGTCGTCGAGGGTCTATTGGACAGCCACCGGGGCGAGGCCCATAGCATCTACTGGATGCGTCTCAGGGAACGCGTATGGTGGGCGCAACGGGTGATTCCCTCCAGCTCCTCACCTGAACCATCCGCCTCCGCTCGGTGAGGTCGGGTAATCAGAGGTCCGCCGCCTCGCTGCCCTCGGGTCGCTCGTCTCTCCGGTCGCAGTCTCGGTATCCGGGCAAGTGTGTTCGGCGTGGCTGCGACGGGAAGGAGTTCTGGACGGGAGACTCCGGGCCTCACGGACCGCTCCCCCAGTTCCAGGCAGCTCGCGGTCCGCGCCGACCCCAATCCCCTCGGGGTATGATCCTCACAGCAGTCCCTGTTGCGGCGAGGGGGGCTCCGAGTGTTCCAGTACGAGGAGCGCCCTTAGGAGCGGTGGCGGTTGGCTTCGCCTCCGAGGAAGGCTACATTCATCGGCGATCCGCCATCTTGGATGTCGTCAAGGACGGGTAGGGGGGGACCGGTTCGAGTGCGGTCCCTCGCGTCCTGTTGATCCGTTTTTTCAGCGGAACAGCACTGCTTTGTCGGGTGCCGTTTCCTCCTTCCTCGGAGTCGCCTTTCCGTCTCCGAGAGTGTAGGTTAGGTCGGCAACAGGATCTAGAAACGGCGCCTCGGCCGGAGCTCGGCAGTTCAGCCTCTGTGCGCCATGAGCTCCAGGCCACCTTGACCAATGCTTCTGTATATACCAAGTTGGATCTACGGGGAGCATACAATCTGGTCCGTATGCGCTCTGGTGACGAGTGGAAAACGGCATTCTGCTCCCGTCAGGGTTTGTATGAGTATATGGTGATGCCTTTTGGTCTTTGCAATGCCCCTGCCACTTTTCAACGGTTCGTAAACAACATATTCAATGATATTCTGGACATATATGTCGTAGTATATCTAGATGACATACTAATCTTTTCCCAAACTATGGCAGAGCATGTCCTTCATGTTAGGGAAGTACTCACACGACTTAGAAAACATTCCTTATATGCCAAACCTGAGAAATGCCTATTTCACACAGCCGAAGACGAATTCCTGGGGTTTCATATATCCCCTGGGGGGCTGACTATGAACCAGTCCAAGGTCCAAGCTATCATAGACTGGCCGATCCCTGTCACTGTGAAACAACTGCAATCTTTCTTGGGGTTCGCTAACTTTTATCGGAGATTCATCGCGAATTTCTCTTCCATTGTGGCACCCCTAACCGCATTGACCAGTCCCGCGGTATTGTTTGAATGGACCTCTACACATCAGGTAGCCTTTGATACCCTCAAAACCTCGTTCACCACGGCTCCTGTCTTGCAACACCCGGACCCAGAACTCCCGTATGTTGTGGAAGCAGATGCCTCTTCATTCGCTTTGGGGGCCATCCTGTCCCAACCATGTCCCTCCACCGGAGCACTACACCCGGTGGCCTACCATTCCAGGAAATTCACACCGACCAAGACACATTATACGGTCACCGAAAAAGAGCTCCTAGCTATCAGGGATGCTTTGCTGGTCTGGAGACATCATCTCCTGGGAGCAAAGCACCAGACCACAGTCTACACTGATCACAAAAACCTACAGGACCTAGCGTCATTAAATGTGTTAACAGTAGACAAGTTCGTTGGCATCTGTTCTTTTCTGCCTATGATTTCATTGTCAAGCATAGACCTGGGACGATCCATGGAAAAGCCGATGCCCTGTCTCGTTCACCAGGGGGGGTACCCCTTCCTTCGTATCCTGAAATGCTTCTAGGCGAAGGCCATGTAGTTTGTGCTTGCACCCCACCCCCACCTATGTTGACTGCTATTCGACAATGGGTTGCACAACGTCCCCAGCTACTAGCCGACTGGGATCCTGACATACAAGACGGCTTGCCTTTTGTTCAAGGGAAACTATTCCTACCCACCAATGATACACGTAACCAGGCTTTGGAGTGGTCCCATAATGCTCTCATCAATGGTCACCCAGGTCAACGACGAACCCTGGAATTATTGAAACGCTGGTGCTGGTGGCCATCGATGCGACGAGATGTGGAGACTTATGTCAACACCTGCTCTATATGCGCACAGTGCAAAACACAGAGAGGCCGTCCATTGGGATTACTACAGCCCCTGCCCATAACCCCAAGACCTTGGCATACGGTGTCCATGGATTTGATAACAGAATTACCACGTATTCAGGGTTATGACACAGTTTGGGTAGTAGTGGACTCATACACCAAAACGGCCCGCTTTATACCATGTAAAGGCATCCCCACCGCTCCTTCCTTGGCTCAAATGTTCTTCAGGTCTGTTTTCTGTATGTTCGGTCTGCCATGTGTCATTGTGTCGGATCGTGGAACACAGTTCACGTCACGTTTCTGGGTGGCCCTTACCAGACTACTGGGTATTGACGCATGCTTCTCGTCGGTCTACCATCCCGAAAGCGATGATCAGACTGAAAGAGTAAATCAGGCCCTGGAACAGTACCTACGTTGTTTAGCCTTGCAGTTTCAATACACCTGGCTTGATTCTCTACATTACGCAGAATTTGCCTACAACAACACCATGCATTCATCCACTGGGTTCTCCCCTTTTTACTCACTCTATGGCCAGCATCCACGTACTCTCCCTTTTTCCGATTCTGACTTTTCCAATACCCCCGCACTACGGACCGGGAATCCGGCGGCAAATGACTGTGCCCGGGATCTTGCTTCCATACATGCTGAAACCCTTGTCCATCTCCGGGAAGCACAAGAGTCGATGCGGACAGCCGCTGCAAAAGGAGAAAGGAGGCCCCTTCATACTCACCGGGCGATCGGGTGTGGTTGTCTACGCGTCACCTGCACATACCAGGTTCACGTGAACTACTACCCTGTTTCGTCGGCCCTTATAGGGTCTCCAAGGTCCTGAATCCTGTTGCTTACCGTCTTGCTGTCCCCGCTTCGTGGAGAATGCACCCTGTTTTTCACACGTCCCTTCTCAAACCCTGCCCTGATACCACTCGCATGACGTCCACTCCCGTTCCTGTTCCACTGGCCTCCCAGGAGGATTATGAGGTTAGCGCTGTTTTGGGATCCCGGGTTGTTAGAGGGCAGTTGCAGTACCTGGTTGATTGGTTGGGCTATGGTCCTGAGGAACGGTCCTGGGTTCCGTCTCCTGACGTCCATGCTCCGTTGTTGGTGGCTCGGTTCCACAGGGAGTACCCTTCGAGCCCACGGGGTCGTGGGCCTTTGAGGGGGGGCTCTGTCACACCTCCATCCACATCCACAAGCCCTCCTATTGCATCCCGTAATTCAATCAAAATACGGCAGAATCATAGTACACAACAAGACACCACACGCACCATTGCACATTCTCGCCTTCAGGTTTGCCGACAAGGGGCTGGCTGAACTCTGCGACGCTGGTTTATGCCTCGCTCTCCATTCCTGCATTGGCGGTTGCCGTGGAGATGCGCCATGAGCATTCCGCGTCTCCGCTGCCGACGCTTGGACGTTCTTCCTCCACGCGTCCAATCGCGTGTACACCAATCACGTGTGTGAGTCACGTGATCACTGGAGCAAGCGTTCAAAAGTGATGCGCGAACTCCCATCCACGCTTCACAGCTGATCTTGGTTGGACTACGGACGCTGCTATCTTTGATCTTGGATTTTGCCTTTGGAGTCCGAACCGCTTCCTCTTTTGTACCTCGCCTGGACCTGCTTCTTCCTGGTTTTGACCTCGGCTAATCCCACGGACTGCTTCTTGGATTTCCCTTGTTTGGTACCTTGTCTTGAACTGATCCCCCTGGACACAACCTTGGCTTTTCTCCTGGACTGCAATTGGATTATCCTTTGGTTTGAACTCAGCTCTCTGCATCACTTGCCATCTAGTTTGGCTCACAGTACCAGGTTCCGTATCAGGTGGTGACTTCATCCTTCAAGTGCTTTGCCAGGCTGCAACCTTGTCGTCCACCCTGCCGGCCCCTCAGACAGACACTCTACATCACATTCCAGACAACCACTCAGGGTAAGCTCCTTATAGGTAAACATTTAGGATTGGGCACAGGGTGTAATGGTTATCTAGCCCGCGTGTTTGCCTTACAGTGGTCAGGGGAAAACATCTTCCGGCATTCCTGGTTCCGGCTGACGACATTCACCACCTGTGGCCTCAAGGGCTGCTCGGGCAGTATATTGACTGTTTGCTCGAGTGGATCTTGGGGACAGAGGTATCATCGCCTACACGACCATCAAGTCCTGACACTACGACTGTGTGCAGGGGTGCGTCGAGATTCAGGGATCCAGTTAACTTCATTGATCCTTTAGCCTTATGGCAGGGTTCCAGACACCAATGACTCTGAGGTAAGTCCTTATGCCAATCCTGTATAGCGTGAACTGCTTTAGCGTTCTGCTTGTCTTAAAGTTCACTCCTGTATCTTTCTTTGCAGATTCCCCTTCGAGGTACTCCTGAAGAAAGGCAAATTCCCTCCGGATGAGATTAGGTAAGGCCAAGGTAAGTTTCAATACTTGCATGATTCAAAAATGTCCAACAAGTGATATTGTTCTTTCGTGCTATTAATCCGCTGTCTCCTTTTATTTCTGCAGGTGCGGTGCCGCCGGAGCAAAGGTCGTGTAATGGTGACTTGCGGAACCGCAAGTGAATACTGCTTCTGGTGAGTATTATGCTGCGCGAGATTGAATGTCCTTTAGCAAAGCGCAGCTGACCTGTTTTCTTTCCTTGTTCTGCAGATGCGGCTGCACTGGGACAGTGATCGCGTGAGAATGCCCCGTTGGATCGCGTGGACGTACAGTGATTAGGTGAGTATCATGCTGCGCTATGCTAATTGTCTTTAAGCTGGTTCTTACGTAGCGCGGTTAACTGATGTTTCTTTTTCTGCAGGTGCGGAGACTCCCGAGTGATGGTGATGGATTATCAGGTAAAGGTCTTGTTCTAATCTGTGATCTGTGGCTGAAGACAGGACTGGAGCTGCAGACATGGTGAGCGTTATGCACCAGGAGTGCAGAATAACGCGGAGCGTGTTCGGTTTTTCGGTCGTGGTTTAAATAGCTTCCCAGAGGTAGTTCCTAGGTAAAGTAGTCCCTGCACCACACCTTATCAAATATTCCCCTGATAAAGTAGTCCCTTCAAACAACCTCAGACTGGGTTGTACATGGTTCTGTTACTTGAAAACCTGTCTTGCCGGAAAAGGCAGTATGATCCTGGCGCCAACGGCGCCAGGACTGAGTCCAGGAAGCCCTTAGGCAATTCTTTGGGGCCTTAAAGGTCCCCATGGGTACCAGTACTCTGGACCGACTGGCCTGCTCCTGATGTCTGGGGGCAGGCACTGTGACAGGTTCCCTCCTACCACAATGACACCCCCTATCCTACGTGTTAATATTTGCCATGTGTTTGAATTCTGTTGTGTTTGCAAAGGTGCTTGTTGTAATTGACCTTGCAGTGGGTGCATTTGCACCAACACCTGCTGTTGTGCCTGCTGTGCTTGCAGCACTTGTGTCTGATAGGATGTGTGATCCTGGGCAAAACCCTCTCTTGTTTGTGTACTTTATGGCGGTGGATAAGCTGTCCCCCCTCTTAGAGGTTGCCCATTTTGTTGCACGTTTCCTCAACCTCTACATACACGTGCAATATGTCCTGTCACCCCACAATTTCAACACACTGGGGTGGCCCTCTGGCAAACCCACCATTATATCCTCCCAGTGTATTCTTCCACCGTGGGCATTTTGAAATCTATCTTGGGTGTTCTGAAATCCACCTCTTCCTCTAAATACTCAACCTCTACCTCGTGCCAAAAACCCATACCCACTTTGATCCACTTGGTATGCATTGTTCAACTGTGACGCACCCATTATTTCTTGTGTCTCTACTCCTTCTCCACTTTTCAATACTGCCCCTTCTATAGAAAATATTGACAATTTTTTCTGGACTAACTTAGCTTCCTCAATCTTCCTGTTCGCCTCTTTCTTTCTGTTATTCTCTTGTAATAACCCACAGTGATGCACAATAGTTAATTGTATCTCAGCCCATGGCTTTGCTTCCATTCCTACTTGTTTTTTTAGTTGACTCTGTACTTGTTCTGGCAGCCCCTGACACAAAATATGATAGAATGGTGCCACTGTTTTTCCCACGGTTCACACATTTCAGGCTGTCATCTCGCTTGAATATCCTGAATATATGCAATAGGGTCCTCATCTTCTTTCATTTTACATGTCATAATTGCGTCCATATGACGTATCAGGATACTGTACCCTGCGAGCCCTCCAAAGATCTGCCTTGCAATTATTAAATGGTGCTCCATCATGTGCTGTTTTTGTGCTGTCAGACTCGCATATCCCACTCATCTCTAATTGTCGTCAGCTCTCTCCCCATGAATAGCTGCCAGTAGACATTTTATTTCTCCTATGACAAATATATTTCCCCCTGTCATTTCCTCTAATTCCTATATCCATTTCTCAGCCCCCAAAGTCAAACTAGGTAACTTACATTTTAAATGATCCTTATCCATCTGGGGCCATGGAATATATTGCTGTCTTGCTCCCCCTGCTCTAGAAAAGGGAACCATGAGAACCCCACCCCACAATCGGACCCAATTATTCATTTGCCTAAAGCGGGGGTAATCGTCCCTATTCATCTTCATGGTAGTAAGGACCTTAACCTACTCTGATAAGGTGGAGATTCTCCTATCTCATTACACAATCGACTTTGGGGTAGGTCAGGATGTGTTACAGGATCTGGTGTTCTTTCCTTAGGCTGTTCCAAATATGACCATCTTACGTCATTATCCAAATGTTGACTTCCCAAGCGGACGCGTGTACCCTCCCCTTCTATCTCACGACCTGACTCTCTTTCCTCGTCTGGCATGGCTAGACCCCAACTGGTGTGACTATCACCCTCCTCTTCTCTATCTAAATTTAATCTACTTACAACAATGCTCTGTGTTCATAACTGAACATATTTTCCTCCTCATCTTGTGGTTTAGATATCAGGGATCGTATACTGCTCCCTGGAGTCCCACACTTGCTGTCTGTTCTGCCTCATTAGCTGATATATTTTGTCAAGTCCCTCTCCAATACTGTATGCATCATATCTTTCCTCTTCCTGTGCCACTTTAAGTTCTTGACTCTTTTCTGTTATTGGGACAACTTTTCTTATCGCTTCCCTGTATTTCATCGATTGGTCTTACTCGTTCCTTAAGAACGAGACTGGCACCAAGACCACACTGCCTTCTATTCTGTTCTATTCCTTTTTCCACCTCCCTTCGCTCTCTGACATATCTCCTTACCCTCTGTTCTTCTTGCTTTTGTGCTTCTCTTCTTATTTCTTCCCTTCGTTCTTCTTGTCTTCGTTCTTCTTGTCTCCTTCTGTGTAATCTTTTTTCCTTCACTCTTTGTGCCTCTTCTTCCTCTTTCTTTCCTTTCCCTTTCTTCTATTTCTTTCTTTCTAGTGTCGTACTTCCTTTGTGCCCCCGCCGCTTTTCGTCTTTTTCTTGTTCTTCTCTATATATCTGTTCCCATCGTTCCCTGCTTTTTCTTCCTTGCTCGTCCTCCCTCAAACGCTTTTCTCATTCCCTATCCTTTTTTTGTGCGTCTTTGTATTCCCTTTGCTTAACCTCATTGATGCGCTTCCCATCTAACTTGAGTAATATCTGTTCTCCCATCCATTCGTTCTGTACTAGCGTTACCTCATCAACCCCATCTGTTTCTCCTTTCCATCTCTTCATTTCTCTGTCTATGTCTGTTGATATATTCGATCTCTCACCTCTTTCTTCTTTATCTCGTATGAACTTACAGGCATCATCCTTCCTTTTGCTCTCTTTTGGACTGTCATCGCTACTCTAAGCAAGGGGTTCATACATTGGATTACTATACCCCACCGCTGCTTTTAATTCTTTGAATGGGTAAAATCATTTCTCGTCTGTATCTATGCTCTTAGTTTCAGGTGGAGTAAGAGGAGCTGAGGGCTCGATGCCCTCTCCTTTATGTTGATTAAGCATCCACTGCTCCAGTGGTGGGTCCTGTTAATACATTTTCCAAACTAGTAAAACTGCCAGTCTTTTTTCTAATTTCTTCCCTGTGTATGCAGCATGCACGTATGTGGTCATATATTATAATACTGCCTTTGACAATGATCCCCCTGGTGGCCATGGCATGAACATTTTATCAGCTGTGCCCTTTACCCATTCTGCACTGCACTGTTTGAGCTTTGGTGCATGTCGCTGTAATGCTTTACAAAGATGCATAAGAGGAGTGTCCTCCATAATGACAAGTCACAATTGACTGTCGATACTTACCCGATCGTTAATAAAACTCTACATATCTCAAAGCTTATTGCTCAAAACAACAAATATGAGCAAGCACCATCAATCGCTGCTCAATCCTTTTTTGTTTCAACAACCTATCTGTCTTCTGATTGGCACCAATCGTTTACTACACTTAACTCAAAACAACGTCACTTCCAACCTTCACAGTTTATTACCTCTTGAAACTTCATACGTCAAATAATAAGAAAATACACATTAATAACTCTTGTGATTGCCTTCCCTTTTCTCCATAAACATTTATAGTCAGAGGTAGTCATTCCTCGCCTTCAATTATATAGAGTTTAAGACGTCACCTTACACAGTCCTGACTGTGCGTATTCTCTCTCTTAATATTCCGACTGGAATTTGAGACGTTTTCTTCTATCTCCCTTTAAATAGGATTACCTAGGAATTTCTATAGCTACACAGAAATTCCCGTTACCCCATAAATATCACAGTCCCACCCCTTTATATTGTCATTTCCCTTAGTCTATTTACATCTGTTTAATCAACTCTGGGCCTTCGGTATCGACTCCTCCTCCAGTCCGACCACTTTGCCTTCTGCCTGCGCAGGGCCCGTGGAAACCGAGCAGGGATTTCTTCAAAGAGGGACCTGCCCACCCTCTTGGTTCTTCTTGCAAGTATATTTCAATCGGACGGTCTCCACAGGAAACTCCACGATCTTCCAGCTAATGGCGGAGGATGCCCAATCGTCCAAAGTCAAACTAAAAGTCAAACTGGTTTAGATCTGAAACCATCCACACTGCTACCAAATGAGGTCCTTGAATAAAACAGGGAGGTTACAAAGAACCTCAATGGACGTACGCTCAGTCTCTCAGTGATCTCCACAAAAAAACACAATTATTATACTTCATTATGCGTCATAGTGACATCATACTTCGTGACAATAGTAAAAACCTATCAAGAGTCGGGATTGGTTAAGGGAAACATCTAGATATCCAATCATATAAGAGCTAGGATTGTTATTGTCTGTCTGATATCAGGTCGACATCTTATACCTACCTCTTCAAACATGTAATTTCAGAAACAACAGATACACAGTATTTCGTTAGTTTCACAAGCTAGAAGGTCCTTTGTTATATGGACTAATACAATTGGTTGGCATGCTTGGCCATGTCTGGAACATTCGGTTAATTTAGCAGCACGTGAGCCAAGACCCAGGTGCGGGGAGGTAGTACATGGAGCTACCTCACCACACAATTAGGTCAGCATCTCCCATCACCCATACCTTCTGCCATGAAGTTGTCTTTGTACTTGGCCCTGCAGAGTATTCTCATCCTGGGAATGCATGGGAGTGAGGACACCCGCTATGGTGTCTGGAACTCCAAGCTCAAGCCATATTTTCGGTCTCAACTCGCGTGACAGGAGACCATGATTTTGTTCATTCTGCAGCTTTTAAATGCTTTAAAATAATGAATTAAGACTTGGCATCCTTTATTTTCTTTCTTGCACCATAACGCAGGAGGATTCATCCTCTGCACACTCCTTCTTCAGAGTAGATAGCTGACCTCAACTTCTTAGTTCTTGACTTCAGGCCAGACAGACCCTCCACGCAGCTTCACTAGACTGCCATTCTACTGTGACACAACTTTTCGTTCATTCTCAATGATTCCTTGGCTTACTATTTCATGATACCAATGTTCAGTTTCTATACAAAAGTGGCTTTGCCTGCATTCTATTTACTACTTATAGCTAGCCTATACAATGACTTGATCTATATTGCGTTTCAGCGTCCGTACATTCTTCGTGCTTCTGTTTTCTGCAGCACTTTGTTAATGTGTAACTTTCTTTTCCACTTGAGAGTCCACCCGATTTGTTACTTCATCATTTGTATTCTAGGATCAATACATCATCTTCATTATCTTCATTCAGTATCTCGGGACGTGGTGAACACTTTCTTATAACATTATCAGTACATCTTCTTAGCACTTTCTCATATTCCTTCAGGGAGTTCCTCCTGTAGGCTGTCATCAATTCAAGGGTACATTTGATATGGTCGCCTTAAAGGATGCCGCTTGTGGCTCCAATAGAGGGGCGGTAGGTGGGTAGGATCTCCTGCGGATATATACGTCTGCTCTTCTACACTTATATATCATCTCGTGTCTGTGTGTACGCGCTAGGGAGCTCAGCAGGTTACTTATCTGTACTTGGCTGATAATGAATAGCCAGTGTTCTTCATGTCTTGGTCACGAGTTAGGGGACCGTGTTTGAGAATGAATGTCTTCCTATTTACTGAACTTGTATCTAATTCTGACGTGCATGTTGTACTCTTTGTGAACAGTCAAGACACCCTTTCTATATGCTTGATAGTCTTTTGGCATACTGATCTCATGCATCTGGACATCATAGTCTGTTTGTGGAATTATTGAACGTTAATTAGGTTGGGAGTCTACTGCTTCTCGTCATGGGAACTATTATCTCGTCCCTGTCTTTTGCACTTCGACTACTCCTTTCCATGCATTTGACCTTGGCGCTTGCTACAAACTACTATCTGAGCAACTTAAAAGCTTCTAAAACAAATGGGTTTTTATGAATTCAGCATTTTGTCTTAGGCCTTGCTAACTCCTAGGCCTGCTGCAGCCTCTGCACTGGGAACATGTCTGTACTTATGCGCTTCTCGCCTCCATATTGGAAACCTATATTCGTGTCTGTTCATGTTATATTCACCTTGTGCATCTGGCATACGTTGGGTCCCTGCTTGTGGATGCTGCACCTTACCGGCCTATGATGTAATCTGCCCTATTAGTGTAGTGAGTCGCTCTCTTGGTAGTTTGGAATCCTCCTGCTTTCTATGCTATGTAAAGCACACTACTTTTGCTTTCTACTATCTAACTGTAATCCCTAGTGCTGTCGCACAACCTAACTAATTCTTTATGGCAAAGGTGCATACATTGATTGTTTAAAGTATTGTATCTTGGAATCTGCCTTAGTTGATCTCGTCTCTCACCCCTAAACTCATGTGGGGTGGAGGGTAGGGCTGCCTCAGCTGGTATTGTTTCTCACCTGTACAGTAATGGTGAGGAGTAGGGGCAGTAGCTGATACTTCATATTCATCTGCCCATTACAAGCAGGTAACTGGGGCGGGAGACAGGCGGTGGGGAAAGGGTGCGGGATGTCTTTGCTGGTGGGAGGGGGAAGGGGATGCTTGGAGGCAACAGGGAGACGCTCCCTGTTGCCTCCTGATGATCTAGAAGGTTCTGGGGTGGCTGGAAAAAGCAGGCGGTTCACAGTGTGTTCTCTCCTGCATTTCCAGCCACCTGATTGGCTAAGTGCCCTTTCATAGTTTAAATGTTCATTCATACCAGCTTTTACTCGTCATGCTTTGCTGCAGATGTGGATAAGTACTACAATTAATGTGTTTTCTGTATCACCTGCAAAGCTACTAGTTGATTTGCAGTCTGCCTTCAGCACTTGCAAAGTGCCGGGGTCATGCACCTGGTATATATCTATTTCTTGACTGTGGAAGTGGACAGTAGAGGTGTGCATACATCATAACATCATAATGATCATTGATCAAGCCCCTGAATGCGCCCAAGCACCCCTGTTTCAAGATCAAAATGTCACCTTGGTCACCATAATACTGTGGTCAAAGTTCTTCATGTACTATGCAAGGCGAATGTGGATTTATTCTTATCAAGGCCTTAATTTTAAATACAAGTTAATTCCGGAGATAATGCATCTAATTGAAGTATAGAGAATGCAGCCCTACCTCTACAATCCACATGGTGTTGATCAAGTTGAAAGGTTTAGTCGGATGTTACTAAATATGGTAGGCACATGGCCAATAGAGGATAAGATAAATTGGAGCCAAAGAGTGAATACTTTGGCCCAGGTGTACAACTATAACCGCAACAATGCCACTGGTTTCTCCTTTTATTTCTTGATGTTCTGCCGGGAAGCTCATCTGCCAGTTGACCTTTGCTTTAGGATAAAGCATACCTCAAGTTTGTAACCCATCTGTGTCAATAACTGGATTAGGCCCATTAGGTAGCAGACATCAGCCAACAAGGATACCTGTGCCAACAAATGTTGGTAAGACCTGAAAGTAATATTTCAAGTTTGCACGGAGGGGACCGTGGAGTCTGTTGGTTCAAAGTTTATGTTGTGGAGGACAACACAAGTTGGGAGACAGATGAGTCTCGGACCCACAGTGAGAAGCATCAACCGTTAGATGTGTCTGTATATCTTGTGCATGATGAAGACAATATCTGAAAGGTAAAAATGTTATACCACAATCATCTGCTGTTCTTGGGAGACAAAGAGCAAATTCCAGGTATGGACAGTGTTGGATGGGAAACTGACTAGGGGATGAACCAATGGAAGAAAGGTGCAAGACCTGATGAAGGTAAGCCATGCTCACCACCAAAATGTCTGCTGAGCAGCCAGGAGGGAGTGGACTCTTTATGTACTCTGTCTTCAGAAGAAAGAGACCAATGTTGTGGTGTGCAAAACCAATGTGGAGCCTATCATTGCTCAGAGAGCACAGCCTAGTCTGATGTGTTTACACACTCTAGTACGGTATGGAGAGATCACCTGAACATCTGGTCTGGCTGCTACACTGTCCACTGCAGTAGGAGCTGGGGAGATTGACAGATTACAAGGGGAATATAAATCTCCTGCTGATAGTAGGAAGAGTTGGGACAGCCCATAGTGGTTTGGTCCCTCACTTGGCACAATGTAGATTATATCTGGCTGCCTTGGAGGCAGCCTTGGAGGGTAGAGTCACCCTGTGTTACGCTCACCTGGTATCCACGGGGACGCCACCCAGCTGTGGGGACTCTGGTATCCTTCTCAGCGGCTCCCAGGTATGATCACCGGAGAGGTTCTGCCTGGAATACAGGTGGGCAATGTTCAAGACTGGGCAACTGGGGTAAGAGCCTCCCAACACCCCGTATGCCCGCAGCCCCCCCGGACCTTTCCTCACCTTGTTATGGGTTTTGGCGTGCTCTCTGTCCTGCCTTCTTGGCAGGGGCGTGTTGTCCTTTGTGGACGAGTGAGCTCTAGTTACTTCACTGATGCCGGCCCTTTTGAGTCTTTCAGGTAGGTCTTATTACTGTTATGCCTGTATGCCTTTCTTTGGTTTAAATAATGTCTTTTCTCTTTCCTTAGGTGCGCAGAAGTTCACTGTGGAACGTTGGCTGAGTTGGGACTCTCCGGTAAATGACGGTGCATCGAGAGCGCCTTGATGCGGTAAGTAGGCGCTATGCGCAGCGCTATGATGCCTTGCCTTTGCTAACCTGTTGCCTTTTCGTTCCTGTATATTGCGGTGCTCACCCGGAGCAAGATGTCCAAAAGCAATGCTGGTCGATGGGCGACTCGTGAGGTAAGCTTCCGGCATGATTGTAAAATATCTAATGTCCTGTTTCTCCCTTTTTGCAAATCTGTCGGTCCGGGAGGCTCGCTGATCCTTGGATGCTGTTTGCAGGAGCTGAGGGCAGCTAGCAATGGAATTACAGGTAAGCTGCTGCTATTAACGATGTCCTTTTGTTTTTCAGATGATGTTCTTCCGAGGTTCGCAGGTACAGCTGAACACGATGAACGTCACTTTGCAGGATTGCAAAGTAACGCGAAGCGTGTCATTCAAGTCGGGTGTGGTTTAAATAGCTTCAGAAAAGTAGTCCAGGAAAAATAGTTCCTAGGCTACCACACCCAAAACACTATAGCGCATAGCTTGGTTCCAAAGGCTCCAAGCTATGTGGGTGCCTCCATGTTGGCTGGCACTGGAAACAAAGTAGTCCCAAAAACACAAGTCCTCACGAAGTATGAGCCTGGCCCCAAGAGGGCTTCAGCAAAGGATGCCCGAGTTTGTAAGAGACCCGATCCAAGGCCCTTCCTGGCCCATGTGCTGGCCAGGGTTTTTTTTGGATACGGGTCGTTGCACCCTGTCTGACATCTTACTATTTACTGTGGTAGCTTTCGGAGAGTGGAGTCGTCTGGGTTGAACCTAGTGCTAAGGTCCTGTCGATCCCACTGTTAACACCATAATGTGGCAAACCAACAAAATATGTGAAACAAGAAGTTGTGCTTCAAACTAGGTTTATCAATAAATAGCACCGGGGCGGGCTATACTACGAATCGGGTTACTCAGATTGCATGCTGAATCCCATTATCTCTGAACAAGCTGCCCACCTGTCCCACAAACTTCTCCCCCACTCCCCACTGCCCTCTCCCTCCCTGTTCCCTTCAGCTACCTTAGCCTCCATCCTCCCGATCCACGACCCACTAACCTGTTAGATTAGTGGGCTGCTGTGTAATACCTGAACATCCCACGTGCTCCCATGAAAAGGAAGGAGGGGCTCCACATGGAGACCCACATTCTATTGTAAACTGACCATCTTGGGTGAGTATTTGTTTGAATGAACGGGTTGCAGTTTTTAAACTGGGGTGCTGATAACAAAAATCACTCCACTGCAGAGGGTCGGGCCAGTAAAGGGGTGATTATTGCTTTAATAGGAGATGGTTGGGATTAAGTATTGGTGAACTTTCTGAAAAGTGATCCATGGGCTCCATCAACTGTCCAAATGGGATTCAGGTAGGTTTATGGGTTCCAGCTGATTTTTCATCTAGCACAAATCTGAACAAATTTTGTTTCAGTGCCATAACTCTTCAGGAAAGTTTGGTAGACGTTTGGGAATAAAAGTTATATGTAAAATAACTTCAACGGTAGCACAAAGGGAGAGAATTATGATGGGAAAGAGAGGAATGAAGGAGAGGCGGAATAGGGGTTTGGCTAGAGGAAATGGCATTTGTGAATGCCACCCAAACAGGACAGCACATTAAACTGTGGAGTAAAGATATCTCAAACAATGAATGCACCTACTGTATAGGTCTGTGTTCCAACTACAGGTCCCAGGATTGAATCAGGTTAAGAACAACTTACTCTTTCATTCTTCTGAAGATGTTAATATTAGTAAAGTTGAGATTTTCATATTGGAGCCAGTCACATGTCAGGAATGACTGGGGCTACCTTTCATCATTCGAATGTCAAAATATTTAGCATTATTGATGTTTATAATATTACAGTTTTGTAAATTCATGAAAGAAATGGTGGAAATTGACCCTTGTAAAGACATTAAGAGTCGGGAAGAGTCTGTCGGCAATATGTGTGCATGTAGTTTGATGCTGCTGAGTTTGCTTTAATCGGGAACACTGAGGATTATAATTTTGTAATAAGGAGAGTCTATGGCTTCAGGTCACCAACCTCGGAGATCCAGTGGGGCTGAGGAAGTCAGTCACATGGCAAGCATTAATGATGTAGACTTTCATCCCTGATGCTGCTTAAATGAATTCCATTTAATTGAGTAATGTTGCAATGATATGTGCGCTCTTTATGGGAAAAACACATAGCACAGCTGTAGTCTAAGGAGCCCGTTCTGAAACCTTTTTTTGGTGCAAGTGATGCGATGTGTCAAGCTCATCACTTGCGGCATAAAAAGGTCTGCTCTGTTCACAAAGGTCATGATGCACACATTCAGAGGCCCTTTGTAATCCTTGTTATGTATTTGCGCAAATAAAGGGGTGTTACCACCCTTTTAAATGTGCACCACAAATCACAAATGAGATACAGATTAAGATCCACAGAAAGCAAGGCATGCCCGGGCCAGGGTGCTATGCCGCTTGCATTACTAACCCTCAAACAGGAATTTAAAAATGCTTTTTTATTCATTTTACAATGACAGGACCTTTAAGAGCCTGTCATGGCGAAATGCTCTCGCAGCACTCATGAAGGTGCTGTGAATCTGTCATACATTCCAAGTGCTCCCGGCACTAACATATGCAGGGGGGCCGACCAGTGCATCATTTGCTTTTTAGCACAGTGTGAGGAATTCAACCATTTGCATGGGGAGAGTGTGTTCGCCTGGACTTTTTTGATTTTTTAATAAGGAAAATGAATGATGGGAGACCAATTTCCGAGAAATGTGCGAGACCATTCCGCGCACATTTAATCTGCTTTCCACACAAAACGCATAGTCACATGTACTCTGGCAAGACACAGCCTACAGGCGCCATCCTCCCCTGCCATATTCAGCTGGAATGTGATAGCCCCGGGTACATCAAAGCATTCCAAGAAGGGGGAAGGCACACCTTCCTCCAGCCATGAGCAGCCTAATTTCAAAGGCTCCATGGATCTGCCTTCCTTTTGTAGTCCGGCTGGTGGCAGTGCATACTAATGAGAGATAATTGAAGCAAGCCTAGAGGAGGGGCTTGGTTGCAGGACAGACAACAGGAAAGGCAGGGCTAACACCCCTTTGGTATGCAATGTGTCAACTTGAAGCTAGTTCCCACCTCTCTGTATGAAAGGCAGTGAATAGCCTGTCTGGGTCCAGAAGATACTGCAGGTGTCCCTGCAGAGCAGACCCCTTTCAGAGGGACGAAGGATGTGATTTGAGAGGGACAGGTATACTGATCCCAGCCCAAACTTCAAGGGAAACCTGCACTTTATTCAAGAGTCACAGAGGGCTCAGTTAACCAGAGAGACACTTTGATCTACAACAGACAGCAAGATTTGTGGGACTTTGGTATATGTTATCACCCCTTGTCTGTCCTGTTGCAGAGCACTCTGGTCCTGACCTCATGCATCATAGAAGATTGTTGGTGGGGAACCAGTGTTGGTTCATTAAGGTAGGCTTAGCCTTCACCAATCAATGGGGCCCATTTGGCTGCACCCCTCACTTAGCAGATCATCCAACGACTTTGAAAGGATTAAGAAGGACTCATTTGGATCCGAGCTGAAGGTACAGTCTACCTTCCATCTTCCGCCAGTGAAAGAAGGCCAGGAGTTCCAAGAGGGAAGCAAGATGCCTCCCCTAAACATCTCGCAGGGAACAGAGGGAGATACCGGACTCAGAAGACCCATTCAGCAGCTCCAGAACTGCTACCCAGCCAGCACACAGTGTGCCCTGCTAGGTTCTGCCAGCAAGCTTCCTAGGTGGGAAGTGCTGGAGAGTCTCTGGACAAAGGAAAAGGATTTGCCCTGTCTGCCTTGAAAGGACATGAGCCTTGTGAAGAAGCTAGGAGGAGTGCCACAGAAGCATCATCCAGCATCCATCTTTTAAGGACATTTTCGAGACAGTTGAGTCCTTGAACCGCAATTGGCTGCACCTCTGACTGTTGTCATGCCGCAGTCACCAGAGCCGTCTGGGTCGCCTCGACCAGCATTCCAAATCCGCAAACCAGCAGAGAGACGATTCTTGGCCCTGAGCCGCTGCACCAGACAGCCTGCAGACGTCTGTCAAGCCTCGCTTGCCGAACTGCATGCCACCTGGTACCTGCGGCTATCTCCTGCCACTAACACTGTCTCAAGGGATGCAAAGCACCCTGGAACCACCTCAACGCTGCTGAGCACCAGCAACTTCTTCAGCACCAGGTACATTGTGGTTCTGCCCCCCTGGCCCTTCTACAAAGGCCCCTAGAGACAGTTACGACCCCTTTCCCCCTTGGTGCTGGTACCGAATAACCTTGAACAGTAAGACTGATTAATTTACCAACTACATTCCTGTCAGTATCCGGAGTGCATCCCTTTCCTTCATGAAACTGTCTGTCCTCTGTGTTCTTTCACAGGGTGGGTTGTATTTGTAGTGTGCTAGAACTGTTGGTTGTAGCAATAATAAAGTAGATATTTGTATACAACATTGACTAGACAGTGGCCTTCATTAGGACTCCGGCGGAAAACCATGGTGCTATTAGCACCATGGTCGATGCCGGAGTCCGCCATGGCGGAATGGGGAATTACCACCCCATTCCAAGGTTGGCGGGGCGGTAATTCCCCATGCCACCATGGCCCTTCCCCATTCCCATTTTTGCCCCATAGGGCATAATGGGAATGGGGAAGGCAGTAAGTACGGTACCGCAAATTGCGGTACCGTACTTACCTCGAGAGTCCCTTTGCGGGCCCCTACTTTAACGGCTGGTCTGGACCAGCCGTTAAGGTCGGGTCCCGCAAAGGGACCTCGTAGTAAGGCGTTAAGGGTTTAACGGCGCCAACACCTTTTACCGTGTCGTTAACCCCTTAACGCCTGGGTCCTAATGAGGCCCAGTCTCTTTTATCATTGGGTAATAATTGTATTTTCGCTGTATTGTAACTAACCAACGATCCACGACCTTTCAGAGATAAGCCTGCCATTCCATCCACGTTACCAAAATTGGACAAGGAGGCCTTATAATTCACTTGTATTCCAATCTGTTTGGATCCCTTCTGGTGTACTAGAGGCGTGGGGTTGATTGATGGTTTAGAAACCGATATTCATCCCTGGACCACTTGCGCCCAGAAGTTGATTTGTCACAAACAGCCTCCTGGAAATGTGCAGGTCACCTTTGTGAATAAGGATACCTGTGTGTCCTTCAAAGTAACGCAAATAAAAAAAAGTGCATCCTCTGCCCATTTGCTAACTGCAATACCTCTGGTGAATTTGGCAGTGTTTTTTTTTTTTAAAAAAAGGTTATTTTTGTCAGTGGAAGACCAAGAGATCATTTTGGTTTCTATTTTAAAGAAACAGCCAGGTACACGCCATTAGTCATTTTGATTCTTTGCTTTCTTTGGATGTCCCTGGCAGGAAAGATTCCCTTAAGTTTATACTTTGTTGTGAGAATGTGCTCGCAGGAAAGGGTCTGACCTTTTCAACCCACTGTTTTCAGCAACATTTCGTCAGCATGGGTTTAACCCGAATCTGCCAGCCGAATCTCTTAAGAATTTGCCAAGTACGAATGAGCTGGATATAGTGAAAATGCAGGTGATTCGCATTTAGGCCAAATTCATTCATCCTGGCATATTTGGGATAACCGTATATATGGTGTAGGGGTTCATTTACAACTTACCAGGGGGTTCCCTTCTAGACATGTTTAAGGAAACATTTCAAAATAGGTAAAAGCATAAGGTGGAGGGCTGCAATTCCAGCAGGGATACTGTCTCCTTCGGTATCGCTGTTCTTAACAGTGTCAGGTCTATAATGCCCGGATGTTTCTTTCTAAATATCACAGTCGCATGGATATAGCACCCAGCTCCTTCCTTCAATTCGCAGTCACATGGATATAGCACCCAGCTCCTTCATTCAATTTGCAGTCGCATGGATATAGCACCCAGCTCCTTCCTTCAATTCGCCGTCACATGGATATAGCACCCAGCTCCTTCCTTCAATTCGCCGTTACATGGATATAGCACCCAGCTCCTTCATTCAATTCGCAGTCGCATGGATATAGCACCCAGCTCCTTCCTTCAATTCGCAGTCACATGGATATAGCACCCAGCTCCTTCATTCAATTCGCACTCGCATGGATATAGCACCCAGCTCCTTCCTTCAATTCGCCGTCACATGGATATAGCACCCAGCTCCTTCCTTCAATTCGCTGTCACATGGATATAGCACCCAGCTCCTTCCTTCAATTCGCAGTCACATGGATATAGCACCCAGCTCCTTCATTCAATTCGCAGTCACGTGGATATAGCACCCAGTTCCTTCCTTGAATTCGTAGCACCAAGTTGCTTCCTTGCCTCAATTTACCTTCACAACGATATAGCGCCCAGTGCGCTATTTGTAATCCAGCAGGAGGATAGTGACTGTCCCAATCCTACCTGTTACAGGGATATAGTGCCCGGTTCACCTGCAACCTCCCAAGGCTTAACATTATTTAAGCACACACACCAGCATCCAGAACTAGAAGATGATGTAGCCAACCATATACGACCCAAGGGCTATGCAGAGGTGCCAATTTCCCATGTAAAGCCGAGCCTTATGTGGTGCAACCTCTTCCCCAGGTGACGTCATGGCAGTGACATTGCTGGCAATGACGGCAAAGGAAATGACATTAGAGGCACATGACACTTGCTTGCCGATTAATTGAAGGTTTTACATTAATTGAAACCACTGGCATTGACCTAACCAGCAATCCATGCCATCATTATTTTAGCCGGTCTGCACTAATACAGCAAGGAGGCCATCCAATTGCAAACCAGTCATAGATCTGCCAAACATGGCAAAGTCCATCCGTAAATGCTGGGTCAATTCACTTCTGCATGGCAATGCCAGCAACATGCGCTGTTTCTGCTGTGTGGCCCTTATTGGGGAGGTGCCGCTTGATTCTCCTGGTGTAGCTAGGACGGGACGCACGCGTGCACATACACTCTCTCACTTGGGAGACAAACTAACACCAAAGTGAAAGGTGAGAGGCTTTGAACCCATCACACCCTCTGGCATTTCTCTGGGAAGCAGCCCATATAATTGCAGGGCACCACTCTTGGTCCTGCCAACCATGTGGCCAGTCTGCACCACGAGGCGAGACCACGAAGCGAGACCACAAGGCAGTAGTTGCTTATGGACACCGCAGGGCTAGGCAGGCAGATGGGACACCGCAGGGCTAGGCAGGCAGATGGGACACCGAAGGGCTAGGCAAGCAGATAGGACACCGTAGGGCTAGGCAGGCAGATAGGACACCGCAGGGCTAGGCAGGCAGATAGGACACCGCAGGTCTAGGCAAGCAGATAGGACACCGCAGGGCTAGGCAAGCAGATAGGACACCGCAGGGCTAGGCAGGCAGATAGGACACCGCAGGTCTAGGCAAGCAGATAGGACACCGCAGGGCTAGGCAGGCAGATGGGACACCGCAGGGCTAGGCAAGCAGATGGGACACCGCAGGGCTAGGCAAGCAGATAGGACAGCGCAGGGCTAGGCAGGCAGATGGGACACCGCAGGGCTAGGCAGGCAGATGGGACACCGAAGGGCTAGGCAAGCAGATAGGACACCGTAGGGCTAGGCAGGCAGATAGGACACCGAAGGGCTAGGCAGGCAGATAGGACACCGCAGGGCTAGGCAGGCAGATGGGACACCGCAGGGCTAGGCAGGCAGATGGGACACCGCAGGGCTAGGCAGGCAGATGGGACACCACAGGGCTAGGCAGGCAGATGGGACACCGCAGGGCTAGGCAAGCAGATAGGACACCGCAGGGCTAGGCAGGTAAATAGGACACCACAGGGCTAGGCAGGCAGATGGGACACCACAGGGCTAGGCAAGCAGAAGGGACACTGTAGGGCTAGGCAGGCAGATAGGACACCGCAGGGCTAGGCAGGCAGATGGGACACCGCAGGGCTAGGCAGGCAGATGGGACACCACAGGGCTAGGCAAGCAGAAGGGACACTGCAGGGCTAGGCAGGCAGATAGGACACCGCAGGGCTAGGCAGGTAGATGGGACACCGCAAGGCTAGGCAAGCAGATGGGACACCGCAGGTCTAGGCAAGCAGATGGGACACCGCAGGGCTAGGCAAGCAGATGGGACACCGCAGGGCTAGGCAGGCAGATGGGACACCGCAGGGCTAGGCAAGCAGATAGGACACTGCAGGGCTAGGCAGGCAGATAGGACACCGCAGGTCTAAGCAAGCAGATAGGACACCGCAGGGCTAGGCAGGCAGATGGGACACCACAGGGCTAGGCAAGCAGATAGGACACCGCAGGGCTAGGCAGGTAGATGGTACACCGCAAGGCTAGGCAAGCAGATGGGACACCGCAGGGCTAGGCAGGCAGATAGGACACCACAGGACTAGGCAGGCAGATGGGACACCGCAGGGCTAGGCAGGCAGATGGGACACCGCAGGGCTAGGCAAGCAGATAGGACACCGCAGGGCTAGGCAGGCAGATAGGACACCGCAGGGCTAGGCAGGCAGATCGGACACCACAGGGCTAGGCAAGCAGAAGGGACACCGCAGGACTAGGCAGGCAGATGGGACACTGCAGGGCTAGGCAGGCATCCCCCTGCTGTAGACCTTGTGCGCTCCATTTACCAAATGTGCAGTGGGGGCCACTAGGCTGGGTTAGTGGGGGAGAGGGTGGGAGCAGTTGGCTACTTAAATCTGGCTTTTTAAAAAAAATAAAGTTTACACAGTCAAGGCCCATCCATCTGGCAAGGCCCATCGCCCACCAAATATTTCGGTTAGTAGAGAGCCGTGGCTCACAAGTGATGATGCAATGAGCTAATGGTGGGGCAATTCACCCCGTGGCGCCACTGTGTGCATTATCAATAGCATTATCAGAGGTGGAGCCAGCACTGTGGCCTATTGGAGCCTGTATGATTAATATGCAAGAATAAGGAAAGTGAGAGAAGAATCAAGAACTTGGAAAACCTCTCAAACAATAACAAGGACTAGCTCCGAGCTTTGATTCTGCAGGTGATTGGCGATACTCGTGCACACCTGCAGCATCTCCAATGCCTTCGTCCTTAGTGTGTCTTCCTTCAGACCTTTGGGGTACTCAACACTGCCATGCCGAGGAACCAGAGAGCATTGCACGTTCATTCTAAAAAAGGGCCGACATTAAAAACCCATGCACACGTCTCAACAGTCACCTGGTTTGGGGGAGATCACCATTTTCTGTGATGTTCCTTCTGACTCTCTCAAGGTTGTGCTTTAATGTTGTGCGAAACCCTCACCATGGTGTCCAAGAAGGTGGTGGAGAGGCATGTTCTTAAAAGCTGTCCAACACTGATGAAATCATCAGGGTCTACAAATAAGGGGGAACCAAGGGTCAAACTGTGGAGTCAGTGGCACCCAGATACTGGGGCGGAAGCAGTTAAGGGTCGGGTGGTCCAGGGGCAGAAGAGTAGCAGGGCTCATATTGGCAGACTCCTAAAATCCTGAGGACAACACGTTAAAGAAACTCTGGTTGAGAGACCTAATCTGGCTCTGCTGAAGGCTTATATTCTCTTTGCGCAAGATTGTGTTAGCGGAGACAGGTCTGTGAGTCCCCTTTTGCGCAACGCACTGCCTCAGTTCTTTTCCATTATTATGCCCGCCGGCCCCAGGGCGCACCAATAACAATGACAAAACAAACACTAAAACTGCCAGATGAGGGAGAGGGAGAATAAAGAGGTAGGGGGACTAACCTGGAAGTATATCAAAAACGTGTGTTTTTTTTTTCAACATTATTTTTATTATTTTTGGCATAACAAGTCATACAGGTTCTCTGAGTGTTACATGCTTAGTAAGCTTGTTATAGCATTAGAGAGAGGAAAACAACACTGGATGTAACTGAGTCTTAACAAATTATGCATTTTCTTCAAAAACAAAATTGTTAATAACAACTGAGGAGGGGGGGAAGGGAAGTGGGGGACATGGAGCTCTATACACAATAGGAACAGAAGACTGCTTAGTTCAACGGTGGGGTCGTTTCAGAGGATCAGGGTGACTCTCTGGCTGGGTTAAGGGCGAGTTCTTCGAAACAGGCTCTGCAAGTTAGGGAGGCTAGATTGATTGGCTATCAGTGGCTCAGGGGTGTGGAGGCACCCAATCGCGCCTCAAGCCTAGTTTTAGTCTTGTTCCTTTCAGTCCTGGGTTTCCATCCAGCGCAGAGTTGGGGGCTGTCTTGCCGCCCCAGGGAATTGTTGCACATAGTCCAGGAAGAATTTGAGCTTATTGCCTAGTCTGTTGGCCGTGACTTTCTCGGCTGCCACAATTTCCCAGCATTTGGACCACCACATGTGCATGGACGGGCCCTCTGGGTTTTTCCAGAGTCTGGCGATGGTAATTTTGGCGGCTGTGAGGAGATGGGAGCATAGGTCCGCCAGGCAGCCTGTAAGGGGGAATTGGCTATCTCCTGTCGCCCCTAGCAGCATGATTCCTGGATCTCAGGGGATGTTAAGCCCAGTGATTGCTTTAATCTGTTCCAAAATATTCTTCCAGAATAGGGAGGCTTTTGGGCAGGACCAGTGTCATGATCCATCGATCACGCCCCTTTTGGTCCTCCTGGTCCCTGGCACGTCGGGGGTTACTCGCTGTAGTACACCCAACATGGCCGTATTCACAGAACGCGGTCTATCGACCTTTACGTCCATGCAGCACCTTGCATAAATTAACCACGCCCCTGCGGCTCCAAGCGTCTCAACGCTATCGCTAGCTGAGGCTAGACGTGTGTCGCGTTGTGCTCCTGGAACTGAGTTGCTGCTCTAAATCCCGGACCCACTCCTGCTCCTTCCCTTTCCTTGTACCTGTTTCCTTCCGCGTTCCGCACACACCTCCCCCGTGTGCGCTCTTCCTTCCTGGTCTTCCTGGAGTTTCCTTGATCCCGGACGAAGAAGCTGAAAGAATCCTGGAATCCGACGACGGCCGAGCGGGATTATACAAGACCCGAACAGCACGGAAGAAAATCCCGGTGAAGGATCCCGCAAGGCAACATAAACAGGTGAGAAAACACGAAACCTGTGACAGATTGAGACGACACCTGACTGAATTCGACACAGAATGGAAGCAGCCATCCAGGACCTTATGCATGGCACGCAAGAGCTGACGACGAAGTGCAAAATTTAAAGGCAGAGAACGCCGCCTTAAAGCAATTGGTGTTGTCCCATGAATCCGCTACGAAAGAGAGTGTAATACTGGGCGGCGTTGTTGATAAACATGATGGTTCCGCAAAGAGCCTTCGTGGATTCCTTGACTCATGTTTGGTCCACTTTACTTTCAAGCCTTATTATTTTTCTACGCCCAGGGCTAAGGTGGGCTTTATTATTTCGCATCTTTCCGGCAATGCCTTGACCTGGGCCACCCCACTGGTTAACTCTGGGGATTCTCTCCTGGATGATTACGATGGCTTCATACAGGCCCTTAAAACCATGTTTGACCACCCAGAGCAGGTCTACAGTGCCCAGGAACGTCTACTCGACTTTCAACAAGGAACCCAGGATATGCTTACGTATGTCACATGCTTCAAACAGCTGGCTAAAGAAGCGGATTGGTCCTCTGAAGCTTTTTTTACGCTATTTCGAAGAGGGCTAAACGAAGACGTCAAGGATGAAGTAGTAGAGTGGCGCGCCCAAGTTCTTATCAGGCCCTAATGGATCTGGCCCTGCAGATTGACTTTCGCATTCAGGAGAGAAAGGCAGAGAAAAAGAAAAGCAAGTCGCCACTCCAGAAAAACCCCATTGGGATACTCTCGAACCCCGAAGGTATTTCCACTTCAAGTAACGAGCCTGAACCTATGCAGCTAGGGGCATTCCGTGGACCCATATCTTCCCAAGAAAGAATGCGTAGGATCCATACTGGGTTGTGTATGTATTGTGCATCAGACAAACATTTAGTGAGAGAGTGCCCAATAGAACCCCCACGGCGCTTGGGAAACGCCAGCTCCCGATCCTAAACGGAGCACAGGTTCGGGAGAGAGATGCCTGCTCCACATCAATTCCATCCTTGAACTCTCCTGGACAAAATTCTTTGGTGATCTTCTTATCGCCATCCAAGAAGGAAACGCATCCCATCCTGGCACTGGTGGACTGTGGAGCTATGGGGATTTTCATAGACCAAGAATGGGTTCTTAAACACCATATTCCTTGCGAATCCCAGACTTTCATGCAACCTGTAGAAGCTATTGATGGAAGAGCCCTTTCTTCAGGACCCATAACCCTTCAGACCAAGGACGTCGAACTTGCAATAAACCATCGAGAAAGGATAAAATTTGACATCATCAAGTCGGCCCACTACCCAATGGTTTTGGGAATGCCCTGGCTTCAAAAACACAATCCGTACATCAATTGGGCAGCGGGTTCCTTGTTCCTGGGCTCAGAATATTGTATGTCCCATTGTTTATTGTCAGACCTTGCTCCGACACCATCAGAAGGACCTCCTATGAAACACCAAGGTACAATCTCTGTCTCAAATATGGGTTCCGGAGATATACCAGGAATATTTTGATGTCTTCTCCTCTGCCATTGTCGAGGCGTTACCTCCCCATAGACCAGGAGACTGTGCTATAGAAACAGACCCTTCCGCTGTAATTCCCTTTGGGAGGATGTTCATCTTATCCGAACCTGAAAAGAAAGCCCTTCGAGAATACCTGGATACTAATCTTGCAAATGGCACCATACAACCCTCTAAATCCCCAGCAGGGGCCTCACTGTTTTTTGTTCCCAAGAAAGACACCAAGGAACTCAGACCGTGTCTGGACTATCGAGGTTTAAATCAATGCACCCTTAAGGATCGCTATCCGGTACCCTTGATCTCGGACATTCTGGAGGCAGTAAAGGGCGCAGTTGTTTTCACAAAGTTGGATCTCAGGGGTGCCTACCATCTGATTCGCATTAGGGCAGGAGATGAGTGGAAAACGGCCTTTAGAACACCCTTTGGTCATTATGAATACTTGGTCATGCCTTTTGGACTTGCTAATGCTCCGACGGTCTTCCAACGCTTCATGGGTAGGGTGTTCTCAGACATGCTATTCCTTTTTGTGATTGTCTATCTGGACGATATCCTAATATTTTCGAAGGATATTTACAAGCACGAAGAACATGTAAAGGCAGTGTTACAACGACTACGCAAAAAAAAGGTTCCTGGCAAAGCCAGAGAAATGCATCTTCCATGCTTCTACTGTACACTACCTAGGATTTGTCCTTAGTCCAGAAGGCATTGGAATGGATCAATCCAAGGTTAAGGCTATATTATCCTGGCCAAGCCCCACCTCTCTGAAACAAATCCAGTCTTTCCTGGGCTTAGCTAATTTCTACAGGAAATTCATACCTTCCTTTTCCGAGATAGTCCAACCAATCATTGTTCTGTTAAAGAAAGATGTTCCCTTCCTTTGGACCACAGCTCAAGAGGAAGCCTTCCAATGGTTGAAGACTGAGTTTACACAAGCTCCCATCCTGGCTCAACCTGATGTCAACCAACCATTCATAGTGGAGACAGATGCCTCCAGTTACGCTATTGGAGCCGTCCTCAAACAGCTATTCGGGGACAGGATGGAACACCCCATCGCTTACCTTTCTCGGACGTTAATTCCCAGTGAAACCCATTACTCAGTCTTGGAAAAGGAACTGCTGGCCAACCGTCAAGCCTTCACCTAGTGGCGTCATCTACTCCTTGGAGCGAAACGTCCTGTCCAGGTCCGCACGGACCATCGAAACCTACAAGTACTGCAGGCCTTGGAATGTAGGAACAGCTGTCAAGCTCGGTGGGCCTTCTTCTTTGCCCAATACCAGTTCCAGATTCACCACGTTTCCGGACACAAAATCTAATAGCTGACGCCCTCTCTCGACTTCCAGACTACGAACCTCGGGGAGATCGGGCATATCCCAAGATGTTTCCCCATACAATATTTGTAGCTCAAGCAAACAATCTCCTGGAAGACATTTGTATGCAAACTCAGACTTCGGAACTCTGGAAGGATCTTTCGAAAAAGGACTCAATGGCATCTGAGAACCCAGGACGGATACCTGTTTAAAAATAACAACCTGGTCATTCCCACACAGGAACTACATCAAAAGATAATAAACCTCTGCCATGATACCCTTCACTCCGGTCATCGCGGCATTTCCAACACCCTCCGCCTAATACAAAGACAATTCTGGTGGCCCAGAATGAAGGCTGATGTTCAACTGTACGTGCAATCTTGTTCTGTCTGTAATCAAAACAAACATGACAACCAGAAACCAGCAGGACTCTTATTACAGCCTACACCACCAACTAGACCTTGGGAAGTCATTGCTACAGATTTTATTGTAGAATTACCGCCATCCAGAGGGTACACCACTATCATGGTCACCATTGACTTGTTCACTCATATGGCCCATTTTACACCTCTGTATAAGTTACCATCCTCGTCAGAACTTGCTGGAATCTTCCTGGAATACATCTTCCGACTGCATGGACTTCCTTCCAAGATTATATCGGACAGAGGACCACATTATATCTCTCAATTTTGGAAACACCTCTGCAGGATACCAGGAATCCAACGAGCCCTCTCCTCAGGATATCATCCCCAAACCAATGGAGTCACAGAACGAGTGAATCAAACCCTTGAACAATACCTTTGTTGTTTTTCTACTAAGGTCCAGGACGATTGGTCGCTTCTGATACCAGTGACAGAATTTGCCTACAACAATTCGCACCATTCGCTGTTAAAACCAGCCCCTTTTTTGTCAGCCATGGATTCCACCCTGCAGCACTACCTTCAGTCCTTCCGCACCCTACACCAGTTCCAACAGTCGATTCCTGGATTGAAACACTCATCAATGTACAGAGAGAAGCCAAGGAACATCTAGAAAGAGCACAGATCCAAACTAAGCACTATGCAGATTCGAGGAGAAGGCCAGGTCCTTCTTACACTATTGGGGATAAAGTATGGCTATCTTCGAAGCTACTGCCCTGACATCTCAGACCGAATAAGTTGGCTCCTCGATATTATGGCCTTTTCCTATAAAAGAAGTCATTAACCCTGTGGCCTTTCGACTTAAACTACCAGACTCCTGGAAGAAAATCCATCCAGTTTTTCACAAATCTCTATTGAAGCCTTACATCCAAACCACCCGGACTAATCTTAGACCCAGTACTGTGGTTGTCAATGACCAGCTAGAATATGAAGTGTCTCGAATATGTGACTCCAGATATAGACTAGGACAACTTCAATACCTGGTGGAATGGAAGGGCTATCCACTCAGTGAACGTACCTGGGAACCAGTCTCAAACCTAAACTCCCCCAAATTGCTCAGAAAGTTCCATCTAATACATCCAGGCAACCCGGTGGAACGCGTTTTAGAAGGGGGCATGCTTTCATGATCCATCGATCACTCCCCTTTTGGTCCTCCTGGTCCCTGGCACGTCGGGGGTTACTCGCTGTAGTACACCCAACATGGCCGTATTCACAGAACGCGGTCTATCGACCTTTACATCCATGCAGCACCTTCCATAAATTAACCACGCCCCTGCGGCTCCGCGTGTCTCAATGCTATCGTTAGCTGAGGCTAGACGTGTGTCGCGTTGTGCTCCTGGAACTGAGTTGCTGCTCTAAATCCCAGACCCACTCCTTCTCCTTCTCTTTCCTTGTACCTGTTTCCTTCCGCGTTCTGCGCACACCTCCCCCGTGTGCGCTCTTCCTTCCTGGTCTTCCTGGAGTTTCCTTGATCCCGGACGAAGAAGCTGAACGAATCCTGGAATCCGACGACGGCCGAGCGGGCTTATACAAGACCCGAACAGCACGGAAGAAAACCCCGGCGAAGGATCCCGCAAGGCAACATAAGCAGGTGAGAAAACACGAAACCTGTGACAACCAGAAGAGGTGGAACAGGGTTCCTCATTCTGAGCACCCTCTCCAGTACTGGGCAGGGATCGCTGGTTTACACTTGTTTAGAATGACAGGGGTTCGGTACCATCTGTAGCAAACTTTAAACAGACTTTCTTTGTTTGTCACACATTTTGAGCTTTTTTGTGCTCGGGACCATATATGGTGCCATTCCTCTGGTTCAATCGGTCTTCCGATGTCTTCTTCCCATTTCAGCATATATGGTTCTTTTTTAGTGGGGTCTGCTCTGTCTAGCATTTTGTACAGTACAGAGATTTTCCCTTTCGTGGGATTTGCTGAGAGGGTTAGTTCTAATGCCGTTAGCTCTCTGCTGCCCTGTTTCCTGACCTGCGGGTTCGACAGCCAGTGCCTCAGTTGCAGGTAACAAAACCTTTCAGTTTCCGGGATCTTGAATTTTGCTTTGCACTCCTCAAAGTTTAAGGGACGGCCATTCTCGAAGAAATCTGCCATAGTTTCTAAGCCTCTGGCTCTCCACTCCGTGAAGTGGTTTGGTGAGACTCCCGGGGAGAAGTCTGGGTTCTCCCAGATTGGTGTGAGGGGACACATTGTGCACCTACATTTCCACCGGCGGGCTGCCGTTTTCCAGCTGGTAACCATGTTCCTTGTTGCTGGTAGGGGGCCCAAGTCTTGGGTCCCTTTAGATTCTTTGGAGTGGGGCAGAGATTCTAGCGGGGCCTTACTCCAATCTTCTTCCAGTTGTAACCACCTGGGGCGGTTAACGCTGAGCTTCCAGGTCAAAGCCGGGGCTAGCTGGGCTGCTAGACAGTACCTTGCTACGTCTGGGACCCCCAGGCCACCCAGGGCGGCGCTTCTGAGCATGATGCGTTTCGGGATATGAGACTTCTTTCCTTCCCAGACGAGGTTCAAGATCTCTCCTTGCAGCCTTCGCAGGGCCTTTTCCCGGATCGCCACAGGCAGTGCTTGTGCGTTATATAGCAGCCGTGGGGTTAGATTCATTTTTATCGCTGTAATTCGGCCGAACCAGGACATTTCTTGTTTTTTCCATCGGTTGATGTCATTTTTCAGGTTCCTGAAGAGTGCTGGGAAGTTTGTCTTATATAGCTTCTCAGTTTTGTTGGGTATCTGAACTCCTAGGTAGCTGATGGTGCTTCTTGCCCAGGGGATCCAGAACTCCTCTTCGAGATTGGATTTGGGCTTACTTGGGATGTTGATGCCCAGTGCTATTGATTTGGAGATGTTTATAGTAAACCCTGAGGCTGCCCTGAATTCTTCGAGAGTTTGCCATAGGGCTCTTATTGATTCTGCTGGTCGGGTGAGTGTGAGGAGCATGTCGTCCGCATATAGGGCGATTTTGTAGGCTTCTCTTTTGAGTGTGAGGCCGTGTATTGATGGATTTCGGCGGACACTGGCCGCAAATGGCTCCATTGATAGGGTGAAGATAAGTGGGGAGAGTGGGCATCCTTGTCTCGTGCCCCTGGTTATATTTATACTGCAGGATTTCGCCCCGTTAAGGCGTAGGCTCGTAGAAGGTCTTTGATATATGGCTAGGACCCATTTTACGAAGTTTGGGCCAAAGCCAAAATTCCGTAGGATTTCCTCCACGTAGCCCCAATCGAGCATATTGAATGCCTTATGCGCATCTAAGGAGAGGACTGCTAGCCTTGAGCCCAATCTTTTTGCTGACTCTATGATGTTGATGGTTCTGCAGATATTGTCTTGAGTGCCCCGTCCCGGGATGAACCCTGCTTGGTCTGGATGAATGATCTCTGGGAGGGAGGGGGCCAGCCGGTTTGCCAGAATTTTGGCAAATATTTTCGCATCATTGTTTAGGAGCGTTATGGGTCTGTATGATGCACATAGCGTTCGGTCTTTCCCCGGTTTTGGGATCAGTACTGTTATTGATTCGTTCATAGACGCTGTCCTGGAGCCAGTGGAGAGAAATGAGTTGAATAGATTCGCCAGCTGCGGTGCTAGCAAGTGAGCAAACTTCTTGTAGAACTTTGAGGATAGCCCGTCTGGCCCGGGCGTTGTGTTTTTCAGGTGGCGGATAGTTTTGCTAACTTCTTCCGCTGAGATTAGGCTCTCCAAGTCCGAGAGTGAAGGGGATGGCTGTGGCTTTGGGATGGGAGCCAAGAATTGAGTAATGTCTGGGGTTAACGTCGGAGGTCCTGCCATGATTTCCTTGTGGTGCTGCACCATTATCTCAAGCTTTTCAGGGACCAGATGGTGTAAGGAGCCGTTTTTGTCCAGCAGGGCGTGGATGTGGTTCCTGGTTTGAAGCTTTTTCAGTTTGTGTGCTAGGAGCCGGTTCGCTTTGTTGCTGTTAAGGTAGTAGTACTGTTTAGTATAGGTTAGTGCTCTGGCGGCCCGGTCTGCCAGTTGGATCTCCAGCTCTCTTTTTGCTCTTTTTGGTTCTCGGTGCGTTGTTGTCACATAACGTTGTTTGAGCTTGTTTTCTAGTTCTGCGAGTCTTTCCTCTAGCTTTCGTTGCTTCATCAGATTATGGCGCTTGAGTCTAGCTGTTGAATCCATCGCCACCCCTCGGATTACCGGCTTCATGGCGTCCCACACTGTTGCTATTGAGGCATCTGGGGTTGTGTTCTCGGTGAAATAATTCTGAATCGCCTCCGCAAGGTCGCAGCTGGCCGCTAAGTCGGTAAGGATGTAGTCTTGCAGCTTCCATTGCCTCTGAGTAGGTTCAGGAGCTCCGTGACGAAGCAGCATCATTGTGACTGGCACGTGGTCCGATATTGCAATGGGTCCAATTTGGATGTTCTCCACGCAGGGGGCCATGGTGTTAGCGGCAAGCAGGAGGTCAATCCGTGAATAGCCTCTGTGTACGTGTGAAAAGAAAGTGCAATCTCTTTCTCCCTGGTTGCGTAGTCTCCATATGTCTATGGTCTCGGTTTCCCGCAGGAATTCAGCCAGGGCCAGGGATTTGCCGAAGTCTTCCCTCGAGGTTGGAAGCGTCTTTTCTACCCTCGGGTCTGGGGGGAGGTGGAAATCCCCTCTAATTAGCAAGTGGCCTGCGGAGAAGGCCGTGATGGTTGGAAGAAGGCTCCGAAGGAATTGGTCTTGCTCTTTGTGTGGCCCATAGATTGCCACCAAGGTAATCGGTAAAAACGTGTGTTTTAATAGCTCTCTTAAAGAAGAGCAGAAAAGGCAAAGTTTGCACGGAGACTGGGAGGACGTTCCAAGCCGTGGCTGCCCAGACATCAAAGCTTGTGCCTCCACATTTTTCGAGCTTAAAGCGCGGTTGCAGTAATTTTGGGTCATTGTTGGAACGCAGGAGTCTTGTGGATTGTGCAGCTTTCAAACGATTCATCAAGTCTGGGGAGGATAGCTCAGCAGCAACATGTTCGCCTTGGCAAAACAAGAAGCAACACAGGTTTGATCTCCGGGTCCACGCTTGGAAACCTCTGGGTATTAAGCACGTTATAAATACCAAATAAGACACATTCCTGTAACAGCGCCTTGATGCCCCTGGGCTGTGTGAGCGCTTTTAAAATGTAAATAAATAATGCCCCCTGGCCCTAATTTGGCCTCGTTAAGGCGTAGGCTCGTAGAAGGTCTTTGACAGATGGCTAGGACCCATTTTACGAAGTTTGGGCCAAAGCCAAAATGCCATAGGATTTCCTCCACGTAGCCCCAATCGAGCATATCGAATGCCTCATGCGCATCTAAGGAGAGGACTGCTAGCCTTGAGCCCAATCTGTTCGCTGACTCTATGATGTTGATGGTTCTGCAGATATTGGGCCTCATTACGACCCAGGCGGTAAGTTACCGCCTGGGTCGTACCTTTACCACCATGGCGTAAACTATGTTTACGCCATGGTGGTTGGCGGACTTAGCGCCCCATTCCGAGGTTGGCGGGGCGGTAAGTCCCCAATCCCCATTTACCCTTCCCCATTCCCATTTTCGCCCCATAGGGCATAATGGGAGTGGGGAAGGCGTTAATTACGCCACCGTAAATTACGGTGGCGTAATTAACATCAAGGTCCCTTAGCGCCATGGATTTTAACACCTGCTAAAAGCAGGTGTTAAAACCTCCATGGCGCTAAGGGACCTCGGAATCAGGCGGTAAGGGTCAGCGCTGTTTACGCCGCCGTAAACCCCTTACCGCCTGAGTCGTAATGAGGCCCATTGTCTTGAGTGCCCCGTCCCGGGATGAAGCCTGCTTGGTCTGGATGAATGATCTCTGGGAGGGAGGGGGCCAGCCGGTTTGCCAGAATTTTGGCAAATATTTTCACATCATTGTTTAGGAGCGTTATGGGTCTGTATGATGCACATAGCGTTCGGTCTTTCCCCGGTTTTGGGATCAGTACTGTTATTGATTCATTCATAGACGCTGTCGTGGAGCCAGTGGAGAGAAATGAGTTGAATAGATTTGCCAGCTGCGGTGCTAGCAAGTGAGCAAACTTCTTGTAGAACTTTGAGGATAGCCCGTCTGGCCCGGGCGTTGTGTTTTTCAGGTGGCGGATAGTTTCGCTAACTTCTTCCGCTGAGATTAGGCTCTCCAAGTCCGAGAGTGAAGGGGATGGCTGTGGCTTTGTGATGGGAGCCAAGAATTGAGTAATGGCTACGGTTAATGTTGGAGGTCCTGCCATGATTTCCTTGTGGTGCTGCACCATTATCTCAAGCTTGTCAGGGTCCAGATGGTGTAAGGAGCCGTTTTTGTCCAGCAGGGCTTGGATGTGGTTCCTGGTTTGAAGCTTTTTCAGTTTGTGTGCTAGTGCTAGGAGCCGGTTCGCTTTGTTGCTGTTAAGGTAGTAGTACTGTTTAGTATAGGTTAGTGCTCTGGCGGCCCGGTCTGCCAGCTGGGTCTCCAGCTCTCTTTTTGCTCTTTTTAGTTCTCGGTGCGTTGTTGTCACATAACGTTGTTTGAGCTTGTTTTCTAGTTCTGCGAGTCTTTCCTCTAGCTTTCGTTGCTTCATCAGATTATGGCGCTTGAGTCTAGCTGTTGAATCCATCGCCACCCCTCGGATTACCGGCTTCATGGCGTCCCGCACTGTTGCTATTGAGGCATCTGGGGTTGTGTTCTCGGTGAAATAATTCTGAATCGCCTCCGCAAGGTCGCAGCTGGCCGCTAAATTGGTAAGGATGTAGTCTTGCAGCTTCCATTGCCTCTGAGTAGGTTCAGGAGCTCCGTGACGAAGCAGAGTCATCGTGACTGGCACGTGGTCCGATATTGCAATGGGTCCGATTTGGATATTCTCCACGCAGGGGGCCATAGTGTTAGCGGCAAGCAGGAGGTCAATCCGCGAATAGCCCCTGTGTACGTGTGAAAAGAAAGTGTAATCTCTTTCTCCCTGGTTGCATAGTCTCCATATGTCTATGGTCTCAGTTTCCCACAAATAAGTCACATTCCTGTAACAGCGCCTCAATGCCTCTGGACTGTGTGAGCGCTTTAAAAATGTAAATAAATAATGCCCCGTGGCCCTAATGGGCTGGCTAATATTGTGCTAAAGAGGAACCCCGACGAGTGGGCTTTTGTCCTGAGGGTTTTATTTGAAAAGGTCTGTCAAAATCAGCATATCCCTGACACATGGCATAATGCTGTTCTCTTACCTGTCTATAGAAAAGGTCACAGGATGGTTCCGGAGAACTATAGATTATTATCACTATTAGATGTGACAGGGAAGATTTTTTTGACCTTCATACTTGAGGCATTGCAATTGTGGGTTGAGGAATCTAAGAACCTACATTTTTCCCAAACTGGGTTTTGGGCTGGCTCTGGTACAAGCCACAATTTTAGGATGTTGGATTATTTAATACCTGGCACCCTGCACTCTGGTACCCAGATATTATATATTGTCTTTGTAGATTTCAAAGCCGCGTTTCATACGGTTGATCGGCCCAGACTTTGGGAGAAATGTATTAAGGCTGGCTGCCCGCCCTGTCTGGCTTATTAGTGTATTACAGGGTTTGCACTTGTTTACCAAGGCGACGGTCAGACTTACTGATGATGGTTTGATTACGGAGTTGGTTGAAACCTGGATAGGGGTCAAACAGGGTTCCACCCTGGCACCAACCCTGTATAATCTATAGATGTCTGATGTTCCGGACTGGTTGTATACAGAGGTGGGGTGTTGTCCGAAGGTAGGGGGTAGTTCCCTGCCCTGTCTATTATTTGTGGATGACCTCGTCCTCTTAAACAACACCTTTTTGGGGGTAAAGTCCATGTTTATGGCACTTTGTAACTATGCAGCCATCAATAATTTAACCATAAATATGGACAAGACTAAAGTTTTAGCAGTATTGGCAAAGAAGGGGAAATGACCATTACTTAAGTGTGACCTTGGAATGATTGAATACGTGGAGGTGTACACATACTTGGGGTTGGACATTGACAGTACTAAGACTTATAGACGAATTGTGGAAACAAAAAAAGCTACAGCCCGTTGGATGACCCAATCAATCTGGAAATTTGCCAGGGACATGGTAGGGTATTCTTTGGAGGGAATTATATCTCTGTATAAACAAAGCTTTTGTTCACCAGTCCTCTATGGGCTAGAAGCACTGGCCATGGCCGATCTATCTTGGCTAGACATTTTGGATGGCAGTTTTTGGAAACAAATGTTGAGACTCAAGCCCTTGTCAATAATACGGTATATAAGATTAGAATTTGGCCTGACCTCCCTCAAAGGGGAATTGTTGAGAAGACGAGGTATGTTATATATTAAAACCCATACAAACCCCCAGATGTCAACTACTTGGTTTACTGGCTGCCCCAGTGCAGGGCAAAGACCGTTTTGGCATTTTGGTGAATGGCATGTTCAGTAAGCTAGGGTGGTATCCTGACTATACTAGGGGTACAGTCTATGTAACATTGAACAAGGTTTTTTCAAAGAAAGTTAGACAATGGGTTTGGGTGGCCAACTACAGACATGTAGAGTCTCTCCAGAGTTATACACCTATGCTAGGTGTGGTTCATAGTTATCTTCAGCCTTAAGCCTATCTTAGACAATGTCCAAATATGGGAATGCACACATTTAGGTTAAGGCTGAGGATAAATCAGTTACAAATACTTAGCCTAATAGGGCCATAGTGGGGTCTTCCTAAAAAAGATAGATATTGTTGTATGTGTCAGAATATATCATGCCCCAAGTCAGTTAAACACATTTTTACTGAATGTAAGACATTGGGCCCAGAATATATGAATTTGTTGGGACCATTTGTATACGATTATGAACATATTAAGAGTGACCACTTCTGGGCCTATTGCCTTAATACAGATAGCCAAAACGTTCACATTGCCATGTACCAGCTGTGGTTAATTATTAAAAAACGCCTAGACAGTGTAATAAGAACCAACTGTCAGAACGAAATGTTGTCAATTTAAAATAATCTGCTCTTGATGAATTTAAATTCTTGGTAACATGTACACAATGTTTATATTGTGTATGTTATATTTTGTATGTTTTAATGGAATCATGTTTTTTGATATACAGTGTTTTTAGTGTTTTTGTAAAGTTTCTTTGAAACTAAAAAATAAAGAATAATAATGATAATAATAATGATAATAAAGTATTGCAGTGCCTTACATGATTGACATGTATATGTTAATGAGAGGAATTTGTGTGAAAACCTGTGTTCAACAGGGAGCCGGTGCAGGGCACGTCTAAATGATGTAACGTGGTCATGTTTGGCAAGGCAACAAACTGCCCTTACTGCCTCATTTTGCATGGTTTGAAGGGCCTCCAGGTTAGCCTGGGATGTTCCTACCAAACGAGTGTAACAGTAGTCCAGTCTTGTGTTGATTAATGCAGTAGCAAGGAAAGATCTATGGGGTTTCATTGACAGCTCTGAGTCTAGGTAGACACCCACTGTTTAGCCACCGGGATCATACAGCCCAGGATAGAGAAATTACTGTGTAGATGGTCAAGTTTTATTTGTTGTGCCCCTGAGCCGACCACAATAAGCTCTGTTTTATTATCATTGAGGGCCAGAGAATTAAAGGCCATCCATGATTGGATCGCAGAATAAACTCTGTTCAAGACCTCAGCCTTGTGTGTAGTTGCCTGATAACTCATAGGGAAGCAGAGTATCGTCGGTGTAATTGGTATACAGAACATCAAGGCTGTGTAAAAGATCGAACAATGGCCTGATGTAGATATTGAACACAGTAGGTGATAAACACGAGCCCTGCGGCACTCCACAGGGTGTGTCAATGCGCATGCTTCAAGGTTTTTCACCACCACCCAAGATGAACGTGGGCCAGGGAAGGACTTTATCCACTCAGCAGCGCTCGTGGAACACTGCACCATTTCCATTAACCCGCCAACAAGGAGCGTATGGTCCGTAAGATCGAAACATTGCTGAGAGATCCAGAAGCATCAGCAGTGCGGGATGCCCCATCTCGATAATACGGAGGTATTGGAGTTTAAGTCCAATAATGCAGTTTCTGTGCCATGCAAGGCTCTGAAACCCGATTGGCGAGTACCAAGAATGTTGTTCTTTTCCACAAACTCCTGAAGCTGATGGTAAAAAATGTGGTCAAGAATATTCAGGACATAGTGCACATTGGTCATCGGGTGGTAATTGTTGGCTACTGCAGGCTCCAGGCTACTTTTCTTTAGGATGGGGGTGATCCAGGCTTCCTTAAGGTAAGATGGCACTGAACTATCCCTAAAGGAACCATTAGTGATCCATGGGATCAGAAGGCTTAGTAACACATTAAAGATACTAACTGGGCAGGCATCTCTGATACAGGAGCTTGGTTTCAGGTTTAAGACAATCTTTAATGCTTCAGCTCCAATAATCTGCCTCAAAGCAAATACAGGAAGACCAGCCTCAGATACGGAACCAGGCATGGGAGAGGATATCCCAACAGACCGAGGATATCTTTCTATAGCGACTTCCGCGATATAATAGATTGCTCGTTAATCAAGACTTTCCTGGTGAATTCATCCAGAATGATTTGGCACCATGAAGAATTCATCTCTATCGTGGAGGGTTGAGTGGTTTTTCCCTCAAGTTCCTTGAGAATTTTAAAGAGCAGTGTAGAGCTTGACTTAGTGTTATCGAATCTGGTGTTGAAATCTGCATTTTTAGCCCGGTTAATAATTTGTTTAAAGCTGAACACAGACTCCTAATAAGTTGATAATGGGAGGGGACATGGATTCTTTCTCCAAGCACGTTCCCAAGATCCTTTGTGCTTCCTAGCACCCATGACATCCTCATTAAACCAAGTGTTCTTTGATGTCTCCCATTGAATTGATTTTGTACGTTCCGGAGCCAGACGGTGTATAGTATTGGCAATGGCTTGCAGAAAATGTGTCACTAATTCTGTGGAATCATCGATGGATTCAAGATTGGCGAGCTTCGGCGCAAACGCAGGAGAAAGGGCAAGAGGCGTGACTTGCTTAAAATTCCCACTCTTTTTATCTACCCTGGGTAATTATCCAGCCGCTGTGGCTTGGACAGCAGTAGAGGTGAGAAGGATACTATCGCATGGTCAGACCATGGACAGGATACAGTTAAGACGGAAGAGATGGTAGAGTCTACCTCTGTGTATAAGCAGCGTGACTAATTGCCTATAGCCGACTGCTTCTAGGGCTGACAGTAAGGAGGATACTTGGGGATCCTCCCTCTTCTCTGCCCAGAGGTTAAAGTCACCTCATACAATCACATGCGACTGAAGTGATGTGATTTCACTGAGAAGTGCCATGGTATGCTCTTTTGTTATCCGTCTTCTCTTGCTGCCTTGTGGGTACCCTCTGCCCGAACACGCCCCTGTCATTTGCTGTTCCTTTGGGTTTCACTCTTAGAGGGCGTGGTCTTTCTCACCCAGACGTTCTGTGCTCCTGTGCAGGATCCATCATCACACCCTTGTCCTCCTATCAAGGCATGCCCTTATGGTGCTTCTCCATTTCGGCTGCTTCTCTGCATCAATCTCAATGCAGCCATTCGTCGCAGTCTGCTGCGTGATTTTGCACTTTTGGTTCTGCCCACCATTTCGTTTCCACTGATCACTGAGGATGACACCAACGATACTAAAGGAACATTTGCCTGTGGGGAGAGGCTTAAGGGAGGAGCGGGATAGCCGGGAGCCGTACCTTGGATTTGCTGACATGCCAAACCCAAAAAAGACATAAGAAAATAATTGCCTCGAAGTCTAGCGTCGAGGGCTGTTAACCTAGATGCTCCCCACATGCCTGAGAGCAACAGGCGCCCTGGAGGCCAAGCTTTGTTGCACGGCTAAAAGAAAGAAACATGGTCCAGCGCACGGGGCTCTAACGAGACTGAAAAGAGTGGTGCAAGGGACCTACGGGTGATCCCAGTGGTTCAGAACAGGGTGCCCTTGGCAGGAGTCAAAGATGGTGGCCTGAACTACTACCCACTGCCATGAGCAGGGGCTGACCAGAACCCAGGAGGGCCAGGTGCTACCCAAAGTATAAGAGAGGACCAGTGTCTCTGAGGAATCTCAGCCGGAAACTGAAAGAGACTGATACATCACTGGGACCTTTGCAATTAAGGTCGCTCAATGTGTTTGAGTTGGAAATGAAATCTCCAGACTCCGGCGTGTGAAGGACTGTGGTTTTGGGATGAAGCAGAGTCAACCACCCTGACTGCAGACTGTCGTGAAATATTGACCTTTTGCACCTGGAAGCAATCCTGAGAGAACATGTCCAGGCCCTTTAAGAACAGCCCTTGTACTTGTTCTGTGCTCCACACCCTCCTCACCTTGGTTTGAGGAGAAGCATTCCCTTTTGACTATCCCTCTCTCCCTTCATAACTCCTGTTCCTTTCATAATAAAGTACCTTTAAGTTTGAGCACTGCTTTGGTCTCCCTCCGGGACTCTGATAATCCCTAATCGGGCAGTGACAGTCGGGGGTGGAGGTGCTACATTTGTGTGATCAATTGTGCACATGTGCAGAGGCGGGCACGGTCGTTCAAGTTACATGCAAGTTGCGGAAAATGGAATTGCGGGGCTAAAAGCTGATTCACAATTGCATTATGGTTTAAAGAAGTGGAACTTATGTCGACTGCTTGCCGTGTGTTTGATGTTGCTAGGTCTGGGAAATGCTAATCTCAGGACTGTCGGGACGCGGGGCTAGCTAGCCTTTTGGTTGTAGCCCCAAGCTTCTATCCACGCTACAACCAAAAGACCTGGGGCTGTAGCACCCTAAGCCCCCCTACACCCTGCAGCAACGCCTCTGTGTTTGATACAAAGTTGTTTCGCTTTTTTCTGTCTGATCGGCATTGTGCAGAGTCATCATGGTTTTGCAGTTGGGTGTGTACGGAGTTAAATCACTTTATGGGTCAGAGTGGTTGCAGTTTGTAGTGGGACATGCAGTGCAGAGAGGTTGCAGGTTTGCTATCAGGTATCCAGGAGTCAAGAGGTATAGACCCTTTGAAAAACAGAAGGTGATGGCTGGAAGGTCTTGAATTAATCTGAACCACTGGCATTGCTCTGGACAACCCTCCAGACCACAGTTACATCATGTTTGCACAAGTGTGTCAATCTTACAGAGTTGGTGAAATCTTGAAGAAGATGTGCATTGGGCACTGGCCTTGAGATGTGTGTCAGGGAGCCATGTTGACACGTTTCACACTTGTGCAAGGGTCAGGCCCTGTCTTTGCTTCAGGTGCACAAAATGATAACGTGGCTTTAGGAGTTTTTTCAGATTGGATATTTGCTTTAATGAAACAATGGCACTGGAACTGTTACCTGACAGTTCATCTTCCAAGCGTACCAGTGATGGCTCTGCCTTTGCTGTCTAAGACTGGTCCCTCTCCCTCGCACAGCAATCACGCCTAACAGTTTCCCTTCTTCCCACAAAACCTTACATCTCCCACAACGCACTCCGTTAAGAGGCAAACAAAGGCAAGGCACAGGCCAGCAGAAATTATCAAATTACTCTACGTGAGGCCTTCTGGCTAATAAACATTTTGTATGAAAGTTACACACGAGGTAATGCTCTCGAATAAAACGATGTGAGCCTTTAAAATAAAGGTCAAACAAATAAAGGTCAAACATTTGCTAGTCCCACATTCCACAAACTGGAGAAATAAAATATTATGTACACATACAGAAACATATCTGTAAATGGCTTCCAATTAAAAAGCAATGTTAAAAAAGGTGACAGGGTGAATGTAATGTGTGAGAAAGATCTATAGTACATACTTTGTTCCCACTGGCTTCTGTGCAGGTCTTGAAAAAGAAAAGTTCCCCAATTGGGGAACTTGCATCCGCTGCACACTTTCATTGGCTCAATTAATAAGCCCAACTTTCTAGGTAATGTTTACCCTGATATGGGGTAACTTATAAACAATTACATCAGTATTACGCATCAATATGTTACTCAATATTCAAATTGCCATAATTCCAAGACAAGTTGCTTTTCTTCAATTGAAGTCCTTTATTGCCCAACGCGTTTCGAGGCTGTCTATCTCTTCTTCAGGGACTATTCTTTCTACAAATCATATATTCAGAAATAATACAATTAGTAATTTCTTCAATAATTCAAAATATATATACAATTATTATAAAGTAAAACTGCGTTCTCAATATTCCATTATTTCAGAAATGACTCGTATATCTGAGTATTCATTGTGCTCATGGAGAAAGATATTGCATCCTATTTTTCAAATCATTCATCTTTCGAAGTAACCTTGAATTTGCACATGGCGATCCTGATCATTTATGAAATCAATCATATTGATGTTTAATATTGATGTAATTATTTATAAGTAACCCTATATCAGGGTAAACATTACCTAGACAGTTGGGCTTATTAATTGAGCCAATGAAAGTGTGCAGGGGATGCAAGTTCCCCAATTGGGGAACTTTTCTTTTTCAAGCTTTTTTGTATGCATCCCATATGCCAGGGCTGTAGTCTCTCCTCTGCACCTTAAAAAACTAAAATAGATACTTTTATAAAATTTGTCAGGATATCTAGAACTTATAACATTGAGAGGCACAAGAGTGCACGGTATATCTGGAACACATAATTTCTGTGCAGGTCTTGTCACTGCTTGCACCTGAGCAGAACGCAGTACAGATGTGTTAGTACTGAAGAAAACATTGAATGTACTTTGAAAGCCTTCGGGTGACAGGTGTGGCCCAATACGAGAACATACCTGTATATTTGGCCTTTTCCCTATAGCAAAAGTGATTATTTTCAGGTCTTGCAAAGTTAGAAAGCGTCTACCACCAATCAGCATTTTCAGTGTGCAGTAACTGGTGCCCACACAGAGAAGTGGGACCAATATCATGCCAATAACTGTGTCCGAATGGTTTGAGTGGCAATCTTGCAAGCCATTCTGTTACAACTCTCCAAATGCCACATTCTCCAACTCGAACATAGGCCTGCAACCTTTTTGGCTCTCCATATGATTTGGACTGCAACTTCCATCAGCACTAGCCAGCATAGTAAGTGGTGAGCGATCATAGGAGTCGTAGTCCAGACCTCCAGAGAGCGTCAGATCGTCCACACCTGGACTAGAAAAATAATTCGGCTTTTGATAGGCTGGTGCAGTCTGAGTTTTGCAGTAAGGCACAAAGAAACGGGTGTCTTTTCAAATGCCTCACCTTTATTAAAGCTGATTTATTGAATGACAAAGCCAGGTGACAGCCCGGCTATACACCCCACTCCCTCAAATGCGTCATGCGGCCATGCTTTGAACAGATTGTTTGAATGTAACCTCCATTTTCAGTAGACATGATGAGTCTTGTATTGCAAACCAAAACAAGGAAAACACAAATGAATTGTTATAAAGCCCCTGTTTTCTCTTCAAGTAACAAATGTAGAAAAATAATGTCCTTTTTTAGTCTTGAAAATTGTTTCCCCAAACAGCTATGTTTTTTAAAGCAGAAGACAGCACGCATGCTCGCTTTCACCCCCACCCCCATCTCTCCCTCTCCCTCTCACACATACACACGCTTTCGTTCCACTTCTGCGTAGACATTTTTGGCTCATTCATTTAATTATTTCTAATAAAATAAATATCATGCTGTGAGAAATATCTAAAAGTGTGCTCCTTGCTTTAATAAGTCCTGCTCCCCTCCAAAAACCCAGCATTCATGGCGTGTAGGGTTCACCTCATTTCCAAATTTTTTTTTAAAAAAAGCATCCCGCTTTTAGCATCCCCGTGGCGTGAAAAATAAAAACAAACCCCAAAAATAAAATTAGGACTAAATAAAAATAGATTCAAACTCATATTTGCTACACATTCTTTCGTCAGCATAGATTTCTCGCACAGTCCTGTGGTGCTCGGTGCTTATGAATTCCTCAAGTCTGCCCCATTAAAGCAAATGAATCGAGAACCATTGCATGGAATCCTGTCCAAGGCAGAGTTGTTTCTCCAGCTCAGAATATGTGGGGGTTGGGCTCTGTGAAATGACATAGTCAGTGTGGAAATGAGGTGTTTTTCTGAACTCTGCACAACCGCACTGATGAAAAAAGGGGTGCCCAGTGTCGCTGTCTTGCACCCTAGAATGCTGGAGCTACCCAGATGTCTCTTTGGGTTGCTCATAATACCTAGCCAGCAGAATGTTTTAGATCAAATATCAGAGAAGGGTCCACCCCTCCACCCCCTTCCACATCACCCAACCCCACAAAAAAGACAAGGAACCTCTGGATTGGAAAGGTGCAAGAGCCTGTGCTCCAGAAAGGCACAGCGCTGATCCTGTGCAACCTTTTGTTGCCTCCTCGCAAATGTGGGAAGAGATGTAAAGCCAATCTGGGTCCATGTTGGTTTGCGTGTGACAGTTAAGGCGTCTATGATTGTGTGATGCCCTAGTCCCTGCATCCCCTTGACGAGTGGTGCATGAAATCTGTTTGCCTGGTGCAAAATGTAGCACACCTCGGCTACTAAGCCTGGCTTCATTGCAGGGTTTCCTTGGCAGCCAGGCTTGCATGGAACACATCACGTGCCAGACACAGTACGGCCTCTGCGCGTCCACGTCCTTTTCAGACGTTGGTGCCCTCGTCATCGATGAAGCGGATGATGTCGCCCTGCGAGTCCCCCGAGGAGCTCCGGATCAGCTCCAGAGAAGTGATAGATGCAGAAGCGCATTCTTTCAAGTCTCTCCCCACCGTCCCTGTGCCCAGGAGATCCGCCACCCTGTCCCGGAAAGAGTCAGATGAGTCCGCAGGGGGGCAGAACGGTCGCACCAGAGATGGGTTGGCGTTACTCTGCTTTGCTTCGTGCTGCTGGTACTCGTGGTGGTGTGGCGCCGCCATGGCTGAGGAGGGGCTGTGTGGTGCCACTCCGGGGTGGGTGATTGGAGTCTGTGGCAAGTAGCTGTGAAATGGCGACTGAGCCTGGCTCACTGCCAGGGAGCTGCTGCCTCGTGTTCCCAGTGGATGCTGGCACTGATGTCTCAAGAAAGAGTCCAGAGACAGTGCCGGGTGGACATTTTGTCTCGGTGGGTGAACAGGAGGTTCGGCCATGACTGTCTGCGGCAAGGGCGAATACCCACTGGACCATGCGGTTGGCTGCAAGCATTCGGCCTGTGTCTGGCTAGGGCAGGTCTGTGCGGTTACGCAGCTCACCGGATTCTGGGATTGGAGGCTGCTGCTGAAGCCGCTACTGTTGCTGTAGGTGTTGTTGAGGCTTGGGCTAATGAGACTGGCTGCAGGGGACGGCATGTACCCCTGGGTCATCAGCACAGGCCGGATCAGCTGCAGCATCTCGTTCAAGTCTTTGCTTAGCTGCGTCACTTGCTGGGAAAGACTGCACATCTGCAAAGAAAGAGCTCACGGTTAATGGGCAACCTATTAAGTTAGTCAGCAGCATATACATGCACAATTAGGAAAGTGAACACAATGCCAGTTTAGCTCCCCCCTGCCCTCTGCTACTTAAAGGACTGTGCCAATGCACGTTTAATTTCACAGTAGTGTGCCCTGCCAGTGTTTCTAAGGGTTAATTCCAGTGTTCCAAGGGGCGTCTTCCCACTCGTGGTGCAAGCTTGCGTTTTCCTCAGACACCCGCTCGTGGTGCAAGCTGGGACGTGAGAGGCGTATTCCATTTTCCTATAGCACTTGCTTGGCGAGCCCATCCCAGCATCAGAACCACACAGAATTCTATTGTGGCACTCATGCCCAGACGCTAAGAACCAGCCTAGACCTTGTGGTCACATCAAATTCCCTCATCGCAAACTCTCAATGAGGGCGCTCCAACGTCGGGGGCACACCCCACTTTGTGTAATATGTGCGCGGTCTGTCGGCTGCAGACACAGACGCCACCTTAATTTACCCGTAAAATGATCTCGTAGAAATGCTGCAGGAAAATGATGGCGCATTAGAAAATGCTTTTACGCTGCTGACCATCGGCAGATTCTCCACAGAGCATGACCACGGGCTCCCTGTCACTGACAAACCAATGACATGCACCAGACAACCTGAGGCGACAGTTTCCACTCAAGCACTGAGAGTACAACCGAAGATGGTGGATCCGCCTCTCAAAGGCTCGGTTCAGCCCCAAAGTCCCAAAGCACACAAAGGTGACCTAATTAAGCCCAGCCAATCACAGCCTGCCATCCACTGGGGCAGGCCCTTATTGGAAGCCTAACCATGGGGGCGTGATCACAGGGCCATGTACACACTCAGAGTCCCAGCTGGGTGGTGTGTTTAGAGTAGGAGCTGGTGGGAGGGGGTTGCAGAGGAATAAAGGAGTTTGGAGGCAGTTGGGAGCCAAAAAGTCATTTGGAAGGAGGACTTTAGAGACGAGAGGGGGAGGTATGCCACCTGGAGGCGGTTGGGTTAAGACCGAAAGGTGGTCTGGAGTCTGAGAAAGGAGAGATGAGTTCATATTAGAAGCATAGCATCCTCTTGGGAAGTGTGTGCACCACCACAATAACAGTATTGTGGTCCTGCTGAGACGTTACAATGTTAATAGGATTGTGACATGATGGGTTTCGGAATTGGGGAGAAAGGATAGCTCAGCGGCAACACTTTTGTCTTGGAAGGAAGACAACGCAGGACAACACAGGTTTGAATCCCAATCCTGCGCTTAGAAACCACTCCTGGTATTAAGCGCGTTATAAAAGAACAATTATAATTACTTTTCACACAGGAACCCCACAGCCTACCAGTCACCATGGAAACCTATCTTCGGCCCCACCCTCCTCATCATGCCACCTGCCCACAGCCCAGGTTGTGTATTCCCAGGGAATATTTGCCACCTCCAGGTATGCTTAGATTGATTCAGAGCAAGGGGCCGGGGCTTTGGAAAGCCAATGACTTTACGAAGAGATTGAGATAAGAGCCTTTGCTCCTGTCGCCCTTGTCTGTTTCTTTGCTGCGCGCTCCCTATGAAGTCATGACAGTGGAAGAAGCACTTCCACCCGGAAGAAAAACCACACCTGCATCATCCGTCATTTCCATTTCCCAAAACACGTACTGTCTTTACTGCTTGAGAGATGGAATACAAATGTCAGGCACATGAGACCGACTGCTCTCGGGTCCTGTTGAGGCCATCTCACGGTTTACAATCTTGTTGGAAACCGAAGTGGGAGAGGGGTGTGGACGGTGTTCTGGAGGCTTCAGAACATTAGCAGCTGTGCCATATGCCATGCCTGTCTGTAAAGCTGTTTCAGCACAGCCAGGGCATGTACTGGGTGGCGATAGTAGAATTGGGGGCAGCTATATTACCAGAGGATCTGCTGTCAGTGTTATTTAGCACTTGATCAGGCCCACAGTGTCTTAAGGAAGCTTCATTCCGACTGACTTCCGATTGCCCATGATCGTCACCTTTCACCCAATGGAGATGGCAGGCAGGGGTGGACTGGAAACCAAAAGAGGCCCTGGAAATAATGTTCAAAGTGGCTCCATATTACACATTTTCAGCAAGTCCAGCCCTTTTCCTATGTGAACATGTGGAAATAATATAAGTTACCACACAAAAGAGGCCCAGTGTGCAGAGGCCAACTGGGAATTCTCCAGAGTTCCCTTTAGGCCAGTCCACCCCTGATGCCAGGACCAGAACTCAAGACTGCAAGTGTCATGCCCAATGCCTTAAAGAAACGCTGCCACGTACCTTTTAAAGCTAATCAGCAGCACCGTGAGTAAAAGCTATGCACTCATTTTAATATGTGCATTAGTCCCAAAATGATACTCAAATTGACTTCTGTAGGGAGTTATTTTATAATTAATAATTGCCACTCTGCAGTAAGTGTTACAAAGCACAAGAATCGATTGATAATTAGAGACTATTATTCGAAAGTAAACACAGGGCAACATTGTATCACTGTACATCAAAGTATTTGTATTTATTGAATTTTACATAGCGCTTTTAGCCAAAGCGCTTTGTGGGATGTATTTACCCATGCATCCGAGCCCTACCTCAAAACTGTGCAGTACTGACATGAAAACATCATGATGGCCAGAGCTTCCCAGAAAATGCACAGGGAAATGCAGGAAGAATAGGCTGCCACCCATTTTTGCCGATGTTATGGGCACGGAAGGACGCTGCCTAAAACCACCATTGGACTACCCGCACAGTAGTCTGAAACCATTGGGAATGGCAATGCTGATTGCCAAATGCAACCTAGAATTGTGGGGAATTCATTTCTTAAATCCCAAAAATGGGTGCAGTACCAGTACTCACCACTATCCAAAAGCCGGCGTTTTAAAACCACTCTGTTTCTCTGAAGGCAAGCCAAAGTGCCTATTTCAAACACTGCAATATGTGCAAAATATTCACTGAACACCAGCAGACATTTGGTAGAATGGAGTTTTGTGTGCCTACAAAATCTGGGAAATGAAGAGCCCAGAAAAATGCTTATAACAAGACTGGCTGCGCTGTGGATTTCAGCAGTTTAAGTTGCCTTGGACTGAAAGACACTACAAATCTAAATGTTTAAATTGACTGAGTGACCTACTTTTGAGTGTCACATAGGTTGCAATTGTTTAAATGTCATAGTTTTGCACTTAGAATCAGCATTCTAGCTGCATGTGTAAAATTGCAAGTTAATTTAAAAAGCAACAAATAACATGACAGTAGCTGAAAGTCTGGCTTAAGGAACTTGATTCTGCCTGGCAACTACCCCCATCAGCAGTGAAACTTGAGTCACCACTGTGTTCCCAGGCCAACCTTCCTTTTGCTGCCCCCACTAAGGATATGCCATCTATCTGATAATTGAATTACCTGTGCTCTGCAAGAGAGTGAACAAAGCCCTCTTCACTCAGGCAAAGGTTTTTATTACGCAGTCGTAAAATGTAGTTTCCTCTTGGCAGGAGCTGGGAGGAGCACTGCCTGTGAGAGCAAGCTGGCTTGGCAGAAACTGGAAAGACTGGTTTCTATACCATGTGACCTGGGAAACCACACCCCTTTGGAGCCAGAACATAACTTTAAAAAGATGAATAACTCATAGAGCGGACATGTGAAAATTTTATAAATGATACCATAATTCTTGTGATTTTTCTGCCCACATTTTAAGAGGTTTTTCGACCCAGTGGCATGTTCAGGGGGGTTTTAGCGGAAAAATGGATATTACTCTAACTGTATGCATGTTAAAAATCTGAAACTTCTTCAGTTAATGTCCATACTCCCTGCACACATGTATGTAAAGTTGGGTCAATGTCAGAAATTGCAAAATCAGTTAAAAAGTGAAATATGTGCCATTTCTGAATGCAAGCTCCCAGGAAGAGCAGAGTTTGAACAGGGGATACCTCCTGTAATGCATGATGGGTGCATATGATTAAAACAATATGTACCTCTGCAAATATGTATTTGTTTCAAATCTAGATTTGTGTGTAAGTTGACAGGAGGAGTGGACTTTCTGCAGGCTGTAAAATGACATCACTCTGACTCACAGTTCATTCCCCAATCAAATAAGAAATGGAAGTTTGACCAATTAGAAGCTGAGAGAGAGGTAGGGTCAGTGATGCTAGAACACACCCACATTCTAAACACATAAAAGCAGACAGACAGGACAGATAGAGACTTTCCAAATCCATCTGCAGCGGGACGCTCTGCCGGAAAAATCCATACTTTACCTCCATCAACCACCAGAGAGCCAAACTAGAGACTTCAATCTATCCAGAACTAAGAGACCAGACCAGAGAGAAAGCAGTGCTGTACCCAGAGAGACCCAGACCAGCAGAGAGAGCTGACCCAGATCACTGTGAAGTGCAGAGGCCAGACCAGACCAGACCAGAGTCCAGTTTAAAACCCTGACCAGATCCGTGACGAGGCCCATTTCACTCAAGAATATAGTGTGAGTACCTAGAAAACTGTGCAGAACCAATCTCTTAGTTAAAATAATATAATTCAATCTATTTAATCTAAGTAGAACTGCCTCCTAACTGTCACCTGTCATTTCTAGTTGCAAGCTGCACTTGTCATTTTGAGCTTTTGAAATTTGCAAACCCAAAAACGACCTTTATTAAATCGCTCATATCTCCGCGACCGTTTGGGCTAGAGACTTGCAGTAACTTTCCTCTGATAGCTTAGAATCGTAGCTTTGAATCGCACCAAGAACCGCATTCCTACCCCTTATAGTTTTACCGCAATCGCGGAACACGCATCCGTGAATTTTACCGCGATTTGCACATTTCTTCACGTGTAAAAAGCTGCTGCTGCTTGCCTTCCATTTGCCAGAAATTCGTTTAACCTGCTAACTATCCCTGCATCATTGCTAGTGTGAGCCTGGACTAATATTAACTAGATACCACTCACCCTGAACCTCTGAAAGGGAATTAAAAAGCATTTCCAGCATATTTCTCATCCATTGCTAGCACATATCAAAGCATTTGGGCCTGTGTTTTCAAAACTCCTATCTGTGTTTTAAATTTCTGTTGTCTAAGCTTGCTGGATTGAACTGAATCACATTTGATTGCATTTCCGAGAACTGTGTGTTTCCTTCCATTTCCTTGCCTTGCATCAAGGGGGGGGGAGGGGATTGCCAGAGAAAAGTGATTACCTTGTTTGTTGAAATCATATTGAGTATTTTCTGTATTGCATTTTCATTCAACGTTACATCCATTTGAACTCTATAAAGCATTTTCTACCACATTATACTTTGGTTCCTATTTACAAGTGTGCTACCTTATCCATTTCCTGTCAACTCATTAGTGATTATAAGAAGTGTGCTAGTGCCAGATTCTCCGTTGTTGATCTTTATCATATCAGATTAAGTGTGCTATTCAATTATTAATTTATTATAAAGTGTGATCTATATATCTCTTGTTTAAATTATCAAATAAACCTTTTAAACTTGCAAAACAGAACTACTTCTTGGCTCAGTGGGGTCAGGGGGATTCCAAGAGAGGGGTGTTATATAGGGGCAGTCATCCAGAACGCATGAACTGGACCTAAAGATATATCAATAAGGGTTTTCCCTCAGTATTATAGACTAGGCGTTGACTTAGCTGTAGTGTTGAATTGAATCCTCTTACAAATTGGGGGCTCGAGCCGAGACGTTGGGTTAGATTTACCACTTGTGCAGCTCAATACAGTGTGCTAACTGACGGGATACATACATCCGGTCGGATCACCACGCTGCATTACGCTGTGAAGCATTCCTCAAAAGGGACACTCCAAGAAAAGTTCTGTTCTGCAAAAATAAAATACAAACTTCTGTAAGTCAGGACAGAGACCAATCTCTAGAATGACGACCTTAGTAGACATGAAAATAGCCAGAGAGCACCTCTTGCATAAGCTATTTGTGAGAGGTGAATGGACCGAACAGGGCCAGGATGTGTGGTTGCAGGCCATCACACAACAGGTCACTGAAACAGGGTCAGATATATATAGAGATCAGGGTCCCTTACATGTGGCCCTGAGTGAACTATATATGGCTCCTAAAGCCAAAGAGGAACACAATAAGATTGCCAGGATAGCAGCATACCTGTACCTATATATGGGAGACATGCAGGATAGATGTGCTGAAAGCCAAAATCTGGCAAATAGGCAACAGATGGCATTACAGAAGGCCCAATCTGATCTGGACTCTTCTGAGCAGAGGCTGCAGAGGAGCCAGGAGGTAGAAAATGATGGTAGGCAATATATCATTAAAATAAAAGAGGATATGGGCATCCTACAACAGGAAAAGACAGACCAGGATACCCGATTTCTGGCCCTGCAGAAGGAGCACCAAGACAGTTTGGACTCCTTACTGCAGAACCAGAAAAAGCTGGAGCAACAGATCAATTTCAACAGGGCATGCACAGAGCAGGTAGCCACCCTGCAAATCCAACTAGACAGAGAGAAAGAGGAGAGCAACAAACTAATTTTGAAAGACCTGGATACCCAGGCAGAGTTTGATCAGGAGCGCCAGAAAGCCAGCGCCTTCCAAAGGCAAAGGGACGACCTGGCGGCGCAGATGCAGGCTCTTAGTCAGGAAAGAGACACTTTAGGCCAGGAAGTCTGCCACTTAAAAAGGAAAACAGATGAAAATCACCTGGCCCTCCAGGGGCTGGGTGATCTCCAAAAAGAAAACCAGAACTTGGTAGAGCACACCAGAAGGGTGGAAGATGCTCTAGCAAGAAAGGAGCAGGCCAATAGGGACATTGCCCAGGAGGTCAACCTCCTGCAGCAAAGACTGGCCCAGTTCTCCAGGACCAACCAGGAAGCACAGAGGGAGAATGAGGCTCTCTGCCAACACAATGATAGGCTCCAGCAACAGGTAGCGATGCAGGAGAAACTGATAGAGTCGAGTAAGGCCTTAACAGAGGAACTGAAAGCACAAATGCAGGCTCTTGCATTGCAACAGGGAGCAGGGGCGGATAGAGATGAGGTCCGCTGGGAAAGAGAGATTCCTGACCATAACCGCAGGAGCCCTACCACCAGGGGCCTTCATCTCCCCCAGTCCCTGGACTCTACCACCCCCATGTCCCCTGGCGCACATGAGCACAGGGCCACAGGGATGGCAGATTACTATCCAGCTAAGAGTATGGGGCTCGTAGGCCAGTACCACTCAGGAATGGAGGGGTGGGCATCCGGGTATGGGCACCCAAGTACAGTACAGTTCGATGGGGAACCCCAGGAGAGTAGGGCCATTAAGGGCATCCTGAAAACCTCTGCCCAGTTAGGTCAGTGGAGGGGGTACCCAGCAAATCCTGGCAGCAAGGAGGAATCTGAAGACTCCTCTGAACTGCGCAGGACACAGGAGACCAGGTCCCCACATTCTGCCAGCCATTCCCAGGCTCGCAGAATCCGGGAAAACCTGGAAGAACAGACGGGAACCTCTGGGAGCAGTGCCTCTGAGTCCGAGGAAGAATGGACAAGGGTTACCCGAACCAAAAAGGCCAATAAGCCAAAAAGGGCCTTGCTTAAGGACCCCTTAAAGCAGATTAAGGCGATCAGGAGCGTCATCACGCCTTACCATAAGAACGCTAAGTATTCTGTTTGGGAGCACTTAGAGTTGTTTGAACAAATGATGGAGACTTTCCATTTGAAGGACAGCCAAAGCTGCATTCAATATGTAAAGTGGACCTTCTCCCCGGAATACTCCAGTTTCTTTGCGGGGCTGGAGGACCAAAATCATTTAAGATGGTCCACCTATAAGGCGGCCATCCTGAAACATTTTTCTGTTCACAGAAATCCTCAAGAGGCTCGCAAGGCAGCCTACAATTTGCAATGTGGGGAGGATCAGGCCCCACAAGAATTTGTGCAGGAGTTAAAGCGTGCTTTTGCACAGACCACAAGAAGGGTGCGCACAGATAGTAGAGAGTTTATAAATACGTTTTTCCATGCCTTGCCCAAATATATCATGACCCAGCTTGTGAGGGATTTTCATGAGAAAAGATCTTTAGACTGGGTCATTGAACAGGCTACCCGGATCTATGAGGTGCAGAAGCCCATAGGAAATAAAAGCAATGCCCAGAAAAACCCCAAAGCCAACAGCACCCCTGCTGCTGCCAAGGTGGCAGAGGTAAAGGTCACCCCCGTTTTGGATTTGGAGATGGGGGGGCCTAAAAACCTACCTGCACCTAATAATGCTAGGCCCAGAAGGTCCTCGGGCCAGTCACAGACAGGGAGCCAGGGAGGCAGCCCCACAAATGGGGTCCCTCGCTCTCCTCATTATGTAAGTCCATGTTACAAGGGAAATCGACCCATCCTGGGTTATGTGTGGACTCCTCCAGCCCAAGGGGGGGGATCCAGCCAAGCACCTAACCCAGGGAACTTCCCTCCAAACTTCCCACAGGAGGGCAGAAATTTACCAAACCCTGGGCAGAACTTTTTCCCCAGATATCCTCCCGACTTTCAGCCCCAAAACCATCCATCCTTCTTTCCCCAATTCCCTGAGCCCAGACCACTGAATCCGGGAGAGGGGAGGCCAAGGGTGGAGGGGTACCCAAATCTTCCCAACCCGGGGTATTACCAGAGGAGGGATAGCTACCCTTCCCGGGATCAGCCCAGGGGAGAAAACAGGGCCCCGTATCAGCCTGAGCGGGTTTCCCAGTTAGAGCGCCAGGTTCAAAACATGGCGCGGGATCTGGGTCGCATACTGAGGGCTCAGCAGAACCCTCAGATGGGCGTGCCGGCGCAGAACGCACCCAACTCTGGACCTGGTGCTCCAGAACAATGACGGGGCAGCACCCCGATAACTCACCGGTTCCCAGGGAGGAGGCACGAAGGGAAGGGGGGTGTAAAGCCTTGGAGGAAGCTTCCTTCCTCACTTGTAAACAGCCCCTGGAAACCCAGGAACCGGAAACAAAATCTCTTGCCCCTGAAAGTCTGCCTCCTAAGGAGCAGAGGGGGGGTAGGAGAAACAAAAGACCCAAACAGACTCAGTTTGAGGAGGAGGTACAGATCTTCCAATTTGAGGGAGAGGGATCCTCAGAGGATCCTGGGAAAAGGATCTTCTCCTTCAGAGAGGGGGGAACTCCTCCCAAAGAAAAATGGGTCCCTAGGGATGCAAATCCAAACTGGGGAGATGTGGAGACTGAGCTACCGCCGCCCACCATCTCATCCCAGAACCAACAGCAAGAAAATCCCCTGGTTCAAACCCATCCTGGTGACTGCCTCCAAAAAGGGGGGGGCGGCCCAGAACCGGAGCCAGGGGAACCCACAATGGCTCTGATCTCCAGTTGCCAACTTTTTATTTCAGATTCCCAAGACTCTCCACAGAATTCTGCCCAAATCTCTTCGCTAGCGATGTCCAAAACCAGAAAGTTAGCCCACCAGTTGTCCAAAAATGTACATTATCTGTGCCCCCTTGAGGAGAAGGAGGGAAGATATTATGCCCCGGTAAAAGTACAGGGGCAGGGTACAATCTCGGCGCTGGTGGACACTGGATCTCAAGCTACCCTTCTGTCCAGAAGGGCCCTTGAAGAACTGAATGCAGGAAGGGGAGAGGATTACCAAATTCCTCTCACCTCTCTTCCTGGACAACTGCAGAACTTTGACGGGAAGGAAATTCCCGTTGAGGGGACCGCAGATTTGGACATAAAAATTGGGCGACATAAGTTGAAGCACCCGGTCATAGTTGTGACCCCAGAGGGCACCCCTTGTTTACCAGGGAATGACCTCCTGAGAAGGTTGTCACCCCTAATAGATTGCGTAAACAAGGTCCTCTGGACCCAGACTAGCCGACCAATAAAATTAAAACAGAGTGTCAACCATGTTAGTTTAAACGGCACCTGCCACATGGTTGAACAAAAATCTGACCAAGTAGAATTTCACTTCCAGAACAACCAGATTCCAGACGTGACAGTAATAGCAGTAGGACAACAGACTGGTGATGGGGGGTCCTCTCTATTTCTGAAAATCAACCTTCCTTCCAGTCTAAAGTGGTGTTCCACGCTGGAAGGAAACACTCTGAAATTCTATACTAATCCACAATCAGAAACTCCCACTCCTATAGTCCAGAAAGATGTGAAATCAGCTCAGAGCCTGGCTGAGATTCAGCAAATTGGAGAGCAGTTGTTCATCCCTGTTCAGTTAAATGATGGGAAGAACTCTGTTCTCGCTCGAGTGTGTGTGAACAACGGTAAGAGCTTCATCAGCGAAGCCATGTTCCGCCAACTCCCAAAAGATCCAGCCATTCCCCCCTTCAAACTGATAGACAAGTGGGAAATGGACCTGGAAGCACCTAATTCCAAACATCTCCTGCCAAGCAGGTGTATGCTCAAAATCTCCATTGGCAACAAGAGCATTGTCCATAATTGTTGGGTCGTGCGAGACGTCCCTGCCGCCTTTTACTTAGGCAGTGACATTCTCAATCGCTTTGCCATTAGTTTGGACCTAATAAACTTCAAAGCTTGGTCCCGATTAGCGGATAATCCCATGGGCTTTGATGATCCAGAAAAAGCATTTAGGTCAGCTCAATTGCTACCTTATGCAGTTGAAATTCAGGTTAAAGAGGAAGTCACCATCCCAGAAAGGACCCGACAATTCTCCCTGGAAGTGAAAGTTAAAAGGGGACAAGAGTTGAAAAACCCTGATGCTTACATACATCTAAATGCTTCTCTCCAACAGCAAGGGTTGGGGGTAAACCCAACTCCATTAGTCAACCTAGAACATGACACCATTCCAATAGAGGTGGATAACAGCGACTTAAAGAGTATTACTCTAGCCGCAGGCACCATTATTGGAATGGCGGTTGATGACCGACATTTTTCCATGGATTTAGGTAACGAACTGTTAGGACCAATCCCCAAGGACTGTTTTGACAGTGACAGTGATGACAATACAACACCCGACAGGATTTTTACCCGGCATGGGGGGAACTTCCTGGTGTACACTTCCTGCCCCTATGATAAGGAAGATGTGACTTGTGATTTCAGGAGGGATGAGGTGATTTTCCAGGTCCATGAGGGCTGCCTTTCCCACCTGAAGCCTCCAGTCCAAATCAGCACTCTGACCAGGGACTTCTCCACCCAGCTGGAGGAGGCCGCTGAAATAGCCAAACCAGAAGTCTTTCCAGGCTTCAGGCAGATGGTGGAAGAGAGAGTCAACCTAGCTGATGCCTGTGTGACTCTGGAACAAAAGCAAAAGTTGAAACAAGTTTTCTTGGATTTCCAAGATCTCTTTGCGGTAGACTCATATGACTGTGGTCGCACTGACATCCACACAACAACAATCCCCACGGACCCTGGCATGACTCCTGTGTTTGTGAAGCAATATCGCTTGCCTCTCGCATCAATGGAGTCCCTTACTGAAATAATTAAGAACCTTGAGTCCAGGGGAATAATCCGTCCAGTCCACAGCACCTTCAATAATCCGGTGCTGGGGATATTGAAGCCAAACGGCCAGTGGAGACTCTGCGCCGACCTCAGGGAGCTCAACAAACGGGTCCATACTTCCCGATGGCCTCTGCCCTACATTGACCAAGGGCTGGCCCAGATCCAAGGGTCACAGGTATTCACTGCAATAGACCTGACCAATGGATACTGGACCGTGCCTGTCAGCAGGGAGGACCAATACAAACTGGCTTTTACCTTTGGGGGCCAGCAGTACACATGGACCCGGACTCCCTTCGGATACCTCAACTCCGGCAATGAATTCAACATTTTTCTACACAAGGCCATGCCTGACTTGGGTGCAAGGGGTAACTTGGCTTATGTAGATGATGTCCTCATCAAAAGTTCATCTGTGGAGGAACACATAGCGGAGATCCGTTATGTTCTGACACAGTTGAGGGCCGCCGGAGCAAAACTTTCCTTTCAGAAAGCACAGTGGTGTAGAACCCGTGTTAATTTCTTGGGGCATGAGATTACTCCTCAGGGCCTCTGTCCCCAGGAAAAGAAAGTGGAAGCACTTCAGAAACTGAAAGACCCCACAACTCTGCGGGAACTAAGGAGCCTCCTTGGACTGACTAATTACAGCAGAAAGTTCATTGAGGGCTACGCAGAGATCACCAGACCCCTGATTCATCTCCTGAAGGGGGGGGTCAAGTGGGAATGGGGTCCAGAACAATCCGAGGCAGTAAGACAACTCAAAAGAAGCCTCTCACAAGCGCCTTGCCTAGCTTACCCTGTCAGAAACAAGGAGTTCTTCCTGGAGACGGGGTTCTCTGATACGTGCTTGACGGCAGTATTATACCAAAAGCATGACAAGGTCAATAAAGTAATCTCCTATGCGAGCAAAACTTTATCCTCTGTGGAGGAAAAATTCAACGATTGTGAGAAGGCACTCCTGGCAACGGTGTGGGCATTGAAGAATTACCGCCCATTTATCCAGGGGGAACACATCATAGTGGAGACTCCACACCAGCCTCTGCAATATCTCCAAAGTGACAGAATCCGGGCCGGAAATGTGAGTAATTCCCGAATTACTTCCTGGATTCTGTCAATGCAAGGCTTTCCTGTGGAGGTCAGATATGGCCAAAACAAGAAGAGTCCACTCGCGCAAGGTCTGGCTGACTTGCATGATTGTGCCAGAGAAAACTGTCTCGAGGACGAAAGTCTAAAAATCAAGGACAACATGGAGGCATACCTTAATTCCCCACACAAGGTCTTTGAAGAAGACAAGTGTGAGGGAATGCCCACTGTCTATGTGGATGGATGCTCTTACCATGTTGACAACAACGGGGAGAAAGAACTGGTGGCCGGCGTAGGGAATGCATGGGTGAATGAGTCCCCAGAACCCTCCGCTGGATACAAAATTGGTCCCCGAAGTAGTCAGGTGGCAGAATTGATGGCTGTGCATCAGGCCATCCTCACTGCTGTCCAACATCAACTCCACGAACTGGTCATAATCACAGATTCGGATTATGTACGGAACGGGTTCGTGGAGCACCTGGTTAATTGGAAAACCAGAGGCATGTTATGTGCTAACAACAAACCCTTGAAACATGGGAAGTTGATCCAAAACATTGATGATCTGGTCACATCGAATGAGATGACCATCTATTGGAAAAAGATCAAGGGTCATTCCAAAGTAGAGGGACCAGACAAAACTGGAAATGACTTAGCTGATCAGCTGGCCAAAACCGGGGCCATCCAAGGGGATCTAATTGAGATTGAGTCCCTGTTGGGGGAAATCCAGGTCACTGCTATCACTAGGTCCCAGACAAATGCTCACAACGACCTTTCAATTGCACAATGGAGTAAGGAGACCCCTGATGCTGATTTGATTACCGCTCAGAAGGGGGATCCAATTATTGGTAAATTTTACCAGCACCTTGAGGACCCTGAGAACTTTCCCCTGACGGATACCGATTACATTGGGAAAGAGGACCTAAGAGTGTTGATGAAATGTCCAAAAATGTTCCGAATCCAAGACGGTTTGCTGGTAAGGAAATCCAAAGCTGGCCACGATCAGTGGGTGGTTCCTACCTCATTCCGAAGCCTGATGTTAAGTCACGCCCATGATGCGGCCACCGCCGGTCATAGGGGGTTTCACACAACATTGGAAATCTTAAGAGAGGTTGCATACTGGCCACACATGGGCCAGGACCTCAACCAATATTTGAAGGGTTGTCTTGTGTGTGCACAATTTCAGCCGACATCCCTCACACACCGGGCGCCTTTACAAAAGAGGGGAATGACACAGCCATGGTCAGATTTACAAATCGACTTTGTAGGCCCTGTGATTCGCTCGGCTAGGGGGAATAAGTACATGTTGACTGTGACATGCTTGTTTACCAAGTGGGTGGAATGTCTCCCAGCCCCAAACTGCAAGGCAGAAACGGCAGCTGCCTTGATGATTAACCACATTTTTTCCCGTTTTGGTCTACCTCAAAGGATTGAGTCAGACAGAGGTAGCCACTTCACCAGTGAGGTAATGACAAAGATGTGGGAGATACTGGGGGTCAAGAGAAAGCTGCATATTGCTTACCGGCCAGCTTCTTCTGGGGCAGTAGAGAGATATAACCGGACAATTGTGAGCATATTAAAGAAGTTTGTGGCAGATTCTGGGCCAAGTTGGGATATCCGATTACCTCTGGTCCTAATGGCTATCAGATCTACCCCTTCATCTGCAACCAAAATGTCACCATTTGAGTTGATGACTGGGCGCAAGATGGTGCTTCCTCAGCATCTGCTCTACAGGACCCAAGAGCAGACACTGATAAATGCCTCCACTACTCATGAGTATGTAGAGAATTTAAGGAAACACCTCCAACATGCTTTTGCTTATGCTCAGCGGAATCTAGAAAGATCGGCTGATAGCATGAAGACCCATTATGACCTGAAAACTTCCAGGAAGGAATATCAGGTGGGAGACCGGGTCTATCTATACAACTTCCAAAGGAACCAGGCCAAGCAGCGCAAATTTTTGCCTACATGGAAGGGACCCTTTGAGATCATCGACAAGATCTCCCCTGTGGCCTACAAAATCCACATCCCCAAAGGTCCTTTGGCAGCGGTGGAAGACAAGTGGGTCCACATAAACCAGTTGAAATGTTGCCATCCCAGGCACACTCTGCAACAACTGGAGGAACCCTCTGGAATCCTAGCGGGTACTGTCTCAGACTAATTCAGTTCCAATCATAAAACATACCACATCTAGTCTCTAAAATATTGTGATTTGCATGAAACTGTCTCTTAGTTATACTGTTTTTTTATCAAAATAAGAATGTAATGTTTCGTTATGATGAAATGCATATGCCGCCCCACTATCTCAACAGTGGTGGAAAGACGTCTATGAGTAGGTATTGCCGCTCTTCCTTTGTCGTCCTAGGAGAAAGAAAACCGGGAGACGGGCCAAGGAGGACGATCCGGAGACCGGGAGCAGAGACGCAACGGGCCCGGGGTACCGCCCAATCTTCCCATCAGGACCGGCGAGGAGAACTGATCGATCTGACCGGATGGAGGAAAAGATGCTGAACTGTGCCATCTATTGGAAGAAGATGAGGAAACATCCCAGATCTTGCGAGTCCCATCAGTGAAACCGAATGGCCATCGCAAGAGGGGGGCTTGTGGGATGTATTTACCCATGCATCCGAGCCCTACCTCAAAACTGTGCAGTACTGACATGAAAACATCATGATGGCCAGAGCTTCCCAGAAAATGCACAGGGAAATGCAGGAAGAATAGGCTGCCACCCATTTTTGCCGATGTTATGGGCACGGAAGGACGCTGCCTAAAACCACCATTGGACTACCCGCACAGTAGTCTGAAACCATTGGGAATGGCAATGCTGATTGCCAAATGCAACCTAGAATTGTGGGGAATTCATTTCTTAAATCCCAAAAATGGGTGCAGTACCAGTACTCACCACTATCCAAAAGCCGGCGTTTTAAAACCACTCTGTTTCTCTGAAGGCAAGCCAAAGTGCCTATTTCAAACACTGCAATATGTGCAAAATATTCACTGAACACCAGCAGACATTTGGTAGAATGGAGTTTTGTGTGCCTACAAAATCTGGGAAATGAAGAGCCCAGAAAAATGCTTATAACAAGACTGGCTGCGCTGTGGATTTCAGCAGTTTAAGTTGCCTTGGACTGAAAGACACTACAAATCTAAATGTTTAAATTGACTGAGTGACCTACTTTTGAGTGTCACATAGGTTGCAATTGTTTAAATGTCATAGTTTTGCACTTAGAATCAGCATTCTAGCTGCATGTGTAAAATTGCAAGTTAATTTAAAAAGCAACAAATAACATGACAGTAGCTGAAAGTCTGGCTTAAGGAACTTGATTCTGCCTGGCAACTACCCCCATCAGCAGTGAAACTTGAGTCACCACTGTGTTCCCAGGCCAACCTTCCTTTTGCTGCCCCCACTAAGGATATGCCATCTATCTGATAATTGAATTACCTGTGCTCTGCAAGAGAGTGAACAAAGCCCTCTTCACTCAGGCAAAGGTTTTTATTACGCAGTCGTAAAATGTAGCTTCCTCTTGGCAGGAGCTGGGAGGAGCACTGCCTGTGAGAGCAAGCTGGCTTGGCAGAAACTGGAAAGACTGGTTTCTATACCATGTGACCTGGGAAACCACACCCCTTTGGAGCCAGAACATAACTTTAAAAAGATGAATAACTCATAGAGCGGACATGTGAAAATTTTATAAATGATACCATAATTCTTGTGATTTTTCTGCCCACATTTTAAGAGGTTTTTCGACCCAGTGGCATGTTCAGGGGGGTTTTAGCGGAAAAATGGATATTACTCTAACTGTATGCATGTTAAAAATCTGAAACTTCTTCAGTTAATGTCCATACTCCCTGCACACATGTATGTAAAGTTGGGTCAATGTCAGAAATTGCAAAATCAGTTAAAAAGTGAAATATGTGCCATTTCTGAATGCAAGCTCCCAGGAAGAGCAGAGTTTGAACAGGGGATACCTCCTGTAATGCATGATGGGTGCATATGATTAAAACAATATGTACCTCTGCAAATATGTATTTGTTTCAAATCTAGATTTGTGTGTAAGTTGACAGGAGGAGTGGACTTTCTGCAGGCTGTAAAATGACATCACTCTGACTCACAGTTCATTCCCCAATCAAATAAGAAATGGAAGTTTGACCAATTAGAAGCTGAGAGAGAGGTAGGGTCAGTGATGCTAGAACACACCCACATTCTAAACACATAAAAGCAGACAGACAGGACAGATAGAGACTTTCCAAATCCATCTGCAGCGGGACGCTCTGCCGGAAAAATCCATACTTTACCTCCATCAACCACCAGAGAGCCAAACTAGAGACTTCAATCTATCCAGAACTAAGAGACCAGACCAGAGAGAAAGCAGTGCTGTACCCAGAGAGACCCAGACCAGCAGAGAGAGCTGACCCAGATCACTGTGAAGTGCAGAGGCCAGACCAGACCAGACCAGAGTCCAGTTTAAAACCCTGACCAGATCCGTGACGAGGCCCATTTCACTCAAGAATATAGTGTGAGTACCTAGAAAACTGTGCAGAACCAATCTCTTAGTTAAAATAATATAATTCAATCTATTTAATCTAAGTAGAACTGCCTCCTAACTGTCACCTGTCATTTCTAGTTGCAAGCTGCACTTGTCATTTTGAGCTTTTGAAATTTGCAAACCCAAAAACGACCTTTATTAAATCGCTCATATCTCCGCGACCGTTTGGGCTAGAGACTTGCAGTAACTTTCCTCTGATAGCTTAGAATCGTAGCTTTGTATCGCACCAAGAACCGCATTCCTACCCCTTATAGTTTTACCGCAATCGCGGAACACGCATCCGCGAATTTTACCGCGATTTGCACATTTCTTCACGTGTAAAAAGCTGCTGCTGCTTGCCTTCCATTTGCCAGAAATTCGTTTAACCTGCTAACTATCCCTGCATCATTGCTAGTGTGAGCCTGGACTAATATTAACTAGATACCACTCACCCTGAACCTCTGAAAGGGAATTAAAAAGCATTTCCAGCATATTTCTCATCCATTGCTAGCACATATCAAAGCATTTGGGCCTGTGTTTTCAAAACTCCTATCTGTGTTTTAAATTTCTGTTGTCTAAGCTTGCTGGATTGAACTGAATCACATTTGATTGCATTTCCGAGAACTGTGTGTTTCCTTCCATTTCCTTGCCTTGCATCAAGGGGGGGGGAGGGGATTGCCAGAGAAAAGTGATTACCTTGTTTGTTGAAATCATATTGAGTATTTTCTGTATTGCATTTTCATTCAACGTTACATCCATTTGAACTCTATAAAGCATTTTCTACCACATTATACTTTGGTTCCTATTTACCAGTGTGCTACCTTATCCATTTCCTGTCAACTCATTAGTGATTATAAGAAGTGTGCTAGTGCCAGATTCTCCGTTGTTGATCTTTATCATATCAGATTAAGTGTGCTATTCAATTATTAATTTATTATAAAGTGTGATCTATATATCTCTTGTTTAAATTATCAAATAAACCTTTTAAACTTGCAAAACAGAACTACTTCTTGGCTCAGTGGGGTCAGGGGGATTCCAAGAGAGGGGTGTTATATAGGGGTAGTCATCCAGAACGCATGAACTGGACCTAAAGATATATCAATAAGGGTTTTCCCTCAGTATTATAGACTAGGCGTTGATTTAGCTGTAGTGTTGAATTGAATCCTCTTACAGCTTTACATAGAACAACAAGAAAAGTGAATTAATTTCATGAATCAAGTAGCAGAGAAAAATATACAGAACAATTTACCATGAAACCGACAGTAATATAAACGTGTGCAGAGCTGGACAGTGAACACAATCAGCCATTGACTGTCAGGCAGGTGACTGGAGTAGGTGGGATTTTAAGGAAGTGCGGAAGGAGGAGTAAGAGGTGATGGAGCGGAGAGGGAGAGGGAGAAGGTTCCAGTGAAGTGAAGCAAGAAGTTGGAAGGAACAGAAACGGGATTGTGCACAAGGGGCGGGCAGGACAGTAAGTAGGAAGTGATCAGCAGAGCAGAGAGAACGAGAGGGAGAATAGAAGGATAGGAGGGAAGCGAGGTAAAGTGGCGTGGAAAGTAAGGAAGGGACGCATTTTGCGTATGTTGTATAGGTGGAAGCGACATGCCTGGGAGGTAAGTGAGATGTGGTGAGTGAAGGAGAGGTTAGAGTCGAGGTGGAGATAGGGAGATGGGAGGGAGGAAAGAGAATGGAAGGAGGAGGAGAAGGAGGAGGGTTTTAGCAGGAAAGAATAGAACTTCAGTTTTCTCAGTGTTCAGGGTAAGAAAGTGGGAGGATTTGATGGCAGTGAGGCAGGATGAGAGTTTAAGATGGATGTCAGGGGTGAAAGATGAGAATGAGAGAAAAAGCTGAGTGTCGTCAGCATAGAAGTGATGAGATGCACCAAAGGCAGAGATGATAGGAGCAAGAAGTGAGGTGTACAGAGAGAAAAGAAAAGGGCCAAGTATGGAGCCTTGGGGGACGCCATAGTCGAGAGAGTAGGAGAGGGAGGTGCAGCCCCCCCAAGAAACAGCAAAGGTGTGGTTGGATAGATAGGAGGTGAACCAGTCAAGGACGGAGCCGCTGAAGCCAAAGGAGGAGAGAGAGTCAAGAAGTAAAGAGTAATCTGTGTCAAAGATGGCTAATAGGTCAAGGAGAATAAGGACAGAAGAGTGTTTGGAGTAGCGGGCTGTGAGGAGGGAGTTAAGGACGGCGGTGAGAGCAGTTTCAGTAGCGTGGCGGGGGCGAAACCCTGATTGAGTAGGAGGGAGGAGAGAGAGGTTAGAGACGTAAGCAGAGAGTTGTGAGTAAACAAGGCGTTCAAGGAGCTTGGATTGTAAGGGTAAGAGGGAGATGGAGCGAAAGTTTGAAACCAGGAGAGGGTTTGCTAAGGGCTTTTTCAGAATGGGAATGATGATTGCGTGCTTGAAGGCAGAAGGAAAGGTGGAGGTAGCAAGACAGATGTTGAAAAAGGAGGTAGGGTAAGGTACCAGGAGCGGGTAGACTTTGGGCATGAGAGAGGTGGTAAGGGGATCACCGAGAACAGCGGTTGGGTGAGTTTTGGACAGGAGAAGGGAGACTTCAGAATCAGAGACAGGAGTGAAGTTAGAAATGGTGGAGGAGGGGGTTGCGAGAGATGGAGAGCGGGGAGTATATGAGGGGGATTGTAGAATGTTTTGACGTAGAGAGTGTACTTTCGATGAGAAGAAGTTAGCGAGATCATTAGCTGAGAGAGGTGAGGCAATAGAAGGATCAGGAGTGGGAGGAGAGAGAAGACAAGTCAAGGTTTGGAAGATACGGCGGGGTGAGTAGATTGGGTGTGGAGAAGGTCTGAAAAGTAAGTTTGTTTAGCAGATTAAATGCAGTTGTCATAGAGAGTATGGTAGGAGAAGTAAGTAGCTGGAGAGCTGTGTTTGTGCCAGCGTCTTTCAAGGCGGAGGAGGAGGCGTTACATAGATGAGAGATGTGGAGAGAGTCAGGGTTGGGCGGTTTTGCAGGAAGGGCGGAAGGAGGTGAGAGGGTAGAGTTGGTCAAGACTGGTGGTGAGGGATGAGGAGAGAGTGGGTGTGGCCTCATTCGCAGAGAGAGTGGAAAAATGAGTGATAGGGGGGAGGGAGTTGGTGCAGGTGTCTTAGAAAAGTGAAGAATTAAAGTTATGCAGGTCGCGTCAGGAGAAGGAGTTGGAGGGAGGGGGGAGAGTGACAGGGGGAGAAAGGGAGACAGAGTAAAGAATGGTCGGACAAATAGCTAGGGAGGTCAGATACAGAGAAAGCCGTGAAAGAAGAAACAAAGATTAGGTCTAGAGTGGAGCCAGAAGTGTGAGTGGAAGGAGTAGGGAGAGGGGTGAGTAGGTAGGAGTCGAGTATTGAGAGTAAGGGGGAAGTAAGGTGAGTGGTGGAGGGATGGAGGTTAAAGTCACCAAGCATGATCAGTGCTGTGGGACTAGGTGAGATATGGCCAAGGAGGTGGTCAATGTCATCGTAGAAGGATCCAAGCGGGACAGGTGGACGGTAGATAATGAGAAAGGATATAGAGTGTGGTGAGGTGACGTTTTTGTACATGTATTCGAAGGAGGGAAAGTCTGTAAGAGGTACCAGGCAGGGAGCTGATAAGTACTTTGGGTGATATAGTAGACCAATGCTGCCACCACGTCCGGTGGTGCAGGGAACACGGGCGAATGAAGAGGAGGAGGAAGTGAGAGATGCAGGAACTGTAGTATTGTGGGGGGTCCACTTTTAAGTAATGCAGAGGAAGTGAAGGTTTAGATGTAGAAATAGGTCCAAAACAGCATCGGTCTTGTTGCATAGAGATCTTGCGTTCCTTAAGGCAAGGTCAATGATGTTGGAAGGGTCAACAAGTTGGGAATAGATGAGGTTGTGGTGTCGAGTTAGGGTGGTAGGGCGGTGGACCATCTGGGGGTTGGGGGTGAGGGACTGTTGAGTGTGTAGTAGACAACATAACTGGAAATTGAATCTATTCCCAGATCTATTTCACTCTCTCTGGTGGTGTGTGGATATGGAGATGTATGAACATGTGTGAAAAGGTGAGTGGGTGTATGCATGGTGTATGAGCAGCAGCATGTGTGAGCTCATGCAAGGGTATGCGTATTTGAAGCACACATGGTGTCATGTGTTGTGCATGTGGAGATTAATGTGGGTGCATTACACCTCTGTACATAACCACACAAACAAAAACTCACATTCACACCTATGAATGCAGAGACACCTGCACTTGCGAGCATTTAACTGCAAGCATGCTCCTATGCGTTTGTGTTCTCACCTTTGCACACACAACTCCATGTGTGCATTCACACATGCGTGCATCTCCACACCTCGGCAGAGTCCACTCCATATGCACAGTCACATGTGCATGTTTATATACTTTGCGTGGGCACCTCTGTGTGCTCTCCCGTCCCATTTGCATGCTCATACCCTGGGCATGGGTACTTGCTCGTACGTGCACTCAACTGAGTGCATATCTGTTCCTGCGCACACACTCTCAAACTTGCACATGCATGCTCACACATGAACCTCCACATGTATGGTCACATAAATGATCATGACCTCAAACCTGTACACATGAACCACAGTGTGTGTAGTCACACACACCCGCACATGCCCTCCTGGTCCCACACCTTTGCATGGTCTCCCATGACTGGGTACAGACATGATAAAAATCAAGCCCAAGTGCAGCTTCTCTCATACACACATTTATACATGAGCTCACACCATTCTGTAGGTGCTCTCACAACAGCAACATACAACTCTAAGTCTTGCACACTAGCATACCTGTTCAGGCGCACATACTTCTACATACACATGCTTTCACATGCATACACACACATCTCAGCACACACACCTACGCAATTGGTCACACATCTGCCAAGGAAATAATACACCTGCATGCACTGTGGGTTGCATTTAAGGCCATAAGCAGAAATCACCTTCACCTAAAACCGCATTTAAACAGTGCCACCAAAACAGCTGTGCTTTTGTCTTTCTGGCACATGTGTGGCAAGCAGTTGAACACTGCTTTGAAAAATGGCCCTGCATTTGCTTCATTTTCGTTTGCATAACTAGAAATTATGCCCTGCCTTCAGAACGGCGCTGCGTCTGTTTTTCTTACAATCTGGAGAACCAAACGTATGCGCAATATCCAAAACAGCTTTGTTTAAGTGATAAATCAAATGAGGGGCAAGGGTTTCTACATTACAGCCCTACACAGCTTTTGTTTCCCTTTGATGTGAACCATCGCGCTCAAATTACTGCAAATGAAAGAAATAGCGTGGCTTTTTCTCTTTTTTGTGTCCAAATCAAAGAAATCCTGTGCAGTATTCCTCTGCGTCCATGAACCAACAGTACATGCAAAACCCCTCCAAAGGACTCATTGAAAGACAATCCTGTGACCGGCAGAACCGCATTTTGAAACTTTAAATGAAAGTCCTGCACACGTGTGAATTTGCTCTTTGGAAAATAAGGAAAAATGTTGTTTAAAAGTCAACGTTGAATGACAGCTTTTGCTTGCACAGACATGTCTGAATATGTGTGGGTGGGGGTTTGGCTACACAATGTACATTATATTTGTCCCCACAAGATTTGGTTACCTTGGAAAAGGCTCAGAAACCAGTAAAATTGTTTTTTGGCCCAGGCACAGAATTCATTTCCAAGTCTTGCCTCCCACAGAAAATTCACACCAATAAGTGAAACAGTCTACAATGGCATGGGAGGTGGCCGAGAGTGTGATGATTCTCTGCTCTACTAGACTAGCAGGCATTACTGGAAGAGGGGACAAAGGAAGCCTGTGTGGCTAGTGTGTGGCCAAGAAGTGCGATTTCCTCCAGCACCCACTCTTAAGGAGGAACTGCCAAACTTCAAAGGGCATCATAATAGTCCTTTGTTGCAAGCTGAGCCCTGAGGAGACAGTTTGCTGTAGGGGTCTGCAGCACCGCCCCCATATGTGACAAATCCTCCCCATTGACATTAAAGGACTTCTTCATTTTAAGACATTTTTCACAGCACCCTGAATAAGTAGTAATTTTGTATTATGTTAGTTTTCCATGTGATTTTTAGACGAAAGTAAAGAGACCAAGGGCATGTTTCTAGCACTTTGTGAACTGAAATGGCTAGGAAAGACGCGTTTCTAGCTGAATTATAAATGGGACAAATAGTAAACTTGGGGGAAAGATGCAAAATGTAATCATGAATATGTGTAATCATAGGCAGAATTTTAACTATTATGCATTTCATGAAATGTGCCAAAATGTGACAAAGGGCAATGCTACCTTGTACAGAGCCGGCGATCAGTTTGCCCAATTCCCTGTGACCCTTTGAATCTGCATATCTACTTCTTATGGCGGTGGCGAGTATGAGTCTGAAGTTTTGATTCATAACTCATTTTTGTTAAAAAGTAGACTTGAGAGACAAAGAAAGGTCGTAAATGCAAACAGAAAAATTACGCTCTTTCCCCTGAACAAATGGGACCAGGGAGAGGAGAGAGGAATGGCAGGCTGTCCTATCCCAGGATAGGCATAATTTCAGAGTACTTCCACCCAGAATGTAAAATAAATGATGTCATTTGGGCTATATAAGAGGGACACAGAGAGACACACGAGATCCAATCTACAACAAGATACACAGATTCCAGATCCAGACACACACAGAAATCCAGGGAGAAAGGAGAGGAGGCAGCTGATCCCATCCAAGAGAGTGCAGAGACCAGACCTTGCCTAGTTGACCCCATCTAGGAGAGCGCAGTGACCAGATCCTTTGGCCTAGCTGTCCAGAGTGACCAGATCCCTTGGCCTAGCTGTCCACAGTTACCAGAGACCTTGCTGGCTTTCCAAAATCCCAAACTCAAGCTTACATTGTAAGTAGCAAATAACCCCAGTCCCAAATTGCATACCCCTCTCTTTTAAATCTTACATCCCATAGAAAATCCCATTCAAAGCCCCAAATTGCCAGTATAATCCATTCACCTTTTCATAGACAAATCTGTATTAGCCTGTGTATGCTAGTGTATTCCTTTCATAAATCTTTCAGTTGTCTGTATAAATCCATTGCATTATTTTCAAGTAAATTAATTAATTCCCTATAAAGAGATTCACGGTGTGAGTTGGTTCAAATTCGATATTAACCACCTTGTGCCAAGTGCCTTTCTTTAATAACTATAGTCATTAAAATATAGCTTCAATAGAATTCATCTCTGAGTAACAAAAACCTAATTTGTATTGTGTGTTCTCCCATGAATTACAGTAAACACCTGTACTGTGTGTTCTCCCATGAATTACGATTTTGCATCTGTCCCATAGAAAAACCCAAACCGTAGACCCATTGAGAACCATCCTTTTCTGTCAGAATCCTATCCGTTATGTGCCTTTGTCCTTCTCCTTGAAACCAATTTCTGATCTTTACAGCAAAGCCCTTTCCGTGGCTGCCTGTCATCACAAGTCCTGTGTAAAAACGAATTTCTATTCTCCCACGTGTTTTTCTTTTGCATTTGTTTTCCTCCCCAAAACCTATTTTCTTACTTTGTGTTCATGTTGCCTGGGTGCCCTGCTTAGTAGTCTGTAAGCTTCCTTATATCCCGAGTGTAGCAACACAAATTTCTTTTCTAGCTGTCCCACCGTGGTTGTAAACTGCTGTGCGAGTAACAAGTAAAATCCGATTATGCCGTTTTGCTCATAAATCGGGTTTTCATTTTGTTTTCTGGCGTCCCATTTTGGGGTGGTGGGCTGAATTCTAAATCCGATTTTTCCCTCTTTATCCTGACTCCTTTCTCTTCCATCGAAAAATAATTAACTTAGCAGATGTTTGGGGGTGAGTATTGCAGGGGGAGTGCTTAACCTCTTAAGTGCCAAGGACGGGTATGCTCGTCCTTTTTGCATAGATTTGCATAATAGCTTTTATTTTTATTGATCAATAAAATTAATAAACATCATATTGATACACACCGGCCTGGTTCCTCGTCCACTGTGACACGGGATGTTTGTGAAGGTTGGGTGCGAGATGGGGTGGAGGCCTACTCAAAACTAATCTGTGGTTTATTAAAGATAAAAAAAAGCATTTTTCTTGTGCGCCACGTTCATTGTCAGGGGAAGGAGTCTCTGGCTGGAGAGTGCCCTGTTATAAAACCGTTACAGCACGCACCCACAAAAACGGTTTATAGTCATAGCATCGAATGCCAAAGCATCGAATGCCTTACCATCTAAAAAAAATCTAAAAAAAAGCATTGAATGCATTTCTTTTTTTTTAATGGGGGAGGGCCCTAACCCCCTTTTTTATCCTTTAATAAGCCAATACAATTAAAGTAAACCCCTTATCTTAAAAAAAAACTGCATTAGGTGCTTCTTTTTAATGCTTTTTTTAGATGGTAAGGTATTCAATGCTTTGGCATTCAATGCTATGACTAGATACCACGAAAACACATGTGCACAAACACTGCCATGCACACACACACATCACGGCATATGCTCACGCACTTGTCTGCGTGCTCTCACACTTGTGCATATGCACCTCTGCATGTGCTGACACAAATGTGAGCATTCACTCGCCTATAAACACACCTGTGTGTCCACTGACAAAGTGCTATGTGGGTTCAGGGCTCTGAATGCATGTACTCACACCGACCCACACATGCATTCACACACCTGCATGTGCACACACCGCAGCACACCTGTGCACATAACTCCACCCCAACACCAGTACATGTGCTCACACACTCCAGTGCGCATGCACACGCGCTCGAGTGCGCATGCACATGCACACACACACACACACACATGCATGGAGAGAGAGAGCAGGAGAAAGAGAGATATACCTAGATAGTAGTGTCATTTTCAGTTATATCGTCAACTATGTAGCACAGTGATACAATGTGGCACTACTGTTTACTTTCAGAGAGGATGTTCCCCAGCTTAACTATGTCAGACTTCTAATTATCAGTCTATTTTCTTGCTGTGTAACAGTGGGAACATGCCATTCTAAAATGGCTCCTTACAAGAGTCAACCTGGGAATAATTTACTTATTGTCTATTGCTTTTCTCTGAGGTGCCTCTGGTGATCACTGAAGCAGACATACTTGGACATCGGATGCAAGAACAAGAAGAAGGAAAAAAAAGACTAGAATGGTGGCTGAAGGATTAAAAGGAAGGACAAAGGGGGTGATGTGGGATGAACAATGAGGAGGACTAGGATGAAGGAAAAGCACAATGGTGAATAGCTACAAACAGCTATTACCAAGGAGCAGGACTAGGATGAGGACTATAGTGGAGGAGAATGACTAGGATGAATAATGCGAGGAAGAAGATGGACTAGGATGAAAGACTGTGACAAAGGAGGAGGGCTATGATGGAGGACTATGACAGAGAAAGACTAGGATGAAGAACGACTGATGAAAAAAGACTGACGAAGGGCTATGGTGATGTTGAAGGACTGCATCATAGAAATCCATAAGAATCCTTCTCTTTTATCAAAGGAGTGGGTGAAAAGACTATTAAAGGAATGGTTCGGTTAGAAAATATTATTGTCCCTATGGTTCAGCCATGTGTTTTTAACCATAATTCGGTCGATCGTACAAACATTTCCTATCCTTACCCGAGTTTTCGTCTCTTGAACTCAAGCGAAATCAGGCAGCAGGGTGCGGCCATCTTGTGATAATCTTATCACTTGCTGCATCGCCCTGGGTGACCTGCGTTTGTGGTACTAAATCATATCCCCCGCCCCTGAGCCTGACATCACTAGACGCGTACCGCCCATTTCACAACGCCAAAGCACGTCTCGTGTCAACATTCTCTGCGCCTCAGCTAATGACGTGTCGCCATGGAAATGGCAGGAAGCCTCTTTCCTCGATAAGTATAAACAGAGCGTTTCACAACACACAACAGCAGATTTTCTTTTCCATTCCTCTCGCTGTATTTCTTTGAGTATTCTGTGACTCGTTTCTGTGCTCTGGTCAGCTACCTTCGTTGCTTGTGTGAACAGATACCAGTACCACCGCTATAAATTATTTTCATTTGTTTACCACACAATGGCAACAATAATGCCCTACCTGTACGAGCCTGAGTATTCCGAGGAGGAATTACTGGAAAGAGCAAGCTGTGTAAACGATGGGGCTTTGAACGACAGTTGGGCGGACGTTTCAACAGATGAAGAGCCTGGGCCTAGTCGCATGGACAGTGTTTCCACCTGGTGTACCTGCAATCGGTGCGCGCTAATGCCAACCGAGGAGAACTGCTGCTGACAAGAAAACTCTGGATGCTTGTCCTACATATCGCAAGGTGATCGACAGCCGCAATGCGTTACTGAGCTGCCAGACTTCACGGCAGCCTGCCTCACACGGTCGATGTTGAGGCTTTTGATGGTGATTATGCACAAATTTCGCGACAACAGTTCGCCCTCGTAATCCAAGTAATGAGTAAGTATAGTCTGGTTGTGATGTCAGTTAGGCCACTACTATTTTGTGGTTGTCCCCTATATTCTCATAACTTCAATATATCATTGTCATATCAGTTTAGTCTTGCAATTCTCTAGTAATAGTCGCATCAAAAGTCGTTCAATATTGTGCAGTGTCTAGTTAGCATTTGTCCTGGCAAAAATGCCATTGCATACAAGAATTGTCATTGACAACTAAGGTTTAATACACTTATCTTGGTCATTTAAAAACAGTTTGTATCTTTCTCTTTCACAGGTGGTACCGGCTAGTGGTCTATCGTTCGTACACATGGTGGCTTCATGGGAGGCTTGGACACCGCGTTCGACGAGAAATACCCGCTTGTGTCGTTGGTGCCATTAGACAATCTTTCCCCAGTGACAGCGGTCAGTACAGGGGATTTTTCCTCGCTGAGCTGCAACCAGAACTTTAAAATGTGTAGTATTTTTGTGCCATCAAAATAAGAAACCAAATAAAACACAACATATTTTTTATCAATGGTTGTTTCAGTTTTTAAGTGAATCAAGTGCGTTTCCATTCAGCAGTGTTTTCCGGTGCCTTGTCTGCACACCTCCCGGCCCATCCATCCCACCCCGCACTATCAAAGACAGTTCGCACTAGTGGATGGGCGCTGCCATGGGGTGCTGTCAGGGGCGCGAACGGCCAAGGTGCCAAACAACATGTACACTTCAAAAGCTTTTGTACGCCCAGGGGTCATTGTTCACATGGCCTCCACAAACCCTGTGTCTCCAGGCAGGCTCCCCTGAAGCAGACCGTGCCCCTGCAATCCACATAAGTGTGTCTCCATTCAGCAGTGTTCCGGTGCCTTGTCTGCACGCCTCCCGGCCCATCCATCCCACCCCCCACTATCAAAGGCAGTTTGCACCAGTGGATGTACGCTGCCATGGGGTGCTGTCAGGGGTGCGAACGCCCAAGGTGCCAAACAATATGTACAGTTCAAAAGCTATCGTACGCGCAGGGGTCATTGTTCACATGGCCTCCACAGACCCCGTGTCTCCAGGGAGGCTCCCCTGAAGCAGACCGTGCCCCTGCAATCCACATAAGTGTGTCTCCATTCAGCAGTGTTCCGGTGCCTTGTCTGCACGCCTCCCGGCCCATCCATCCCACCCCCCACTATCAAAGGCAGTTCGCACCAGTGGATGTGCGCTGCCATGGGGTGCTGTCAGGGGCACGAACGGCCAAGGTGCCAAACACCATGTACACTTCAAAAGTTATCGTACGCCCAGGGGTCATTGTTCACATGGCCTCCACAGTCCCCGTGTCTCCAGGCAGGCTCGCCTGAAGCAGACCGTGCCCCTGCAATCCACATAAGTGTGTCTCCATTCAGCAGTGTTCCAGTGCCTTGTCTGCACGCCTCCCGGCCCATCCATCCCACCCCCCACTATCAAAGGCAGTTCACACCAGTGGATGTGCGCTGCCATGGGGTGCAGTCAGGGGCGCGAACGGCCAAGGTGCCAAACAACATGTACACTTCAAAAGCTATCTTACGCCCAGGGGTCATTGTTCACACGGCCTCCTCAGACCTCCAGGCAGGCTCCACTTGAAGCAGAACGCTCCCCTGCAATACACATAATACCACGACATATACACGTCATTCATTCACAAACACACTCCTTTTTGTTATTCTTTATAAACCACTTGATATTTACCATGAGAACATCTTTGAGCACTGCAATTCAACTCGTGAGCGTGCTACTCTGTGACAGCTTCGAGTGAACTTGTCAGTGTGCTACCTGTGAACATCTCCCTGTTCTCCTGCCACTAATTACGCTGCTTGCTGAATCCAACTGTTTGTTGGTCAAGGTAAGGGCATGTATCCTAATCATGTCTTCTTCATTTGTAAATTTATATCTATTCCGAAGTAACGTACTCAGTAGTGCTATGTTAATTTGTATCATTGCTATTGACTTGAGTTTCTTTTGTTATGTTATCGATATATATCATTTTTTATCAGTGTCAATTGGCATCGTATTGCATCCTTCGTGGACCGTGACTATAGTATAAGCATGTTTCCTTTTCGTGCACGATAGAACATTCAAGGGACGAGTAACATGTTCTGATTTTCAACACATCAATTAATCATTTGTGAAATTTATCCCATAATACAGCCGCACACGTTGCACTGGTTTTGCTGTGGTGCCTAAAAGAAAGCATGCAATGAACAATGTATGGTCCAATTAATTCTTTCTCACATGTTTATGCAAAATAATTTTCTAATAATGTTGACCTTTATTTTGCAGAATTTACAACAATGCCTGCATGTTATATTTTCGGTTGCCCTTCGAAGACCCATGACAAATCCGAAGGCATTACAATGCAGGTATTCCCTAAAACTGTTGATCGAATAAGAGAATGGGTCAGACATTGCGGGTATCCACCCAAAGAGCTTGAAAGTAGAGTCAAACAAGTCTTGGAGGACAAGAGGGGTCATCGATACCGCATCTGCAGCCTGCACTTCAACCCAGATTTGTACGACACATACTTGTACACAAAGAGGAATCAACTGAGAACAACTCGAAAATTGCTCCCAAACGCTATGCCGACTTTATTCGTGAAAATGCCGCCACCGGTGCGTCACACTTCCGGATTTAGCTTTACGCCTGTATTTTCGGTGTAAATGTCACTTATAATACTTTCCATATTTATGTGATTGAATAGCTGTTGAAATAATTACTATTTTGCTAAACATCAGTCCTTGTTTTTTAGAACCCACATAGAAAAATTATTTATGGGGACAGATAACTATGCTATATTATGCATTTTCATAAGCATCATTTTCTCATATTCAGTCTCCTTACATGCCACTTTTTAATGTTGCAATTTCTAAATCGAATAATACTTTCCCTTTACAACTCCATGACTATCCACCGAATATTCAACATCCATGTCTTGCCTGGAGTCATCAACCACTTCTAGCGCGTATCAGGTAATCTTACCTAGCTATTCTGTTCCAGGCTGGTTTTATGCATGGTATTCTAGATAATGTGATCATATTTTCGCAACGTATCATTGCTTTACACAATGTTTATCGTAGTTTGATATTGATATGTACCTTTGTCGTCTTTCCAAATTGTGTGTCCAGTTTCCAATATTTTCATCCTTACTAATGCAAGTACTGTGTTTCAGGGAGATGCTGAAGCGTCCACTACAATTACAACATCCCTCTTAGTAGATCCGGTGCCAGTGGTATGGGACTTCACAGTTCAATTGGACGTGATAATCTGATCATATTTACATATCGTGTAATTGTTTTACACAATGTTTCATTCCTACTTTACTATTGATATGTACCTTTGTCGTCTTTCCAAATTGTGTGTCCAGTTTCCAATATTTTCGTCCTTCCTAATGCAAGCACTGTGTTTCAGGGAGATGGTCCAGCGTCCTCTACAATTACATTATCCCTTGTAGTTGTTCCGGAACCAGACCTTGCAGTTGATCCGGAGCCAGAGGTATGCGTACTGACAGTACCATCTAATGAAAGAAAGTCGGTCTAATTATATGTGTAATGCAAATTACTTATTTTAAATGGATACTATTTTTTGTAGGGATTCAAAGAAAAGAAATAAAAATAAGGTTAGTTATAAACACTTTCAGGGTAATCCATAGAAATTCGCACATAAGTGGCGTACACGGCTGGCGCACAGTGTCGCCGTGCGATACACTGCGCCAGCCGCGTGCGAAAAATTCCTTTTCATCGCACAGCAAATTCATGGATTTTAGCCTCCGAAATCAGCCGTGGCGCAGAGTGGCGCAGCGGCCCTGCAGCAGCGCCAGTTACGCCCCCAACAACGCCCTCGCGCAAGGAAAAGCCTTCAAAATTCCCAAATCATCGCAAAGGGCTGTGCTAACCTTGGACCAGTTCACAGGGCTGCCAAACAGCAAACGCCAAGCGGGGAACGTGTATTTCAGTGGTTCTCGGGAAGTTTCACACGCGATTGTCCTGGGTACGTGTACATCAGGGGTGCGTGGGAAGTAACACACGCGATTCCATCAGGGCACGTGTATTCCAGGGGTGCGCTGGAAGTATCACATGCAAAAACAGCAGGGTACGTGCATTTCAGGGGTGCGCGGGAAGTATCACACGCGATTCCATCAGGGTACGTGTATTCCAGGGGTGCGCGGGAAGTATCACACGCAAAAGCAGAAGGGTACTTGTATTTCAGGGGTGCGCAGGAAGTATCACATGCGATTCTATCATGGTACGTGTATTCCAGGAGTGCGCGGGGAGCACCACACGTGAATTGCACATGTGGGTCCTCCCAGGTGTACCCTCTACACCCTCCATGGCCCCTGCAGGCGGCCCACACCACAGGGGCCTACCCTGCACATGTCCCGCAGGCAGCCCATCCACCATGCCCATGCCCCCCAGCCAAACCACATGTCACCTTGAACTACTGCCCACCAACACATGTCCCCCTGCACCCCCAGCCCCCAGCATCCAGGGGCACCCTCCACCAGGCCCCCACTCATGTCCAACTCATGTCTCCCAGCACCCCCACCCCCAGCAGTGCAGGGCACCTTCAACCAGGCCCCCACACATGTCTCCCAGCACCCCCACCCCCCAGCATCCAGGGGTACCCTCCACCAGGCCCCCACTCATGTCTCCAAGCACCCCCACCCCCCAGCAGTCAGGGGCACCCTCCACCAGGCCCCCACTCATGTCTCCCATCACCCCCAACCCCCAGCATCCAGGGGCACCCTCCACCAGGCCCCCACACATGTCTCCCAGCACCCCCACCCCCCAGAAGTGCAGGGCACCCTCCACCAGGCCCCCACTCATGTCTCCCATCAACCCCACCCCCCAGCATCCAGGGGCACCCTCCACCAGGCCCCCACACATGTCTCCCAGCACCCCCACCCCCAGCAGTGCAGGGCACCCTCCACTAGGCCCCCACTCATGTCCAACTCATGTCACCCACCACCCCCCAGCAGTGCAGGGCACCCTCCACCAGGCCCCCACTCATGTCTCCCATCACCCCCACCCCCCAGCATCCAGGGGCACCCTCCACCAGGCCCCCACACATGTCCCCCTGCACCCCCGCCCCCCAGCAGTGCAGGGCACCCTCCACCAGGCCCCCACTCATGTCTCCCAGCACCCCCACCCCCCAGCAGTGCAGGGCACCCTCCACCGGGCCCCCACACATGTCCCCCTGCACCCCCATCCCCCAGCATCCAGGGGCACCCTCCACCAGGCCCCCACACATGTCTCCCAGCACCCCCACCCCCCAGCAGTGCAGGGCACCCTCCACCAGGCCCCCACTCATGTCTCCCATCACCCCCACCCCCCAGCATCCAGGGGCACCCTCCACCAGGCCCCTACTCATGTCTCCCATCATCCCCACCCCCCAGCATCCAGGGGCACCCTCCACCAGGCCCCCACTCATGTCTCCCATCACCCCCACCCCCCAGCATCCAGGGGCCCCCTCCACAGGCCCCCACTCATGTCTCCCAGCACCCCCAACCCCCAGCAGTGCAGGGCACCCTCCACCAGGCCACCACTCATGTCCAACTCATGTCTCCCAGCACCCCCACTCCCCAGCAGTGCAGGGCACCCTCCACCAGGCCCCCACTCATGTCTCCCAGCACCCCCACCCCCCAGCAGTGCAGGGCACCCTCCACCAGGCCCCCACTCATGTCCAACTCATGTCTCCCAGCACCCCCACCCCCCAGCAGTGCAGGGCACCCTCCACCAGGCCCCCACTCATGTCTCCCAGCACCCCCACCCCCCAGCAGTGCAGGGCACCCTCCACCAGGCCCCCACTCATGTCCCCCTGCGCCCCCACCCACCAGCATCCAGGGGCACCCTCCACCAGGCCCCCACTCATGTCCCCCAGCCAACATGTCATCACAATCTAGATCCCTCACCCTTATGGTCAGCCTCCAAATGCCAAACACCCACCCGAGTATTGCATCCACCCACTTAGAAATGGCAATAACATGATAGAACCCCATTTGCAAGTTTGGAAATGAACACATGTCCCTCACATACACCCAATGGGTGTCAGTGAATGTCAAAACCCATATCATGATATGCATGAAACCAATGAGATGATACTACACATTGAAGTTTGAAGAAAAAATATGTATTAAAAGCAACATAAATTGAATAAAAAATAAACAAACAATAATGGAAATTTAAAAAAAATAAACCAGCATGTCTGTGAAATAATGCAAAACCACAAATCATAATCCAAAGGAAAGGTGTCCAAAGTCACAGTCCACAAAAGTAAATCCAATGGAAAATTAAAATCGAAAACCATTGCTCCATGGGTAAATCATAAAAAAAGGAAAACCCAACAGTCAACTATATACAGATAAACAATCCAGGGTCCATGATCCCAATCTAATAACACTACCTAAAAAAAAAACTATATACAAAAATGTGGCCCATTGTCCAAAAGGTTAAAATAAAATGCGAAACCTAACACAAACTACAGAACTATTTACAAGGGCAGCGGGCTAGTCCGACGGCTCACTTCGGGATGTTTCGGGCCAGGGCATCATCGAACTCCTGCTCAATGTCCCGGAGGCAGTCCTCCTCCATGGCCCCGAGGGTCCACAGGGCCGTCAACATGTTCACCCCCAACTCCCTGCGGATTGCCTCGAGGCACTCGGCCCGCCTCTTCCGCCCGCTGCCGCTCCGCATCTATGGCGTGGCCCAACCGCTGCCACACGGAAGACACTTCCTGTCCTGGGTCCTCCTGCCCTCCGGCCGATGCCTGCCCCTCCGATGTCAAAGGCCCCTGCCTCTGCCCGTGCACTGCCTCCTGCTGTCTGCACATCCTCCGCTGGCTGGGGTGCAGTTGTTGATGTGGCCACCCCTGCTGGACGTCCGACTCCCGACTGTGGCAGGGATGCCTCCTCCACCAGCCTGGCCGCACCGTCAGAGGCAGCTCCACAGGGCACCCAGGTGACTAATGGGTGGGAAGATGGCACAGAGGATGACTGGCGCATAGGGGGTTCAGTTGAGGAGGGGGTCTGAGCAAGCCCCATCAACGGAGGAATCCGGCCTGGGTGACCTGTCCCAGTAGGCCGACGCGGTCAACGAGCCATTCGAGATGACGTGCAGTCTCCTCATGAAAAGACTGCAGGTCACCTCGCATGGCCCGTTGACGCAACGCCACACCAGTCAGGACAGGCTCAAACCGGACCCGGATAGCCACGTCCGCAGGCAGAGGAAGGCCAGTTGTTGTGAGCTCATCCCCTGCCTGAAAACGGGTCTGGACGTAGGCATCCCTGCTGGTGCAAGATGATGCACTGACAGGATCAGGGACAGGATTGCACACAGGCACCTCCGCGGCGACCTGTGTTGCCTCCTGTCCCTCGTCCTGCACTGCACCACTAGCACCAGTGGAATCCCCACCGCCAGACCCTGTCTTTGTTGCTTTGACGGCCTCCTCCTCCACCAAACCCCCCACCAACCTGGATGACTCCATGGCATCTTCCCCCGTTGGGCCCTGTGGGCTCCCAGCTGCCCCTTCTGCTGCCGAGGAGTCCAACTCCGACCTCCGCCTCTTGGACCTCCCCCCGACAGCTGCGGCCTGGGACACGGCACCGGACTCCTCACTCCCCGACGAGATCACAACCTGGGAGGGGAGCCGGGCCTTGTGTCTCCGGCTGGCGGTGCGATCCCCGCCGCTGTGCTCCACAGCACCTTCTCCGCCCTCTTCATCAGTTGACGCTGCAGACAGGGAGAAATAAAACACAGGCATCAGGGCACTGTACAATGGACACATACACACATGACAGTTGCACATGAGTGGCATTGGCAAACCTCAGACATGGCATCACAATCGGCAACACACATGTCATTTCAACTTGCACACATGAGCCATACCACAGCCATATCGCAACTGCCAACACCATCCATACACATACAACACCATGAGCAGGCAAAGGTGAGCCAGACATCACATGCAACACAGGGAGTGCACTACACATGCACGCACACCACCACACTTGCATGCATGTGTACACCTCAGCCAACTGTTGCAGTGTTCAGATGGGCATCCATGTCACATCTGCCAATCAGGCTTCCACATCCCGCTGTCACATGCATCCATGTTGTATCACTGTTGCACCCTTGTCAAATACACACACATGCACATGTACACAGTGCTGATACATGCAGCTGAAAACAACATGCATGCGTGACATCACGAACATGCCTACTTACATACACATTCATCCAAACATGTGTGCCCACACAACTACATTTGGCATGCAAGCCTACACACACAAGCACCATCCATGTCTCACACATGACAGCCCTCGCATGTGTTAGCCTCACGGCCCTGTACACCCCCACCCATACTCGGCCCCATACAAACAGATGTGCAACCTGCACACTACTGGCACATCACCACACGCACAGCTTACAATCATGATGCATGTACACTTACCGCTAAACTCCAGACGGGTCTGCCTCTCAAGGACCTGGACATGGAGCGCTGGGGATATGCATTCCAGGACCCTCATCTGATCTTCCGACAAGTGGCCCCGGCGCCCCTTAGCATCCGCTGCCTTCAAGAGGCGCCGGGCCTTGTTGAGGGTCCTGGACCTGAAGTCCTCCCAGCGCTTCTTGACATGTTGGAAGTCGCGGACTGCCACCCCCTCCGCGTTGATGGCAGTCACAATGTCCGTCCAGATCCGAGTCCGTCCTTCTTATCGGCGCGCACACTTCTGAAGAGGGCATCATACTGCCCCAGGACTTGCTCCACCAGGACACCAACTTCGGTGGCAGTGAAGCTGGTGCCCCTCTGCCTCTCTGGCCGGGGGTTGTCAGTGGTGCCAGATGTTGCAGTGCCCGACACAACCCCAGAGGCAGGAGTGGGTGGGCAACTGGGTCCTGGGGCTGGGCTGTGGAGCGATGGAATCCCAGTCGGGAGTCTTCGGTTCCAGCAGGGGTGGTCACAGCAACAGCACCCCTGGCTGAGGTGCAGGCAGCAAATGGCAGGGTACGTGGGCAGCAGGCAGTCAGGCAGCAGCATATGGCAGGTGGGAGCGTGCTTGGGGGCCTGGGGGGCAGTAAATCGGCTTTCTGGGCAGGAGCATGGTCTTCCGTGTGCTTACGCGTGGCCAGCTTGATACGGAGTGATTTGGCACGTGAAAATCCTGCACGTCTGCGTGTAATTCGAGGAAAGGCCCTTAGCGCGGAAGCGCGTCTGCACGCATACGCGATTTCATTGGCCCAAAGGCCCCCATGCGCATCTATGACGCCACGCGTATGGCCGTAGAGAATGGCACGTGTAAAAGAAAAGATACACGTCCGAGTGTCAAAGCGTGTAATTGGGGGAAATGGCCTCATCGCGTATGCGCGTCTGTGATGTGTGTATAAAAGGTACGTGTAGAACGCCATTTCCTTGTACGTGCTTTTCATGGAGAGCGAGTGGGTGAAATCTGTTCTTCTTGTCGGTTCACACGCGATTTACTTCACAGCATTTCAAGCTCATACTCCCTGTTACCTCTGACAGCTTTTTCTCTTTTCCTCTTTTTCCTGGGCCTGTTTCCTCAAACAGCGTTCCCTTCTACTGTTGTCCTGTCTCCTCAGACAGCGTACAATTCTTCTTTTGGCGGGGGTGTTGCCAACATGCACACGCGCATATTTTTCACGCTTTTGTTCCTGGCAGACAGTGAGTCGCGCACGTATTTAACATCTGTGCTTGCCCCGTGTGTCGCATACCCCTTCAGAGGTCATTCTAGGCTGCGTGTGACACGCATACGTTCATTCTTGTGTTTCTGGGTTCCACAGCGTAGTGCAGGTTTATTTTTCCACACACGTGGACTAGGAGCGGTTGCGTGCATCTTACTTCCCTTTTTTGGGGTGCCTGTGCGTTCCGTGACCCGTCATCTTTCCCCAGGGGTGACATACAGCCTTGCTAGAGCACTAGGGTACGATTACCATCTGGTACCCAACCCCTTTGACCCCCAATTGCCCAGGACAATAGTTCACAGCAACTCCCATATGCACAATAACATCAGTGCCATGGATGGGAGGCGAGCAAGCCGTAAGGATGGCAAAGGAGGCCGAGCCCCAAGTGGTGGCCGTGGTGGATCCAGTAGGGGACGTGGCCGTGACTTGCAGGGTGGAGGAGCAGTCAGGGATACGCATGCCCCCCCCCCGGTTGAGGGTAACGTGGCTGACACCATCCATGCTCAGCCCTTGTTGGACCAGCCCACTGTGGAACCAGACCTGGCACAGGGTGACTCCATGGCTGACTTCCAGGTCAGCAGGTCTAGGCCACGTGCGCCAGTGCACGTTGGTGTCATCAGGCCACGTGGATCAGGGGCAGCTAGGTCATCTGCTGCCCCGCGTAGGCAGGCTGGGGAGGCTGCAGGGGCAGCTGCGGTTCCATCCACCCCACCTCTCACACACCCAGCCAGGACAGTGTCGGTCCAAGTCCATCCTGCTGACATTCCCCCTGACACCATCACACTTGAGCTAATTCCTGCACCAACTCCAATGCTGAGTGTGCAATCCCACACTCCTAGTACAGAGTCCACCGGGGCTCCTGCCCCTAGTGTCCAGAGCGGCGTAGGACACTCAGGATCCCCACCACCTTCCAAGCGGAAGAGGAAGAGTGCTCGTCCAGTAGAGGCTGATGCCCCAGACACGGCTACACAGTCCAGCCCGTCAAGGAACCCCAGCTTCAATGAGGCCGAACTGAATGCACTTGTAGACTATGTGTCCGCACATGACCGCGAAATGGTGATTGTTGCAGGATCCAAGACCACACCTGCACAACGTCTGGCACACTGGCAGACCATCGCGGACATCATAAGTGCCCTTGGAATTGTGAGGCGCACAGCTAATGAATGCTACAAGCGCTGGAATGACCTGAAGCACAGGGCAAAGAATAAGCTGGCCTCAAGTCATGCCGCTACTCTAGTGACTGGAGGTGGGTCTCCAGCAGAGGACATAGAACTCACTCCACATGAGCATGTTGCTGGGACCTACGTCACGGAGGAACAGATCCAAGGCGTGGGAGAACTGGCAGATTACGAGGCATTGTCCGGTGAGTGCACATGCATATGTGTGTCGTCCATGTGCATGGTGTGTGTGAGCACTTCTGTTTGGGTGCCAGGTGAAGGTGTGTGTGCCTGAGTCACCCATGTGCCTCATCCAATACATTCTGCGCACCAGCATTTGGGTATAGCAGTATCCCTTCTGCCAACATTAGACATCTAGCCCAACACCACGCCAGTTGCCCTTGAAGCGTCATCTTGCCACAACATTGTTGCTTATTTTCCTCAGTCAGATTGTTTGCATACCACCACTTTTACTAGGCATTTCTCAGTCCTATTGTCACATGTCTGACATGGCTATGGTACAGTGGACTGGCTTTGTTTCCTTGACATGATTTGTTTAGACATGTCCCTGTGCTATAGGACCATTTTGGACTGGCAGCTCCAGGTTAAACATTTGAACCATTTCAATGAAAAAATCAATTTCATGAGCAAACTAGACTGAATGTACAATTGGTACCCTCCTCTCCCTCTTCACTTTATGGCTAGGGTACATGCCGTCTGGGTGATGGCATGTGTATTTGACCTGCCAATCACAGGCCAATGTGTGATGCCACTGCTAGGCAGCATGCAGCAAATGTGTTCATCTTCCATCTTGGTGTCATCAATGTGTGCCATCTGCCTCCCCTTCACACGCAGTGACGGTGCATGCATGGGAGGGTTTTAGTCATGTGGGACATGTGTCAATCAAGGCTTCTCAGCCCTAATTGTGTGCCATAGTGCTAATGCCTGTTTCCGTTGGTTTTCTTTTATGTCTTTGCAGGGGATGACGCACTTGATACTGCTGGGGTTGTGGAGATGGTGCAGACCCAGGAGGGGTCTCAGGCCCGACCGACCACCAGTGAGGGACGTGGTGTGGTGGTGGGTGAGAACCCACAACTGCTGCAGGTCGTGCTCTCAAGGGGTGTCTCTGGCTGCACCCCCCCCGAGTTGTATTCAGGTGTCGATTCGGATGATGAGACCTATGTGCCGTCGCAGGTGAGTGTTCCTGGGAGGGATTTTGTTCTGTCCGACCCACCTGCACCAGGGTTAGAACCCTCAATGGAGATGTCAGTGTTGGCAGGTACGCCTTTGGCGGTTACGGATGCAGGGTCACACTCCACAACATCTGATCCTGTTCCTGGGCCAGCAGATCATAGGCGGAATGCAGTCCTGCAGCCTCAGGCAGTTCCGGCACAGCAAGGTGCAGTTTGCCTTGCCCCAGACAGGTGTGGTGCCCGCCGACGTGGTGGCCGTACGCCACCTGGCAATACCGCATGGGAGCAATCCATATACGGTATGGCAACCCAACAGGCAGCATCATCAGAGATGATGGCTCAGGCCATGGATAGGGTGGCCACTTCCATTGTCCCCCCCGAAAGGCTGATGGAGCGACTACAGCAGGCAACAGACTCCATCTGCCAGTCACACAGGGAGGACATGTTGGCGTCCGACAGGGACAGGCGGGCGGCACTGGCGACTCTGCGGAAAGCCATTTCCATAGAGTCCCAGGGCCACAGGGAAGCCCTGAGGGTGGAACTCCTTCACCTCAGGACGACTCTTGTTGAGCTTGAGGCTTCAACAAACAGAAGGACAGAACAGCAGCTGGAGCGTCTCACACGTACGCTCTCAGCTGAGATGCAGGCAACTAGGGCGGAGGTCCGGGCATCCTGTGAGTTGTTGCATGGGGACCTATGCACAATTATCCTCCAGAACAAGACCTTCCACACCCGCATGCTTGCTGCCATGGAGGACCAGACTAGGGCTTTGCGTGGGCTGCCTCCCATAGTGCCACCACCTCCTGATGCAGCTGCAGAGGGTGAGGAGAGCGACAGCAGTGATTCTCTCACAATAGGGTAGCCGTGCAGGCCATGAGCCCATGGAGGTGTTTTTTTTGCAAGATCCACACAGGTGGGTTTTGGTGTGCACCCTGTCCTTGGACCTCCTGGGCGGCCTCCCTCACTCCCCCGGGCCCATTAATGGCCATTTTTGATTATTTTCTTTTTTTTAATTTTTGTTTTTTGGACAGTGTGTTGCCTTGTGTGGCTCCTGTGGGCATATGCTGTATTGTGGCTGGGCACATGCAGTCTTGTCATGAATTTGGTTCAGATGCTTGGGTTTGTGTGACACACACCCCTCCTGCTTCCTGTTTCCATGGGCTTGCAAAGGGTGTGCCCGAGTGACATTGACGTACATGGTGACGTTGGACTCCCATTTGATGTGTGGGCAGTCTGTAGTCAATACTGTGTATACATTCATAGTGCATATTGTTGTTGTATTGTACACTGCATGGTGTATTGATATGTGCCTCTGCATCCATCTCATCCTCCTAATATGCAGGTCCATTTCTCATGTCTTCACAAGGCGGTCTACCTTGGAACTGGAGTCCATGTTGTAAGCAGTTCACCTACACTCTTGCGTGGCGCTAACACTGTATACTTGGAAGTGTTCGAAGTGCTGGCATTATCAGGTAGTGAGGCTACCAATTTAAGTCTGTAATGTCATGTTTAATGTAGGTTGGAGGTTGTGTAGGTGATTGGTATTCTTGGTAAGTATTTGGTAATGTGTGTTGTAGGTCCTGAATTACTGTGAGCATTTCATGTGTGGCCAGTTTCCATTAGGGACACTGTAGTTGGTGACACTTGGGGCATGTTGTGGGGATTCATTTGTTTGCTCTCACATTGCATGACATGCCATGGTGTGTTGTGTGGCCGTACCGGGGAGGGGTTGGGTGACATGGCACTGTTTTCATGTAGTATTTTGCAAGTGGGTATTCATTTCTGCAGCATGGAAGTGTGTCTTTTGATGACACTGCATTGGTGGTGTTTGTGTAGGTAGGGATGGACACATTGTGACACTTCCACATGAACAATCTCAGGCTGCTATGGTTCTGACAGTTGACTGTCCCTTTGTTCGAGATAATTGTCAGGTCGAGTCATCATTTCTTATCAGATGGTATGTGCCAGGGCTGTGTGCACTCCACAGGGGTGTGATTTCTATGTGAAGTAATTAGCCACCAGCTGCGTGCGGGCTGCCTCACCCCGTGCCCTTTCCCCTCCCATGTGCAGCGGGCGTGCATGTGGTTGGGGATGTGGGGGCACCACCATGTCCACAGCCAGGCCCCGGCGTGTTGCAACATTGTGCAGGACACATGTTGCCACTATGATCCTGCACACTACGGGGGGCGCATATAACAGCTGCCCGCTAGAACGGTCAAGGGAGCGAAAGCGTGACTTGAGCACTCCGAATGTGCGCTCCCCTATGCCCCTGGTTGCAATATGGGCTGTGTTGTATCTTACCTCGGGAGGCGTGATGGGGTTCTGAATTGGCGTCATCATGTGGGTGCTCAGAGGGTAGGCACTGTCCCCTGGTGAGGAGGTGATGGGTATCATTAGTGGGGTAGTGACATAACTCTGCATCTGACATGCATGCATGTGCAGTGGCATTCATACTCACCAAGCAGCCATGTATCGCCATGCCGCCCAGCTTCTAGGTCCCGCCTTAGGGTAGACATTCGGTAAATGAAGCTGTCGTGGGTGGACCCTGGATAGTTGGCATATACTGAGGTGATGATTCCCTTGGCATTACATACTACCTGCACGTTGATGGAATGCCAGTGCTTGCGGTTCCTATAGATGTGCTCAGATGCCCTGGGGGGACGTAGTGCCACATGGGTGCAGTCAATGGCACCTAGCACTTTGGGGAATTGTGCCACACCGTAGAAATCCAGGACAGCAGCCTGCCTTTCTGCAGGTGTCCTGGGCAGGTATATGTGCCTGCGGACTGATGGGCGTGCAGTGATGATGTTCAAGACCTGGTGTAGGCAGCGTGACTGCGTGGCCTGTGACACACCACCCACTATGGCACTTGTCCGCTCAAATGATCCAGTGGCCAAGAAGTGCAGTACATTAAGGACCTTCTCCAGGGGGCTGAGTGCTTGCAAGCACAGGGTGGGTGAGGTGAGGTCATCCTCCTACTCACTGACCAGGTCCAGTATTATGTGTGGTGGAAACCTGTACCTCCCATACACCTGGTCATCAGGCATCCCAAAAAGGCTGGTTCTGGGAGTGAAAATTCGGGCCCTCACTATCCTCCTCCTCCTCCTTTGGTAACCCACGGCCACTGCTGCTAGGGACGGTATATTCATCCTGGTGTCTGAGCTTGTTTGTTGCTTGCGCGCACTTTTATGCTGCGCGGGTCGACGTACGCCTGCTTCATGCTGGCGTACGTGTTTCAGGATTGGACCATTTATTTTTTGGCGCGTTGTAGGCGACCGTGTGAATCTTCCCGCCCTCCTCAGGAATACACGTAACACGCTCTCCCAGGCCCAGTCGCGAGTAAATATTCCCGCCCACCCCTGGAATACACGTACCCCACTCTCACAGGCCCAGTCGCGTGTGGAACTTCACGCAAACACCGAAATACACGTACCCTGCAAAATCACGTGTGAAACTTCACACGCACCCCGAAATGCACGTAACCAGGGCAACCGCGTGTGGAACTTCCCGCGAACCCCGTAATACACGTAGCCTGCTGGTATTGCGTGTGGAAGTTCACGCAGACCCATAATACACGTACCCTGATGGTATCGCATGTGAGACTACCCGCGCACCCCAGGAATACACGTACCCAGGCAAATCGCACGGCTGGGGTGTGGGGGTGATGGGAGACATGAGTGGGGGCCTGGTGGAGGGTGCCCCTGGATGCTGGGGAGTGGGGGTGCTGGGAGACATGAGTGGGGGCCTGGTGGAGGGTGCCCCTGACTGGTGGGGGGTGGGGGTGCAGGGAGACATGAGTGGGGGCCTGGTGGAGGGTTCCCCTGGATGCTGGGGGGTGGGGGTGCAGGGGGATGTGAGTGGGGGCCTGGTGGAGGGTGCCCTGCACTGCTGGGGGGTGGGGGTGCAGGGGGACATGAGTGGGGGCCTGGTGGAGGGTGCCCTGCACTGCTGGGGGGTGAGGGTGCAGGGAGACATGAGTGGGGGCCTGGTGGAGGGTGCCCCATAGTGCTGGGGGGTGGGGGTGCTGGGAGACATGAGTGGGGGCCTGGTGGAGGGTGCCCCTGACTGGTGGGGGTGGGGGTGCTGGGAGACATGAGTGTGGGGCTGGTGCAGGGTGCCCCTGACTGGTGGGGGGTGGGGGTGCAGGGAGACATGAGTGGGGGCCTGTTGGAGGGTGCCCCACAGTGCTGGGGGTGGGGGTGCTGGGAGACATGTGCTGGACATGAGTGGGGGCCTGGTGGAGGGTGCCCTGCACTGCTGGGGGGTGGGGGTGGTGGGAGACATGAGTTTGACATGAGTGGGGGCCTGGTGGAGGGTGCCCTGCACTGCTGGGGGGTGGTGGTGCAGGGACACATGAGTTGGACATGAGTGGGGGCCTGGTGGAGGGTACCCTGCACTGCTGGGGGGTGGGGGTGATGGGAGACATGAGTTGGACATGAGTGGGGGCCTGGTGGAGGGTGCCCTGCACTGCTGGGGGGTGGGGGTGGTGGGAGACATGAGTTGGACATGAGTGGGGGCCTGGTGGAGGGTGCCCTGCACTGCTGGGGGGTGGTGGTGCTGGGACACATGAGTTGGACATGAGTGGGGGCCTGGTGGAGGGTGCCCTGCACTGCTGGGGGGTGGGGGTGATGGGAGACATGAGTGGGGGCCTGGTGGAGGGTGCCCCTGGATGCTGGGGGGTGAGGGTGCTGGGAGACATGAGTGGGGGCCTGGTGGAGGGTGCCCCTGGATGCTGGTGGGTGGGGGTGCAGGGGGACATGAGTGGGAGCCTGGTGGAGGGTGCCCCACAGTGCTGGGGGGTGGGGGTGATGGGAGACATGAGTTGGACATGAGTGGGGGCCTGGTGGAGGGTGCCCCTGGATGCTGGGGGGGAGGGGGTGCAGGGGGACATGAGTTGGACATGAGTGGGGGCCTGGTGGAGGATGCCCTGCACTGCTGGAGGGTGGGGGTGCTGGGAGACATGAGTGGGGGCCTGGTGGAGGGTGCCCCTGGATGCTGGGGGGTGGGGGTGATGGGAGACATGAGTGGGGGCCTGGCAGAGGGTGCCCCTGGATGCTGGGGGGTGGGGGTGATGGGAGACATGAGTGGGGGCCTGGTGGAGGGTGCCCCTGGATGCTGGGGGGTGGGGGTGCTGGGAGACATGAGTTGGACAAGAGTGGGGGCCTGGTGGAGGGTGCCCTGCACTGCTGGGGGGGCGGGGGTGCTGGGAGACATGAGTTGGACATGAGTGGGGGCCTGGTGGAGGGTGCCCTACACTACTGGGGGGTGGGGTGATGGGAGACATGAGTGGGGGCCTGGTGGAGGGTGCCCCTGGATGCTGGGGGGTGGGGGTGGTGGGAGACATGAGTGGGGGCCTGGTGGAGGGTACCCCTGGATGCTGGGGGGTGGGGGTGCAGGGGGACATGAGTGGGGGCCTGGTGGAGGGTGCCCCACAGTGTTGGGGGTGGTGGTGATGGGAGACATGAATTGGACATGAGTGGGGGCCTGGTGGAGGCTGCCCCTTGATGCTGGGGGGTGGGGGTGCAGGGGGACATGAGTTGGACATGAGTGGGGGCCTGGTGGAGGGTGCCCTGCACTGCTGGGGGGTGGGGGTGCTGGGAGACATGAGTGGGGGCCTTGTGGAGGGTGCCCTGCACTGCTGGGGGGTGGGGGTGATGGGAGACATGAGTGGGGGCCTGGTGGAGGGTGCCCCTGGATGCTGGGAGGTGGGAGTGCAGGGGGACATGAGTGGGGGCCTGCTGGAGGGTGCCCCTGGATGCTGGGGGGTGGGGGTGGAGGGGGACATGAGTGGGGGCCTGTTGGAGGGTGCCCTGCACTGCTGGGGGTGGGGGTGCAGGGGGACATGAGTGGGTGCCTGGTGGAGGGTGCCCCTGACTGGTGGGGGATGGGGGTGCAGGGAGACATGAGTGGGGGCCTGGTGGAGGGTGCCCCACAGTGCTGGGGGGTGGGGGTGCTGGGAGACATGAGTGGGGGCCTGGTGGAGGGTGCCCCTGACTGCTGGGGGGTGGGGGTGCTGGGAGAGAGGAGTGGGGGCCTGGTGGAGGGTGCCCGTGACTGGTGGGGGGTGGGGGTGCTGGAAACATGTGTGGGGGCCTGGTGGAGGATGCCCTGCACTGCTGGGGGTGGGGGTGATGGGAGACATGAGTGGGGGCCTGGTGGAAGGTGCCCCTGGATGCTGGGTTGTGGGGGTGCAGGGGGACATGAGTGGGGGCCTGGTGGAGGGTGCCCCTGGATGCTGGTGGGTGGGGGTGCAGGGGGACATGAGTGGGGGCCTGGCGGAGGGTGCCCCACAGTGCTGGGGGGTGGGGGTGATGGGAGACATGAGTTGGACATGAGTGGGGGCCTGGTGGAGGGTGCCCTGCACTGCTGGGGGTGGGGTTGCTGGGAGACATGAGTTGGACATGAGTGGGGGCCTGGTGGAGGGTGCCCTGCACTGCTGGGGGGTTGGGGGTGATGGGAGACAGGAGTGGGGGCCTGGTGGAGGGGGCCCCTGGATGTTGGGGGGTGGGGGTGCTGGGAGACATGAGTGGGGGCCTGGTGGAGGGTGCCCCTGGATGCTGGTGGGTGGGGGTGCAGGGGGACATGAGTGGGGGCCTGGTGGAGGGTGCCCCACAGTGATGGGGGGGGGGGGTGATGGGAGACATGAGTTGGACATGAGTGGAGGCCTGGTGGAGGGTGCCCCTGGATGCTGGGGGGTGGGGGTGCATGGGGACATGAGTTGGACATGAGTGGGGGCCTGGTGGAGGGTGCCCTGCACTGCTGGGGGGTGGGGGTGCTGGGAGACATGAGTGTGGGCCTGGTGGAGGGTGCCCCTGGATGCTGGGGGGTGAGGGTGCAGGGGGACATGAGTGGGGGCCTGGTGGAGGGTGCCCCTGGATGCTGGGGGGTGGGGGTGCAGGGGTACATGAGTGGGGGCCTGGTGGAGGGTGCCCTGCACTGCTGGGGGGTGGGGGTGCAGGGGGACATGAGTGGGGGCCTGGTGGAGGGGGCCCTGCACTGCTGGGGGGTGGGGGTGCAGGGGGACATGAGTGGGGGCCTGGTGGAGTGTGCCCCTGACTGGTGGGGAGTGGGGGTGCAGGGAGACATGAGTGGGGGCCTGGTGGAGGGTGCCCCTGGATGCTGGGGGGTGGGGGTGCTGGGAGACATGAGTGGGGGCCTGGTGGAGGGTGCCCCTGACTGGTGGGGGGTGGGGGTGCTGGGAGACATGAGTGGGGGGCTGGTGGAGGGTGCCCCTGACTGGTGGGGGGTGGGGGTGCAGGGAGACATGAGTGGGGCCTGGTGGAGGGTGCCCCACAGTGCTGGGGGGTGGGGGTGCTGGGAAACATTTGTTGGTGATCAGCAGTGCAAGGTGACATGTGGGTTGGCTGCGGGGCATGGCCATGGTGGATGGGTTGCCTATGGGACATGATCAGGGGTGCAGGGTAGTCCCCTGTGGTGTGGGCTGCCTGCAGGGGCCGTGGAGGGTGTAGAGGGAACACTGGGAGGACCCACACGGCCAAATCACGTGTAGCATTCCCCGGCACCACCGGAATACACGTACCCTGCTGAAATCGCGTGTGAATCTTCCCGCGCACCTCGGAATACACGTACCCTGCTGAAATCGCGTGAGGGACTTCTCGAGCACCCCGAAGTACACGTACCCAGGCCAATCGCGTGTGGAACTTCCTGCGCATCCCGAAACACACGTACCCAGGCCAATCGCGTGTGGAACTTCCCGCGCATCCCGAAACACATGCACCCAGGCCAATCACGTGTGGAACTTCCCGCGCACCCCCTAACACACGTACCCAGGCTAATCGCGTGTGGAACTTCCCGCGCACCCCGAAGTACACGTACCCAGGCCAGTCGCGTGTGGAACTTCCCGCACACCCAGAAACACACGCACACGCTATTTTTCACACAGCGGGTGTCCGTGTTTGTCGGTACCCCTTTGCACCTCATTTGTCCTACAGGGCCACTGTATGGACCATTCATCATGGCTGTATATGGGTGCTTTTTCTTAGCGCACATTTTGGCGCACATTTATTTCAGGCGCAGGGACGCTACCACCTGCTTTTTTGTGGCGTACTTGTTTGGCCCTGTGCGCGTCTTTCACCGTGCGCTGGTTTGCCCTATTCGATTCCATGAATACGGGTTGTAGGCGAACGTGTGGGCGTTCCGCGCACTTGCCTCCTGTACTTCCCCCGTGACGCCCATATTTTCACAAGTTGTTCCCCATTCCGAGTGTTACGCCCTGTGTTCCGCCTACTTTTGTGATGTGCGCCGCGCTATGTGTGATTTCGCAGTGGCCGTGGCGCACGCTGTTGGATGACCTGTGCGCCGGCGTGCGCGACGCACTTTTTCAGCGCATATCCAATGTTTTTCTCGCGCACGGACTTCCATGAATCGATGTGCGCTGGTTTCCCTGCGATTTTCGCCCATGCACTGCGATTTTCGCACTTTTACTGCGATTCGCACGTTTTGGCACCACTGCGTGGGAATTTTCGGCGCACATTAATTCCATGAATCGACCCATTTATATGGTTGGCAATTGTTTTGTGCTGAGGCCTTCATTATAGGTTTTTTTTAATGTAAATTGTACAACACTGTATGTTGGATTTTCATTGAACATCCCTTTTCCTATCTGTCCTGTAGTTGCCCAATGGAGTACGGACTATGCAGACACAGACAGCGATACAAATGACAGATGCTGCTTGCCAAACTGTTTTCACCATGGAGGAATTATTAATTGAGGCGCGGCGTGTTCACACTCGAGATGCCTATGTCCCATGGCCAGAAAATTAATTTATTATGACCGGCGAATCCAGCAAAGTGTTTTTGGACCATTGCTACAATGTGCCTGCTCCGCCAGATGAATGCGAAAGTGAATTTATAGAAGATAGTTTTACATTCCTCGATGAGCACTTGACACAATCGAAACCTGCCAAAAAAATGCCGCCCCAAAAACAGTCCATATTGATGTTTTCTCCTATCCATGGTCAAGTAACAGATGTTGAAATGACAGAGACTGAAGCATCAACACTATTGACCGACGAAACAGACAAAGATATCAACTATAGTATGTCCAGTTTGGCTGATATGTCCACAACGGTTCAGTCCAAAACAACAGTGTTGCCGGATGACAGTCTAATAAAAGAGGCCAAATACATAGTATTCGACAGCAGCTTGATGGAGATTATAAAGATGCTGAAATGTGTGCATTCAGTGAGAGGGGAAGTATTGTCATGATTCCTGCCCCTCATGTACCCAGACCTCCAAGATGTCAGGCTGGAGCCAGGCCACAATCACCTACATGGCCCGCAAGGGCCTCCCCGTCCCTCCAAAAACCCACTTGGAGTCAGACTTGGCGCTTGTGGCACCAGACTCACTCACTCCCATAGGATAACATTGGGGATTGGACTTGTAGTGCTTTGATGGGGACAAGATGGATGCCCCCACATATTTCGGTTCCCAGAACTGCATGTGCAGTCTAGTCTTTTGGGTGTGGTTCAGCCCAGAGACTCCTGGGATACCCAGAGCCTATTTAAGCCACGCCCAGGCTGAGAAACATGCTTTGTGTTTTCTGTACCTGCAGCGTGACACTCACTGTGTTTGGATCGGTCTCCAGTAGGCCTGCATCTCTCTTCTGCGTTCAGCTCCTGCAAGAACAAGAACACTGTTAGGAACAGCCTTACCTTGCGGCGCTTCTGCCCATCATTCATCGCTTCTTCTGTTCTGCGGGCATCTTCGGCGGTGTCATTCCCATCCCGGCACCCCGCTTCCTAAGGAAAAGGCAAAAGAACAGAAAAAAGGCATTAGTAAGCATTCAGCAAATCTTTGCTTATTTTTAAAGACTGTACGAGCTTCAAACGCTTACCTGAATCCCAGCCGCTCTGGGGGAACTCTGTCTCCAGAACTTCTCATCCATCTGCAAGAGGGAAAATACACTCGAGGTTAGAGTGGAAACATCTAGAGGCGCCACATACCGCGCTTACTCACCGCATTTCTTCTTCATAACCTGCATCTACGCTGAAAACGTCTCAGCACCTAAAAGACACAGAAAAAGAACTCAGTTCAATACAAATATGAAAGGGTTGCATTGCGCATCGCGCTTCACTCACCTTCACCGCTACTCATCTCAGCAGCACGTCGCCATCCCCGGACGCCGGCCATCATCTAAGGAAGGAAAGGAACAAAGTTAGAGAACTGTTCAAAAGACTCATTACACTTACCTGTCGGACTCTTGCCAGTGAAGTAACTAGGCAGCAACGAGCCCGCATCGATCAACGCGCCCCTGCGCTGAAAGCAGGACAGAGAGCACACTTTCCAAGAAAACAAGGTGAGCTGTGGAACAAAGGGAAGGGTTGGACCTCGGGGAAGAAGGGGTTCAAGCACACAGAGGCAATAGGGAGTTAAACTCTACCAATCCTGTGTTTCAGGCCCAGTCTCCAGTCAAGTAAACTCCAGGGAAGGGTTTGAGGTCGTAAGAGGTCAGAACAGGCTGAGGGACGTCCCCGTGGATACCAGGTGAGCGTTACAGAACACAAAGCCTCACATCAAAATCCACCTGGCGTCATGGAAACGTCAGAAACCGACCAGTTAGCCCACATGTTGGGGCAGCTATGTTTCGAAGTACATGCAGCCAGGCAGGAGACCAACAACCTGAGGAGAGAGCTGATAGTAGCCAAAGAACGCACTGATGATTTAAGCCGGCAATGCACCATTGCCGGAAAGCGTGCTCTTGATGCCAGCACCATCAGCCCATCCCGTTCAGATAACCCTTCCCCTCCCAAACGATTTACAGGGATCCCAAGAGGTTTGCAACATTCATGAACCAGTGCCGCCTGCGTTTCCTTTGTAGACCAGGGGCCTTTCCGAATGACCAATCACGGGTCGCTTTTGTGCTATCCTACCTGAGTGGTAGCGCCGCGGACTGGTCTGTACCCTTTGTGGCCCAAGACGATCCTTTGCTGCAGGACTTCAGGGGCTTTCAGCAGGAGATGGAAAAGCTGTTCGCCCGTCGTACTCATGCGCAGGCATTAGACAACAAACTTCTGTCCCTACGCCAAGGGAATCAAGACCTATTAACATACATAGCCACGTTCAATAGACTCGTAGTTGAAGCAGAATGGCCAGTGGAGAAAAGAACCACGTTATTTCATAAGGGGTTGCGGGGGGAGCTCAAGGATGTTCTTGCACAAGTTGTGAACCCCTCAAAAGACTGCTCAGAATTCATTGACCTTGTTGTTCAACTGGATCATAGGTTGCAGGACCGAAGAGCAGATCGAACCAGACTGAACCCTCGCCCTATGTATGTGCGTACCAAGGACAATATTGCCCGCACAACGGAAGGTTCAAGAGGATCAATGCAAATCGGGGGGGTCAGATCCCCCTTGACTAAAGCGGAAAGGGATAAAAGGAGACAGCAGCAGTTATGTCTGTACTGTGGAAGGTCAGGTCATTTCCTTAAAGAGTGCCCTGTGAAGCCACCGAGGAGGACGGTAGGGGCCACGGACAAGGAAGATACCATCAAGGAATTGGAAAACTCCCCAACCCGGCAAATGACGGTACAGAAATAGCTTCTGGTCCAGTATCCCAATGCACTGCAGCTTTAACCCTTCTTTGCCAGGATGGAAACCAAGAATCTATCGTTTTCGACCTCATTATGGCACCACAGTTCCCGTTGGTTTTGGGAATGCCATGGCTGGTAGCTCACAATCCTCGAATCGATTGGTGAGCAAAAGAATTGGCCTTTCCCGAGACTTGCGCCCACACATGTTATCACCAAGAGAAACAACCAATAGACACCAGAACCTCCACGCTTGTGACTGTGGCAATTGACACCCTACCAAGTGAATACCAGGACTTTCAAGATGTCTTTCAGAAAGAACAGGCTAATACCCTGCCACTGCATAGACCATACGATTGCCAAATCGACCTGATACCCGGTGCACAAATCCCTTGTGGGCGAATTTACGCACTCACGGAACCAGAAAACCAGCACCTGAAGGCCTATCTTGACCAATACCTAGCCAACGGGTTCATCCGTCCCTCGAAGTCTCCAGCAGCCAGTCCTCTATTCTTCATACCAAAAAAGGAGGGGGACTTGAGAACGTGCATCAACTATCGTGCACTGAACCAGATTACCGTAAAAAAACGCTTTCCCCTGCCACTGATCCCTGAATTGCTTGATCAAGTCAAAGATGCCCAAATCTACACAAAACTAGGCATGAGGGGGGCATATCACCTTGTTCGCGTAAAACAGGAGGACAAATGGAAAACCCTTTTTGCACCAAATACGGCTTGTACGAATATCAAGTAATGCCCTTTGGCATTTGCAACGCACCTGCAGTATTTCAATACTTCATGAACAATGTCCTACGGGAATTGATTGATGTCTGTGCTCTAGTGTACATCTACGATATTCTAGTATATTCCGCATCAAAGCAGGACCACGTTAAACACGTCCGATCCGTATTGGAGAAACTCCGTCAACACCAGCTCTACGCCAAGCTCGAAAAGTGCTCATTCCACGTCTCCCAGGTGGAATTCCTGGGTTTTATTCTCAACCCGAATGGAATCCGAATGGATGTACACAAGGTAGATGCTATCCTGAACTGGCCATCCCCAAATTCATTCAAGGGGGTTCAAAGTATGCTGGGTTTTGCAAACTTCTACCGCCGGTTCATCCCAGGATTTTCGCAAATTGTGCATCTCATCACGTCATTGCAAAGGAAAAGCAACAAAAAGTTCCAGTGGACAACAGAAGCCAAGGAAGCTTTCCAGGAACTCAAAGCAAGATTCCCATCTGCCCCAATCTTACGCCACCCTCGCCCTGATCTCCCATACCTGGTGGAAACGGATGCCTCAAGCATGGCTATGGGAGCCGTTCTCTCACAAAAGGACCCCGAAACGGGCCGGTTACACCCTGTTGACTTTCTGGTCACGTATATTCACATCCCCTGAACTCAATTACGCTATCACAGACAAAGAACTCCTGGCCATTAAGTCAGCCTTTAAGGCATGGCGGCACTACCTCTTGGGCGCCAGACACACAATCACCGTAATAACTGACCACCGGAACCTCCAATACCTAAAAGCGGCAAAGGCCCAATCCTCATGACAACTACGTTGGGCTCCTTTTTTTGCTGAATATGGCTAGGTGATTACATTTCGACCAGGGGTGAAAAACGGGAAGGCCGATGCCCTTTCCCGTATGGGGGTGGAAGAGCAAGGGTATCAGACCCCTGACCCAATAGCAATCATCCCGAGTGACAAGCTCCTAGGAATCACAGCAACCATCACTCAGAAAGAATTACATGAAGAAATCCAAAACCTGATGAGTCTGGAGCAATTACAAGCGTGGAGTGCACAAGGAGAACATTACATGATAAAAGATCAGTTGCCCTACTTCAGGAATCATTTATTCTTACCAAGCCAAGAACTACGAGAACAAGTCATGTCCGGTTATCATGATTCCTTGATCGAGGGCCACCCCGGAATCGCTAAAACCCTAACCAAGGTAAAACGAAATTATTGGTGGCCCACGTGGCGTAAAGACATTATCCAATATATCCTATCTTGTGGAGTGTGTGATCAAAACAAGTCATCCAAGCAGAAACCAGCTGGGCTATTACAACCATTGGAAATCCCACAAGCACCCTGGCACACGTTGTCCCTCGATGTTATTACTGACTTACCACCCAGCCAAGGGTTTAACACTATTCTTGTGGTCGTGGACCTATTTTCAAAAATGGCACATTTCATTCCTCTTAAGGGGCTCCCAAATGCTTCCACTCTGGCAAAGGTATTTCTTGAAGGCATTGTATGGCTCCATGGGTTTCCTTCAGTTTTAGTCTCAGACTGAGGTACTCAATTTGTATCTAACTTCTGAAGAAAATGCTGCTCTATAGCCCAGATCGACATCCGGCTATCCACCAGTCACCATCCCCAAACCGATGGTCAAACTGAGAGGACAAATCAGATGCTCGAGCAGTATGTGCGTTGCATGTTACACCAAGCTGAAGGAAGCTGAAGGAAGCTGGTTCGACCTATTATGGATAGCTGAATATGCTTATAATAATTCCCTACACACCAGCACTGGGCAGACACCCTTTTATACCATGTATGGCAGGCACCCACGTACTTCTGAGTTGGACGTTCCTACAACCCTAGAAATGCCAGCATCAAAACCTTGCACACGACCATTTCTCAAACCTTTAAAAGGGCAGCTGAACACCTACTTCAAGCTAAGAATCGCCAAAAGAAGTTTGCTGATCAACACCGAGCAAAGGCCCCCAACTACCAAGTGGGAGACAAAGTCTGGCTGGCGTCTAAACACGTGTCCATTAAAGGAACCCGAACTTTCCGTCCAAGATACCTGGGTCCATTCACCGTCACCTCCGTGATAAATCCTGTGGCGGTCAGACTAACTTTGCCATCAAACATGCAGATTCATCCTGTATTCCACGTGTTCTCTTCTTAAACCTGTTCAACCTGGAACCCGGGTAGCAACGCCACCGCAGCCAGTAGCAGTCGCCGGGGAGCCAGAATTCGAAGTCAAGGACATCCTGGATTCAAAGTACATCAGATCCAAATTATACTACTTAGTAGACTGGAAGGGGTATGGTCCACAAGACAGGACATGGGAGCCTTGTGAGTACATCCATGCACCTCGCTTGCTTAGACGATTTCATCAAAACCATCCAAACAAACCAGGACCAGACAGAACAGCCACCTTGAGAGGGGCCTTGGGGGGGGGAGTGCTGTCATGATTCCTGCCCCTCATGTCCCCAGCCCTCCAAGATGTCAGGCTGGAGCCAGGCCACAATCACCTACATGGCCCTCAAGGGCCTCCCCATCCCTCCAAAGACCCACTTGGAGTCAGACTTGGCGCTTGTGGCACCAGACTCACTCACTCCCATAGGATAACATTGGGGATTGGACTTGTAGTGCTTTGATGGGGACAAGATGGATGCCCCCACATATTTCGGTTCCCAGAACTGCATGTGCAGTCTAGTCTTTTGGGTGTGGTTCAGCCCAGCGACTCCTGGGATACACAGAGACTATTTAAGCCACGCCCAGGCTGAGAAACATGCTTTGTGTTTTCTGCACCTGCAGCGTGACATTCACCGTGTTCGGATCGTTCTCCAGTAGGCCTACATCTCTCTTCTGCGCTCAGCTCCTGCAAGAACAAGAACACCTTTAGGAACAGTAGGAACAGTCTTACCTTGCGGCGCTTCTGCCCATCATTCATCGCCTCTTCTGTTCTGCGGGCATCTTCGGCGGTGTCATTCCCATCCCGGCACGCCGCTTCCTAAGGAAAAGGGAAAAGAACAGAAAAAAGGCATTAGTAAGCATTCAGCAAATCTTTTTTTTTTTAAAGACTGTACAAGCTTCAAACGCTTACCTTAATCCCAGCTGCTCTGGAGGAACTCTGTTTCCGGAACTTCTCATCCATCTGCAAGAGGAAAAAGGTACTCCAGGTTAGCGTGGAAACATCTAGAGGTGCTGCATCCCGCGCTTACTCACCGCATTTCTTCTTCATAACCGGCATCTATGCTGAAAACGTCACGGCACCTAAAAGACACAGAAAAAGAACTCAGTTCAATACAAATACGAAAGGGTCGTATCGCGCATCGCGCTTCACTCACCTTCAGCGCTACTCATCTCAGCAGCACGTCGCCATGGAAGGAAAGGAACGAAGTTAGAGAACTGTTCAAAAGACTCATTATACTTACCTATCGGACTCTTGTCAGTGAAGTAACTAGGCAGCAACGAGCCTGCATCAATCAACGAGCCCCTGCACTAAAAGCAGGATGGAGAGCACACTTTCCAAGAAAACAAGGTGAGCTGTGGATCAAAGGGAAGGGTTGGACCCCGGGGAAGAAGGGGTTCAATCACACAGAGACAATAGGGAGTCAAACTCTACCAATCCTGTGTTTCAGGCCCAGTCTTCAGTTGAGTAGACTCCAGGGAAGGGTTTGAGGTTGTAAGAGGTCAGAATAGGCTGAGGGACGTCCCTGTGGATACCAGGTAAGCATTACAAGTATGTGGGAAGCCATTGGTGAGCGCACAAGGCAGTAACCTCAAAATACATGCCACCTGTGAAAAGTCACATGAAACATTTTCATGGTCCGCTCAAGCGATGCTGGGGAAACTGCCAGCTGGAAATCTACTGTGTGCAGCAGCTTTACTTTTCAGTGGCTCTAGTTTCACAAAGTTATCCAGTTTCTTTCAGTTTGTGGGATCCATTTCATTTCTAAAACGCAATACTACAAATATCAACGTGATTATCTATTCCCTGCCATTAGTGAAGCTTGGACAATTGAACAATTGGCTATTAAAAGTACATTCCCTGACAAACGGTTCAGGCTAGCCGGCGATGGACAGTGTGACAGCCCCGGATTTTCTGCTAAGTACTGCACCTACCATTTTCAGGACATGGAAAGTAAGAAAATTGTGAGTTTGGTGGTCGTGCAGGTGTCCCAATGTAAATCCTCAGTGGCCATGGAGAAACTTGGTTTTATAAACTCACTGGAAGATCTACAACCGAGGGGAATGCAAATCGACCTCATAGCCACGGACAGGCACATTTCAATAGCCAAGACAATGAGAGAGCAGTATCCAAATATTAAACATCAATGTGATGTATGGCATGTTGACAAATCAATAAATAAAAAAATCTTGGCGGCAGGGAAAAAAAAAGGTTTTGAAATTATTTCACAATGGTCCCAGTCTTTCAGCAACCATCTTTGGTGGAGCTCCAAAACATGTGATGGGTCTGTGGACATTCTACTGGAAAAATGGTGCTCAGTAATGCACCACTGTTCCAACGTTCACCAGTGACAGAAAACCAACATTTCCACCGCTGTGAACATGGCCCTTTGTCCCCAGAGCAGGCACGGAAGAAGAAGTGGTTGATCCCATCTTCACCTCCACACAAAGCCCTTGAGAAGATTGTGTTTGATAAAACTCTATCAAGAGATCTGAAGGGACTCACAGAATTCTGTCACACAGGAGATTTGGAGGTGTTCCACAATATGTGCCTAAAGTACAGGCCAAAGTGATTGCATTTCGGCATCCAAGGGATGAAAGCTGGGACTTTACTTGCGGTATTAGTGCATAACGAGAAAGTAGACCGGGAACAATCTAGGACTGCAGAAAACTTAGGGATGCTTCGCTACAATATGGCCTTTACAAAAAGAAGCAACAAATGGGTGGTCAAGCCAGTATATGATAAAATGGAATTTGATTTTGTGAAAGATCTTATTATTAATGTCGTAGAGATGCAGACTCATGGAATTGCGCAGAAATCTGTTCAGAGCACACATACATTGCCACAAAACATTGCCAACGTGCCATGTCCACCCAAAGCAGAGCTCGGTCAATCGTTCAAATCCCGGGACAAATGATTACCATCTGTTTTATTGTTGCCAAAAATGTTTTTATAAAGTGTCCAAATAAAGTATGCAATTTGTCTTTTGAAATCAATCCTCTTAGTCCTTTTCTTAAAAAAATAGTACAATTATTACGATTGCTTTCACGTTTCACAGTTTAGTCGAGCTACTGTGGGACCTTCATTTTTCGTGTTAATGACCAATGGATAACAGTGTGTAAGAATCTTTGGGTTTTGGCAGTTGCCTTGCCATAAAGTTCCGCAAAAAGCTGAATATCTGCTCGTCCTACAAAAGGGATTAGACTTAGGCGTCAAAACATTCTAGGCACGCAAGAAGTACTGACTGTGAAAACATGCCATGGGGTAGGAGGCCATGAGATATGCAGAGGTGGGCCTATTACTAGACACATTTTGACTCATTTTATATGTTACATCGACTATAATTTGGGAATAGGGGGCATTCTGTCATTGGCAAGTTTCCCCTACAGCTCAGCAGCGCCACGAACAACGAGCAGTGACAGCCCCCAATTTCCTGTGCCCGTGCTTCAAAATTCATGTTCTCATGGATGCGTTGACACGGGATGTTGCAAAGTAAGAATGTAAGTTAATTTTGAGTGAAGGTCACCAGCTTTGAATTTTTGCTTGGGAGCTGGGAGGCCCACGTGTCCCGTGCACAGTATAAGGTTCTATTGTTTTTTTACCTTGAGAGGCAGGGTCCATTCCGAAAGGGATTGAATTGAACGGGGGGTGCAATAACGTATGATATGATAAGGGTGCCCATTCCGAAACTGGACCTAATTACATATAAGTTCAGTTTATGAAAAATCGTTCACACGAACGGAGGAGTCTGCATTACGGTCTGCATTGCGCCAAGAGAATGGAAATGCCTCATATAATGTAAGTTTCTCTTTAGACGATTTCATACCAGAACTAGTCGAAATACGAATAGATGACCGTTATTGCTGGGTCCCATTGTACTTGTTCGTTCTGTGTGGCATATTGCAATGAAGTGCTAGTACGACCTTTGTGTGCTGGGCTATCTACCGGGCACATGGGCAGGCTAGCATCGAGACGCATGTAGACCACCACTCGTTTCTCCCTGGTTCTACGCTAATAAATCATTACATTGTTTTTGCACCTCAAATTCTTGCCCCAGTTTACGCATTACATTTAGAGCTCAACATACTCCATTGCACTATCCTCGGAAGCAAATAGCGGAGTACTTTGATATTCCATGTTGTATTCTCTCGGTTCACATTGTGTCACCTCTGCGCTAATAAAGAAAATGATTAACTGTAATAAAGATCAGCTACTGAGACACATTTCTATTTTTATCTTTTGCAAAAAGGTACATCCTGCCATTCTGCGATTGTCCTCTATTCCAGACCCCGACCGATGGATTCTTCAACCGCCAGGTGCAGCTACATGTCAATCACTGGATCTACTTAACCGTCTTTTGGGACGATAGACAAGGTCCAATATGCCCATATGCTGTACCAGCGATTAGGAGCAACATAAGAACCTTTACGGTGGTCTAGTCCCAAGTTCATGCACCAGCTTTGCAATTCACCGTGCGACCGAAGTGCTTCATTTAGACAAAACGAACACCCTGTGTACCCAAAAGGAACAGCTTGTGACTCACGATAAACATTTGCGGATTCGCGGAACAAGAGCAAAGAAAAAAGTTCCATTTTGATTGATTATGTCAGGCGCTGAATGTTATCGAAACATTTAATGTGAAATAGATGTACTTTACCAATTGTACAGTCTTGTTGTTTCCTTTCAAAGTACAGTTTCATATTCCTAATTGTGGCGCGCTGTGCTGTGAGACGATGTGTGTTGTTTTCCGGGTTCCGCGTCTAGTCGCGTAGCTGACGACTGGGCGCGTTCGGCTACGCTGCCCAGTAATGTCACGGAGAGAGGCGGAGAATATCAATGAGTTGGTGATGTCAGGCTCAGGGCGGGGGATATGATTTAGTGCCGCAAACGCAGGTCACCCAGGGTGATGCGGCAAGTGATAAGATTGTCACAAGATGGCCGCACCCTGCTGCCTTATTTCGCTTGAGTTCAAGAGACGAAAACTTGGGTAAGGTGCATAGGAAATGTTTGTACGATCGATCGAATTATGGTTAAAAACACATGGCCGAACCATAGGGACAAAAATATTTTCTGACTGAACCATTCCTTTAAGAAAGAGGCACTACATCAAGGCACTATGATGAAGAAGGAGGACTAGGTCGAAGGACTATAAAGAAGGAAAAGGACTATAGCAACAGAGTGTGATAAAGAAAAGGGACTGGGACAACAGAGGACTATGATGAAGGGCTAGATGAAATGATTATGATGCAGCTTAGGTACGAGGCCAAAGGACTATAATACAGTTGAAGGACTAGGACCAAGGACTATGATGAAAGATAAGCACGATGATGTACTAGTATAGAGGTGATGAACTTTGATGAAGGACTAATACGGGGCACTGTGAAGAAGGAAGATGACTAGGATGAAGGAGAACTATTAGGATGAAGAACTAGGATGAGGGACAAGGGCTAATTCAAAGGATTATGCAAGAAGAAGGAATGGGGAAGACTAGGTTGAAGGATGATAATGAAAGACTAGGATTAGAAGGTGGACTATTATTTAATAGAAGGACTATGATAAAGGGCTCTGGTGAATGAAACAGGGCAATTATGAAGGAAAAGAATTATGGTGAAGGAATGGTCCGCACCAAGTCGTAAAACTATGACAAGGATGAAGGACAATGATGTAGGGCTATGAAGAAGCACAACGACTATGACTAAGGAGAAGGATTGGAATAAGGACTTTCAAGGAGGAAAAGGACCAAATCAAAGGAGAGGGACTATGATGAAGAATTATGATGAAGTACTATGATGAAGAAGGCCTAGTACAAAGTACTATGATTAAGGAGGACTTTCATGAAGCATAATGCCGACAGAGAAGGACTACGATGATGGACTATCGCAGTGGAAATGCACTTTATGATGAAGGCTATGGCAAAGGAGAAGGACACGGATGAAGGTGAAGGAGTAGGATGAAGGAGAATGGCTAGAAGGGAGGACTAATGAAGGAGAAGGTCCATGACAAAGAACTTTTGCAAAACAGAAGGGCAAACATGAAGAAGAACTAGAACAAAGGAGAAAGACTAGGACATAGGTCTATAATGAAGAAGGACCATGAGGAAGGGAAATGTGTAGAAGGACCAGGATCAAAGAGAAGGATTGTGATGAAGGACAATTATTTAGGACCACGTTGAATGAGTTGGACTAGAATGAAAGTCTATCATGAAGGAGAAGGACTAAAACAAAGGATTATGATGATGGAGAAGTACGGCGATGAAGGAGGACTGTTAGGATGAATGAGAAATATCAGAACAAAGGAGATGGGCTATGTAGAAGCATGTGACCAAGGAGAAGGCCTATGATGAAGGATTAGGACTATCTCTGTAGCAGTGGTTTGGCCACAAGGTGGCGTGAAAGTGCCAACATAAGAGCCAGAACCAAAAATGATGCATTGTGAATGTAACTTCTGGAATGCAGGCAGCTGGTTGCAAGGGTGGGGGTGGAGCTGCCACTTGATTCATTGCTTTGAAGCACGGCTGCATTATCAGAGGCAAGATAGGAGAAATCTACCGTTGGAACCACTTTTTGTTGCGATTTACATGATGGTTCATGATTGAAACTGCCATGTTGCAGTGTCCGTTTTCTACATGGCAGAGTTGAGCACTGCATTTGAGAACACATCGTATTTGTTTTGGTCGAGTTTTGGGAATGTCATCGTTTTTTCTAGTACATTCACGTAGATGTTTAGCTGGCAGTAGCTCTCTAATACCAGCAGAGGGCACTGCAGGCCAAGGCACTGATTCACTGACGACATTCAATATGTTGAACAGCAGGGACCCTTCGTCCAGGATCCATAAACCACATTGAGAAACAGTTATAAAATGGCAGGGAGCGTCACAGAACGAGACTCGAGGACATCAACACAGTTCCCTGGCACCCCTTTGTATATGGTGGGGAAGGAAAACAGCGCTGAGCCGTGCCTCTGCCGGCCGAACGCAAGTTAATACCAATTTCAGGCTACGTGAAGTCTTCAAAGCCACACATTGCGGAACAATAGACCACATGAAGAAACTTATTTTTTTAAAGACATTTCTCAACCCTGGGAATCCAAATGAATGTACTCGCCTCCTGATTCAGCTTCACAATGCTTTTTCTGGTCTCCGTGTTCTCACCTGCAGAATAAAAGGAGCGTTATCAGTGCAGTGAATGTAGTCCTTGCAACAGATTTTCTGGAAAACATCTCATGCAGACTAGTGATCCGTGTTTTGAAGTGACAAAAGAGGCAGTTCAGGCTTGGGGCGAGGGCTGTAAAAGATATTATCGGCCCACATCTGAGTTATGGGCCAGAGGTGAAGCCGAGGGTCTCATAACAAGGGCAAGGGACGATAACACCTGTGAGCACCCTGCTGGCGGGAGCCAGCCAATCAGAAGGCTTGCAACGCGGGCTGAATCTACTGATCCAAGATGGCGTTACCCAGCTGCCCGATGGCTGCTTCCCCGCCACCATCTTCCTCCCACCCTTCCTTCCCTTATTTTCTAATTCCCGCCCCATCCTCAGTTACCTGATCGCGGTTTCTGCTCTACTCCATTCTGGCCACCATAGCAATGGAAAAGGGGCTCCGTATTGACCCTCGCCTTCCTGCTCCATGGCGGCCATGTTGGGAAAGTATTTCCATTCAATGACCGGGATGCCGCGCGGCATCCCGATCACTGAATTTAAATACTTTCCAATTTTAGCCCCTCTGCAGCCTTTGGAACGGGTGCTAATAGCGTTAAGTCCCGGTTCCACGGGCTGTACTTGGTGGTAATGTCCCTGGGCATGCTCAGGCCTTTAATTCAGGCCTCGGTCCATTAACACCGGATATAGCCAGTGGAACGGGAGCTTAACGCTTAATTACAGCCCTCTCCACAAGTACTATAATGCCGAGCAACCTTGAAACAAAAGAAAACAGTTGACGATGCTCGGAACCTTGCTGGGAACATTGTCCTGGTAGAATGTTGGGAGACACTGAGCCATATGGTGGCATACTGGGAGAGAAACATAAAGCTGGTAACAGTGGTTAATGCCCTCTGCTGACCCATAGTTCACACGCTGCGCCAACTTTCCAATGTTATAATCAAGCACTGTACCCTGTGATGGGGTGGCATTACCGTGAGCCCCAGGGGACTACCCTTGAGGGGTTTATTACTATTAGCACCCCAGCCTGTTTTCCAGGCTGCTAATAGTTTTGTTTAAGTTGAGAAACGTTGTGGCTGCCGTTTCTCAACTTAAAAAACCCTACAAAACATGATTCCTGCCATGGACAAGAGGTAAGGGATATAAAAGTGGTCCCTTCTCCCTTAGCATGGTGGCCTTTGCCGTGGCAGGGTAGTGGCGGAACACTGAGGGATGAGGCAGCTGCCGGTAAGTGGGGCAGGGGTTAAAGTAAGGGGAGTGGCCGGGGTGGTGGAAATTGGGGGTAGGGTGGCACAGGCTGACTTACCTGTTGTCCATCAGGGAAGATGGTGTCCTTCGGCTTCATGAGGCAAAGTTCACATTCCAAGCTTCCTGATTGGCTGGGAGTACCCCAGACCACCACCTGCCAGGTACTAATTGAGCAGTAAAACATGTCTCCATGTCCTGTACTTGGTGGTAAAGCTTGGGCCTTTAACTTGGTCCCTGGGATGTTACCACCTGGTCCAGCTCTTGGGAGCCAGTTATTATTGCTATTAGAACCCGAGGTAATGTCCCGGGATGCTAATAGCAAGTTAGTTCTTTCAAAAAATGGGCTGCATCAAGCGTGACAGCCGTTGGTTGAGATAAATACGCAACCAACATGGCTGCCATTGCAATCAAAGCAAGGGTTTTTCCATTTTCCTGTGGAGAGTGATGGCGCAAAGCTTACACGTAAGTTGGAAAGGGTGGGCAGAAGGATCTGGGATAACATGGCAGAGAGAGGGAAGGTAGCGGGAAGATGGCGGGCAGCCTCTGGCCGCTGTGAGCTTGCTCGGACTGCAGGCTTATTCCATAAGATTCAGCCCATGCTGTGAACAACCTGCTGGATGCCGTGCTCGTCCCAGGTGCTAATGTTTGGTATTTCATTATCATTGTATTCATGCTTCTAAAGCATAACAAGTATGTCACAGCTCTGTGCAAAAAAAAATAACACTGTATGAGAGTCCCGCCTCTAGAAAGGGAGGATGCAAGCTATACCTCCAGGACAAGAACTCAGACCATTCAAAAACATGTTGCGAAAACAAACTGGCGGTAGTGGCACAGAATAAGAGGAGCCGAGCAAGGCCGTCCGCTTCTTCACAGTATGAAGGCTATCAGATGGCCGTGTCCCCCTGCCAAGTGCGGGAAGGTTGCGCCTTTGGATGCATGGAGTCTCTGATGCACGGGTTTCTGTTTGTACGGCACTCTGCCCAAGGTGAAGGGTGCACTGCACGTCTATCAGTGTCCCGTGCACTATGCCACGGATCACGCAGACACGTTTCTCTCTGTCAAATCGTGCTTTATCAAGGCATGCTATTCAGCTTCACTTCACTGATGAGGGCCAACAAGGCTGAAACACGTGTATGGGGTTGCTGATGGTACTCTTGTTCAGAGAGGAATTGCCATAGCATTTCGGTGCTGGACTGCCCTTGTGGGCGGGACAAAGACTGATATGCAAATGGTTTTTCCCATCTGTGAAAGGTATAGTGAGCAAAAACGTGTGCTGCAAACTCTCATCTCAGAACAGGTTATCATGCCATGTTCTTTCTGGAGAGGAGCACCTGCTACCTTTTTTGAAGTCTTCTGTAGCAAGGCAACGCTTGGGGTTCCCAGGCAGGAGGGAAGTGCCTTCTTTGATCCACTTAGTCCTTTCTCTGTGTTGCTCGCCTTTATGCTTCGGGAATGCCCCGCGTTGCCCCACTGCATGAGATTGTTCACCTTGGGCACGCTGCAGCACAAACACAACACTGTGTCAAAGCCGCCGTGGATGCGCTGGCACTGAGATGCTATTTAAGGCTATGCCCCCAAAAAGCACCACTATTATCTTCTGTTTCCGTGTATTGTTTTGAAATGCACTCATAACCTTGCTCCCCCTATCTTTCGTCTCTTATTTCACTTCATCATCCTTACAGCGCTCTTCCCATCCTTACCGCGCTGTATCTGGGGAGGATAGCTCAGGGGCAACGTGCTCGCTTTGGAAGCAAGATGACACGGAGCATCACAGGTTCGATCCCCCGGTCTGCGCTTAGAAATCTCTGGGTATTAATTCTTCTTTAGGTGGATTCTTTGGATGATGGGCTATATTAGAAGAACTTTATGAGCGGCTGAGACATAGGGCCTCATTACGAGGTTGCCAGTTTGGTAACAATGGTACCGGTAAGCTTGCCGGTACCGTTGTTACCGGACCGGCAAACTACAAGATCAGCAAGCGGGTGCCTTTCAGCCCGCCAGGTCTGATGTGGCGGGCGGAACAGCACCCGCTCACAGGACTGGACGGATGCACTGGCACCATTCGTGAATGGCGCCGGTGCATCCAACCTTCCATTCCCATTAAGTCCAATGGGACTCAAATGGGAATGGTGAGTAATAATTAGTGGCACGGCAATGGGCAATTACCGGGTCTGCCGGGGCTGGAATGCCCTGGTAATTGCCCATTGCTGGGTGCTGGTAAATTCATGGCTCCAGCGGCAACCATGCCGGTATTTACGGGCAAGGCTACCGCCAGAGTCATAATGAGGCCCATCGTCTTTTTTTTTAATCCAAGGATGAGCCTGGTTGCCCTATTTATGACTATGGGAAGAAGATTTGTCTACTATTTGGGGAGGCCGAGGTACAGGCTGTTACGATAGTTGAGTGGACTAACTCTGCCTTCGGGTTCCTCCCCGGTTAGGGTCAGGGTGATGGAGTTGGAGGTGGGCAGGTTTGGTCAGGGCAATACTTTCAGCAATGAATGATAGGGCGGCATTGAATACAATCCCCAGGTTTATTGCATTGCCAGCTATTGTGCATTGTAGAGAAGCCGGGTTAATATTATGTCACAGAGACACTGTAAGTGTTAGGAATAGGTATGCCATTTAAAATGAATAAAAACTATCTATTGTACAAAGACTAAAGTGAACTTGACAATAGCCCTAGAAATTCGAAAACGAATGAAAACAATCTGTCTAACATTCCAAAGCAAAAGTGTGGGTCTTTAAAAGATTATAGAAACTTTGACCTAGTTCTGAGTGACCCTTTATACGTGTAGAGAAAAGTTAGCAGCAACCACTGGCTTGGAATTCTATCATTCTGCAAGATAAGGAATATACCTTCAACCAAAATGGGTCCTTCACAATGGCCTCTCGCGTTACAAATGATGCTCTTCTGTACCTATGAAAAGACCTTTTCAACCAATAACTTGCATAGGTTGCTCTCGCGAGATATCAAAAGATGCTTTCATCAGTTGATAAGCACATTTAGCAATGCAGGGCTTCTGGATTTCCTCAATCATGCTATTGTAGTGGGGTGATGCTTCTCCTCACACTAGGGGCGCTCCCCAAAGTTCCTCAGGTGTTGGCCGGGATGTAGGTCACAAAATAACCCCAGAGTGCATCTGGAAGGTTGGGTCACAGCCAGGACCTGTTTGTATCCAGGTACTATTGCTGCTGCAGCCTTCCGGTGGGGAGGGAGGGGGGGTACTCTGAAGCCTTGCAACAGCAGATGGCAGTGGGACACCTGTAGTTAGGTGACATATTGCGGCCCCAAATTGCTGTGCAGTCCTCAGCGGCGTCACAGGGGGAGTTGGGCTCCTGCTAAAGGTGTCTTACCGCCGTACAGGGAAAACTGTGAGTTCACAGGCATGTTGCCTAAAACCTTTAGGAGGATTCAGAGAGCTGCACCGGCCTCCTAAAGGGGAACACCAAAGGTTTGGCATGATGTGCCGCCCTCAGCTGTCCCGCAAAAGAGGATCAAAGCTCACCTCAGGTCACAGCCTTGGTCCATTTGGAAATCTTGGTGGTTTCTGGTGAGTGGCTGGCTCCAAAGTTACATACGGTGAGTGTGGACAACAGAAATCATTTTGGCCAATCTGTCAGATTTACTGCCAGAATATGAGTGGGGTAACGTTAGTGTTAGCCTCCATTCCATGGGGGAGGTGGAGAAATAATCATGAGAATGTTCTTGCTGTAATTCCTCCAGCATCTGCTGCGAAGGTGCAAGAGATACTTCCAGCTGGGAGCTGGGCGTATCTGCCCCGCGTTATTTCAGAATGTGTCCCTCAGTGGTGTGTAGAAGGGGCAGTAACAAAATTACTGCATCTTTTTACCTCATTGCAAAACTTGGAACGAGCCCCCTGGTTCCCTTCTCTTTTAAAGTACTTTGATGGGAAGAGAAGTCTTGTGGGTTGTCTTGATGGCGCCGAGCCTCTCTTATAAGGGTGCAGCTGCCCTTCCATGTCTGAATTTCCTGGACTTGAGTGAATAGAAGAGTAGGAGCCTCAGTAGATGTTCCAAGAGTGTCACCAGTTGACGATGTGGGCTGTCCAGCTGAGAACAACTTAATTCATTGCAGAATTGTTGCAGGAGAACTGCGGATAGATGTGAAATCTGTTTCCTCGCTGCCTGTACACACACAAGCTTCATTGGTTTCTGCTGGAATGCAGGTGCTGCCTGTTCTTCCCAGAAGCCACCTGCCTGGAGGTCTCAGATATCTTCATAGAGCCCTGTCACAATCCTACTGTACCTTGGTCAGATCACACCACCACCCACCCTCCCCCCAAAATATTGGTGTGGCCAGTGTAAGAGCAGTGCTGCCACCAGGTATTGTGGGTGGGTTTTTGGACAGTTTAAACCCTTAAAAAATAGAAATAGTAACCGTGTCTTCCTGTGCATTTTCATAGCTAGAAGGTGTGGCTTTCAAAATGGCTGTCAGTCAGAAACGACTGTGCATCTTTCAATAAAAGACACAAAATGAAAACAAGCCTCCAGTTTGCCTGACCTGGGCTGCCTTTTCTTAATGCTATTTTGACAAGTTATTAAGCGTCAACCGAGCTAAGGGAAGAAGCGGAGCGCTGTACATCAGTAGGGGTTACTTGTCTGTCTTAAATGGCTGTCCGTACAACATACTTTCTTACCAAAATGCCATTTGAAGTAGCAGGGAACAGTTCAAATGAAGAGTTAGCAGGGGACGTGTAAAGGTTACAAAAATAGGGTTTGGGGTTTCAATCATAGATTTTCTTTTTAGCCCTTCATCATAGTTCGTCTCCTTCATCTTAGCCCTTCATCATAGTCCTTCTCCTTCATCTTAGCCCTTCATCATAGTCCTTCTCCTTCATCGTAGCCCTTCATCATAGTTCTTCTCCTCCATCTTAGCCCTTCATTACTGTTCTTTTCCTTCATTTTAGCCTTTTGTCATAGTCCTTCTTCATTTTAGCCCTTCATCATAGTGCTTCTCCTTCATCATAGTTCTTCTCCTTCATCTTAGCCCTTCATCAAAGTTCTTCTCCTTCATGTTAGCCCTTCATCAAAGTTCTTCTCCTTCATTTTAGCCCTTCATCATAGTCCTTCTCCTTCATCTCAGCCCTTCATCATAGTCCTTCTCCTTCATCTTAGCCTTTCATCATAGTCCTTCATTTTAGCCCTTATTCATAGTTCTTCATCTTAGCCCTTCTTCATAGTTCTTCTCCTTCATCATAGTCCATTGTCCTACTGCTTCTCCTGTGTCCTAGTGCTTTGTCCTAGTTCTTCTTCTTCATTGTAGTCTTTTGTCCTAGTCCATCTCCTATGTCATAATTTGTTGTCCTATTCCTTCTTCATCATAGTCTGTCGTCCTGGTCCTCCTCCTGTGTCATAGTCCTTTGTCCTAGTAATTTTTCATCAAAGTCTTTCTTCCTAGCCCTTATCCTTTGTCGTAGTCCTTCTTCATCATAGTCTTTCACCCTAGCCATTGTCCTGTGTCCTAGTCATTTGTCCTAGTCCTTCTTCTTCTTCATAATCTTTCTTCCTAGTTCTTCTCCTTTGCCTTAGTCCTTCTTCTTCATCATAGTCTTTCTTCCTAGTCCTTCTCCTTTGACTTAATCCTTCTTCATCATAGTCTTTCATCCTAGTCCCCCTCCTGTGTCATAGTCCTTTGTCCTAATCCTTCTTCATCATAGTCTTTCTTCCTAGTCCTTCTCCTTTGCCTTAGTCCTTCCTCTTCATCATAGTCTTTCGTCCTAGTCCTTCTCCTGTACCATATTCCTTTTGTTAGTACTCATCCTTCAGTATAGTACTTCCCCATTGCTCTGGTCATTTTCCTTCATTATAGTCCTTTCTCATAGGGTAGACTGTAGAAAGTGGTAATGAGGAGGGATACTGTCCTGGGCCGAGTTGGCAGTACATACATTTAAAACATATAAATATTGAAGATAAAAATGGAGGAGCGGCTTCAGTACATTTGTTATATAGGCTGGCCAGCCCTGCAAGATATCAGTTGGGCCACAGTGGGAAGGAACGTCCACCACAGAGCACATACCTGATAGCATACTGGAAGCTCACGTGTATCTGTACGGAAAGTTCCCATTAATAAAAGGTGTCAGAGTCATGGGGTGTAATGAACAGGTTGAATTATAGTATATATGCCTTGCCAAGGAGTCTAGAAAGCCTAAGGGGCTCATTTTCCTTTAACGCCTTGCAATCACGCCATGGCTTATATTCAATTATTTGTACTTTGGAGAAGAGGGGTGGAGCACATCTTCCATTTCTGCTGCTCCCTTCCTCTCCGCCATACAAATGCTCCAGCATCTGCACCGGCCTGGATTTACAGTGGATCCATATGGGGTGTACCTGTTTTCTGCACGAGCATAAAGCAGGCGGAGCCCATAGGGATCCATTGTACACGCTTCCTGCTATGCGAGCATGGCAGGTAGCAAGCATAATTGGTTGCGCGCATGCTAAGCAGTGTTCCCAGTTGAAATTAAACACTCCCTGGCGCGCGAGCATGTTGGGGAGGGTTTCATTTCATTTGTGAGCACTGCTTGCCATGCGAGCATGGCAAGTGTCGCTCACAAATAAAATTAAAGCGTTTACTCACTTTGCACCGCAGAGTGCAAATCTAAAGGCCGCCCTTTGCCCTTTGCATCTGCAAGCAGCAGTGCAATGATGAGAATTTGGCGGCGGTGAGCCACTTAAGTTACAGTGTAAACATAATGGCTCCCCGCCACCAAACTAGAATTTAGTCCAACACGAGCCCCATGTAGGTCTACTTACACTGGGCTGAACCCCTAACAACACATGTACATTGCACTGTGTACAGTTTACTCAAGTCAACAAACTCTGCCCTTTCAAATGTATACTTGCAGGTAGTGTGTAAATTACCCGTAGCACACACTGCTGCAATCTGTGGATCAGAGCCTGTAATTTGAACATAATTCCAGTGACGGAATTCCATAGTTTAGGCACCAGGTGAGGGCTGGAACGAAACACAGGCACAGCCCAGGAAGGGCGTGCCAACAGTCCGAGAGTGGCGGAGTGAATAGCATGGTAATGATATGATATAGGTTATTTAAAAAATAATTTTTAGGTGGATTCTTTGAATGATGGGTTATATTAGAAGAACTTTACGAGCGGCTGAGACATAGGGCCTCATTACGAGGTTGCCAGTTTGGTAACAATGGTACCGTTAAGCTTGCACAAGATCTATTGAGAAAAAGGGCCAATTTTCTTGACGAAGTGCATCTCGCGCTACCCGCCTCCGTTCTCCCTCGGATCCATGTCAGGCAGAAGATGTCAACTAGGAGAGTCAAAGAAAGTTAAGCTAGGCCCCAAACCTCTAGCAGACCAAGGCCCAGTGCTCTGCAACGAACTTCCCATGGCTATCAACAAAAAGAAAACAAAGCTCTGCTTCTATGTGATTTTACCGAAGATTTTTTATTCAAGACATGTTTTACATTTTCGTCATTGGAGGATAGCTCGGGGGCAACACGCCTGCCTTGGAAGCAAGACGATGCAGAGCAACACAGGTTCAATACCCGGTCCATGCTTAGAAACCTCTGGCTATTAAGTGCGTTATAAATACCCAATTACAATTTACAATTACTGAAACATTTTTACCAAATAAATACTGCATTTTTTATTTGGGGGCTCATCCACCCACGCACCCCATTTCCCCGTGTTTTCAACCCACTCTAACCCACTCCGCTGCCATCCACCCATTATATTAACAAACAAAACAGTATTTTTTGGGTAAAAATGTTTCGGTAAATATGTTTCGGTAAAAAGAAAATGCCTCGAATGAAAAATCCTCGGTAACATCACTGGATACACAGTCTCCAGAAAACTACTGAAACTATTGAAAAGTAAATTTGTGAATGACCAGGACCATTTATTACATCACCACAGTCAAGTCAGACACTAAAGGACATTTGAGAGGCTGTCTCTTCTTGCCCTTCACCAAGCCAATTTCTCAGGAAGGTGAACTGAAAAGTGTTATCTCACCACTGACTTCCCTTTAGCATCTGTATCCTTCCTACCTATCCGAATTTACCTTCCTTGTGTCCCGTGGAATTAATGTTATGTCAAGGAGTTTTTATAATGCGTCACTCACCACCGTGGTGGTCGAAGAGCGTAAAGGCTTGTCTGGGGAATGTTGTGAGGTGCCCCTTGCCAGCGGGACCCAGCCCTAGCTCTGTGGCAGAATAGACACATGGCGACATGAGTGGGGGAACAGGGCAAGGGGGGAGGATCGAAAGGATAAATGCACATGACAGATTTATATAGGTAAGGAAGAGAATGAGGGGCTAGGCTGGAGCTTGTGATAGTTTGCATTTCTCTAGTAGAGTCAATGCAAAAGGATCAAAGCCTGGTGCAGCTCAGAGGAGGGCATTTGCTTATTGTTCCTGTGAATTAGTGCAAACCTGAGTGAGCATTTTCCAGTACTAACATCAGCCAGAGTAGTTGTCAGCTTGTGTGTGGCACGTTACAAATTAAAAACACTGTTGACCCCTTTTACAGGATATAGGTCTTATTTGGTCCAAAAAAAGGCACTAGATCAATACCATTTGCTTATACCTCCAGTGGTCATGTGTTCAGCGCAGCCAATCAGGTAGCTGCATGTTAATCTTCACAAATTCCCAATTTTAGGATGTACTAAAAGACAATGGGCCTCATTACGAGTCCGGCGGTAACTGCGGCGGTAAAACCGCCTGGTTACCGCCGGACTCGTATTAGCATTCCGCCTCCGTGACTCCCCGAATTACCAGGGCATTACAGCCCCGGTGTCCCGGGAGTCACGGAGGCGGAAATGTGTTAATCCCCATTCCCATTGAGTCCTATAGGGCTCAATGGGAATGGGGAAGTGGAAACACCGGCACCATCTCGTGATGGTGCCGGTGATCACCTCCCGCCTGCAGGACTCGGGATCGGGCGGTCCGGAAACCCGCCGCCACTGTTAATTCCGGACCGCCTGACCCGTAATGAGGCCCAATGTTTTTATATTTTGTCTGGAAAAAAAGAATAATTTTGCTCGCATCTGAAATTATTTTGCGCTAACAAAATTCAGCAACTTGACAGCACTGGGTCATACAGATCGCTACCTAACCATAGAAAAGCAGACTATGGCCAGAAGGGACTGAAGCGTTTCCCACGTTGCCTGGCCACCGTGCCACAGACCCTGCACACAGGCTTAGGACGAGTGAAAAGTTCAGCGGAAGGCGAGCATTGCCCTTAAACCGCTGGATCTTCCCACCCAAGCCTTTGAGAAGGGATGAGCGGTAAGGCGTGAGCACTGTGAAAGGCAGAACAGATATTATGCAAAATGGCTGACCTATAAATACATTCTCAATAAAAGGTTGGTTTCGCCAAAAAAGTGTCTCAAGAAAAGTGCCCGCTGCATATTAATTCCAGTTGCGCATTTAGTTATTTCCAACACCTCCAAGTTATTCGAGAAACAGGGTACTTCGGCCACCTACTGGCACTTCTGTCGATAGCAGCACAATGCATGGCTGTAGGTATGTTGAGATTGGATCTCTCAACCATTGGTCTATTGCAGGCCCCTACTGAAGAAGAGGATCAATAGGATCTGGCTGCTCCCTTGTTGCGATGGTTGAAAATACCACCACTTTAGCGTTCATCGAAAGCACCATCAAAACATCCAGAAGTAGAACTAAGGGACTCCAAGAAGCCCACGTTAAAGAATGCGAACAGCACAGTGGCATCGTTTTTCTTTGAGTGTCCCCAACATGTCATTAAACGACTGTCTTACTGATCTGGTTGTATCGAGCTGCAGGACGATATACATAGAACGGTATATGGGTGACTATCAACTACAGAGACATATTCCATTGACGGGTCAGAGACACATCTGATCGACAGCAAGAGCGAAGCTTGAGTTGTCTATGGTGTGACTCCATACCTCTGAACCTTCCTAGTCCCCTGGGCAGGTGAAAACAGCCAAATACGGGCGTAACTGGTGGGTAAGTGGCTAAACGCTGGGTAGTTTAACTGACCGGCGTATTCTGTGTTTGCACTTGTTTATACTCTTCCTCTGAATCTCGCTCATGACATCATGCCTGGTACGATGCTGCACAACTTGATAGGCATGAATAAGGACACAGTCCTGCCTATGGAAGCAGCAACTGAATCCGCTTCCATTTTGGGGTTGGGTCCATCCAGGTCCCACTCCGCTGAAGTGAGAAGGGAGGAACTCCTCTTAACACTCACCTTTCTGTGCCCCTCATAGGAGTGGCAACAGGCTATCTGAAGTTCTGGCTTTAAGTGCCAAAAGGAGAATGAAGCTCCAACAAGAACAACTCACTTTCTCCCATCTTTTGCTTATTAGCTAAGATCTTAGGAGTGAATTCCTGAAGGATGATAAAGTGGTATGTCTGCCTGCTCAAGGGCTTGCAGTCATAGGTAGTTAACCCCAACGATGACCAAGGACTGAGAAATAAGGATACAGATAAATCAGAAGGTTTTATGGGTGGTGTCGGTAAGTCCAAACACTCGTACCCCACCTCTGTCTCACCTGCAGCAGTCTAATCAAACACAGGATAAAGGATTTGAAAGATCCTCTCAAACTCCTCTCTTCCAGTATGGTGTTCACCAGTGTTGTCAAACACCCCCCACTGAGGTTCCTCCTGCAGGCCTGCCCTTGTAAGCGAAGCCTGTCCTGTCCGCTTACGGTCTGGTGGTTGACCCACCACAGGAACCCCACCAACTGCCCGATCCTAAACCTAGTCAAATTCCTGTTATACAAAACACAGGGGCGAACGGCCATCTTAAGTATGTGACCTCTCGGAGCCTGCATATGAGAAAATCACGAGATTGATAACTTGTGTATCAAAACTTTTGTTATGGATCACAGCAACTTTGTGATCACCAACTTCGAGAAGTTTGATGGAAAAGAGTCTAGAGAAGTGCTGCGAAATAAGGTGCTCGCATGGTTACGACAAAGAACTGGAGTTGTCAGATTCTCGGACATCGACTTCAGTGACTGGTGTTCACAACAAGCAACTGACTGTGTCTTAGTGGATTGTGGGCTTAGCACATTATTTCCATATCTCAGATTGTGTAACTATCCCCCTAGCGGATATTCTAACTGCAAATTGATACTCTGATGCCCCCAGTTTCAACGGTCATACCCTTTCCCATGCTTAATTGAGTTCCCTATGTCACCGTAATGTCCTCTGCAGTGTAGTCTCTTACTGCTTCTTTGATGCCTGTGCTGATTCTTACAGTTTCTATTTCTGTTTTATGTTTTTATATTGTTTGTTTTGTTTGCTCTGCATGCGCCATCATGCCTCAGGGTCCATTGTGTGCAGTACAAATGAAATAAAGTAAATGTAACGTAAAATTCATTTTGAGCGGATGAGAGCCCATTGAAGTGAATGGACATGTATGAAGCTTGGTGGGTGAGAGAACTGATAACAAGGCGGGTGCCATCAGCCAAAAGCATACCAGTTGAGAGGTATGTGACTCTGAACCCTGTTGTGGAAAGTTTCCCCTTGGTTGATAATCACCCAAACTCAATTTTATGTGCTATGTCAGTGCCTTTCAACCAGTCAGAGTTTCAGAAGAAAGTTAGGGTCCTTTCCTCTAAGAGAGCCCTGACTTCCTGTTTCAAGCCCAGCCAGCGTGGGTAATGCAGGAGGGCTAGAGAGGAGACAGGCTCTGTGCTGATGTGAGGAGTCAAAGGGAGCAGGTGAGGAGGGAGCTACTGATCCTTTCTTCCTTTGACGACAGCTCAAAGTAGGTATGCAGTTGTGTGTAGTCAACGCAGAGAGACATGGCTTTAATGTTTGTCTGCAGTGACATCATAGCAGGGAGTCATGACTTTCAGAATGCTGCGTAGCCACTGAATGGGTGGAGTGGGACCCTTACACAACATGTAGTTTCCTTTCGAAGTCCACCCGTACCCCTTCTACCTGTGTTGCCAGATGCTGGCGAGTTGTCTTGGCTCAGCTGCTTCATGTTGAACTCAAACTTCTGCCCCGGAGGAGAGCAGCTGTCCGTCTCAATGCCGTCCACGAACCTGTGGAGAGAAGAGATCATGAAAAGCTGGTCTGGCAACACACCACACATCAACAGAGAAGCAGAGAGAATATTGCCCATGCTATCAGAACCAATCTCTTCTGGGAGCATAGTGATGTTTTTATAGTGTGAGTCACTACCCCAGGTACAGCCTGTCTTCAGCAGAGGGAGTAATCATGATGAAAACGTCTGATTTACAGCACTTTGAGGATGCAATCCTGTGGCCGGAAGTGCTATTTAAATGATCTCAGCAGGCCTTTCATTTTTCATGCAGCGTATAGGATATTATGAGAAACAAATTTGGCTCAATAAATGTTTTTCCATCAGTAATTCACAGCACTCGCGCTCTGTGTTCAGGCATGTAATCATAAAAAAAAACTGCTTCCCAAAGGCCCAGCGGGCAAAAATGACAGTGGGCCCCAGGTGGGCCAGTCATGGAGGTGGTGGCAAGAGTGGGAAGGGTGGCACAATGATGAACATTAGGGACAAATGCTACTTTTTAAAGTTTTCTGTGTTGGGGGTGTGATTTAGCTGGGCTCCATAGTCAGGTTTTGCTGTCAATGGTGGTAATAGTGGAAGATCAAGCCTGACGCTAATGTTGGAAATGATAGGGTTATGGGAAATGGGAGGGGACGTTACAGGCGGTGATATCATGGGATGATTCCTACAGCATGCAGAACCATTTTGTACATGTCCCTGGTTTTCTTTCCCCACACACTTGAAATGCCATTGAACATCACAAATTTAAAGGAGTTCACCTTTTAATCTGAAAACATACCAGGGGCTACCTTTTTTGTGAGTGCTGCTTGTGGCACTTGAAAGACCCCTCAACTCCAACCCACCACCTCCATATGTCCTCCAGCTCCACAGGGCCCTGCTGCAGGGAAGCAAGTGGAAATGGAGAGGGAATACGGGCAGGATAGTAAGGGAGAAAAGTAGAGAAGGGGCAGGTAACATGAACACTGTTGGGACAGGAGAGTGGCTAATAAAGGAGGGCAGAAGCGTGAGCGAGAGATTGAGAGTTAGGGAAGGCAGGAGATAAAGTGATTGAACTGAGCCAGGTGAGGGTAAAATGGTGAATGGGTAGAGTGAATGAATGAGGGCAGGACAATGGGGCAATAGTTCATAAGACACAAGGGTGAGGGGAAATGCAGGATGAAGAGGATTAAAGGGTGGGACGGAGAGCAAGGGGTTCAGCAGTGTAAGGAAAATGGGTAATAATGGAGGTCTAAAGAGTCAGGGAGAAATTAAGAGTGAGGGAGGGCAGGAGAAGTGGGAAGAAGGGAGGCAAGTAAGTGAGGAATGGGCAGTGGAGGGGCAGCAATCTAAAGGCAACTGGTGTGATGTCGGTAAACGAGGGAGGGAAAATGGAGTGAAGGATGTCAGGTGACTATGTGAATAGCAGCAAAATGAGGAAGAGAGCGGTATCCTTATAACAAAGAACCTTTAGGCGAAATGGAGAAAGAACAGGGGAGAGAAGGATTAAGGGAATGAAGCAAGAACAGTTGATGACATATTCTTCAAAAATACCTGAAAAGAGTGGTATAGTAGAGAGAGAATTGCTAGTAAGGAAAAAATGACTGCAAAAAGGTGGCTGTAACGAAGAAAATGGAAGCCGGATGAAAGGAGTTAAAGGGGAGCATATTTGTGATGCGAGGTGGGCAGGTGCTTGCCCTAGCTGCCGACCTATACACAGTCAAAGCTACAATAGATAAATGAACAGGTAAACAATTAAAATGCAGTCACTTAGATAAGAATGTATGCTCCACCAGCACCCTCAGTTTCAGCTTTCGGCCCGATTCATGGAATAGTGCGCATCTATTCTGCAAAGGCTGCGCGCTGAGAACGACACTGTGTGCAGAATTTATTCTGCGTGCTCTGTGTATTTATGGAATTGTTTGTGTAAAGTAACCGTATACACAAGTCGCGACCGGAAAGCCCCTGAAACGCCCCTGTGCAAAGCAAAAAAAGCAGGCCTGTATCCTGGGGACCGTGTGCAGGGTTGCCATAACCGTTACGGCACCCCGACGACATGTGTACGATTTATCGTAGCATGGGTAAATATTCTGAAAATATGCATGCCCTCTGCGCAAGCCATGCCCAAGCTCTGTGTGGTGTCTTGCGCAAGGCATCTGGCCTCTCGCAGAGGCGTGCCGAGACTGCGCGAACTCCACGCAAAGTATGAACAAGTGCTGCACTGTCGATTTCATGAATCAACAAACAGGATTTTGCACGCAATTTGGCACACAAAGTCCCTATTTACCACGCAGATAATTCCATGAATTGGGCCCTTAATGTCAACCACATTTCAATAAACTGATTAGCGGTTGATGAGCAATTACTAACTTTATTTTCAGTGGCAGTTAAGTGCTTTAACTCACCTCTGGCCGGCTGCCCTGGGAGATTAAAGGGCATTCCTTTGTATCGATTCTTATTTAAGCAAACCAAGGGTGCCAAAGACTGTGTCCACCCCATCTAAACATAGGAATGGGGGGACAAACATATTGAAATGGGCCATCATGAGACCTGACAAATGTTTAGCCGGGCCCTGTGAGCGAGCGCTAAAGCAGCTCTTTGTTATTCCAATGTGCCTGACAGCAAGGAGGGAGGAGAGTGTGTGTACTGTTGCTGCTTTGAGGGGATGGGAAGGTATCGGAACAGGAAACGGCACCGCCCGGTCGCCATTTATCTGTCAGCCGAGTGCTAAATCCACCTTTGCTGCTTCCTGTACATTGCATGAAATACTGCTCTCAGCTGCTGCAGAATCAACGAGAACTATCATGCAAGGCCAGAGATGTGGCGGACCCAACATGGCTGCCTTGATAGATGTTGCAAAGAAATCTCATGTTGTGAAGTCCCTTGTCACAATATACCCACGTAACATGTTTGGCCACTGGCACACAAGCAATTAAGGATATAACTTGAGGATTATCAAAGCCACTTTCCATTTAGTCCACATCTGGGCCCATGAACAGGTGGCAAAGCGCTGACTCTTTATCATTCACCCTCCATCAGACCAATTGTATATGGAAGAATTGAGGGACATTGATACTGACCGTTTCGAGTTAAAGCGAGCAGTGTGCCCAAACCCACCATTAGCCACCTTGCCCCCCATGTGTACCATGAAGATTTGCCTTCCTGCAGCTCCAAAATTGCTGAATGGAAACATTCGGACCAGGGGCGGTGCCAGCCTCAAAATTTTGCAGGCGCTGGGTGACAGTTTTTAAAGCTGGTAATGAATGGGGCTATTAACCCATTGTGCTGCTGCCCTCTACCCCCTGCCTCTGAGCCCATGAGGTTTCGCCTCGGGACATAACTTGGTGGCAGGTCTTTTTCCCAGGATATTACCCCTTCGAAGGTCTGTAAGGCACTTAGCACACAGGGTTACTAGCAAATCATGTTTTGGAGTTTTGGTGGCAAACAAACCTTACTTTACTAATGAAAAATTAAAATCGTCAAACTCAGTACATTACATGCGGTTTTATTCAGGATTATTTAAAAAACAAGTTTGTCTTCATGAATTAAGTGTTTCAATTGCAAACTTGCTTATATTTGAAAGTGTAAAACATGTGCATATATGTAGGGATCATGTAAAACTAAAGTGGAAGCATTTTCCATGTTTTAGCTTTCTCTTTGGTATGTTAAATAGGACGATGCAGTGTAAAAACAGATCCATTCCTACCGAGGAAGTGTCCTGTTGAAAGGAATCTTGCCTGGAAATGGCATTATTTTTTCCCTGTCTGCTTTTGAAGCCAGATGTTCAGAATGCAGTCAATACTATTAATTATTGACTGCACTACGAACATTCTGATTGGCTGACAGGAGGTCAATAACGATCACCATGTGCTAATAGCCAATACTCCCTTCCTTTGGCCTATTGGATGCATCTTTCAACCCAACTCTGAGCTTACTGAGTTGGTAATCATTGGAGTTGTGAGTGTCTAAGAGCTGAACCCACCTTCATCATCAGAAGTACATTGGCATCTCCTGGGCAGGCGTTTGCCCTCTGCCATTGTATCTTTGCTGTGGCTGCCACTTTAACAATTGTTTAAAATGAAATACTCTGATGTCCCATGTGAGACATTTGACAGACTCTGCGGTAGCAGCCCTTTCGCCACCCTTAAGGCCGAGTATCATGGCAAAGTGCTGCCCTCGGCTTGCAACCTCCTACATCTGGGTGGGCTTAAACCCTCCCGAGCCAGAGTGCAGTGCCACCCCTCGCTCAGATATTTCCAAGCACCTTTTCCTTAAGTTGAAGGCATGAATTTCAGTGGCTGCAAGACAAAACTATTCACTTTTCTAGGGGAAATAAGCGCTCCATATTTCAGTTTGCACATGCGCAGTAACGCTTATGTGATAGACATAAGAAGCGCTGAAGCATTGTCATTAATTATTATTGCTCGGTTGTCCCCCCTCCCCCAAGAAGGAGCCATCTTGTAATGCAACGTCAAGAGTTACGCAGCCTTTACCGACAGACACAGCTCTCTTTTCCATAATAATTATGAGAAATGATCACACTAGGGGTACTGCTTTGCCTTCTCAGATGAACAGGCCACAGAAGGAGAACCCATGGAGCCACGGAAAACGACGTGCTCTCTATTCAGGGGGTGCACACCACAGATGACGTCAATGGTATGCAAGTTAAGTTGCTGTGGCCTTTCTGAGCAATTTTATTTATCTGTCAATTGAGTAGTTAAAAGTAGTGAGATAGTAAACTGTGAAACTGAACTGAATGCCCTGATTACTTACTGGCAATTTTCATTACCTCAAGTCTATGGGCCTCATTACGAAGTTGGCGGTAACCCTGTAACACCGAATCTGGCACCTGACTTCCCAGTGCCTCCGGTCCCGGTGGTACTGAAAGTCAGGCGCAGGATTTTGTAACTCCCCATAGGACTCTATGGTAGTGGGGAGATGGAAGCACCGTGCTGGTGCGTCTGTGACAGGTCTGTCTACCAGGGCCACTGCGCCAGGGCGTGATGGCTCCGACAAGCAGAGTCGTAGTGTAGCGGCCTAGAAACAAGGGTGCCAGTAGCTTACCGGCACCCTTGTATCCAGACTGCCACACTTGTAATGAGGCCCTTGGTCTTCCTAGTCATAGTCCTTCCTCTATGTTAAGACTGTGACGAGGAAGGTGGGCGAGGGGGTAATATGCAGCTGCTGGTTCAGCTCCACCACACTTGTAGGGGTTCTTAGCATAGTTTTCCAACTCACGGATGCTGTTATTGCCTAACATTTCCATTGTTTCCGAGGTGAATTCATGAAAGCTATGCTTACAGTGACTGACCTCCCTACCATGATGCCTGGCTCTGTAGGAAAGACCTTGAACGGGACAACAACAATACAATCATTGATGACATCAGGAAAGCTGTACTCCTAGAAATCTGGTTAGAAAATATATGTAAATTCCTGGGCACCCACATTTTGCGATTCAGATGCACAAGTCATCTTCTTTGATGCCTAACATTATTATTTTTTTTATTTTATTGTAAAACTTCAACTTGATATTTCATATCATGTTTTTGTTACATTTCCAAAAGAAAGAAAATTCTGATTCTTCTGTCTCCTCCTTTACTAGTCTTAGTTAAATTTGACAATAGATGTTGTACTTTGGGGTAACATAGTTATCAAAAGGACAACCACCGAAAAGGCAGATCTTTCAGATATTGACGTCCTTCAGTTGGGTGCTGGCTTTAAGGCTTCATCAAAAAAGTTGATGAGGTTGCATGAGAGCTTGACATTATGCCCTGCGATTGCATTATCCCACCAATCGTCGGGTTCCTCAGATTGTGTTTTGAATTCATTTAGATGCACCTCACGGAGATCTGTCAACATTGAGCAGAATATAGCTAGGTGTTTTAGAGATTCAACTTCTGTGGTTTTGCAAAATCGGCAGTAGTTATTTGTTGTTTCTTTGTTCTTTTGCCTCCAGAGCAACTCATTAGTATTTAAAGCGTTCAGTCGCAGCTTTAAGAATTGTGCCCTGTGGTGGCGAGACGGACAGTTCGTGAGATATTTTGGTTGACGATTCAGTTTAACATGACTTTTGGAAGTGGGCAGGGTTGATTTAAGGGCTAAGCGGGTGTTGTAGGTTGTGATCCAATCCCATTCCGCCAGCTTCTTTTTGGCATGTTGTGGGCGTTTGACAAGCTCTTCCTCTGATATTCCTGCGTCAGCCATGATAGAATTTAGCTTGCGCTTCCATGTGTGAATGAGGACATTGTCGGTGGAATCCAGCCCAGGCTTAAAGATGTTATATGCCTGGATGGTGGAGCTGAGTAGTATTTTACGCAGAGTAGATAAAGATTTCCAAACAATTGTCATATACATGGAATTCAAAGCTAACTCATATCTCAACGCTGACATGGAGATATGATTCGGAAGCCTTAGGACGCGTCTCCAAAACTTTCCCTCCAGTTGGCACCATAAGTTGTAGTTGATATTCAAGGCTGCTTCGCCGCCGAAAGTGATAGTAGGAATTACTTTTTGAAGATAAAACGTTACTACAGGAGTGATAGAAAATTTCCTGTATTCAGTGTTTATTTTGGCAGCTTGAAGACTCAGGATCTTTATTTTGACCATCAAATCAGTGGTCCATGCATCTTCGCACACCGAGTCATTTACTATTACTCCAAGGTAGCGGATGGACTTGACAACATTTAGCACTTTTTTTTCTATGTGCCATTGGAAAGACCTGTCTTTTTTTTACCTGCCTTTGCCGATGCACATGATTTTTGTTTTCTCTGCATTTAGATAGAGCTCGTTAACGGATAAGAACTCATGCAGGCGAAGTAAAAGATGTTGAAGGCCAATTTGGGTTTGATCAACCAACACTATGTCGTCAGCATAAACCAGATGATTGATGAAGATTCCGTTTAACTTAGGTGGAAAACAATGGACATATTTTAGCCAGTCGGGTAAGTCAGCTATAAAGAGTTTGAAAAGGTCTGCTGCGAGGTGGCAGCCCTGTTTGACGCCTTTAAATGTTCTTATTGGATCTGTAAGATCGCCTTGTGAAATGACTCTGACTTGGATGGACGTGTTGGAGTGCAAGGCGATGATGGGCTCTAACAAATGCTCTGGACAGTGCCACAGACGTAGTTTGGCCCATAGTTTGGACCTGTTTATGGCGTCAAATGCTTGTCGAAGATCGACAAACGCCAGGAAGATTCTTTTTTTCGCCTCCATCGCTGACAACTTTAAGAATGATAATATTGTCAGATTCACATCAGTCCCCACATTTTTCGTGAACCCTGTTTGGCGACAGTCAAGTTTTCCTGTTGCGATTGCCCAATTCACCAGCTGTTGTCGCAAAAAGGAGCCGAATATTTTCCCAATAGTATCTAGGAGGGCAATCGGGCGATAGTTAGTAGGATCGGCTCGACATCCCTTCTTATATATCGGGACTACAATTGCCCTGCACCAGGAGGAAGGCAGTTTCTTGCAGCTTGTAATCTTACAAAATAGCTCGTAGATAAATTTCGCCCAATGTGTGCTATGTTTTTTGAGCATGAGGTTTGATATTTGGTCCGGACCAGCAGCTCTTGAATTTTTCAGCTTGGAGATTGCATGTTCAATCTCTTTGCAAGAAGGTATAATGACCCAAGTAGAGAGTGTCACATCAGGCTGCGGGGGATCTTCAGGCTCAGATTTTTCGTACATTTTGGTGAAGTATTCGCGCCATTTGTCGCTGGTGATTTCGTTAGATATTGCTGGGGATGATTTGGTGCAGCGCTTATTCAGGATGGCCCAGATTTCACGGGTATTTTTCTGTACAAGGAATTTTAACATCGTTTCTGCTCGACCTTGATCGATGATGGTTGAGTGTGATCTTAGCCAATTTCGATAATCTTGTCGTCGGTTCTTGATCTTCATTGCCTTATAACATGGCTTGCACGGCTCTCTTTTAATTTGCCTGAGATCTTTCCTTAGTAGTTTTTTTGCCAGTGCAATTTCAGAACTATATAAATGTTTCGGCAGTGATCCGAACGATCTTGAATTGGAAATTATTTGTGTGTGGTCCATTAGCAGATGTGTGTATTCTACTGTCTCGAATTTGTTTACGCTATGGCATAAATTGACGATGGCAGAGCCATTGATTACTAGTCGATTTCCTGCTGCGTTTGTTTGTAATTTAAAAGAGTATTTGTCTGGTGTTTTACAGAGTTCTTCATGCCAAACAAGCCGCAGCAGGTTATGATCGCTAGATGACATCGGCTGCACTTTAAGGGAAGAGGCCTTGTGGAATAGATCAGCCGAGGCCCAGATATAGTCGAGGGTAGTTGTTCGGGCCATGCTATGCCACGTCGGATTTGCAGGAGAGTCGCCCTTTGTAGTTCCGTTTAGCATCTGGCAATTGCGTTCCAAAAGCTCCTTTGACCAAGTTTGACCTCGCTGAGCTACTTCAAGATCCGGAAGTCGAACATTTTTTTTAGTGAGTGGATCATATTTAAACCAACTGCAGTTGAGGTCGCCGCAGATGAGTATTGAAACGTTGTTGTGTTCTACAAAGGTGTGATCTATTTCATTCAATACTGACTGAATTAAAGATGTTGATGATATCATGGCGGGATTCCAGTATCCATTTATTATTAGAAGATTGGAAACGGTTGCTTTTAATGAGAGTTTGATCAAGGTGCTTTGCACGAATGGGTTAGGGTTCGTGGAGACAACGAGCGACCACCAGTTCTGGATTTTCAGAAGTGTTAACAGGCCCGCAAATGGTCGACCGTTTGGGTTCTTTCTAGCTGGATTTATCAGCGTAATGAATCCATCACGAGTCGGGGGATCTCGTAGCCACGTTTCCTGTAGACATATCGCAAAGACATTCACCAGAGATTCTTGAAAAGTGTTAAACAGATGCGTGAATCCTCTAGTGTTCCTTGACAGTAGGATTAGTTCTTGTTTTTTGACGTTGGCGCATTGTTATTTGCGTGGTCCATTTGGGAATCGTTTTGCGTTGTTGGCTCTCCATTCAAATGATTGATGCATGGCAGCGTCTAAAATGTCGGGTGATGAGACTAAAGATTGGCGCAGGGCCTGACGCCTGGCGGTGTAGTGACTAGCTTCATGGTCACGATTTGCCTTGGAAAATGAAGCGCTTCTCATAGTAAGATGTTCGAGGGTGAGGTCGAATCCGTAAAACAGGAGATCTTCGTATGCTTGGAGTAGCATGTTTTTTACCGCCGTTGATGAAATGTGGAGAATCAATTGGTCGGAAGACGCATCTGTTATATATTCCACAATTTTGATGTCGTCTGATGAGATGGCTCGCAGTGGTGGTATACATGCGAACAGTTTTAGAATGTTTCCTCTATTTAGGTTAACTTCGTTGCCATCTGAGTGGATGTTTTGGAGACGGAGTTTCCACTTGCTAGTTTGAGACTCAAAGTTGGCGGGACCGGGGGCACGCTGAACTGAAGGCGAGCACAATTTTAGCTGATTTGACGTGTGTTTGGGATTTAGCCTACAGCTTAATGGTTGCTGTGATTTTCTCTTTGTTGAGGGTGAGATTTGTAGAGCATTGGGCCTTGGTTGTACGATCTTCGAAATTTTATTTTCCTCTAGCTTCTCTCTCATTGATGGCCCAGTTGATATTACAGCTGGAGTTACAAGAGAAGCATTGATGGAATTCTCAAGATCAGCTGAATAAGTCGATAGATCACATAGGTCAACAGAAGAATCTTGAGAACCATTTCCAGTGGAAACGTCATTGGAGGCTATGCGCCGCCGTTTTGTTGAGGTCTTTGAGGGACTCAGTCTAGCGCCTATGGATCTTGCTGGTGCATTGTTTGTAGGTTTTGTTAAAGTTGTTGTATGAACATGCCGAGTGAACAGGCTTGTCTTCTTGGGGGTTGTTAGGTTCCTTATAAATCTTTTTTTGATTTGTTGTTGTTTTTGTTTAGGTTGTGTGCTTTTTTTGTTAGGGAGCTCTGTCTGCTGTCCGGCAGGCTTTTTCAAATTAGTTTCAACACTTGTAGTGATTGTTTTTGCTGGCCCTTTGAATATATTAAATGAGTTCACTAATGTGGAGATTTGTGCCGGTACAAGTCCTTGCGACGAGATTTCTTTTGTTGTGTGACTGCTTGTTTGCAGGACTGATCCCTGGTTTGTCAAGTTTGAGACCGGAATGTTATGGGAGAGAGCCGGATTTCTCATTGTTGGATCAGACTGCGGTGGTTCTTTCCCAAATGTCGCAAATGCGGTCGATACTTGAGAATGGGGGATCTTGATGAATTTTCATGTTTCTTGCGTGGATCTGAGGAGGCAGAGATTGTGTTTTTTCGCATCCATTTCACGGCGTCCAACAGGCCTTCCATTAAGGAATCGTTTTGACAGTGGTGACGAGCAGCGAGATCGCTCAACCTGTCTTGCCATCGCACCGCATTTTCAGCATTTGACGTCATTTGGGCTTGAAGGAAGCACGAAAAGTGTTCAAGTTTATCGAGTTTTGCCGTTAGGTTGGAAATGCCTGCGCCTTGGTCACTTATTGATCCAATCAATGATTCAAAATTTTTTGTAAATGGAGCTAAGGCAACGGCCGAGGCTGCTAAGACGTTGTTGTGTATCTGAGAAAGCGCTTCGGGTGAAATGCCAAATGATTGAGGTACAGAGTCATGAAGGGACAAGGAGCCAATAGAATTGTCCAAGTTGTAGTGTGGATTAAAAGTGGTAGATAATTTTGCAGAAATCGTCGGATGGACTTCTTCGCCAAGCTGAGATGGCCTTGGATGTGGAGTACTTGCATTTAGCGTTGTGTTTTCACAAACAGGGGGTATGATGGAAGTGCGTTTTGCTTTAAGCTCGGCAACTCTTTGTAGACGACTAGCACGAGCAATCACACTCCGATCGCATGGAATAGGGGGTGGATTGAGTGCCGGTAGCTAAGGGGTGCTAAATGGCTGAACGTCGCTAAGCTGGTCATTTGCACTCGAAATGGAAGAGCGGCCAACGTCTGGAGCTTGGCATGCCAAAGCGCTTTCGTTGTCGAGTTCGGTGGGTTCAAAGGTTGCTCCTGGAGCAATATGACTAGTTATTTTTAAAGTGTGAGGATCCATTTGGGAATCAGTTGGCTTAGGTGTGGCCAAGAGACGTGAGATATTAGCAGGGGCCATCAGAGAATTTTCGGTGCTGGCCAGTGTGCTCTTGGAGCTACACAACTGCACCGGAAGGTGACAAATGCTTCTCTTCTGTAATAGAGTGTCATTGGCTATGGGGCGACAAGTCAGCCTCACAGTTGGCGTAGAAGGTTGTTTGTTATTCAAAATTTGTTTGGGAAGTAAATCATTCATCCCACAGTTTCCCGACTAAAGATTCGGGATAGTTAACAGTTCTTCATCGGTCACTAAATGCGACAAGAGACCTTTGTCTGAAGAGAGACTAGCAGCATTCATGAAGTTATTGGTTTGATGGGATGTAGATGCAATTATAGCCGGTCGCGTCGTTCGTAATGTATCAGATGTCTTAACATTGAACTGAGGCGACGGAATGTCGCCTAAAGCGATCACTAAGTTCGGTGAGACCACTTTGCTCACTCTGTTTGCTGATGTGTCTGTTTCGTTGATGGGTGAGATTTCATCGTTAGGGGCTGAATTACATTCCAAATTGGTGTTGAAGAGTCTCGATGGATCGGAATTATCTGCCTGTGTTGCAAAGGCATGGAATGGAACTGTGAGCAATGCTGGTGGAGTTAAAGCATCAGATTGCGCGCATTGCTCTTCGAGAGTCAACAAGACTAAAGACTTTGGAGAGCTGCTAGCTTCTGTTGGTAGTAACTCATTTGTGGCCATGAGTGCACGTCCAGTAGGTTTGCTTACCTTTGGGCCGACTGCTGCTTTCATCATGGACCAAGGATTTGTAGAGCGTCGTTGCTGTAAGCATTTTTTTCGGGTCTGGGGGCCGTCTGCCGAAAGAGTCATTGTTTTTGTGACGGCTCGGCAATTGTACGTAGAATGAGGCCACCAGTGCCTAACAGTCGCTTAACAGTCGCTGGGCTTTACTCCTGACGGGCTTAACGCCGCAAGGGTGGTAGCCTCTGTCCTTTGAAGGCCGGCCCGAGTCACGTGATCGGGTCACGTGTCTATGATGCCACGCCTCCTCCAGGAAGCGTGGTGAAGCAGCGTTCACAGCAGGAGCAGGGAGCAGCAGAGGACTTCAAAGTGCTTTCTGTGGTAAGTTCCACATTATGAGGTGTACATATCTAAAAGGCCATGTTGTCCCCACTAGACATCCTCGAAGTGATGCAGGTATATTGAGAGCGGTCAGGCATGCTCCCCCATCACAGAAACGCAGCATTTGGCAACAGATCAAAACCAAACCACACCAGCTATGCCTTTCTCGATGCAAATATCGATCTCCAGACTCAGTTATTTAGTCTGACAATTACAGTGCAGAAAAAAACAGGCCCAGCCAGTCTCTGCAGAGAAGGCTCTCCGCGCCAATCCAGCAGACCCATCTTCATGTCTACTGTTGGCACGCAGGCATGGTCTGTCTCCAGCTTTACATTTGCGTTCTCTGTACTCCTACTCTCTTGTGTGAAACGGCAGTATTTTTAAATGCTTTGCCCCTTTCTATGGCCTGCTGCCCTGCGCGTTTAGGTGATCTGTCGAGTAGATCTATGGATTTTGGCAACCGCCGCTAAGATCTGCGTCAAACCTGCAGAGACCGGTTACAAATAACAGTGGAAGGACTCTGCCAATCTCCCTTCTGAGATCCATCAAAACACGTGCCCATGAGTTGGTTCATTGAAAAACCTGTGAATTCCAGGGCTACTAAAGTACAGGACTGTGCTTGGACACTCTGGCCATCCTGTCTCTTCCCAATGCCTCCATCGAACAGGGCACTCTCCCGCTCGCCCCCAAAACAGCCTTCATTAAACCCCTGCTAAAAAAGCCATGCCCAACCCTATCGAACCAGCTAATTACTGCCCCATCTCTAACATACCTTTCATTGGCAAACCCCTTGAGAAATTCATCTGCCAACTGCTTCGGGACTATGTTGAGATCAGAAACCTTCTCCATGAATCCCAACATGGTTTTAGACCACTGAGGGGAACTTAATCCACACTCTGCCCAATTTGGGACATGCTAAAGTACAATGCGGTAAATGACACAACCAGTGTCCTTATCCTTCTAGAAATTCCTTCTGCATTTGACACCATCAGCCATGAAGTCCTACTCGAAGACTAGAAGACATTGGGGTGAATGGCATCCTTCCTGACTGAGAGAAGAGAAATGACACTCATGACCGCTTTCAGATCACACCCTTGCATTCGGACAAGCAGAGTTCTTCAAGGTCGAAGCCTTTTACTTCTTCTCTTCAACATATACATGACCGCCCCTGATGGGTTCCAGATGTTTCAAGTACAGAAACAACATGCAAACACCCACCACCGCCCGAACAATGAACATGTCTGACCTTTATATATGCCGTTCTCATGTGGATGCCTGGAGGACCTTTAACAGTCTCAAGTCTCCACAGTAGAAATCACTATCAGTGGTGCATAGCCAAGTAACCCCACAGCAGTTACTTGCAGACGTATGCCCACAGCCTACTTCTAATGTGACGACTCTTGTATGCACCATGATATGTTATGATAAGATATTATATGTTATTTATAACGCGCTTAGTACCTAGAGGTTTCTAAGCTTGGACCCGGGGATCGAACCTGTGGTGCTCTGTGTCGTCTTGCTCCAAGGCGAGCACATTGCCCCTGCGACCTTCCATTAGAAGCAAAGGCTGAAGTCATCATAAGGAGCGGCTTTTTCCAACTTTGCACCTTTTGACGATGATTGTCATACCTAAACTTGACCGCCCAGGACCATGGTAGTTATCTCACTAGTATCATTAAGACACGACTAATCGAACAGCCTCCACCTTGGACTGCTGGAAAGAGTCCAGAATTGGCAGCAAAAGTACTCACGCGATTGAAAAAATACAAACACATCACCCCAGCATTCCGTACACTACACTGGCTCCCAATCAAGTAGGGGACCAAGGTGGGGGCCCAGAATCTATCACAAGGACATTCCCACACTATACACCATCAAGATCACGTCACTCCAGTAATGATGCACTTCTAACTGTACCAACCATTAACCAGAAATGGCATGGGGGGTCCTCTCTCTTAAGAGCTGGACTGTGGAGCCCCCTACCCCTTACACCGCGATACAGGAGACCACCTAACATTCAGAAAACACTGAAGAATCTGACCTTTCAGCTAGCTTCATACTGAGACCAGCACCACAACCCCACCCTGGTTTACACCCACCTGCTGCACTTTTGCCTCATGGAAACGCGATTAAAATCTTAAGAAATATCAGAAACGCATCTTGCGGACGAACATATCAGAAAACAGGCCGACTCGGGTCAGACTCTGCACACATTAAACAGATTACCGCAATGACTACCATGAAAATCTTAAAAAAGAGCACTGCCTCGGGAGGATAGCTCAGAGGCAAGGTGCTCGCCTTGGAAGCAAGACGACACGGAGCGGCACAGGTTTGATCCCCGGGTCCGCGCTTAGAAGCCTCTGGGTATTAAGCGCGTTATAAATAACCTATCATATCACCAGTGGGAACACACTACCCCACCGGATGGTGCCCGATGATGTTCCTCTCACGGCACGACTACTAGGACCCTTGTTCGCCTACTCCCACCAACTAACTGGCTCCCTTCTGAAATCTCCTACCACTTTACACTAGACATGCAGACTCTCCGCAGCTGGCTGCCAGAGTCTAGCCAATACCACATGATCAGTATTGAGCCAAGGCATAGCTGCCCTCTCTGGTAGAGCTTCACTCAACCACACCAGTGGGAGCTTTACCTGGATAAGATTTACCCGCTCAGAACTTGGGTTCTCCCTCCGGACAACATATCCCGGATGATCTCTGCTGACACCCGCAGAATCATTCGGCCACGGAGGACCTGGGTACTTGTGATCAACTCCCATCAAGACTCCTGTTTTTGGAACTGCGTCTCCTGCGATCCCACTAACAAACCCTCCGGCTTATCTCACAGAGCCATGTGATATGCGGCCGGCACCAAATCCCAGGAGGGGGCTGTACAAGACCACTTTACTTACTTTCATATCCAAGTCGGGATCAGCTTCGCTTTCTTGAACTAAGGAGTAAGTGGGCACCACCGTATACTTCTTATATATACCTATTACCCGGGTATTTCCAGCTTCACTTTCCTTCCATAAATACACATTCGCTTTGTGCTGGTCTCCCAACAAAAGACTCATATGAATTTCTCTCATTCTTCCAGTTTCCAAATGTACTATTTGGGGCATTTGGTAGCTAGTCACCCAAGTACTACACAGCTGACTTTGTTGGTAGCATCATGCATAGATGGGGGAGGGGGGCAAGTGTTGTCATATGAGGATCGCAGGTGCTGACAGGGGAAATAGCACATGTATCGCCTGAATGGAGGCGGCTGCTTTCATCTGGGCATTTGAGCGCTATTAAAAGAACCTTCAACTGTAACCATCAGAAAGCTTTTAAATGTGCACTTATCGGGTGTCTTTGTTTTCTGTTTTGGTGGAATGCTGGATCTAGGAATTGTTTGACATTTCTTTTCATTTTTGTGGTAGCCTTACGTCAGTTATGGTGGCTTACTTTAATACTGGGATAACAGGAGGAGGTTCCACTCTATCCTGAGTGGAGGGGGTTATGCAGCAGCATGGTTATTTCAGCTACTGTTATGCATAGCTGCTCACGTTCTCTGCCAAGGGTTCCTCCTGCCTCACCAGAACCTAGATTTGTCATTATGAGGTAAGATCTGAAGGCCCGATTCACTAGCATGTGAACAGTGTGATGCACAAGACCCTTATCCACAAGCACACCTCCAGATCCTGTTATGCATAGCTGGCCACTTTATGTGCCATGGGTTTCAGTGGCTAGCACCTGCCTCACCAGAACCTAGATTTGTTATTATGGGGTAAAATCTGAAGGCCCGATTCACTAGCATGTGAACAGTGTGATGCACAAGACCCTTATCCACACGCATACCTACAGATCCTGTTATGCATAGCTGGCCACTTTATGTGCCATGGGTTTCAGTGGCTAGCACCTGCCTCACCAGAACCTAGATTTGTTATTATGGGGTAAAATCTGAAGGCCCGAATCACTAGCATGTGAACAGTGTGATGCACACAACCATTATCCACAAGCACACCTCCAGATCCTGTTATGCGTAGCTGGCCACTTTATGTGCCATGGGTTTCAGTGGCTAGCACCTTCCTCACCAGACCCTAGATTTGTTATTATGGGGTAAAATCTGAAGGCCCGAATCACTAGCATGTGAACAGGGTGATGCACACGACCCTTATCCACAAGCACACCTCCAGATCCTGTTATGCATATCTGACCACTTTATGTGCCATGGGTTTCAGTGGCTAGCACCTGCCTCACCAGAACCTAGATTTGTTATTATGGGGTAAAATCTGAAGGCCCGATTCACTAGCATGTGAACAGTGTGATGCACACGACCCTTAACCACAAGCACACCTCCAGATCCTGTTATGCATAGCTGGCCACTTTATGTGCCATGGGTTTCAGTGGCTAGCACCTGCCTCACCAGAACCTAGATTTGTTATTATGGGGTAAAATCTGAAGGCCCGATTCACTAGCATGTGAACAGTGTGATGCACAAGACCCTTATCCACAAGCACACCTCCAGATCCTGTTATGCGTAGCTGGCCACTTTATGTGCCATGGGTTTCAGTGGCTAGCACCTGCCTCACCAGAACCTAGATTTGCTATTATGGGGTAAAATCTGAAGGCCCGATTCACAAGCATGTGAACAGTGTGATGCACAAGACCCTCATTCCCAAGTCACCTTCAGATCCTGTTTCTGTATTGGCGGTTTCACTCCCTTGACTTGGCCCATCCCAAGGCGCTGACAGGTACTAACTGTATTTCTCGTCACCCTGGTCACAGGGTGAACACATACGTGCGTTGTAGGGCGCTTCGGTCCAAGGTCTCAGGCAACACAGTGGTCAGAATAGACAATCATTTGCTCCACCAGATCTTATAAAAGTGGCACTGTTGCTAGTGTGCCTTCCCCAGATTGCGTCACGGACTTGCCCTATGATTTAAATGCTCATATCTGGGGACTTACTTCACTGGGTATGGTTTTTAACCTACCCTGCTGGGCGATGTGTAGTAAGAATGTTTGTGAATCCACCCGAAGGGTATCAAGATATTAGGGATGGACATGCCCAGCAACATAGCTCAGTGAGCCAAGCACTCGCCCCAGAAGCCAGATAAGTGCACCTTGAGGTGCTATCTAAAAACGCAACGTCATTTTTAATTTAAGAGTTCAAGGGGGGAGCTATGTCATGTTGGCGGGGGTAGTTAAGAAGAGCTGCTCTGTGTTGTGGGCGTTACACGTACTCTGGTTGCGTGCCACGAGGATCCATAGTTCACCAAAATTGTGACTTTGTCAGAATTCATTGTGGGTTGGGCCCTTTTGTGAAAAACTTGATTTGTGATTTTTATTTAGGACACATATGTCCGGCCGCCAGCCCCATATGGCCATCCCAGAGTGTAAGGCCACATTAAGGCGTGATGGGTAAGGATTGCAGCCGCAATGGGTCAACCTCCACCATCATCCTCGCGGTGGGAGATTTTTCACTTTGGGACCAGATCACCATCCTACAACCAAATAGGCCACTGGGATGCTCTGGAACAAGAACGGCAGACACTGTCTGGATCCGCACAAACACCTACAGGTGCACCTTGTGAGGTAGGACCGTGGCAACGAATCCTCCAGCCACCCTCAATGGGACTTAATGTTGCCTCCCCAGGTCCCAAAAGATGGATCCCGTCTCAGCCCCCAGGGTATCTGGAGAAACACACACCAGTGTCGCTTAATGGAATTGCCCCAATTTCTATATTGCAGATGCAGTCCGTCTTGCGTAGCAATATCACAGTTGGCGCGCAGAGTGGCTCCATGCGCGTCGAAAGCATCTAGAGCTTCTTTTCAAAGTTGTGGCCTCTTTTGCAAATGTGTCCGATGCCTGGTAGATTTTTGATTATGTGCAGGATATAAATACAATGTATGCCCGCTAGATACATTTGTTTTGGCCAGACCTTCAAAATTCAGCAGGACCCGGTGTGACTTCAATCTCAAAGGCGATCTTCAGACTCTCATCGGCCTCCTTTTCATCACGACTTCAGGTTGCATACGATTCAGGTGTTCGTTGCAGACTGCCAGAATTATACTAGGGAGGGCAAACTGGGATAGAGGTCCATAGGCAGATGTGCTTGACCTTTTGAGAACACCTCTTTCCAGGACCAGTATTAGATGTCTCCAGATTACTGCATTGTTTGGTGATTTGACCGGCCATCCAGGATACCATTGCCGGCACATGGAGGGCGTGAGGGAGGTGGGTATGTCTTAGAATGGTTCACCAATCAGGTAATTCCATTTGGATCCCGAAATACCCATTGGCTTGAATTGAGACGTCCACTGCAATGCACAAAAAGACCCCTGCAAAAGCCATCAGGCTTTCAGAGTTCTGACTGGCTATGCAGGATTCCACCTGCCCAATAAGGAATCAGATAGCTCAGCGACTTACTTTTAATTGAATGAATGAATGAATGAATGAATGAATGAATGAATGACCAATGACTGAATTCAAGAATTCAAGAAATGTATACAGCACGCTTCCACAGACTTAGCTGCCATGAGGTGCTGATTACCTCTTAGTATCCCTTTCAGGACTTTCTCGGATCTTGGAGCAGGAGGCACTGCTAAAAGGGCAAGTGCTCCTTTTGGTTTTTTCCTGAATGAGAAAAGATGTGAATCCAGCATGAGTCACATCTGGGCAAATGACCACAGATATTCCTTATGTGTGAACCCACTTTCTATACTTCGCCTAATAATGCATCCACAGTTCAAATGAAAAATAAATATTTTTACCCTATACATATTTTTGGTATCTGGTCATCTCATCTAAAGCATTGCCATCCAGTGCCATTCCATCCACAAAATTGCTTCGAAAAAATATGCATCGAATGCATGTTTTTTCGAGATAAAAGGTTTAGTGTTATTTACAATGGGGTTTAAAGGGTAAAAAACGAGGGGATGGGGGAGACCCACCCATTTAAAAAAAAGGAAAAAACATGCATTCAATGGTAATTTTTTAGATGCATTTTTTTTTAGATGGAATGCTCATTCGATGGTAAAAATTCGATAGAATGACCATAAACCATATGTTTTCAGTGCATGTATTTTATACAGAACATATGAACATATCGCCTTGCATTTTGTTAGAAAAAACATATGAACATATAAGATTGCATTTTTTGCACGACAGTTGCACACATTACATTATCTTACAGGAGCTGGAGAACAAGTTGAATTTCCCTTGCAGTCCCCCAAATACTCAAGGCCCCCACCATCACATGCATTCCATCATCCCCCTGAAAGGTGAAAGGGGGTTCAAAATATTTTTCATGAATGAACTAAACTGCATGAACCTCATTCTGACAGATTTCCATGCCAGTCATTTACATGTGTGGTTGGCATGGAAAAGAAAGGTGGGGAAAATGTGAAAAAAAGAAAAAAAAGCACAAAGGGAAAGGAAGCGAGGATTAAGTGGAACCCCTGTGCTTGTGTCTGTGTGTGTGTGTCTGTGTAGAACCCAATCTACTCTGCTATTTGGTACTTGCCACCTTTGTGCTGCTATTGTGCTGAGTTGCGTCATCATGTGTCTGGTAAGCCTTGCTATGCCCTTGTTATGCTACATGGTAGTTCTATGCAGTGCACGCTATCGTATACCATTTTATACTTTAACTGCTGAGGCATGTCGTGGGACGTGTGTTCTTTCATGATTGCTGTACGTTGCTACCAAATTCAACTTTTCCGCAAACATTAAATTGAAATTGTGCTTTAGATGTACACCCTACTTTTGCTTTTTCAGGGTGCGCCCCTAGCACGCTTCAGACCGCAGTTTGGACTTCCATTTCCACCCGAGGATTGCCCTAAGATTACCCTCGGGAGGATAGCTTAGGGGCAACGTGCTCGCCTTGGAAGCAAGAGGACACGGAGCAACACAGGTACGATCCCCGGCTCTGCGCCTCGAAATCTCTGGGTATTAAGCGCGTTATAAATAAGCTATCATATCATATCACCACTTCATCCATGCCTAACCCTGCTCCACTCTTCCGTTTTCCTGTCTTAATTCTGCCTTCCGAATTGTGAGCTTGCAATCGAATTGCATTTTTTGATTTTAAGGGAGTTTTGCTCTTTTTGTATTTTTATTTGTTTGCTTGTTAATTCCCACCTCCCCCACCCATTTCAGTTTGTTTGTTTGGATATGAAGCCATTATTTCTCATGCCAGTTGGTTCTGTTGTGTATGTTCTTTCATGAGGTTTCACATGAATGATAGATTGCACTGTACAAGGCTGACAAGGAGACATTTAGCGCCCCAGAAAACACCCAAATGAATAAATAAATAAGCAAATAAATAAATAAATAAAACATGATAGAGGTGAGTGACACTCAGTTCATGAACACTTCATGGTACTCATTTTATCGACCTCATGGACTCCCAAAGTGGACCCATAAATTAAGCTTGTCAGCAGACTTCACTCGCAATGGGTCTACGTTGCCCAATTTAACAGTTGTAGATAACTGCAGCCCAGAGGTTAGGCAAGGCTGCACTATGCAGATTAACTCACAGTAGAGCCCAGACTCAGCCCAAGAGGGACGTTCTGCTGCACACACCACTGTGCCCATCACAATACAGTTAATGGCAGACCTTAAGAACTTCCAGGAGGCCCAGTCCAAGGCTTTGCTCCCAGAGGAGCCACAGTTCAAAACTCACCCTCATTTGAAAGTGCCCATGGAGCCCCCCAGCGTTCCCACCTATGGCATCGAGCTGCTTGTGGCCATTTGAGTCCTAGGGAATCAGGAAGAAGGGCTTTGCTCCCGTGTTACCTTGTGCATGGCATCAAGACGCCTAGGCTCAGAAAGACACCCTGGCACAGCCGACAGCTTAAAAGCCTCACCACTGCTGAGCTAAATATGAGCTCCCGTCCTAAGGAGTCAGACAGTCTACATAGCCAGTCTCCCTGTCGCCATCCGCTGTTTCCTTTCACACAGTCTATTCTTGACTGGGCTACTCTTGGCAAACATGCTGGGCAGTCCCAGAATTACTCTTCTGCATTTTGTTGTGTCACAAAAATGAAACGTGCCCGTGGTCAATGAAAGCCTAGGGTCACTTGAGCACACCTCGAATCCACCACACAGCCATTTGCCCCTATATTCATCCAATCTAGATAGGTGACCTGATTGGGACTGTGTGTCCGCCTTGTGGTGCATTGCAGGGTTCCTAATGCATGTAATGATGAGGGTTCCAATCATTTGCAATCATCTCCTCTGCGCTGCGATGAACAGAGTACCTTTCATAGGGCCATTGCATCTCCATTAAAGCATTACTATCGCAGGGGCCATCTTGGAACGGTAGGGCATGCCTGACACCGGTATATTATGTTACTGGGACGTATACTATGCATTGCTCCCATGTGTGTGGTCTCCAGGCAATTTGGCAGATTGGAAATGGGGGGGGAGGGGTTAGGTTAGTGGGTAAAGAAATACAATGTAAGATCGCTTTGCTGCTGTGTTGATACCTGCATGTAGTGTACACTTTTGTGGGTACGCACCATGGAAATGTTTCTTTTCTGTTTCCCTCTTTCTTGTGTGTGATGGCTTTGATCTGCAATATGTGAGAATACATTTCCATGAATTATTCACTCCATTATATTATCAGGAAGCTTTTTATTTATTACAGATTCTTATTTTTTCTGGCTGGAGTAACTGTTTCCATTACATTTTACAACACTGCTTGAGGAATTGGGTGGTGTGTTATGCATCACTTTTAGCAGCCTGTGATATTTCTTGTCAGGTTTTTTTTTTTAACTGAACAAGCTGTTAAACATTAGAACTAGTTGGTGTGTGTGTGTATAGAGCACTAGTTCTCTAATATTTTAAATGTGAAAGTCAGGGTGACGGTATTCACTCTCACACCACTGTCCATCCACTCAGCCCTTGCCACTCAACTCATTGTAATCCATCGTATGAGAAAATGCAATGAAAATGCATGAACAGGAAGATGGCAGCAGGTCTAGTCCAAACAGCAGGGCATCATGGGTATGCAAATGAGACCTGGCTGATTTCTGCTAGTCAGAAAAATTAAAATACAAACAAGCCTGAGGCGCACGCGGGGGGTGGGGCGTTGGACATCTGGCAGACATTACGAAGTTGAAGCATTGGGAATTCTCTTCAATGGCAAATCTACAATAATAAGCATATTTATGTGGGGGGTTTGCAAAAATAGATCTTCCACTTACATTTATAAAACCAGGCCTATTGGATTGTCTAATGCTTGTCGTAAATAGAGCTTTAGAGATCAGATTTGTCTGCGTCATATTCCTGTGAATAACCCATGTTACTATTACCTAACATAAAGGTGTGCAAGCGATGGCTCTCAAGAGATTTTGGACTATGAGTCCCGTACTCCTCACCATTGACTATGCTGGCTAGGGCTGATGGGAGTTGTGATCTTCTGGAGAGGCAAAAGTTGCTGACCCCTACCCGACTCGATGATAACGTTCTAAGGCCAATTTGTTCTTAACTTCAGGGTTCGTAAACATTGCAGGATGTCCGGTACTGTGCAAGCAGTATGATGAAATGTGGAGCACATCCACATGCTAGTGGTGCACTGCTTCTGATGTGGTAGTCATACGCTGCTCAAACCTACCAAGAGTATTCAAAAACTGCCCACCCTGTCTCACTATCTCTACATTGGCTTATCAGTGGAAGCTCTATACGGTGTGCCCGCTGCCCCTTAGAAAACAGGAGCGGGTACCACTTCTATGACAGGTGACTGACTCCTTGCCAACCACACCGGGCATTCTCCGGCTCTCTCAATTGACCAGGCTGCGCGCGAGTTGGTAGGAAAGTAGCAACTTTGAAAAACAAGCATCTGGGCCAGGTTGACTGAGCCAGCCACTGCAAACATCTGTCCAGACACATCACTCACTTTAATTTGCTATTTAACTTCAAATGATAACAAATTTGAAGTTGAGAGGAATGGAAAATCTTGCCCCCTCCTCCGCCACTATCACTCACGACTCTCTTTAAAGATCCGCGAGGCGCATCGCGTGTTAGCGGCTGATTACCTCCACAGGCTGGCTTAAAAGGGACTCATTTGGAAGCCGCCAGCATGACAGATGAAAGGACAAAGGCCCCCGTTGGCTAAGAAAGGATATGAGCTGGCAGAGCCGCAATTTTGGGGGCCTTTTACCCTTTGAGCAACCTACCTAGGGCTAATTTCGGCGGCAGATTAATCAGAGCCCATTTCCGCAGTGATTGCAGGAGGCACGCAAAGGTAGTGGTGGCGGGAGGTGAGGGGGTTCATCAGAGGGATGCGGAGACAGACACATTAATCCTAATTGGGGTTCTCCGTGCAGCATGCAACCTCTGGCTGATGAAGGTAGATCAAGCAGTAACCTGGCTGGACACTGCACTATGTAAAAAGTGAGCCAATGTTTTGGACTATGACTCCCATGATCCCTCACCATTGACTTTGCTGGCTATGGCTGATGGGAGCTATAGATCAAAACTTCAGGAGATCCAAAGGTTGCAGACCCCTGAACTGTTACCAGCACCAGCGGTGTTGCTAGATCTGGAAGAGCTCCGGGGCTACGCTAATGTGGGGGTTGTTGGGACTCGGTGCTAACTAGCCTTTTGGCTGTAGCCGCTGAGCTTCTACCCGGGGCTACAACCGAAATACTGGGGGCTATAGCCCCCTAACACCCCCAGCAACACCACTGTAGAGCACACAGGTACGTGGAGCAGATAAGGGAGTGGACGTTAAGCAATCAAACTCAGCGAACAAGCAGGGTGCTGCACACCACAATCCTAACACACTCGTGACAACCTAGCATTCTGCACAATCACAAGCATTCTGCATAGGCTTACAGAAACACTTGTGTATAGGTGCGTTATAAATGCCATATCATCTCTAATATCATAACCAAGATGTACAGTAATCAAAAGGTTACTTGCACGTAGCGACTCGCATTCTATAAAACAACACAATCTCTGTGAAAGAAAGTCTTGCACCACCAAACAAGCGAAACCCTCAGACAGTAGATTAGGATCCCCACACAGAACTCACAAGTGCAGATCCAAAACTCCAAGCATTCACGTGGAAACCAACCAGCCAAATCCCATGGAAAAGGCCAAACAGGAGAAGGCATGACCCATCACAACTTCTCCTTTCAAAGGAGGATGCAAAAAGCATGAATGCACAGGAAAGACACAAAAAAGACAAGGGAACAAATCCAGGCAACGTGTACTGCAAGGAAGTGTACACAAGGAAAGGCGTGTGGCCATGGGTTAAATACATCCATGACTACATGTAATGCCACAAGAAATGTAACTAAGTGTATCGTACACTGCTAAAAGGGTATGCACGCCAGGATGCTAATGTTAAATGTTAAAGGTATTTGTACTGTGCACCGTCACCAACGGAATTGGCCCCCAGGCGCTCAGGTGGATCTGCAAACGAGAAGGTGTGGGAGTGATTAGTCGGGTGGAGAGGGATTAGGAAAGTGAGAGGCTGATGTCCTGTTGGCAGCTTCAGTTCGGTTTTCACTGTGTGCTGAGCTTGGGTGCGAATATCGGATCGATGTGAGACCTTGTGTGCTGTTGGTGTGGTTTATGTGTTAATTGTTTGTTATTGCGATGTGGTGAAGTGCGTGAGGTTTGCTGTGCGAGAGGGTGGTTCTGTGGATTTGTGGGTGAGATAAGTATGCTGAAGTTTGAGCTTTTGGGTTAGTGTGCTATTTACAAACCCTGGTTCCCTTCCTCTCTATTCCTAGTCAGTGATCCATTACTGCCTGTGTTTACTTTGCAGGCCATGATATTATTGACATATCATGCTTCCCCTTCCATCCCGATCTCTCGCTGCTTGTTCTTTGGTATGATTCTAGCTTTATATCTTTCAATTGCCTGTGTTTACTTTGTAAGCCAAGATATTTTGACATATCATCCTTCCCCTTCCATCCTGATCTGTCCCTGATCGTTCTTTGATATGATTCTATCTTTCTATCTTTCAGTTGCTAGTATATGCCGTACATTGGTCTTCCCTTTCTTGAGTGGATGGGCGGCGGCTTAGGGAGATGGGGGGATCGGTACCCTCTCGCAGCTTTGTTTAGCTGTGCATGTGCCCCTTAGGCATTCTTCCTAGTTATGGGGTAAAGAGACAAGATTTGAGGAGTTTTCTGGATAGGAGGTGATCTCTTGTTTTACGTATGTTCTTTGCTAGATTGTTCCAGGTTTTTGGGCAGGGGTGGGAAAAGGAAGATCCTCAGAATTTTCTTTTGTTGTAAGGTTTTGGTTCCAAACAGATGTCCCTGCTCTGTGCGTTATGCACAGTGATTTGAACTTGAACATTGTATTGTGACACGTCTGGTATACTGCTTGGTGTTAGTCTGTTTTCTCTCATCGCAGGCTGTCTGTGAAAAAGTGTTCATGTTGTAAAAGGGGGAGGGTTTGATTTCCTAAATATCCTACCTGGTAGGATGGGGTAAAGGTGTTACAGGGAAGGGGATACGGTGTCTCACCATCCGGTATCCCAATCCCACTCCCTGAAACCCCTCACACAGAGAACACATCTGAAACATGCCCCTTTGACGCAACTAGAAACATGTGTACCAAAGTGCATCCCAGAAACACATGACACGCATTGTATAGAAACATGAATAGTACATAAACCTCTAAATGTGGCCCTGCTCATCAACATATATGTAAAAGAAACTAACATTCACACAGTGAATTATGGATGCAAAGTGCCATATGAAATGTACATGTATAAACATGTGCAGTTACTTACAGCTGTGCACACTGTACAGTTCATCATCACCCAATCACGCACAATCATGGCGAACATATGCATATTGTAAGGCTCAAAGTCCCCCCTTTAATGTGTTCTCTGTGAACCGTCAGGTTTCTACAGAGCATCAATTACCTTTTCATGTCCTGGACCCTATGACCCAGCCATGCCTTAATGGACAGTCAGCTATTGTCACACTCTGCCTCCGGTCTTACCTGTTTGTCCTTTGTCGTCTTCTTCTTTGAAAGTTTCTCAGTCTTCCGGGATGTCCGGGACTTATACGGGTAAGGCCGGTGAACCTCCGTATCCAGTGTGGAGCAAGAGCAGCCTCGGAGGAAGACAAGAGTTCAGGATTCCAGGAAGGTAAGGAATGAGCAGTCAATGTCTGGAATTAAGCCCGGAACCAGGGAAGGGAAGTACTACTCGCAGAGTACGGGATGAGGCTGCGAGCGCGGAAACATGGAAGTGGGTCCAGGAAGGAATGAATCAGACAGCCTCAGGTGAAGGCAACAGGCTGCTACTAATACTCCAGGAAGGAAAAGGAATATGGAAAAGTATCGGATAATTGCACAATGGAAAGGAAGGTAACAATGAACACACTAGCTGCAAACTCGAAAAGGCACGTCGAGACGCGCAGCGCCGCAGGGGCGTGCCCGTTTTCTAAGAACCCAGGGCTCCTGCGCAAGCGCTAGACCGCAACGTGACTGAGGTGCCGGCCATGTTGGGGAGGAGAACGGCTCCAATGGTGCGGTGCACCATGGGCCAGGAAGTCCAGAAGGGGCGTAAACAGCGAATCCTAACAGCATGCCCCCTCCTAAAACCCGATCCACCGGGTTTGCCTGGATGAACTAGATGGAATCTCCGCACAAAGCGAGGGGCATTCATGCTGGAGAGTGGTTACCATGTTAGTTCGCTGGGGGGATATCCTTTCCATTCCACCAAGTACTGTAGCCGACCTCTTCTATATCTAGAGTCACAAATCCTGGAAACCTCAAATTCAATTTGATTGTTGACAAGCACTGGGTTAGGTCGGTGAGCTGATCTGGTGGATTTAATATAAGGTTTGAGCAAGGAAGTGTGAAAAACGGGAAGAATCCTCTTCCAGGAGTCTGGTAGCTGAAGTCGATATGCCACTTGGTTGATGACCTCTTTGATAGAAAGAGGCCCATAGAATTTGGGGGCCAGTTTATTAGGATGCAGATGTCGAGGCAAGAGTTTAGAAGACAGCCAGACCTTGTCACCAATTCCATAGATGGGAGCAGGTCTCCATTTAGCATCACCATGTCTTTTGACATCCAATCTGGCCTTTTCTAAATGTTCTTTAGCATCCTTATGTGTCGTGACCAGTCTTTCCATCCAGGAATCGACCAATGGAACTGGGGTGGAATGAGGTAGGATTGTTGGCAGGACAGATGGATGGAAACCTTGACTACAGAAGAAGGCGCTTGTCTTGATAGCAGAATGATCAGAATTGTTATAGGCAAATTCAGCTACTGGAATTAAAATTGACCAATCATCCTGGACCTTGCATGAAAAACACTGCAAGTATTGTTCTAGGGTCTGATTTACTTGCTCTGTTATCCCATTGGTCTGGGGGTGGCATCCAGAAGACAGGGCACGTTGGATGCCCAGCATGTGGCATAGGTGTTTCCAGAATTGGGAAATGTATTGTGGACCACGGTCTGAAATGATCTTGGAAGGGAGGCCATGGAGTCTAAGGATGTGCTTCAAAAATATTCCTGCCATTTCTTGTGCTGTAGGCAACTTGTACAACCGGGTGAAGTGAGCCATGTGGGTGAATAGATCGATTGTAACCATAATGGTAGTAAACTCTTTAGAAGGGGGCAGTTCCATGATGAAGTCGGTAGCGATTATTTCCCAAGGACGCTCTGGCAATGTGGGTTGATGGAGAAGACCTGCAGGTTTTCTATTATCAGACTTATTCTGGCTGCAGACAGGGCAGGCTCGGACATACGCCCTTACTCCGTCAATCATGTTAGGCCACCAAAATTGTCTCTGAATGTGGCAAAGAGTAGCAGTAACACCTCGATGCCTGTAATGGAAGGTATCATGACAGAGGTTTATAGTCTTGGTTCTCAATCTGCCAGTCTCTTATCTTTGAAGAGGTAACCATCTTTTGTGACTAAGGTCCATTGGTTTGTCTTGATATAATCCTTCCAGAGATCAGAAGGTGGTGTTTCAGCACAGATATTTTCCAATAAGGAGTTGGCTTGAGCCACGAACACTGTGTCAGGAAACATCTTCGGAAAAGCAAGGGCCTCCAGTGGCTCGTAAGAAGGACACCTGGATAATGCATCAGCGATTATGTTGTTAGTTCCTGGGACATGATGTATGCAAAACTGATACTGGGCAAAAAAATAGGCCCAACGAGCTTGGCGACTGTTCCTGCATTCTAGGGATTGCCGGATCTGCAGGTTTCTGTGATCGGTTCGCACTTGAACAGGAAATTTGGCACCCAGGAGTAAATGACGCCACTCAGTAAAGGCTTGCCGGATGATGAGCAATTCTTTCTCCAGGACTGAATAGTGGGTCTCGCTGGGAGTTAATGTTCGGGATAGATAAGCAATGGGATGTTCTGCTTTATGCTCAGATTCTTGTTTAAGCACAGCGCCTATTGCATGATCTGAGGCATCTGTTTCTACCAGGAAGGGTTTATTGATATCCGGTTGAGCCAGGATGGGACCTTGAGTAAATCTCAGTTTTAAATCCTGAAAGGCTGTCTCTTGAGCATCAGACCAAATGAAGGGAATGTCCTTCTTCAACAATGCGAGTATCGGCTCTACAATGTCAGAGATGGTGGGAATGAATTTCCGGTAAAAATTGGCAAGTGCCAGGAAGGATTGAATCTGTTTAACTGTTGTAGGGGCTGGCCAAGAAAGGACACATTCAACCTTGGCGGGGTCCATTTCTATTCCCTTTGCACTTAGAACGAACCCGAGGTAATAGACTGTTTGGACATGAAATATGCATTTTTCTGGTTTAACCAGGAGTTTGATCTCTCATAGGCGTTGTAAAACCAATGTCACATGTTCCTGATGTAACTGGGACTCATTGGTATAGATCAATATGTCATCCAAGTACACTATGACAAAGAGAAACAACATATCCAAAAAGACTCTGCCCATGAATCGCTGAAACACCGCAGTGGCGTTTGCAAGACCAAATGGCATTACCAGGTATTCAAAATGTCCAAAGGGGGTCCTGAAGGCGGTCTTCCACTCATCGCCTTCCCTTATCTGGATGAGATGGTAGGCGCCCCGTAAATCGAGTTTAGTAAAGATTACAGCACCCAGAACGGCTTCCAATATGTTGAAAATGAGCGGCACAGGGTAACGATCCTTAAGGGTGCATTGGTTGAGTCCCCGATAGTCCAGGCAGGGTCGGAGTTCCTTAGTGTCCTTCTTGGGCACGAAGAACAAAGAGGCACCGGCTGGAGATTTAGAAGGTCTAATGGTTCCATTGGCAAGATTGGTGTCCAGGTACTCCTGTAATGCCCTTTTCTCAGGTTTGGAAAGAATAAACATTCTTCCAAATGGTATCACTGCAGAGTCTTCAGTATTGATTGCTGAAATCTTCTGGTCGATGGTGTTGGTAGTGATTGGACAATGGCTGTTGAAAACACATCCAAGTATTGTTGGTAGATCTCAGGTACCTGGGAAATATTGGAGACACAGATGGATGGTCGTTCGAGGTTCTGGGGTTCCATAGATATGAACTGTACCATGTTTTGGGATAAACAATGGGACAAGCAGAATGCTGAGCCTAGAAATAGGGATCTGGCCGCCCAATTGATGTATGGGTTGTGTTTCTGTAGCCAGGGCATTCCCAGAACCATGGGGTAGTGTGCTGCCTTGATGAAATCAAAACAAAGCATCTCCTGATGGTTGTTGATTGAGAGCAACAATTCTATGGTTTGCTGGGTTATGGGTCCCGAAGACAGTGGTTTCCCATCAATTCCTTCGACAGCTTGGATTGCTTCCTTAGTTTCTCGAGGATGTTATGCTTCAAGGCCCATTCATGGTGCAAGAAGATTCCCATGGCACCACAGTCCACTAGGGCCAGGATGGAATGAGTCTCCTTATTGGCGGTAGATAAGGATGTTTGCAGGACCACCAAGGTATACAATCGGGGGCAATTCAAGGAAGGAGCAGAAGCGGAGCAAGTATCTTTCTCCCGAAGCTGGGCTCCGCTCAAGACAGGGAGCTGGCGTTTTCCGAACGCCTGGGTGGAGCTATAGGACAATACCGTACTAGATGTTTATCAGAGGCACAATACATACAGAGCCCAGTATTGATCCTTCGCATCCTTTCTTGTGCAGATATTGGACCCCGTACGGAGCCCAATTGCATAGGCTCAGGATCAGGAGAGTGCAATGTGGTCGTTTCCTTTGGGCTAGGATATTCCATGGAAACTTTTGAAGAAACAGTTTTTATTTTTCTCTTTTGTGACTTTCTTTCCTGGATTCGAAAGTCAATTTGGTGGGACAAATCTATCAAAGCCAGGAAGGAACTTGGACGGGCTACTCTGGCAAGTTCGTCCTTGATTTCGTCATTTCAGCCTCTGCGAAACAGGGTAAAACTTGCCTCCTGGGACCAATCGGCCTCTTTAGACAACTGCTTAAAGCGGGTTACATAAGAAAGCATGTCTTGGTTCCCTTGTTGGAATTCCAGGAGCCTTTCCTGAGCACTGTAAACTTGTTCAGGACGGTCAAACATGGTTTTGAAGGCTTCTACAAATCCATCATAATTGTCCAGGAGTGGATCTGCAGCATTCACCAAGGGAGTTGCCCAGGCTAAGGCATTACTAGAGAGATATGCAATTATAAATCCCACCTTGGCTCGGGGCGTGGAAAAATAGTAGGGTTTGAATGTGAAATGCACCAAACGGGCATCAAGGAAGGACTGCAGTGTTTCGGAGGAACCATCATATTTGTCCACTATGCCCCCTACCAGAGCACTTTCCTGTAACACCGAATCCCGGGACAGCACAAGTTGTTTTAACTCTGTATTTTCGGCTTTGAGGTTTTGAACCTCTGTTGTTAATTCTTGCATTCCTCTCATTAGGTCCTGGACAGCAGCCTCCATGTTGAGCTCAGTATCAAGTCCTTGGCGTCTCAAACTGTCACACTCTGCCCCCGGTCTTAATTGTTTGTCCTTTGTCGTCTTCTTCTTTGAAGGTTTCTCAGTCTTTAGGGATGTCCGGGACTTATACAGGTAAGGCCGGTGGTCCTCCGTATCCAGTGTGGAGCGAGAGCAGACTCGGAGAAAGAAAAGAGTTCAGGATTCCAGGAAGGTAAGGAACGAGCAGTCAATGTCCGGGATTAAGCGCAGAACCAGGGATGCGAAGCACTACTCGCAGAGTGCTGGATGAGGCTGTGAGCGCGGAAACATGGAAGTGGGTCCAGGTAGGAATGAATCGGACGGCCTCAGGCGAAGGCCGCTACTAATACTCCAGGAAGGAAAAGGAATATGGAAAAGTATCGGATAAAGGCACAAGGGAAAGGAAGGTAACAATGAACACACTAGCTGAAAAGGAGCATTGAGACCCGCAGCCTGCGGGGGCGTGCCTGTTTTCTAGGAAGCCAGGGCTCCTGCGTAAACGCTAGACCACAATGTGACTGAGGCGCCAGCCATGTTGGGAGGAGAACGGCTCCGACGGTGCGGTGCACCATGGACCAGGAAGTCCAGAAGGGGCGTAAACGGCGAATCATGACAGCTATGGTCAAATTAACAACGGATGCTCGTGTGCACACATCATAGGACACTCTTCTGCTGTTGCCGTGTACAGCCTCTACAGCGCTGCCTTGCCTGGGCATCTTTTTGCAATCACGTGTTGTAACAGAAAGTGGTGGACCGCGTCGTCTCCGATGCATATAAACAGTGACTTTCTCAGGGCTCACTTTCTTATCCCCTTTTTTATTTAGTGTCTTATTCCCACCAAATGAAAGTACTTTCAAAGATCCGTTTTGGCTATACTCTCTTTCCACATCGCTGTGGCAGTGTAAGATACTCACGATCCCTCTACGTCAGCCACAGTAAGAGTTTCAAATTAAAAATGAAATATTTCAGAGAAGTTTTTTGTTGGTGAAGGTACAGATCGAGGGTTGGATGATTTTTTAATAAAATATTGTGGGTTACGACTGTATCTGCAAACTGTCACATCTGAATTTCAGGAAGCGTTCTCAGACAATCTGATTGTTTTGATAACAGTTACAATATTATTAATTATGCATTTTGTAAAGACATTTTGCTTTGTTACAAGTTTGGTGGTATTTCGGTAGTAAATCTGCTGAAATACCACTAAACGGATTTGCCGTTATTGTCACTTGGTCTGGTGGAACTTCTGCTGGATTAGAAGTGATGGTAGGTCGTCTTAGTCCACATTTTGGTACAATTACCACCGGTGGAAAATATTACCAATTTGTCCATTTTTGGGCAGGCAGGCAAAGGAATTACCTTTAGCATTGTGCTGGAGGTTTTTCCTCCACCTTACCTCCAAATCCATAGTTCGGTGGTGCGGTAACTATGTTACCACAGCATTACCACCAAATTTGGCCACACCGCCACACTCATAATGAGGCACATTGTTTGATAAGCATATTCTCGACATATCTCTCTTGATTTGTTGTTTTTACAAACAGGATGATTCCCATTGGTGAAGCATTTATCTGGCTTTTCCCTAATACCCTATTTATATTTCTACTGTTATTTTTCTCAGAGGTCGTCCTCGCTACACAATTATTTTTGATTTACCAATATTGTTAAGGTTTTCTGTGGATGTTTGGCATACCACAGTAGAATGATACTGAAATAGCAGCAAGACATCAGTCTTGCAAGATGGCAGGCAGTGGCAGCAAAGTGCCCATTCCTTAACCTCAACCCAGTCATATTGATGATATATCATCTTGGTGCCATTGCCGGCAGTGTCAACTGATATAACATCTTGGTGCCATTGCCCGCAGTGTCAACTGATATAACATCTTGGTGCCATTGCCGGCAGTGTCAACTGATATAACATCTTGGTGCCATTGCCGGCAGTGTCAACTGATATAACATCTTGGTGCCATTGCCGGCAGTGTCAACTGATGCACACATTACACAATAATCAGCTGTTTGGGGAATTCATTGTGTTGTACTTATCTAGCAACCCCCACAACAACGCACGGCTCAACCCAGAGAAGTTAGGGCAGCTTGTCTTCCCAATCCATTCTACATCTGATGCTACAGGGCACTGTTTGTCACCATACCCCATGAATCCGTTTGTTTTGCATTAAATAAGATTGCCAATTTTTTTTTTATGGGAGATGTGCTTCGTGCGTATGGTGCTAGCCCAATCTCCCATTGAAACAAAAAAACAAGATGTCCCCACCATTCCATTTCCCTGGCGGCCACAGGTGGGAGGAGCTCCGGTCCAGCAGGTAAATCGGGAGGGTGGGAAGCAGTGGGGAAAGAGAGCGGGATGTCTTTGGGGATGGGGGATGGTGGGAACGTGGGGACATGGCGATGCAACAAGGAGAGTTTTCCTGTTGCTTCACTGCAGTCAAGATGGTGCCACCCAGGGAAAGGCCTTTGATGGCTGGAAAATGCTGACTTGGTACAAAGTCATGTCGAGTGATCCCTTTGTGTGTTGCATGTTCTGTCCGTATAGAGCTTCCAAGTTCTTCTGGTCTATACCCTAGTTTCAATAGTGTAGAAGACATGCACATAGCATGGTGTTTATAACAGGGAATTATCAAATATCAAAATGATCTTATCTTGGTAATTTTCATAAGTGATTTTAAAATATCCGTTGTGTTTGTCATGTATGTTGCCATTTCAGATATTCATAGTATCATTGTACCCTGCTGTTAGCGTTGATCATGCGGGATTACTTGTGTCATGCGTTCCTATGAATGGAAAAACTGCACGGTGAAATGTCTTCCCCGAGTACAGTCATACATTGAATATTTGTGTAGTACGTAACGCATCAGATGCTGACAGCCATTCGAGGCCGTGCATCATGGGAGTCGTTGACCCCTCCTTGGAGAAGCGCCCCCTGCTGTACACAGATATGTGACGGCTGTATACACAGCCAATGCATTCAGCAACCTTTCTCTGCTCTTTCGTAAAGGCACGAGATGTTGTATTTCATAGAATGTGCGTTTACATGGTGTTCAGTAGGGGGTTATTCTGCCACACGTGTAAACTTGAGCTGGCAAGATGCATAACGAGTAATGCCTCAGCACGTTTATGTTCAGGTTTGTAGTAAATAGTGCATGTGGAAATGATATTGTTCAAAACCTCCAGCTGCACATTGCACTAACTCATACAACTGGCTACAAATGTCCCTCAAAAAGTGCTCCACTCTACTGAGATGTGCTCCCCCACCATGTGTCTAGGGTCAGCCAGCCATGTGCTGGCTGAGGATCTGTCTCTTCAGGTAGTTGTGGCAATTCTTTCCAAACCTTTTCGCATGTTGACTGCACGGAACTACAAGTACCGTTTCCAAGCAGGGGATTTCCACTGTTGCTTTTTCTGTTTAATGGGACTTGACGTCTTTCTTTTGCACATTAGATCTGCCCCGAAAGGCTCACGTTGGAGTAATTCCACTCTTGGAAGGCAGATCACCACCCCCCTTGCCACCATCGTATCTTAACCTTGCCGTGTAACTCTATATGCTCCTGGGCACTTGGCTCAAGCTATGCAATAGCTTCAAGCCCATTGGAGAATCTCTCCACATTGGCAGACAGCAATGCCCAGTGTGTGTCTCGCAGAGCAGCGCCAGGCGGCCAGTCCACGCAGAGCCGCGCACGTGCCGCGCAATCCTAGCAACAGCACCGTCTTTAACATTGCGGTCGCTTCAAAGGGGCTTCCATTGCTGCAAATTCCTTTGCACACACATCATTTTTCTCCCCCCATCAAGCAGGAAAGGGAGGCAACTTTTTGGATCAGCTTTTGAGGACAATAATTACAACTCACAGACTAATATTTTATATTATTCTGGTTCGAAATTGAAAGTGTTATTAACAGATACATTTTAACTGGGGTCTGACTGGACATATAGTGTTAGTTGTGCTTTTATTCGATACTATTTTTAAGCGTGTACCATTTTTTATTAGAATGTCTTTTGTCCTCAGAGTGTTAGTTACTACCAAACATGTATCCATTTTTATTGCAGATTTTTTCACTTGTCCATAAATTAACGTCTTGCTTCGCCATTGGTTGTTCTGATTTTCCCAAAGATATTTTAATAATACACCAATGACTAAGCAGCTGTGAGGTTCAACCAAAGCTCATGCAAAGACATACAAACGAAAGCCTATTAGATAAAAGAGGACATTGTCATCATGTATTCATTCAATCTTCATTTCAGCTGTACGTGTCTTGGAAGTTACCCAAAAGGCTGCCCTTATACGATTAAAAGATGACTACCTAATGCTGTACCAACGACCTTTCCATAAATGAATTGGGCATTCAGTGTAGTTTGTATTGTTAGCATTCAGGTTATTGTTGTTTCTCCTATGTACCACCCCACTCTTTTGTCTTGTGAGGCCCCGAAACACTTTCTGCTGTGTAGGCGCCATACAAATGCACAGTACATTAAATAAATAAATAAAATGGAGCAAGAAGTATGCCACACCTGGCTGTGTAGCACATACGTCTGAATTGCCTGTGTGCCTCTTTCTGAACTCTGACAGCATTCTGAAGCCCCCTGGACAGCGTTGGCTCATTCATTTCTGTTTCACAAGAAGAGACTGCGGGAGGTGGACCTGTCAGTGCCTTCTGATGCCTCACAGTCAATGCTGGTATGCCTGGCACTGCTGTTTGTGTTTACTAGCCTAATCGTTTTGGTAGAACTAGATCTGTGTCTAAGATGACTTTAGTTCAGTTATTTTTAATTGTCCCGTCCCACATCAGAATACCCCCATCCCTTTACACCCACCCCCTCAGCCAAGTCTCTCCTCTGTGGTGCTTCACACAAATAACATAACATAAAAGTACAATGTAACTGATTTGTTTACATTTTTCTTATTGTAGCCTGAGTCAGGCAATGGCAAAATGACAATCATTCCTGACAATCACGGGTGTGCACCAAGGGTCTGCAATTGCACTAGTAATGGTGCTGAACTATTATTGTCACTTGTCAAGAACATTATGTTCATGTTGTCATATTTACTCAGTCACATACTTCCTTGGGAATTATTTTCAACTACATATTCAAAGTCCTCGACATGTGTCAAGTTTGTTTATAACTGATCCTTAGTTTTTCAAAGTAAAGGCATCTGACCCACATTGTAATTCAAAATGCTAAGCTTTTACAAAGTGGCCTAGAAAAAAAGAAAGATTGCAAAATACAGACCTCACCACAAACAAGGCATGCCAGCATTTACAGCTTTGCATCTGCAACATCAACAACCATCAGCAACCATCAGCAAACATAGTCATTAAAGACGATACAGTGCAATGGCCAGAATTTGAATGTAGCACTAGTACAGATCCATGGAAGGTTCAGAAAGATCATTGCTATTATAAAATGTCTCCATCCCTGTGGACAGTCTACCAGAAATAATCCTGGAATTTGATGTAGGTCAATTTATTTGGCCATCTATACCATCAAAGTCTGTGTTGCATGGTGAATGGAACGTTTTACTAATATCATATAACAGCTACAGAAGGAGTTGAAATGATTAGTTATAATCAAGCAACTGACCTGGGCTACAGTGTCTTAAGTGTAGAGAAAATAACTACAACGTTGAAAGAGGAACACACTGAAATACCAAATGAGGGTGTGTTGGGGGAACCAAAATATATTGTTTTTGAGTGCTGTCTGCTTAATATTTTAAAGATTCTGAAATGCAGCACAGCAGTTAGTTGCGCTGCCTGTGAGAAACTATTTGTTTAGTTTGATAGAAATGTAGGTGGACACAACTTATAAAATACAACTGACCATTCAAGACCACCCTTGTATCCTTTCCTGGTGCTCTCAACCATGTGTTGGCAATGCTGCAGTAGTTAATGTGCCCAGTTCCTGTGCTGTTTTGTTGTGAATGTTTTGGACTGTAGTTCATGTTCAAGGAACACTTACAACAAATATCAGCAGAAACACCTGTTCCCTGCAATGTACGAAGCATGGCAATAAGAATATGCAGCACTAGACAATGGACTTACTGGTTTGCTCTTGGTGGTCAGTGTGACAGCCAAGAATGCAATGATAAATATTGCACAGATTTGCAGGATTTGGACAGCAGAAAGATGATTAGATTAGCTCAGCAGTGGACCTGGTTACAGAATGTACTTCTGTTGCTGTGGGGAAGTATAGTTTTTCAAAATCAATTAAACAGCTCCGATCTCGTGGGTTAGAAGTTGACCTGATAGCAACCAACAAAATCGTGAGCACAACCAGAGACATGTGAGAGAAGTTTCCACAGATCAGATGTCAATTCAATGTTTGACATTTGTCTAAATCAGTGACCAAGAAAATCAATGCTGCTGGAAAAATATGTTTTTGAGCCACTGCTAGAAAGGATGCATGCCTGGTCACAATACAACAATTTAAGCGTAACCGAGTTGGTGGTTGGTCTTGCTCTGTGGCTGCCGCCCAGTTGTGGAACTCTCTTCCCTGCACCCTTTAGGCTAAGTCGTACATCATTTGAGTAGAGCTAACTAGATTTGATTGAGCTCCTTTTACAAGATTAGGGTCTGTGCTGAGAATGTCCTTTTGTCTGGAGTGCGTACGAATGTAGCTAGATACGTTTATCAGCTAGACAGTTGCATTGACTATTATTCTTTATTTAACCATCGTGATTCTCTTCTATTTTGCAACGAGTGTATCACATTGTTTGAACATTTTGTCTAACAAGTGTCCAGCAACCTTAGTGCTGCGGCTCTACTGGCCGCACTTCATGAACCATTTTTAGTGGGTTTCTCCAACTACATATCCCATATCCCCTTGGGCTTAAGATCCCGTCAGCTGGCGTGTTAGCGCCGGCGCGTGAGTGAAGCCGGTTTTTGCTGGTTCTCATTCGGGGCGAGACAGAGCAACGATTTTCTTGCAAAGAGACGGTTTTGAGGAAACTCCATCCCGACCACAGGTACTGGTGGTCTAGGCAGTGTAGAAATGTATGATACTAGGAGCAAAAACAACAATATTCTAACAGGAATGCAGAAGTAAACACCATGACGCAAGCATTCTCCTTCCTGTGTCTGCTGATAAACACAAGGTCACTGAATAAGCATGCAACCGTTATAGCGGACTATCTGCTTGTAAATAATCTTGACCTATGCGCAGTTACAGAGACCTGGCTGCATGATGCAGCAGGCTCCGCTTTAACACTGGCCATTCCCAGTGGGTATGATATACTAAGAACAGATCGTTCTACGAGTCGCGGGGAAGGGGAGTCACACTAATTTACTGTGACTATTTCACAATACACACAGTACAACTGGAAGCACACAATGAATGTGACCTTCTGTACGCAAAGATATCAGTAAATCCTAATGCAACCATTGCTATCATTGTGGTCTATCGACCGCCCATTTCTATGACAGATCTTCCTGTGCAATTGGCTGATATTGTGGCCTCACGTTTGAGACCCTCCTTGAAGATGGTGATCTTGGGGGATTTCAACTTGGCACTACATGGTGCATCATATCATCTGGCAGCCAGCACAGAAGCAGCTCTTTCCAGTTTGGGGTTTCGATAACATGTCCTGAACGCAACCCAGATTAAGGGTAGACCGACTGGGAATCTGGTCTTAATGTTACTGTTAGTAACACACCTGAATTTCTCCCGGCTGACGTGATAGCTACTGCATATCAGACCATGTTAAAGAATACGGTTAATATTGTGGCACCAGAAAAAAAAACACAGCATGGAGCCAAAGGGGAGTCCAAAATATGGTACTCCGCAAAACTTCAAAACAGAAAAGTGACCAAACGCAAAACATTTCACTGTTGGAAAAATATAAATTCATACACAGCGGCAGCTAAAAAACAGAGAGGCTGTCCTAGATGCAAAAATATGTTCCTATGAGCGAAGAATGAAAAGTGATGAATCTGACATGAAGGAGCTTTTCAAGGGCTTGAAAGAATTTGAGACTCCTACCACCAAAGACAAAAAATGGTATACCTCCATTCAGGACGCTATGGCCAATAAAATCAAATAAATACATGAAACTATTAAAACAAAACAAGAAACTCAGGGTAGGATAACACATTCGGACCGTGAGTTTGATGTTAACAAAAGTACTTCTCCAGCTGAATTTCCCTCGTTTGAATTCTCTCCACTAACAGAACTTGCTGTACTTACCTTGCTGGATAGACTTAAACCAACATTCTGTAAAATGATTAAAGGTGATGTGTAGCCCTCAAAGGTGGTTAGGGCATGCGCTAACGCAGGTGTCCCCGATGGCCCCAAAACTGAAAACTCTTCTTTCCAGGAATGTGTGGTCCCAACCTGCATCATAGAGAAAACTTGTATATCCCCAATAATAAAGAAACCCTCCCTTGACCCCAATGTGCCATCGATCTATGGGCCAATTTCTAATGCACCGTTTCTGCTTAAAATGCTAGACGAGCAGCGTGTGTACAGGTACAAAGCTTTCTGGATAGTCATCAGATCCTGGGGCAAAGGCAATCTGGCTTTCACCAAGCCACCAGTCCAGGATCTGCCCTACTAGACCTTAAGGTGAACATGTTAGACATTCTGGAGAAGGAAGGCACAGCTCTCCTGATGCTGGCTCATCTTTCGGCGGCTTTTGTCCTGGAGGATCACTCTAGGCTCGTACAATCTGCTCACTTCTCATGTTCAGCGGCAAACTGGGTGAACTCTTTCTTGACAGATGAGACAGCCAGAGTATTTGCTGATGTCCACAAGGCGGATGATTTCGTAGTGACCTGCGCAGTCCCACAGGGATCCTGTTTATTGCCTATACTGTTCAACATATTTATCATGACTCTTTTTTAACTGTTAGATGCTAAAGGAGTGCTATATTCGAATTATGCTGATGATACTCAGTGTCTCATCCCAATTTCAGGAGACTACATCAGGGGCACTGAGGCAATCAACTCTGTGTACTCCATCATCCCAACTTGGATGATGGAGAACAATCTGGCGCTTAACAACACCAAAATGGAGTTCATGATCTTCGGCACAGCAGCACGGCTGAACAAACTTAGCCCATAGCATCATATGTTTCAGATAGCAGGATGTAGTATTACATCCCTCCCTAAAGTGAAGACACAGGGGTAGTTATGGACCAGGATTTGAGCATGAGAGCCCACGTGAGTAGCCTAAAGGCAGCCACATCATACTTCCTCAAGCTCCTGGTACAGTTAAGGGTGCTTCTGTCACGAGAGAACTGTGCTACCATTGCTAGACCAATTGTTGGTGCCAAACTGGACTATGGCTCCAGCCGGCTACAAGGCATTAACAAAAGAGAAGTAATGCACCTTCAAATTGCCCAAAACAATGCTGTCAGAGTAGTGGAAGGCCTTCGGAGAAAGGACCATGTCTCAGAGGCATGGCGTTCTCTGTATTGGCTCCCTGTAGCTAGCAGGATTTCCATTCGCACATTGTGCTTCACGCATAAGTGTTTGTACGGCATCAGCCCAGGATGCCTATCAAACCAGCTGATATGGCTGCCAACACGAAGGACACCAATATCTAATAACGTTGGTCTCCTACAGATTCCCAGGGCTAAACGTGAAATGGTGGCACAGGGCTCTTTCAGCTATGCAGCTCCAAAAAGCTGGAACGCCCTCCCCCGTGATCTGTGACTATGCTGTTCCCTTCCCCAGTTTAAACAAACCTTAAAGACATCATTATTCCTCTGATTCTCTGGTTTTTCTTTTAACTCCTGACCTGATACTGCTATCTTAGTATATGTTGTATTTGTCATGTCAGCGCTACAATGCCTACGGGCCTGTCCTCATGCGCAATACGAATACAATAAATAAATAAATAAAGGATCATCTCTCATTTAGGTGCTGCTTGAAAGCATATTTTTTAAGCTTTCTCCCTTGTACCTACCTCTTGCTGAAGTGAGCAGCAAGATGCCTTTGTGGGTACGCTGTGGATTTTGGTAACATAACATAACAGATGATAAGCAGTCCTAGCTGGTGGTGTTCCTGAAATTGTGAACAATCATATATTTTACTTGTCCAAAAGTGGCAGGCAGTTCTGCACCATAGAGCAAACAAATGTATGTGGGGCACAAACCAACCCTACCATCAATGTGTACACCCTGCACTCAAAGACGAACAGCGAAGCAGGAAGGAATGGCACGAGCCTGGGTTGCCACCTCATATGGCACTAGTGAAGATTGTCTGTGACAAGAGACTGACAAGAGGCTTGAAGTTTGCCACGCAGGGAATTTAGAGGCATTCTACAGAATGTGCCTCAAACAGTGTCCCAAAAGATTGCATTTCAATATCGATGGGTTGGAAGCACGTACAAGGGTGGCTATCTTGGCTCACAATGAAAATGTGGGTAGGGAACATGCCGAACTGGTGCAGGTGCAATGGGTCAACAAGATAGTGGTGAGTTATAGTATGGATTAGAGTTACTAAAAATAAAGAAAGAGTGGGTTGCCAAGCCTATTTATGAGGAATTAAACTATTAATTATTTTCTCACATCCTATTTGTCATTACAATGGAGAGCCATGGGATTGAAATGGAATGGTGTCCATGTGATGCGTTATTGCCGCAGAACATTGTGGACAGAGAACATCCTCCTAAGACTAGCATTGTCACACAAGTTACTAGCTGATTTAATGAATGATCACCTGGGGTCTACTTTTGTAGATGATCATAAGGGTTCATGCTTGTAATTGCACATTAGACCATTCTTGCATATTATATTGAAATAATTTTCACTGAGAAAACAGATTGAGAAGCCACATCAACTGGGCAAACGCCTCAGCAATTGGGTGACACCCTTATTGCCCTTAGTACCAGGATTTGATCCGCAGTAACACTTCAACTTTGCACATATTATTTATTTAAATGTCATTTTATGCAATTCTTTTACTTATTTACTATTTAGAGCTTTTATTTATGCTGGGGAAGAACAAGATTGGGGCACTATTGCGAGTTTGCCTTCCCTTGCAAAACAAAATCTCTGAAGGAAGTCCCTCCCACCATATCCAGTGTTAGCCCCTAGGTGTGTTGTTCACTGCTATGTGCAGGCAGCTATAAACCCCCCACCCCCACCTGTTTCAGGATGAAATTCAGCCTATTATATTTGCTGAATAAATATCCAATATCCAATCACACAAATGGGAGTCTTTGATGCCAATACTTTCCATCCTGCATCTTAGCGGAATTCCATGGACCCTTTGAGAGTGTAAAGAGTATCAGGTAATGATGTCCCCATACATAATGTCCCCATACATAATGTCCTCATGCATAATGTCCCCATACATAATGTCCTCATGCATAATGTCCTCATGCATAATGTCCCCATACATAATGTCCTCATGCATAATGTCCCCATACATAATGTCCCCATACATAATGTCCTCATGCATAATGTCCCCATACATAATGTCCTCATGCATAATGTCCTCATACATAATGTCCCCATACATAATGTCCCCATACATAATGTCCTCATGCATAATGTCCCCATACATAATGTCCTCATGCATAATGTCCCCATACATAATGTCCTCATGCATAATGTCGCCGGGAAAAGCCATTGGGGACATTATAGACGGTGGCATTATGCATGGGGGTGGGTTGCAGGGATGTCCCCTGCTGCCATTGTAAAAACAAACTAAATGTTCAATGTTATAATGTCTGTGCAAAAAACTGCAACATTTTTGGAGGGACATTATTACTTGGAACCGTATAAAGTACACACAAAACAACTCTTTTACCATTCATGTATTATAAGAACACTTTTTTACACGAGCTGTTAAAAATGTATGTATGCATGGTACATTGTTCATGTATGCATTCAGACATTGGAGATCACAGTAATAGGGGGAGGGTGGGAGGATAGCTCAGGGGCATGATCTTCGTTAAGTTGGACTCTGAAATGCAGGGGTGTCCGCTTGCTATGCCTGTGATGCCCTACAAGTACCTCTGTGAGGTCCTGATGAAGATCAATAAAACCGCCAAATGCACCCCACCCTGATGCCGCCCGCCTCTGAGGAATGCCTATTAGTCTTTCTTGTGCTGAGGTTTAGAGGATTTCTAACTTTTGCTCGTGCACAGAATGATCATCTGTTTAGTAAGCCATAACTAAACTCATACTTATTTGGAGGGTGAACGGCGTGGAGTCCTTCTCATCCCCACAAGCTCTGTCTTCCATAGACTTCGATAGATGACTCTAAACGCAAACATTTAAACACCCAAATGGATTGTACATCATTTGAACAGGGTCATCTGCCAAAGGTAACTGACTTCACCCGCCAAGGCCACTGAAGTAGTTGGGCGATATTGCATCTCCCGCGACTCGTATGTATTGAGCTTTCTTTAGCAACTGCTCACTTTCTGCAGTGAAATGTTAATACTGCTGTGATGTGCTTGGCGTGTAAGCAGATGTATGATGAGCTGAGAGAATGTTGGAGTGCTGTGACAGAATGTTTGAGTGGAATGCTGTGGAAGGTTCTAGAATTGAGCAGTTGGGGGAAGCTAACATTTTAACATTTTTAACATTTAACATTTAACATTTATAAAGCGCTCACACAGCCCACAGGCATCGAGGCGCTGTTACAGGAATTGTTTGTTTTCTTAGTTGGGTTGTTTTTTTTTTTTTTGTCTTAGTTACGTATTTATAACGCGCTTAAACACCCAGAGGTTTCTAAGCGCGGACCCGGGGATCGAACCTCTTGTTGCTTCGTGTCGTCTTGCTTCCAAGACGCGCACGCTGCCGCTGAGCTATCCTCCTGCCCTAAGCTAGCCTCGGTGATGGGGCCCAGTGGTTTTCTGTAACATCTTCTATTGTAACTACAGTAAAGCTTACCTGAAGAACCTGACCAGAGTGTCCAGGAAACAGCTCTTCTACAAATAGTAAAATTACAGTGTCGACTGCTTTCTTTAGTTGTTTCTTTGAGATTTAAAAAATGATTGTTGTGCGGGGGACAGCCCGGCAACCGCCAAAACCTTTTTTTTCTTCTCCAGGGGACAGGGGGGACACCCATGCAACCGCTGCTCCCCTTCACCCCATATATATGGTCATGATATATAATGTTGCCACAACCTTTTCCCAGTGACATTATGTAGGGTGACAATATACATAAGCCTGAGAGAGGTCTAGCCCAACACAAGGCATTAATGACAAGGACTAACATATATGGCATTGCGATACAATACTGGCATGTTGGAGCAACAAAGGAAGAGCATACAACTGAAAAGCAAATGCATGTTGGGACCCAGGTGGGACCTGCATAAGTGCAGTGGCGAGGTCATTATGACCTAAGGCGCACCAATAGAAGCAACCAGAAGGCTCCAATGAACCAGAGAGAATTCCACAAGCTAGGAAGTATTTAACATTGAAGTCCATACCTTAAAATGTTTACCTATGAAGAATGTATGTGAACTGCTAGGCATAATAATTCAGCGTGCACAGTCGCAATTATTCCATATTAAGGTCCACATGAATAAAGTCCACCTCTGGACACGTGGAGCATTTGGAATGCATTTGGAATGCATAAATAAGTTGCCAGGCCAGGATATCCTGATGCATCAATGCCAGCAGCATGTGACTGCTATATGGCTATTGACATATTGAAATGTTCAGCACAGCCTGCTTACTAAACACAACTCCTATTACTCCATAATATTCCTGGTGCACAATTGAACAAGTTCGCTACACATAAGATCACCTGAAAGCAACACATTGTGAAGCTGAGACCAACACACAAGTGCACACGCACACTAGCATTTTCCCACCCACATGTTTTCCTGGTATCATGGCCTGGATGACATCTTCAGAGGTCGGGCTCTTCTGCGTCTCAGCCTGCATAGAATAGGCACCTCCGAGCATCACTTGACACGCCTCGAGGGTATTAAGCTGGTAGCGCTTACACCCCGAGCAAATGTCCTCGGAGGGGTCCCTTGGAAGGCAATAGTTAGACACGGAATGTGTGTCCTTTCAAGGGAATTTCGTGTCCCACGTGAGACAGGACTGAAAGGGGGTGGTCGCCATAAGTAAAGGTGGAACCTGGGGAAGCTGTGAATGTGGGTTTGTTGGGGGCGGGGAGGGGTCTGATGGCATTCTCAATGGCCCTAGGAACATAAAAGGCCCACCCCTCCTACTGCCTCTACTGTGCCCTGGAGGTGGGTAGGAGTTTTTTTCGATGATCAACTTAGGAGTGCTGCATCGATTGGAGGTGGGTGTCACCGGTCTGAAGGTTTCGATGGTTGTCGTCGGTCAGCGCCCTCGAGAGGTCAAAAGGTTATAACAATAGCATTGAAAACACACAACAACAGGCCTGAAGGATAGCCAATGGGTAACGTGCTTGTCCTGGAAGCAAGATAACACTGAGCAGCATGGATTTGATACCCAATCCTGCTTTTAGAGGCTGTATTCCAGGCATGAGGTGTGGTCTAAAAACTCATTTTTTTTTTTTTAAGTCGAAAAAAAGTCTCTGCTGACTCACATGCAACGAAGCAATGGCGAAAAATAAACTATCTGAGTTTGTTGATGTGTGAAGGATCATGGGTACCTGTACACATAGGGTAGGGATAGTGTGACAGAAATGGCCCTGCTGATGCCCTTTTACTTTGGAACAAAACAGCTTGTACTACTTTGGTCTAACCACTAGATGGCACCCTGTGCAAAGAATGTGAGTCTAACCAGTTTCAAGGTACAACCCATTTCGGCGCGGGCTGATTTGGCGCGGCCTGTTAAGCGCAACCAGTCTGGAGCAGGGATCTTTTGGCGCCGGCATGTTTTGGCGCGGCAGTACAAATAAAGTAAAAAAATAAAGAATTGTGTCTCGAACCCTGGCTTATAGGGCTGCAAGATTAAAGAGCAAACCACTAAGCTGTCGAGATTTTATCACTTTCAAATGCACCAGTTACTTATATTGACGTAGGACATTCAGAATAAGTTAGACTCATAGTGCTTAATATATGTAACTGGTGCATATAAAATCGGTAGTATCTCTATGGCCTTGTGTTTAACTGTTCATCCACGCAACCCTGCAGGCCTGGGTTGGCAACCGGAGGCCATGCACCCAAGAGTCTGCCAGTGTGAAGTAGTGTAATAGTATATGTACAGAAGTGGACAGGGCCTCAGGCAGCTGGCTTATGTGTGTGGGTTGTGGCCATTGTACAGATTTTTGGGTGCATGGCTGTATTATGGTGTTGTGATTGTGGCCAGCTACTAGACTCTTGGGTGCATGGTCATGCACCCAATAGCCTGGCCACTGGTTGAAGTAGTGTAATAGTATGTGTAGAGAAGTGGAGAGGGCGTGTGGCAGCTGGGCTATTGGACTACCCCGAGGATTGTGGCCACTAGGCAGATTCTTGGGTGCATGGCTGTATTATGCTGGTGTAACTGTGGTCAGCTATTAGAGTCCTGGGTGTATGTGCTAGAGGCATGCACCCAAGAGTTTGTCCACTGGTTGAAGTAGTATAACAGTATGTGTATAGAAGTGTACAGGGACGCAGGCGGTTCACGGTAGGGGAGTGGAATGTGAATGGTTGTAAGTAGTGCAATAGTATGTGTACAGAAGTGGATAGGGCCTCTGGCGGTTGGCTTATGTGTGTGGGTTGTGGCCAGTGTGTAGATTGATGGGTGCATGTCTATTATGCTGCAGTGATTGTGGCGAGCTACTAGTCTCTTGGGTGCATCGGCCACTGGTTGAAGTGGTGCAATAGTATGTGTAGAGAAGTGTAGCGGGTCAAGTACAAAGACAATTTCATTGCAGACGGCATGGGTGATGAGAGATTTTGGGCTAATTAGGTGTTGCGGTAGCTTCATCTCCTATCTCTCTGCACCTGGGTCTTGGCTTGCGTGCTCCTAAATGAACTGAATGTTCCAGACATGGCACAAGTGTGCCAACCAATTGTATTAGTCTGTATAACTAAGGACCTTATAGCTTGTAAGACCAATGAGAAACTGGGTATCTAATGTTTCTGAAATTACATGCTTGAAGAGATAGGCATAAGTTATCCACCTGATAAAAGACAACCAATAACAATCCTAGCTCCTATACGATTGTATATCTAGATGTTTCCCTTAACCAATCCCGACCCTTGATAGGTTTTTCACTATTGCCGCATAGTATGACGTCACTCAGATGCATAATTAAGTATATGAATTGTATTGTTTGTGGAGATCATTGAGAGACTGAGTGTCCGTCCGTTGATGTTCGTTGTAAACTCCCTGTTTTAGATAATTGTTAATAAAACAGGCACTTGCCATCTTCTTGAGTTTGTCCGGTTATTTGGACTCAGAATTATTCTGGTGTAATCCCATCCATTACATATGCATGTTCCAAAGGGCCATAAGCTCAGGATGACTTTACAGGAAGTGACATCACAGGAAATTAGGCTTATTTGCCTGCAAACATAGATTATAAACCACCCTCACCGTTCCTCAATTGCAATTGCCAGATATTTAGGTGCAGCGGCCAACCAGCATTGCCCGCTTGTCCTTCTCTATATATGTAATGCAGCTTAGAATCATGGAACTGTAGAGCTGCTGGGGCCAATGGAACATCAGGGCACACACATTGTTTAGTTGTACCGGGGCACAATACACACAATACCCTTGTATAATATCCCACACTAGGAGACCACTGCTGTGGTAATGGGCTCAGAATAAATGTATATTACAATTTATTCTATGTGCTGCTTTCTGGCGGGGGAGAGTGCAGAGGTGACTGGACAGGCAGTGTTGGGGCTGGGAGGGAGGCTAGGCAGGTGTACAAGTAGGAACTTTATATGAAAGGCAATGGGTGCTTCAAGGCACAGGAGAACGATGGATAGAGAATGGGAACTGAGTGGCTACACAGTTCATTGCATTTTTTTGTGGTAAGCACTTTAAATGCTCTATCTTACCTTCCAAAGGGAAGGGGCAGGATCAAAGAAGTGGGAAAAGAGCTTGATGTCATGAAGGTGAACCTCAAAGGTAAGTACTGCGACGAGGAAGAGTTGGGACTAAGAGTAATGAAGATTATCGGCAAGTAATCCCCACCAGGCTCACATCGCGGCACACATGACAGGCACCCCACTAAGACTCACACATGGTATCATGGCCTCCCATCCGATCCTCGCAGGCAACCAACGCAAAGAAACCCAAAGGTGCGCGCCCTGATTGCTGATAGCCCCACAACCTGTAGCTATCCCATTATGGCAGGCAGAACCACAGATACACACACCTTTGCACACACTGACCAGGCAGTGTAAGAACAGCCACATCTATGGGTTGGTGCCTGAATTAGCAGGCGCTGGTTACTTCTCACAGTTCTTTGGAACACAAGCGGAAATCTGAAGCAGGGAAAACGTGCCCACGCAGCCATCTTAGCCACCACCAGAAACACACCAACGCCCTCGCAATTCGTAAGGGAAAAAATAACACGTGCACCAAAAACATGGGAATCGATACCCACAATCGTAAACACGCACACCCTAGCTAGTAACAGTGAATGTGTCGTAATAAAAACGTAAATCACACAGAAAGCACACTGCTAAGAAAAGTAGAAGTAATAGGTGTTCAGGATTTAAAATATAGATGAAACATTTTCTGGACTCAACTCCTCAAATACTACTGCTCTTCTCCCCTCAGTCCCCTAAATGGGGCTCCCTTTTAGTTACCACCCACAATACCTACGGGTTACCCTAAGCTAGTGGGAAAGCAAGAACGTTAAATCACTCACACCGCATGACCACAAACTAGGGAGGAAGACTATTACACCTCTAATCTGAAACAAAACAACAACTTAACCTAACACGCTCAAACACTAGGCTGCAGTACCTCAAATAACTCTGGCCAATAGTCTCGTAGTCTCGCCTTGCATGCTTTAAGCCCTCACGTGACACATCTCTAAGAAGTAGGTAGGGGTACCTCACCTGCTGCTGCACGTCCTCAGCACGGTATGCCACAACTCCAGCACACCACAACGCCTCTGCTCCAAGGTCCAGCCACTGAAGTTACTCTGTCTGGCAATGGGAGAAGTAACTGGCTTGACTTTGCCGGTCACTGGTGACATCACGTGAGATCATGGCGGCGCCGGCAAACAGTTACATTGTACAGTTGCGCTAGCGCCACTTTCAAAGTGCCTGCTTTATCCCTCATGTGCCATGGCTCGTCCCCCTCCCCCATGCTGTGTTGCACGCAATTTATTTTAACCTCTCTGCTGCAGGTAGCCCTGGGCCTGGCCTATGTGTTCTCTGGCCTCCTTGACTTCCACACGCTTTAGGTAAACCTCACACGGTCATATTCAAGGCTGTTTAATTATTGGGTTAAGCAGAAGAGAGGAGGTGTGTGCGGCGCACTCTCCCACTGTGGCGCTGCCCTTTAAAACCCTGCGCAGCGACTTCCGCTAACATTTCCTTTCCTTGACGCAGCGGGTTGAAATCCTTAACATTAGGCTTCCTTTCAAATACAGCCTTCCAGTCGGTCCTGGGTGTGATGAGACTGCAGCTTGTGGTCCCCTCAATTACTCGTGCTGTGCCTTTCTAATCAGGCCATTGCCCTTTGAATCTGCTGTGGCCTGACAGGTGAGAGCAATGCCTGGCGCTAGACACTCGTACAACACTGACATCTAGTGGCCAAATACAGACACATACTGATACATCTGAAGGTCAGTAGGAGGTTGTATTTATATATATATTAAGAAGGATATGTATATATATTCAATGAAAAAACTTTGTTAAATGGACGTTATGGTTAAGTTGCATCAATACAAACCTATGAAATTCAATGAAAACGTTGTTAAAGGGACATTATGGTTACAAGTCAAACCGAAAAACCTCAGAAATTTGCCAGTTATGGTAAGCTAAGCAACCATAACTCGCGCCACCACCGTGCACTGCTAAGACTAACACCCAGGACATCAAAGATGACATCATCAGTGCTAGTACAAACAACACATATGAATACCCACAATGCATAATAATCAGAGGCACATACAGGGAAACTAAAGTAAGGAAGAAAGAAACAGCATCTTCAGAAAATGTCAATAGCATTAAAGCTTATCTTCATGTATACAAATGAATTGTGTGTTTGAGGCCTGCTCATTTCCCCATGTATGTGCAACATGAGCTGAGACCAAACCCTAAGGAAAGTACTTAAAGAACATATGACAATGTTAACGTCTAGACCTTTTGAATTTTAATATTCTGTCAGTGAACAAGACCACCTGCCCTAGATATTGCAGTGCACTAAAACAAGTGGGCCAGATATGTGATCTCATCAGTGATGTCATCACTGACATTGTGATGTCTGGCTCTTTGTCTTAACAGTGCACGGTGGTGGTGCATGTTATGGTTGCTTAGCTTACCATAACTGGCAAATTTCTGAGGTTTTTCAGTTTTACTTGTAACCATAACATCCCTTAAACAACGTTTTTTCATTGAACTTCATATGTTTTTATTAGTGCAACTTAACCATAATGTCCCTTTAACAAAATTTTTTCATTGAACTTCATAGGTTTTTATTAGTGCAATTTAACCATAAAGTCCCTTTAACAAAGTGTTTTCAGTGAATTGTAAAGGTTTTAATTAGTGCAACTTAACCATAATGTTTCTTTAACAAAGTTGTTTTCACAGAATTCCAAGGGTTTTTACCAGTGTATAGTATTTTCCTACAACTTACTAATATCATACTTACCCCAATATAGCAACGTTTTTGTCCAATTTATAACGTTTCACCTTAAAACTCTGCCATTTCCTACCTTCTAGCATAATTTTTAACACTTCTATACTCTTTCCACTGTTTTTGCTTCCGTCGACGTACGCGAACGTCTGACGTAATTGTGGAACTTCCGGACAGTGCCACGTGACCATGCATTTGCGTGCGGCATCATGACGAGCCCATGAACACGTTTGTACTTCGCCTTTGGGGTCCTTGCTTCGAGGACAGTCCAGAACTGCATTTTCTACTGATCTAGCAACTTTCAAGCTCAAAATGTACCCTTGCACAGCTCCTACACCAATTCTTTCTCATTATCCATTAACAATCTAATACAAAGCACATACTTGGAAGAATATTCGCAAAACTGCTATTTATCTTAAAAATGGCATCAGCTATTACCATCCCTCCTACCCAAAAGCCACCACCACCACCAGCTGAAGGATCCATACAACAAAAAAGTGCACTATTTCCAAAGACAATGAAGAGGACCAAGAAGATGAGGTAGAGGAAGTGCCTACCTCTAGCACCCAGAGAGAATCAAGGACTGCCAGTTTCCCAAGTCACAACTATGCAACAAAAAAAAACACACACACACACACACACACACACGCACGCACGCACGCACGCGCGCGCGCGCACACACACACACACACACACACACACACACCCCCCCAAACCCCCCCCGCCACCACCCCCCCCCACCCCCCCCCCTCCGTGGCTCTGCAGATCGTTAAGGTGCTCAGGTTGCAAACACATTTCTTTTATCAGTGGCAGAGCCTATCATATGCATGATGAAACATATCGGACTCAGAGTTCGCAAAGCACCAGTTACCTTGCAAATCTGTGCTAGTTGAAGTGAGCAATGTACAGCGTCCATTTAAAGATTTGTTTCTATCCATGATGTCTACAATCTTGACATGCAAAAAATAAAGTTGCTTTAAGTCACTGATCAAATGTTTTCAACATCATGAATAACAACGTGCTGGAAGTTTGTGACAAAGAAACTGTATATCTATCTTTGTTTATTACACAACTTCTTTTATTACGTGTCTTAAATCAATGAAAGTACTGTTTGGTTAACTAGATTTTTCAGGTTGGCATTATCTTGCATTCTGGGACTTACAGTTTACCATTGAGGATGTGAACATTAAAGCCACAATGATATTCCTTTGGCTTAACATGTTTCTATAAGGATTTAAATGTTGTCATGTGGATTTATTATGCAATTTGTGTTTTCGTAAGTAAACTCTGTAAGACATTATTACTATAGACCTTGAAATCCAACCATTTGAGCCAAAGTGTGTGATCCTGGCCTCCTCCACCCCCACTCGACACCCATACTCTGCCCCCGGCCATCTGTCCGACCATGCCACTCCATCTGTTTTGGATGCAGCCAGAGTACCACTAGTTCCTTTTTTCCACTGCACCTCTGGTGATGGCAGGCAAATATGTCATTTAGGGCCCATATCCCGCCCTCCTTTCTAAACATTGTAAACATTAGAAATATTGTTCAGTGAGACAGGCAGGCTGACCTTATTTTTTGGCAGGGACATAGAAAATAGGTACACAGCAAATTGAAGATGAAAAGAATAGGTGACACTTCACACATTTATTTAGGAAAACGCAGAATATAGCTCTCTAACATAAGATATAGTACCCACACTCAGTAGATATTAGAAAAACATATCAGAATAAGGCCCGTAACAACAGCAAAGGGAACCATTCTTTTCAAAATGGATGCCACATCATGCATCAACAAGTCGCTACAGGCCTTAAATCTCCTGGAAATGGAAATGTGTTGAATAAATATAAAAAATAGGGCTGCGTGGAGCTCAGAAAGGGAGGGCTTGGAGAGAAGCCAATGTGCAGTGATTTAGCCGAATCAAAAAGTAGAATGTATTATTTCCAATAGTGCTGCTTACAAATGAAACGGGCATAAAGTTAGAAAAAGATAAGCTAGGCCACATAACCAATAAAAATGCAGCAGCTAAACTCTGTCCTTGTCGGCTGTCTGGAGCAATGCATCATCCCCAAAACCACTTCCAAACCAGTTCTTAAAGTTGCAAAATGTGTCTTGGGTCTACTGAAATAAGGACTAATCAGAGTCATTGTGATAAGAAATAATCATGTGTTCCAGAAAAACATTTATGTCCAATGAAAAACAATCACTGTATTTTACCTTTAAAAAAATTGGCCTATCAAAATATAAGTAAGGTTCATATTAGAATACACTATTGTGCAATGCTTTGCTTTCCATAAAAGTGTGTTCAAAATAGACAAATTCAGAGTCTTTCCATGCTAACTAATCATTTGCGGCACGAGGAATTCTCCCAGTCGGCTGAAAAAGAAAGATTTTAGTTTTCTGCACAGTTACATCTTTTGAATGACTTTCATTGAGGTATGGCTGCGAAAAGACCTCTTCAACAACATTGTGGTCAATTGTGTAAGATCCACAATAACCAACCTAACCACTGGCCCACATTTCCTCTAAAGAATGTTTTCCAGATCACCCTTATGAAATTATCTACATATGCTCTCGGTAGCACTCTCTAAATCTATTTCAAAGGATTGTCTACACATCTCCCTCAGAACAATGTCTACACATCTCCCTCAGAACAATGTCTACGCATCTCCCTCAGAACAATGTCTACGCATTTCCCTCAGAACAATGTCTACACATCTCCCTCAGAACAATGTCTACGCATCTCCCTCAGAACAATGTCTACACATCTCCCTCAGAACAATGTCTACGCATCTCCCTCAGAACAATGTCTACGCATCTCCCTCAGAACAATGTCTACGCATCTCCCTCAGAACAATGTCTACGCATTTCCCTCAGAACAATGTCTACACATCTCCCTCAGAACAATGTCTACGCATCTCCCTCAGAACAATGTCTACGCATCTCCCTCAGAACAATGTCTACGCATCTCCCTCAGAGCAATGTCTACGCATCTCCCTCAGAACAATGTCTACGCAGCTCCCTCAGAACAATGTCTACGCATCTCCCTCAGAACAATGTCTACACATTTCCTTCACAGCATTGTGTCCAAATCTCTATCACAACATTGTCTCTACGTCTGCGTGACTACACTGTTTCCAACTCCCCTTCTTGAAATTGCCACCATATCTCTTTTATTGCTTTTTTCTCCATACCTCCTTTACAGTATTGTCCCCACATTTCCTTCATAGCACTGTCGCCATATCTCCCTCAAGGCATTGTCACCACATATTTTTCATGACATTTTCTCCACATCTTTTTCATGACATTTTCTCCACATCTTTTTCATGGCATTTTCTAGACCTTTCTCCTTCACAACATTGGGCCTCACTATAAGGTTGGCGGAATGGGTTTACCGGCACCGGTAAAGGTGCCGGTGCCGGTAAACCCGTTCCGTCCTATTACGAGGTCTCCTCGCAGGACCCGCAATGGGCGCCTGGAAAAACCAGGCGTCCTTACCGGGTCCCGCGAGGGGACCAGGGAGCTAACAACGGGCCCATCATTAACGGGCCCGTTGTTAGCTCCCTCCCCATTCCCATTGAGCCCTATGGGGGCTCGAATGGGAATGGGGATGGACCGGGTCCGGGTTCCTCAGACGGGGAATTACCGGGTCCGCCAAGGTTGCGATGGCCCGGTAATTCCTCATTCGAGGAACCCGGGCCCGGATTGCGGTATGGAGACAATCATGCCGCTCAAATCTCCTTCATAGCAATGCCACCCCATGTCTTTCATAGCATTGTCTTCACATCTCATGGGCATCTCCTTCATAGCACTGTCTCTACATCTCCATCATAGCAATGCCTCTGCATCGTTGCCATCGCGCTGCCTCCACATTTCCTTCATAGCATCATCTCCACATCTCCCTCATAGCACTGACTCCAAATCTCATTGAGAGCCCTGTCTCAGAATCTCCTTTATAGTATTGTGTCCAAGTCTCCTTCATGGCATGTCTCCACACCCACTTCATAGCATATAACACTGTATCCAATCACATTCAAAGCATTGCCTCCTCATCTCCTTCATAGCACTGTCTCCTCAACCCCTTCCTAGCATATAGCACTGTCTCCTCATCTCCTTCATAGCACTGTCTCCTCAACCCCTTCCTAGCATATAGCACTGTCTCCTCATCTCCTTCATAGCACTGTCTCCACAACCCCTTCCTAGCATATAGCACTGTCTCCTCATCTCCTTCATAGCACTGTCTCCACAACCCCTTCCTAGCATATAGCACTGTCTCCTCATCTCCTTCATAGCACTGTCTCCACAACCCCTTCCTAGCATATAGCACTGTCTCCTCATCTCCTTCATAGCACTGTCTCCACAACCCCTTCCTAGCATGTAGCACTGTCTCCTCATCTCCTTCATAGCACTGTCTCCTCAACCCCTTCCTAGCATATAGCACTGTCTCCTCATCTCCTTCATAGCACTGTCTCCACAACCCCTTCCTAGCATATAGCACTGTCTCCTCATCTCCTTCATAGCACTGTCTCCACAACCCCTTCCTAGCATATAGCACTGTCTCCTCATCTCCTTCATAGCACTGTCTCCACAACCCCTTCCTAGCATATAGCACTGTCTCCTCATCTCCTTCATAGCACTGTCTCCACAACCCCTTCCTAGCATATAGCACTGTCTCCTCATCTCCTTCATAGCACTGTCTCCACATCTCCTCCATAGTATTGGCTCTACCACTCCTTCATCGCATTGTCTCCACATCTCACTCATAGCACTGTCTCCACATTCCCTCCTTAATATTGTCTCTACAACCCCTTTTATAGCACTGTCTCCACATCTCCTCCATAGTATTGGCTCTACCACTCCTTCATCGCATTGTCTCCACATCTCACTCATAGCACTGTCCGCATCTTTTTCATACCATTGTCTTTGTCATAGCAGAGGGTCCACCCCCCCCTTGATAGCACATAATGTTATGAGTATCCGCTGCTGGTTCTGTGTGGAATGTTCTTGATATCGTTTGGTACATACCTAGGTTATGAGTTTATCTGGTGTCTGGCAGGTGTTATCGTTTGGCGGAGAAGGGAATCTTCGCCAGTGCCCTCGTGCTTGTTGACATATGCACGTGTTTTTTGTCTGAATGATCTTGTATGATGTGTTGTTGTTGGGGGTTTCTAATGTTTGCCTGTCAGAAGCATTTGGGTCTGTTGGGAGCAAAGTGTACCTCCTGTTTTTTACATGGTGTTAGGTGTGCATTGTTGTGTAAAGGACTTAAATCTAATATGGTAAGCTATGGTTTATACCATTGTATCAGAAACTAGAAAAACGCGATTTACAATAAATATCAACACGTGTAATTTGGACATCTCCCTAAACGAACTCCGGAGGGCTATATTTCTCTGTGCACTCACCCAAACTGATTCGTTTTTCGAAATAGTTGCTTTTGCTCAAATTTGAAGTCGGCCATTTTACATCTTGTGGGCTCTCAAAGATGCCGCAGTAAGGCCGGGGTGCACGAGGGCTGCCATTAACATGCTTTGTGATACACCTCCATGTTACTCAAGAGTGCTATCGCGGTGTGCAGTTTCACTGTAATATACATGCACAATTTGGAAACAACAGGGTTATGGAGAGGCGTTGTTTTCTGAGGACAGTCAGAAAATGTCACCACTTCATGGTGTCTGCATGCTTTTGGGGTGTCAATGTATTTGGACGACGAAAATGAGCTGTATTCAAATCTACTGACTATTGCAGAAATCTGCAGCTCGTTCGCTGCAATGGTGCATTGTGCTTAGCGTGATAAGATTAAAAAAAATAAAAAAACAGGACAGGGCAACTAACATAAAAGTAAGACTAACTCTTGAAAGTGGCTGTCAAGGCACTACACTTCCGTAGCGTTTGGAGGAGAAGAGGGTTTAATTGTTACCTCAAATAAACACATATTATAATGAATGTATCACAAAAGAACACTACCTTAAATTGTAAAATGCAGCATTTCTTCTGTGCGAGATTGTGCATTCCTGCCTGCCAGCCATGAAGAGCTACTACAAAATCCCGGGACCACTGCAGTTTCCAATGGGAACATAATCTTGAGAAATGGGGACAAAGCACCAAATACTGGGGCAGTCCCGGCAAAACCAGGATGTCTGGGAATCCTAATTGTGCTTCGCGCATTGAACAGATCAGCCGCCAGCCTGCGAACTCGGCAATGGTTGCCAGAAGGATTCTGGTTGAAATTCATGCAGCCCCCATTATGGACAAAGGGGCTATCTCCAGTCTTGTGGGGTATGCCAGATGGCAACTATGCACAAATTCCATGGGCGTAATTCCCGGGGGGGACAAGGGTGATTGCCCCCCCCCAACTTTCATGGCACATCATTTTGTCCCCCTCGTTTGGCAGGAGCCGCTTACCTTTAGATGTCATGTCCCCCTAACATGTTCAGCAAAGTTACTTCACTATGCACAACCTATGATCCTTGGAGGGATTGCGCCCTGCCATGTGTGCTCCATCTGATTCTGGGAGTCCTGGGTTTCTTGACAGACTCTCAGGTCTCCACCAAACCCTTCACATGTTGTAGCATGTGTTGTAAGGCAAAACGACTTGCTATTGCTTAGTTGACAGTGGCAAAGCCAGATTGCTGTTGTGAAATACAGGGGCAGGAAGGTGTTATATTTTTAGAGAAAGCATAGTGCCATGCTATTCCTGCTCCTTTCATAGATTCTGCATGGTAACCAATGTTTTAACTTGCACTTAGGCTGCAAAAAGGATTGCTCTCTCTGTCATGAACTATGCATGAAACTGTAGAGGAGGAGCCAAAAGCCTCTATCGGAAGTCCTGTCCCTAAATGGCCTATATGTTGGGAACCGGCAATGGTGAAAAGCACGACACCGGTAATGATGCCAATAACACGAGCAGCCTTTGAACCAAAGTACCCATTGAGAAAACCGTACTTTATGTATCCACAAAGAGCTGACAGTCTCTTAAGGAAGATCCCTGTAGAGCGAGAAAAGATGAACGAAAGAGCAGACTGGTGACGTCACATAACGTAAAGTGACACACCGAGAAGAGGTGGCAGAAGAGAAAGTAAAGAGAACATATAGAATCTGATGATGAAGTAAGAATCCATTAAACATTCACCTGTAAAATGAAGATTACACGTGTGGAAGAGCATGGAAGAAAATGCAAACCATTTTATAAGTGTACAGACGCCGTAATGCAAGTAGACTAAGTAATCATAAAGGCTGGCTATACGTAGTGAATAGATTTTGGCGATGCGCCAAGGAATATATATGCATAAGAATCTGGATGTTCCACATTGTGTTCTAGCAAACTGGGACCCCATGAGCAGGGAAGCCGAAAGTATGGCGCACTTAATAAAAGTAGCTTGCGAGCAAGAAAGAATCCAAGAGGGCTTGTCTGGCCCAGTGTCAAAAGGCCAGTGCCTAGCTTCAAGAGATACAATGAATGCAAGAGACAGGCCAAGCCCCTGACAAGGTACAACAAAAAGACAATGAGTGACAAGTTTTATTCGTTTAAAAACCATTAAATACAGAGAAGAAGCTCGAAGCTTTCACTTTCCCTTCTGGCAGAACAGAATTTAAATATTTCGCCCAGCTCTATCTAGGACCACCTGTGCCCACTGGGTAGTTAAAGAATGGATACAAATACAGGTGGTTTACCAATTTATCGATGCCACTTTTACAACCCCATCCCATCCTCCGAAGATAATAATGTTTAACTTTTTTAATTTATATAGTTGCACCATAAATATGCACACCAAGGGTTCACCATTTTTAATCGGAATTCACACATCTGTCTTACCTCGTTTCACACATAGAATCACTTCCCCAATGCTGGAGATCCACACTGGACTATAAGCATGGAAGAGAGCACTGAAATCTCCTGCTAGTGGGGCATGTCATCTGTCCTCTCAGCCCTGTCCAGACTCCTATTGGCCAAGGCCTCGGTGTGGGCTGAAGAGCAAGGCGGACAGAGCTGCAGCCTGGCTGCATGCCCTTGTTTGCAGAAGAAGCCAGAGAGAAGCCATAACATTATACATGGGGCGATTGATTACCATTCGGAATATGCAATTCTACGACTGATAATGTCTATAGGGTTCTTTGGCTACGGAAAACCAATTCCAGCCCCTATTAGTAAATGGGAGACGTACTGGGTCTCTTATGATATGTTCACTTTATTGGCATGGCTGTATTACATGCTTCTGTTCTGTCATGCATAAGATATATGCATTCAAAGTAACTACTGCTGGGAGGGTGGTGGGGGTTGGGCAGAAATGCAGATGCCCTATACACCTAGAAATGTTGACAGGCTGTTGCTTACTTTTCACATCTAACATCCCTCCTTTGCTATTACACTTAAAAAAAAAGATATGCGCACAACCAGTTCACAAATGATGTGCGACGGGCGCCGGTTTCGGTGCCATTGTGCATTCTTTAATGCACTTGCATGGTCCATTTCCTATGTATGCATGTACCTTGATGCAAGAGGATCAGGGTCAGACTGGGACGAGAAATAGGCCCGGTCAACCAAAAAGAAATTGCCCACCCCTCGCCTCAAAAAAGTTGCCCACCCCTTGCCTCATGACCCTTGACCTCTGAAGACATCACCGGAAGTTATGTCATTTGACCCCACCTCAAAGTGACATTCCGGGAAGGGATGAAACACAAGCTTTCACCCCTTGACAAAACAGGAAATGGCATCAAATGGCATTGTTCCTAAGTACACTACGAAAAACATGGATGTGATTTCAGTAATGTGATGTACATTTCATACAAGAATGGATTACCATATGTTTCATTAATATCTGTATGTATAGCTCCATACTGTCAAATTACTGTGAATCCAAGCAGACGTCCGAGGCCAAATGATAATCTGTCACTGTATAGAATGTACGCTCTTTTTTATAGAACAAATATGCATACAATATCACCCAACCTGTGGTACTCATTTATCGACTTAAGAAGGATGAAAGGCTTTTTGAAGAAACATAATAATAATTGGAGAAAAGAAATTGGGACAAAGAAACCGACCCCCACACCCCAGGGACTATTTCGGCCGGCCATGGGCCGAAAGGCAGAGGGGCCAATCCGACCCTGAAGGGGATGCGAGTTTAAATTCAGCTGTAACAGATGACACTCGACAAGAGACATCATGTGCACTCTGTAAGCTCTTGGGAAGCTTTTATTTACTTATTTATGTATGCATTTATTCATTGACTTACTCCTTGGCGGTCTCTATGGCTTCCTAGCGTCTACCTTTAAAGATGTAAATACCCAATCCAAATGAGCCAGTGATATAGTTACCTGCTTTTAGTAACTCTTTGATACAGGCATGCCAGAGCAAAGTCACCATTTATTTTTGGCAGCCAAGTCAGCCATTATGACCATGAAGAAAGAGGTCTTTCAGGCTGCAAAACGGAAGTTCAGTATAAACATAACAGAACCACATGACAACCTCTTATGCACGTGCATATACTCTCCATGGTGAATTAAACATGTTTGCAGTCACATGAAGTGCTGTGTTATCGTCACCATGCTGATCAGCCACGCCTGAGTCCAAGGTCCTCCTTGCAGCAACAGGGCACCCGTTGTGATGTTGGGTCAATGAGTAAGCAAAAGAAAAAGGTGATGGCTGGAAGGTTTTGAATTAATCATAACCATGGGCACCGCTCTGGGCAACTTTCCAGACCATCGTTTTTCAGCCTGCCAAGCCATTACAGAAGGGGGAAAACCATATGCAAATCAGTTTTGGTCCTACCCCAAAAGGAGCAGTCCAGCCTAAACTGCTAGGTCACGTCCCTTCTGCACGAGATCACAAGCATCCCCAAACATGTTTCAGCCTTGTTGGGCATCATCAGTGAGGAGTAGCTTGGGTCTCTAGGCTGGGCAGACTTGGGGTGGGCCCAAGCCTGTTTTGCATATGATCTTTTCCCTTTTGTAATGGCTTGGCAGGCGAAGAACGATGGTGTGGAGGGTTGCCCAGAGCAATGCCAGAGGTTAAGATTAATTATTAACCTTCCAGCCATCACCTCTTTCGTTTTGTTGTAGTCACCCCGAATGGGACGGGTATGCCCAAACATGGGCACCCGTGCCTGCTGAGCCTCAAGACCCAAGCTACCCCTCCCTGATGATGCCCAACGAGGCTGAAACATGTTTGTGGATGCTTGTGGTCTCGTGCAGAAGGGGTGTGACCAAGCAGTTCAGCTGGTCTTCCCTTTTTGGGGTGGGACCAAGCCTGATTTGCATATGGTCTTTCCCCTTTTATAATGGCTTGGCAGGCAAAGAACGATGGCAAAGAACGATGGTCTGGAGGGTTGTCCAGAGCAATGCCAGAGGTTCAGATTAATTCTAAACCTTCCAGCCATCACCTCTTTTGTTTTGTTGGGGTCAATGAGTAAGGGAAGGATTTTGAATTACTTTATCTGTATACATGAGATATGCTTTCAAGTTATCCATGTTCTACTACACACGCCAACACACCCAGATGCACACAAACACCCCCATATCCACCCGCAACCCTATGCTATCTTAATGGTATGCAGACCTTTGACATTTTTCATCCACGAGGCTATGAAACCGATTGGAATGTTGAGCTCTGCAGACTCTGATCTTGTTCCTCTGACACTGCTGCAGCACAAGCCTACTTTGCCTTATTATAAATGCATTGCTAGTGACTTAGTGCATGTTTTTAAAACTGACTAGCGATGGCTGGAAGGTTTTACTGGCATTGCTTTGGACACCCCCTCAGACTTTGTTGTTCACCCTGCATACCTTACATATGGGGAAAGGTCATATGGAAATTGGTACTGCTAGGTTGCCTCTCTTCTGCACAAGACCACAAGGAACCCCAACGGGTGTTGAAGGTGTCCAAACCAGTGTTGATGCGGTTCGGAGATGCAGGGAGAGCCAGGGGTCACTTCCTTGCTTCTGTTGTTGCTGTTAGACCCAAACCAGAGTCTCAGGCAAAATGTGAGTCCTTTCTTCTAGCCTTCTCAACCAGGAAGGTTTGTAGGCAGCATGTGCAGGGTTCTGTCACCTCCACCGCGCAGGATCCTTGGGACCAGTGTCTCAATCACAGAAAGCATTTTCAAGCCAGCAGGTCATCTCAAATCGGCCCTGGTGGTGGGGGAGAGCTTTCCTAACCTCACTGGCAGAGGACTTTGCAGTAGACTGTACCCTCAAGAAGGTTCCAGTGAATCCTTCTTGAAAAGTGTTCCAAAGATGAATCCACTAAGAGGAGGCCCTCCTCCCTTGTATAGGCAACATTCTACAGTGGATTGGTCCAGAGTGTGCCTGTTGTGAAGGGTCCAATCCTGGCTGCTGTGGCAAATGTCCTTTGAATTGTGATGTCTTACCCAGGCTGCCTTGTCTGCAGGAAGTGGGAAGGGGGACAGGAAGTGTGGGAGCCCTAGCAACATCCAGGATGGCGGGACTCACTGTGGTTTGAAGGTCTCCTTTCGGCCATGCTAACTCCACTCCCTTCTTCTCGCTACTACCTACATCAAAATGTCTCCTGTAACCAGCAGACTGGTGTGGGGTGGCCATTGTACTGACAGGATTGTCTATGAAGCACTGGTTCATAGGGGATCTCCCAGGAAGTGTTGCTTTTCCCTCGAGGAAGGTGACAACCCTTCTCAGGGGAATCAAAGAGAGGGCTTTCTGGGATAGGTCCAACATAGTTGCTGTGGGTATTCCCAGTGCAGGCAGCTTAATACTCACCAGGCCCTGTCATAAATAAGCCACTGCTCACTAAGCCAACAATAAATGGCATCAAATGCTTGTGTCTGTATAATTGCATAATCCCAGTAGCCACCATGTCAAAACTAGACATGGCCTATATTTAGATATTGATCTGACACCAGGCTGCTGGGGTACACAATTATGACAATAATGATCATTTAAACCAGAGGTGCAAACAGTTCAAAAGCTAACTTTGTCTGTTGGAACTTTGTGTTCCAGCAGCTGTGTTCAGTATTTTACTTTTTGCATGGGGCATTTTGAAAGTGAGGTCTGATTAGCAGATCTTAGTTTCAGAAACAGAATGGCCCCAACATGTTATTATTAAAAATAAAGAAAACTCAGGCTATTTCACCCTCGTAGATGGCCTACCATCAGAAAGACCATAGGCAAATCAGGCGTGTCGCGCCACAAAAGAGGCAGTTCAGCTGAACTGCTTGGCTACACCTCTTCTACGCAAGACAACAAGCAACCCCACACATATTTCCAGCCTTAATGGACATTGTCAGTGACGTGTAGCTTGGGTCTCTAGGTACGGCATGGTTGGGACCCACATCTGTGCACAACTGTCACACTTATGGGAACTTTTACAAAACTGAACAGTGATGGTTGGAAGGTTCTGAATTAATCATAACCACTGTCTAGTACATGATGTCACATATAGTAAAACCTAACCAGTGACAACATAAACTTAGTTGCCAGAATATTTGGCAGGTGAGGTACCCCTTCTTACCCTGGCCTCCGTGTGGTAGTAATGGACTGCATCAGTACTCCCCTGCTTTGTCTATGGTGCTTACCGGTGTGGCTTCAATGACTAGCATTCAAAGATCATATGGCCTGCTGACTGTTTCACTTGCTTCTGCAGATTGACATTTTTTCACAAAAACCACGGGATCATTCAGAAATTATACCATTATCAGACTCACTCTATATATAATTTTGTTTGCTAGCCTCGGGGAGCCCATGGGGGCTCCTTCTCCTGAGCCCATGTGGTCCTGAAGGCTACCAGACAAGAATAGGGTGTTTTCCCAATGAAGGTATTATCCCTGATCTACCCGGTGCTGCTCTTCAGCTTTCTCTTTAAAAACCAAACAAACAAGCAACCTGCACTGTTGCTTTGGCTAACACTGTATTCCCACCTAATCGTTTATAAAACTCTTTGGGCCCGATTCATGGAATTTTTTGCACGGTTCAAAGTGACTTTGCACTGCTGAAAAGTGACTTTGCACTGCCGACACAAACCCTGATTCATGGAACTGTGCAGTGTATGCTTGTAGTCAAAAGTCTGTGCAAGGACATTTTGTACTGCAAAAATGATTATGCACTGACTTTGCATGGCAAAAATACACTTTGCACGGTTCCATGAATCCGGGTTAGGGTCGGCAGTGCAAAGTCACTGTGAACCGTGCAAAAAATTCCATGAATCGGGCCCCGAGTTGTGAAGGGCTAGTGGACAGGGTACCCAGTTATACTATTCAATCACTGTTATTTGAATTGCACCTGTAATAACACTTACCAATTCTCAATAGGATTCATAAAACTGCATGTGTCTACTGACTTTCTGATTAGGGGTTCATGTGATGTTCCCCAGGGTTATCACATGCTGTAGATACTGCATGAATGCGACGTCAGATTCCACATCAGAATACTTCATATTATTATCTGCACCCCAAAAGCGGTCTTTAAAATATTGCCTCTTTGCCCACCATGTTGAAACGTGTGTGGCCTTAAATAAAGTGATGCGCTGCTGCCTCCCTTATTTAAGTTATGTGGCGCAAAGAGTCAGGGGGCCTCATTACAAGTTTGGAGGTAGCCCTGGTGCTATTAGCGCCATGGCTGCCTCCAAAATCGGGTCCGGGTTCCTTGAATGAGGAATTACCGGGTCATTCCAACCTTGGAGGACTCGGTAATTCCTCATTCAAAAAACCCTTCCCCATTCCCATTCGAACCCCCATAGGGCTCAATGGGAATGGGGATGGAGCTAATAACGGGCCCGTTATTAGCTCCCTGGTCCCCTTGCGGGACCCGCAAAGGATGTCTGGTCTGAGCAGATGTTCTGAGCGGGTCCCGCAAGGGAACCTTGTGATAGGGCGGAATGGGTTTACCGGCACCATTACCGGTGCCATTAAACCCATTCCGCCAACCTCGTAATGAGGTCCAGGGATTTCAGGAAGTGATGTCATTTGACCCCACCCCAAAATGACATCACAGGAAGCGATGGAACAGAGCCTTTCACCCCTTGACAAAACAGGAAGTGGCATCACATAGCATTGTTTCTAAGTACACTTTGAAAAATATAGTTACAATAGCACTGTAAAGTGATATACATTTATACAAGAATGGATCACCAGATGTATCATTAATCAGCGCCTATAGGCCCATATTACGAAATTACTGTGAATGGAAGCAGGCGTCCAAGGCCAAACGATAATGCTATGCTATGATTAAGCGCTTCATATAGAACAGATATACATACAACATCATCCAGCCTGTGTTGGTACTCAGTTATCAAGCTCAGCAGGATGAGAGGCTGATTTAACCTTGCCGGGAGTCCAACCTGCAACCTGCCGATCACACACACACACACACATTGCTGCAGCGAGCGTTCAACCCACTGAGCTATCTTGCCTATTATAGCTATCAGAAAAACAGCCACTCCAGAAACAAAGAGCCACATATTGCTGGACATAGCCCAGGAACCGCAGTTTAATAAACAAATGTTTAAAAATTGTTTTATATTTTTTTTTTTAAATGTTTAGGAGTAGCAAGGCAGACCTGAGGGGTTACAGTTGCCACCCCTGGCAGCCCCTAAATGACGTCCCTGCAAAGAGTCTGCACACTGCCAACAGGAGTGATAATGGGGGCATCGCACATGCCCGCATTCTCGCCCCTTTTGTTGCATAATGCACAGAAGCACCATAGCTGACCCCCATGTGCATTCCCGTCCCTCGAAGGAGGATGAACATGCATTCTTATAGTGCATGTCGCAAAGGCGTGCTCATTCGGGAATATTGCCTATTTGGAATAGATGAATAGCCCCAGTGGCAGTGAACTCATAATCCCGGGTGGTAATTACTGCAGGCTGTCTTGACCCTGGGAATAAAATGGAAGTCACGATGATGATTGTAACACTGAGGCCTAACCGTCCCTCGGTGATCTGAACCTTGCCCGCGACTTTGCTAACTCCCTTATTGCTGGAAGTATTTCCCCTGGGGATGCAATGGAACTCATAATGAGGATCCTTGCTAAGGTGTAATATTACCTATGTATAGTAACTGGAGCCGGTAGTAGGCCGTCGTTCTTCGGTGAGCTTGACATTGACACTGGCCGTTAGCGTGCAGTGAATGGAAGTGGATAATCTTGTCTGCTTCTCAAATTGCTTTGGCAATTTCTTCCAAATGAAACACCTTTCTCTTCTAGGCCATTATTTGCATTGAGAACACATTTATCAACCCTGAGAGTGCGGCTGCGCTCCTAAGGGTGTCGGGCCTGTTAAGTAGCCATAGCAACAGCGGGCAACCAATGGCCTTCTGCTTTTCTTTATATGTTTGAATAATTGGTAAGATGCACAATCACTGGAAATAAGCTAATACCCCCATCTCAAGCATAGAGACAAATCCATTTTTGTGCTCATTTTTCGCCTGTCAAAGGAAGGGAACCAGAAGCGGTGTCATCCGAGGTACCGGGCCCAATGAGATGCTGTTGGTAACCAGAGCTTTGCCTGTGAAGCACCTGGCACGCCGAGCACAAGTTTGTCTGAGAAAATCAGAAGTTAAAAATGGGGTGTTAACTTTCCAGCACATTGTATCCAAAGGGAGTTGAGATCTTGGGTGGACTGGAAACTACCAGTTCTACCACCCGCAAAGACCAGAGTGAACAAACTGATACCCATCATCCATACAAACACCAGGGGCCTCATTACAACCCAGGCGGTAAGTTACCGCCTGGGCCGTGACTTTACCACCATGGCGTAAACTACGTTTACGCCATGGTGGTTGGCGGATTTACCGCCCCATTCCAACCTTGGCGGGGCGGTAAATCCCCATTTTCCCATTTACCCTTCCCCATTCCCATTTTGCCCCATAGGGCATAATGGGAGTGGGGAAGGCGTTAATTACGCCACCGTAAATTACGGTGGCATAATTAACTCCATGGTCCCTTAGCGCCATGGATTTTAACACCTGGGTGTTAAAACCTCCATGGCGTTAAGGGACCTCGTACTCAGGCGGTAAGGGTCGGCGCTGTTTACGCCGCCGTAAAACCCTTACCGCCTGAGTTGTAATGAGGCCCCAGATAAGTTAGCCAACATCTCCTATGCATGTCACTCCGCAGTCTAACATGCACACAGTAACAAGCATTCATCCCGTGGGCCCCCAGAGCACGGAACACCCTACCACTCGACATTCACACTGCACCCTCCATCACCACTTTCTAAAACATTCTCAAAACACACCTCTTTCTCGCTCCCTAATCCAGCCACACCTCCTCCCCTGCCATTGCATGACCATATCCGTTTCACCTAACATCAACATTTTTTGTAACTTGTGTTTGGCCTCCCGCCCAATGGAGTAACGTTGCTGAAAATGTTGGGGTGGGGGGGTACATGACATCTGAAGAAAAGGTGCCCCAGCCAAATTAATGTGGACAAAATGGTGTGCCATGAAAGTTGGGGGGGACAAACACCCCCGTCCCCCCGCTGAAATTACGCCCAATCTCCCACCTTCTGAACTTTTGAACCTTGTATGGTGCTCCGAGATCCTCTGGGCAAGGCCAGTGCTGGACAGAAATTGGAATTAAATAAATAAAGAAGCCAAACTCTGCCGAATATCACCATTGCTTAAGCCACCCAACAACTGCAGGTACACCGCAGGCAGGAGTCTGTGCAGAGGTACTTGGTTCACCAGCTTGCGCAACTGTGACGTCAGCGCCATGTGGCTCTTGAGTCAACTTTTGTCGAGGAGCTGTGCCGTTCTTGAGACAGCAAGAGGTATGCCTGAGCACACTCGATTCCGAATGTTTGTAGCTATGCCGGCAGCACTTTGGAGCTGATTTTTTAACGGGGCGTAATGTAAATGGAAGGTGTCAAAGCTTTGCATAAGGCTTTTATGCCTTCCATGCACGCTATGCCCCATTTTCATGAAGATGGATGGCGGAGGGGAAGGACGATTCGTAGCTTGCGATTACGCTGCCCTCTTCTCCGCTATACAAATACTACAGCATTCGCGCCAGCATGGATTTTCATGCCTATGCAAATACTGTGGATTACTATGGAGGCTGCCTGCTTTTTAGTCCAGCAGAAAAGTAGGCAGAGTCCATGGGTATACAGGCAGCGCTTACTTCATCTGCACTGCAGGGTGCAAAAAGGCGGCATACACGCATTTCCGCCCCCTTTTTACCCTCCCCTTTTGCACTCCGCCATGCAAATGATGAAAGTAAGGAGGCAGAGGCCAGTGTTTTTGGAGGGAGAGCTAGTGTGCATGTGTGCCCACAGCCCAGGAAGCTGTGCACCATGTGAATGCCCTCCCGCCACTAACACCACTAACGCCAGGCTGTTAGGGTGCTGGGGGAAAAGTAACAGGCCTCATTTACATAATAGTAGCTGCAAACTGCTTCATAAAACAACTGTTCCGTCATTGTCAGATCCCTTCATTTTGTGGGTATGGAGTGTAGTCTGCTCTCTACTTTGCATACCTATTCTTCTGTGCACAAACGTAATCCCAAGTGACATTTTAAATGCCACTTGTTTTTAAAACAGTATGGTCCTCGGTGAATAAGACATATCTACCGCATGCAGTTCTTTCTAGGCACGCCTTGCTGTAAATATCACATGTGAATGCAACCTGATACGAACAGCTGCTGCCACACTTGCATTTCTATCCCCAAAGAAAGGATAGAAATGCTTTTTCTGTTTTTGCATTTCACGATGACAGGCGTGTTTAGGGCCCCGCCGCTCACATTGGGAGCCTCAGCCTGCCACATGTTATTGTCTGGAGTGCGATCCCAGCATTCATGTGTGCGTGGGCGGCTGAACAATCCATCATGTGTGCTGGCCCACAGCGCCCGAGCCCAGACATGTGATGCTCACCTTGGGCAATGAGGTGATCGGCGCACTTACAAAAATCAGACACATAAAAAAAAAAAGTGCAACCGCTGTGCTATGGTTCGATGCACGATGCTTTGTGGATCATGGATAAAGCCTTTCCAGGTGTTTTCAGTTTTTTGGATGAAAGAGTTAGCAATAAGAAACAGAGGGGCTCTTTATGACTCTGGCGGTAGCTGTGCCGGTAAAAACGGCACGGCAGCCGCCAGAGTCATTTTTTTTCCGGCACCAGACCTGGCGGGAGGAATGGCACCCGGCCGCAGTACTCGGAGTATGCCAGTCACGTAGCAACGGTGCAGGTAGCTTACTGGCACTGTTGTGACCGGACTGGCATACTGGTAATGACCCCCAGAGTGTTTGGCTTGGTGCTACCGGAATAGGGTTGCAAGCACCCTTAGAAAAATGAAACAATCGTTATTGGAGGTTCCAGAGTTCAGCTATCTTTGCCTTATAGATCATGGTCTTGCATGTTTAAGATCATCATGACATCTCTGTCCATCACACCAAGGATCACAGTTGTTTCCACGGGTGTCTTAAACTGGTGAAGCATTGTTGTGACATGGGATTGTGTTGGGTACTTTTTAACACAACTGGAATATTATAATTTGATCAGGGTGCTTGTATTTACATGGTACACTTTGTAAAAAAAAATACACATGCTGCCACATTGCAATTGCTGATATCTGCATTAAAGCCACACCTGTTGGGGTTGACAGCGCTTGTATTTACATGGTAGAAACTTTTTATTTTAAATACAGAGACTGTATCTACCAAATACAAGCACTGGCAAAGCCAACAGGTTTGGCGTTTATGTAAGCATTGCATAGGTATTTGCCAGGCACTGCCATAACAGTTCTATCTGGCCACAAATGGTAGCCGCAGGAAAATGGTGTGAGTACCTGGGCATATGATATTTAATTTTTTTATTTGATTGTTTAAAACGCTGACCTAGCTCGAGAGCGGCGCAGTGGGTAGCCATCATTTGGGCTGGCTTCTTTTAACAGTAGCAGAGTACTGTGAGTTGAAGTCTGTGCATAGGTGTGTGCGTCCATTGGAATTAGTCCTTCGTCAGGTGTTGTTGAAAAAGCCATTTTATGATAGCAGTGCCTGGCAAATTCCTAGCGAATATCTGTACACAAGCCAACGCTGTTGGTTTGGTCAATGCTTCTTTTTAAGAGTATTTCAGTGCAAAGAACAGTTATAAATCAAATGGCTGAAGGCTCCTTGATTAAGATATTTTTATTACATCCATGGCACATTTACAGCTGCAAGTACACCATTCAACTCAAGCAGACTGCTTTGAAATAACATTGGCAGGAAAAAGTTTGACATTACTGCTTGACAGAGGTAGCTCAAAAGATCCCAAAAAGATGTGCTTTGGGCGGGGAGGGGCAGGTAATGGAGGGAATTGACGAAGGGATTAGCATGGCCATTGCAGCCAATGGGTGGGTAAATAGCCAAACAATGCCCACAAGCTGGGTGCCCCTCCTCTCATCAACTTCCTCCTAGATATAATCCAATGCAATAGTTTTGGCTTATTTGTGGTGCTTGAGTATCACCTAATAGCAAAACAAAAAAAAGGTATATAAAACAAGACATCATGCAATAAAAAGCTGGTATGCATAATGCTATTTACTTTACCCCAAATTTGGTGTAAAATTGTGTCTGAAGAATGGTGCATGTTTATCATTGGTTATCTATATTAAGATGTCTTTTGTAGTGCACAAAACACTTACAGTGACACATATCTTAAAAAAAACAAAGGACGTGCTGTAGTTTTACGAAGTGATTCTCCTTCTGAACAAATGAGTGCCTGAATATTAATTTGCAGTGTCAGCACTTTTTTAGGACAGAACTGAAACAAACATTGGCAATGCCAACAGTTTGGGCTTACGTGTAGGGATGCTAAAGGCACTTGCCGGGCACTGTAATAGTGGCATTAACTGCCCATTGATCGTAGCTGGTGTAAAATGGCGCAAGTACCTGGGCATCTAATAGCAGTACCTGCAAATGCCCAATACGCATGCAGGAGCCAAAGCTGGTGACATTGCCAATGCTTGTTTTTAACAGGGCTTCAGTGCAAGTCACGCAGAGTGCTTAACAATGAGTGGCCGAAGGCTGGTAGACATTTCTACTACACCACTATCACGATTACAACTCCAATGACGTCATTAACTGTCAGAAGACTGCTATGAAAAAAACACTGGCAGGCACTTCCAGTGCAAAGCCTGATGGTAAGGCTTGAATAAAGGGAGCACAAAGAGTTCCCATGAGGAGGTGTTTTGGGCGGGGAGGGGGAAGAACTGGGTGGGACTGGCCATAGGGATTAGCATGGCCATGGGCAGTCAATGGGTGGGCAAATAACCAAGCAACACCTACAGGCTTTGTGTCCCTCCTCATGTGCCAATCCACCCTATCTGTGCTCTACTGCAATAGTTTTGGCTTGAAGGGGTTTGCGACACCTAAAAGCTTAAACTAAAAATGAGCCAGTGCATGTGTATTTTGTAATTTGAAGGTAGGTTTGCTACATTTCAGCGCCAATCACATAAGATGACATTCCTTTTTAAAACTCAGTATTCGGAATTGCTTTGTCAGTCGCATTGGTGTTTTAAACAAATATGGGGGCATGCAGGCAGGACTGATGTTTTATCCTGATTGCCACTTGGTCAAGCTGATAACTCAGGCTGGTCTTTGTTGGCTGGACTGATGTTTAAGCAGTAACAGGTTTCTGTGTTTTCTGGGGTTGTATGTTGTTTCATCCCCATTTTTTTTTCCTATGAGTTTTTTTGCCTAAACCTTTTTACTGAAAAAAATGAATCGAAATGTGTTTGTTATATTAGGGGAGAGGGGGTACCACCAAACCTCCCTCCCCTACTATATACTCCCCTTTCCCCTCCCCCTTATCTCTTATATCCCCTTACTCACCCACCATCTATATTGTTCGATGAGTTTTTGGTGAACATTTCTTGGCAGAAAGCTCATCGAGAAATATACTGGCAATGAAACAACTGTATACCGTTTGCTGGACATGTCACGCTTTTTGAGAATGCAAAGCACACACATTTAGCCAACGCTTTAAGTCCATCGAATTTAAGACAGGCGCATGCATATTTTAAAGAATTGCCCTGGCACTTTCTGAACCGATAGCTTGTTATTTATTTATTTATTTATTTACAATATATACAAAAGCTAACATGTCAACAAGTTAGAACTACATAAGTGAATGCCTGTAAAAAAAAAAATTAAAAGAAATCGTTAAACACATTCCATATTTTCTCATATGAAGACAACTTACATTTCAACTTGTAAATCAACTTCTCGGTTCTCGACAGGCAGTGCATCTCCTGGATCCATTCCTCAAAGAAAGGAGGGACCCGACCTTTCCACCCTCTGATAATCAACCTTTTGGCCACAATGAATGCCCTAAAATCAATTTCTTAAGGGCGGAGCTGACATCAGCCAACCCAGAATCATCACCAAGGATTACTGTCCTAAAATCCAGGACAGAGCCTCCTTCAGAAACCCTGTCACACACACCACAGACTTCATTCCAAAAATCCCTGACACACACACAGCTCCACAGCATGTGTTCCAGCGACCCAACTTCCTGGACGCAACCCCAACAATCATCATTGTCATTCAAGCCTCTCTTATGAAGCATTTCAGGACACCAATATACTCAATTAAGTATCTTAATTTGCCGAGATCTTTCACTCAGATTCAGCGAACACAGGTAAACATTACCACACATATTCTGCCAGTCATCAATATCAATCTCCGACCCAATTCTCTCACTCCAAACTCTCCGCAAATTGTCATTACCCTGGTAATGTGACACGATGAGCCTGTACAGTCTACTGGCTAGACCATCCTCCTTCCCATTTGGATCAGCCAGAAAAATATCCACATCCAAAGAATCAGACCAGTCCACCTCACCCAATGACCTCGGCAGGCGTCTATAAGCGGAGTCTGTCAAATCAACAAAATTCCATCGCTCTCTCAGCTCAGCAGCAGCCAACCACCGAACATCACTCCCCAAGTCAGAGACCCGCTTAATATCCATTAAGACCCACTCAGGCCAAAAAATTGTCCTTGAGTTATCCCTAATCCTAGGATTCAACCAAATAGAAGCACTCTTGCACTTAAACGCATCTCAACCTAGTAACGACCAGATATCATTCCATGAGCTACGCAAAAAGGACGTTGCCAACATACCACCACCAGGAATCTTAGTATTAATTGTCAACAAGGAGGCAGGGCCCAGTGGCCCATAGGCATTCGACTCTGAAACCGCCCAGCTGTCACCATCATCTTTCAAAAACGGAACAAAAGAATGAGCAGAAAAGGCCAAATGGTAAGCCCTAAAATTCGGTACACTCAAACCACCCAAATGGACCGGAAGCTGCAACTTCCAAAGACTAAGTCTCGGCGGTTTTCGGTCCCATAAAAATTCCTGAACCAGACGGTCTAGATCTCTCCAATAACCACTCTTAATTTTCAATGGAAGCATAGTAGATACAAAGTTAATTCTGGGTGTCAAATTCATTTTCAGGGCATTGACTTTACCCCACAGGGAAAGATTAAGCAGTGACCATCTTTCCAAATCCATTTTACAATCACGAATAACCACACTCATGTTTTCATCAACCATCTGGGAGACAGGATATTTCAGCCACACCCCCAAGTAGCGCATACGCATACCACACCAAGTAAACCCCAGTCCTGTAACCAGAGTCTTATCACACCTGTTGGACAGGGGCAACACTTCCGACATCAAGCGGTTAATCTTGTATCCAGAACAAACGTGATAATCAGACAAAATCCTCATCAGACATGGCAGTGACATTTCCAAATTCTGCAGCACCAATAAGAGATCATCGGCATAAAGCCAAGCCTTTTGCACCACACCCCAACAAGCAACACCCTGTAAATTCGGTTAATTTTTGATGCAGACTGCTAGAGGCTCAATCGCCAAAATGAATAACAGAGGAGAAAATGGGCAACCCTGGCGCATGCCCCGATTCAAACAAAAAGGCTCTGAAACAACCCCATTAGTCTTAACGTCTGCAGTAAGGTTGGCATATAGAAGAGCAACCCAAGAAACAAAATCCTCACCCAGATTCATCCTTCTCAGAACCGAAAACAAGTAGTCCCAACTGACTCTATCGAAAGCTTTCTCTGCATCAAGCGAAAGGACAGCGGCATCAAAGCCTATTCTATCCACCATTTCCATGGTAAGTAACAATCTCCTGATATTACTGGACGTACGCCGATTCTTCATGAATCCAGATTGCTCCTCACCAATCAAAGCGGGCAAGAACTGAACCAGACGCATAGCAAGAACCTTGGCAAGAATCTTGTTATCTGTATTGATAAGGCTGATTGGACAATAACTAGCAGGATGATTACAGTCCTTACCTTTTTTCAAAAAGACTGAAGTAGACGCATGGTTAGTTCTTTTAGGCAACATCCCTTCCAATCTGCTAGAAACAAACATATCTCTCAAGAGCTCTAATGCCGAGTTCGGGAGGATCCTATAAAACTCACAAGGGAGACCATCTGGGCCCGGAGATTTACCCACATTCAGCCCTGAAATCGCACTTTTGATCTCATCAACCGTAATCACATCACAGAGAAGATCACGTTCAGCATCCTGAATCCTAGGCAAATTCAAATTTCCAAAGAAGTCCTCACCCTTACCTGTTATACCAGCCTCATTGCCATATAGATTCTCATAGAAGTCACGGAAAATCGAATTAATTTTCTTGGGATCAAATGTAATTCTACCCTCTCGATCAATCATAGAAGCAATTGCTGACTCTGAAATCCTTTTCTTGAACCGGTAAGCCAGCCATCTGTCACAACGTTCACCCTTTTCAAAATAAGTACATTTAGAATAGAACAGACCACACTCCGCCCTCTGCGACAAAAAGTCCTCCATTTCTTTTTTAAGTTTTTTCAAATTCGCCAATTTTACTGAGTCCGTTGGATCAAGCATCAGATCCCGAGAGATCTCACCAATACGTAGATCAAGAACTAGCCTTTTACTCTCCTCTCTCTTCCGCTTACCACTAGACAGCCCTAAACAAACACCACGCATACAGCATTTAAAGGCTTCCCACGTGTTCGCCACACTGACTTCTTCTGAGCGGTTCTCCATAACAAAATAGTTTGCTTCCGAAACAATCCGCTCCAAAATATCATCATCCAATAAGATAGAGGTGTTCAGCTTCCATGAGAAACTTCTTTTACACTGAAATTTAAGTCTCAAATCCATCTCAACAGGGGTATGATCACTCAATAGAATATTACCAATACCACTAGAGACAATATTTTCCGACACATTCCCACCTGTAAAAATCATGTCCAGTCTAGAAAACACACCGTGAGAACTAGAATAGAAACTGTATTGACGTTTATCCAGATTCTCCAGACGCCACGTATCATTCAAATTGTGTTCCACCAAGAGCGATCTAAGCGCCCGATGATGATGATCACAACACTGCACTCTCCGGACCTGACTTCTGTCCAGCATAGGATCAACAACAGTATTAAAGTCTCCTCAAAGAATTATATTGGAATTATCTAAATCTAAGAGGGTCTGTGCAACCATCCTAAAGAAGGAGCCATCGTCCACCGTAGGAGCATACACATTGCCTAGCGTCAACAACTCCCCTTGAATCTCCACCAACAAGGCAATCATCCTACCATCCTTATCCGTACATTCTCTTAAAATTTTAACAGGTAGTTTCTTCCAAAACAAAATAACCACACCTCTTGACCTTGATGAAAAGGAAGAGCCATAAGCAGAACCCACCCACTCCTTTTCCAACCTAGGAATTTCATTCTTCAGAATATGAGTCTCCTGTAAGAAATAGATGTCAGCATGCATATCTCGTAACATGTGGAATACTTTCTTTTTTTTAGCAAATTGTTGACCCCATTCACATTCCAAGAGACAATACAGAGATCGTTGGCTGCTGAAGTCATCATTACACTATGTAGCTATAAAACATTAAAAGCAGAAACTGAACAAAAACAAAATAAAAAACCAAAGAAATGATATAAACAAAAACAAAACAAAGAATAAAAAACTAAAGAAGAAAGAAGACTGCTAAGTCTATTCAGACCAAAAAACAATTGAAACAACATACAGAACAATCCCCAGGACCTCTCCCCAGGTGCTTATGAAACAATCTATAAAGCATCAAAAAGTATTCCTTCCAAAAAAAGAACTAGAAAAAATACATAAGCAGAACCCAAAAATAGAAACCCCCCCAAAAAAACCCACCCCCCAATACAACCACAATAACATGTCAGAAAAAGGTTTTCATCTGAACTTCAAAATGTAGAATACCACCACTGAGCTATTAAAACAACCCTCCTACTACCAAAATATAAGAAGGCCTTGGTCCCGCTACCAAAATGGACCACCTCACGGATAGAGGCAAAAATCATGTAAAAGAATGAGTGAAAGCAGCGGAAAATTCCATACATAAGGTGCAACAATAAGGCATGCACAATGAGTGTTAGTTCCAATACCAGAGTCAAAGTTTAGTTATTGCTCAATACATATGGACATCCAGTTATAGTTGGGAACCAACATATCTTTTCAAGAGTCACCAGCGAGCCACCAAGGTATTCCACAGCAGCCGAGGATGACAATGCTGCCAAATTGCACCTCACATCTCAGCGCACTGATCGGGGACCCGCTCTGGAGACGGCACCAACCCTGCTTGCAGTCCACCCATGAATGAGTGCTAGTTCCAAAACCACAGTCATGTTTAGTTATTGTTAGACATGTGTGGACATCCAGTTAAAGTTGTGAATCAACATATCTTTTTAAAGTGCCACCAGCGAGTCCCCCCAAGGTGACCCAAAGCAGCCGTAGATGACAATGCCACCAAGTGCACCTGTCCATGAGACTGCTGCAGGTGTGGGCCTTGCATGCAGTCTGCCGTGACAACAAAAGCCAAGTCCCACATAATGTAGCGTATTTCCACCGGCTCCTTTGCACATACCTCACATCTCAGCGCAGTGATCGGGGACCCGCTCCGGAGAGGCACCAATCCTGCTTGCGGTCCTCCATGACGCAAGCAGCCCATAAGTCTTCCGGCCCTACCCACCATCATTCAGGTGCAGCATCGTATGCAGGCTCCTTCTGATACGTGGCCGGCCCGTAACATGAACTGGATCCAAACGCTAATCAGCTGATTAAAACGCTGTGTGTGCCGTCATGCGTGCACGTATGCATCACTCGTCACAAAGACAAGGTCCTTTATGCTACCAACGCGGAAGTAGCGCAGAGCACGGGCCGAAGCTGAAGTATGAAAGGAATTTCAAGTAAGTCACAATGCAACATGACGATTAAAGGCAGATGACCAAAATGAGTTCCAAAGCCTTATTCAAACGCTGAAAACGTTAACTGCCATCTCAAAACGGCGCCATTTTAAGCAGTCCAAAACATACAGCATCCAATGTGGAAAACATGAAAATAGAATAAAAAGTCCAAAAACAAACCCAATGGGGGGGAGGGCGTGCAGGTTCCAGGTCACTCCATAGAAAGGGAAGGCACAGGAAGCCCCCTCTTATAAGTTTCCAACCATTCCAGTGCCAGTACAGAGTCTGATGTGCTTTTGTCACCATCAGGAAAGGCAATAGTGAAGACATTATTTTTACTGAGAAAGGCTCTCAGCGTAAGTTGCCTGGCCAATTCCTTAGCACCCCGAAAAGATCTCCTCAGGAGCAAGATTTCTTTACGAAAGTCAGGATAAACAAAAACAGCTTTACCTTTGAAGGATGCATTTCCAACCATTCTGGCAGCTTTCATCAAACGTTCCTTAGACCTGAGATTCAAAAAGGAAACCAAAATATGTCTTGCTTTGTCCCCCTGGTGTTTACCAATCCTAAAGATGTTATCAGTATCTTCTAGCTTGATTGTAGTGCAATGAAAACTGTCTTTAAAAACTTGAAAAACCAAGGAAGGCAGGTCTTCATCATCACCAGCAGAATCCTCCACACCAACCAATCTGATGTTTCTTGTCCTGATCCTTAACTCCAAATCCAAGCGCTGTTCTTTCTCCTTCTTCAAATCAGACCTCAGGTTATTATAAGCCTGAAAGCTGCCTGCTATCTCAGAGCTCATAGTTAGAGAGGACTTTTCCAAATCTGTGACCCTGCCATCCAGCTGACCAGTTTTTAAATTAAGCTCAGCCATAGTAAGCTTAATATCACTCACATCTTGAGCCACCTGAAGAATAGTCTTGTAGACATCTGAAAGGCTTGGGGTATCCTCCATCTCAGGAACCTGCTTAGGTTTCTTTGAGGCAGGGTTTTCTGCTTCACCAATCTTTTTCTTGGAACTCATAACAATTTCTTTATAAATATCTTCAGGGAGAGGTCCAGAGCAGTTCAGTTAAGCTGCTACTCCGCTGCCAGCCATTCTAGAATCCTGATAGCTTGTTATATGGTTCAGACAATCAGACCCCAATAGAATTCCTCGCACCCGGCTCTCTCTGCCACATCTCTCCCCTCTTTTCTATCCATCCTTCTGCCCAGTGCTCTCCCAGTGCATAATCTGATGTTCCAGTGGACACCACCATACCCTCCTCCCAGAGGCAAGGCAACGCAGAACTGCTCCCTCCAACTGCCTTATGCATTTTATACCCAGAGTCAGGGCAAAAGTGGTGGGCGGGCTCATACATTGTCCACTGGACTAATGCAACTGGTTGTGTGCTGGCCTTCTGGGCTCCTCCCTGGCACTGCTGCAGGCAGCCCAAAAGGCAACCATCGCATTTTGCAGGTCCATTGCCCGCTCTTCCCATCACTGGCTCAATATCAAAGTAATCTGCCTCATTTACAAATGCCTTACAGGGCACCACAAATAAAATCCTGAGCTACCTAGTGTAATGGGGACAATAAAAAAAACAATGCTTGGCAATGCCAACAGCTTGGGTTTTTCCATGGGTAAGGCATTTGCCAGGCACTGCCGTTGTGGTATTACCTGGCCATCGATGGTAGGAGCTGCAAAATGGTGCCAGTACATGGGTATCGTATAGCAGTGCCTGGCAAATGTCTAATACCTATAAACAAGACAAACAGTTGGCTTTGCCAATACTTGTTTTTAACAGGACTTCAGTGAAGGGCACGGAAAGTGCTGGTATAGTAGCTGAGGGCAGACCTGGTTAAGACATTTTTATTACACCAGTAGCACGTTTATAGATCCAATTAAGCCATTTACTCTCAGATGACTGCTTTGATTAAAACTCTGGCAAGCACTTTGAGCACACAGTTTGATGGCAAGGCTTGATAAAGTAAGCACATGTTCCAGGAGGATGTGTTTTGGGTGGGGAGGGGCATGAAGTGGGTGGGAAAGGTGATAGGAATTAGCCTGGCCATGGCTGGTCGTGGGTGGGTAAATAACCAAACAACACATAAAGGCTTTATATGCCATTTCCCCCTAGCTGTACTATAATGCAATACTTTCGGATTAACTCAAAATACTGAGCATTTATATAGAACAAGAAACGATCCGAATTGAAGCTCTTAAAGCATCCTAGAATTACCCAACCCAGCGGTACTCATTATATCAGCACTTCAAACCGATGAAAGGCTGAGCCGGATCTGTCAGGGTTTAAACCTGAAGCTTGCACACAGATCCCAGAAGCCGGGCCAGCGATCACGATCAACCCGCTGAGCTACCTTACCAGCCTCGGTGGCGTAAAGGAACAGATGCTCGGCTGAAAAGGAGGCTGCAAACCTCCGATGATCGGCGGTGTAATTGCTTTCTAAAGGCTCCGTAAACAGATACACGGGGGCTGCGCTGACGGGACAGATGGCGGCGACCTGCCGCGAAGGCCAGGCATGACACGCTAATTGCACCTGCATTGTGCTCGTGGGTATTAATTAAACAACTACACGAGCCCCGAGACCAGGGCGTATCAATTGATTATTTATTTATTCTCTCCGTGAAGCCCCTGTAAATATTAGTGAGTGCAGAACCGGGAGTGCGCCTCGAGCTCCTGTGCACAAAGCGGCGCTGGTGCTGCGCACAAAAACAATAGTGCAGCCCGCTGATTTCCACACCGGGGCAAATATCAGTAAACATTCACGTCTGGCATGGAGGACAGTTGTATGAATAATATCCTCTTTTTTCATAGCAATTCTCGCAGGACTCCAGCTTCGAAGCACTGTAATAACAAGTGTTCTGGGATTCAAACCTGTGTCATAGAAGCGGACACAGGTCTGGGTGATCACTCAACTCTACCAACTTTTGATTAAGTGCTCGTGGCATTACCATCTACTTTGCATATACAAAATGGGTGTGTCCGGAGGAGTCCAACCACAATGCACATGTGGGTCTCTCTCTCTCTCTCTCGCTCTCTCTCTCTCTCTCTCTCTCTCCCTCCATTCACATAGATAAAGCACATTCACTCCCCTAGCAATTCACACCTGTTTCAACTCGGCGTGGGTCAGATTTCAGACCGAGGCAAACCCGCAGGAGGAAATTAAAACTTTAAAAAAAAAAATCCTAGGAAAGGTTCACTTCCCCCAACTGCCCCTTCTCATGTTACAGTCTACTTCCAGGTGCTTGTGAGCACTCTTCTTCCCTTTTTTGTGAATCAGGCCCTTTTATGCTCAAACCTAAAAACTAATAGTTTATCTTCCCTTGTCTGTTCCCTCTTCTGTTTTCCCTCTTCTGTTTTCCCTCATGTTTACATGTTATCATGATTGTACTGCTTTTTGATATGATTTGTTCAGTGGCTTTGGCAAAAGGCGCTCTATAAATTCAATAAAATGAAATGAAAATGAAATGGATGTACAGTCGGCGGAAATTGCACGTGCAGCATGTTGGACTCCTAGTCAGTCACCCTGGGCATGCAATTTATGCCAAGTCACAAGTGTAAATGACTTCTAACACATTGCCGTCTAGGCATTTAGTTCCTTATGAAACGGCCGCATAGCTTCAAATCTCCTTAGTGGAAGGACACACTGGGCTGCCTCCCCACTTCCTGAAAATGTTCTATTGAAATGTAGTTACAGGGTAGTGGAATAAAGGGTGCAGTGGCGGAAGGAGGCCTGACCTTAAACATACATGGAAGACTAGCATCCAATCAGCCACCCGCTTAGAGTCATAGAAACAGAAGTAGTAGTGCACTAGCCACATGAGAACCAACAATTGATATTAAGGGCCCGATTCATGGAAATGTGCGCAGAAATCCCGCAAGAGCCGTGCACCGAGAATGACCCTCGCCGCAGAATAAACAATGCACACCCCACTATTCATGGAATCCACTGCGTAAAGTAACCGTATTCGAATGTCGCGCCCGGAGCGCCCCTGACACGCACCCTCACAAAGCAGAAACAGCCAGAACCTTTGCAAGCTCCCCCAGGCGCGAATACACACACCCTTCAAACAGTGCGTAAGGTGCTCCGCAAGCGGGACTGCATCTCAGGGACCCTGCGCAAGTGTATCGCGCAAGGCGTTGGATGGCTCGCAGAGACATGCCGAGCCTGTGCGAACTCCATGCAAGCCCAGGAAAAGTCCAGCGCAGTCGATTTCATGAATCAACAAATGGGGATTTGCGCACAGAATGGCATGCAAATCCCCGGTTTTACACGCCAATAATTCCATGAATCTGCCCCTTAATATATGTTTGGGCCGTTATCCTTCAGAACTGACTCAAGAAATAAAAGACTGGCTACTGAGCATAACCCAACACCATATCATTCGAAGTACTGCAATGCCAGCAGTCACTACTCCAGCGCTTTGAGGTCATACCAATGATACATAAGGCGCTACATAAATGCCAAGTAACATAACATAACATAACTATCTCTCAGCAACTGAACAGATAACAAATACTATTATGAAAACAGATACTCATTCAGTAAAACCCACTTTCTTTAGAATTTCTTCATAATAGAATGTATGAAAATACATTAATGGCAGGACAGGAAAAGTGTGGAGGAAATGGGGGCTCTACCCATATTTTAACTTGGGGTTACCCCAGTGTAGGATGATGGTGCCTGTTTTGTGTGGGCAGCGACCACCCACATTTGGCAAGTGCATTGTGATTCAAAATGAAATCACGTGAGCCACAAGTTGCAGCACTAATGGCCTTGTTAGTAATACACCAAAGTCCATCCCAAAGGGCAAGGTACGGGAAAGTAGAGCAACTAAAAAAATTCTATGAACGAAAAGTGAAAATAACAAAAAAAGAACGTTTTGGGCAATGGGAGCCGCTTTTAGGAAAAATGTTGAAATAACTATTTCTGCGGGCAGTTGTGTGGGGAGATGTGTGCCTACTTTGTTTTGCCACTTCTCCACCTATGCCCATTTTACTTATGCAAAGTGGGTGTGTCTCAAGGTAGACCCCACTGCCCGCTTATTTTGATGCAGGCCCTTCCAAATAGCTGTTTTCATGTTTCAGTGAATAATGCGCAATTTGGGCGCGCTGCCTTTTGCACACTTTCAGAACCACACATGCTTTTGCAGCCAAATACAGTATTTGTGAATGCAACACCTGTATGTTCATTTAGAAGCTTGAACAAACACTGCTTGGAGTTTTCAGCGTTTTTTCAAATTTAAGCTTTAGTATAGATCCAGCACAGTGCACACCTCAGTGGGTAAATGCCAATACCGTACCTGCTTGATATGCTTGAAATCAAAAGCAAGTTCTTATTTCCAGTTTCAAAGCCCCTCTTTAGCATATTTATAAGGATTGGTGGTTGGTTCTAAGATAGATCTGGTTCCAGCCAATGACCGAGACACTACCTAGTCTCTTGGTGTATCTTTAAAGTATAGAAATGGGGCAAGGAAAGTTCGACTGGCTGTTAAATTGTACCCTCTTTTTAATCCAAGCAAAGACCAAGAAAGGCGTTTCCAGAGTCTCCATTTGCCTGTCTGGAAACACAATTCCCATGCGTATATTATAGTATGATTGGTTATTTATAACCTTAATACCCGGAGGTTTCTAAGCGCGGACCCTGGTCTCGAACCTGTGTTGCTCAGTATCTTCTTGCTCCCAAGGCGAGTGCGCTGCCCCTGAGCTATCCTCCCGAGACAAGGTGTATGCTTCCTTATTTCTGTGGAGTTTGCATTGTCCCATATTTCAGAGACATTGTAGCATTGGTAGAAATATTTGGGTCAGAACAATTTAGAAACATGTACCTAAATGCACTGTTGGAGACGTCTCCCGCTGAAGAACATCATTATATATGAGCACCCCATTGCAGATTAGAAAACCATATGCTGGCAACACATTTCCAATTATTTAAGAAGCACCTTATATGAGAAGGACACCATTCTAGTGCTATCCACACTTCAGGTAGGGTAAGAGCCTGCAGGGCACATTGCTGATCCTGTCCACTTATGCCAGGGGTTTGCAACCTTTGACTCTCTAGATATATATGGCACTAAAAAAAACCATTAGACCCCTGAGTTATGCAATGTCTTGTGTGGAGGTTTTATAGGCCCTGAAAATCTCAGTTGCATCAGGGTGAGCTGGGCAAACACCTGTGTCTAGTCAAGGAGGGGCTGGCATACCCTCATCCTTATTGAACATAAGCCATGTGACATGAGATCCAAAGGCTTGGATCTATTTGACCTAAAACATTTGACCTAATCGCTTTTGATTGAATTTATTTGACCTTTATTTCGGTCTAAAATGCGGGGGCAGACACCCCCCCGCAATTCCCCTCCCTCCACTTCCCTTCAACCTAATCTATGCACTTACCCGCCCATATATATATTTAATACATTTGACCAAAAGAAAAGGTAAAATAAAAGTTCCATCAGATGTTTTAGGTCAAATGTTCTTAGGTCAATTATGCTAATACCGATCAAAAAGCAGGGTTGGTGAATAAAGCGCCCCACTGGTAATGACCTGAGATGCTGCCTGTCCCGTAGAGCAAACTCTTATGCAGGTCATTCTCATTATACACCTTTAATATTAATGTTAGCACGTCTTTGCATACACTGATAATACTTTACACTGGACTAATAGTCAATGTTTTGCATCAAATGTTTGGGTTAGAATTGCTGATAGCTATGCATTCTATAGAAGGTCATTGGATGCGAGTAGCCTTTGGATTGGGCAGGAGTTCTGCTGTTATCAGTGATAGCTTTGCACACACCTGCCATTGCTGTGGCTGCATCACTGGGCTTATAGTTATGTGACCGAGACAATAAAATCTTGCAATTAAGGGGGTTTCCCCAAGTAGGTAAATCCTACTGCAAGAAGTGAAATGCCCGTTTGGTTTACATTTTCCCTTTGCTATCTAGAAGTAAACAGCCAGTGTTACATTTGGGGTGAACCTTTGAGGGCATGAACACAACTTCTCATCATCATGATGAAATGTTTATTTCAGATAAAATTCATAGAATATTAAGTGCAAATATCATACATGAACAGCAGAACATCAACAAGATACGAGAGCACAACAGAGGAGGAGAAAACTGAAGAGCAGGAACTAAGAGGTGGAGCAACCCTGATTAATGGCAAAGTTAACCAGTGCGACAAGGCCAGTACCCCGGTTAGAGATTCCCTCAGAGCCGACCAGGAAGAAATCCAGTGCCGGTCCTACCCTTGAGGTGGACGGCAGCAGTTGAGAGGGCCCCAATTCCTGCCCCCACCCCATTGCTACCCTGTTTCTAAGCAGTCCACCTTTGTCTCATACAATACCTCCTCGGCAAGATGCTTGCCTGTGTTTCCTTGTTTCTACTATTGACATTGAAATCCAAAGAGACACCAGTGAGAAGCAGTGTTTCAGTGCCCTATGCCAACCGCTAGCATACCGTGACCTGTTCACCAGTATGCAGCTCCCCTAAAATCTGCAATCTACCGGCGTCGGAGAGAGAACATCGGAGAGAGACGAAAACTCCAGCATCACTAATACACGGCGGCCATGGAAGACACAAGGTGTTACCACATAGCCACTGCGAGCACACACAACCACTGCCAAAACCCCTAGACCAGCATGGAATACTACAGGGGAGACAACCCCCAGCAACCAAGGTGCTACCACATAGCCACTGCGAGCGCACACAACCACTTCCATAACCCCTAGACCAGCATGGAATACTACATGGGAGACAAACCCCAGCAACCAAGGTGCTACCACATAGCCACTGCGAGCGCACACAACCACTGCCAAAACCCCTAGACCAGCATGGAATACTACAGGGGAGACAACCCCCAGCAACCAAGGTGCTACCACATTGCCACTGCGAGCGCAGACACCCACTGCCAAAACTCCTAGACCAGCATGGAATACTACAGGGGAGACAACCCCCAGCAACCAAGGTGCTACCACATAGCCACTGCGAGCGCACACAACCACTGCCAAAACTCCTAGACCAGCAGGGAATACTACAGGGGAGACAACCCCCAGCAACCAAGGTGCTACCACATAGCCACTGCGAACGCACACACCCACTGCCAAAATCCCTAGACCAGCATGGAATACTACAGGGGAGACAACCCCTAGCAACCAAGGTGCTACCACATAGCCACTGCGAGCGCACACAACCACTGCCAAAACCCCTAGAGACCAGCATGGAATACTACAGGGGAGACAACCCCCAGCAACCAAGGTGCTACCACATAGCCACTGCGAGCGCACACAACCACTGCCGAAACCCCTAGACCAGCATGGAATACTACAGGGGAGACAACCCCCAGCAACCAAGGTGCTACCACATAGCCACTGCGAGTGCACACAACCACTTCCGGAACCCCTAGACCAGCATGGAATACTACAGGGGAGACAACCCCCAGCAACCAAGGTGCTACCACATAGCCACTGCGAGCGCACACAACCACTGCCAAAAACCCTAGACCAGCATGGAATACTACAGGGGAGACAACCCCCAGCAACCAAGGTGCTACCACATAGCCACTGCGAGCGCACACAACCACTGCCAAAAACCCTAGACCAGCATGGAATACTACAGGGGAGACAACCCCCAGCAACCAAGGTGCTACCACATAGCCACTGCGAGCGCACACAACCACTGCCGAAACCCCTAGACCAGCATGGAATACTACAGGGGCGACAACCCCCAGCAACCAAGGTGCTACCACATAGCCACTGCGAGCGCACACAACCAGTTCCATAACCCCTAGACCAGCATGGAATACTACAGGGGAGACAACCCCCAGCAACCAAGGTGCTACCACATAGCCACTGCGAGCGCACACAACCACTGCCAAAAACCCTAGACCAGCATGGAATAATACAGGGGAGACAACCCCCAGCTACCAAGGTGCTACCACATAGCCACTGCGAGCGCACACAACCACTTCCAAAACCCCTAGACCAGCATGGAATACTACAGGGGTGGCAACCCCCAGCCACCAAGGTGCTACCACATAGCCACTGCGAGTGCACACAACCACTGCCAACACCCCTAGACCAGCATGGAATACTACAGGGGAGACAACCCCCAGCAACCAAGGTGCTACCACATAGCCACTGTGAGCGCACACAACCACTGCCAAAACTCCTAGACCAGCATGGAATACTACAGGGGAGACAACCCCCAGCAACCAAGGTGCTACCAATAGCCACTGCAAGCGCACACAACCACTTCCATAACCCCTAGACCAGCATGGAATACTACAGGGGAGACAACCCCCAGCAACCAAGGTGCTACCATATAGCCACTGCGAACGCACACACCCACTGCCAAAACCCCTAGACCAGCATGGAATACTACAGGGGAGACAACCCCCAGCAACCAAGGTGCTACCACATAGCCACTGCGAGCGCACACAACCACTGCCAAAACCCCTAGACCAGCATGGAATACTACAGGGGAGACAACCCCCAGCAACCAAGGTGCTACCACATAGCCACTGCGAGCGCACACAACCACTGCCGAAACCCCTAGACCAGCATGGAATACTACAGGGGAGACAACCCCCAGCAACCAAGGTGCTACCACATAGCCACTGCGAGCGCACACAACCACTTCCATAACCCCTAGACCAGCATGGAATACTACAGGGGAGACAACCCCCAGCAACCAAGGTGCTACCACATAGCCACTGCGAGCGCACACATCCACTGCCAAAAACCCTAGACCAGCATGGAATACTACAGGGGAGACAACCCCCAGCAACCAAGGTGCTACCAAATAGCCACTGCGAGCGCACACAACCACTGCCGAAACCCCTAGACCAGCATGGAATACTACAGGGGAGACAACGCCCAGCAACCAAGGTGCTACCACATAGCCACTGCGAGCGCACACAACCACTTCCATAACCCCTAGACCAGCATGGAATACTACAGGGGAGACAACCCCCAGCAACCAAGGTGCTACCACATAGCCACTGCGAGCGCACACAACCACTGCCAAAAACCCTAGACCAGCATGGAATAATACAGGGGAGACAACCCCCAGATACCAAGGTGCTACCACATAGCCACTGCGAGCACACACAACCACTTCCAAAACCCCTAGACCAGCATGGAATACTACAGGGGTGGCAACCCCCAGCCACCAAGGTGCTACCACATAGCCACTGCGAGCGCACACCACCACTGCCAACACCCCTAGACCAGCATGGAAAACTACAGGGGAGACAACCCCCAGCAACCAAGGTGCTACCACATAACCACTGCGAGCGCACACCACCACTGCCAAAACCCCTAGACCAGCATGGAAAACTACAGGGGAGACAACCCCCAGCAACCAAGGTGCTACCACATAGCCACTGCGAGCGCACGCAACCACTGCCAAAACCCCTAGACCAGCGTGGAATACTACAGGGGAGACAACCTCCAGCAACCAAGGTGCTACCACATAGCCACGGCGAGCTCACACAACCACTGCCAAAACCCCTAGACCAGCATGGAATACTACGGGGGAGACAACCCCCAGCAACCAAGGTGCTACCACATAGCCACTGCGAGCGCACACAACCACTGCCAAAACCCCTAGACCAGCATGGAATACTACAGGGGAGACAACCCCCAGCAACCAAGGTGCTACCACATAGCCACTGCGAGCGCATACAACCACTTCCAAAACCCCTAGACCATCATGGAATACTACAGGGGAGACAACCCCCAGCAACCAAGGTGCTACTACATAGCCACTGTGAGCACAAACAACCACTGCCAAAACCCCATAGACCAGCATGGAATACTACAGGGGAGACAACCCCCAGCAACCAAGGTGCTACCACATAGCCACTGCGAGCGCACACAACCACTGCCAACACCCCTAGACCAGCATGGAATACTACAGGTGGAGACAACCCCTAGCAACCAAGGTGCTACCACATAGCCACAGCGAGCACACACAACCACTGCCAAAACCCCTAGACCAGCATGAAATACTACAGGGGAGACAACCCCCAGCAACCAAGGTGCTACCACATAGCCACAGCGAGCACACACAACCACTGCCTTACCATTGGGAAACTAAAAAAGGAACCACAGGAAGTGTGGGATAGGCTTATTCAGGTGAGGTCAAAGGAGGGGGAGGTGGATGACCAAGAGAGGAGCGGGGGTGGGGGGGAGTGGCAGAGTTTGGAGGTGATGTAAAAGGTGAGGTATTGGCTCGTGTGTGAGAGTGGTAATGCAGTATGAGTATGTGTTAGTGTGGCAAGTGGGTTTAGAATAGTTGGTGTAAGGTATAAAGTGTATTGCACTGAGTGAAAGGAGGGTGTCTGAGCAGTAGCAGAGTAGAGGAGGGAGTAGTAGACGGGAGGAGGGAGGGGTGGAGTGGAGGAGGTCGTAGCAGCATGTAGGAGGAAGTTGTAGAGCAGAGGAGGAAGGATTGGAGTGCAGGAGGGAGAAACCTTGCATGCTTGGAGTTAAATAAAAGCAAGCTATGGAGAGACGGACAATAAGAAATATTACAGGGTGGATGAACCAGTGAGTTACAAGAACTGAAACAGGGAACTGTGCAAGCTCGACTTTGTAGCGCATCCAAGTACTGAAAGAACTGTGCAACAAGTCAACACTGATTGCGATTAATAGGTGAAATGAAGCACAACCCAAACTGTGGCACTATCAAGACTGAAGGCCATATACAAACAGAGTTTGCATTACAAAAACCCTATTTTAAGAAGTGGAACTATATGTCGTGTCTAGACCATCGAGGCTTGATCAAAACTAGACCTGGGCGAGACCAGAGGAAGTCGGGCCGGCCCGGGTCAAAACATGGGCTCTGGTTTGACCCTCATCTTGATTCAGTGTCTGCCCAAAGCAGAGGGTGTCCATGAGCCCCTCCTGCCACCGGCACAAAAAAAACATGCTCCTGAAGTGCCAACAGGAGCGTGTTTGACTGACTTCCTCTCCGTCCTGACCCACCTGACCTCCTGTCCCACCCCATCCTCTCATTTATTAGCTGGGACGGGACAACAGGAAGTAAGGCGACAGGGACAGGAAGTCAGGCGGGCATGATCCTGTGATTCGGCAGAGGACCGGCAAAAGCTAAGCGAAGTCTTTTTTCAGACACCGGTCCCCAGCCCACTCCCATCCCGTTTCATGGCCCCCAGCCCCCTTGCATCTCTTTTCACAGCCCCCAGCCTCCTTGCATCCCTTTCATGGTCCCCAGCCCCTGTGCACCCCTTTTCACATCTCCCAACCTCCTTGCACCCATTTTCACAGCTGCCAGCCCCCTGGCAGCCCTTTGCATGGCCCCAGCCCCTTCACACCACTTTTCACAGCACCCAGGCACCCCTTTTCACAGTTGCAGCCAGCCCCCTTGCGCCCCTTTTCACAGCCCAAGCCCACTTGGCGCCCCTTTTACAGCCCCAGCCCCCTCTCATCCCTTTTCACAGCCCCAGACCCATCACAACTCTTTTCATGGCCCCCAGTCCCCCTCTTCACAGCCCCCAGTCCCCCTGAACCCCATTTCATGGCTCCAGACCTCTTGCACCCCTTTCATGCCCCCAGTCTCCTCTCACCACGTTTCACACCCCAGCCCCCTCGCACCCCTTTTCACAGCACCCATCCCCATCGTATCCCTTTTTCTGGCCCAGCCCCCTTGCACCCCTTTTCACGTCCCCAGCCCCCTCGCACCCCTTTTCACTGCCTCCAACCCTCATATCCTCCTTTTCACGGTCCCCAAACCCTTTGCGCCTCTTCATAGACCCCAGCCCCCTCGTGCACCTTTTCACAGCCCCAGCCCCCTTGTACCCCTTTTCACAGCTCCAACTCCCACACACCCCTTTTCATGGCCCCCACGTGCCCCATTTCTCAGACCCTAGCCCCTCGTACCCTTTTTCTCATACTCTACTGCACTTGCACCCCTTTTCTCATCCCCCTCCCACCGCTTTTCTGCAGCCCCAGCTTCCTTTCAACGCCTCCCAGTCCTTGACACAGGATTTAGGGCTGTTTTACTGCGGCTGAAATGTCAGCGACGGAAATGACCACATGAGAAATGTACGTTATACATAAATGTTTGTACATGTCTCATGCGAACATCCGTGGTAAAACAACTCCAAATCCATACCAACACTAACCCCTGCCCACACCCGCCCACACCCCCAACACACCGCCACCACTCCTACTTACCTTTCATTGTGACGCGCTGTGTGCCTGCAACTCTGGTTCCCTTTCACTTCCGTGATCAGGAGCCGGCGTGCAGGGACATTTTATTTTCTTCTTTTGACACTGCAGCAGTGTCCCCGTTACCCCCACTCACTATACTGTATAGCACAGGGAGCGGGATGTTTTTTATTTTTATTTCATTTCTTTTTTTGGTTGGGTCAGCTGCAGTAGTGTCCCCCGCAACCCCTGCTCACTATACTGTATAGCACAGGGAGCGGGATGTTTTTTATTTTTATTTCATTTCTTTTTTTGGTTGGGTCAGCTGCAGTAGCGTCCCCCGCAACCCCTGCTCACTATACTGTATAGCACAGGGAGCGGGATGTTTTTTATTTTTATTTCATTTCTTTTTTTGGTTGGGTCAGCTGCAGTAGCGTCCCCCGCAACCCCTGCTCACGTTTCTGTATAGCACAGGGAGCGGGATGTTTTTGATTTTTATTTCATTTCTTTTTTTGGTTGGGTCAGCTGCAGTAGTGTCCCCCGCAACCCCTGCTCACTATACTGTATAGCACAGGGAGCGGGATGTTTTTGATTTTTATTTCATTTCTTTTTTTGGTTGGGTCAGCTGCAGTAGTGTCCCCCGCTACCCCTGCTCACTATACTGTATAGCACAGGGAGCGGGATGTTTTTCATTTTTATTTCATTTCTTTTTTTGGTTGGGTCAGCTGCAGTAGTGTCCCCCGCTACCCCTGCTCACTATACTGTATAGCACAGGGAGCGGGATGTTTTTTATTTTTATTTCATTTCTTTTTTTGGTTGGGTCAGCTGCAGTAGTGTCCCCCGCTACCCCTGCTCACTATACTGTATAGCACAGGGAGCGGGATGTTTTTCATTTTTATTTCATTTCTTTTTTTGGTTGGGTCAGCTGCAGTAGTGTCCCCCGCTACCCCCGCTCACTATACTGTATAGCACAGGGAGCGGGATGTTTTTCATTTTTATTTCATTTCTTTTTTTGGTTGGGTCAGCTGCAGTAGTGTCCCCGCTACCCCCGCTCACTATACTGTATAGCACAGGGAGCGGGATGTTTTTTATTTTTATTTCATTTCTTTTTTTGGTTGGGTCAGCTGCAGTAGTGTCCCCCGCTACCCCTGCTCACTATACTGTATAGCACAGGGAGCGGGATGTTTTTTATTTTTATTTCATTTCTTTTTTTGGTTGGGTCAGCTGCAGTAGCATCCCCGCTACCCCCGCTCACTATACTGTATAGCACAGGGAGCGGGATGTTTTTTTATTTTTATTTCATTTCTTTTTTTGGTTGGGTCAGCTGCAGTAGTGTCCCCCGCAACCCCTGCTCACTATACTGTATAGCACAGGGAGCGGGATGTTTTTCATTTTTATTTCATTTCTTTTTTTGGTTGGGTCAGCTGCAGTAGTGTCCCCCGCTACCCCTGCTCACTATACTGTATAGCACAGGGAGCGGGATGTTTTTCATTTTTATTTCATTTCTTTTTTTGGTTGGGTCAGCTGCAGTAGTGTCCCCCGCTACCCCCGCTCACTATACTGTATAGCACAGGGAGCGGGATGTTTTTCATTTTTATTTCATTTCTTTTTTTGGTTGGGTCAGCTGCAGTAGTGTCCCCGCTACCCCCGCTCACTATACTGTATAGCACAGGGAGCGGGATGTTTTTCATTTTTATTTCATTTCTTTTTTTGGTTGGGTCAGCTGCAGTAGTGTCCCCGCTACCCCTGCTCACTATACTGTATAGCACAGGGAGCGGGATGTTTTTCATTTTTATTTCATTTCTTTTTTTGGTTGGGTCAGCTGCAGTAGCGTCCCCCGCAACCCCCGCTCACTATACTGTATAGCACAGGGAGCGGGATGTTTTTTATTTTTATTTCATTTCTTTTTTTGGTTGGGTCAGCTGCAGTAGTGTCCCCTGCAACCCCTGCTCACTATACTGTATAGCACAGGGAGCGGGATGTTTTTTTATTTTTATTTCATTTCTTTTTTTGGTTGGGTCAGCTGCAGTAGTGTCCCCCGCAACCCCTGCTCACTATACTGTATAGCACCCTCCGCAGCATTCGTTTTTCTTTCTTTTTACCTACCCCACCAAAAGACCTAATATGCACAACACAAAGAGTTTGGCGAGGTAGGTGCATTGGATTTGGTCATTTTGGCCGAATCCTGAAACAGACCTCTCCTGTTTCTCACGTCCATTCCCCTGGCTCGGCTCGCGTTTGGCCCTAAGAGCCAGGCCAGAGCCCCTGGCTGGTCCCCAAGCCAAGAGATCGCTGGCTCTCCCAGCTCTAATCGTCACATGTGCCGGGGGCAAAACAAAGCGTGTGCAGGGGGGTTCAGGGGCAGTGTTGTCGCAGGTGACCCGACCATTTTCTACCCACCCCTTGTACCTCATTTCACCAGTGAGGAGAGCATTCTGCGTTAGTTTTGCTAACGGAACCCCAACCAGGGGAGGGGGGGAGCTTTAAGCCTAAGGGACCTAGTCACTAATGGGTGATAGGTAAGGGTTAATCTCGACGCCTTTGTAATCAAGTGCGTTTCGTTTCCTTTTAGTTGTATCCACAATGAGGAAACATGAGGTAAATGTGTGCGAGGAGGCTTTCAGAGAGACAGGTTACTGTATCGAGGGCATACTGCATGGCGGCCGAGGCTATACACGCCCGTATCGGCCGAGGCCTGGCGGTTTTAGCAATACAAGCAGGGCTCAACGTGCAGCAAAACGTGCGTGTGCGGATGTACTCCGCGTGTGTTCTGCTGCTGAAAGGGACACACTGTCTCGGGTGGATCTGTGTGCAGAAGGCTGGCAGCGTGGCGTTTCTTGGCAGTGCATCTGAGAGAGGCTGCCGGTGCTCTGAAGCCATCTTTCTTTCTCGCGCGTGCAACTTCCCAGTCTCAGAGCCTGGGAGCCTGGGCCGGCGCCCTGGGCCGGACCATGAGCTCAGCTGTCACGAGAGGATCACGCCATGAGCGCTGGGATTCTAAACATACCTGTTTCAGTGCATTCTCGGACCCCAGGTCGCGATGCCCGTTGGACGGCAGAAGGGGGCCACGTGTCGTGTCCCTGAAAGGGGGTGGGGTGGGCAAGGTCGGACTGGGACAAAAAATAGGCCCGGTACCCCAAAAAAAGTGGCCCATCCCTCGCCTCACGACCCTTGACCTCTGATGACATCACCGGTAGCGATGTCATTTGACCCCACCCCAAAGGATGAAAGGCTTTTTGAAAAAAATAAAATAGAAAAAATAAAAGATATTCTTTTCGAATTTTTTGTTTTCAAACCGGCCCAGGCATGGGCAGAAACCGGCCCCCACGCCCTAGGGGCGATTTCGGCCCGGCCACGGGCCGAAAGGCCGATGGGCCTATCCAACCCTGACGGGGGTGCCTCACGCCTGCGTGCTCCACAGACCTCCATTCGAAGCACTGAGACCCCGTCCTTCCTCTCACGCTGCACTATCAATGCTGGGCTCTACTGGCCGCTTTCTAGGTTTTCAGTCGCTCTGTTCAACACTCACACGCTTTGTAATGTGTCACTCTGACTTCGTGTCTTTGCCGCTTGTTTGCATCAAGCGCAGCGAAGCAAGGTGCATATAAATGGCTATTGTGCAAACACATACCAATTCTAAGAGTCACAGCAGGCGGGCAGTACACATCACTTGTTTTTGGCATGCCAACAGGACCTACTAACATTCTTTGGTCCACTGACTAAAGACCTTCTAGTCCTCCCCTCCCCCCTCCTCTGCTGTCCCTATTCCTGCATCCCCTGTCCCCCCAGTAGTTACATCCCTCTATCCAGTGCTTTAAATGGAAAAATGGAAAAAAGAAGTGCAGGTACTCCCCAATCTAGCCGATTTTGTGAACAACAACAGATACCTGAGTCTCTTCGCCATGCCTTCATGGAATGCCCAGCACTATCAGAGAAAAGACAGTTATTCAGAGAAATGATACGGAAATGCAGTCCTGATCTAAACCCCAAAGACAGATGGAATGTAATATTATCGGGAAAAAATAGAAGCCTAACCATAGTAATCATCCAGTACTGGAATAATATGACTGCGCCACCGGAAAAAGAGACATTGGCTACTTGATCACTGGAATTAGATGGACAAATTCCCTGGCAAATGTTCTGTGATGACGTTTCCTTTATGGTTGCTGTGTCAATCAATTTTATGTTACTAATTTTACGTTCTTATATGTTCAACCTAATAACTAAAATGCGACTTTGCATAAATGAAAAGTTTTGTAACCAAAGCTACATCATTTAATGAAAAAAAAATTGTGTGAGTAATATTTGTTGCAGAATGGGACAGCTATGGTTGCGCCTGCTCTAAGCAAAACTGCAACGTCAGCCACCTCTTGGAGAAAACTATTTATTTTCCTTTGGACCCTTTCACTGCCGCCAATAGATGGAGGATTGACTTCAGGAACAATTGCCACCCGTAATAAATGTTCCAAATGCCCAGTAAAGTACCATGGGACTCCAAAATGCCGCCCACCCACCAGGAGACCAGGCTGCTTTCCCATGTTGGGCATTTGCCTGCCTTGCTAGGACTTCTAATGCTTTGCTCTGACTTGCCGTGCCTTTTGGCGCGTTGCTAGGAGATGGTATGTCTTGCTACAGGTGGCTTGATTGTTTGCCACTCTGGCTGACCTGCTCACCATTCTCCTTTCTCACTTGTACGAAACTGCTCCCAGGTGCCCCACTGTGATTCTGACATCTGGCATTTTCTCCCAGGTATCTCCCTGTAATTTTGCTCTTGGGTGTCACACTGCAATCTCGCCCCCTGGTGTTCTACCATGCTCTTGCTCTCTGATGCCCAGTGTAATTCACATGACTGGCTCTTAGATTTTGCATCTTGACTTTGCAGTATGCTAAGTTATTCCAATGGACCCCACCAGGACTTTCTGGAATACCTTCCCTTCACTTCTCTGTGGAATTTTTCCCTGCCACTTTTCCAAGTGTCCCTCCACTCTCGTCTAGGACCAGCTGCAGCCCGCTGTCCACGTTGGCCAGAGATAACTGCCCACTCAAGGGCACCTAAGGACATGTTCTCTCAAGCACCTTAACTGAAGGGCACCATTACCGAGACATCACCCATGGAGCCACCCATATCGAGATGTTCCTTTGGCCACATCAGACGAATGCGCTAAATTGCCTTCCTGCACTAATATTCTCAGCCTGTATGTTCAGACACACTACACACATACCAACTAAGCTACTCACACATTGCAATCAAATAATTAATTATTTAGAGTAGATTTATAAGGCTCCACCTGTCAATCTCAGTTACTTGGATAACTCTACCAACAGACTCTCTCTACTTTTTAATTTCGGACCCTTGATATATGAGTCAGTTGCGGGCATTGGTGATCTTATTTTACCCACCTCTCACATTAAAATGGTGATAACTAGACAGGGCATTCTTCCACGCCCCACAAAAATCACATTTATGAAGTGGAGGCTGCCAGCGCACGGAGGAAAAGACGCCTTCACAAGATTAAATTAAACACCTCTGAGGATGAAAATGGCTGAGTAAGTTATGAGGATTTTGCTAACAAAGGAGACTCTGAACAATCAGGGCATGGAGCGTCTAAAGATCGAGGACCTGATAATGCATCTGTAGCACCAACAGTGATTTCACCCCTACAGTGATTTCACCCCTACAGTGATTTCACCCCTACAGCAGTGCATGGATAAAGAAGAGACAGTTCTTACTGTGTCAGAAGAAGGCCGGAGTCTAATAGTGGGCAGTTTCGGGGGATGGAACAATATGCGCTAATCAATGGCTGCAAGTAAAGGAGGCAATTATGACCGACCTTCTTCAATGTAGGAACTTCTATGATTTCGGTTTATGGCTGTATTTAGCGGATAAAGTTGGGACAATGGTACGGCCGATTATGCTAGATAATCTATGCAAAACTAATCCAATATTGGAGTTGGAGGCTGTGAATATGAGCTCCCACAATCCCCAGCAGGTCGTGGATGTCTCAGCCTTGAATAAATCTCAAGTGGCTGATCGGTCAAGGTACAGTTTAGGGTCTGAAGAGAAAGCTAGTCAGACAGAGCTGCCTCCTGGTCACAGAGGGGATCCTTTGGAATCTGATAATTTGGCCTCAGAAGACCTAAGCCCTGGGGTTTCAGCTGCTATAGGAGCCACTGCAAGACAACCTGAGGCGAAAGAGGGAATAGGCCCTGTGTGCAACACTACAAAAACGAAACCTACCTCGTTAAAAGTCGCACGCGTGAATAAATCACAGATGCCACACATCTCCTACAAGAGATTTAGTTTTCGATCAAAGAAACCTTGTTATCACCAATGTTACACCACCATTAGGACCAGAACCTAGGGATGCTCTTAGAAACAAGGTACTGGCATGGCCTTATGGTCCAACGGAGAACCAAGATTGAAGGATGGTGCACTCAAGCTAACATGGACTGCATCATTATTGGATGTGGTGGCACCAATCTTCTAGCTTTTTAGCTAATTGCAACCTTTCTATAAATTATGTCTTCGAACTGAAATTGGGATAGGTTTTTTCGTTTTCTTCACTCTTATTTCTGTACGAGGTTGGTTTTGTATTGTGTGCTTGTGTATTTCAATGCCTGCGTTTCAGATTTTGTGCTCAGTTTCTGGGTTATTTACCAATGCAAATTTTTGTTTTGTTGGCGTCCTTAAGCCTCAGGAGGCTTTATATTGCAGGTGTGCAATATAAATAAATTAAAGTAAAGTAAAAGACCTCAAACCACAGAATGCTACACCTCTACAATCATCACACACATCACAGTCCTGGCCAATGCATTCTAGCACCCTGGGCATACAAGGTTCCCTTCTGGACACAAATGACTCATCACATGACAGCTAGAAACAGATCTACACACAGAGATCAGGGTACTGCACGCAGCAACACAACAGCAAAGCTGTCTGGCATTTTCCCTCTCTCCCCAATAACCTAACCCACTCCTTTCTCTTTCGGATCCTCCAGAGTGGTTGGAGACCATGCACGTGGCAGTGGTGTGCTGTATAAACCCCAATAACATAACCTAACACAACACAACTTGTAATTGTTCATATTTATCAGCAAACGAGTGGCAGGAATGGTAAATGACTATACCGGATATACATCAATTCTCGTAATGAAGCCCAAAGTCTTTAATGAGTGGAGATACGCTTGTCTTTTTCTTTATCACTATTTCTTACTGTTGGACTTTCAATTTAGTAAGCCCTGGCAATAGGCGTATCAATTCTTCCATCATTTTCTTTCTTCTCCCAACATTTTGTTTTCCGCTGGCACCTGTCTATCCATCCCCTACCCCCGTAGAGCTTGTTTTTTTCAGCATTCATCTTGCTGGCTGGTTCGGAGCAGACCACTGCAGCCATAAGAAGAGCGCTATTGGAGCGCAGTATAGGTCCAGGAAATAGCTTTCCACTGTAAGGGATTAGAGAAAAATGGCCCTAAAGGAGACCTATCTATTGAAAGGTCGAAACACATGTTGGCAGCATTATACCATCACCGATATAAATTAAACAAGGATCAAAAAGTGAAGAGTTTACTGAGATCTCTCATTTTGCAAGAATTGCAAGAACTGGAAACATATACAATTGTTAATCATACATTGTAAAAACTGTAAACATGTCCATGTGCAGTGGATAGGCCTACGCCCAATTGTATGGTATACTTTGTGTTAGGTTCATAAGGGGACCCCATGTCTGGATTGGCAATGCTTGCAGAAAGGACGTTCAAGGGATTAGTACAGAAACTAAAACAATGAATTCTTTATATATTTTGTGTGGTTTGCGCATCAGAGTAGCAGTCCCCCGCTCCCCAGGTAAATGAGGGTCTACATTACCCATGGTTCTTCTACTATATTGCTGTTCCTTTGTCTGCTGAGCGTACATCACAAGTACAAACAAACCTGTGTTCCTGGCAAAAAATGGATGCGACACAACACAACCATGTCATGATACGTGCATAAAATATGGATCCCTTTCCGCCAAATGATCCTACTATGAAATCCATTCTCATCATGGGATTTACTATTCATTTATTTGTCGATCTGTATACAGACAATCACAATATGAAATGTATTCATGGAGCTCCAGGAGGGAAGGGGGAACAAGTGGAAGACAAGACAAAGGAGGGGGCACAGCAATCTGATCACTCAAAGGTTTAGGTAAATTCAGATTAGTGTAATAATAATGTATTTCTTATATAGAGCTACACACCCATAGGTCTCAGAGTGCTGAAATAACAGAAGACATTATTATTCCACAGAGCGGTACTCAATTTATCGACCTTGGAAGGATGAAAGGCTGACTTCACCCTGCCGGGATTCGGACCTGAAACAGCAGGCTGCACACAGATATCAGGGGTGAGCGCTTAGCTCACTGTGCTATCTGACCTGGCTATACATCTACTATATACAGTACAGGTATTCTATTCCAGGACTGGGCAAAGATTGGCAATTAGGCAGAGTGCATGGATCGCCCACCTCTAAAACATGTTAGAGGAACCGCGAGGCACACTTATAGCATAATGCCAAACAGAAAAGTTTAGGAGCAGTGCCACTGCTGAATATCTGATTCCCCCCCCCTCATTCCCTAATTAATAATCAGCATTGATGAAAGGTAAGAGCAGTGCAGCTCATAATCCACTGATTACAGTAATATGGCCATCGGCCCGCGAGTTATCCCAAAGTGCCTTCTCCTTTACCATGGCTCTTCCAGTGATTGTGTTAGCACATCTTCTGGTTCCCCGGGATGGAGGCCAAGGACCACTTCTCTCGGCTCCCCCCAGGTCACTGGAGGACCCGCTCCACTTGAAATATTCATTGTGCCATCTCGCAATCAGAGCCGCCATATTCTGACGGCGAAGTGCGAGAGCCCTTGAATCAGGTCCTAAAATGAGTACCATTTGGACCCGGGTCCAAGTGTTTAACGGATGAAGCTTGTCCAGCTTTTGGAGAGAGAGATATCAGGTTGAGCAGAAAGCAGAAAATAGGGAGAGGTCTGGAGTCGTTTTTCACAGGGTCATGGCTGCACACCCCACATAAAGCTTACTACAAAACCAAAACCCACTGAAACAAGCATTACCAGAGCTAACTGGTTTTGGCATTTCTCTCAGCATGGGGTACACATTTTCAGGAATGGCTGTAATGTTACTACTGGGCTATAAAATGGACCAGCTGGCAGCGGACGCTAATACATGGCCACATAATGGCAGTGCTTCACAAATTCCTATCTAATGACCGCACAAGAGCCAAAACTGTTTGCTTTGCCAATGTTTGTTTTTGAAGGAGTTCAGTACAAGTAACAAATGCAAGGACACACATGCTGCTTATAAGTCAAGTGGCTGTAACAGACTTGGTTAGGACAGTTTTCATAGAGCAGGTTTAGTCAATGTGCAGCTGCAACTAAGCCATTACTTTTCATGAAGGCTGCATGGAATTCACAGGGCTAGACTCAAAGGTATTCCATGGGGATCTCTTTTAGTGGGTTGGAAATACCATAGGCACTAGCATGGCCACGGGTAGCCTGTGGGCGGGTACATCATCACACAACTACTACAGGCTGCGTGCCTCCCGCGCGTGGAAGTTTCTAGGAGGTTCCTGCAATTGCACTTTCTAGGCGTTTTGCAAACTGTTAAGAAGTGGCCAAGCAGTGTCCCTGTGCTCCTTACACTTCACTGTAAAAGGGGCAAGTATTGGCACACGAAGTTTGTACAGGGGAGTTCCTCGGGAGGGCGCATCAGCGATGCTATGTCCCCTGGCCCCAGGTGGGACCAATGACAGCACAGCGGGCATGAAGGAATGCTATGACGATAGTGTGCTGCCCCCCAGCTCCACTAAGCGGGTTGAAGGACAGATGAAAGAGGTTAAGTACAAACCAGGTACACAGTGTATTAACCACTATGGGATGGGAGTGCGGAGTGAGAGTTGCCTGTTCCCCAAATGATGGTTGTAGGGGTTCTCAGCGGGGGTTGCTGGGTCTGGAAAAGATCCGGGGCTGCGCTAAAGTCGGGACTCGGGGCTAGTAGCCTTTTGCTTGTTGCTCCTGAGCTTCTATCCGTGGCTGCAACCAAAAGGCCCGGGGCTATAGCCCCTTCACAATGCCTTTGGGGGCTCCTGTTCAGCGCTCAGTAATCCGGAGCATGTTCCTGTACTTGTGAGGTAGCCCTACTTCACAGTAGGGCGCATCGGCCTAGACACGCATTCTATAGGAGCTCTTAGCCCACCCCACCAATAGGGGCAGGGCTCCTGGGGAGCATTGGGCCTCTGGAGGTGAGCCTGGCATCGGAAGATCTGGGGCGAGAAAGGACAAGCCTGAAAGCTAAGGTGACTGGCTTGAGGGTCTAGTACCTTGTAGCTGAGCACTGCGGGGACTCAATCTGCGCCTCAACAAAGTTGAGCCCCAATTCTGGACTTTGCTTTGGTGGCTAAAAGTTTGCAGTGGACCTAAAATATGGCATGTGTTCTTAGTTCCCACGGGCCGGATGCAGGGCCCTATATGTGGGCATGCGTGCTGGCGGTGGAGAAGCCATGGCTCATTGTGGATTCGGTGAAGGTCAGCACTGAGGCGACATAGGCACAGCCCTGGTTTGGTAAAGCAGGAACCATCAACTTGGTCGAAATGGTATAGGTAGCACTACAGGAACACACTACAAAATAAAGCTAGGGCTCGAGGACAAGGATTGGTCCTACAGTGGGTGACGACTATTAATAGAAAAGGACCTACAATGTCATGTGAGGAGAAGTTGGCTGTGTGAGATAATAGCAGCAGACCTATTGCCTCCTGAAAGCAGGGGTCTGATAACGATCCAGGGCTCTGCTAATGTTGGGACTGTCGGGATGCGGGGCTAGCTATAGCATTTTGGCTGTAGCCCCTAAGCTTCTATCTGGGGCTATAGAACCCTCAGCCCCCACCCCCACCCCCACCCAGCAACAGCACCGCCTGCAAGGGAAGTGTAATAATACCTGCAGTATTAGAAATACACCGTTCTGCATTGGAGGCTGTCGAGTGATGGTGCTGTTGGATTACGGATGAGTTATCACCGGACCATGGGGGTTCCGCATCTGCCGGGGTTATGATCCGGTGTGCGCGGAGTCACGGAACTAATCAAGTTCTAAGTACTAGTAATGGGATGCTATGGCGTGGTTCACATGCTTCCTTTAGGTCTTGGGTCCCCGGTTGAGGTTGCCACAATCGCTTGCACGTATATTACAGGCAGCTATGAGGCTATGACAGGTTTGCACCAAGGGGAATCGTACCGGTACTGCGACCTCAAACTGCGCCTTAGCACATAACAAAAATGCTGACCTCCATTACTGCGACTAAGGGAAGCAGGAGTTGCGGGGGTTTCCCCCGCTCCTCTTAGTCATGGCAATGGGGATCAGAGGTTGCAGGGGTGTCCCCCTCTTACATTAAATGGAGTGCGAGGGAAAGGACCCTGCGGCTCTAGCGCCGATCCACGCGAGTAGGTGGGAACTGACGCAGCAGGGATCGAGGGAAGTCGGCTGCACACTTCCATGTGTGCCGCCTGTTAAGGCGAGTGGCCGGGGGGAGTGGGGTGGGGGATGCGGGCTACAGTGGTCTATCTGATCACTGCGCCGCACCGTAATGGTCGTCGACATTTTCGTCAGCGGCATTACAGGCGGCGCAGTGACCACCAAGGTAATACAGGGGCCCCGGCCAGATCCCTTTCATTTGCTGCAGCCATGACCTTCCAGGCGATTCAAGGGGGTGGTGAGGCCTGTCCACGGTGTGCAGGAAGAGGAGGCAGAAGGAAAACAAATCAATGTTGCAGGACTAGTCACAAGAACACTCCTTATGTCTGGCCTCCAAAATCAATCAAAACCAAAAGAAACTGTGATGATCAAATCCTCAGTAGTCGTATAACAATGCAAAGTCTTTCAGAAGAAGCGCGCTGACAAAGTGTGGTCTCCAACCAGGAGATTCACCTTTAATTCAGTTTACAAAATGCACTGCAAAATGCAAACAAAGTTGCTCCTCAGCGGTAATCCCAACCAAAGGGCTTTCAACAGTAATAATGCCAAGGCCTGGATCTGCAATATTCTATTGCTCCTATGAATGAAGTTGCTTACAACCATTAATGTCCAGATATCAAAAACATGGCAAACGAATGAGCCTGTGGATGCCAGAGGCCAGCGAATGCCCACACAAATGAATAGGGCCACTGCAAGCCCATGCAAAGTATTGCCCAGAGACATATCTCAATCGAAATGTAGACTTTGTTCTTACAAGGTTAGTGCCGTAGAGCCAGGAGAGGTTTAAAAGGTCTTTCTGGGCCTCCATCTATTTATTGTTTCTATTAATTTTATTTATTCATTCTGTTGATCCCATGTACTGCTCTGCCCCCCTCAAACTCTCCCTGCACTTTTCCTCTTCCCACCCTCCTCTGCACTTGCGCGATCTCAATGTCACCTGGCCTAGTAGGATCGCTGTCTGTCTTCCCTCTGTCCCCCACCCCTTGCCTCGTCGTGCCTTGAAACACTTGCGTACAGGCGCGTTATAAATGCCATATCATATAATTAATACCAAGTTTTCTTTTTCCCCCGAATTTTTCAATTGGATTATTGAAAACAGAGGATTTTTACCAGACACCCACTCCTTTTCTAGTTAGGCAGGTCGGGGGTTATCCAGCAGGGTCGGAATGAGCCATAGAATTGTCTCAGGCACCGATGAAAAAGTGGCCCACAGTTAGAAATGGCTGTTCATTCCTTTTGTGACCCTGTTTGAATAGTAACCAAGAGGGAGTTTTTTTGATAAACTGTGAGGCAAATTGTGCATTTTAAAGAATATTTATTCAGCAACACTGGTCAAAACTACTAGCCACATAGTGAATTAACTCATCATTCTGGCCCACATTGTATAAAAAAGTGTCCCACTTTGAGCCAAAAAACTGTCCCACAGCAGCATTTTGTGTTTTTGGTTTGGCCATGGGCCTATTGCCCTTCAGGGCAGTCTGAGTCTGTTTCCCACCCAAAGACGGTCTATCGGGATCCTGGCCTTGCACAGAAGCACTAGCTGGACAACATGTACTTTAAAGGTATTTCTAGGATTTGGTACACCCTGGGGTGTTACGCGAAAACAGTACCTTGAGGATCCATTCAGATGATGTAGAATTATAGTCTCGGCGTGGGCTCATGGCACTCAGGCTGCTAGAAAGACTTGTCTTGAATAATGTTATGTGGGAGCTGGGACCTGGCAGGCTTACACCCTATGGTTGGTGTATTGCATGCAGCAAGGACATCTTCACCTAGGTAGCAGTACCCACTGCCGACCTAGGCGGGAAGGAGGGCCCTGGGCCTTCAGAATAACAGATACCAAAACAGTGATGGGTGCAAGGGATTGAGTAAATCTGAATCACTGGCACTCCTCTGGGCAACCTTCCTCATAACCGCTTTTTAGCCTTTCTGCGCCATTGTGAAAGGTGCCCAGCCATATATAAATCAGTCAGGCACCGCCACCAATGGGAGCAGCCCAGCCCGAACTGCTAGGCCAGGTCCCTGTGCAGGGAAACACACACAACCCCAGACATGTTTCGGCCTTGTTGGGCCTCATCAGTGAGGTGCCGCTTGGTTTGCTATGGCGCAGCGAGCAAGCTGGGCATACCCTCTCTCACTGAGGGAGGCAAACTATAAACAAAAATCAGATAACAGAGGCATCTGCAGCCTGGTGCCCTTACTGGCCCTCTCCATGAACAAATGTTCCTTCTCGCCACAGGGGGGCGCTGATGCTCTGGCAGCAGGGCTGTAGAATAGACAGGGTTAACTATGGATGATTCACCCTTAACAATATTTAGTTTTGGATAACAAATTCGGATCTTTGACTACTATCAAGTTCAAGTGAAACCAATGCTTCCGGTTATGTCTTTGAAGCACTGCACATCTGGGAAAGTGCAAGTCTTTGCTTTTGCAAACTGGACAAAAGGTTCTTGTCTTCTCCTGGTGTTGGACAAAGAGTGCTCTGTGATTAGGGCTGCTGATGCCACTACATCTGGCCCTTTAAATGGCCATCATGTCCAACCTTTCCTTCTGAGCTTTAGGCACATAGCGCCGACGATGCAGACACTCATTTACCAGACTACTGACACAACGCCTATGCATCAAAGCAAAATCGTAGTTGGCTAGCGACATAATGGCACCCCTTTTGCCTACATTTGCCCCGCCTACTACTTGCATGTATTATAAAGAAGCACAACGTGGCAGAACTAGTTAAGGCCTTTTGGACACCTTTTCCTTATGCCCAATGACTGCAAAGATACCACCCGAGCCAAACCTTGGCGCGCCGCCGCACGCACCTCATTAACTGAGAGAGGTCGTGCAACCCCCTGCTTTCTGCCTGGCATCCAGCTGTCGCCCAGCATCTGAGCTGCACGTACCTTTCATTAGTCACAGCAGAACCAGCCAGTTTCTGCTCCCCAAACTCCATGCTGGGCGGGACTATCTGCCGCTGCGGTTTAACAGATCGCCGGCTTCGCTGGTGCGCACGACAGCTTGAAGCAAGTGCGGAGCGCGTAATCGGAGTCCATCAGTGTTCACGACGCTCGTTTGAACCTCATGCTACTGCTCAATAATGATAAAATAACCTTGCTCAAGAAACCCACCCGGTGCCGTCAAACCAAGCATGCTGGATCGTTATTCTCATTAATTCATATAGCAATTACGGGAGGAGAAAAAAACATACAGCCTTTCTGCCCCCAGAAAGGGTTCTATTCGAGGTTGAAGAGGCGATGTAATCGAGCAGTTCATTAATTGCTTCTATACCAGGAGGCTTCCTAATCAAGGGAAAGAAATCTCAAGCAGGTGCTGAAGGTACATGCAGGCATTGCGACCGGTATATGTAGACATTCAACTCTAGACTTTGCAGAACCTGAAGTTCTACTGCCTGCTAAACTAAATAGCATGATCCTTGTTTATGTCCCCAGTCTCCTTGTCTATCCCATGTCTATGGACCTCCTCCTTGTCTATATCCCCTGTCTATGGAACCCCCCCCCTTGTCTATATACCCCGCCTATGGACCCCCCCCCACCCCCTTGTCTCTATCCCCTGTCTATGGACCTCCCCCTTGTCTCTATCCCCTGTCTATGGAACCCCCCCCCTTGTCTATATACCCCGCCTATGGACCCCCCCCCCCCGCCCCTTGTCCCTATCCCCTGTCTATGGACCTCCCCCAAGTCTATATCCCCTCTCTATGGACCTCCCCCTTGTCTATATACCCTGCCTATGGACCCCCCCCTTGTCTATATCCCCTGTCTATGGAGCTCTCCCTTGTCTAGCTCCCCTGTTTATGGACTGCACCCTTGTCATTATACCCTGTCTATGGACCTGACCCTTGTCTATCTACCCTGGCTATGGACCTCCCCCTTTTCTATCTACCCTGGCTATGGACCTCCCCCTTTTCTATAATCCTGATCTATGTACCTTTTCATGCTCATTCAGAAATCCATCTCAATTGTGAAGGCAACCTATCCACGACCTGCCTCTATGATCTGTATCGCTTCCTATGTATATTATTTCTGATCGAAATGACATCCCTCTTGTTCAGTAATATATAAATACTAATTACCTATCTCACTGTGCTCCACTGTTTTATCTGCCAAAGTTGGGAGCGTTTTGAAGTGGTCTAAACACCAATGTAAAGCTCTGTACATATGGTGATAAGATGTTTGCGATTTAGGTCGACAGCCCCAGTTTTTCACACCACAAACCCTTGCCATGGCAATCTTATTCAAACTAGTCAAATGTGCCACATTTTCAAATAAGCTCCTTGCCACATCACCTTTCTGAGCATGCGTGATTGCATGGCAGAGAACAACTGCATATAAAGCCTGGTGTGATGGAGCTACAGTGGAACCATAAGCACCTCTAAGAAAGGTCAATGTCTCCGGAAATAACCAGAGGAAGAGATGAAGTGATGGGATGGAGTACAGTAGAGGAGCCTGTGCAATTTATTTATTTATTTATTGTGCATTTATTAGGTGCTTAACCAACAAGTAAATTGTGTTTGAAAGCGTCCACGTGGCAGCAGGGAGGGAACATGGCATTGAAAAACAATATATACACTGGAGGATTAAGACAAACCTACTATGCATTGTGAGTATTCAGAATGTGCAAGTGCAGAGAGAGAAGAAGGGGAAGAGGGAGTGGGGGTAGGTGCTGCAGTGTCAGTGCTCGTGGGTGAGCAGCAGATGTAAGTGTTAAGTATAGTAAGTGCTAGGGTGCGTTGAGCTGCAAAAAGCGGGTAAATGCAGGTCTCCAATAGGCTAGGCCATTGGGTGCCGAGCCAAGTGCTGTGTGTAAGCAGAAGCTGAGGCAATTGGGTGTGGGAGGCCAGGGCCTCCAGCAGACATAAGGACCCTGGTCACCAATCACAGCGACTACAAGGGTAGCAGAGGAGGGAGGAAGGGAAGGTGGAAATGAAAAGGAAAGTCTTGAGGAGCTTCCAGAATTTGAGGAGGTCCAGTTCAAGATGAAGAGGAAGGGGGAGGTTGTTCCACAAGAGGGGGCCTGCAGAAGCAAGAGATCGGCCTCTGGCCCTCTGTTTAGCAAAACGCTTCACACACAGAGAAACATAGAGGTCTAGAGGGAGAATATTAAGTAATAGCAAGTTGCAGATAGAGTGGTCCCTGTCCCCAGACAGCCTTGTGGTTGATGCAGAGGAATTTGAATTTAATCTGTGCAGCAATCGGGAGCCAGTGAAGAGTTTTTAGAGTAGGAGGGATGCAGTCCCTGGGCTTGAGGCCAAGGATACGTCTCACTGCCCTATTTGGGATTAGTTGGAGAGCCCATAGAGAGGAAGAGGGTAGATGCAAGAGAAGGCTGTTGCAATAGTCAAGCCTGGAGAGAACCAGAGCTCGGCTAACATTGAACTTCTAGGGGAAAGTGAGAAAAGGGAGAATTCCTTTGCGAAGGAAGAGTTGAAGATGACTCCAATGTTTCTGGCTTCAGATGAAGGAGAAGGGGGAGAGCCCATAGAAGATGGCCAGAGTGAGGGGAAGAAGGAGGGAGTACGAGTCCTAAAAGGAAGGATCTCAGTCTTGCTGGCTTTGAGGCAGAGATCATTGGAAGTGCAATAGGACTTGATGAGTGTCATCTGTGTAGCACTGGAAATTGGAGGAGAAGGAGGAAATGATGCATGCCAGCGGAGCAAGGTAAGTGTGAGAGAAACAGGGGCAAAGGTTGGAGCCCTGGGCGACCCCACAGGTGGAGAAGGAGGTACGTGAGGATAAGGTGCCCAGAATAACCTGGGACAGACGATCAGTTAGGAAAAAGGTCAGCCAGTCCTGTGCCTGCTCTGAGATACTCAAGGTATCATGGAATCATTTTATGAGGATAGTGTGGTTGACCGTGTCAAAGGCAAATGAGAGATCAAGTAGAATGAGGACAGCTGGAGAGTTGGAGTGGAGAGGGGAAGGAAACAAGGCGAACAGAAGGAAGAATGTGTGCAAGGGAGAGACAGGCACAGGAGTGCTAGAACATGTATGTGCACTCAGTGCCCCAATATTGTTCCAAGTGTGGCACCATTAGGATTCATCGTCATCATCATTAGTGTGCCCAAGAACTCCCCTGAAGAAGAGCCTAAATCTACCTGTACACTTTTTCATTTCTTCTGAAATATTTGGACGAAACCAAGATAGCAAAACATACCTAGAATTAAAACCTCTGTTATACCGGTGTTTCTAGTCTGAGGTATCTTGAAAGGCTGGTGACCCTGAAAATCTTGTGGGTTTGGAAAGTGTCAATCACACCCTACATTTGACTTACTGCTACTCAGTAATATCAGATTTTCAGAGGCCGCAAATTTCCCCTGCTTTACTTACATGCCAGCGCTCCGCTGCCACCTTCCTCAAGCATTGATGGCAGGTAGAAAGGGGGTGCATCTATTCTGCCACATTCCTCAGAAAATAGGCCTGTAATTTAACCCTTACCATCTCACTTTTCTTACTCCATTGCTGATGTTGTGGTGCTGGGACAGGGAAAAGTTAAGGAAATTATGGAATATAAAGTTAGGAGGAGCAACACATGCGATGGGAATTTTCATGGGGCAGGTAAAAAGGCCACTGCAGCCAGGTTGGCTGCAGTGGTGGCGGGGGAACGGAGGTAGGGGTCTTAGTTTGGCTCTTATCTGGTTAAAACGGGTGACATTTGTCATGTTCCTGTTGTGGGGGATGTGGAGATTTTCGAGCAGAAATTCTTCTAAGAATATGGGAGAAGGTACAATTTTGCCCTGTTCATTAGTCACTCCATATATGACACTTTATTTGATATTACAATACTACAGCACATTATTTCCTAATACTACAAATCTATAGCGCCTGCTACCTTTTTTGTATGTTTGCAAGGAACTTGGGGTTGGTCACCCTCAGTTACCTGGGGTAACCCAGACGTGGACCCCATGCTCACTGTGCTCATAGAGGCACAGCTCCACCTCACTGATGAGGACCAACACGGTTGAAACACGTGTATGGGGTTACTGTTGGTACTCTTGTTCAGAGGGGAATTGCCATAGTATGTCAGTGCTGGACTGCCCTTGTGGGCTGGACAAAGACTGATATGCAAATGGATATTCCTCCTTGTGAAAAGTACAGTGAGCTAAAAGTGATGGCTGCGGAATCTCATAGTGGGAAAAAACCACGGAGCAGGTTATCATGCCATGTTCTTTCTAGAGAGCATAAACAGGCTGGATGACAGATGCAGTGCCACAATGCTTCTGCATACAAGGCAAAGCTCATAGACTCCAACTTCGCCTGGTTCTGAACCTATATCATCATCCTATCCTCACTAACACACCTGGCCCTACTCTCTTGCAGAGCCGGGAGCACCTGCAAAATGCCGTTGGGTGGTAGCGGTGTGCGGTATACATCAATATAACATTAAACTAAACTAGAAACATAAATTGATGAAGCTAAGATGAAAATACAACAAAAAGTCTCTGGGCCTCATTACGACCCAGGCGGTAAGTTACCGCCTGGGCCGTGACTTTACCACCATGGCGTAAACTACGTTTACGCCATGGTGGTTGGCGGATTTACCGCCCCATTCCAACCTTGGCGGGGCGGTAAATCCCCATTTTCCCATTTACCCTTCCCCATTCCCATTTTGCCCCATAGGGCATAATGGGAGTGGGGAAGGTGTTAATTACGCCACCGTAAATTACGGTGGCGTAATTAACTCCATGGTCCCTTAGCGCCATGGATTTTAACACCTGCTAAAAGCAGGTGTTAAAACCTCCATGGCGCTAAGGGACCTCGTACTCAGGCGGTAAGGGTCGGCGCTGTTTACGCCGCCGTAAAACCCTTACCGCCTGAGTCGTAATTCTTTCAGGCTGTCGTACTCCGTATGTTCCACGGTAAGTCTGGAAGACCACTTGGACCAGATGCCACTGAAGTAATTCAGACTTCCTTCCTGAGAGCACAGCTTGCAGGGTAATAAAACCTGTCAGGCCAAGGGCTCAGGCAAAAAGGCGGAACGCACAGCGGGGCTAGAGGGAAGAAACAAACAAGGCAAATATTACATACCGTTCGTTGATGGCAAAAACCAACCCCTCTACACCCTCCGAGACCCACAAGCTTACCTGTGTATTCCTTTTTTCCTGCGGAATACCTACTTGTGATAACACACAAGACCAGATGTGGGCGAGGGTCAGACGGCGACTTACAGAGAGTGCCAAGGTTAGTGTCGCTGATGTCCCAAAGTCCAAAAGAAAGTGATGCAAACAGCAGAGCGTCCCAAAATCCAAAGGAAAATGATGCAAACTGCAGAGCGTCCCAAAATCCAAAGGAAAGTGATGCAAACAGCAGAGCGTCCCAAAATCCAAAGGAAAGTGATGCAAACAGCAGAGCAAACAGCAGAGCGTCCCAAAAATCCAAAAACAAAACCAAGCTAGAATGTCACCAGGTGTAAGCGGTCCGCACTGTTCTTCCCAGTGCAGAAAAACAGGATTTACGAAGAAAAAGACGTGGTGTTTCCTTTCTCAAACACCGGAATGCAGGGTATTTTCTTGTTCGTTCGAAGAGCGGGTAACCAGGAGCGGGTAAGGAATACAGAGTTAGGGATCAGAGAAGGAGCCCGGAGCCAGACATGAGAAGCGAAATCCCAAGACAGTCCGGTACGAGTTCCGTGGTCGAGCAGGGGAGGACAGATCAGACGGGCGCCAAAACAGAATCAGAAACCAGGTAACGAGGTCAAAAAGGTAAACAGAAGTCAGCAACCAGGTATACAACAAATAGGAAAAACTTCTTCCGAGAAGCGCTGCTCGCGTAACACAACGGTTTAGGAGCACCGGCTTTCTGGGGGCGTGGCTAGATATAGGAAGTAAGGAAGAAAGAGGCGTGGAACGCATGCAAAGGAAAAGGCGTTCCAAGGATTCCTGCCAAGCGCAAGACCTATTGGGGGATGTAGTATTTACCGGCGATGATGCCGGCGTTGATGTAATCGCCAGGACAAGCGCCACGGGCTTCTCCCATGGGCATAAGAATGCCGTAGGAATCCGGGGGGCATGACACAGGCTTACAAGGTTTCCCAGACCCTTTGTTTATCTGCTACGGTCCCACGTTCATGGGTTTCCAACACCCTTGCAAGTGTCTTTTGCGGATTTTCAGAGGTTCACAAGCCATTTGTTGATCCACCGCCATGACAAATCTCCTGGACATGCTGCCTGGTCTCCACAAAGAGTCTGAGATATATGAACAGCTTCTCAATGGGGGACAGCTGAGCCAGAGCTCTTCCTCTCCTCCCCCCTCCTTAAGGTCTCTGGCCGGGGCTTGGTTAACTTCCTTCGCTGGGATCCTGACATTTCCTTCTCACCAGAGGTTGCTACTCCACCTCTTGGTTCCCTCCTCACTGCCACATCACTATCACATTCCTCCTCTTTGCCTAGCACCTCACTTGGGCCACCCATGCCTCCTTTTGCCTCCCTGTTTCTATCTGACTAGCTAGCAGGTTCCTACCCCCTCCACAAGTACTTCCTCAGCCTCCTCCTTACATCCTCCGAACACCTGTTGATTGTCCGCCTCTTCCTCACCATCTTCCATCTCCTCCCCACTTTCCCCAAACTCCTTGTGAGGTTTTCCAGCTTCCTCCTCCCTGTCCCAATCTACTCCTGGCTACGTCCCTTCCCCCTCCAGCCACCCACTTATACTCCTCTGTCTCCTAACCTCCTCTCCAAACTCTCTTCACCAACCCTTGTAACACTCACCAACTCATTCCAACCTCTTGCTACAACCTCGTACTCCAGACTGCCAGATTGATTTTTAGTCCCGTGTTTCCCCCCCCCTAGGCTGGACTTTGTGAGGGTCTGCATCTGTGTCCTGGAATTGGTGAATGGGCAGGATTTGCTGACCCCCATAGTTTCAACTGGGCTTACTCTACGTCTCAGGAGCTGGACCAAGTCTTTATCTGGCCTGTGCGCCATCTTGTAATCCATTACCTATTCTGGGTACTGCAGCGCACTCTTTGGTAAGGACACAGCTCCCCTGCGTCGCAAGCGTGCAAACCATGTACTTGAAATTCTTTTGAGGGTCTTTTTAAACCCACTGAATGGGAACGGAATGCTTGCACACATACATTGCAACTTTGAACCTCCCAGAGATGGACCTCCCAAAGATGGAACTTTAGCCTTAAACTCAGGAACTTGGGATTTAGGGAGAATCTCTCTGGGCCTTTGAAGTGAGTTATTCTCTACCACCAGAGAATGGTTGGCAACAGTAACATTATGAGTCTCAAAAGTATCTTGTGTGTAAAGCTGGTTGTTAATGAATCCGTGTATTTGTTTTCCTTGTTGGCAACTTTGGGTCTGGCTAATGGGACCCTTAGGCTCTGTCACCAGCCGACCCGTATGCACCGCGCCTGAAGATCGTCTGTCTGTTTCTCCCTTCTCTTCACCCCTCAGTTTCATTGGTAAAACTGCAGAATCGCTGTCAGGCCTATTTGCTGTATCCCAAACTGTTAAATGTATTTTACGCGCTTACTGACATTTATCGTCTCAGAAATTCAAGGGCTCTGAGCGACTGTTGTTTTTTTCCCCATGTTCCCACCCTCCTTGAGCGCTTTGAAACACTGCCTGTGTATAGGCGCTTTATGAATAAACAATACCATACCTTACCACCAGGGCACGGGGTCTGTACAGCTTTCTCCTGTGACTGTCCCCTGCCAGACTATGAATACCAAGGGAGAGCTATCAGGGGGTGCCCCCCATACTATACTATGTTGGGGAGGCATTCAGCGCCCTTGTTCATCCCCCATTGGGCGTCGCCTGAGTCATGTTCTGGACTATGTCACATCGGTTACGCTGATTGGATGCCAGGAATGGCGATATCATGCACATGTTCTCCAGGTACCCAGTATATAGCATTGTGTTCTGAAGCTGTCTGCTGTGTGTGTGTTAGCATAAGAGAAAACATCAATAGATTGTTTGCAATCATATGGCTAGGTACTCCACCACCTGCAAGGTATTGGCAGCACAGGCCAAGTAGTTCCATAATAGGCTTGGGTGCTAACAGTACATGGCAAGTATTGCCATAATGTACCCAGGTCCCACCACCAAATGTGTGGGTACTCTCAGCATCCAAGCCCAAGCAACAGCCCCCCTTTAGTTAAATAAAAAACCTAATGCATTAAAGTTGAGAGGTGAAATCTGTAATGTTATCCTTATCTTTGGCAAATGCAATGCTTTGCTAAACTGAGAAGGTGCTTCTTTTGTGACCTACTTTGTTGGATCTCTTGCATTGTGTTGCACAATTAAAACTACAGTGTTGCGGACACTGGCCGTGTATCAGAGCGGGGTACACACATGACTCAGCAGTGGCCTCACTTGCTGTTCCCTCATGGTTGGTAAGCGGGCACCTGAACCAATTGGACCTGAGGGTAACCGCGGGGTAGGTGGTGTACATAGCTGTAGCCACCCTGGTGGGCCACACAGCACATACTTAAAGGGTAGGTCCAGATTGCCCTGGCCCAAAGACCGGCCACTTACACATAGATGGACCCCCTGGCTCTGAGCCAGGGAACTCAAGGTTGACTTTGACGTGGGCAAGACCCCCCTCGCACTCCCGAGTTGGTGGAGGGAATAACTGCATAACTATATATTGAGGGGATGGAATGTGGGGATCCTCTTCGGAATCCTGCAGCCGCTACTTAAAGTGCCCACCCATGGGTGCCCTAACATATAGAACATCTCTTCAGAGGGGTGGCCAGGATTGTCTAACTAGTGGGGCCTGAAGTTAATGCAGTTGGGCCACCGCTTTGACACTAACATCTGTAACTGCCCACAGTGCTGCTGAGTGGGCATTTACAGATTTTGGGTGGGCCTTGCCCGCTCAGTCCCCACCTTGTCTATGCCTCTGCATCTCGTAGGTGACAATGACATCTCCTTCTTTTAGGTGCCGACTCAGCCCAGATCCTGTTTCACAATAGGAAGAATGACTGGAGCATGCTGGGAAAGCCACAGTTGCAATGGGTACTTCCTCTTTCAAAGCAAGTTATTCTCCATTGCGAATGTGTGGCCATTTATACGTCGGACGCGTACTCCGTATAACGGATCTCACAAAGGGCCTTTTAGCTCCCTTTGTGATACCAAAGTATGTCCCTCTGCAGTGAACCGTGAACTAGTCTGAGTTTTCCAAACTTTTGAAATAATATTTCCAAATGTCTCTTAAGTCGAATCATCTCTTGTTGCATCCCCCATTCTCAAGCAGAAGTTAGAAAGTAGAATTTAACAGGATCTTCCATATTCTTTTAAGACCGAACCACATGAGCAGGCGCGTAAGAGACATGTGATGTCATGCAAAGTGAGCATGGAATGAAGTTTAACAAGAAGTATGTAGGGGAATGTAGTCCCCCATAGTCCTTGCTCACTTTAACCTCTGCTCCAGTGTCTCGTTTTTAAGTGAAATAGCCTTTTTACTTTCACCACCAATGCTCTCTGTGACCTATCCAGGAACAGCCTTAGGCATTCCCAAAGGACAACACGTACCTGACCAAAGGATATCCGCCAAATAGTTGGACATCAATGACAAAATGAAACTTAAAACACTAAACATTACACACAACTGTCTCAATTACAAAGCACCTGCTTACCTCACAGAAAAATTCACTAAGCATACATCTGAACGTCCCATCAGAAAGGCTCAAGCCAACAGTATCAGAATCCCCAACTTCAATCTGAAAAGAACTGGAGGCTCAAGTTTCCCAGTACTGGCAGCTCACCCATGGAACTCAATCCCGGACTCCTTAAGTGCCACACCTTACTTCCACTCCTTCAAAACCAATGTTAAACTCTGGCTACACACCAACGACTGCTGATGCATAAGCCTTTGACTGGTCTCTACGCACCAGTACACAGGTGTTGCACTTAACATACCTATGTTAATTCTCTTCTCTATATACTTCTGGTATTCCTATATGTTGCCTATAACTGCAAATGTAAACCCTATATATGTAACCGTAACCTTACGTGTCTTACACATGTACCTACTAATGCTAGCCTTCTACTCTGCACACTACTGTTACTCTTATATGTTACTTTAAGATGTTAATGTAAATGTAAATATACCCCAAGATGCATCTGTAACCTCAGATGTAAATGTAACCTAAGATGGAACTGTAACCTAAGACTTCATAAGCGTCCAGTTGCCTAATGGCCCGGTGCGCTCTACAAATAAATAAACTATACAATACAAACAATACAATACCCACAAGGGCGTGCTTTCAGTCCAAGTGCAAGAGTTCTTCATCACTATGCCAGCTTACAGAAAAGCCACCATGAATCAAATCTATTTTATGCACACTACTCCATCATATATGGCAGCACTGTGCATCTTGGGCAAAAGGTAAATAGTGCATTTGCGTGTCAGTAATGATATCCTAAACCATCAGGTTGAAAGATACCATATGTAATCAGTTGTCGAAATGGAAATAACTGAACTTAAAGGACTACTTCAATTACTTATGGATAGATCCCATAATGATTTCCATAGATGGAGCCCAGGATGTAGACATTGGGCCTCATTACGACCCAGGCGGAGGACCATGGTGCTAGTAGCACCATGGTCCATGCCGGTGTCCGCCATGGCGGAATGGGGAATTACCACCCCATTCCAAGGTTGGCGGGGCGGTAATTCCCCATGCCGCCATGGCCCTTCCCCATTCCCATTTTTGCCCCATAGGGCTCAATGGGAATGGGGAAGGCGCTAATTACGGTGCCGCAAATTGCGGCACCGTACATAGCACCAAGGTCCCTTTGTGGGTCCCTACTTTAACGGCTGGTAAAACCAGCCGTTAAGGTCGGGTCCCGCAAAGGGACCTCGTGATTAGGCGCTAATAGATTAACGGCGCCGCAGCCTTTTACGGCGCCATTAACCCATTAGCGCCTGGGTCGTAATGAGGCCCATTGTTGTTTGCACAGCTAACCCATTTCTCCTCTCGCACATACATCTTTTCAACTCAGCAGCAGGCACAGGCTCAATCCACACCCTGCACTCACATATAACACAAACACTATTGCACATCACCTCTGCCATAAGAACGAAGCTACTTTTAATGACAGACATTCGAACGGTAGCTTCCCACATAACTCTCCACCACCTTAAACAGAATCCTCCCCCTTTAGTTCATAGTATACTTACGCTGCGCCCATACACACTACATTCAGACATGGGTGACTAGCAGGGTCTTGGCCACCCTCACATAAATGTAATGGCTGAAATGCACACACCCATAATAGCACCTCCCAATTCTCCCACATTTTTCGACTCAGCGGGCGTTCAACCAACAGCGCGTTTGGACTATAATTATGGTGGAAGGCACTATAGAAATGACAAAATGAATGAATTAATACATTAGGGAACAGGAAAAACCAGTAGCACTTTAAAGGGGAAAGACACCTTTTAAAATATTCATTTTTTTAAAGTATATTTTATTTGTTAGAATTTTTAAATTACCCACTATGAAAGACTTCAAATGATGCTCTTTCTGTGTAATGATATTGAGGCAATCCAGTGTTTCCTGGAAGAAAGCCCTTTCCCGCTATATACCAGTTAATACCTTCCGGTGTAGGGAGTGGTGAACTGACGTAGGCTTTTCACCAGTGAGTTTGGTTTGGGCAATGGGGTCCACGTTGGTCTTCTCCATGGGCCTGGCAAAGAAGCATGCCGCCAAGTGTCTTAGCAAGCAGACTGCCTGCTGATGTGTGCAGGACGCTCGTCCTCCTGACATGGCAGGATTAGACAGGATTACACAGGGCCTAATAAATAGGTATTGGAGCGGGTCTGCATTACCCGAAGAACATGTGTTCATTTATACCTTCAGTCTGACTACATAGGGGTTCAGTGGTTTACGCAAGTTTCTGCATCTACTTTTACACTCTAGAGCATTTTCGTTATTTTGACAGGCGGAGCAGTAACACAGAAAATAATTGCCATTTTGGGTGGCCTCATGTGCTCCGCCTGACAAAAGGAGCATGTATGAACAGTAGTATGTAATTTTCATGTTGGTGTTTATTTATGCATCTGACTCCTATGGAACCTGCTACCTTTGAGGCAAGGATGTCATCGCAGCACAGGAAGGGAGTTTGGGAAGGCAGTGGTATATGCAGATGATTCTTAAAAGAGTCCATCTCTAATTTTAAGGGCACTTTGGGCCTCATTACACGGTAGGCGGTGGACCAAGGTGCTATTAGCACCTTGGTCCATGCCGGTAAAATACCGGCACCGCCTTGGCGGAAAGGGGATTTACCGCCCCATTCCAAGGTTGGAGGGGCGGTAAATCCCCTTTCCGCCATTGCCCTTCCCCATTCCCATTTCTGCCCCATAGGGCTCTATGGAAATGGGGAAGGCGCTAATTACGGCACCGCAATTTTGCGGTGCCTTAATTAGCTCCGAGGTCCCTTAGCGGGTTGGATATTAACGCCTGCAAGAAGCAGGCGTTAAATCCTCCAACCCGCAAAGGGACCTCGGAGTACGGCGGTAAGGGTTAACGGTCACCGTTGCCATTAACGGTGACCGTTAACCCTTACCGCCGTCTGTGTAATGAGGCCCTTTGTCTCTGCAACAGTGAACTGACAGGGTCCGCGGACTGTCCGCATAGCAGGTGCAGGACTCTGCACTCAATAGGGAGTTTTACAATTAGGAGCCAACCTTTCTCAGGCCCTCCCGCTGCCCTGTGGGTGAATTCACTCGAAGCTTCAAGTCGGTCTTCAAAGTGATTGGTTTTAAGGACCCATAGGGCCTCATTACGACCCTGGCGGAATGGGTTAACGGGTGCCGCAAATGGATGCGGACCCGTTAAACCCATTCCGCCTGATTATGAGGTCCCCTCGCGGGACCCGGTAAGGACGCCTGGTAAAACCAGGCGTCCTTACCGGGTCCCGCGAGGGGACCAGGAAGCTAACAATGGGCCCGTCGTAATCGACCCATTGTTAGCTCCCTGCACCCATTCCCATTGAGCCCTATGAATGGGAATGGGGAAGGTCCGGGCCCGAGTTCCCTGAGGAAGGAATTACCGGGCCCTCCAAACTCGGATTGGCCCGCTAATTCCCCATTCAGGGAACTCGGACTCGGTTTTGGAGGCAGCCATGCCGCCAATAGCGGCATGGCTACCGCCAAAGCCGTAATGAGGCCCATAGTCCCTTATTATGTATGCAATTGACTGAAAGCCTCATTTAACCAGTGAACCCCACAGTGGGCATGCAGGCACAAGCTGGAATGCTAATACCCATTAGTACTCAGCTTATCAGTGCCATAAGGAGGGGCAGCTGAGCCTTGTTCACCAGGATCCAAACAAGAGCTATGCAGTCTATACAGAGGTCTCTAATTGGGAAAATATAATCATACTGCTCTATCATCCATGCTATGAGAGGGCATGGCTGGCAAGTCAGCCAAAGACACAATGGCAGTGAGTTCTCCACCATGCCTGCCCCACTCTCTAGAGAGTGGCCATTCAGAGAAGGGATGACGCCTATAGCCGAGTGTCTGGAAAATGATGTCTGACACCGACCGGGCTGCTCCTGAACTGCTCACATTGGAAGCTCTGCATTGCCTATTCCTTGGGCACTGCCTCGCAAATAAAGGAATCAAGTGGAACACAACAATACTCAGGAGTTACATTAGCCAGGGATCTCTTCAACCACACCTCTAGGAGTCCTGGACCGCCCTTTGTGTCTTGCGCCAGTGGTCGAAGTGAGCGGGAGCGGTCAGGAGCGGTGCTCCTCTACATTTTTAAATTAAGTTTTACTGCTCCTATACTTTTATTTTAAAAGGAAACTTTTCCAGAATGGTTTCGTTTTAAAATAAAAGTGCACTACACTAAATGTTTCCTTAAACAGAAGGTGCATGTGTTTGGGGATTTGTATTGTGTGTGGGAGGGGGCGTGGTGATGGGGTTTGTGGGGAGTGGGCGCAGGCCAGCAGGGAACATAGTTCCACTACTTCTTTTTGTACACTTCGACCACTGTCTGGCGCATGTTAATGCTACTTTCCTCACCAGCTGTGACAAAGAACCAGAGATGATGCCTCAAGGCCTGGCTCCATAGCTTCTCTTCAGAATGAAAAAAATGCAAGGGATCCCTTTGAAACAACCCTGACGTGTATAACGCCACAAGGATCCAAGCTCTCACTGATCATTTTCAGCCTATGAATGATCCTTTTGGTTCCTGTGAGGAATTCGACCATCCGCACGGTGGGTGTGCGCCAGCATGGGCTTTTTTGAAATTTTAAATGAAATTGAATGATGATCGATCAACCTCTGGAAAATGTTTGGGGCTAATCCGCACACATTTTCCTATGCTCAACGCACGACATACACATAGCCTGGGTGGGCACAGCCTATAGGCGCACCCCTCTGTCATATTTAGTTGGACAATGACAGCCAAGAGTACATCAAGGCATCTCGGAAGGGGGAGGGCAAAACCTTCCCTACTGCCATGGCCAGCCTAATTAACTATCAAAGGTCTGAGCCCGGCTGAGGGAGACTAATTGCATAAGAGGAAGGATCTGAGCCCGGCTGTGGGGGATCCAGGATGAACAGTGAGTCATCCGAGAAAGAATATTCTCTGAACATTGGAGAAGGGGATCTGAGCCTGGAAGAGGGGGATTCAAAGTAACAAGTGTGGTATAAAAAGGGATCTGAGCCCGACTGAGGGGGATCCAGGGTGAATCACATGAATTGAGTACTTATAAGAGGAAAAGAACTTTGTGTTTGTTTTTGTTACATCAGGCCCTCTGAATCAAGAGACTTTGATAAGTAAAGAGACTTGAGCCCTGAAGGCCCTGATACTGGTAATGGAACTGTATCCTCGTGACGAAGAAGCCAGAGTGTGAGCTTTGCCCGAGTGAACTGCCTTGTCCTGTGCTGAAAACTTGGGGAAGGGAGGCCAATAACCTGAACATCCTGACATATAATTTTTGTGAACACTTCTTTCTTTGTCATGAACACTACTCCACACTATTTGTATTTAGAGTTAAGGATTGGCAATCGTTTTTTTTTTTAAATAGGCACTTTTCTTTTGATGAGACTCCACTAGGACTGCATTATTATTATTTGATGGTCGTAGCTTTCTCCCATCTGTAGATTTAGGATTAGACAGGCATTTATCATACCCTTGTTGAAGTTCAATAAACACCATTGAACTGTGGTCAATGCCCGTTCGATAGCACAGCGAGTAGACTGCTCGCTTTGACATTTGTGCAGAACCTGCTGACGCAGGTTCGAATCACGGAAAGGCCAAACTCAGCCTTTCATCTTTCTGAGGTCGATAAATGAGCACCATACACCGTGGGTAATAATAAGCAGCGCTCAGATTCCTGAGGGTTCATAGCGCTATATAAATGCTAAATTATTATTATTATTACTTGTGTCTGTCTTACTGTTGATACCTTGCCTTCCTTACAGTACAGCCAGGTCAGCATATTGGTGGGCCTGATTGTAGCATCAGTGGGTTTGACGGAAAGAATAAGTGCCCCTTGGCGATAGTAGAGTCCAGCTGGTGAGGTGAAATGACCCAGCGCATTGTAGCAGTGAAAGACTCCATCCCTGTCCCATGTCTGTTGGGTAATGATCTTCCTTATCCCTACATAGTCGCACTGGCTACGTGATCGAGGACCAAAGAGATCACCAGATTAAACACTCTCAGAGTCTTAGGGCCTGGAGTGCTTCCAGAGGGCTTGTTGGAATGATCGGCATGGCTGGTAGCCCCTAGTCCAGTTCCACAGTCTGCAGAGTCACCTACTCCTGTGGGAGAGGGTCCAGTAGCCACAGAGGACCCGACTTTGGTAGCAGGGGACTCTGTGACTTCAGAGTTGCCTGGCTGTTATGAATCGCCACCGCGTTCCCCGTTTTCAAGCATCTCCAGTTTGGCAACGCTGGAGGTTACCATGGAGACGTGGCTTTTCCGCTGCCTGTGTTTCGGGTAGTCACATGACACAGCGATTACGTGCACTACACGTAAGGTAACACCTCCTCCTTTAAATACGATTGCCAAAGGTTTAACGGTGCTTCTAATTAGCGTTTGTCATACCATTACTTTGATCCAGAATTCTATCGGATTACCCTTGGATTCAAGTTGGACCGTGGCTAGCCGTCCCGTCGGCTTGCCGCACTTGCAGCGGCTCCTCGGCAGTAGTTCCGGCTGCTTGCCGAGCCTCCACGCTGCCTCCATTCTTTCCAGCCAGCCATCCTGCCGGCGCGCTGCACCTTGCAGCGGCTTCCTCAGTAGCGATTCTGTCTACCTGCTGAGCCTCCACGCTACCTTTGTTCCTTAAGGTAAGCCTGCCTGCCTACCTGCCTCTCCGGCTGTCAAGTCTCTGTGCTGCTCAACAAACTCATACCGAAACTCCTGTGTTTGGAAGTTATCAGAACTACCCGGGGAACTATCGTGTGAACTACTGTGTTTGGGACACTTTTCTCCAGCAACCGTGCACTTTCTGAACGCTCTCCTGTAGTGCACCATCCCGGACCATTGCGACACTCGTTCCGTTCGGGCTAGTCTTCCTATACTAACCTTCCTGTTTGTTATTTTGTCCTACCGTTGATTAGTACATTCCTCCCTGAAAACACCTATTGGGTAAGCCTGGGGTCGTTGTTGTTTGTTTTCCTGGAACTCAATAGGTTATCATTCTTACCTATCCTTTCTCTGTTTCCAGTATTCTTGATCCCAGTATAACCACCTGTAGTTGCCATAGAGCCCTATCAAACCCTTACTTCAGGTACTGTTGTTTGGTCTGATCTTGAATTTATGCAGTGATGTCCAAAGTCAGTGACGTATAATTGTGCTTTTGTTTATTTCTTACAGCCTGGGTTTGGCAGTGTGGATTTCCCCGCTCTTTTGGGTAATTGATTCCTCTGACTGTTTTTGTTATACAGCAAAGAGGTATGTTGCCTTAAAGAGGTCCTCGAGTTGAGGAGGTCTGGTTCTGGATCATACCATTGTACACTCCAGCTTAGACTGAATACTTACCGCAGCTGCTCCCTCTTCATTGTTATCCCAAGGTTGAGCAACGCCTCGACCAGTCCAGCAACTGGTGAATAATAGAATTAGAAGCCGAATACCATGGAACCTGCCCAGCTCATGACAGAAGCTATGGAGCCGGTCGATCCCATGGCAGAAATCCTGCACCACCTCGCAGAATTGCGAATGGAAATGTCTACCATGAAAGTTGAATTCCAGCAGCGAATTAACGAGATCCAATCAGCTATATCTGTTCCTTCTAGGCAGGAGGAAGGAGCTGGGGCTTCCTCCTCCAGTGCGGGTTTTCCTACGCCCGCTCAGGAGTCCCCGTCCATTGTGCTTTCAGCCCAATTCCCACTGGCTCCTCCTGAACGGTTTATGGGGGATCCTAAACATTATCAGACCTTCATTAACCAGTGTAAATTACACTTCTTGTGTCATCCTACCTCATTTCCTACATCCACCACTAAGGCGGCCTACATACTATCGCATTTGGGAGGTACGGCCGCCTCTTGGGCATATCCATTGCTGGAATCTAACAGCCATATTCTTTACAATTGTGATGCCCTCCTGACCACAATGAGTCGGGTTTCTGATCTCGAACTACTCAAATTGAGACAAGGAACCACACCTTTGCTTGCCTATTTGACGCGTTTTAACCAATTGGCAGCAGGGACACATTGGCCCGAAGAAAATAAATCTGCAGTGTTGTATCAGGGTCTCTCCGACGAGCTAAAGGATACATTATGTACTGTACTTGTGGTGCCGAGTGCCTTTAATGAACTATTAGACATGGTTCTTCAAACAGGCGCAAGAAGGGCTGAATGCAAAGGAGAAAAACGACCCAGTATTCCGCTTTCTGTCCCAGACATCCCTACGGCTGGGATTCCCATCCTGGAACCTATGCAGATCGGAGCCGTGCGAGGGCCGCTGACTCCTGCACAGCGTGAATACCGCTGTACTCACAATTTGTGCATGTAATGCGGATCCTCAGAACACTTGTTGCCAGAATGTCCTAAAAAACCAAAGAAGAAGGCGGGAAACGCCAAATCCCGACAGTAAGAGGGGTACATACGTCGGGAAAGTCAGTTTTGGACTTCATCTGTTCTTCCCAAACCCAGACTGCATTGATCAAGCTACCAGTTACCTTCACAGGTGCCTTGAAACCTCCCGTTCCTAATTCAGTGGTCATTGATTCCGGAGCCACCGGGAATTATATCGATCAAGGCTTTGCCGCCTCCGCTGACATAGCATTGACAAAGAAACCTCACCCGGAAAACGTGAGTGCAGTTAATGGATCAGCACTCGTTTCAGGATTGGTTGTTCAACAGACAATACCTATTAGCATGACCACAGCCGAAGGCTATACTGAAGACATATGCTTTGATGTCATCCAAGCCCCTGCCTACAGAGTGATCTTGGGCATCCCATGGCTTCAACTACATAATCCGTTGATAGGTTGGTCCTTAGGCCTGGTTCAGTATCCATCCGTTTTTTGTAACGACACTTGTTTTTCCTCATTAGGTATGGTTGATGACAATCCAAGCCGGGTATTGTCGGGATTATCTGCTCACATAGGGGCAGTTACCAAAACATCTATCCCTCCTGTTCCTCTCGAATACACGCAGTTTCTCGATGTGTTCGACAAGGGCAAGGCTGAGACCTTGCCTCCACATCGTGTTTATGTCTGCCCAATCGATCTGGTACCAGGGGCCAAGATTCCATCAGGACATGTTTATTCATTGTCTATTAAAGAGGATCAGGTACTGAAGGAGAATTTGGACAAAGCTCTTGCTACTGGATTCATCCGCCCCTCCAAGTCCCCAGCAGCATCCCCCTTGTTTTTTGTTCCTAAAAAAGAAGGGGATCTATGCCCCTGCATTGACTATAGAGCATTGAATGAGGTAACAGTGAAAAATCAATATCCATTACCACTGATTTCCACTCTTATCGATCAATTGGGCAACTTCAGCGTGTTTACCAAATTGGACCTTCGAGGGGCTTATAACCTTGTCCGCATTAAGAATGGTGATGAGTGGAAGACCACCTTCAAAACCTGTTTTGGCCTATTTGAGTATCTAGTGATGCCTTTCGGTCTCTGTAATGTCCCTGCCACTTTTCAGGCATTTATGAATGACGTGTTTCATGACATCCAAGACCGTTTCTTTCTAGTTTACCTCGACGACATACTCATTTACTCTGCCTCAATGACGGAGCATGTTCAACACGTTTCAATTGTTCTACAGACACTAAGGGAAAATCACCTATATGCCAAGGCCGAAAAGTGTGTCTTTCACTCCTCGGAGGTGGAGTTCTTGAGCTTTAATATCACCAACCAAGGCATCAAGATGAGCCAGTCCAAGGTCAAAGCGGTCTTAGAAATGCCTATCCCGAAGGCAAAGAACTGCAATAATTTCTTGGCTTCACCAATTTCTATCGACGTTTTATTCATTAATTCTCGGCTATTTCAGCTCCACTTTCAACCTTGACCAGTTCAAAGGTCCGTTTTACCTGGAACGATGATGCTCAGACAGCCTTTGATACCCTGAAGGAGGCTTTCACCTCGGCTCCTCTGTTACAACATCCTAATCAGGACATACCTTTCTTTGTTGAAGCAGATGCCTCAGGGTACGCCATAGGCGCCATACACTCACAACCCTGTTCGCTAACAGGGGAAATACATCGGGTTGCTTTCTTTTCCAGAAAACTAACGGCTTATGAAAGGAATTATCCAATCACGGAACGAGAACTGCTCACCATTGAAGAAGCCTTCATGGAATGGCGGCACTATCTCTTGGGTGCCAGACATGTGGTTACTGTCTATTCAGACCACAGGAGTTTACTGGACTTTAAGACCATGAAGTGTCTCACTGCCCGACAAGCTCGTTGGCACTTGTTTTCCTCGCAATTCCAGTTCATCATCACTTATCGACCAGCAAACCTGCACGTTCCTGCGGATGCCTTGTCAAGAAAGTCGACCGATGATAAAACCATTCCCAAAAATCCGGTGTCCTTATTGGGGGAAAAGGTGATATGCGGGTGCACTGTCCAACCCACGCTACGCTCCATCATTGAGGATTGGGTGATTTCCAACCCATCCGAAATAACGTCGCTTAACTTAGACATTCAAGGGGGTCTTCCGTTCATTCAAGGACATGTTTACATACCTCTGGCCCGGCCCGGGTTCACACCTTGCGCTGGGCTCATGACTCTGTAGTGGCAGCACATCCTGGTCATCAAAAAACGGTAGAGTCCCGTCGCCGGTGGGTTTGGTGGTCATCAATGTCCAGAGACGTCATGGATTACATTTCTACTTGCACCATTTGTGCTCAGTGCAGAACTTCTAGAACCAAACCCATGGGTCTTCTACAGCCGTTACCGGTACCATATAAACCATGGCAAATGATATCTATGGATTTCGTGGTGGAACTTCCAACCGTTAAAGGAATGAACACTATCCTAGTAGTAATTGACTACTTTACCAAATATGCAGTCATCTTCGTTCGAGCTAGTCTTCCTATACTAACCTTCCTGTTTGTTATTTTTTCCTACCGTTGATTAGTACATTCCTCCCTGAAAACACCTATTGGGTAAGCCTGGGGTCGTTGGTGTTTGTTTTCCTGGAAATCAATAGGTTATCATTCTTACCTATCCTTTCTTTGTTTCCAGTATTCTTGATCCCAGTATAACCACCTGTAGTTGCCATGGAGCCCTATCAAACCCTTACTTCAGGTACTGTGGTTTGGTCTGATCTTGAATTTATGCAGTGATGTTCAAAGTCAGTGACGTATAATTGTGCTTTTGTTTATTCCTTACAGCCTGGGTTTGGCGGTGTGGATTTCCCCGCTCTTTTGGGTAATTGATTATTCTGACTGTTTTTGTTAAACAGCAAAGAGGAATGTTGCCTTAAAGAGGTCCTCGAGTTGAGGAGGTCTGGTTCTGGATCGTACCATTGTACACTCCAGCTTAGACTGAATACTTACCGCAGCTGCTCCCTCTATGGTGTTATCCCAAGGTTGAGCAACGCCCCGACCAGTCCAGCAACTGGTGAGTAACATTGGCACAGTGCAGGAACCTGAGGAGGAGGACCAGATGGGCGTAGAACTGAAGGGCCTGCCCAAGCAGGATAACTTTTTATCAGCTGTGGTCCCAGATCAGACTTACTTGTTCACAGCCCAGAAATAGTGTCCCACTCTGGCGGGTCTGCTAAAACGGGTGGAGGAGCAGGCTAAGGGCGAGGCCCCTGGACTGTTCAAAGTTACTGGGAGGATGGACTCCTGTACAGTGAGTCAAATTACTCTGAGGGCGAGGTCACCAGAAGGTTGGTGATTTCCCAGTGCCACAGAAAGTTCCTTTTGGATTTGGCTCACCAAATCCCTTTAGTGGGTCACTTGTTAGTGACTAAGACATCAGACTGGTTGTCTGCGCACTTTTACTGGCCGCAGTTTGGCATAAAGGTTAAGGAATTTGTCGGTCCTGCTCAACTTGTCAAGTTTCTAGCAAGTCAGGTGGTGTCACAAAGGCCCCCTTAATTCCACTACCCATGCTTGGGCGGCCTTTTGAGATAATAGGCATGGACATTGTGGGTACTTTGGGTTCTCAAACCATCTCAGGGAACAGATACATCTTGGTGGTGGTAGACCACGCCACAAGGTACCCTGAGGCTGTGCCCCTGTGGTTGCGAAGGCTCTGATTGGGATATTCTCCCATGTTGGATTCCCCAAGGAAGTCGTTTCTGTCAAGGGAACAAAGTTCATAATAGTGTATATGAAGGCTATGTGGGAAGAGTGTGGAGTCACCTACTAGTTCTCTACATACTTCCATCCACAAGCAAATGGGTTTGTTGAGTGGTTCAAGAAGACCCTGACATGTATGATAGGTGGCTTGGCAGAGCACCTGAGGTGAAAATGGGATATTCTCCTGCCATGCCTTCTTGATTGTACAACCTTGACTGGACAGTGCCTTATATCATTGGGTAATAATTGTAGTTTTGCTGTGTTGCAACTAACCAACGGTCCACCACCTTTCAGAGATTAGCCTGCCATTCCGTCCACATTACCAACATTGGACAAGGAGGTTTACAGTTTGCTTGTGTTTCCAATCGGTTTGGATCACTTCTGGTGTACTAGTGGTGTAGGGCTGGGGCTGATTGATGGTTTAGAAACTGTTATTCATCCCAGGACCACTGGTCACCCGGAAGATTTGTCACAGTTCCTATGTTGTACGATCTCTCTTACACTGAGGACACTTGAATTCACAAGTTTGGTGGAATCCCGCAGGTAAATCGGGCAGAGATACCACCAAACGGTAATACTGTTACCAGCACTCGGTCTAGTGGAATTACTGCGGTATTCTGAGTGCCGGCAACAGTGGTTAATCCCCAATCCATGGAGTCATATTGGACTCCTTGTGGGGATTGTCAGTATTACTGGCACCGTTAATACCGGTGCTTGCAATACCAGCAATTGTTTAGCCCCATCTCAAGCTCAGTGTGGAAATGTGCCAGTAAAAGTTATTATCAGCATGTTATTTCTGCACCACCAAACATGTAATGAGGGCTATTGCAGAGAATCTGAACCAATCTTTTATGGCTAAAAACCAAGACCATGGGCCTCATTAGGAGTCTGGCGGTAACCCTGTCGGTGCTTCCGGCAGGTTGTCGCCTGACTCGTAAAATGTTACCGCTGCCTGACTTCCGGGTGCCACCGGGAGATTACATGTCCGGCAGCCCGGGAAGTCAGGTGCCAGTAAAATGTAAGTCTCCATTCCCATAGAGTCCAGCAGGACTCTATGGGAGTGGGGACTCGGAAGAGTCTGCCTACTGTGGCCACTGCGCCCCGCTGGGTCAGACCTTTTGGGAGAACCATCCACAGCAGGCAAACGCGTAATTTGCTGGTCCACAAACAAGGGTCCTGGTGAGTTTACCGGCATCCTTGTTTCCAGACCGGCAAACCTGTAATGAGGCCCGATCTCTTTTTAAGGATCAGTCCTGGACCTTTGACAGCTTCACCCTAAAGCCAAGAGCCTGTGCTTCTTAATGCTTTCCGACCTGACTTTGGTTCCCTAAGACATATTGGTGATCAAAGAGCTGCTTCTTTGAGAGCAATAAAACCTCTACACCTTCTCCCAGTTGCTGACTTAATCCTTTCTAACATTGCATATTTGGCTTTTGAATGCTGACATGCCTAAGCCCCTGTGTATTAAAGATGCTGGTGCACCTAAAGTACCTCTACTGTCTACCATTTACAGGTTGTACAGGTGAAGCTGCTATCACAATTCCCGACCCCCTTCCCTCTAAGGTTGTAAGTTTAATTAAGGAAAAAGAAAGTTGGGATAGAAATGCTGTTCCCACAGCTGATGATTATGTGATGGCTTACAAGCGGTGTCCACGCGCAACATTTGCCACCCACATTTAACTTCGCCTTTCCATGGCAGTGGAATGTATTACCTTGTAACGTTGGAATTACCGTCAAACTACGTTACCATTACTGCCACTTGGCACAGAGGAATATCTGCTGGTTTACGTATACTCTAACAGAAGTGTGAATACCCATTTTTGGAGTCCAAAAACCATGGCGGAGATTCTACCCCTGGTTATTCCTCCAGTCTTTGCCAGTTAATTGGAAGTCACACCCCATGTAATATGCTGGAGATTAATGAACTGTCCCTTCGGTCCACTTGGGCCCTAGAGAGTGGTTATGTTATGATTGCCCATGTTTTCATTCAATATCCTTTTTGTGGCTTGTGAATTACCTACCACTCCTGGAACTAGGCTCTCAGAGTGCTACTTTCTCCAGTCTGTTGCCTCTTCTCTGTTCTTCCTTTGGGGTGGGTTTTTGTACAGTATTATGTTGTGTTTGATTAAAGTATATATTTTATACAACCTTGATTGGACATTGCCTTTATTTTGGACTGTGATCGTGTGTTGTTGGGTCACTACTGATTCCCCTTTGCACCCCTCGTAAGAGTAAAGCCTTCCCTTGGCCCAGGTTACCTCAAAAGACAAAGGAGGTATATCTCTTAACTGTCCCTGTTTAACTTCATGATTGTGTTGTGTTTTGGTTCTCAGAAGTGTGAGGGCTGAGTGTACCATTTTACCCCTACTCATCCTTGTACTCCTTCAGAGCAGAATCCATTTAATCACACTGACCATCGAGAAACATCAAGACTGTGCTAGACACACTCCTTCACATTGATGAATACTGTCACCACAACCAGAGCAGAAGCCATTACAAGAGCAGAGACTTCCTTGAAACTATCATAAACTCACCTTGCAAGTCCACTATACATAATTGCACTGAGAAATACAATGCCATCAACAAGTTCTTCAGTGACAAGATAGAAAAAAAAATCAAGAAACACATTGTCAGCACCAAACAAACGTTGTACCTGTAGCACTCAAGACCTTTTTTCAAAAACAAGACACACCTCATGCATTCATCATAAGATCCATCCCCAGAAAAGCCATCACTCCTCTCTTTGATATCATCACTCCTGTCCACAATCAAGGAATATTTCTCATCTCACAAAGACAAATAAGAAAATCCTCATCCTGCTGAAGAAATAGACCATCAAATGGGATGACTTAGCTAGCTACTGCCCAGTCACTCACCTAACATGCATAGGAAATATGAATAAGAAAACTACAGGCACACACCTTCATGAGAGGGTGACCCAACACAAACTAATTAGGGATCAGCAGCCTAGCTTTCAAGTCATCTATGTACCCTGCCTCCCAGTGGACAAGGGGCCGCCGGCCTATTGTCATCTTAAATTCTCCACCACCTACAAAACAGTAAACCACCAAGACCTTTCAACATACTCATCTGCCACAAGCGGTTCAATGACACTCGGCCTCATCACGAGTTTGGCGGTAGCCGTGCCTGTTTTACAAGCACGGCTACCGCCAAACTCTCTACCGGCACTGCCACCCGCGATTGGGCAATAACTGGGCTATTATGAGTTGAATGGGCCGGTAATTGCCCATTCGCAGGTGGCGGTATTGCCGGGCACCCGATCCCCATTCTGCCCTATAGGGCAGAATGAGGGAGGGGAGCATGGTTGAACCGGCACCATTGATAACGGTGCCGGTGCAATTACGAGCAATGCTCGCGGGTGCCGCACAGCCCGCCAGGTCGGCTGTCAGGCACCCGCAAGCAGAACTCGTAATTCGGCTGCACGGTATGAACGGTTCCGGTGCCTTACCGGCACCGTTCATACCGTGACCGCCGAACATTATAACGGGGCCCACTGTCCAGCACTGGTTCATCTCCTATTACAGACAGACAACAGCTTGTACAGATATGATGCAACAGATCACAGTACTGCCTAGTCTCTCCTCGAGTCCCATACAGAACCATCCTCTCCACAGATTAATTCAACATCTACATGTAGCCACTGGCTGAACCCGCCATCAATGTCAACATCAAGATCCAACAATTAGCCAGTGACACACAATTCTACCACAGGCTAAAGTGCATTGAAAAGCATCAAGAATCTACCTGAAATTGAACCCCACAAGCATAGAATTCCTCTTCCCGGGCAACCCATCAAACAAGCCTACATTCAGACTTGGGGGAACAGAAACTGTGAGTGATTAACAGATGGCATCCCCCAGTTGAATTGCTCAGTTTCATCATTGACAGCGACCTGTCATTCAAAACACACAACATCAAGTGATGTTGGGAGGCCTGATAACAGCTCTCGCTGTCCATGAAATTAGATCCCTTCATCCCAATGACAGGATTAAGCAGAGTCATCCAAGCCCTGGTGCACTCCCACATGGATAATGGTGATAGGTTCCCGGCATGTCTGGCCTGGTGCCTGATAGCTAACATTCTGCAGACCACCGCAGGACAGAAGATAAGAAGATATTTACTTACATCATGCCATCCTCAAATATCTCCACTGTTATCTTCTCAAAATCCTCAAGAAAGCCTGCATCACTTACATGACCGCATCACTTACATGGCTATGAGGACCAATGTCCAGTCCAATTTGGCAGACAAGGCCACCATCTCAGGAGCTCAGCAAAGCACTAGATGACAAGCCATCTCAATATTAGAGGTAAAGAACTACAAAAGTGACTAAACTAAAAAACAAGTGCCCCTTTGACCTCTGACCCAAGACTATGGAACAGCATATCCTACAAAGCATATCCTACACATATCAGGCTTAGCCCCTCGCCCCTGCACTTCAGAAAAAAGATGAAGACCCTCCTCTTCAAACACCACCAGATAATCACTGACTATGGATGATCTCACTCCCTATCATGCCTTGCTCTCTGATAAGTCACCTCTGTTGTATGGTTGTATCCCCTGACTGTACAGCGCTTTGCTGCTCCTGAGCTAAGTTTGCACTATATAAATCCCCGAAATAATAAGTAGATTCTCACAAAGCACACACCAATGAAAGATCTGCATACTCCATCACTGTGGCCAACAAAGAGGCATAGAGAAGATCTGCAACCACTATAATAGAGGTGAGAATGATCCACATACCTGTACTGCAGAATTCAGGAATTTAGCCCATACTTGGTTGTTGAAAATAATGTGTGTTTACTTCCATGTTTTGGAAGTTTAGCAACCACTTCGGCAGCAGAAGCTTCTCACAGCAGCTCGGGTTAGCCAGAAGGCTTTATCAGCGTGCACTACTGGAGCCCAAGTGAGATCAGAGGCTAAGCTGCCCACCAATCCAATTCTGCTCTTCTTTCTAATCCGTAGCCAAGTGCCCCCTCGCTTTGCTGTCCACTGCCTTTTGATGCAGCAGATGAGAAGCATAGCGGGGAGGGCACCACCCCGAGCAAGATGTGGCAAGCCAAATGCAAGCTTGATAATTGCCCGCTCACACGGCAACTGGAATTTCCCGGACCACCAGCAGATACTTGTACTTTTTATTATCCTACCTGAAAACCTACCCCAGGAGATCATACCATAAAAGAGGGCAGGATGAGCAGGAAGTGTGTCTTAACAGCTCCAGACTATGACTTGAAAGAACCACAGGAACCAAAGGCAGGTCTCATAAACAAACTCAGTCGTTTGAGCGATGCACATCATTAGCACATGCAATGGGCCTAATTATGTGTCTTGCAGTGCAAGAAAAACATGTCAGTAATGGAATTAAGCAAAACAAAAGAGGTGGTGGCTGGGAGGTTTAGAATTAACTCTAACCTATGGCATTGCTCTTGGCAACCCTACAGACCATCATTCTTCACCTGCCAAGCCGTTAAAAAAGGGGAAAGACCATATGCAAATCAGGCTTGACCCCCGGCCCTACCAAAGGGGAAGTCCAGCCTGAGCTGCTTTGCCACTTTCCGTCTGCACGAGACCACAAGCATCCACAGACATGTTTCGGCCTTGTTGGGCCTCATCAGTGAGGATCAGCCTGGGTCTCTAGGCCCAGCAAGCAGGGCTACCACGTCTGGGCATACCCATCCCACTTGGGGTGGCTAAGCAAAACAAAAACAGTGATGGTTGGGAGGTTTAGAATTAATCTTAACCACTGGCATTGCTCGGGGCAACCCTCCAGACCACAGTTCTTCACCTGCCAAGCCATTACTAAAGGGGAAACCCATATGCAAATCAGGCTTACCCCCCACCCCCAAAAGAGGCAGTCCAACCCAAACTGCTTGGTTACATACCTTTTGCACGAGACCACAAGCATCCCAAGACATGTTTTGGTCTTGTTGGGCCTCATCAGTGAGAAACAGCATGGGGCCTAGGGATGCTTGTGGTCTCATGCAGAAGGGATGTGACTCAGCTGTTCGGGTCGGACTGACCCTGTAGGGGTGGGACCAAGCCTGATTTGCATATGGTCGTTCCCCTTTCTGTAATGGCTTGACAGGCAAAGAATGATGGTCTGTAGGTTGCCCAGCGCAATTGCCAGAGGTTTAATATTAATTCTAAACCTTCCAGCCATCACCTCTTTGTTTTACTTTGTCACCATGAGTGGGACGGGTATGCCCAGACGTGGATCCCATGCCTGCTGGGCCTAGAGACCCAAGCTACTCGTCACTGATGATGCCCAACAAGGTAGAAACATGTTTGTATGCTTGTAGTCTTGTGCAGAAATGAGGTGACCAGAAGCTTGGGTTGGACTGACCCTTCTGGGGTGGGACCAAGCCTGATTTGCATATGGCCTTTCACCTTTCGGTAATGGCTTGGCAGGTGAAGAACAATGGTCTGGAGGGTTGCCCAGAGAAATTGCCGGATGTTTAAGATGAATTCTAAACCTTCCAGCCATCACCTCTTTGTTTTGCATACTAAAGGAATTAATGTCACTTATACTGCACCAACATATTCCAAATTTAGGGGTGAAGTGGATATAAAAAGCACATGGCTTGATGCTCTTTCTTCCATTTTACCTCCTAAAAATGAAGGAAACACTGCTCGTAGAATCTCTCTCTCTCTCTCTCTCTCTCTCTCTCTCTCTCTCTCTCATTTATTTGTGCACTATCTTAGGTGTGGAATTGGATCCTAGGGTACAATGTGCACCAATTTGCAAGCATGGGTTTGTCCTAACGGAGGATTGCGGGGATTATAGGGCATTGTTCCAGTAGTTGAGTGTACAATTGGTATTACTGTGCACTGACCTATAAGTGGCATTGAATCCTAAAGTAATACTTGAAATAGTTGAGTTTGATAGTGGGTAAACTGGTCTTCCACCAGTTTGGCATATGTTGTATTGTAGTGAATGAATTATATCCATTAGAGTATGGGGCATGTCCAGTTTGAATATGGGATGGAGTTTGGGGGTTCTGGATGCATCTTGGGGTTTAGCTCCGACTAATTTAAGTTTGGTACTGGATTATAGTGCATTTCCTCCTCAATTAGAGTACTCCAGTGGACCTTGCAGATGGATCTTAAGATGTAGCTTCTATCAATATGAGTTTGGTGGTAGTCAGTCAGGCAATTCACTTTATTGTTGGTAATACATATGAAAACAATCTTTTTTTCAAATAAATCAGATAAAAAGTTAAAATAAATAATGATGCAATATAAGCAAGCTTATATCAAAATTCAAATAGCCACACATGATAATATATTCAATCCTTTATACAACAGTTAATACAATGTTTCCACTAATCTACACTATATAGGCAGGGCCTGTTGCAAAAGTTGCAACAATGTCCAAATAAAATCAGGAGAAGTGGTCTTCAAAACTATAAGGCAGGCCAACATGTTCTAGAGCTTAATTCTCTAAGAAATGGTTTCAACTTTCTTTGTCTACCCAGACTATATTTGGGACATGGAAACAAAAATGCATTAGCGACTCTTGCATTTTGGGGTAAAATGGAATACCTTTACTAGTCTCTTTGTTTTCCGTTCTCAAAATGAGCTCAAATTAACTCTTTTTCAATGACGATAAAACCGATTTATCAGCCCAGCCAAATACTCAATTGAAGTACAGTACGCATTGAGGGATAATAATCTCTTTATGTATGTCAACCTCTCTTGCTTGTCCAGATTTTCTTAATAATTACCATAGTGATTTTAGTATGAGTGTTCTTCAAGCAATTAAGAAATGAGGGAACAGGTGCTAAATGAAAATGATCTCTTACGAACGTCCAGTCCAACAGCAAGTGGCAGGAATAATTGCGAGTTGACAAAGGTAAATAAAGCAGACATTTACAAAATCAATCTTCAGAACTTTTCAGACAACCCCCTTTATCAAAACCCCAATACAAACTCCATAAAGTGCTAGAAAACAAACTTTAGCTTTATATTATGGGAGCAAATATTCCATTGGATGGAATTGGAAATTTAGTAAAAATGTTAAAATCCCCCCTGCTGCTTGCCTCATCCTACTTGCTTGATTAGGAACACGCGTAGACGGAGATGATGTATGACAGGATCTCGTACCGAAATAGTCAAAACTATCAACAACTAGTATTGGCTGATTCTCAGTTGTAAATTCTCAGCGAAATGTAATTACTTTAAATGAAAAATATATAATGGCAGATTTACGTGTGTTAGCCTTTAAACTTAAGGATGCCATGTAATTAAAATACACATCAAGTCATTTTTGTAGTGAGTTGTGGGTTCTAGCAATTCAGATGGTATCATACGCGGACGACAAAATGGGGATTGAGATGCTGCCAACCTATGGAGTATCCGCATAAACCGTATATAAATAATGTGTATAAACATTAGCTAAAGACAGGGCCAATACACACCTTTATGGTTTGATATCATATAATATGGCATTTATAATGCGCCTGTACACAAGGGTTTCAGTGTGTCCTTTGCTGGACACCACAACTTACTTGAAACACATTTGTGGCCTTTCCATCAAGGGTAAGCGGCACTACTGTAGACTGGCTAATATAGAGCGAGACACATATGTGTACTGTATGATCGTTTCACACACATTTCTTAGGGTTACCCATAACCTTGGTTAATTCAGAGTTGAATGCTGAACAAAAGTTCATAAATGCAACATATGATAGTTTTTGTATTATAAAAATTCATTTAGCGAAAGAAAAAAAATGAGTTTCTGCTGTTTGGTCCCAGCCCCTTTCATGAACCCAAATGGCATGAGAGCCAAGCTACCACTGAATTAACTCAGAAAAGCTTCCCAAAGATTTCAAGTCAGCCGTCTAAAAGTAATGTAGACTCACAGCTCAAAAGGCTTAATCTCCTGCTCTTTTTACCAATTAGGCAAGATGTGGGAAAGCGATTGAGCATTACCGTTATGTTAAATATTTCGGATAGCAACGAGTCCCAAGTATCAATCATAAGTTTATAAAAGTCTGAAGGAATAAAATCTGAGGCGGGCTCTTATTGTTTTTCAATTCATTAAGATTGTGTTTACACTAAAATGTAAGGTTAACATAAGTTCCAATGCGAGCAATTGTGTCAGTATTAAGGGATCTAGGTGTGTCTTCGGCTTTATCTTCACTATCCTTCTCTGCATAGAATGATGCAAAATGACCTGGTCTATCCTGGAATATAATATTCTCAATTCCATTGGTTTGTTCCATCCTCAGGCCATTAGCAACCAAGTACCAGAAACGCTGGCTGTTAGGTTTGGCTGCAGAAGTAACCAGCTCTTAACAAGCAATAGCAACCAGAGACTTCCTCCGGTTCTCTATCTTAACTTTATACATTATCCATTTGACTCTAGTTGGATCTGGGTGGATTAGCACAGCTCAACACTCTGAGTAGCTCCTGCTCTTCAAGTTCACAGGGCTTATCTAACCATGGCATCTTGCGGCCAACAACGAGGGGTTTAACCTTCAAAGACAATTTCTCACCAATGGTCCTCCACAAAAATAAGAAACAATCCAACGTAAAGTGGGAATTGGTAATCTCATCCTGTTGACACACATTGAGTGTAAGTGGTATAAACCCAGCACTCCAACTAAGTCAATGCCTAGCTGTAATGCCCAGCTGGAACCCTTAATTATATATTTTTATATCAAAAGTTCTTTTATTTCTGAACGATGTACCCTTATATCACGCCCCTCTCTTTGAACCCACCCCCCCGGTCTCACTGAACCAAGAAGAAGGTTGTTTTGCAAAGTCAAAAGATTTATTTGATGGATCGAACATTATATATATATATATATATATATATATATATATATATATATATCACACATTTATGAATTATGAACAATATCTGGATATAACACTATTAATATTTATACATTGATCAGCGTTGGATGATATTACAGTCAACAATCTCTTTCATCAAGAGGAGTATGGATCAAAAGAATAAGTAGCATAGAGTAAACTTTGTGTAGGCGCAATGAAATTCAATGATATGAGATTAATGCAGCACAAAAATAAAACTTGATATGAATTCAATCAAATGCAATATAACCACTCTTTCCCCCTGATACTACTCAATCGCCCCTAATATACAGTATGAAGAGATAGAATGAGGGAACACAGGTTTCAGGAATATACATCAACAAATGCAGTTTCAATCCCAGTTCCCCCAGCAAGCTCAGAGAGAAACAGGACTGATTTTAAACAGGTCAAATGCTTTTGAATGTGGCTTGTAATGAATGGGAAAAATGCTAAAAATGACTTTTATTCTCTAAAATGGATTCAGAACTACTGGGAGCTGCTTTGGATAATTCCAGGTAGACACTAGCAATGATGTTTGAATGACTGATAGATAGGAAACTGAATTCAGAGGTTAAATGCAAGAAATAGCCGTATTATATGGGATGAAATTGAGCCAAATGCAGATTCACAGCAAACTTTTCAGCGTGCAAGAAATACAATGGCGGCAAAACTATAAGTTCGAATGCGGATGTTAGCTTCATAATGTCACTTAATTTTCGTTTCTAGCATGTACGGTTCAGAAGTTACAGAGATTTTAGTGAAGGTCGATTTTTCTCAACAAGAGTCAAGATTTCAAATGAGATATGCGCTGTTGAAGGTTTCAAGGATTTCTTAACACTAAGGGAGGCTATGAAGATGCGAGATACCAACGGTACATCCACAAGTCCACTGGCGCCTCTGTCTGATCTTTGCCCACTGCAACACTTGCCTTTCTTCAGCAAATATATATTAGGGCAAAGATGATTTATCACTGCAATTGTCACAGGATTATATGGATTAGAGAAGGATTCAGGACAGACAAACGAGATTCTACAATGTAATTCTTGATAGGAATGGGTTGGATAGGATTACTTAAGGGTAAGAGATTGGCTATGGACAGTTCTATGCTAAATACTCACAACTATGGTTTCGGAATATGCCCGTCAGGGATCTGGTGAAGGGTTTTGGACTGGAATTTGCTCGCCACCGGACAGGATTCAGGCGCTTGGTTCTGCATTCAGCAAGGCACTCTTGTATCAGCACGGTTTCTTGGACCGGGTCTGACGGGTTGGTCGTGAGTTACAGCTCTGCCCTACTGGTTTGGATCCCTGGGTTCTAGCAAGGTTCTTGACAAGAAGCAGAAAAACAGCACAGCCTGGCTGTTGAATTGGTTGTGCCCCTTGGAAGTTTGGGGTTAAAATCAGGTTGCAAGATTTTAAAGGCCAGCTGAGAAGGGTTCAGTTTTGGATTGGGCCTTCTGCTGTCAGGGTTCTGGAGTATTCATCTGGGTTCTGGAGTCTTGATCTGGGTTCTTCCTGCAGAGCGCTTCACCAATAAAATCAGTTGATGGGTGAATGTGTCTCCAGGTACTCAACAGTCCCTATTTATGTATCTCTCAAGGGGGTGGGTAGGCTGATTATACTATGGCAAACCCTCTAAGAAGCCTATTGGTTAAGGTATTCCCTCTCCCCTGATTTGAGAAGGAAACAGTGTGTCATAATGTGTCATAGTGATGTGGCAATTTACAATCCCGGGAAATACCTCACCTTTGGTTCTATACAGAAATCTGTTTTTCATATAAAACCTATTTCCAATATCAACAACTTGTTAATAATACATATTTACATTACAGATTAAATAAGGCACGTATCCATCAAAGTCTCATCTTCCTAAGAGTTTGGGTTCACAAATGACAGTTTTTCGCGCTTTTGGTTGGTTACCCAGTGTCAGATCTGTACCAATTTTCCCAAATACATGCACATAACATCTGGGCATACTTCGGTGAAGTTTCATATTTTTAACATTATCACAACTGCTACAAAGTCAACATTTTCGTGGTTCAGTCTCTGAATATCGCACAAATTCCAGAATGGTTTTAAAACGTGACCAACCTTTTCATTTTAACAACACTATATTTACAGATTTTTACCAATTATGTTCAGTTTTCTATGAGTCTTTTTTCAAAAAGATATCTTCTGTGTCTCTGAATAAACAAAACTGTTTGTCTCCGCCCCCAAGATTTTGGGCTGGGTCAGAGCAGTCCCAGGCTTCTTCCTGCCAGCAGTTGTTTTCTGTCACACCCGAATTAGCGTTTTCCTTTTAGTCAAGGGAGCCTTTTGTTCCTGGTCAGAGCAACAGGCCAAAGTCCCCTCCCATTTCCTTTCACACCTCCCTGCCAGTTCTTCAGCAGATGGCAGAGGGGAAGATTCCTTTGTTTGGGGAGAAACTGTGGAATGTCTTTGAAGCTCAGTGTGGCTGGCTTTAACTTACTTTAGAAACAATGTTTAAAATAATCTTTCACTAAAATATAATTTACATTTTTACAAATATAGCCACAAATCTCTTACTTCCAGCCTTTTTTAAAACATAGAGCCTCATTCCGAGTAGGGCGCAAAGGGATACTGGGCACCGTTAAGGACATCGGTGCTGGTAAACCCTTTGCGCCCTACTACGAGGTCATTTTGCGGCCCCGTCCTTAACGCCTGCTTTTACCAGGCGTTATGGGCGGGATCCACGAAGGGACTTCAGAGCTAATAACGGTACCGTAATTTACGGTACCGTTATTAGCACCCTCCCCATTCCCATTGAGCCCTATGAGGATTGACATTTTCAATGGGGATTTACCGGTCCCGCAATGGTCGGACTAGACCGGTAAGTCCCTATTGAACGAGGGCGGACACGGTACCAGTGATGGTGCTGGTCATGGCGCTAATAGCGCCATGACTAGCACCAACCTCGGAATGAGGCCCATAGAGATTGAATTGTCACCCTATATTGTTTTTGATGGGGAGTCTCTTCTTTTCCATACTTTGATTTTAAGTACAAGTTTAAATTGACAGGTTAATTAAATGCCAGCTTCTGACACAGACGAGAGGTGTTACTGCGCCCATTTTTAACATATTTTTTCAAGCAAACATCTTTGAATGTGGATTTTCTTCTGATAAAATATGTTTCTGCTGACACTGTGCTTAGGTGACCTCTTTAATAAAGTGATGTTTAACACCCAACAAGGATGTTGGATCTTTTGTGAGGTTTGGGAACTATGATTTTTGCAAATTCCACAGCCAAGGAAAAACGGATTTTTAAAGCAATTTTGGGTTTTCCTTTGTAATGCAGCACTGCTTTTTCAAGTAGTTTCATTTTCATCTGTGGGCAGCCAAATGATAGGTTTTGGCAATAGTCTCCTGTGTTACCACTGACATAGGCAAAATGGATTGGCGTCCTATTTTTCAGGTTTTCCTGCGCACTTTCAGAGATTTTTAGGGCAAAGATCTTTTTGGCGGCCATCCTGTTGTTTCTGATGCAGGCAGCGCACAGTGCTGTTGCAGGGCATGGACTAGTGGGTTAAAGCATCCCACATAAGCCAGTTAGTATTGCCATTTTTTATATTTGTAATTACATTTTCACTGGTCACTTGCTCCCACTTCATTCTCTGTATACAGGCAGAATATGACCCTGCAATACATCTCTGATTGGCTTGGTATCAATAAAGAGAAATCACTATCTACACTGTGAGTCATCACTATGTCATGTATCCAATGTCAATCAGACATTGAGATAAACATGTACCCCTCGATAGTGGATGATTCACGTGGCAGAAAAAAGTGGGTTTCCTGAAGGAGTGGGGAAGGGGAGTGGTATCCGATTTATTTCACTCTAAAACACACATATTAGAGCCTTGTGTATACGTGTGTATAGACTGCTTCACAATACAGATTGAAACGACACTCCAGTGGGTGAAAAAATTCAATTCACTCACACTATACATTCAACATGAATTCAATTTATTATTATAGAAAACTCAGACACAATTATAAAAACACACATGTTTGTGTTCCACAAATAACAAAGTGCATACCAAAAGTGACTAGTGCTTGCTAAAAATATATACCCAAAAGTGACTAGTGTTTGTTAAGAATTTATGCAAAAAACTATTCTAATTTATAAAAAATGTGATTAATTAAAAATCAAGAGCAAGAAGTAAAATAACATAAGTCTCATTGTCTTCTAGATTAATACTATTCCAGACAACTATGCTCTCTTAGAGTAGCCATACGTAACACATCCTGTATGGTAAGGATGTAGATCTTAACCCGAACTTAACCCAACATGTTTCATTCTTTTACAACAATTAGTACTAATGATAGGAACTTCTTCAGGGATTTAATCTTGGCTGTTATCTCCTTATCTCACAACAAATATCAAGAAAAGCGGAACGTTCACTCGCTATTCTGATGACGTTGTTAGCTGTATTGTGAACTCACGAAAACAGCATCAATTAGCTGATGTTATTTATTGCTGTTAAATACTGTACCATGCACACACTGTGTTTCCAAGCCAATGTGTGACTCAATAAAATGTGCAGTAAATATTTGGGTACATATTCAACAAGTTTGAATTCATTGTTGGTCTTTTGGGAAGGGTACCCCAAGTTCACACAAACCTCACCACTCTTATTCATACACTTTTTAAAAGTTTCATAGATTACCTCATCAAATGATGACGTCTATGGGACTTTAAAAGCGTATCCTTTGTGCCATTTCTGAAAAACGTTTCCAGTTAGTGCAATGAAAGGTATCAAATCCTGCATTTTGTGAGCTAATAATTGGGGCTTATGATGGTGTGAAACTTTACTTTGTACTAGGACCTTTACAGAACATTTGAAAACGACCAGGCAATCAGAATGAGCCCATATGCTCCAAACACATGTAATTTTGTAAATTCCTTAACTAGCTTTAAACTATGTCAGCACAATCTTGCCCATCATCCTAGAAATCATACAAAATTTTGCAAACTGCAAATGTTTGGCCAGGAATAAGTCAGGAAACAACCTTATTCCAGTGAAGTGGCACGCTCCACTCCTTTTTGTTGTGCAAATAGCTGTTAAAGTGTGAGGTGTTACCTTTCTGACCCTATGAAACTCATTTTGGGTGCAGTTCGCACCTTGTTCAGATGATACACACTGACAGCCCCCCCCCCATCTCTGCAAGGTGATCCTGCTAAAATGAGATAAATAATGTGTACCTGCTTGACAATCTGTGATTCCTTTTTGTACCCCTGGGTACACAATACACCCTGCTCTCTGGGAAATGTTGAAGAAGCTCCTGCCATAGCTTCAGTTATAATCTGGGACCAAGGATAAGAATACATATGCCTGTGGGGGCCTACATTACAGCACACATTTCTCACTTTTGGGCTACCCATGCTCATGTTTCTGTCTGAGTGGCTTGAGTCTTGGTGCATTCTTCAATTCCTACACATAGATTCCAAGAGCGTGGAGGAGAGCAGTACCTACTAAGAGGCAGGAGATACTGCAAATACCATATTGCTCTGAGGTTGGATTGCCGATCATGATGGGTGTGTGCTCTACAGGGCTTTTTGACATTTTTTATTAAATGGAATGATGATAGACCAACCGCAGGAAAATGTGTGGGGCTAATCCACACACATTTTCCTACGCTCACACCACGACAAAAGCATAGACCCGTGTTGTACTGTAACGCTCACCTGATTCCCGCAGAGGCGCCGGTCTTGACTGGGTGAATGCCGTATCTTCAAAGGTGATGTGTAACACACGGTTGGCTCTTTGGGCTGGACCTCTGTGCACTGTATGTCTGACTCGAAGAGTAAGATGTCTGCAGATAGAAAATATGGGATTAATGAACTGGGGTTATTGGGTGCCTCTCTCCTCTTCCCTTTCTCTTCTCCTGTAGAACCCCAAAGGTTAACGCCCTCACCTTAGGTAAGTGAACGCCAAGCTCTCCACCTGCCTCGGGGCAGGGTGCCGTAACCAGTTTCTTCACTGGATAAGGGTGCAGGCCTCTTGACCTCAGAGGACTGCTGTCCGTCGTTAACTGCACGAACGGTAAGTTCTGGGCACTTCAAATGTCTTAAAAGTCTTTTGTAATGATATCTCTTGTTTTGCAGGGTTCCGGCGATGGCGGATGGCAGGCTGATGAGAGTTGAGGATCGAACCCGCGTGAGGAATAGAAGCGCCTGGAAGCACGTAAGTAAGCGCTTGTAGCCTGCTTCACGATGCGCACTAACTGTCCCTTTTATCTTGCAGGTACAAGTTCGGAGCTTTAGAGAAGCTGAAGGGTGCTGGAATACCCACTGGATTCGGCGTGGGAAGGAGTAATGGCACGTGAGTAATAAAGTTGCCCAATGTCTTTAAACGCACCTTCTTTTGTCTTTCAGATGCGGGATGCAGCGCCGAAGGCCTCCGGAGCGTGCGAAGAGCTGGTAAGCTTTTGTCTTTCAGATGCCGGAATGCAGTGCGAAGACCTCCGGAGCATGCGAAGAGTAGGTAAGCCTTTGTCTTTCAGATGCCGGAATGCAGCGCGAGGCGTTGGTGACAGCCGATGGACCAGGTAAGAGATACGCTGCCACTGAAGACCGTAGTGCTAACCTGTTCTTTCTTTGCTTTTACAGGTGCTGCTGAAGACTGGATTCCAGGATGGTAAGCCTTTGTTCCCTTAGGCCCAGGATCAGAAGCAGAAGACACGATGAGCGTTCTGCTGCAATGAATGCAGAATAACGCAAAGCAAGATTCATCCATCGGGTGTGGTTTAAATAGCCTCCTGTAGTGCTTAGGTGTCTCCTTCCACAGCCACGCCTAGGTAAGAAAAGAGTTCCTGCTTTCCAGAAGAGTTCCAGTGTTCTGAACCTAGGGAGTGGCTCCTGCCCCACCCAACAGGAAAAGTAGTCCCAAACAGAAGAGGATCAGGGGTTCAACTGGCAGGTAAGTAAGCAGCATGGTCTGCTGCAGGTAAGTCCACCCAAGCATTATGAGCCCGGCGCTTCCAGCGCTGGGACTGGGCATCTTTATGAGCCTGGTGCCACTGGCGCCAGGACAGGGTCCAAAAGGTCCCAATTGGGACTGGTTGGCACTCGGAACCGGGGTTATGGGTCTGCTTCCAAGGGAGTCGGGCAAGTCCTGATCTTTTGGAAGCAGAGATCATGACAGCACCCCCCTCAAGGCCCCTCCCAAACCGGGCTTCTCCGGGGGTTTAGGCTTGTTGGGAAATGTTCGATGAAATCTTTTGATTAGACGAGGCGCGTGGACATATTCTGCAGGTTCCCAGGATCTTTCTTGGGGACCGTAGCATTTCCAGTCAATCAGGTAAAATAGTTTAGATTTGGAGATCTTGGAATCCAGGATGCTTTTGACTTCAAACTCGAGTTCTCCATCAACTAGAATAGGTTTTGGAGATGTAGTTAGTCGGGTTTGAGGTTGCACAGGTTTTAATAGAGAGACGTGGAAGACCGGATGTATCTTCATGTGAGGGGGCAAGTCCAACTTGACCGCTACTGGATTTACTATGGTAGTGATGGAATAGGGACCAAGGTATCTTGGGTTGAATGTGCGTGGTCCTTTTAGAGGTAGATATTTGGTGGATAACCAGACTTGATCTCCTACTTGATATTGGGGGGCTTCCTTCCGATGTTGGTCTGCTCCTTTCTTGTATTGTTCTTTAGCCCTTTGAAGGTGAGAAACGGCTTCCTTAAAGGCTTGGGTGATTGTAGAATGCAGGTGGTCTACTGCTGGTGTTCCAAGATCTTGGAGTGGATCCAACTCCGAGGTTCGAGGGTGACTACCGTCTAAAAGAAAAAACGGGGTCTTCCCAGTTCCCGAGTGGACAGAGTTATTGTAGGCATATTCGGCTATCCAAAGGATATCTTTCCAAGTTTTTTCAGTTTGTTGTAGCATGCAGCGCAAATACTGTTCCAGAGTTTGATTGGTCCTCTCGGTTTGTCCGTCGGTTTGAGGGTGGTGGCTGGTCGAAAGTCTCACATCAATTTGAGCCGACCGACAGCAACTTCGCCAAAAATGAGAAATAAATTGACTACCTCGATCCGAAATTAGAACTGAAGGAAAACCGTGCAGTCGGACGATGTTTTCGAGAAATTCTCGGGCCAGAGTTGCTGCTGTTGGTAAGCCTTTTAGTGGAATGAAATGCGCCATCTTGGAGAATAGGTCCACGATTACTAGGATCGTATTGTATCCGGAGCATGGAGGTAGATCGGTGATGAAGTCTATAGAAAGCGTATGCCAAGGGCGAGGCGGGATGTCAATAGGGCGTAAGAGGCCGGCTGGTTTTTCCTTTTGACTCTTGTTTTGGGCGCATACTCCACAGGACATTATAAAGTCTCTGATATCTTTTTTCCAAGACGGCCACCAGAAGTAGCGCTTGATCTTTTCCGAGGTCTTGGTCATACCGGGATGTCCTTCCATTAAAGAATCGTGATAACAAGAGATTACCTTTTTCTGTAAATCTGTGCTGGGCAGGTATAACCGTTCTTGGAAATATAATAGGTTGTCCTTCACCGTAAAGTCCTTTCCCTGCAGATGCCAATTCTGTATGTCTGCTGGAGCTACCAGTAGCCTGGCTTTATCCTTAACTTCCTCTATGGATTGTGTGGCGATTACACCTAGAATTCTTTGTTCGGGAATGATAGGTACAGGTTTAGGATTGATCATATGTTCTTCCACTCCCATCCGAGAAAGGGCATCAGCTTTACCGTTTTTTGTACCAGGTCAATAGGTAATTATGAAGTCAAACTCGGCAAAGAATAGTGCCCAACGGAGTTGCCTAGAGGATTGAGCTTTTGCGGTTTTCAAATATTGCAGGTTTCGGTGATCTGTAATCACAGTAACGGTGTGTCGGGCCCCCAGAAGATAATGCCGCCAAGCCTTAAAGGCGGACTTGATAGCTAGAAGTTCCTTATCAGTAATAGTGTAATTGATTTCAGGAAGCGAGAATTTGCGGGACCAAAATGCCACGGGATGCAACTGATTGGTTACTGGGTCCTTTTGTGATAGAACTGCCCCCATGGCAAGGCTCGAAGCATCAGTTTCAACGATGTAGGGGAGTTCTGGGCAAGGATGTTTTAAGATCGGTGCAGAGATAAATCTAGTCTTCAAATTCTGGAAAGCTTGTTCCGCCTCGGTAGACCATTCAAAACGTTTGTTTTTCTTTAACAAGGCGGTGATGGGCTGGACTATTTGAGAGAATTCGGGGATAAACCTGCGGTAAAAGTTAGCGAAGCCTAACATGCTTTGAACACCTTTTACGGAGGATGGCGATGGCCATTTGAGAATTGCATCGACCTTCTTTGAATCCATACGCACTCCGCTAGGTGATAATATGAATCCCAAGAATTCAACTTCAGTCACGTTGAAAACACATTTTTCCAACTTAGCGAAAAGTTTGTGTTGACGCAATCTCTCGAGGACCATTTTCACGTGTTTCCGATGTTCAGTTTCCGATGAAGAATAAACGAGGATGTCGTCAATGTAAACAACAACACACACATCTATGAGCTCTCTGAGGACATCGTTCATAAAATATTGAAAGGCGGCCGGGGCATTGCAAAGTCCGAAGGGCATGACCTGATATTCAAATAGCCCATACTTGGTGCGGAAGGCCGTCTTCCATTCATCGCCCTCTTTTACTCGTACCAAGTGGTAGGCTCCTCTAAGATCCAGCTTTGTATATATGCATGCTTTTCTGACTTGGTCAGGAGTTCAGGGATCAAAGGTAACGGATATCTATTCTTAACGGTGATCTGGTTCAGGGCGCGATAATCTATACAAGTTCTAAGGTCCCCTTCTTTTTTTGGAACGAAGAACAAAGCTGAGGAAGCAGGGGACTTGGAAGGACGAATAAACTCATTTGCTAGGTATTGATCCAGGTATTGTCAGAGGTGAAGATTCTCAGGCTCGGTGAGGGCATAAATTCTACTACAAGGAGGAGTAGATCCAGGTATCAGGTCTATCTGGCAGTCATAAGACCTATGAGGAGGTAGAGAGTTAGCCTGATCCTTCCGGAAAACATCTTGGAATTCTAGGTATTCAGGAGGTAACTGGGGAGCCTCCGAGGAAATTGCAGCCAGTGCAACACCAGGTCGAGGGTGACAAGTAGAGACACATTCTGGAAACTGAACCGTTCTTGCTCGCCAATCGATCTGAGGATTGTGCTTCTCTAACCAAGGAATTCCTAGAATAATCTGAAACTGAGGGGCCTTGATCACATCGAACACGATCTTCTCATGGTGTCCATCTTGACTTACTAGCGTCACTTCTTGGGTGGTATGCGTTACTGGTCCGGAGGCTATCTCCGTACCATCCACCGTAGTAATGACGTCCTTTACAGCCTTTGGACAAAGAGTCAGATTCATCCTCAAAACCATTTCATGATCCACATAATTGCCGATGGCACCGCTGTCGACGTAAGCTTCAATCGCATGTAATCGATCCGGATGTTCAGGGCTAATGAGGACCATAGGTATCACGAAATGCGAGGTCAGGGAACTGGTTTTAACGCTCGGCAAGAGGACCTCTATTCTTGTCTGGCGAGGTCGTTTCCCTGCTCAGAGTTTGTGACCCTGGTAACTGCAGCTCCTACTGCCTTCTTGGCTGTTTTCACCGGACAGTCTCGAAGAAAGTGCCCCGAGTTTCCGCAATAGAGGCATAATTGCAGCTGTTTTCTCCTTTCCCGCTCCTTTTGTGTTAGTGGTCCTTTCAGGCCCCCTATTTGCATGGGTTCCCCGGAGTCTACTCCTTTGGTAGGAGTTGGTGGTTTGGAAAATACTCGAGCATCAAACTTGGAACGATCGGCCTTCCTGTTCTGCAGTCTGTGGTCAATTTGAACGACTGAGTCAATATAGTCCGAACAGTCTTGCGGGGGATTCACTACTTGGGCTAACACATCTTTGAGCTCTCCACGTAGACCTCTATAAAATAGCGTAATCCTTTTGTCCTCAGGCCATCGAGTTTCCACTATCAGTCTGTTGAAAGACGCAATATAAGCCAAAAGGTCTTGATTACCCTGTCGCAATGAAAGGAGCTCATTGTCCAAGGCCTGCCCCTGTGAATGTCTTGCAAACAGTTTTTCCATACTGAGCTGAAAAGCTTGAAAATCATGGAGAACCGGATCATCTTGATTAACTAGAGGGATCGACCAGTCTGCCGCATTGCCACTAAGGTACGAAAGCACGAAAGCTACCTTAGCTTGATCAGTTGGAAAGGCTGCTGGCCGGCATAAGAAGTGCAACCGGCACTGATTAATAAATACTGCAAACCTCTTTGGGTCACCAGAAAATCGTTCGGGCGGAGCCAGAGGTACATTCCCAGGTAGGTTGATCTGCACTGGGTTCGTAGAGGATGTTGAAGGAAGATTTGCCCCTGATGCGGGTAACGGAGTTTGTCCGGCTTGTGACTGTAGCAATTGTCTAGCGAGATCGTCTGTTCGCTCCTTGGAAATAATCAGTTCCCTTCTTAGAGCATTCGTTTCCTGACGGGCTGCATGCACTTCTGCTCTTAGTTCCCCAAGTAGCTGGGCTCGCTGGTCGGTATCCGAGGTTTCCATAGCGCCTGGGTGGGAGTTTTGCGGTAGTCTTTGCGTTCTGTAACGCTCACCTGATTCCCGCAGAGGCGCCGGTCTTTTCTGGGTGAATGCCGTATCTTCAAAGGTGATGTGTAACACACGGTTGGCTCTTTGGGCTGGACCTCTGTGCACTGTATGTCTGACTCGAAGAGTAAGATGTCTGCAGATAGAAAATATGGGATTAATGAACTGGGGTTATTGGGTGCCTCTCTCCTCTTACCTTTCTCTTCTCCTGTAGAACCCCAAAGGTTAACGCCCTCACCTTAGGTAAGTGAACGCCGAGCTCTCCATCTGCCTCTGGGCAGGGTGCCGTAACCAGTTTCTTCACTGGATAAGGGTGCAGGCCTCTTGACCTCAGAGGACTGCTGTCCGTCGTTAACTGCACGAACGGTAAGTTCTGGGCACTTCAAATGTCTTAAAAGTCTTTTGTAATGATATCTCTTGTTTTGCAGGGTTCCGGCTATGGCGGATGGCAGGCTGATGAGAGTTGAGGATCGAACCCGCGTGAGGAATAGAAGCGCCTGGAAGCACGTAAGTAAGCGCTTGTAGCCTGCTTCACGATGCGCACTAACTGTCCCTTTTATCTTGCAGGTACAAGTTCGGAGCTTTAGAGAAGCTGAAGGGTGCTGGAATACCCACTGGATTCGGCGTGGGAAGGAGTAATGGCACGTGAGTAATAAAGTTGCCCAATGTCTTTAAACGCACCTTCTTTTGTCTTTCAGATGCGGGATGCAGCGCCGAAGGCCTCCGGAGCGTGCGAAGAGCTGGTAAGCTTTTGTCTTTCAGATGCCGGAATGCAGTGCGAAGACCTCCGGAGCATGCGAAGAGTAGGTAAGCCTTTGTCTTTCAGATGCCGGAATGCAGCGCGAGGCGTTGGTGACAGCCGATGGACCAGGTAAGAGATACGCTGCCACTGAAGACCGTAGTGCTAACCTGTTCTTTCTTTGCTTTTACAGGTGCTGCTGAAGACTGGATTCCAGGATGGTAAGCCTTTGTTCCCTTAGGCCCAGGATCAGAAGCAGAAGACACGATGAGCGTTCTGCTGCAATGAATGCAGAATAACGCAAAGCAAGATTCATCCATCGGGTGTGGTTTAAATAGCCTCCTGTAGTGCTTAGGTGTCTCCTTCCACAGCCACGCCTAGGTAAGAAAAGAGTTCCTGCTTTCCAGAAGAGTTCCAGTGTTCTGAACCTAGGGAGTGGCTCCTGCCCCACCCAACAGGAAAAGTAGTCCCAAACAGAAGAGGATCAGGGGTTCAACTGGCAGGTAAGTAAGCAGCATGGTCTGCTGCAGGTAAGTCCACCCAAGCATTATGAGCCCGGCGCTTCCAGCGCTGGGACTGGGCATCTTTATGAGCCTGGTGCCACTGGCGCCAGGACAGGGTCCAAAAGGTCCCAATTGGGACTGGCTGGCACTCGGAACCGGGGTTATGGGTCTGCTTCCAAGGGAGTCGGGCAAGTCCTGATCTTTTGGAAGCAGAGATCATGACAGCACCCCCCTCAAGGCCCCTCCCAAACCGGGCTTCTCCGGGGGTTTAGGCTTGTTGGGAAATGTTCGATGAAATCTTTTGATTAGACGAGGCGCGTGGACATATTCTGCAGGTTCCCAGGATCTTTCTTGGGGACCGTAGCATTTCCAGTCAATCAGGTAAAATAGTTTAGATTTGGAGATCTTGGAATCCAGGATGCTTTTGACTTCAAACTCGAGTTCTCCATCAACTAGAATAGGTTTTGGAGATGTAGTTAGTCGGGTTTGAGGTTGCACAGGTTTTAATAGAGAGACGTGGAAGACCGGATGTATCTTCATGTGAGGGGGCAAGTCCAACTTGACCGCTACTGGATTTACTATGGTAGTGATGGAATAGGGACCAAGGTATCTTGGGTTGAATGTGCGTGGTCCTTTTAGAGGTAGATATTTGGTGGATAACCAGACTTGATCTCCTACTTGATATTGGGGGGCTTCCTTCCGATGTTGGTCTGCTCCTTTCTTGTATTGTTCTTTAGCCCTTTGAAGGTGAGAAACGGCTTCCTTAAAGGCTTGGGTGATTGTAGAATGCAGGTGGTCTACTGCTGGTGTTCCAAGATCTTGGAGTGGATCCAACTCCGAGGTTCGAGGGTGACTACCGTCTAAAAGAAAAAACGGGGTCTTCCCAGTTCCCCAGTGGACAGAGTTATTGTAGGCATATTCGGCTATCCAAAGGATATCTTTCCAAGTTTTTTCAGTTTGTTGTAGCATGCAGCGCAAATACTGTTCCAGAGTTTGATTGGTCCTCTCGGTTTGTCCGTCGGTTTGAGGGTGGTGGCTGGTCGAAAGTCTCACATCAATTTGAGCCGACCGACAGCAACTTCGCCAAAAATGAGAAATAAATTGACTACCTCGATCCGAAATTAGAACTGAAGGAAAACCGTGCAGTCGGACGATGTTTTCGAGAAATTCTCGGGCCAGAGTTGCTGCTGTTGGTAAGCCTTTTAGTGGAATGAAATGCGCCATCTTGGAGAATAGGTCCACGATTACTAGGATCGTATTGTATCCGGAGCATGGAGGTAGATCGGTGATGAAGTCTATAGAAAGCGTATGCCAAGGGCGAGGCGGGATGTCAATAGGGCGTAAGAGGCCGGCTGGTTTTTCCTTTTGACTCTTGTTTTGGGCGCATACTCCACAGGACATTATAAAGTCTCTGATATCTTTTTTCCAAGACGGCCACCAGAAGTAGCGCTTGATCTTTTCCGAGGTCTTGGTCATACCGGGATGTCCTTCCATTAAAGAATCGTGATAACAAGAGATTACCTTTTTCTGTAAATCTGTGCTGGGCAGGTATAACCGTTCTTGGAAATATAATAGGTTGTCCTTCACCGTAAAGTCCTTTCCCTGCAGATGCCAATTCTGTATGTCTGCTGGAGCTACCAGTAGCCTGGCTTTATCCTTAACTTCCTCTATGGATTGTGTGGCGATTACACCTAGAATTCTTTGTTCGGGAATGATAGGTACAGGTTTAGGATTGATCATATGTTCTTCCACTCCCATCCGAGAAAGGGCATCAGCTTTACCGTTTTTTGTACCAGGTCAATAGGTAATTATGAAGTCAAACTCGGCAAAGAATAGTGCCCAACGGAGTTGCCTAGAGGATTGAGCTTTTGCGGTTTTCAAATATTGCAGGTTTTGGTGATCTGTAATCACAGTAACGGTGTGTCGGGCCCCCAGAAGATAATGCCGCCAAGCCTTAAAGGCGGACTTGATAGCTAGAAGTTCCTTATCAGTAATAGTGTAATTGATTTCAGGAAGCGAGAATTTGCGGGACCAAAATGCCACGGGATGCAACTGATTGGTTACTGGGTCCTTTTGTGATAGAACTGCCCCCATGGCAAGGCTCGAAGCATCAGTTTCAACGATGTAGGGGAGTTCTGGGCGAGGATGTTTTAAGATCGGTGCAGAGATAAATCTAGTCTTCAAATTCTGGAAAGCTTGTTCCGCCTCGGTAGACCATTCAAAACGTTTGTTTTTCTTTAACAAGGCGGTGATGGGCTGGACTATTTGAGAGAATTCGGGGATAAACCTGCGGTAAAAGTTAGCGAAGCCTAACATGCTTTGAACACCTTTTACGGAGGATGGCGATGGCCATTTGAGAATTGCATCGACCTTCTTTGAATCCATACGCACTCCGCTAGGTGATAATATGAATCCCAAGAATTCAACTTCAGTCACGTTGAAAACACATTTTTCCAACTTAGCGAAAAGTTTGTGTTGACGCAATCTCTCGAGGACCATTTTCACGTGTTTCCGATGTTCAGTTTCCGATGAAGAATAAACGAGGATGTCGTCAATGTAAACAACAACACACACATCTATGAGCTCTCTGAGGACATCGTTCATAAAATATTGAAAGGCGGCCGGGGCATTGCAAAGTCCGAAGGGCATGACCTGATATTCAAATAGCCCATACTTGGTGCGGAAGGCCGTCTTCCATTCATCGCCCTCTTTTACTCGTACCAAGTGGTAGGCTCCTCTAAGATCCAGCTTTGTATATATGCATGCTTTTCTGACTTGGTCAGGAGTTCAGGGATCAAAGGTAACGGATATCTATTCTTAACGGTGATCTGGTTCAGGGCGCGATAATCTATACAAGTTCTAAGGTCCCCTTCTTTTTTTGGAACGAAGAACAAAGCTGAGGAAGCAGGGGACTTGGAAGGACGAATAAACTCATTTGCTAGGTATTGATCCAGGTATGGTCAGAGGTGAAGATTCTCAGGCTCGGTGAGGGCATAAATTCTACTACAAGGAGGAGTAGATCCAGGTATCAGGTCTATCTGGCAGTCATAAGACCTATGAGGAGGTAGAGAGTTAGACTGATCCTTCCGGAAAACATCTTGGAATTCTAGGTATTCAGGAGGTAACTGGGGAGCCTCCGAGGAAATTGCAGCCAGTGCAACACCAGGTCGAGGGTGACAAGTAGAGACACATTCTGGAAACTGAACCGTTCTTGCTCGCCAATCGATCTGAGGATTGTGCTTCTCTAACCAAGGAATTCCTAGAATAATCTGAAACTGAGGGGCCTTGATCACATCGAACACGATCTTCTCATGGTGTCCATCTTGACTTACTAGCGTCACTTCTTGGGTGGTATGCGTTACTGGTCCGGAGGCTATCTCCGTACCATCCACCGTAGTAATGACGTCCTTTACAGCCTTTGGACAAAGAGTCAGATTCATCCTCAAAACCATTTCATGATCCACATAATTGCCGATGGCACCGCTGTCGACGTAAGCTTCAATAGCATGTAATCGATCCGGATGTTCAGGGCTAATGAGGACCATAGGTATCACGAAATGCGAGGTCACGGAACTGGTTTTAACGCTCGGCAAGAGGACCTCTATTCTTGTCGGGCGAGGTCGTTTCCCTGCTCAGAGTTTGTGACCCTGGTAACTGCAGCTCCTACTGCCTTCTTGGCTGTTTTCACCGGACAGTCTCGAAGAAAGTGCCCCGAGTTTCCGCAATAGAGGCATAATTGCAGCTGTTTTCTCCTTTCCCGCTCCTTTTGTGTTAGTGGTCCTTTCAGGCCCCCTATTTGCATGGGTTCCCCGGAGTCTACTCCTTTGGTAGGAGTTGGTGGTTTGGAAAATACTCGAGCATCAAACTTGGAACGATCGGCCTTCCTGTTCTGCAGTCTGTGGTCAATTTGAACGACTGAGTCAATATAGTCCGAACAGTCTTGCGGGGGATTCACTACTTGGGCTAACACATCTTTGAGCTCTCCACGTAGACCTCTATAAAATAGCGTAATCCTTTTGTCCTCAGGCCATCGAGTTTCCACTATCAGTCTGTTGAAAGACGCAATATAAGCCAAAAGGTCTTGATTACCCTGTCGCAATGAAAGGAGCTCATTGTCCAAGGCCTGCCCCTGTGAATGTCTTGCAAACAGTTTTTCCATACTGAGCTGAAAAGCTTGAAAATCATGGAGAACCGGATCATCTTGATTAACTAGAGGGATCGACCAGTATGCCGCATTGCCACTAAGGTACGAAAGCACGAAAGCTACCTTAGCTTGATCAGTTGGAAAGGCTGCTGGCCGGCATAAGAAGTGCAACCGGCACTGATTAATAAATACTGCAAACCTCTTTGGGTCACCAGAAAATCGTTCGGGCGGAGCCAGAGGTACATTCCCAGGTAGGTTGATCTGCACTGGGTTCGTAGAGGATGTTGAAGGAAGATTTGCCCCTGATGCGGGTAACGGAGTTTGTCCGGCTTGTGACTGTAGCAATTGTCTAGCGAGATCGTCTGTTCGCTCCTTGGAAATAATCAGTTCCCTTCTTAGAGCATTCGTTTCCTGACGGGCTGCATGCACTTCTGCTCTTAGTTCCCCAAGTAGCTGGGCTCGCTGGTCGGTATCCGAGGTTTCCATAGCGCCTGGGTGGGAGTTTTGCGGTAGTCTTTGCGTTCTGTAACGCTCACCTGATTCCCGCAGAGGCGCCGGTCTTTTCTGGGTGAATGCCGTATCTTCAAAGGTGATGTGTAACACACGGTTGGCTCTTTGGGCTGGACCTCTGTGCACTGTATGTCTGACTCGAAGAGTAAGATGTCTGCAGATAGAAAATATGGGATTAATGAACTGGGGTTATTGGGTGCCTCTCTCCTCTTACCTTTCTCTTCTCCTGTAGAACCCCAAAGGTTAACGCCTTCACCTTAGGTAAGTGAACGCCGAGCTCTCCATCTGCCTCTGGGCAGGGTGCCGTAACCAGTTTCTTCACTGGATAAGGGTGCAGGCCTCTTGACCTCAGAGGACTGCTGTCCGTCGTTAACTGCACGAACGGTAAGTTCTGGGCACTTCAAATGTCTTAAAAGTCTTTTGTAATGATATCTCTTGTTTTGCAGGGTTCCGGCTATGGCGGATGGCAGGCTGATGAGAGTTGAGGATCGAACCCGCGTGAGGAATAGAAGCGCCTGGAAGCACGTAAGTAAGCGCTTGTAGCCTGCTTCACGATGCGCACTAACTGTCCCTTTTATCTTGCAGGTACAAGTTCGGAGCTTTAGAGAAGCTGAAGGGTGCTGGAATACCCACTGGATTCGGCGTGGGAAGGAGTAATGGCACGTGAGTAATAAAGTTGCCCAATGTCTTTAAACGCACCTTCTTTTGTCTTTCAGATGCGGGATGCAGCGCCGAAGGCCTCCGGAGCGTGCGAAGAGCTGGTAAGCTTTTGTCTTTCAGATGCCGGAATGCAGTGCGAAGACCTCCGGAGCATGCGAAGAGTAGGTAAGCCTTTGTCTTTCAGATGCCGGAATGCAGCGCGAGGCGTTGGTGACAGCCGATGGACCAGGTAAGAGATGCGCTGCCACTGAAGACCGTAGTGCTATCCTGTTCTTTCTTTGTCTATACAGGTGCTGCTGAAGACTGGATTCCAGGATGGTAAGCCTTTGTTCCCTTAGGCCCAGGATCAGAAGCAGAAGACACGATGAGCGTTCTGCTGCAGAGAATGCAGAATAACGCAAAGCAAGATTCATCCATCGGGTGTGGTTTAAATAGCCTCCTGTAGTGCTTAGGTGTCTCCTTCCACAGCCACGCCTAGGTAAGAAAAGAGTTCCTGCTTTCCAGAAGAGTTCCAGTGTTCTGAACCTAGGGAGTGGCTCCTGCCCCACCCAACAGGAAAAGTAGTCCCAAACAGAAGAGGATCAGGGGTTCAACTGGCAGGTAAGTAAGCAGCATGGTCTGCTGCAGGTAAGTCCACCCAAGCATTATGAGCCCGGCGCTTCCAGCGCTGGGACTGGGCATCTTTATGAGCCTGGTGCCACTGGCGCCAGGACAGGGTCCAAAAGGTCCCGATTGGGACTGGCTGGCACTCGGAACCGGGGTTATGGGTCTGCTTCCAAGGGAGTCGGGCAAGTCCTGATCTTTTGGAAGCAGAGATCATGACATGTACTCTGGCATGCACACAGCCTACAGGCGCAGTCTGGACTGTCGTATTTAGTTGGAACCTGACAGCCAGGAGTGCACAATGTCATCTCCAGGAAGCAGGAGGACCAAACTTCCCCTTACCATGGTCAGCCTGATTAACTGAAAAGGCTCCATGGAACCACCCTGCAATTTTGTTAGGCCCTGCAGCCGATGGCAGTGATTAACATATCAATAGAGGGTACATCAAACAGGCCCACATGGGGCCTGGCTGCATAGGTTAACAAAGGAGACAGCCAACCCAACAACCTTTCATATGTAACTTGGTCCACCTGACGCCAGCTGCCGCCCTCTGTATCAATGACAGTGAACTATCATGTCTGGGCCTGTTGTTTACAGTAGGCCACCCTACTAGGGGGACCCCATTCATAAGGTATGAGAATGTGGTTTGCAGGAGCCAGAAAGGCTAGTGTCTCCACAGCTTCAAGGGAGACCTGCCGCTTTAATCAGGAACCATAGAGAGGACCATTAACAAGAGGGACTCTTTGATCAACAAAAGACAGGAAGGTGGGTGGGACTTAGTATCACAAGGGAGCCTGGCCCGAGTTCTTCCTGTTGATAGCCTACACCAATAACTGTGGCCCACTTTGCTTTAAAAGAGGGGCAAGCCCCACTTTTGGCAGATCATGTGACGACTTCACCAGAAGTAAGAAAGAAGAACTCAACCTTGGGCCCTGGCTGAAGGTACAGTCTGCCTAACATCTTCCGCCAGTGAAGGAAGGCCAGGATATCCAAAGAGGGAAGCAAGATCCCTCCCCTAAAGATCTCCCAGGGAACAGAGGGAGATAAACAACTCAGAGGATCCTCCCGCTGATCCAGAATCGGTACCCAGCCAACACACAGCGTTCCCTGCTAGGATCTGCAGCAAGCTTCTTGGGTTGGAAGTGCCAGAAGGACAAGGCAGCTGCCTGCAACACACTCCACAGCTGTTGGCCGTCTGCCTTAAAGGATGTCACAAGCCCATTGAAGAAGCTGGGAGAAGTGCCTCAACGAGCATCTACCAATGTCGCGCCTGAAAGGACATTTTTGAGCCAGTCGAGTTCCTCGATCCACAACCAACATCAACACTGACCATTGTGAAGCCACTGTCACTTAAAGACATGAGAGACGCCTCGTCAAGTACTTCTGAACCACTGAGCAGCACTGAGACAATGAATCCTGACTCAGAGCTGCCATTTAGGCCAGCCTGCAGCTATTCGTCTAGCTTTGCTCGCCGAACCATCTTGCCGCCAGATACCTGCATACCTGCATACCTGATACCTGCAGCTGGCTCCCATCTTGAACTCACAGAAGCTGCAAAGTGCCCTGAAGCCGACTCGACCCTGTCGAGCACCAAGTACATCTACAGCGAAAGGTACATTGCGGTTCTGTCCCCCTGGACCGTCCAAGAAGGCCCCTAGAGACACCTTAAGACCCATTGTTCCCTTTGTGCTGAAGCCAAGAGAACATAAACTGTTGCGTTTATTCTACTGACTACCCTCCTGTCAGTATCCAGAGTGCATCCCTTTCCTTCTTTGAAACTGTCTGGCCTCTGCCTTCCTTTACAGGGTGGCCTTTATTTTGCAGTGTTGTTAGACTTTCCATTGTGATTAATAAAGTAGATATTGTTATACAACCTTGACTGGACAGTCCCTTTTTATCATTGGGTAATAATTGCATAGTCGCTGTGTGCAACTAACCAACGATCCAAGACCTTTCAGAGACAAGCCTGCCAATCCATCCCTGTTACCAAAATTGGACAAGGAGGTTTATAATTTGCTTATTATTCCAATTTTTCTGATCCCTTCTGGTGTATTAGAGGTGTGGGGCTGATTGATAGTTTAGAAACCAATTTTCATCCCTGGGCCACTGCTACCCCAAAGGTTGATTTGTCACAGTACACCAGCCCTCTTGCACCCCAAACCTCTTTCTTTCACTGCCAGCATGCTTCTTTTCACCTTCCCACAGCCATTTAACCCCATTTAGGCCAAGGGATAGTGCACCCATCTTTGTGAGGCATATATGTTTTATTACAGAATGACAACAGGCTGATTTTATCTTAGAAGACTGATATAAGCGAGTTTCTATATCTGACGTGCTTGTTAAATTACGATTGCAGCATTTAAAATAATGCCAGCTTCTATAGGGAGCCGGGTGAGATGGGGCAAAGTTGGGCTCCTTTGCATAAGCTGACTGGCTTCTGCCGCTGCTGGTGTTGCATCCATTTCTTATATGAGTCTTTGAGTCTCTGAAGGTGTCGCGAGCTGACAGGCGTTCTGATGATTTTTTGTTGGCTTTAGGGTTTCTCAGAAGGCAGATCTGTCATACATCTTCACGCTTTGTGATGTTACTAATCCTGCAGGAGAAACCCCTGAGGGCTTTGTTATGATTTTGGGCGAAGCGGTAAACGATCTGATATTTCAGATTACCAGATGCTTACTACTCCTCGACATTCAGAGCTTTATTAATGGAACTCTTAAGCTCCTGTTTTTGTGGAGGAGATTTCCTCCACACAAAGCTGCTACCGTACGTGGTATAACCCATGAGGTACGTTCACATGCGGTAATACCCCATGTTCATAATGGAGTACTATGGCACTCCGAAATGGAGAATAACTGGGTCCACATGGCTCTGAATCATGATATGACATTATATTTTATCTATATCGCGCCTAGACACAAGTGTTTCAAGGCGTGACAAGGCAGGGGAGGGGAACATAGGGGGACATGACAACAATCTTACTAGGCCCAGTGACATTGAGATTGTGCAGGGGAGACGAGAGGGGAAAAGTGCTGGGGGAAGCGTGGAGGGGGAGCCAGTGCAAGACAACAAAAAAGAAGTGCTGCCAGCAAAGCGGCAGTGCAGGGGTTAAGTGCAGGAAGCAAGTGTTAGATCATGCAAATTCGCCCTGTGAAGGCCCTCTTGGTTTCCTCGTGTGGGTGGCAGTGGAGTAGGAATTATTTCAAGTTCCACAAGGGCCCAAGTGACATACCTGGAACATCCAGCTTTGCTTTGCTTTCAAAGGCTGACTGTGCCGGCCTGGTTCCCTCCCGGGCCTGTGATCCCTGCACGTGGCCACTGCTTGCCTGTCTTTTAGGTGCTTCACTCTGAGAAGGATCACGCTATGGTGTTCTTATCAGGGTGCTTTTAGCATCTCATTTTGCTTTGGTATGTCCAGACTCTTTTGACTGGGGTGGACCAAGTGGGGCACTGATTTATGCAGGGGTGGCATGAACTACGAGCGCACACACGGATAATGATCATAGTTTAGAATAATGGGGTGGCACCTAGGGTGGCCAATCAGATCCCAGAAGCCGCACGTGCCACCCCAGGCCACTCCCTGGACACGCCTCTGCCATTGGGACTGGGTTTCCAAGTGAGCTGTGTAGTTTTGCTCACAGATTGAGGCATTGTTTCTGGATTTCTTGGCTTTCTCTCTGGAGTCTCTGCCTCTCCCTCTGGTTTCTGGCTCACTTCAGCCCCCTGGGGGTTGTTGTTCCACTTTCCAGACTTTGTGGCTTTTCACTTGGTAGGATTTGCTGTTGTTTTTCTTTAAAAATATACAGAATATTGGGGTTTCTTTTTCAATATCAGGAAAAAATAGTTGTCTACATAGTAATGCAAAATAACGTGGTCTTATGCAGCACAACCTCTTCCATTTTGGCGGCCTCTTGGAATGTGGTTCGGGAAGAATGGAGGAGGTGAAGATTGTTAGGGGAAGAGGGAGAGGGAGGTTGTAAACCTGAAGTGTGGATGAGTGTAGATCGGAAGAACCCATTTCCAGTGTGCTGCTGTGTTTCTAAGCGGCTCCTGGTGGGTAGGCTTGGGGTTTGTGCCTCCAGAGGGGAGCCCTAGGTGTTAGTGTACTGCTCGGGTTGTTGCTATGAAGCTGCAGGACTGTACAAGCAAGAACTGCATGAGAACAATGCTTGTTGCTGTTATCATGATGCTCCTAATCCAAGATGCAGGATTCTTCATTGAGCTATGTGTCCGCCCGGTGTCCGTGTGACATCAATAACTCAGCTTTGGGGGTCAGAATTTGCAGGACACATTTCAAGGCAGCACACGTTTACACCAAGAGGTCTCCAGCCGACCTCGTGGGCCAGGCCCTTTGGATCTTCTATCAGCAGTCTTTTCTTGCTTTCCCTCATCTTGATTTCTCTTCGAGGGCCCTGAGGGTGTTACTCTTTTCACCCTCACAATGAAGGCCGTAGGTAGCATATCTTGAATACCAATGCATCATCTGGTGCCGGGCCGGGCAGAGCGGTATGCCAGGAAATGGGCAATGTCCGTGAATTTTTGGGGAGAAACTATATAGTGTTTTCGAGCTGCCACACATGAAATACCAAAACTGTTGTATCATTGCTGATGTGTTGACGCCCTCCCTGGGCACCTATAGAACCCCCGTACTTTCTACTCACTGGCCCGTTCAACTGCATAGCGTCCTTCTGTGCTACAACTGGCTATGGTGTCCCCCCACGACTCCCTCCACACCAACCTCCAACAAGACACAGATGCCTCAGCACTACTCGATAGTCATCCTTGGAAGATCCCTCCTCCCTCCCCCAGTTCAGAGCCACAGAGCAAGTCATTGCGGGAATGCAAATTAGCTGAAAAGCTTGCATTTTTAGCTCCAAGTGATTTTAATTATCCAATAGGGAAACACTTTTTTGAATACATCAAGTCAAGACAGTCAGCTGTCCAGTGAGTGAACTTTCCTTAACAGTGCCCACTCTGAGTCAGATCACTTCCAGGCGCCTGGGAGATTTTAGGGTGCCGATTTTGTGGTAAAGAAAGGGGTCATATTAGGAGTATTGTCAACGAAGGATAGCACAGGGGAAGCGCATTGGGGGTCATTCCGCGTCGGGCGGTAGGGGATACCGGGGCCGGGCACCGGTAAGGAGACCGGTGCCGGTAATCCCCTACCGCCCGATTCCGAGGTCCCCTAACGGGAACCGTAAGGGACATGTGGTCAGACCACACGTCCCTTACGGGTCCCGTTAGGAGACCAGGGCGCAAATAACGGGCTTGCCATTCGTGAGCCCGTTACTTGCGCCCTCCCCATTCCCATTGAGCCCTAAGGGGGCTCAAATGGGAATGGGGATTGGTTTGTACAATGGGGTCTTACCGGTCCCTCCAGGGTCGGAATGGACAGGTAAGTCCCCATTGAACAACACGGGAGTCGGTATCGGTATGGGAGGCAGCCATGCAGCTATTTGCTCCATGGCTACCACCATACTCGAAATGACCCCCATTGTCTTGGAAGTAGGACCACGCAGAGCAACAGAGTTTTCACTGCTGGATCCGCACTTAGAAACCAAACTCAGGTATGGTATTAGGCACATTATAAAAATAAAAAAAATAAATAAAAATAAGTAGTGAGGCTTGGGGCAACTCACAGCAGTTTGAGATTCTCACAGTATCCACTCTGAGGCCTCACAGCTACTCATGGGGGTGGGAGGGGAAGTGAACTCTGTGCCCATTTAATGTTATGTTGTGTTATTTTATACAGGTCTTATTTAGTGCATCTGTCATTGACGCAGCTGCCTGGTGCTAAGAAACGAGTTTATAGAACCACAGGTATAGAGTCATAGCCAAAAGGGGATTGCTTTAGTACAGGAATAGGCAGCTGTTTAGTAACTTGCTGAATGTTCTGTCCCCACTTTTTTCTGCCACGTGAATCATCCACTATCGAGGGGTATATGTTTATCTCAATGTCTGATTGACATTGGATACATGACATAGTGATGACTAACAGTGTAGATAGTGATTTCTCTTTATTGATACCAAGCCAATCAGAGAAGAATTGCAGGGTCATATTCTGCCTGTATACAAAGAAGTTCTCAACCTTGAACCCTGGCTGAAGGTACAATCTGCCTGATAAAAGAGACTGTCCAGTTAAGGTTATATCAACAAATCTACTTTATTCATATCTCAACAGACAGGTCTATCAACACTGCGAAATACAACTTACCCTGTAAAGGAAGAGTGTTCCAGAGCTTAGCCGCGACGACAGGGAAGCTCGAGCCTCCGGCTGTCTGTAGCTTGAAACTGGGAACAGTCAGCGTATGAGCCTGAGAAGATCTTAGTGGTCTAGTTGCTGTGTGTTGTATGAAGCGCGTGGAAAGGTAAGCCGGGGCTGCGCTGTTCTGGGCTTTGTGTGTTAGAACAAGTGCTTTGAGGGATATGCGGTAAGTGATGGGTAGCCAGTGCAAGTTGCGTCTCGTGTTAGATATGTGGGAACGCCTAGGAACGTTGAGAGCTGCCCTTATGGCGTTGTTCTGCATGACCTGGAGTTTATCAATGTTTCTTTGACTAGTCCCTAGGTAGAGGGCGTTGCAGTAATCGATTTTGGACATGATGAGGGTTCTGGCGAGAATCAGACAGTTCTCCGTAGTCAAGAAGGGGCGACATGCTGTAATCAATTTGCAAGTATAGGATGATGCTGAGACAACTGCGTTGGTTTGTCGATTGAGGGATAGAGTCGAGTTGAGATATATTCCAAGTGTTTTAGTGATGTTGGAGACTTTAATATCGTTCCCGTCAATAATGAAGGAATTGAACTTGGATCAAGTTTAGTGAGTTTGTATTGAGATCCAAGAATGATTAATTCCGTCTTTCCATCATTAAGGCAAAGCCCATGATGAGCCATCCAGGCTTGAATGACAGTGTAGACTGTATTGAGAGCTTTGGCATCTGTTACATAATCGCCAGTGATAGGGATGAGTATCTGGGTGTCATCCGCATAATTAGTGTAGGAGACACCCAGATAGTCAAGTATATCAAAGAGCGGTTTAATAAACACGTTGTAAAGTGTGGGAGATACACAAGATCCTTGTGGAACTCCGCACGGGACGTGGGCTGGATCAGCTGCGGCTATGGGAGAGAAGACCCTCATGGTTCTGTTTGCCAGAAAAGAGCTAATCCAAGATGTGGCTGCGTCGGAGAAGTGGGCCGCAATTTTGAGGTGGTGGCAGAGGATTTGGTGATCGACCAAATCAAAGGCAGCTGAAAGATCAAGGAGGAGCAGGAGTGCCAGTTTGCCCTTGTCTTTCAGCTCCTCAATTTGTGTTTTCAAGTCGATTAAGGCTGTCTCAGTACTGTGTCTGGGATGGAAGCCAGATTGTCTAAGCCCTAGAAGATTGTTGGTTTCAAGATAGTCCTGGATTGGGAGATAGGCTGCGCGGTCCAGAATTTTGAGAAAGTAAGGCACCGTGGTGATGGTCCTGTAGTTAGAAGGATTACTGGGATCAAGATTAGGTTTTTTGATTAATGGGATGACCCAAGCATCCTTAAGGTTGTCAGTTACAATGCCCGATTTGAAAGAGGCATTAATGAAAGAGGTAATGAAAGGGGCAAGATCATGTGCAGCTTCCTTCATGACCGGTGCAGGGCAGAGGTCACCTTGGCAATTGGAAGGCTTAAGCTTTGTTATGATATTTTCGTCTTCCTTAATGGTGAGGGGTGAGAAGCTGAAAGGTTTGACAGAGTGTTTAGGAGAAAGGGTTTTGTATGATGGGGGGTTACCCGTTGATACGGCGATGTAGCTTTTTTTAGTGTTAATCTTGTCATGGAGCAAGGCAATTTTATCAAGTAGTGCCTTTTGAATATTGGAGCACCATTCAGTGTCCGGGGTGCATGTATCAAGCGGGGCAACAGGGGACTCCGATTCCTTAAGGATCTTGAAGAGTTCCTTGGTATTTGATTGGGCTTGAGTGATCCTTTTGTTATATACTTCCTTTTTAGCAGCTAGGATGGCTTCTTTGTAGGTAAGGGAGGCTGTGGTGAGGTTATTTTTGTTGACTAGAGAAGGTGAGCTTTTCCAATGGGCCTCAGCTTTTCTTTTTTCTTTGCGCAGGTCGCGTAAGTGCGGGGTAAACCAGGAATTAAGGTGGAGCCGCGGTTTTTGTTTGCGCAGTTTGAGGGGGGCAATGGTATTGAGGGCTTTTAGCATGACACGGTTGTAGGTGTCTACTAGCACTGTGGGGTCCGAGCACGTGGTGGACGCCAAGTTCAAAAGAGGAAGGATAAGTGGGAGTAATTTCTCAACCGTAATATCCTTTTTGTTGCGTGTGGAAGTGGGAGGGGCAAGGTTGGGTTTATCTGTGGGTGGAGTGGAATTAATGGAGAATGATATTTTGTGGTGATCAGACCATGCACATGGCGACACAGAGGTGAGGTTAAGCGCACAGTTCAAGTCAGAGACCCAGTCAAGAGTGCGACCCTTGATGTGGGTGGGCTCATTGACATGTTGGGTGAGACCGAAGTCGGCCAGGACTCTTTCTAGGTCAAAGGCTTTGGTGTCATTCGTATCTTGGTAGCCTAGATTGAAGTCTCCCAATATAATGATTTGCGAGTTGGGCTTAGTACTGGTAGCTAGGATAGATGAAATGTCCTCTGCGAATGAAGAGGTCGGGCCAGGGGGCCTGTAAATGAGATGTATAGTGGCCGTGTGATTAGGAGAGATCGGCAGTTTAATAGACAGTAGTTCTGCTGATGGCAGCTGCAGGCTGTTGGCAGCTCTGAGGTTAAGCAAACTCTTAAATATGAAGGCTAGTCCACCCCCCTTAGTTTGATTGGTGTCCCTGTTACACCTGATAATGGAATAGTTGTATGGGATGGCCAGGGTCAGAGAAGGGCCGGATGCTGCATGCAGCCAAGTTTCCGTGATTGCGAGAAAGTCAAGGTTTTCTGTGACTATGAAATCTGCAATATCTAGGGCGTGTGCAGGGATGGAGCATTCGTTAATGAGCGCGCCTTTGAGTTTAGGGGCAATGATGGCAATGTGAACAGGAGGAGGTGAGTCAATTTTAGGAGCCGAGTGCGCCATGGTTTTGTTATCGCTGGAGTTTGAGATATTGACAAGCGTGGGATTGTTCAGGTGGTAGGACCAGTGAAGACATCTGGAAGCTAATCTTTGGTTTCTAACTGATGAGGCACATGGTTGACTGGAATGGTTGGGTGAGGTCGATATGGCATGATGAGGCAATGGTGGACAATTGGCAACATTGTGTGCCTGTGGTAGAGAGGAACTCGCAACCGGATTGACTGTGCCTATGTCAGGCCTAGTGTCTGGCGGATGTAACCAGGTTGTTGATGGTTGTGGGATGGTGGTGAGGTAGGTGGCGCAGGTGCGAGCCGAGCCTGGAATTTCTAATGATAGTGGGACATGGTTGATTAGGGGTAGGTTTGGTGGCGAAATGTAGTAGCCAGAGGGCTGGCGCGTTTAAATAGGGATTAGGACCCATCATGATGAGAGTGAGAGGTAGTTCAGGAGATGATGTTATACTAATTGTGGAAGTGGGCGAGACGTAGAGCTGTGTGGTGAAGGTGAGAAGGGGTGACCATATTAGGATCTGAAAGGTGAACAATAAGTACATGATCAGATGTCGAGTGGACTGGGGTGCATGCTTTGTTGCATTAGCAGGCGAGGGTAAGTGGTGATGGTGAGTGTCAAAGGTGCAATGCATTTTACGGGCTAGGTCAAGGTGAAGTGAGGTAGGGGAGGAACCAAAGTTATCTTCCTAGACGGTGGGTCAGTACCAATTGGGCAGGAGAGCAATAAGAGGTAAGATAGGCTGGCAGGTAGGTACAAGTGCCAGCATAAAGAGGCGGCCAGTAGATGTGCAGTTAGTAGGCTATGCAATGTCCGAATCAGATGATTCGTAGGTCACAGTAGATATAGATCAGTTTGGTTGGGCGGGCACATGGGCAACAGGCCTAGAGTATTAACCGAACAGGAGTCCCGGAGACCAGGCAAAACAAGAGGCAATTCAGATAAGCTAAATGACTAGCATGGGCAATATGCAGCAGGCAGGGGGATGGCAAGCAACCAATAATGGCACAGTCAATACAGTTCAATATGGCTGGCAGGGCACAAATGCGGCAGACATAGAGTGGCAGGCGGCCAAAGTAGCGCAGTGACCATGCTATTCAGTAGGCAGTTCAGGTTAACTAGCATGGGCAGCACCGTCATAGCGTAAGCATGCTATATACAAAATACAAAATGAACTGGTTATCGGGGCACATAAACACAGATAGTGCTTGCAGTTGGCATAAGCTAGTAACAAATGTGAGGTATTGCGTTTCGAGTGGTGTGATCAAGCAAATGTCAGGGCGCCGGGACCAGTGAAGCTGCGCAGTGTGGTAATCTACAAAATGTCTGTCACCAGTGTGGCGAAAAGGTCAGATGAAATAGTGCCTGTGGTGTGCTGCAAGGCAGCGCTAGCACTGCATAGGAGACGGGCAGGGGACCGGGCAGACGGCTTTGCAGGTCTGGATCATAGTACAGGCAGTGCCAGTTGTATCTGCGTTAGTGTTTGAGGATGTAGGTGTCAGGCATCATGGCGTCGCCTAGCCGTAGCGTCCCGAAAGCCGGCTTCCGCCTACCGGTGTAGGGGATTGGCTGAAGATCAAGCAGGTTGCTTAGCAACCAATGGCAGCCTCGTTTTCGGGCCACACTGCGCCCGCCATTTTAGGGTCAGGCAGCATTAGGAAAGACAAAATGGAGGATCGGCACAAAGGTAGTATGCAGGTACGCCGGAGGGGCTATAGTGTGCAACAGGGCTCGGAGGGCAGGCCCAGTAGAGGTGAAGGAGGCTATTCAGCCATACGATTGCCTCACCAATGCAGTTGCTTTTGTGGGTGCTGCTTCAGGTAGGTCAGGCAGCACAAGTGCGGGATTCCAATGGATTCTTCTGGTATGCTCGTGAGGGGCAGGGGAGGGCTCCAGCCCTCTCACCCTTCCAGGTGAGCTGATGCAGCAGAGTGGGGAATGCAGAGGACAGACAGTTTCAAAGAAGGAAAAGGGGTGCACTCTGGATACTGACATGAGCGTAGTCAGTATGATAAATAACCACAACAGTTTAAGGTTTCTTGGCTTTAGCACAAAGGAAGCAATGAGTCTTAAAATGTCTCTGGTGGCCTTCTGGGAAGGGCTAGGAAGACAGAACCATAATGTACCTTGTGCTGTAGATGTTCTTGGTGCTTAACATGGGTTGACTCAGCTTCAGGGCGCTTTGCATGCTTCTGTGACAGAGTTCAAGATGGGATTCAGCTGCGAGTATCAGGTGGTAAAAGGTTCCGTTAGCAAAGCTGGCCAATGGCTGCAGGCTGGCCTACATGGAGGGCCGTGGTCAGGAATCTTTGTCTCAGTGCTGATCGGCAGTTCTGAAGCATTGGCTGAGATGTCTCGGATGTCTTAAAGCGATGGTGGCTTGACAAAGGTCAGCCTTGCCATCGGTTGCTGATAGAGGAACTTGAGTGGCTCGAAAATGTCCTTTAAGGTGGATGTCGGTAGATGATCGTTGAGGCACTTCTCCCAGCTTCTTCAATGGGCTTCTGTCCTTCTTTAAGGCAGATGGCCCACAGCTGTCGAGTGTGTTGCAGGCAGCTGCCTTGACTTGATTGTAGGTTCAGAGTCCTTTGGGCACTTCCTACTAAAGAAGATTGCTTCAGAGTTTAGCAGGGTACACTGTGTGCTGGCTCAGTACCAGTTTTGGAGCGGCTGGAGGGTCCTCTGAGTTCTGTTTCTCTCTCTTTTCCCTGGGAGAAGTTTAGGGGAGGGATATTGCTTTTCTCTTTGGCTATCCTGACCCCCCCTTCACTGGCGGTCGATGTAAGGCAGATTATACCTTCAGCCAGGGTTCAAGGTTGAGAACTTCTTTGTTACTTCAAGTGAAGTCTTCACATGATCTGCCAAAAGAGGGGCTCAGTCCTCTTTTAAAGCCAGGTGGGCAACAGTGATCGTTGTCCGCTAAGCCTACCTTAATGAAGCAATCCTTTGGTCGCTACCAACAATCTCTTGTATGCATGCGCTCATAACCAGAGTGTTTTGCCACAGAAAAGGTAAAGGGGTGAAAACGTGTGACACTAAGTCCTACCCATCCTCCTGGCTATTGTTCATCAATGAATCTCCCTGGTTAATGGATTTCTCTGTGGTTCCTGATTAAAGCCGCAGGTCTCCCTTGAAGCTGTGGCGTGACCAGACTCTCTGGCTCCAGCAAACCACATTCTCTTACCTTATGAATGGGGTCCCCTACTGGGGTGGCCTACGGTAAACACTAACCCCGACATGAAAGTTCACTGTCATTGATACTGAGAGCGGGAGTTGGCTTCAGGTTGACACAGTTACATATGAAACGTTGTTGGGTTTCCTGTCTCCTTTGTCAGCCTCTGCAGCTAGGCCTCATGTGGGCCGGTTTGAAGTACACTCTATTAGTATGTTATTTGCTGCCACCAGCTGCAAGGTCTAACCAAAGAGCAGGGCGGATCCATGGAGCCTTTGTTAGTTAATCAGGATGGCCATGGCAGGGGTAAGGTTAGCCCCCCCCCCTCTTTACTGAAGATGATGTGGTGCACTCCTGGCTGTCACATGCCAACTAAATTAGACAGGGCGGACTGTGCCTGTAGGCTGTGTCCACCCAGAGTATACGGATCTATTCGTTTGTCATGATGTGAGCATACAAAAAGTTGTGTGGATTAGCCCCACACATTTTCCTGACATTGGTCTACCATTATTCCATTTCACTAAAAATGTCCAAAAGCCCAGGCGAGCACACGCCCATCATGCAGATGGTTGGATTCCTCACAGGGGGAGAGAAAGTGGGAGGGGGGTGAGAGAGAAAAAGAGAGAGAGGGGAGGGAGAAAGAGAGAGAGAGCGAGAGGGAGAGATAGAGAGAGAGAGCGAAAGAGAGAGAGAGAGAGAGAGAGAAAGGGAGATCAGAGAGGAAGTTAAGGGGCAGGCATGGAAAGGCAAGCCAATAGTAGACCTTCTGACCACTCGGGAGGGACTTCATCCATGTGGAAACACATGACATACAAGCAACCATAGTTCGTACCCATTCAGTTTTTAATAGGTCAGTGTATGTGTCCAGGAGAGGTCAAAGCCGAACTCAGAAACCTAAAACATAAATCGACCCTGTTGGTCACTGGGGTAAAATTCCATCTGCACCTTTCAGGGTCTTTCACTTTTCCACCTAGCCGAAAGAAGTGCAGCAATCTGGGATTCTGCACAAGTAGCCTTGAATTAGGACTTGGTGGTTTCCATCTTCAGGCTTCACCAGAAAGGTGCAGCTGTGTCTTGCATCTAGTCCAAGCTAGGAGCACCTACAGTCACAATTGCCAGGAAAGCATCACCTTTAATGACATCAAAGAGCGTAAAATACCTTTGTTCTCAGTGCTGGGATCACCAATGTTGGGTGGTGATGACATTCGTTAGGCTAAACACTGGACTAGGCCTGCTTCAACACATGCAATTGCACGAACACTAAAGCTGCTGGTTGAGTGTGCTATCTGTTCACCAGTTCAGAAAGACACTCTTTTCTGGGACTCTGAAACCAAGGGGTTGTTGAACATGGTCATCGACTTGGTGCAGAGATCGGCAACATATGGCTTTCCAGGTGTTTTAAAATAGGATTCCGATGATCCCTCACCATTGACTATGCTCGCTAGGACTGAGGGGCGCTGTAGTACAAAACAACTGGAGAGCCAAAGGATGCAATACCCTGATTGAAAGATCCACGACGCTGCCCTTGGAGTCAGGAGATATGCCTTTTAGTAAAGGATTCTCAAGTTGATCCAAGCTGTGTGATCCTGGGCAAATTACTCCTTCTCCATGTGCCTCAGTTCTCTTACATGCCAGAAATGCAGTGTGGAAACCATTAGTAGGAAGGCCAGGGCTCCAGATAATGTGTTGGGGGGGATATTTTTCTCCCTGCTTGTTGAATTTGGGTCTAAATGATTATTGGGGCATAAAAAAGAATTCATACTCCCAATGGGCAATTTTCTTTAGGTGAGCAAAAATATATTTGAGCTCTAAAAGTGATATCTTTTTTAAATCCATACTTCAGTGCCCATAGCAATTCATGCAAATTAAAATGCATTTTTTCCTTTAAAATTCCCTTTTCAGATCAGGCAGTGAGTGATAATAGCAGAGCTCCTTACTGTGCAACTGCTCTGCTGGAGCCACTTTACAACTGTGTGGGTGGAATCAGGGGCTGGCTCCTATGTGTAAGGTGTTTGATATTTTTTGTTGGCGGTATCTTTAGTTCCTATTTTGGGGGTGTATTTGTTTGTTTTTAGGGAGCAAACATATCTTCTCTCACAGCGCTTATCTGTAGCGTTTGTTATGACCCATGTTAAAAAGTGGGCCCTTATGCCGACCTTCTGAGTCCCAGCGGCGGTGGGCCAGCAAGGAAGCACGGCATGCCACTGCCGCTGAGCAGGGCATGGCTGTTCCCTACCATCCCTGGCCCGCCCCGCGTTGGCCTGTGCCTACTTGCACCTTCCTAGTGAGGCTCTCTGGTTTCCTTCATGCAGTGCATTGCTAGCTCAGTGGGTTAATGCACCCACTGCACAGATCCACGTGAAAGCGGAGAGCCTTTTCACTCTTTCTTTCAAGGTAGACACATTTCGTACTACTCACTCAGATATCCATGTCATATATTTTAACAGCATCTAGAGACTCCATTGAATCACTCCTGAAGACTGCCCCTGGATGCTAGCGGTACACAGTATAAATCAACATAACATAAATTATTACAATAATTTGTCTTGGCCCTTCAAAACACGTGACTGGGTGCAGCCTTCAAATCCTAGTTGCTCCAAGCTGTGTTTTGGCTTGATTCTCAGGTGCATAATCTACGGATAAAAGTCCATTGTACAATAGTGGGTGCAACACTGCACAGCAGATTGCTTAATGGGAGCCTAAGGTTCAGGCCCGGGTGCTACCAGGCTTGCTTCCATACTGTAAACAGTAATCCACTCTGTGGCATGTTAAAAGACCTGTCTCTATGTACGTATTTTGCTTACTGCTGTGGCAATGCTGGCAAAAGATTGTGCTGTTTTACTTATTATTATTACTTGGGTATTTATTGAGCGCAGCCCGAGCTTATGGTTTACAATCATAGGGGGAAGAACACAGTGAGTGAAGCAGAGAAAACATTAGCGGGGAGCGAACAGGGAAGGGCGCTGGTGGCCAAGTGGCAAGACAGGATCTACAAGCAGCCGGGTGGGGGAGACAGTGGGGAGCAGATCACAGAGTCTCAGGTAGGGTGTGGGCGCAGGGTGTCTGGACCTAGACTAGGGATAACAAATTAAACAAAAAAGGTACTTCAATCAGCCAGAGATTATTAATATGCACACTATTCTGGTGTACATTTTTGTTTCTTTCGAACACAATCAAAGTCAAAGCAGGAAATCTCACTGGCCATCAATCATCCTGTAGTGGTTTGGTGATGGAGTTTAGTGAGGAATCCTTTCTGCCCACACGCCTTTCATTTATAAATATACGAGAGTTGGTGCCAGCATTTTATATTTAATGAGTAGAGTGTACATATCCTCCTTTAGAGAAGATCTTAAGGCAGAAATGTAATATTGTAATTTTGAATTATTGATGGCATGAATTTATGTTACTGGTGTTTATACAGACAGCTCACCACTGCCATTTGCATGGCTTCTGGGCGCTCTGGTGGATTTGAAAAAGAGGTGGATGGGTTAAGTTAGTGGGAGAATGAAAGAAAGTTTTGCGGTTACTGTGTGCGGTTCTACGTTATTTCGCCGCAGTATTTTTCATTGTGGGTTTTTTCATCGCTGTTTTTTTTCGAAAAACTTTTTTGTTTTTGTTTTTGGGGGGTTTATCCCCCACGCCCTCTTTTTTTCTTTTTTTTTGTATTCCCTTACACCCACAACCATATATTTAATTTTTTAACCCCCCCCCAAAAAAAAAAAACGATGAGTTTTTTTTTCGAAATAAAAACAGCGATGAAAAAACATGCGATGAAAAATACCGCGGTGAAATGCGTGTATACCCTGTGTGCATGTCTGTTTCTAGGTGTTTTGTGTCGAGGGCATAGGAGCAATTGCATCCATATATATTTACCAAACCTTCATTAACCTTTGACAAGTTTCCTTTCATAGAGTCGTGAAAGGCTCTGTATAACTGGCATACTTTTTCTGTGCGGACTCCATTTTGATTCAGTATGGCTGCCTGCATGCACTGAAGTCAGGATAAGGCAGACACTGTTACTTCTCACCTTTACCAAGAGACTGGGGTTTGGGAGCCAATATGTTGACCCATCCCTTTTTCCTGCAGCAAGTGCTTACCCGCTTCCTTGGAACTCAAAGAAAATAATCTGCCATGGAGGTGTGGTTGAGGAGAAGCAAGGGGAGGTTCTTGTGTAGCACACAAAGGGTTGTGTGCTATTTATTGAACAAAAAAAAGGCTTCTGTCTGGGCTTCTACTTTAAATACATGAATCATTAACAAATTGACTGTGGCAACAAGGAGTCTATGGGCCTGATTTCCAAACATGTTTAGCTTGGTCTAGTCCCATTGAACACCTCCCTGAAAATCAGGCCCAACGAGTTTGATATATACAAATACTGCCCAAAAGCAACAATGCTACTCAAAATATATCTACCCACAACGGATTTAGAAGAGATCCCAAACCAGAACTTCAATGCCTTCAGAATATATCTACCCACAACGGATTTAGAAGAGATCCCAAACCAGAACTTCAATGCCTTCCCAGTTGTGCTTTTTTAAGTAGCTCTCCTACACTTTCGATAGAACAGAAGGCTTTGATGACAGTAAAAAAGAAACTCCAGCTGCTTAATTCCTCAACAGGTTGCAGGTCTGGCATCTACACAGGGATGTTCAGCCAATAGAAAAATGCACCAACTTGGGCCAAGCACAAACACATCTTGAGTTAGAAGGCAACGAATGATCAGAGGAAACCATTGACATGTTGGGATGTGTGAAGATTGACTCCTGTGTCACCCATAAGGTGTAGATTTGAGAGACACCCCTTTGTTTTGCATAAATTAACTTTGGGTTTCACCCTAAATTACCAGGGCGATCCAGACATGGACCCCTTGTTCACTGTTCTTAGAGAGGCACAGCTTCACCTCACTGATGAGGCCCAACTAGGCTGAAACACGTGTCTGGGGTTGCTGTTGGTACTCTTGTTCAGAGGAGAATTGCATGGCATTTCGGTGCTGGACTTCCCGTGGGCAGGACACAGACTGATATGCGGGGAAATTTCTTCTCTGTGAAAGGGACAGTGAGCTAAAGACTTGGTAGAGTCTCTTCCAGGGGTTATTCACCCATGAACAGGCCATTGGCCTGTGTTTGTGCTGGTAGAGAGTTTCCCAGACCCCCCCTTTGTTCTACACAGGGATGTTCAGCCAATAGCAAAATGCATCAACTTGGGCCAAGCACAAACACATCTTGAGTTAGAAGGCAACGAATGATCAGAGGAAACCCTTGACATGTTGGGATGTGAGAAGATCGACCCCTGTGTCACCCATAAGGTGTAGATTCAGAATGGTTTCCAGGGGTCAACATCCTGTGGCAGGTGAAAGCAGTGGAGAGACAGGCACAGGCGACACCGACGTACCTGGGGCTGAGCACAGGAGGCGCGCTGATGCTGAGAGACGGAAGCTGGAGCTTGCAGGGCCGGCCTTCGTCTCCGGACATGTGCTTTCCCTTGCTGTCACTGCTGATGCCAATCAGATCCCCCAGGGTGCCCACCTTCTTGGTGGGTGTCTTGAAGGCCCGGGGACTAAGCGGCGACAGCATGGGGGAGCTGAAGGCCTTGGGAAGCTTCAGGGAGGTCTCAAGCAGGTTGATGCTCTTGGTGCTGGCAGACAGTGGGCAGCGCTCATCGTCCTCACACTCCTCATCTTCCAGGATAGATGGCAGCTTTGGGATCAGGCCCCCATTGCTCTCATGCTCCAGCTGCAAGGGGAACAGAGTTAATTGGTGAGATGCTGCATGCAAAGCTTTCAAATTTGGTTCAAGCATGTTTAGTGCAGAGATATTACATGAATTAGTCACAGCTTTACAGGTGTAATCACTTATTGCAGGATACTCCCACCTCCCGTCTCCTTGCCTCCATATTCATGGGGTGGCATCACAAGTGAGGGGATGGGGCCTAAGCATGATGTTGGGAAGCATTGGAAGATATAAACCAATTAAGAGTTTGTGTGACACCTGTGAACAGGAATAGCTCACCTGGCAACTCCTCTTCAATGACAATCATAAATGAACGGAAGGGCATTGGACCTAGGGTTGATCCATGTTGCGCCTCACTTGTTCCCGTCTTCACCCCAGACTACATTCACAGAAATACTTCAGTGCCTAACTTAGTGTATTGGCCAGGGTCACATCTCAAGGCTGTTCCACCACTTAACAGTTTCATGCTTGGAACAGTATTGAAGACCTAATCCATCATTAGTTTTGGCTATTAGGTGTCGCTTGCCACACCTATAAGCCAAAACTATTTCACTGGAGTACAGGTAGGGATGAATGACATATAGGAGGGACACAGAGCCTGTAGGTGTTGTTTGGTTATGTGGCCACCCATTGACGACTGCCCATGGCAATGCTAATCCCTATGGCAATTCCCACCCATTCCTCTGCCCGACCAAAACCCCTCCTCATGGGAACTCTTTCATCTTGCTTTAATCAAGCCTTACCATTAGGCTTTGCATCAATGCGCCAGCCAGTGTTTGTTCAAAGCAGTCTTCTGAGAGTTAATGACTTAATCGGAATTGTAAACACACTAAACGTGTCATAAAAAAGTATCACCAGGCCTGCCATCCGCCACTCGATTTATAAGCACTCTGCGTGCCCTTCACTGAAGTCCTGTTAACAAGAAGCATTGGCAAAGCCAACATTTTTGTCTTGTGCATACGTTTTAAGCGTTTGCCTGGAACTGCTATTACATGCCCAGGTAGTTGTACCATTTTACACCTACTACTAAAAATGGGTAGTTATTACCACTACGGCTGTGCCTGGCAAGTGCCTTCCTTCCCTACACAAAAGCAAAAACTGTTGCCATTGCCAATGCTTGTTTTATTCTGCAGTCACTGAGTAAGAATGGCAACAACTTCTTCAGGGACAAAATGGTACAACAGACAGAGGTGCCAGAAACTGTGCCTATTTGCACCTCTTCCCGTCCTGAGGTTACAGTTGCAGTTATGATAGCACATACGCCATATTCAATATTGTATACTGTGCCTCACCATGGGAACCACAGAAGTGGATCACACAGTGTCGATGTGTATCCTGGACACATTAGTGTCTGCAAAACTATTGTTCGACCTCTGTCTGCATATATTTTGGAGTGCAATGCAAAATGAGCTACCCGCTGGACGGACTGGGTGTGACAAGTACTGGAAGGCTAGATTTGAGGTTTGCCCAACTACTGAGCACAATTATCAGGTTTAGGGTGATTTAATCGAATACGTGTGGTCGAAGGAGAATTAATTGAATTTATTTTTTGACAGGTTGATTTTGCTGCATGTCTATGCGGGTGGAGACCCCCATATCGCCCCCCCCCCAACCCACCTACAATAATGTTTTCCCTAAACCCAGCCCCCACACATATATGTGTCAAAATTAATCAAAAAACAGTGACAAATTCTCCTTCGGCCAAATATGCTGTGCAGTAATCTCCCGATCCCCAATGATGAAACCAGGACTTTTCTGACATGTGAGGTCATTTATGTGACATTACAGACATCACATTTTCTACTATACAATATGAATAGACCATGTGTGCTATTGTAAGTGCAACTTTTGTCACAACTACTGATGTAGCTATTAGCTGCAGCACCAAAGCATGCTTCCACATCCGCCTCTTTCTCTTCCCCTCCTGCACGTCTGGCTGACTCACACCATGATACTGCCTCTCCAAGCTCCTCTCTGCTATCTCTGACACTCTTCATGCACTTGCCCCTGTCATGAGGATCCGCCTGAAGCCTAAAGCCAAGTGCAACTGGTTCGACTCAGACTTCATCACCCTTAAACGCAAGCGTAGGGTTACTGAGAGAAAACGGTTGGCATCTTGTACATCCTCTGACATACTGGCCTGCCGCCTACTCCAAAGGCAATACCGACTCTCTGTCCTCACTAAGAAGAGAGCTCACATACAAGCCTGTGTCTCTGCAGCATCTAACCACTCGGCTGAACTCTTTAAAATCTGCAAGGAGCTGGGCAATCGTGCCACAGTCTCTACCTTTCCCGTTCCGTCCCAGGCCATCTGTACAGCCCTGGCTTCTCACTTCATCTCTAAAACTCAGGGCATCCTGTCTACCCTCTCAGCCTCTCCTGTTTCTCCCTCCAACCTCCCCTCTTCCTCCGCCACCCTTATGGCCACCCCCATTCCCTTCTCTGCTTTTCCTCTTTTCTCCCCTGAGGAAGTTTCTAGACAAGTCTGATCTATGAAAACCTCATCAAAAAGGTATGCAGTAATATAATTGTGGCAAAAATGTCGCCTTTACAAAAAAATCCAGTAAAAAATGCTGTGGTTTGACCTAGTAAAGGTGTACCCCATTATACCATTTAAGGGGAGCAGGGGTTGTGGGGGTGCCCCCTGCTACCCTTAAATGGTATAATGGATTTGGGGGTTGCAGGGGTGTTCCCTGCATCCTTTACATGGATGGCGGCGGCAAAACCACAGCCTTTTTGCCGCGATTTTTTGTGTAAACTGCCATTTTTGCTGCAATTTTAACACATGGAACCATCAAAACAGGCTCTTCCCTGTTCTTCCAAAACCATCAAGGACCACATTGACAACCTGGCTCCTGCCTTGGCCGACTTCTCAAACCACTCTTTCGCCTCGGGAACCTTCCCCTACCCCTGACGCACTCTCTTGTGCACCCTCTTCTCAAGAAACCCTCAGCCGACCCCTCCCTTCCAGCTAATTATCGCCCGATCTCTATCACTCCTTTCCAGGGCAAACTCATGGAAAAGCTCCCCATCTCCCAGCTTAATCTACATACTGAATCTGTTGGTTGTCTCCATGACCATCAGTCTGGCTTCAGAGCTACCAGAAGTATGGATACTACTCTCCTGAACATCTGTGAAGACCTGCTGTCTAACCTTGATTCTAATCTCCCCACTGTCCTCATTCTTCTTGATCTCTCCTCTGCCTTTGACACAGTCAACCATGCCATCCTTCAAACCAGCTCCATGATAACCTGGGTATCACTGATCATGCTCTGGCCTGGTTGACCTCTTTCCTTGCTGACTGTCCCACACAGGTCCAACTTGGGTCCTTCCTCTCCTCTATACCTCTCTCCACCTGCGGTTTTCCCCAGGGGTCAAAACTCTCTCCCTGGTTGTTCAACCAATACCTGGCACCTCTCGTCCACTGCATCGCTGCACTCGGATCCAACTTCCAATGCTATGCAGATGACACCCAGCTTGTTTTTAGGCTCCCCTATGCAGCCCCCTCTCCTTCTCTCATTCTTGACTGACTGCAATCCAAGAATGGTGCACTGCCAATGATCTCTGCCTGAATGCCAGTAAGACAGAAATCCTCCTCATCGGCACATCTACAACTCTCTTTCCCTGCACTCTCTGGCCTGCCTCCGTTGGCCCTCTTCCTGCTCCCACCTGCAAGGTCAAGAACCTCAGGGCTATCTTTGACGCCACTCTCTCCTTCTCTCCTCATATCTCTAAGAAGTCAAACTACCAACTTCACCTCCTCAGAGGTATTATTCCCTTCCTCTCCTTCCCCCAGAAGCTCACTGTCTCTAGAGCTCTGGTCCTCTCTAGGCTTGACAACTGTAACAACCTCTTTTTAAATCTGCCTGCCTCCACTGTCTGTCCTCTCCAACTCATCCAGACCAGGGCTGCAAGACGTGTCCTTGGCCTCAAGCCCAGGGACTCTATCTCTCCAGCACTGAAATCTCTCCATTGGCTCACAGTGGCTGCAAGGATCAAATTCAAGACCCTTTGCATTGTCCACAAGGTGGTCTGGGACCAAAATAACTCTTTCTCTTCTGAAGTATCTCCCTACACAAGCGTTTTGCTCTTCCACCTCCAACTCCTTGAGGGTCAATCGCTTTTCCAAGCAAAGAGCTGGAGCCAGATCTCTCTCTTTGGCTGGTGCCTCCCTCTGGAACAGCCTCCCTGCCTCTCTGAAACTTAAGCAGAACCATCTCAGGTTCCGGAAGCTGCTCAAGACCTTCCCTTTTGCTTCTGCCTTCTCTCTTCCTCTTCCCTGTTGATTTCCTGTATGTCACTGCACTGGTTACCTGGCTACCCTGAGAACCTCAGGCCCAGGTCCCTGCCCCCCAGTTGCACACCTGCACTGCCGCATGGCAACACTGTACTTTGGGCCTGTATCGGTTACCCTATAGTCCTCTCACTTGCACTTTACAATTACCTGCTTCCTGCACTTAACCCCTGCACTGCCACTTGCTGGCCACACTTGCTTTTTATTTGTATTGCTTTGTTTGTGTTTTGTCGATCATATGTCCTGCACTTCTCCCCCTGCCCTTCCCCTGGCACTTCTCCCCTTTTCCCCTCCCCTGCACAAGCGCAATCTCAGTGTCACTGGGCCTAGTAAGATTGTTGTCTTATTCCCACTTGTTCCCTTCCTATGCCTCGTCGCGCCTTGAAACACTTGTGTAGAGGCGTGCTATTAATAAAATATCATATATCACATAGTCCATAAGGCATTGTGGACCATCACACATGATGCACTTATAACCACCATCATAGAGCACTCTCCAACCCAGCACTCTTCCAACTAAACATTCAGAATATGGCTGCTTAAATGGGCTCCATATCCCCAATACACATTCACATCTGGTACACGCAAACACAGGTGATGTAGTAAATTGGTATTCAGGGACACGATCAGTGGAAGATCGTGGACTATCACACATGGCACTTGCAAAGTAGGTCATACCTCACCCCAGCAGCCTAACAACTACACATCTAGACAATATCACCATGACAAAAATACACCTCTGATACATAAACCTGTGCACAGTGGTCTTGACACATTTCAGCTGATAGTGCATAACACTGACACCTTACATCATGTGACACAATTCCTCCCAGTATGCTTACAACGATGCATCCAGACCACCAGTCCACCCGATTATTTGATGGTACAGTGACGCAAAACCAGGCCGACAAAGCATCCCAAGGTTAAACAAATGGCAGTTGCGCGGCATACATTTCCAGTCACACACCATGCCATAAAATAACTTTTTGGCTAAGTCTACCTTGGCTGCTTAATTCGGGCAAACGTGCAATTTCTGGGAAACACAGCAGAAGTGACTGTGGCACTGCACTAACTCCAATTCTTGGTCCCTCAACACGATCTTTCTTGAGCTCTGTCCTTAAGTCACATACCAAAGCTATGGTTGTGCCCGAGACTGAAACCAGCAGGGATAGCTTGGCACTTTGTGGGGCTCAGTAGTGAAGCTTGCACCAGACGGTGCAGTACTGGTAGTGTGTGGCCGCATTCAGCCTAGAAGTGCCATGTGCATGGCAGCGTCCAGCAGTGATCCTGTGTGGCCCAGTGATGGAGTGGGCGGGTGGGCGGAAGTAAAGCTATTATGGTATGGAACAGCATAGGGATCTGTGGTGCATGTGCAGCCACAAGTGTCACTAAGTTATTACAAATACCTACTCCTACAGTGTGGCACTAGCGGTGGTAGTGGAGTGATGAGCTACCTAGTCAACGAGTCGGCAGATGTTCATAGAGCCAGCGAGTTGGCATTTTTGCCACTTACATCAAGGCCCTTGTCAACCTTGCTATGCCACCAGTTCTGTTGCAGGACTAGAGGTTGAAACAATACATTCCATCCACACTAGCAATCTACAATGGCACCTTTGACTTCTGGGCCAATTTTAAGTCACTTTAGGACATTCAAAAAGCAGTTGTTGCCAGAAGAATGCCTTGGTTAACTATATTTCCATCTGATATACCAGGGGTCCCCAAACTTTTGTGCACGATGAGCAAAATTTGCATATCAAATGAAATGGTGAGCAACATCAATTGTTGGACTGAACATATTGGCGCTCATTTTTTGGACAAATGATTGCAACACATTAGAAATGTAATAAACTTAGAAAAGTTTAATTTGTAGTACTTCATAGTTTCTGGACCACGTGCAATTCTAGTAAAGGACATTTGCAAAGCCTTTAATGTTAAGTGGTTGTTTACAGGAAATGTTGAGGAAATTGAGTGGTCAGTAGTACAGTTTTAGACAAATAGGACCAGTCAAGTTGTTCAAAAATACAGTAGGACTAAATAAACATTATCAGAGGTTTCAGGTTCTCGAGCAAAATATTTTAAAGACATTTTGTGCAAATTTTTGAACTGTACAATTGGTCACAATTGGAACACTGATCTTCAGGTGTACTTTGGGGTTCTGCTAGGGGATTTTCTGGGATCTTTAGTGGCAAATGGTGCACTCCTAAGCATACAAGATCAGCAATACTGTCCCACAGTCACTGATTACTGTATTGTGGAATGCCTCTTCTTCAGGAATGTTATGAAATGATGTATTTCTGTTTGAACAAAGAGTTAACACTATTTGCTTGAGTTAATTTTCCAATGGTCAGGGTAGGCACCACGAAGAAGATGTCTGACAGCCAGAGGGGCTGATTGGCGATGCCTAAGCTTGACAAGAAGGCACTGGAAAGAATTACTAAATCAAAAGAAAATACGATATTGTCCTAAAACTGTTAAACAGTTCAAAGGCCACAAAGGAAAGTATCAGTTTGAGTCATTGGTTGAAACCTTCTGGAACAGAGCTATTGGCAAACAGCATCCTGAAGTTCAGGAGGTCCAGGTTATAGAAAGGGATGCCCCACCCATGGTTTCATGCAGAATGTAGAATCTTGAAAAGACAATTCAACCACGATTTGAGGAGTGGTGTGTACATGGCGGGTCAGATTTATAGTTTTCAAAATGGCATATACAAATTGCCAAAATACCCCAAAAAATGTGTTGAGAAACAATGGGAGCTTTTTCAAAAGACACCAAATTGTTTTATGTTTAATTCAGTTGTCGAGACAGGCATTATGCCATTTCCTTGGACAAGTAGTCCTTGGACCACCAGACCCCCATGGTTATATGCAATTTCCACACTGGACATTGCTAGTAAGATATTCTGCAAATGTTTGGTGCTAAGACTGGAGGAGTGGCTCAAAGTAATAAAATATTGAAGGCCTCTGAAATGGGTTTCGGGAGAGGGCTTAGTGTAGTGGACCACTGCTTCACTCTGACACCATGATGGAGAAATCTGGTACCGTTAAGGGAGGGAGATTATTTTTGTCTTTTTTCAGATTTAGAGAAATCATTTGATTGATAGAAACATAGAGTAGCGTAATTTAGATTTGATTGGGGTCCCTAATGTTTTATTAAATCTTATCCAGCTGTGATATGCAGACATCTCAGCATCTGTACTATATAAAAGAAAGGGGAATTATTCATTGTTTTTTCCAAACAATATAGGTGAAAAGCAAGGATGTCAGTCATCCCCAATTTATTCCTTTCAGATGTTGATTCTTTTACTTCTTTAGGAAAGTTAATCCACTCTCTCTGAAGGGTACATTTTACAGCATGCCTCTTTATGCAGACGACGCAGCTATTTTGGACTTAATGCTGGCAGGTCTCCAACAGGACCTGCTAAACACAAATGACTCTTTTGGGATCTATAGTTTGAAATTAAATATCATAAAAACAAAGATGATGCTGCTCGGAAAAAAGGCTGAAACCTTGTAGATGGTTTTTAAATGAATGTAGAGATGAGGGGGCAGTCTCATTTTTATTTGAGCCTACTCTTCTCAAAGAGCGGTGCTTGGGTCAACCATTTTCAGAAGACAGCTGAAAAGGCATCATTAAGGATTAAAGGGCTTTCTAAATTTGCATTTCAAGTTTACGGCATTGTGATGGGACAAGTGCCTGGAGGTATATAAGGCAACGGTCTGTTTCATGATTTTTATGGCAGTGAAATCTAGGGTCGTTCAAACCCTCATGTCTTGGAGGGGTTGCAAAATAAAGTCTGGCGCCAAATAGCAGGTCTCCCTTCAGATACACCTGGTAGAGCCGCATGAGGTGAATTGGGGATGTTCGCTTAGAAGGTGTTGGGCCAGTGAAGATGTTTTACTTGTTTTTTTTAAAACACATCTGGGCTTTTCTGCTAATCATAAAATTAATTTCAGTGCAAATGCGATTCCAGCCTCTCCTGATAGAGATAAATACTTGTGGTACAGGGGGTTATAAGGCACTGTCCATTTGGATAGGGGTGGGATATCACTACATTTGGCACATTAAGTCAACTCAAAATAGCTCTTAAAGCAAGAGCTTGTCCAATGGGGAACGATGCAGATGCCCAAAATATACATAGGCTGCCCTCTTTAGCTTAATATTCAAACTTACGTACATATATAAGATGGCAAGTAGACATATGCAAATAAGATCCCCACAATGCAGATACTGATGCAAATGGCACGTTTACACTTACCCACCCCCTCAATAAAGTATGGTGTGCAGGAGGAAGCACAAAGTGTGCCTGAAAAGTAGGAGTCGATGGACATTTGGTTAATCTCCTGTTAATTTGTCATTTCTCTGTTTTGCGTAAGCATGGGCATTCATGACAACTATGTTTTATATAATTAATTGTAATGATCAGGGTTTTATATATAGCTTGTTAGAATATGTTTAAAATGCTTTTTTATTTCGTGCTTGTTCTATGAGAAGTTTATGATATATGATGCATATTTTTAAATGTTGCTAACTTAATGGAGAAATACGATTAAATACATATTGATTGAGTAATACTGGTCATAACATGGTAGGCTTTAAAGATCACTTCACTGGGGCTCTGGAGGTTACCTCCTAAGAATAATTTTGGCCTTTAATGGTAAATAGTGGATTGTTAAACTCCTGGGGCCTGTTATACTGGTGAAGAAGTGGTTAGGAATACAAATAATACTTTTCTGAAGGATTTAGAGCCTCTTTTCTCTGCCCAAAGGGATTTTATACAAGACTTAGCGGTAAACATTGGTCAAAACTTTCAGTATTTGATGAACACTTCATAGAGGGGTGTGGTGGTGTAAACTAAGTTTTATGATTTAATTGGCGTGTTGATATAGGGCAAATTAATTATGAAAAACGTGGCATGCATGTCCCTCATCTGCCCATTAGCCACATGCCAGATGGGCAGAGTATCAAACAATGAAGTGTTTTTCACCAGGACACTATGTAATAATACATTTAGGTGACAGTACAATCATTCCGATACACGTAATGCATGGTGGCATCAAACACAAACCTCACTTGTACAAAAAGCAGTTCATGCACAAGATTTAATAAAGAAAGGTTGGATATGCATGCCACTTATTTGCCCATTATGCTCCCACTAGCTGTACAAAGGAGCAGAATATGACAATTTTCTACAGGACACAAACATGGTTCAATTATTTTACTCATTTATTTGTCAGATGAGCAAAGTATCTGAAAGGACATGGTTTTAACAATGACACTGCTATAATAAGTAAGGACGTTTACTGAGAAATATTTTGCCTGGTGGCAACAAACACAAATCCTGCATGTATAAAAATATGCCAGCTGGAACCACAACAGGCTTATTGGCCAACATGTTTGCACAGTCCACGACTTTGTACTGTCTATATTTGCTACTGACGTCTCATCGCTTCAGCACCTCCTTCTAGGTCTCCACACCTAGGTCTCCACACGATGGACCAGAGCAACAATTTATGGTGCCGCGAGCAACATGTTGCTCCCAAGCTACATGTTGGGGTCACTGTGATATACTATGAGGCTTGTGTTCTAGTATGCTTCTTCCCATTGCCACATTCAACTCCTCTTCCCCCCACTCAGCTTTTTGTTAATGCTCCAGGTATATGGAAGGCTCGTCCAAGTGGCAACCTGCTAACTTTCCAAACAATGTTTACAACTCAGTTTGTTGCCCAAACAGATTTTATGATTTATGCATTGTTCTCTTCTGCAACATTGGTTTATTTTACACTTCTGTGCAGCACTTTGTGCCACGTGGAGGCCACTTCAGTGTACCAAATGTGCCAATAGGAATACAAGAGGATGTGATGGAGTGGGAGGGAGATGTGAGTTCAATATAGTGACATGTCTGTTCAATATGGTGACATGCTCAAATTCCATGTGACATGGAACATGTGAGACATGGGCACTCTTCTAAACATCATAGTGTCAGGTTCAAGATGAAGATACATCGGTAGTGCCCTTGAGGAAGTAACCTTCATCATGGAGACATCTAAGGATTGCCAGTACTGGATAGCAGGGGCGGTAAGGGGAGGGTGGCGGGAGCAGCTGATTAACAGGGGAGTCTGCTGCAGAGCGTTTACAGTGGTAGCAGACCTGATGTGAGTGCGAGAACCGCAGAGGTGGAAGTGCGATCCTTGTCTCCCCCCACGGCTGAGACTGGAGGAGCTGGACTGCAGTAGCATGACACAGCTGATGTTTGCCGTGAGGCAGAGCACCGAACAGTCTTTCACAGAGCACCAGACCCTGTAACAGTGAGTTTGCATGCAGGGGCCCAAACAGAGACAGGGCCTGCGACCCAAGGGGGCCTGGAGCAGAGAGAGGCCTCTTCTTTATCTCAGGAGTGAGGCTTAGTAGGGGCTAGTGCACCCTTGAGTTGCTTCTATAATATACCTGAATGATGTAAATTGACAAGATCACAGATTTCAAATGATCTACTCCAGCACAAGACAGCCAGTCCATTGGCCTGTGGCGGCCCACTACATCAGCCCTGCCTCGCATGTCTTCAGAGGAGTGAGCCGCGGCCTGATTGGTCTCCTCCATCACCTGGCTAAGTATCTAGTCTCTTACCTTTCATAGCCTCCATGCCGAGCTCACCCTCTGCCTGCCGCAGGACTCTCCCAACTGGTCTGGATCTTCCTCTCGTGCACCTGATCTGTCTGCGTCTGTCTTGCTGCTAGGTCGCCTGGCTACTGCAAGGCACTTTCCTCATTTTCGAGAGAAGTGCTCATCCTAACTGAGTCACCTTCCTTCCTCCTCTGTTGCTGGAGCAGCAAAATACGCCTTTCGCCAACCTGTGTGATGTCATGCATCTGTTTCATCTGCACCTGTCTTGCTGCTAAGCCGTCTGGTGAGTTCATTGTGTATTGTGCAGTTTCCCCTCCTTTCTCGCTCCCCATTCCATCTCTCTGCCCTCGCCCTCCATGGTGCTCTCCATCTCCCCCATTTACTCCATGTCCTATCCATCCCTATTTTGAAGCCTGGAAGGAAAACATTTAGAAAATACCTTCTGGTCTCCAACCCAGGAACCTATCGCTGACACCTACGTCATTGGTTCTTCCAGGCAGACTGTCACTGACATCCTCTTTGTTGCTCTCTCTCCGGACCTATGAACTCCCAATATGGCATCAGTCCTCTCCCCTTTCTCTTTGTCGCCCATTAATGGTGGAACCAGATGAGAACTACTCTTGGCACACGTCCCATTCTCTAGGTGCATCATTACTGTCTACCAGAATGGCACTGATATTGCCCCAGGACTCTCAGGCCAACCTCCTCCTTGATATAAGTCTTTTCGTCTCTCATCAACTTTCTCCCTTCTCCTGACACTCCTCCTTCTGCCACCGCCTTGGTCCCTTCACAACCACCGATGGGTGTACCACATCCCTGTACCCCTCCTCAGAAGACCTTCAAAGGTGTCAACCAGCTTCACTTAGCTACCCTCAACTCTCGCTCTGCTGTTAAACACTACTCTGTTATCTGTATCCTTCTTGAAGACTCTGGCCTCAACGTTCTCGCTCTCACTGAGATGTGGTTCACTGCCATCTCTGTCACTTCTTTTGACACACTCCTCCATGAGGGCTTCAAGATCCTCTATAAGCCCAGGCCTAACCGTTCTGGAGGCAGAGTGGCCTTAATCTTCTCAGAATGGGTCCCTATTACCATCATTCCCACTCAGACTTACTCTTCCTTCGAATGCCTTGTCTGCAGGCTTGGTGTCTCTCCAACCCTCTTGTTGACTCTTCCCATCATCTACAGGACCCCTGGTCTGGTCTTCCTCTTCCTCTCAGAGTGGTCTAACCTCAGCTCTTCTCTTCTTTCCCCCCACCTGTAAGCTTCTCCCCATTTGAAGACTTCAATATTCACATTGACTCTCCTGATTTGGCCACTGGACTCTTCCGTAGACTCTGTGACTTTCTTTCCCTCACCATTCTTCCTTTCGGTCCAACACACTCAGCTGGACAGACCTTGGATGCTCTCATCTCAGCAGACATCCCCATCTCAAACCCTCTCACTACACCTCTCTCTTAGTCTGACCATGCTCTCCTATCCTCTCACATGGATCTGTTGGGTCCCCCAGCTAAGCCTCTACCTGCACTGCCAGTCTCCTTCTCCATCATTCGACCGATGAAGCAAGAGTCAGTTACTGCTTTTGCCACTACTTTCATTCCCCCTCGCACTCCTACTATGGACTCCTACACTTACTCTGCCCTTGCTAATCTTCATCTCTCCATCACCAACACCCTGGACATCCTTGCCCCTGTCATTAAGATCTGCATGAAGCCTGCCTCCAAGCGCAACATGACTCAGACCTGGCCTCTTTGAAATGCAAGTGCAGAGTTGCTGAGCGGAAGTGGTGGGCTTCAGACACTTCCTCTGATAGACTGGCCTTCCGCATGCTACAAAGGCAATACAGACTCTCCATCTGCTTGAAGAAAAGGGCCCATATCCAAGACTGCATCTCTCTGCCACTAAGAACACAGGCAAACTGTTTAAAATCTGCAAGGAACTCACCAATCCTACTGCAGTCTTCACTTCTCCCCAGCCATCCCTGACCCTCTGCACTTCACCTGCCTTCCACCTTTTAACCAAAACTCAGGACATCCTGTCCTCACTCTCCCCTACTTCCCTCCCTCCTCACTTCCCAGCTCTCAGGTCTCCCTTGGCCCGCCTCTCCCATCCTACTCTCCTCTTTCCCACCCATAGCACCAGATGAGGTTTCTACACAAGTCCTTGCTATGAAAGTCTCCTTCAAAAAGGTGCTCACCTGCTCCTCCAGAACTATCACAGACAACCTTGCCTCCCTTGCGTCATCCTTGGCAGATTTGTGTAATCACTCCTTTGCCACTGGCTCCTTACCGCTACCCCTCAAGAACTCCCTTGTGCATCCTCTCCTCAAAAAGCCCTCTTCCAAGCCCTCCTGTCCGGCTACCTACTGCCCTATCTCCATTACCCCATTCCTGGGCAACCTCCTCGAGAAGCCCATCGTGTCCCAACTGACCCAACACACTGAATCTGTTGGCTGTCTCCACGACTACCAGTCTGGTGACAGAGCAGCCAGAGGCACGGAAACTGCTCACCTGAACACCCATGATAACTTGTCCTCAAATCTCGATTCCAACTCTGTATCCGTTCTTAGGATTCTGGATCTTTCCTCTTCCTCAACACAGTCAATCTCACCATCCTGATAAATTGGCTCTCTGACACCCTTGGAAACACTTGTGTACAGACACGTTATAAATGACATATCATATCACTGTTCTGGCACTGGACTGGTTGCCTTTATTCCTCTCTGATCAACCTTACCAGGTTCAATTGGGCCCTTTCTTCTTCCCTATCACTCTCTCCACCTGTGGTGTCCCTCAAGGCTCTATCCTCTGCCCATGGCTCTTCAACATCTACCTTGCCCCTCTGGCCCACCTGATGTCCTCCTTCTCTCCTCACTTCCAGTTGTATGCAGACATGCAGCTCTCTGTCAAGCTTCCCTCCACTGCCTCCTTTTCCTCCCCTCCCATCCCTGACTGCCTGACTGCTATTCAGGCATGCCATAATGCCAGTCAGACTGAGATGCTTCACTGGGACCCCAGCTCCCTCCTACCCTCTATTCACTCTCTATGGGTCCCCTCCCCTCACTCTCTTGTGCGGCAAAAAACCTTGGTGTCATCTTCGACTCCTCTCTCCCCTTCTCCCCTCACATCTCGAACCATGCCAAGAAGGCACACTATTACCTGCACCTCCTCAGAGGCATTATCCCTTTCCTCACCTTGCCCAAGAAACCCAATGTCTCCAAAGCTCTGATACTCTCTAGGCTGGACTACTGCAACAGCCTCTTCCTCAGTCTTCCCTTATCCTCCCTTTGCCCCCTTCAACTAATCCAGAATAGGACTGTGCAGCTTATCCTTGGCCTCAAGCCCAGGGGCTGCATTTCTCCAACCCTAAAACCTCTCCACTGGCTTCCGGTTGCTGCTTGGATCAAGTTCAAGACCCTCTGCATCATCCACAAGGCTTTCTGGGACCTTGGACCCGCTGCATCCAACTCTCTCTCCCCAATAGCTCCCTGCTAGAGCCCTTTGTCCTACTAGCTCCACCTCTCTGCAGATCAGATGCTTCTCTAAGCACAGAGTGGGGGTAGAGGGGGCAGATCTTTCTCCCCCGCAGGAGCCTCCCACTGGAATGGTTTCTCTGCGCCTCTCTCCTTAAGTTCTTGAAGCTCCTCAAGACCCTCCTTATCTTTTCTTCCTTCTCTCCCCCTCCCCTGCTAATGCCCCCGTCTGCTGCAATGACTGGCTGCCTGGTTTCCCTCTGAGTTCTACAGGGCAACAGGCCCCCCCACCCAATCCACCCCCTTCCTCACACTTACCACGTGGACCGTCACTTCTCTGCACCTCATGCTATCCCTGGCACTTGCCCACCTGGCCTCCCCTCAGCACTTGCCTAACCGCTGTGGCCCTCTTCCCCCTTCCTCCGCCCCCCCTTTTCACTTGCCCTCTCTCCTCTTGTCCTGCTCTCCCCTTTCCACCCTAGCACTTTGCATTTAGCGCAAATGGCACCCCCTCTCTCCCTCGCACTTCTTGTTACTGCACTTGCACAATCCAAATGTTATTGTTATCTTTCTCCCTCCGACCCCCTCTTTTTGTCTTGTGGTGCCTTGAAGCACTATTTGTTGTATAGATGCCTTACAAATCTCCAATAAATAAATAAATAAAATAAAACAATTAAAATCAATAAATAAAATAAAATCTATTTCAACAAGCATTGGCTAAGTCATAAGGGATAAAGGGTAAATGTAAAAAGGGGAACGATTTTTTGTAAACCCCTGCAGTACTAAGAATTACACTGCACTTTCATGCCTTTTTACTATGCCAGTTAATATTGCTTTGGAATTATGGCTGCCATAGACAAGGAAAGAACAAACACTACATAATGCAACACATTTCTCCCCAACTTGTAAACCAATATATATATTTTTTTTTAGCAACAATCAACACATATCTCCCCAACTTGTAAACTTCTACTTGCACTTACAAGATTGATGCTTCTATAACAGAGCTGTAACCAGGATGCACTTCTTCAGCACCATGCAGCATCTGACTGAAACCAGGGCCGCTCTAATATGCATGTTCAATATCTCTGGCAGAGAGCGTCATCTCCCTCTCGCATGACCTAAAACTATCATATAGCAGTGGTGGTAAACCTTCAGGTTTTTGGAGGCTGGAATTAGATGTTTGGTCAGCTTGAGAGCAATAGCACTTGGGTATGATAGTTGGCAGTCTGCCCATGAATGGCTTTATAGGCGAGGTATTAAATCTTGAAGTCACTAAGTTATTTCATTAAGAGCAAATGTAAACATTTCATGGACCAGATGATGTGTCGGTTTTTGAAAGGCCAAAGATGAGCGGGCAGTACAGTTCTGAGACATCTGCTGCAGAAAACCCAACGTATATCCGTTTCAGCAGGCAACCTGGTATGTGGCTGCTGTAAGGACCAGTCAGGGGCGGCGTCAGGGCCTTTCAACTTTGTCAGTTGAAAGGGGCCCGAGCCTCAAGGGTCCCCAGCAATTGCCCCCATGTTGCCAGTCAGCAGTCCTATAAGACAGAAATCTATGCCTTTCTATATTTTGCAACGGGGCTTCTGTGGCAATCATCTTACAAGTTGCATTTGCTGGAGGCCTTCTGGGCGTCATTTCCCCCTGGGTATACAGCAATGTTATCACCTCGTGCCTTTTAACACTGGTTCCTCCACATCCGCCCCTTGCTGAAAAAGAAGGATTATAGCTTTTCAGTGGGCATTTAGTGTTTCAGCTTCCTGCTGGCTGGCTGTCTCTCCATTATAATGTATGCAACCATCGGGTGCCTTTGACTGTTTTCCTCTATAAGCAAGGGGGTCCCCAACCATCATGTTGAAATGGGCCCCAACCCTTCTTCAGCTGGTCCTGGGACCAGTAGCATTCATTGAAAAAGCAAAACGAGAGGGAGGATCCTCCTTCACAGACTCAGGTGACAGAAGACATACATTGTGAATACACCCACTTGCTAGACCAGGCGCTTTGCCAATTCAATGACAGCGTTTTAATGTTTTGTTAGCTGTTCTTTCCTGCTTAAAACCAAAACTTGCAGATGCTATTGGATTTATTTTCTCCAACAATATAGAAAAGTTAATAACACATGATTTGCTGCCGCCATTACAGGAAAAAAGGTTCGTAAATTGCTGAAAGCAAAAGTTCTATCACGTGCCAACATGTTTCTTCTTGGGTGCAATGGGAGACGTTCATTTAGAACTTCCGAGTCTGCTTGGTGCCTGCGGGAAATGTGTTCCCTTTCTCATAGCAGTGAATTAGCTAAAACCCCAAACACCCGTGAAGATGAGATGAGAACACGGAGGATAACTTGACGTCCTTACTCCTGCTGAGTTTAAGGCCTGTGTCCTGTGCTTGCACAGAGACTGGTAGCCATGCGCGGCTGCAGAATTATTCAGCACCTGCTGCCCCCCCAAGGGCTGTTCGTGTGAATCGGCGATGAGGCCCCAGCTCCTGCTTGTCTGCAGGGAACGCAGGATCAGTGGGAGTGACTAGGATTCATGTCGAGGCCAGGCCTCTATGCAGGCAACGGCAAACTCTCCTGGGGTCCGCCTTTGCACGGCATTCTTCAATCACTGAACAAGAGACACCTTCCAGGTCCTGCTCTCACCGCTCACCCACGACAACCACAGTGGCCAGGAGGTCGAGGGAAGAAAAGCTACACACCTTGCGTTGGGGAGGGTTGTGGGGTTGTGAGAAAACCACATTGCATCTATGTGCTGTAAGTTAGATTTATTGTGTACGCATTGTGACACAGGGTTCTTTGGGTGCAGCCAAGTAAGCAACTCCCAAGGCTGGAGGGAGGATGGGAGGGTCAAGATCTGAATGCAACTGTTAGTTTTTAAGATTCGGTACTAACAGTTCATCCCCCTGGCACGAGTGCCAATGCGATTAAGTCAAATTCCATGACGTCCAGCTCTTGGCCAGTCTAGAATCTGAAAAATACCGAAAATTCGAGACCCCTTTTTACCACATATATATGTGTGGGGGAGTGGGTTAAGTAAATAAGAAAGGTCGGTTGTATGGGGGTTCTGGGGGCCTCCCCCTTCATATATATATACATATATGAATAAAAGGGGTACAAAAAAATACGTATTTGGGATTCAAAATTAGAATTTTTTCACAGTATTAATATAGATCCGTCTACGCGATATTTACCCAAAATTCACTGCATGCATAATGTTGTAGCTCAAACATCCGAGGAGTAGAGCATTGGATCTTTAGAGCTCTATCGGCCACTTAGAAAAGGAATCTGTACTTTACTGGTATCCCCCTTTGATTTGATCATGATCTTCTGAATTGTTTGCAGCATTTAAGTTTGGTCTTGATAGGGGAAGCAACCTTAGGGTTCAAAGTATGTATGATCTCATACAGATAATAGGAGTTGGTTCCAGGTGCTAAGGCCAAGAATAAAAGGCTTGCCTTCCCTTGCAAGGAATTCTGGGACCGGAAAGTGAAACAAGGGCATGATCGAGGGATAGGGAGGTTTTTTCCCACAGCAGAAAAGGTCAAGGGAGAATTTGATGAATATTTTGGGAGGAATTTCAACGCAAATGTATGTGGTAGGTGTGTATGGGTAATCAAAAAGGTGGGGGTGTGGAAGGAGGGTTGCGGGGGTCTCTCCCCACTTACATTTGCATTAAAATGTCCCAAACATAAAAACCAAAATCAGCAAAATCTCTCTTAACCAATTGTTTTAGAGCCGGGATGGATATAAGATCTGAGATGCTGGGTTATTCGGTAGAGCTGGTATTTATGACACAATTAGCAAGGCCTAGACTTGCACATAGGACAACAAATGATTATGTGAGCAAGTAGTGCCAGTGTGGAGTGGTAAATAGAGCAGTGAGTACATGAGGAGGAATGCATGGTCGGGTAGATTAAGAGGGACATAATTAGACTTGAGCCAAAAACGTTGGTAAGAAGTTCACTTGGATGTGTGCAAGCATAGGAAATGAGAACCTTGAACTATGGAACAATTGGATTAAGGCGCTATATTAAACAATAAATACAAATACAAATAAATACAAACTTAATGCTTGATGAAAAGGGGAAAAGAGGTCCATGCAGGTTGCTAAGAGGAGCACCATCTTGGAATATGGAGGACTATTTGGGACAAAAACCAAGCTGTGATTTTAAGATACAGAGTAAAAATAATTTAGCAAAAATGAAGAATACTGAAAATAAAGCTGTAAAAATAACTTCTACTCAAAATAACTAAGATAAAAATGAATGAAGCAAAAATAACTTGCTTATTGCTTTCATTATTACATTTTTTGTGTGAAATTTTGGTTTATACAAATCTTATACACATCAAACCAATTCATATTAGAAAATACATGTACAGATAGAAATATATAAAAAAGTTAAAGCCATGTAGCTCATTAAACACATATAAATAATTCAATAATACAGTAAAATGATTCATATTCAAATCCATGATATAGAGTTACATGATAATTAATAATTCACTTATAGTGCAAAGCACTTCTACATCTTTGCTTGACAGCAGGAATCTTAGTGCCCTTAGTTTACAAGGTTCCTAGGGACCTATTGCTTATGATCATACACCATTAAGACCAACAACCCAATACAGTATTTCCTTAAATCACAACCGTCTTCGTATCTGACAGATTGTGATTATGACCTGTCACAATTCTCACTGTTTTCCTGAATATTAAATGTCAATGCAAGATCCTGAGCATTAAGTAGGTGTATTACTATTTTCCATATATATAATAAAGAGCTGCCATAATAACCACAGATTTGGCACCAAAATCTGTACTCCAAAATTGATCGCCCTCCCTCTGAGAGGAGTTAACTATAAACTGTGATTAACTGTTGGTGTAATACTGATGCATCTTTCGACATTGGGTCAGAAGATGGCGTGGGGTTTCAATCTCCAGCCCACACAGTTGGCAGACAAGCTTCTCTTGGGGTATATTCTTCCACCTACCCGTGTTCTCCAAAGTAGGTAGTCCATTAATACGCAAATACGTAATAAATTTACGAATTGCCTTAGTACAGGATTTGATCAAGTAGCTACATGGGAGAAAACCCCTTTGCCCCTGGTTGCAATATTCTGAATACATCAGCTTAGTTGCCAATCGATCCGGATTATTACAAATCTCCAACTGTTTTGTTCTCTTTTTTAAGACAACGGGCCAATTAGGAAGAACCATCATATCCTCAAGCTGTATGCTTAAAGAGGCCAGCTGGGTGGGAGCCATATTCCTCAGTTGAATTAAGAATTCATATTTACACTCTGATCTATCCAAAATCACAAAGTAATAATAGAGGGTGTTAGGTACCTCAACAGTATGATTAATTGCAATACATAAAGTACAGAGCTATATTAACCAATCCATTTTTATAGATTGTACACCTAGCTCAAACCTTAAAGCTTCTACCGGTACAGAATGAGGGACTTCTAAGATGGATCTCAATATTTTTCCCTCTAGTTTATCCATCCAGGTGGTCAGGCCATCTGGCAATATTTCTAGTCCATACCGGATGGCAGGGACAGAGTGTTCTGGCCTTCGATATTATTCCCACCCTGGAGGAGCATAATTTATTTATACATGAGCAATTTTTTTAAGATCTTTGAGCGGACATGGTTACCACAGAATTCAATTCAATCGATGGAGAATTACAAATTGGGAATCCTAGGTAGATATACTGATCGACAATATCCAGAGGAACTCCGCTCAAAAAACCATTTATGAGTGTTTTGCTTACGGCTAGTGCCTATAATCATAATTTTAGTTCTCACAACATTAATCCGTAAATTATTCTGCTGGTAGTAATGGACGAGAGAAGATATGGATCGTTGTAAACCAATAGGTGTACGGTCTAGGAGAATCATGTCGTCAGCAAGCTAGTTTAATTGAGCCTAATTTTGGAGCAGAGTTTCTAGTAGCTAGTATCGCTTTGCCCATATCACTCACGTATACATTATACATTAGAGGAGCAAGGACACATCCTTGTCTAACTTGTGTTGATGGGGATGTCAGAAGAAACCACTCCCTCTTGGCTCAAGCGTATGACAACACTATTCTCAGAATACAGAAGCATGATAAAATATAACAGTGAGCAATCCATGCCCCAACAATGTAACTTAGACCAAAGCTTAGGGCAAGACTCCATGTTGAATGTCCTGCTGTAGTCTATAAAGCACAAATATAATTTGTCCTTCTGAGTTCTCTTACACTCAGATATCACATATTTCAGAGGACAGGTGTTATGCAAGGTGTTGTAGTCCTTTCTGAACACTGACTAAAAAGGGGACAAAACCCCGCATTTTGCGACCATCTTGATGCTTTTTTCAACAATATTTTTGCAAAAATATTCTGGCTCGCGTCCAGCATTGCCAGGAGACAAAGTCAGCAGGGTCTGATCTGTCTCCTCTTTCGTAAACTGGAATCAAGATTGAGAGCTTCTAACTCATAGGAATTTTATCTTCTTTCAGTATTTTATCAAACATCTGTTCCAATATAGAAGCCCAAAATTGGGGATTTGCCTTTAATACCACATTAGACAAAAATATCAGGACCTGGGGCACATAACTTTTGTATTGATTTAATAATAACAATGTCATCCTGTGAAAAACGTTCAATAAATTCAGGCAAGGGATCATAATTATGCTCTATATCATATTGAGGAGTTATGTCATAGAACATTTTCCTGATAGTCAGGTGCCAAACAGACTCATCTATCGGACTGAGTTCAATCAATGAAGGCTTATTTAGAAATCTTCGCACCATGCCCCAGAATGTTTTTATCATTCCCATTTCTAATAGTAGTATAAAGGAAAATCAATTGGCAGAATTGAGGGAGGACTTATGCATTCTAACCCAGTTCTTATACCTAGTGGTGGCCAATGTCTTAAGCATTTCTTTAGTATAGTGCAATTAGAGCTCTTATCAATAGTTTTGTGCAATTTGTGGAGAGTACTTTTAGCTACTTGAATCTCGGGGTCATATACATTATCGTGTTGTATATCAGGCTTGCAATGTCTAGGAAACAGATTAATTCTAGTATTCAACCAGGACATGAAGCATGATAAATCCCAATTGTACTTAATTAGCCAATTCACATTTCTATCTATGTAGGAAATGATTTTGTCATTTTTATTTACAGCTCCATACTATACGAATCCCAGGAATTTTAATAGATACATGGTCATTTAGTGTTGTAAATGGCCAGGGTCAGGGTCTAAGTAACTCAATTAAAATGCTAAAAGAGTGCTGTATGCTATGGGCAAATACTTTCTGAAGGGCGGGTACAACTAACACCCATGACTCTGTCTCCAGAGTCTCACCCCCAGTCTCCAATATAACCCTTTCCAGTTCACCTCTGCCTCGTGTGAACAGGTGCTACACCTGTTCCGGACACGCAAACATGCATCTTCCCCAGTAGATTTCATTTCTCGCCACCCATGACTGAGCTGCACCATGTCTTTGGCCCAACCAGTAACAGATTTGAACTCTGCAGCCTTTTCTCAAGATATTGTCCAGGTTCACTATAAAATAGGAAGGGTCCCAGAGATTGCATTAACCTCAAAAATGGGGAAAGGGTACATTTTCATCCTAATTTCCATGGGAAATCAAGGAAGCCCAGCTCACCCCTACACTTAATAGAAGACTAGCTTAGGGCGAGGCTTTATTGGAACATATTCCATAAGGACAAGGCACTAAAAAAGGAAAAACAGAGCACCATTTTACGTGCCTGCTGTATGGCAAAACAAAAGAGGTGATGGCTGGGAAGTTTAGAATTAATCTTAACCGCTGGCATCGCTCTGAGCCACCCTCCATTCCATCGTTCTTCACCTGCTAAGCTATTACACAAAGGGGAAAAACCATAAGCAAATCAGGCTTGGTCCTACCCCAAAATGGGCAACCCTGCTCGAACTGCTCAGACACATCCCTTCTGCACGAGACCACAAGCATCCCCAGACATGTTTCGGCCTCCTTGGGCTTTATCAGTGAGAAGTAGCTTGGGTTTATAGGCCCAGCAAGCACGGGACCCACGTCTGGGCATACCCGCCCCACACGGGGTGACTAAAGCAAAACAAAAGAAGTGATGGCTGGAAAGTTTAGAATTAATATTAACCTCTGGCAGCAATCTGGGCAACCCTCCAGACTATCGTTCTTCACCTGCCAAGCCATTACAGAAAGGGGGAAAACGATATGCAAATCAGGCTTGGGCCCACCCCAAACGGGGCAGTCCAGCCTGAACTGCAAAGTCATATACCTTCTGCCGGAGACCACAAGCATCCCCAGACATGTTTCGGTCTCATCCAATCAAGATGTCTTCCAATTCCTGCCCCTCCTGCAGGTTATTTAGAGTACTGCGTTAGAGCATGCAAATGAGATACATTAACATTTTGATTACAGTCTTTTATGGTCTCTGAGCAATGTGAGACAAAGGGCATTAGGTGATCCTAATGGACCACCTTTCCTCAGAAGTAAACACCTTGACTCCTCCCATAAACTGTTTTGCATCATTCCCGAGCAATCAAGGTTCAAACATAAAGCTTGGCCAACATCTGTCTGACCCAATTCCAGGCCCAGATTCCAGATTTGGCCGCGCGGGTATGTGCCGGATCCGAAATGGGAATCTTGCTAGGACAACACAAATGGACCGGATTATTTGAAAGTTTTCAATCCATCACCTTTCTATGACTGTATGTGCCTAGGATCTGCCCCTCCCTGAGAAATCCATGCCAGATTTCTCTGCAAATTATTGCACTTAGTCAGCGCTTCAGTGTTGCGGTGATACCTCTGCTCTATAACAGTAAACAAAGTGACGGCACACGAGCATGAGCAATCAGAGCTGAACTGGGAAAGTTTTGGTCTCAATGTGTATGGTCACCAAGTGGGTGTTGAGAACAAGGGTGGGGGAGGGGTAGCGACACAGGGATGCTAAGGAGGCCATGGAGTGTGGCATAGGGTGTTGAAGGTTGGTGACCTAGAGGCACTCTAGGGTTAAATGGCGCCCAGTTTGGACTTGAACCCCTTCAATGTTCTATGGGACACCTCACTATCCCCGTTCCGCTTAACATTTGAATTCAACGCTTACTATATGTTGATCCTGAGGCCGTTTTACGGGATAGTCATTGTTAACTTTGCACTATGATAGATCATGTCCTGAAGGGTTTGTATTTTGCTGGATGCAGGAAAAAATACATTTCTGAAGGATGACTGAAGGTATCAGGATGCCTAGTGGAGGTGGAAGAGTCCCGTAGCGGTCCCCAGTTAAACGGGCCATTACTTTAAGCTCGCTCTTTATCATTTATGCGCTGTCTTTGCAGTAGACGTTATTGCAATTGCCTAGGTGGGACATCACCACTGCCAGGACATTGACTTCTGGTTTATAGTCAGTAGCAAGGGGATAATCCTGCAATGATGACTGCGCCCACTTGTTTCTGCACTTGTTAGTTCATCTTCTATGACCATGGTCTGAGGTGCATTGGAGACAGCTTTGCCTGTGCTCACTGTGTCTTTGGGATCTGCTGGTACAGGGCACTCTAGTGGCTTATTTAAGTAGTGTTGGCTAAGCCTCTTTTACTTCTACACCAAACGCACTGACCAAGGAGGTGGTTTTATGTTTTGCTGCTGGGTTCCGGAGCTTCTCACTTCTAGGTCACTATTCTGGATCTGATCCAGATTGGTGGTGATCACAGTGTATCACCATCTATTAAGCTGATTGGTGGACTATGTGCACTCAGCTGTCTATCTTATTCCAGTTTCCAGCAGGCAGAAGACCACTACACACAAAGAGACGTAAGTGGCGCCATTGCTGGCCCACTTGGCAGAGAAACCAAGGGTTCATTGAGCACGAGTAATGGATGACCTCAAGTCCTCACGCATTCACGAAGGCTTCACCCACGGTCATGGGCCAGGTTCATGATGGCATCTATCTCAGAATGTCACCTTTCTCATTCACACATCCCAATCATTTACACGTTTGAATTCCCATAGGCGATTACAGATAATGTTGTTTGATCCAACATGGAAGCATGCAGTCACACAAGTCCTATGTATCACTATCATTATCACAACCATAACTCACTAATGGGTCAAATCTGAAACTGAGCCATTGAGGCCCGAGATGAAAGCTTTTCTTGTGGGCTTTAATAAATGTCTCCTCAACGTGGGGCCATGGACCTTCCTCAACGGATTGGGTCTAATTGACCTAAAACACTTGACCTAATCACATTTGAACACATTTATTTGACCTTTTTTTCAGTCTAAAATGCGGGGGAGACCCACAGCCGCCCCACTTCCTCTCAACCTAATCTATACCCTTACCCACCCTCATATATAGATTTGATTAAATGAGACCAAAAAAAAGGTCAACAAAATTTGATCAAATGGTTTAGGTCAAATATTTTTAGGTCAATTATGCTAATACCTCCTCAACCAATGATGAGGATGCAAGTGGAGGCTCAATGATGAGGATGCCAGTGGAGGCTCAATGTCACTGGATCATTGGGGGACCCAGACTGAGGCTTCGGTCACTCTGTTTTGTGTCCGCTCCTCCTCTACATCCATGCTAGCGTCCTCACAGTGTACTTCTGACTGGCCTTCGAGAGTGGTGGCAGCAGCGCCGACACAGAAAGAGCTCCGGAGGGGGGATAGAGCTGACAGAATATGCAGAGCTTCCTGGGAAACTGGCCCTCTGAAGTAGTTATTGTTTGGTCCTGAGGAGGTCTGTGGATTAGGGGAGAGGGTTTCTCATCCAAATGGCCCTGATCCCACAGATCCCCCCTTGCCCCGGCAAGCTGAGAAAGTCTTTTGATGGCAAAGTGGCATTTGTGTGGAATTGATGAGTGTTTCCCTAAATCTCCCATGTGGACTTTTTGGCAGCCATTTTAAGTGGAACCCTGGAAATGCAGGGTGTTGGAGTGAAGGAAAAAGGATGCTAAATTGGGATCCTTTGACCCACAGATGCACTCACAAAAACAGGATCAACCAAGAGGGAAGTGCAGGAAGGAGCTGCATGAAGATGAAGGAATGACATGCAGAGAGACAACCCTCCTTAATTCATTGAAGGCACTGCATGCCTCGCTTGGAGCAGGAGCCAACAAGATTGAATCAGCAGTGAAGAAAGCAAAGGCAAAAGTGGAAGACTTTGGAGGTGGAGTGGTGCAAGCTGAGAAGGCTCCTGTAAAGGATGAAACTCAACTTGAGGATCTAGAGCGGGAAGCATTCTGACGTGGCTGCTGCTGTTCAGGGTGTCATTACATTTCAGAAACGGTGCCATTGACAACATTTTGAAGCTAGAAGTGGAGGTGAACATTCTTGATAATTTGAGGAGGGGGATGCAGATGCGCGTTATGAGTACCTCTTACAGTAGCCCATGAAGTGTTGAGGACAAAGATCAAATATGTGCTCCTGGACATGAGTGGGCCTGTGGAAAGCGGTGCTGTGCCGAAAGTGAGCCGTGCTTATAGACTGTCAATGAGGGCTTCTGTTCAAAAGGGAGGTGTAGGTAGTAGGGCGGTTGTGAGTTCAATGGAAGTTAGACTTGGTCTAGTTTATGCGGCCATGCTTGGTAAGGAGGTTCGTCTTCACAATCATTGACTGCTATTATTTCCTAATTTGAGTTAAGAGCAAGGAGATCAAGAAGGACTTAAATGCCCATGGGATCATGGCCATGATTGACTTCCCGAAACCTATAAAAAAGGACTATAAAAGGGAGAGTTTCACCTCCTCCAACAAAAAGGCCGGCGGTTCCAGGGTTACCTTGCACACAGTGGAGGTTCGCGCCGCGTCATGGAGGTGGTCGGCTCCGATCCTTCGTTGTGTCACCCGAGGTAAGTGTACGACCTTAGGAATCATGTAAACATATTGGGCCTCATTAGGACCCAGGCGGATTTCGCGGTGCTAAATGCACCGCGAAGCATGGCGGAAAGCCGCCGATAGCGCCATGGGGGTTGGCGGATTTACCGCCCCATTCCGACCTCGGCGGAGCGGTAAATCCCCAATCCCCATTCTGCCCTTCCCCATTCCCATTCTTGCCCCATAGGGTATAATGGGAGTGGGGAAGGAGTTAATTACGCCACCGTAAAATACGGTGGCGTAATTAACAACGAGGTCCCGTAGCGCCATGGTTTTCTCCGGCTGGTAAAACCAGGCGGAGAAAACCTCCATGGCGCTACGGGAACTCGTAGTATGGCGGAGAGGTACGCCATGCACTACGCTGGCGTAAAACCCTCTCCGCCAGGGTCCTAATGAGGCCCATTGTGTGGTCGAGAGGGCATACTGATAATTATGCAGTTCACTTGCAGTCCCGGCGTACTTTGTATGCATGCCGCGGGTGTAAGCACGGTACCCTGATGCACACAGGTCGCTCTTTTCGAAACGCCATGTTCATAATTTTTGGAACCATGCGCGCCTAATGGTTCAACGCGCTTTATTAAAGAAGGGATAGAGGAATACAGGTCACGCAGCCCTTGGTACTTCAATGTAGTTTTTTCACTAGTTTCCATCGACGTGACTTCACCACGCCGTCAATGCATTAAACTGTAAATATTGTCAGAGACTTAGCGCTATGGTGACCGAACCGAGTTGCTCCATGCACACGGTTCTTGACTCTTCATACTCCCGTGTGCTGCACTATGGTGTCCCCTTTGATACCGGTCTATGATAGTATGGATCTCTCTCCCATTTTCACCAGTGATTACAGTTGCACAGCGTCCGGACTGCATTTTCATTGCCCGGCAGGTGCTGATTCCACTACAGCCATGTGAGTAGCTTTGTAATCTATGGCAAACCAAACCCTCTGGTTGTATGGAGCTTAGTGTAACATGCATGGTGACACATATCTTTCGAACAGGGAGGACTCTACTACGTCATTTGACCATATTCCACAGGGACAGAAGGTCAGTTGCTCTGGTGATGATATTTACATGACCATGTATTGAACTTTTGAGAAATGATGGGACTTAGTCAGCTTACTTGTTGCCCCCTAGGTGAACATAAGAATAGAAAAGCTACATTATGGAACACTATGGAACTATGAGCTCCTGAGCCCTGAAGATGGATTATCAATAATCCGAAACGCATTGGCAATTATATATTCTGTACTCTGCAGGATCCCATTGGACAGTCTTAACTAATGGCTAAATGTCGCAATACAAATTTGTATGATGTTTTGTAACACAAATTTCACTTAATGAATGTCTTGATTTGCACGGAATAGCTATATGTACGTTGTGCGCACTTGCGCATTCGTCTTGATATGTATTATCACTGCTTTACTTTGATTACAACAATTTTTTTTGGACTTAAGAAAGACTGATGGTACTCATTGATGGCTTGTCTGTTGCTTGAATATAATAAGTGATCTATGTTTAGAAAAGAATGGTTCCTTACAGTAAAATTACTTTTGGAACTATTTACCGAACTGCTCTACAAGGTGAAACCCAGTGTGGGTTGTCACCACTCTAGACCTTAAATCTACTTGGGACTACAAGTCCTCTGAGGAGTGCAATATAGGGTCACCGATTTGCAACAACCGGTTGTGGTTTGTATAGTTTCTCTTAGTCTCAAGTGGCTTAACCCTATTGCACCTGAAATTACATTGTACATTTGTAAGTTTCTTAATCATATTTTTACCTTTAAACTGGACCTGAATTACACGATTGTGCCTCCCATACCCACCTTTCTATTCCCCTTTCACTGACAAGTCACAGCTCACTGGGAAAGGGCCATTAGCATTCCAAAGCCCTTCATTCTGAGCATTCTCCACAGTAAATGGCTGCATCACTGAAGCCTGAAACCGTGTAATGCATGCACAACTGCACATTTTATTCAGAAGATGCTTGTGTGAAACAATTCTGTGATGTGAAGACAAATGGGGCAATACACAGAGATAGATGTCTGGCTGTCTTGTGCAGGTAAGAAATGTTCAAGCATCAGGCTGTTGTAATTGTTTACAGACTCCTTGATTTGGGGAATAAGGGGTGTTTCAAGTGAATGTTGAAAACACAGGAAGGGGATGTTTTGCAAAAATGGGGACAAGCATGGGTACATCTTTAAACTGAGAGAGCCACCACTGGGCAGGGAGTACTCTCCCGGCTGGAGAAAGCAAACCTGTCCAGAATCATCCATCCACGTACAGTGGCAGAATGTTTATTATTTATGGGCCCGAAACATTGTTAGCGATTTATGAGGGCTGTGTGCCTCAAGTCCTGCAGTGCTTATTCTCCTCAAGCGGGCCGTTCTCCCGGCAGCCGGGCAGCAGCCGGGCGCCCGGCGCATACTAATGCTGTTCCTCCGCTGGATCTCGGGGGCGGAATCTCAGGAGCTACAGCCAAAAGGCTAGCTAGCCCCAGTCCCGACAGTTCTGACATTAGCTTAGCCCCGGGTCTTTTGCAGACCTAGCAACACCCCTGCGCTATGCTACGGGTCGCCATGCCTCCTTCACCGCCTCGCAGCTAATGAGCCCGCAATAAGGAAACATGGCCACTTTGATCAAGCGCCAGCGCGGCAGTTTTTTTGACACGGCTTCACGCTGTCAGATGCTCACCTCTGCTTGAACTGATATGAACCTGGGTCCCACTCTCGTTTCTGCTGTTGGTGTCATGTACATTTCTTATATCCCCTTGCTGTTGTCCTTTCTTTGCTCTCTTATAGATACAGGTTTGCAGCAGCTGGAGTGTGTATACCTGGATCACAGATGCGCCACTTTCTCATTTGTGTGGCTCACCAAAAACCATTGCATGTAATGTTTTTTAATGGGGTATTCCTGCTCTGGAGAGAGGGCTGTAACAGGTGTTATCAGCCTTCAACCACATCACAAGGGTCAAGGGATGATAACACCTGTTATGGCACTCTCCCTCAAGTCTGCAATGCCATTATTTTATGGCTCAATCACAAACACAGCTTAAAAGCAGGTTAGAAACAAAAGAACATAGTTGGAAAAGGCGGTCTGAACATTGGAGGGGCATTATCCTGGTGGAATGTTCGCTAATGGAGAAACTGAATACTGTGTCGGAATGTTCGTATAGAAACATCAAGCTCAAAAAGGACATGCCAACATTGCAATGTTATAATTAAGCAATAGCACCTGATGCGGAGGGCCCGATCAGGTGGTAATGGGCTGGTGCCCAATTTACATGCGAGGGCCTTAATGATGGGCCCAGGCGCTAATCTGATCTGGCGTTATTGCCATTAGCACCCCAGGTTTACAATCCGTGCTGGTAGCAATGTATGATGAAGGGGCAAGTGTGGTTGTGTGCCACTACAAGAAAGCAAAGGTTTTCCCAAAGCAAGATGGCCATCATGGACACAAATTGGGCTCAAGCTCAAGTCCCCTTTTGCTGTCTATGCTGGCTGGCAGGGAGGGGGAAGAATGTGGTGGCCATCAACAGAGCAGCTTAGGGAGGTGAAGGTAGAGTGGGGCAGATTTCGGGGGGACGAGTGGGGGCTTAAAGTACAGAGGTTGTAGAAAGTAGGAGCTGGGATTAGAGGTGGACAATAGTGCAGGAGCACAGGGGAGCCAGTGGCTCACTTTCAACATGGGATGTCACTGCCTGTTCATGCACACTGTTGGAGCTGATAGCCTGGCTCCCTCGCGCAGAGTGCTAATGTGGACTTGCATCATGTCTGCTGCTTTGATCCACAATATTCCCCTGCACAGCTTTCTGAAACTACATAAATACATACATAGAGCAAAGATTCTAAAAAAGCAAGAAGCAGTGACAAAGTCAATAGGTCTGGCTTTGTAAATGTAAAGGATAATACATTTGAATCCTATGGGGCCAAAAAAACCTTTGCCTATTGGTTTGCCAATACATGGTATGGTAGATATGCCATTGCATTGAAGAGCATTTCCAAGGCTTCCAATTGAACATTTCTGTCATATCACCAAGCTCACTGGATGCTGTCAGAGAATTTATGAGGTAACGCGTTTGTGCAGTAGGTGCATTCACATTTTGCATAAAATTTAGAATTGGGAGGTGACTAGAGTGATATTAGATTTACTTGGCCACGCAAGTTCTAGCATAGCTGCAGGTGCATAAATGTAGCAGAGTTTCGAAAACCCAAGTAAAATCGACATTGAAAAGCAGTGTCTTATGAAGAAAAAGATTCATAGCGGGCTGAGCATGTAGGAGAAGTGACATTGGCCTTGAAACAAACCAATCATGGTTCATGCAAGTTAGAACAGGATGGAAGGAAAGAGATGTAGCTAAAGCAGGATACTCTTTCAAAGGTTGCCATGGGTTGAGTAAGGAACTGGAAAATGACATGAGGTGACACGTGAGATGGTGAGAGGGGATGTCCCATGGAGGAGGTGGGGACATTTAAATAAAATGTACAGAGAGGCAGAGATGAATCGAGGGAGTTGAAATAGAGGAAAAGCAGGAAGAAGGGGATTAGACTAGTGCTGGACTGGACAGGAGTTGGAGTTTTCTGAAGACTGTGACTGGGGAGGATATGAGGTTCGGCACAGGTGCGTTGGTCTGACAAGGATGAGCTGAGACCTACCGAGTTGCAGGAAAGGAACTTGCTGACTAGGAGCGTGGGGGAAGAAAAAGCCTGAGGGCGAGACGGCCCATCCAATTACAAGGAGGTAAGAAATCATTTGATTGGTGTTGTAGGTCAGAAGAAGGAGGAAAACAAAGAGGTGGCATTTCTACCTGAATTTGTATTCAAATAATAAACAAAAAGGCCTATCTATCCCCACCAAACAAAGAATTTTCTTTCCCTAACAAAATCTAACTGGGGTGCTCGTCATCAGTGAGATCGCCCAAATCAAAGTAGTCCACCCTCCATCCAAAAACTATCCTAGTCTGACCCTGCCACTAACTATCAACTAAGAAAACAAAAAATGGGGTTCCAGGAGAATGACTCCCTTCTCCTGGACAGGCCTTCTCAGCCTTAATAGTCGCTCTTAAGATAGTTCCTTGGAACATAGTCCATTTGTTCCTCTAATTCCTCAAGGGGATTCTTTCACCTTCTCTCAGGTTTCCCCTGTCTTGACTTATTTCCAGTTCCTTGGTTCCCTATTCTGTGCTCTTGCCTTGTATTCCTCTGTATTTCCTTTACACCAATATCTCTCTCTCTCTTGCACTTGTTTCACAGTCGCTCACTCCTCAGAGACCAGTAACCCCGGTTTATTTTACCATTTTGTTGCCTTGTCAGTATTTCCCTTTCTGGGAACCACCGTATAGGTTCTTCTGTTCCCATTTGCTATTGTCTTTCCAACCACTAAGAGAAGGATTACCAGTCTTTTGACTTGTTTCCCTATCTTGACTACTTTTGTAATCACTGAGATGAATGTGATGAGTATCTCTGGATTCAATATATACTCCACTGCTTCCCCACTAACTGGGACGAGTATGAGTCCCTTGGGATTTGTTATATGTTCTGCGACCGCACAGTTACAGGATGAGTATGTTAAGTATCTCCGTATTCATTATACTCTGCACTGCTTTCACCATTACTGAGACAAGTATGATTAGTCTTTCAGTAATCGTTATGCTCTTTATTGCTATTACAGATACTGGGATGAGTATAATTAATCTTTTGGCATTCATGATACTCTCTGGTGTTTAATGTCTGTCCGTGGCCCCTCACGGGAATCTCGCCATTCCAGTTACCTTTAGCTTGTTGGGTTGGCATCACTGGTTCTTTCTGTGAGGTCGGCATCATGTTGTCTCGAGGAACGCTTCCAGCGACTTCCTTTCCTTCTCTGCTTCATTCTCAGTGGCTCTGTGGAGTGTCTTCCTGGATGGTCTCGTGTCATTGTCGAGACACACGGTCCACCTCCTTGAGGTCAAACCACCACCAGGAAATGCTTGCCACAGACACGACTCAGCTCCCTGTCGTCTCCTGCACCACTTTCCATCTTCGTTCTCCAAGTCCTCTCGACCGAGGAACTCCTGGAATGCCATGGCTTCTCTCTCCCAGATTTAAACTTTCCGGGCTTCACCTTCTTGGTGAACACAACTCTCTAATGCAAGTTCTTCTTTGTTTTATTCATCATAGCTGAGGCCTCCCCAGCAGAGGATTGTTGTACTGTTTCTCCTTCTCTGGAGTATTATTTCTTACTTCACAGTTCCGACTCTTCACAGTATTCCCTATTTGCGATAGAGGAGCAATCAGCATTAGTCCTCCAGTATTCTTCTTCTTCTCAGTGGATTTGATTTAGGCTCTAATATTGGAAGTGATATCACAATAGCACACATTGGTTTGTTCATGTTGTGTCTTCTGAGCAGCGATGGTCTGAGAGGTTTGTAGGAAAGTGGGACAGGGAATTCCTTCACAGGACGGGAGTTCTTGTCCCCAAGAGGGCAGTCAATCCCTGTGATGTCCTGCTGACCGGCACCCCTAGATGGAATGTTGCATAGTGGCCTCGTCTCGCTAGCCTCACAGGGAAGAGCTCTGTTCTGGGGCAAAGATCCTGTGAAGTGTCACAATAGTGAGTATAATAAATAAATAAATAGCGTCTGTCCGTGGCCCCTCACGGGTCTCTCCCCATTCATGTTACCTCTAGCTTGTTGTGTTGGCGTCACTGGATCTTCATGTGAGGTCGGCATCATGTTGTCTCGAGGTACCCTTCCAGCTACTTCCTTTCCTTCTCTCCTTCATTCTCAGCAGCTCTGGGGAGTATCATCCGGGATGATCTCGGTGTCGTTGTTAGGCCACACGGTCCACCTTCTTGAGGTCACACCACCACCTGGCAATGCTTGCCACAGGCACGACTCGGCTACCTGCCGTCTCCTGCACCGCTTTCCATATTCGTTCTCCAAGTCCTCTCGACCGAGGAACTCCTGGAATGCCCTGGCTTCTCTCTCCCAGGTTTGAACTTTCCGGGCTTCACCTTCTTGGTGAACACGGCTCTCTAATGCAAGTCCTTCTTTGTTTTTATTAATCATAGCTGGGTCCTCCCCATCAGTGGATTGTTGTACTGCTTCTCTTTCTCTGGAGTATTCTTTCTTACTCCACAGTTCCCACTCTTCACAATATTCCCTATTTGCGAAAGAGGAACAATCAGCAATACTCCTCCAGTATTATTATTCTTCTCAGTGGATTTGATTTAGGCTCTAATATTGGAAGTTGTATCACAATAGCACACATTGTTTTGTTCAGGTTGTGTCTTCTGAGCAGTGATGGTCTGAGAAGTTTGTAGCAAAGCGGGGCAGGGAGTTCCTCCACAGGACAGGAGTTCTTGTCCCCAAGAGGGGAGTCACTCCCTGTGACGTCCTGCTGACCGGCACCCCTAGGGGGAATGTTGCATAGCGGACTTGCCTCCCTAGCCTCACAGGGAAGGGCTCCCTTCTTGGGTGAAGTGACGACTAGTGGGTTTAATAAATACATAAATAAAATACTTCCTGCAGAATAATTGTCAAGGTGTCAGATCTGACACAAAACAGCATTTCATTAGCCTTTACGGTTAGAAAAAGATGGATCTAAATTTTGAGTGGAAGATTTTCCATTTATCACACAGTGTTCAATGATAGATGGGAAGAAAGAGTCACAGAAGATTGAAAGCCAAATGTTTTTTTAAAAATATTGTTCCAGTAAATAATGAATTTAGAAATCTAACAAATTGCATATGTTATGCCATGGTAGAGTAAAGGCTGATTTGCATGTGCACTTTAAAATAGTAGTTTCATGTGTGTTGGTGTTTGTGCACAAGTTATGTAACAAAATTGACTGATTCAAGCTGATGAGATAGAATGATTATATAAAATGCATAATTGTGAAAGTGTGTGGCAGTCTTTATTTGCCTCGGTAAGTTATTACATTGAGGTCATAGATTACAGGACTAGGGTCATTACAAGTTGGGCGGTAAGGGATACCAGGCACCGGTAAGGAGACCGTGCCTGTAATCCCTTACCGCCCAATTCCGAGGTCCCTTAGCAGGAACCGTAAAGGACGTGTCGTCTGACCACACATCCTTTACGGGTCCCGCTAAGGGACCAGGGTGCTAATAACGGGCCTGCTATTCGCGAGCCCGTTATTAGCGGCCTCCCCATTCCCATTGAGCCCCATAGGGGCTCAATGGGAATGGGAATGGTTGGTTCAGTGGGGACTTACCGGTCCCTCCAGGGTCGGAATGCACCGGTAAGTCCCCATTGATCCAGACTGGTGCCGGACCCGGTATTGGAGGCAGCCATGGCACAAATAGTGCCATGGCTACCTCCAATCTCGGAATGAGGCCCTAAGTCTGCTGAAGGTCCAGAATAATACAGTAAGATTAGCAAAGTGGAAGAGATGAGCTATCTCTTCCTACAATGCACTGTAACATTTCATTTAAAGAAATGTCTCTGCCATGCACCTTCTGTATCGGGCTTACTCCAAAAGCAGCCAGGTCTAGTCGCAGGCCCATGAAGACCTGTGATTTGCATCAGGTATGGCTGCTTTCGTCCTGACAAGACGTTTCTTCAACTGATGACGCACATATCCCTCATCCCGATACCTTTGTAAAATAATGATACCCTCTTGCAACAAGCAATAATCTGCAAAATAAAATATTTGTCTATAGTTTAATTGGATAGTAAAACTCAAACGTGACAGGAAGGGGGTCACTGCGCTTGATTGAATAAATAATGTTAAAGCTGTGACCTGCCAATGGCTGTGTAGACTGTATATGCTAATAACCCCCAGCTGTACGGGTTTTGATTGGAAGTAAACTACAACATGGATAACAATGCACAGAATGGCTTTCCTCCTTAACTCCCACACACCCTCCATTCCCCACCCTACCTGAGACTGGCTGATCTGATCCTCACTGTTTCTTCGCCTGGTTGCTTTAAATCCCTTGCTGATGAATTGCACACCTTCCCCTCCCCTGTCAGCTTCCCACTCTCCTGTTTTGCTACTACCCTCATCATGCTGTTCCCTCTATGATTTTAAAGCGCTCTGTTGCTTCTCAAAGCTAGATTCGTGCTCAATAGGGGAGTCAAAGGACTCACTCTTTATCACTATGTTTGTTTCACTTCTATCCATGTCATCACTACTGCACTGTCTGCAGTCTTGCTCTTCCTCTATTTCTTTTCAGTATTGTATTTGCAGGTGTATCTTAGGTGATGTGTGTTCAAGGATTCTAGGTAGCTGTAGGCACAGTACTTCTGTTTCCTATTTTTACCTTGTATTTTGTGTCCTTCTGCGAGCCCTTGCAAGTGTCTTTTATGTTTTGTTTGTCCTCTTTCTTCTCCCACATACCTCTTTAGACCACTTGCACAGCCCCGCCCCTCATAAAGCCCCTCTACAATGGGATCAAATTTTCTCATGTACTTTGACCTTGACAGTGAGCGGCATGTCATGCAGGAAGGCCCACTTACTGAATGACTATCCTTGTCACTAAGTTGGCTCAGCCAAAATGATCAACTGATCTACCAAATAAAGACAGACTTTGGCCACCCTCATCATCATCATTATAATATTACATTCATATGCCATGGCCCCCATTGTTATAATAGGTATGATTTCCTTTTGCAATGTTACTCAATTAATGGACCTCGAAAGGTTGAAGGGATGATTTGGCCTTGCCAGGATTTTTTGAACTTGTGAAATTCAGGCTTGGCTCAATCTCAGAGGTGAGGGCAAACTGTGGGCTATCTTTGTGGACCCATCATATTTCATTCCACCTCCCACTTTGTTGTTGCTAAGTACTGCACCCCGCTTACACCAGCATATTCCCAAACAGAGGATGTTCCTCCAGTACAAGAAATGTCAGTGCCCTGGCCATTCGGTTTACCATATTAAAACCCTGCTTTTACTTGACAGTACAAATGGAGGGTCTCCCTCTGCCAGGAAAGAGGGTAACACATCTCATGACCATAAGAAAATAATAGGGCTTCATTACGAGTCCAGTGGTAACCCTGCCGGTGCTCTCGTAATAATTTACTGGCGCCTGACTTCCGGGTGCCACCGGCTCATTGGGCCTCATTACGACCCAGGCGGTAAGTTACCGCCTGGGCCGTGACTTTACCACCATGGCGTAAACTATGTTTACGCCATGGTGGTTGGCGGACTTACCGCCCCATTCCGACCTTGGCGGGGCGGTAAGTCCCCAATCCCCATTTACCCTTCCCCATTCCCATTTTTGCCCCATAGGGCATAATGGGAGTGGGGAAGGTGTTAATTACGCCACCGTAAATTACGGTGGCGTAATTAACTCCATGGTCCCTTAGCGCCATGGATTTTAACACCCGCTAAAAGCGGGTGTTAAAACCTCCATGGCGCTAAGGGACCTCGTAATTGGCGGTAAGGGGTCGGCGCAGCTAACGCTGGCGTAAACCCCTTACCGCCAGGGTCGTAATGAGGCCCATTATGAGTCCGGCGGCCGGGAATTAGGTGCAGGTAAATTGTAAGTCCCCATTCCCATAGAGTAGGGACAGAGGAGCACCAGCACCATTAGCAATTGTGCCAGCGCTTCCATGAAGTGTTTGCCTACCGTGGCCGCTGAATTTGCAGGCACCTTTGTTTCCGGATCGGCAAATTAGAATGAGGCCCCATAACACTTCTATTAATGAAGTTCTTTGGTTTCCATAAATGGGGACTAACACTACTGTGCCACCACTTGTAATCCTCTGGTAAACCCACAGGACCGAGTGACAGTAACTGTAAACTAATTTGGTGGTAAATCGGCAGATTTGCTGGCGATTCACTGCCAAACTCATAATTAAGCGCCCCGAAATCGAAATAAAATCAAACTTTCTCTTCCTTGTCCCAGTATCTTACGCTGACAAAATCAATGATAGACCAATATTCAGACAATTTACTGAAATGAAAAGAAAGCAGGATTTTGGTGCCAAAATATTCTCACAAAACTGCTTTTTGGACGCTTATGTTGTACTCACTCTTCGCCATGGTGACCGAACAATGGCAGCCTTTACTACAAGATATAATTCCACTAGACATACAGCCAAATCCAGCATTCAGGGACCACAATAAAAAATATAGCTACTCTTTAGGTGCTTGTCATTGTTTGTGAGGCCATGACTAACTCTGGCTTCCCTCACCCTCGACTAGCGATGGCACCCACTCTGCTGGGTTTGGGGTGAGTGAAAAATGGTGACGCACTCACCTTAAGAAGCATTGTGCTTAACAGTTTCAGCTTTGCTCCTCCAACACCATGATAGGAAGTGCTTATACTCTCTGTCCCGCCCCATCCAATAAATGAGTGGAGTTGGGGAGGGACAGGAAGTCAGACCATAGTACTCCTCTACTTGCGGTCACATCAGTGAAGCATATATTTTTTAAAGAACGTTTTGTATATGTCACAGGTGCTCCGGGCAGAAAGTGGGGCATGGCGTTGGCCCCTGATTTGGGCAGGTACTGACCCGAAGAATAGGAAAAGAGGGTATGTCTGGAGCCCCAGCTTTGACCGGGGCTGGCCCAAGCCTCACTGGGCTTGGCCAGCCGTATCCTAAAGTGCACTGTTCATGAAGAGACAGTTACCCCCTTGCATATCTGATAACAGTAAAAATAAAGATGACTTTCAAAAAGGGCTTTCTGAGGTTCAGAAAGTGGCCCCAACTGGTATCATTCTGGGAATCCCTCTGTGACATGTCACCCCAACCAGCCACTGTTCCCCATTCTCCCGTGTCTCATGTATGATGGCATTAAGCCTGTGACCACATCATTTGTTTCTATGTCATGATTGTTACCACAGATTTTACATTTTGATAGTAGTGCAAGCCGTGCACGGTCACCATTTTCAAAATTCCACTGAGAACCCACTATTTGAACCCCACCATTGGAAAAAAGAATGTCTGGAATGTGGCATATGTGTAATTCAAAAGGGGGGTATAAAGTAAAACAAATTGGTTCAAAAGGGGGGTTGGGAACATGGCAGGTGCTGGGAAGAGCGTATGTGGGTTGAAACCCCCCAAACACTTTTTAAAAAGGGCAAAATAAAACATAAACTTAGAAATAAAGGGCCCGTCCAATGTATAACTCATGACCATGTAAAGAACATTTGCCCTGCCCCAACCTAATGCATCAATTTCAGGAGGATGAATGCCTCAATGAACCCTTCCAGGATTTGAACGTAGAACCTTTAGGTTACACAAATACCTCAGCCAGGTGCACTTGTGGGGTGTAATCAAAGGCCCCAAACCAACAGACCTGAAAAGAAAAAGGGTGAACATTTGTATTCCCTATTCAGTTAAATGAGGGGGAGGAGCCAGTGCTTGCTAGAGTAAGCCTGAATAATGGAAGGAGCTTCATCAGTGAATAATTATTCAGGAAACTCCCAAAAGATCAGACCATTCCCACATTTCAATTGATTGGCAAATGGAAAGTCGGCCTGAGAACTCCAAACTCCAAACATCTGCCTAGCAGGTGTATGCTAAAAGTGTCCATTGGCAATAAAGGCATAGAGCATCATTTTTGGGTTGGGAAAGATGTCCCTTCTGCCTTTTATTTGGGCAGTGACATTCTCAAATGATTTGCAATATTCTGTCTTTCTTTTATTGCTTTATTTCGACAAAATAGTCATAAAAGCAGTTCACAGAAAACTTTAAAAAAACGCATTAGTTAGATCGTCACAACGGCTAGCTCATAATTACTCCACTAAAATTACATAATGAGTGCTTTACCTTAAAACCAAATAAAACAGATCAACATTATACAGACAATAGCAGCTCATACAGAAAGATGTCTTTACCACATAGCACTGTTCAGGAATTTAGCCTTCCTCATATATATTTTCTTGCCCAGCTCAGATAACTTGTAGTGGCAAGTACAGCCTCCTTATCCGAGGCATCTAGACAAATTACCATAGCACCAGCTAGGGACCTACATCCAAGGCTTAAGAAGAGAGGGTTCAGGGAGTGCTTCCTCAGAGGCTTGGTGGCCGGGCAGAGTAACAAATAGTGTTGTACCGTCTCTTCAGACTCACCACAAAGGATACATGACGCGGAAATAGCAATATTCCATCTATGCCGAAATACAGAAGCCGACAAGATCCCAATATGAAACTTTCAATATAATGCTTTTTCCCACCTGGGTCAGACATAGTTCAGGTAGTCTTCGAAGCCCGCCTGTGACTTTATTGAAAGATATCCAGCCAGCTGCTCAGAAGCCCTGGATCTTCCCCGGATGTCCTCCCACACCTTTGCCCCTACTGCGCTCTTGATTGATTCCTTTGCTACCGGTGTGATGTTTGAGGGATTTGACCAATAATCCTCCAAACCCAGCAAACCCAGATATCACATGGGCAGCCCACTTTAAGGAGCTGCCCCCTCTGCTGCGACAAAACATCGGTAACTGCCTCTTTGTATTTACGAAGGCGAGGATTAGACCAGAGGTGAGCCCCGTAAAAGACCAGGCATAACTTACAGATCATCCCAAACCCCTCCAATCCAGTTTCCAGAAGCACTGGGATGTTCGTGCCGCAGTGGGCAACCCAAGGATATTCTTCAGAAATGTTGTCTCAGTCACTGCAAGGCACTTGGTCTCCACGTGCCCCCAGAGTTCTGCAATCAATTTGGACCTAATTAATTATAAAGCCTGGTCACGACTCGGGGGTAGCCCCATGGGCTGTGAAATCTCTGAAAAAGCATTCCGGTCAGCTCAATTGCTGCCTTATGCGTTTGAAGGTCAGGTGCGAGAAGAGGTTACAATCCGAGGACAGGTGCAACAATTTACTATACACCGCAAAATTAAGTGAGTACAGAACCTCAAACATCAGGACGCTTATATATATTTAAATTTCCATCTCCAACAACAAGGTTTGTATTTAAATCTGACTCTTCCAGTAGACCTAGAACACAGCACCATTCAAATATAGGTGGATAACAGCGTCCCTCGAAATATCACTTTGGGGGCAGACACCTTTATTGGAATGGCAGTTGATGCCCATCATTATTCTATTGATTTAGGTAATTAAATCATGGGACCAACCCTAAATAACTGTTTCAATATCAGGGACAGTATTCCTCCAGAAAAGATTTTTAATAGGTATGTGGGGAATTTCATGGTGTACTCTTCCTGCCCCTAACGGGTGGAAGAGGTTACCTGTGACATCAGGAGGGAGGAGGTAGTGTTCAGAGTCAAGGGCCACTACCTCGAATTCCTGGAACATGCTGTCCAGGTCAACACCATCAAAAGAGATCTTCCCACTCAACTGGAGGATATCACTGAAATCGCCAAGCCCAATGTGTTTCCAGGTTTCAAGCAGATAGTCGCCGAAAGGATCAATCTTGCTGATGCCTGTGAGACCGAGGAGCCAAATAAAAGTTGAAACAGGTCTTTCTGGAATTCCAAGATATCTGTTCAGTGGACTCATACGACTGTGGACGTAAATCCATTCATTCAACCACCATACCCAGGGATCCTGGGATGGCTCCTGTATTTCTGAAACAATACTGGTTAATTCTCACGCCCATGGAATCACTCAGATATTTTTAAGAATTTAGAATCCCATGGGATAATTCATCCGATCCACAGTACCTTCAATAATCTGGTACTGGGGATACCCAAACCAAAAGGCTAATGGAGACGATGTGCAGACCTGTGGGGGTTGGCTAAATGGGCCCATATGTCAAGATGGCCACTTCCCTAGATCAATCAAGGGCTGGCACAGATCAAGGGTCAAAGGTGTACACCGCCATTGACCTGACCAACGGCTACTGGACAGTACCGGTGAGTAGGGAAGACCAGTAGAAGCTTGCATTTACGTTTGGGGAGCAGCAGCATACGTGGACCCAAACCGCCTTTGGATAGATATACTCCAACAATGAGTTCAACATCTTTCTACATAAGGCCATGCCCGACTTGGGCGAAAGGAGAAACCTGGCCTATGTAGATGATGTTCTGATCAAGAGCTCAACTGCGGAGGAACTTATAGCAGAAAACCACTATTTTCTAACACAGTTGCAGAAAGCCAGAGCCAACTGACCTTTCAGAAGGCGCAGTGGTGTAAGACACAAGTGAACTTCTTAGGGCACGAAATCACCCATGAGGGTCTTAATCCCCAGGCAAAGAAGGTGGCAGCCTTAATGAAATTAAAAGGCCCTACCACTCTGTGATAATTAAGAAGCCTTCTTGGACTCACTAAGTATAGTCTGAAGTTTATTGAAGATTACGCAGAGGTCACTCGACCCTTGGTCCATTTATTAAAGGCTGGAGTCAAGTGGGAGTGGGGTCTGGAACAAGCTGAGGCAGTTAAACAACTGAATAGAAGCCATTCCCAGGTTCCTTGTTTGGTTTACCCCATAAAAATCATGAACTTATTTTTGGAGAGTGGGTTCTCATATACTTGCCAAACAGCAGTGTTGTATCAAAAGCATGACAAGGTCAACAAAGTCATCTTGTATGTGAACAAGACATTGCCCTCTGGAGGAAAAATTCAATGACTGCGAGAAAGGCACTCCTGGCAATGGTGTGGGAATTGAAAAATGACTGCCTATTCATCTAGAGGGAGCATATCATTGTCGAGACTCCTCACTAACCCTTGCCATATCTCCAAAGTGAGAAAATCCAGGCAGGGAATGTCAGTAATTCCAGAATTACTTCCTGGATTCTGTCCATGCCATGCTTTCCTGTGGAGGTAAGATATGGTCAAAACAAGAAAAGTCCCCTAGCGCAAGGGTTGTCAGACTTGCATGATTGTGCTCAAGAAAACTGTCTGAAGGACAAAAGTATAATGACCAACAACAACACAGAGGCGTACTTAACTTCCTCACACAAGGTCTATGAAGAAGACACATTTCAGGGGATACCCACAGTTTATGTGGATGGGTGCTCCTACCATGTTGATAACAACACTGATAAAAAAAAACTAGTGGCTGGCATTGGGGATGCCTTAGTGAATGATGCCCCGGAACCCTCTGATGGTTACAAAATAGGACCATGAAGTAGTCAGGTTGCAGAGTTGATGGCTGTTCACTAAGCCATCCTCACTGCAGTGAACCATCAACTCAACGAACTGGTCATAATCACTGACTCTGATTATGTCAGGAATGGGTTCGTGGAGCACCTGATTAACTGGAAGAATCGAGGCATGCCTTGTACCAACAATAAATCCTTAACGCCCACCAAACCGATCCAGTCAATTGATGATCTGGTGGCCTCCAATGATATGACTATCTATTGGAAGAGATAAGAGGTCATTCCAAAATAGAGGGTCCAGATAAGACTGGGAATGACCTGGCTGAGCAGATGGCTAAAACCAGAGCCCTGCAGGGGGATTTCATAGAAACTGAATCTCTGCTGGGGAAATCCAAGTTGCCACTATCAAGAGGTCAGAAACTCGTGTGAATAGTGAACTCTCAACTGCCCAGTGGAGTAAAGATACTCCAAATGTAGATTTGATCACTGTACAGAAAGAGTACCTGCCCATTGGAAAATGCTATCAACACATTGAAGACCCTGTGAGTTTTCCTCAAACAGAGTCGGATTATACCAGTAAAGAAGATCTTCGGGTGTTAATGAAGTTTTCCAAGATGTTCCGGATTGAAGACATTTTTTTTGGTAAGGACAGCCCTATCTGGCTGTGACCAGTGGATGGTACCTACCTCATTCCGAAGCATGATGTCAAACCACACCCATGACACGGCCACTGCCGGTTATAGGGGGTTTCACCAACATTAGAAATCTTGCGCATGGTTGCTTACTGGCCATACACTTACCTAAGGGGGGGGTCTTGTATGTGCTCAATTTCAACCCAGTTCACTCACACACAGAGGCTCACACACAGAGATCCCCTACAAAAAAGAGGAATGACATTGTCTTGGTCAAATCTGCAAGCCGATGTTATCGGGCCAGTGATTCGCTCCTCTAGAGGAAAGAAGTACATGTTGACTGTGACATACTTGTTCATAAAGTGGGTAGAATGTCTTCCAGCCCCGAATGATATGGTGGAGACAGCTGCTGCATAAATGATCAACCACATCTTCTATCATTTCAGCCTCCCACAAAGGATTGAGTCAGACTGAGGAAGCCATTATACCAGTGAGGTGATGGCGAAGATGTGGGAGATTCTAGGGGTAAAAAAAAACTCCACATTGCCTACCGCCTGACCTGAAGCAGCGGTTAGAGAGATTCAACAAAACAATTGTGATTATCTTAAAGAAGTTTGTGGCAGACTTTGGACCAAGTTGGGACATCCGATTACCACTTGTCCTGACGGCTATTAGGTCTACACCATCTTCTGCAACAAAAATGTCTCAATTTGAGCTCATCACCAGATGTAAAATGATGTTTCCTGAGCATCTGCTCTACACTACTCAGGAGCAGACACTGATAAATCCGTCCAGTACTCATGATTACATTGACATTTTAAGCAAGCACCTCCAGAATGCTTTTGCTTATGCTAAGCACAATTTAGAAAAGTCGGTTGAAGGAATGAAGACCTATTATGATCTAAAGACCACCTTGAAAGAGTATGAAGTGGGGACAAGGTTTACCTGTATAGTTTTCAAAGCAATCAGACCAAGGAGCGGAAGTTTATCCCATCTTGGCGTGGTGCCTTTGAAATTGTAATTAAAATATCACCTGTTGCCTATGCGATCTGGATCCGAAAGGAGAACAGACAGAAGAAAAATGGTACCACATCAGTCAGTTGGCAAGCTGTCATCCCAGACAAGCTTTACGACTGATTAAGGAGCCAAATGAAAGTTGAGCAGAGGAACAACCTGAGGAGTGAAAAGGAAAGATGAAAAATCAGATGGAAACTATATATATAAAAATATCTATCCATCTATATATACACATATATATAGATATACAGGGAGTAAATTGCTTAGTGCTCAGTAAAGAGAAATAAAATAAATAAATACGTTTTTGTGAAATGGTAAAAATGTCTTGTGTTATAATTGTATGCTGCTGTTGTGTTTGTCAATTCTGTGTAAATTCCTCTGGGGAAACATGTGTAAAAAGTACTGAGCTTCTTTTTTTCTATTTGCTAGGTAATTAACTTCCAGACTGGAGGCAAGAGGGGAGTCTGGCGAGGACCAAAGGGACCATAGAAAGAAGGACAAAAAGGGGTCCCGTGCTACACCCCCCAACACAAAGACAGGAGTAAAGGCCAGAGTTCTCACTCCCTAATGAAGGAAATTGAGCCAGATAGGTTCCAACCAAAAGAAAAATATGAGAAGAAAAGGTGACTTTGGACGAAAGCTCGACTCTCCCCTGCTCTTCCCCATGAAATAATCATAGAAGAACAGGGGGAGGCATGTGGGGTGTAATCGAAGGCCCCCAAACCAATGGAACTGAAGGGCCCAGTGAAAATATAACCTGCCAGCCTTTAAAACAAAACCTTCACAATGAAAATGGGCCCCTTAAGGTAGACTGTGGGGTTTCTGCATTACAAGTAACACAAGGAAGTGCCATGTGAGAAAGGCAGACCTGTCAGTACAAAAGGAAAAGAACCATTTTAATTCACAGTGGCAGAAGAAATGCAAAGGTCCCTTTCAAATGGAAAGCAGGATTGTCAAACACTAACACCAAAATGACTTTACATGGGTGTTTGTAGTTTAAAGTAAAACATGTGAAAATGTACCCCTGCTAATAAAGATGTCAGGGAAAGGACATGGTGTGTGGTGACAAAAAGTGATGTATATTATGCTTCACATGCAAAATACCAGCAAACATTTGAAAAGAAAAGCCTGGCTTGCATCCCAGGTGTTTACAACTGCAATAACGTGTGGCCTCTCATGGTTTTTGAAAACAAACTTCTCCCAGACTGGAAGTCTCTGAAAGCTCATTTCTGTGCAGGGCAGATGGCATAGCCGGTGCATGCCTGGAATGTAGGGGGGAGGTGTGAAAACAGTGGCTGCAATTCAGGCTGAACTCTGAAAAAATACAGGAAAATAGAAGCTTTCCTAATTGAAATGGTGGTCCCCTTCAGATAAGAGGGCAGGATGCCAGATGTCTGCAGTGGGGATCTCTGTGTTGGCTGGTGCATCCCAGGTATTTACAATCTGCAGCCTACACTTCAAACAACAAAGAGACTAATAAAAAAAAACTCAGTTCACAGGCTGGCCCAGAGTGGCAAATGGCCTGGAGACCAGAGCGGTACAATTTACATGCCATAAATATTTGCTATTCATTTAAAAGGACTATCTTCATTTAGGCATTTTCCTCAGCAACCATAAGTCGTACTGCCTTCACTTAGGGAAATGTAATGACCAGCGAAAAGGTGTTCCTGACTGTTCTGAATATGTTCCAAATTTGAGAGTTGCTGAAATAGTGGAGGGTAAAATTGGGAAGATGGGGAGTAAATTACTATCTGTCTATCTATCAATAATTGTTCTTTATAGCGCTGTTCAACCATAGGCCTCAGAGCGCTCATAGAGACAGGGACGAAAGTACATAAAACATCCATAGCAGGGTTCTGATAGTTTGAGGGAGGATAAAATTAAAGAATGACTAAGCTGCCCCTTTGTTGAACAGCCAAGTCTTAAGTTGTTTCTTGAAAATAATGAGAGACACACTGTTCATAAGGTTAGACAGGTGGGAATTCCAGATCATAGGTGCTCAGAAATTGAAGTTGGTTCCACCCACTCTTTGTAGTGTTTGTCATGGCTGATGCAAAGCTTGATTTCCCTTAGAACGGAGGTTTCTTCTAATTGGTGCTTTTTTCTTACCAACAAGATCATTTGCTGCATTACCTACTAAACATTTATATACCATAGCCACACTTTTAAATTTGATCCTTACAATAGTCTAGGTTAGAATGTATTATGGCAACGGCAATCCTAGCTAGATTTTGCTCTGTCAAATATGGGTGAATTTGCCACAATAGGTTGGAGTAAAATGCACATGTTGACTTTAGGTACGAAGTATGCCTCTTATAAGATAGATGTGAGTCCATAAAGACCCCTAGAGTTTTACTATGATTTGATACCAAGATGCTGTTATTATTGATTTTAAGACTTGTGTATTGATAATGACATGTTCCTTGCTTATTGTAAAAATGGAATACAATTGGCAAATGCCTGTGCAACATGGTGCTGATTCAGCTGTCATTTTATTTAATTCCCCATGATTAGCTGAATCGGAAAATATATATATTATGGCAGCTACTAGTAAATTCTGAAGTTTTCCCACATAACTAATTTTTGACAAAGAGTTGACATGCAAACAAAAGGGGATTTCAAATGAAAGTTGCTGTATGTCTGTTCCAGAATCCTAAATCAATCCATAGAGAGAGGCTGGACTTGGTAGGAGAGAGAAGTGTAACTGTCCAATCCTAATTGTGAGAACCCTTGCAGGGAACTGCCCTATATTGAGATCTTGATGGTGTCATCACTGGTATATAAAGTAGATGCACTTTGAGAGAAGGAGGGAGCTGCTGAAAATGACCACCTGACAACCACAAGGAAACACCAAAAGAAAATTGAAATTGCATCTGGGTGGAGATGTCTATTGCTGGGGAGGACTAGAAAGCTGACTGGTCCCCATGATGAAGAGCTGGGGACCATCCTTAAGAGTGGAGTGACCAGAACCCATGGGGTCCTGAAATGCAGTTCGCTTTCCTGAACTTTAAACAGAGGTTTTCACTGTAAGCAGAATAAAGCCCTTTGAAACCAAAAGGTGGGGAATCTGCTTGTTTTCAATCCTTTCCCTTTATAGTGGGCGGGGGTGGGGGAACTGTGTAGATCCTTAGCCTATTTAACTAAAATATACATTTTATATATTGCTCTTGGCAGAACACCACAGGGGGATTTTTGTTAAAATTAGAAATTAACAAAGCTAATTCCTAGTGTGTGCTGAAAATTATAGACTGTAATTTAATTGGGTAATCCTATGGGTCCAACTTCCCAACACAGGCCTTTAAGTGGAGGAGGGGTTGAAAATCCAAAATTTAGCATACTGCCCAACTTTCCCTAACACAGGTCTTTAAGTGGAGGGAGCTGAAAATCCAAAATTCTTTTTTTTTTTAAATTTTATTGGCTTATACAAGCCTTTAAAACAACAGTCATATGGCTCCACATCAAATACAAACATGAGATGGAATTCCATCCATTTTACAAAACACATTTCGCCATTGTTAAAGGAGCCTCGTCGGAGAATGACGGGTATGCCGCGTTTGATCACTTAACAAAACTGCACACCATTACGTCATCCTTGTACTTCAACTTCTGATGACTCAAGGCTCTTTTCAATCTCGTTCAAGAACAAGGTTAGCACAATTGTCAGTTTTGTGTTTGCACCCGTGAACATCGATTGCCACCATTATTCGGCATTCCTTGTTGGCTGATCTTTCAGCAATTGGCCAAAGTGTTTCGTTCTTTGGGGTCCAAAGAAGGGGAAGAATAAGACGAGATGTTTCGGTCGTTTCATCACCGGCCTTACAGAATCTACAGGCGGTATTCGTCTTATCCCTTCCAGCCAGTTCTTTGTTCGGTCTTTGGTTCTGATCAGATTTCGATGAAATCTCATGTATGTGGCCCTTTTCCTATTGTCCGGAAATAATACTAAATGATTTTGCAGTTTATTGAACGCTCTTGCTTCACTCGGGGCGTCCTTCATTGATTTGGCTTTCCTTCGATCTTCGCTGGTCTGGATCCAGTCTGTTTCCCAGATCTTTTTCTTCACCAAATCTGGATTGTCCTGCAGCGTTTTGATGTTTGTTTCATACGTGATCAGCAACTCTTCACATCTTTTAAACCATAAGGCTAACAGACACTCAGGGTTGCCACTGCCAGGTTTGCTTAGTATTCTAAATTGTGGGGCAACATCTGGCAGAATAGTTTTCTTAAATAGAGCAAGAGTATTCCAGGTGATCCGGGCTTCGATAGAAATCAAGCCTAACTCGTAACGTAGGCAAGCAGTTGAGATGTTGTTTGGTAGATGTAAGATTTTCCCCCAGAAAATGTGTTCTAGGGTTGACCAAAATTCAACTGGGCATCCGAAGGTGTTTTCAGCTCCGTATATCAGGGCTGGGACCACCTTTTGCTGGTAAAAGGTTATCACTGGCTTAAGTGAAAACTTCCCATATTTTTTGTTTAGTATCGAGGCTTGAGAGGCAAACTGTCGGCATTTTGTTTTCGTGATCTCCATCCAAGGGCTGTCATTTATGTTTGTGCTGATCTGCATTCCGAGGTATCTGGTGCTTTCCACCATGGTTAGTTTTTCTTTTCCCAAATGCCATCTGAATTTGTTGTTTTTCTGATAGCGGCCTGCTTGCAGATTTTGTAGCGTCAGGATTTCGCTTTTTGTGTTGTTGATATGCAGGCCATTAGTTTCCACATATCGTTCTACTGCGTTCATTTTGCGCTGTAGGTCGATTGGCGCGGTATCTAACAAGATCAGATTGTCAGCGTACAGCATCCAACTTAGTGCAGAGCCATGTATTTTTAGGGAGAATTATCGTGGCTCATCGATTGCAATGCCAATGTCTGAGAGAAACAGATTAAATATGATCGCGGCCAGTGGACACCCCTGTTTAACCCCACAGAAGGTGTTGATTTCCTCTGTTAGAGATCCACGTTGGTCAAGGCGCACTCTGGTGGTAGTGGCAGAATGGATTTCTTTGATGGAAGCTAATAAACTCTCAGGACAACCCCAGGTGGTCATCTTCGTCCAGAGTAATTCTCGGTCGATGGAGAAATCTATCAGGGCTAGGTAGACCTTTCTCCCAGATCTAATGGCTTCCATTTTTAGCAGGTTTATCAGCAGAAGGTTTAGGCCAGAGCTGACCCCTTTTACAAAGCCCGTCTGTCTGTCATCTATGTGGTTACTGTCTACAATCCATTGTGAGAGTTTCTGTTGCAGCATGGTTGCATATACTTTACCTAGCACGTCCAGGAGCGCTATCGGGCAATAGTTTTTAGGATCCAGCTGATTTCCTTTTTTAAAGATGGGAACAATTATTGCTTTCTTCCAAGAGTCTGGAGTGGCACATCTTCTGCAAATTCGGGTAAAGATCTCCTCACAAAACTCTGCCCATAATTCTGGATTTTGCTTTAAGGTAAAGTTAGTCAGGCCATCAGGTCCAGGGGCCCTTGAGGCACTGGCGTTCTTAATTATCTGGAGGACATCGTCTTTAAAGAATGTGAGGTTCCATTTTACTAAATTTGATGTTGTAGGATACAACCACTTCCCTTTTTTGCTGTACAGGTTTTGAAGTGTAGAATCCACCCTGCTTCTGATACCATATTTGCCATCAGCGCAGATTGCGGGGCGCCTTCATTATTCAGTAGTCTCCAGAAGTCAGACAAGTTTTTGTTTCTCATCTTTTGCAGCATTAGTTCTGCGTCTTTTTGGATCATTAAGGCCTTATGAGATCTTAGCCAGTTTTTATATTTCTGTTTTGCGGCACGTTTTTCTTGCAGGAAGCCTATGGGGTCCCTGAGTCTTATATGTCTGATTGTGGCACGTAATTCTCTCTTTCTTCTCATAACCTGATAACCTCAACATCGCATTTGTGTTTCTTTCCACAAAACGTTGTAGTAGGTGTGCATATTCCACTCCAAGATCATCTTTGATAAATGTGTCTTTGATTTTAGAGACTTCGTCAGACTGGAGCGAAAGCCTCACTCTGTTTGACTCCACCATGATCCGATGATTCCAGATTTTATGGGAGGCCTGCTTTTCGACTGACAGGGTTAGAATTACCATCTCGTGATCACTTTGAGTCATTGGCTTTACCAGAAGCGACAAGGTGGACTGTTGAATTTTGTCTGATACGAAAAAGTAATCCAAGATGGAATTCTGTTGTAGTGTTCGCCACGTTGGTTTGGCTGGTATGTCGCCGCTGATATTTACGTTTAACATTGCCAGGTTTCTGGCTTCCATTTCCAACATCCATTTTGAGTCCACGTTATTCGGTACATAAGGGACTTCGTTGTTTTTCAACTTTATGGCCATACAGTTGATATTTAAGTCCCCACATATTATTATGTTTGTTGACTCGTTTGTGAGTAATAATTTGTCAATTATTGATGAAACTTGATCTATGAAGAGAGTTGTCCCAGCTTGGATATGGTTCCAGTATATGTTGAGAATGTGGAAATGGGTCACATTGGTAGTTATGGTCCTGGCTGTGGCAATCGTTGACACCTGTATAAAAGGTGACGGGTTCGTTGAGTTTGTAATGCGACATCCAGAGCTTTTTTTCACGAGTGTCAACAGGCCTGCCATAGGTCGTCCTCTGTTTTTTTTAAGAGCCGGATTAAATGCCACTTCATAGGCTTCCGAAGTCAGACAGGTGATCATCCAGGTTTACTGTAGGCATACCACATCAAGCATGTCCGGCCAGCAGGGGCGTTGCTAGGGGGGGGCTAAGGGGGCCATAGCCCATGATCTTTTGGTTGTAGCCCCGGATAGAATCTCAGAAGCTACAGCCAAAAGACCAGCTAGCCCCCAGTCCCAGCAGTTCCGACACCAGCGTAGCCCCGGGTCTTTTCCAGACCTAGCAACTCCCCTGCCGGCCAGGGTTCTTGAAGTAAGTGGGAGAAGCCCCTAGTGTTCCATGATCCGATCTTAAACACGAGTGGCTCCTGTACCACCTGGCGTTACCGTCTTGAGGGTCTGCATAGGGCTTCTGCCAGCCAGGACCAATCCTTTGGATCTCCACTTAGGTCCTTTGAACTTGGCAAGTCGACGCAGCTTGTTTCCAAGGTCCAGTCTCCTTTAATAGTAATTTTAATATTTTCGTCTTTAGGGGATTTCCCCAAGTCGTCTCCAGTGGCACGGCTGGCAGACGGGATTTTCTCGTTGTCATGGCGTGGATAAAGCTCACGTTCTCTAGAAATCCAAAATTCTTAAACCATCCCGATTATTACTGCCCAACTTCCCCTAACTCAGGCCTTTAAGTGGAGGGGGCTGAAAATCCAAAATTCGTAAATCATTGCAATGTTTATTGTCCTACTTCCCCAAAGCACACCTTTAAGTGAGGGGGGTCTGAAAACCAACCACTAAATCACCCCGTGTTTATTTTAGAGCAAAGGTGTGGGTGAAATCCTAATTGCCATATGCATTTGTACCAATCTATAAACCAAACTGTTAGCATTTTTAGGAAAATCAAAAATGCACAGTACTACATATGTAAATTGTTTTTGTTCATGGACCACTGTTGATTATTGCTGTAAGTGAAATTGGGATAAAGTAAAGTATTGCGATTTCTGTTTTTCTCAAACAACCTGTGTGATTTATTTGTGTAACCAGAAGTTTAATTGTGGGCCTCAAAGAAGATGCCGTGTGTCATTTTAGTGTCATATACATTGTTTATCATTCAAATAAATACAAATATATTTCCTATACCCCGGCCTGGTTCTTGGCTCGCTGTGGGCATGGGGGGAGATTTGTGTAACTCCCCATGTAAAGGGTGGTCTAAATATAACGCGACACACTTAACTCTGTTTCCCTTTAGCTTAGTTCAGTTCATTACATGTACAATGGCACAATAACCAGGAATCTAGCTTCACAGCACTTTATGATCTTTCACTGACAATTATCATTCTAGGTGCATACTGCTACCTTCTAATGCAGCAGCATTGTGGCATGTGTCACTATACAAATGAACGTGTACCCATCTTTATATGAACACTGTTAAGGTATGTGCCATAATTAACCTCTTTGCCTTCCAGGGGCATTGCACGTGGGGCATCCAGCCAGGCTTTTTTCTCCATTTTCTCTCCCAGGCTTCTTCCAGGCATCAATCACCTGGGGTATTTGTCAAGCTTAGTGGAAGAAACCTTTTAGTAGCATGAAATGCTTTTGTTTTTGACAGGCAATTAAAGCTCAACCGTGCCATACTTCCAGAATATTGTTTTAATGTGTTCATGCTTGACATAACACATTATGTTGTGTTACAGAAATTTAGAAATCACTCATCTTGAATGTACATAGCCCTGTGGCAATGAGGCCCTTCTTGAGTATTTGCTGATGAACTGGACTGTGTCAGAGATGTCACAGTGTGGTTGTGTAGGGTCTGTGAAGTGAGCAGACTTGGCAGGAGGGTCAGGCATGTACAGGCCTTTTGATTTCCCACCTGCCTGGATTTGTTAGTTGCAGTGATGTATGAGCATCTGTGCTATTCCTGTTCAGCGCTGTCAGGAGGGGTTGCTGGGATACAGGCTTGTGAAAGGCCCATCATAGTCTCACTCTGTATGGCAGTTGCGCTGTGCAGCCATTGCATGGGGCGAGAGGTGTAGAGGTCAGGTATCAATGCAACCGGCAACCTGAGAGGTTGTTGTTTGTTGTTTTTGTGTCAGTGCTGTGGGGTGGATGCTCTTGCTCTGGCAGGGAGAGCATCATTATTTGGGCTAAGTCCTTAGTTTTGGTGAGGTGTGCCGTTCTTTTCCCTGTGCGCACGGCTGTAAGTTATGTGTGGGTTTGTATGCAAGCATAGCACGAGCTCTGATGGAGCATACCTAATTATGTACAACAGTTTAACTAGCAGGAACTGTCACGAGCGAGGAGACTCAGTTCTCTTCCTCTGAGTCCTCTTCTGTCACCCCTCATCTCCACAGTCTCCACTCCCACTATCTCTAACCCTCCCACTGGCCTCTGAAGATAGGTCCTATTCTCCATGCATCTCCCCTTTGCTTCCTCCCTCTCTCTCTCGCCCGTCTCCCTCTCTCTCCCTCGCTCTCTCTCTCTCTCTCTATATATATATATACATATATGTATCTGTGTGTCCCTCTCTTTTCCCTTTTTCCCTCTCCGATTAGGAGCACTAGACAAGTCCTTGTCACACCAACAAACACTTCCACACACTTTGCAGCCACTGTGCTTCCAGGAGCGTCCATCTCTTTAGGTAAATCATTTTTCAGATATATATTTGCTATGGGACTGCATCCGGAGCCAATGCTGCTTCTAACAACTAAAATGAGGCACCTTGCCTCTAGCCCTTGAAGGTGCCTGTTGTCAAACCTCCTTGACGTTTTGCCACATGCTCGGTTCTCCCCCACACTTTTCCTAAAGAACAAATAGACTTTTGAGGTCTCACTCTTTGTCAGGTACTTTCGCGTCTTCCCCAAAGGACTTCCCACTGATCCTCCTCTCTAACTTTAAGTCTCTTCTACTGCAGCTGCTGCTTCTCCCTCCTTCCAATTTCTCTGCTTTCCTCTTTCTTGTCGTTATATTACTCTCCCTTTTCTTCACTTCCTCTGCTTTCTTACCTCTTATTGGCTCTTTAACTCCTTCACCTTCTTTGAATGTCTCCTCTCTTCCTACTCCTTCTGTACCCCAACTCCTCCTCACCCTAAACTCCACTTGCACCTCCAACCCCTTCCTGCACCTCCAATTCCTTCCACACTCCAACTCCTCCTGCATCTTCACTCACTGTTCCACAACTCCCCTATCACATTGCATGATGTTTCAAGGTATTTATTGTGGCCTCTTCTCTACCCTTGGGACATGTGGTAAGAACTTGCAGCTTGGTGTGATGATTTTATATTGTCAGTGATTGGTTGGGTAGTCTGAACCTCATGTGGCTAGGCGTATCAATTCAGACTTTTATGGCATCTCTCACCGTGTGGACCGAGCTTCTAAACGGCTGGTACGCCATCTTGGATCTTCCTTAATCACGCATGTGCACTTGTACGCACATACCCAGCTCTGGTAGCAGAGCTAGGAAGACCCGCATCTGCTCCATTGTTCTTTGCTCCTTCACTAATCGAGCCATGAGCTTGTCACCATCAGATTCTACCTTGATAAGCTTTAGCTGAATATCAAAATGGGCCAGATATCACCTGGGACCTGATATACCACGCCTGTGGAATTCAACATAATATATCGAGTTTGATTCGTTAGAGGGGTAGAGGGGCAGCACAAGCCATGTGGTGGCTGGTCCCCTGCCCAGGCCTGCAATGTAGTGTGTGAGACCAAGGAATCCTCCCCATATCACCCCGGTCAAGGTCACATTGCGAGTAGTGGCCTTCCCCCACCCACCAAGTGTCCTCCGCATTCCGCCTCCACCTTAAAAGACAAGGCATGTGAAGAGAGGAGGATGTAGAAGGAGGTTCTGGCTTCTGCCAGAAGCCAGTGCAGAGATTTAAAGCAGGTGGCATGTGGTCTCTGGGTCTTAGGCCAAGGGTCTGGATGCTTTATATTGCATGACCTGCAATTGGTGGAGTAAGGTCTTCAGAAGGCCACGGTAGAAATTGTTGCTATAGTCTATTCTAGAGAAGATCAAGGACCTCATCACTTCCACATTGTGAGGGAAATAAAGGAAAGGCAGAGTGTGTTTGAGCAGGCACAGTTGGAAGTGAGATTTCTTCGACAGCTTTAGGATCTGACAAGTGAAGAAAGAGTTAAAAAAGATGAAAGCTAAGTTCCTGGCCACTGGTTCCATAGTAGGTGGTGTGCCGATAGAAGAAAGCCAAGGAAAAGGTAGGGAAGGAGGAATAGTGGTCCCAAAAACAGATGATTTCGGTCTTAGCTTCATTGAGTCATAAATTGTTATCAAACATCCAGGCCTGGACACATGAGAAGCAGGATACTTTCAGGCTGCCTACCAGCTTCCAAGCAATCCGCCTGCCCTCAAAATTAATCTGGAAAGTTGCAATGAGTTCTGTAAGTGGTGAAATGTAAGTGTTAGAACCAAGAGAAGCGGATGAAGTCTTGGGGGAACCCACAGTTCCAGATAGTAGACTGCGGTAAAATGTGGCCACCACACCTGACCTGCACCGTGTCCCTCTGTCCAAGAGGAAGGACGAGATCCATCTCTGGAAATTGTTTTTGATGCCAAATGTGTTTCCCAGGTCCAATAGGGTGGCATGGTTGACAGTGTCAAAGGCAGATGGCACGTCTAGAAGAACAAGGATTGCTGGGCAGCTACTGTCTAAAGCCTAAAGCAGCTAATCCCACATGCATAGGAGCACCAACTCAGTTCCGCGAGCGAGTCAGAATCTTGATTGACGGTTGTGTAGCAGGCCACTGTCTTCACTGAAGGGTATGAGTTGAGAAGTCGCCAGCTTCTCAAAGATTTTGCCAATGAATGAGATGATGGCAATGTTGTGGTAATAAGCTTGGACCACCAGGTCATCAGATGTTTTTTTTTCTTGAAGAGACGCAGGATGCAAGTCTTTTTTAACTTTTGAAAAAATAAGTATTCAACAGCTGTTGCACATGGCAACCAATCAAGGGGCTGTCTGGGCAGGGGAAGGCCTGTTCTGCTGATGCCATCATATTCTTAACTGTAATAATGATTTCTGTCAGATTGACCACTTTGAAGGAGGAGAGGGAAGATTCAGGCCCAAGGGTGTTAGTTGGAGTGAGAGAGTAGTGGGTTTAGCATGGGAAGAAATGATTAATTTGATTGACTCAGGCTTTTCAATGAAGGATGATAAGCTGTACATCAGAGGTTGGGAGATGAGGGTCTCGGAGGAGCATTCAGATGCAGCAATCATTTCCCTGCTGCATTTGTTGGTCACTAGGTCAGCGCACTTGTGCAGGAATGCTGTTTTCTTGTGCTTGATGGTAGCATAGTTGCCTCTCTTGTGGCATAAGCATGGCAGGCCGACGTCCTTGGATTTGGAATGGCTCCAACAATGTTCTAGGGCGCTGCCCCTCCTCTTCCTGATGACGAGGCCAGTGTCATGTCAGCTGTGTGAGGTGGTTTCCTCTTCTCTTAATGGGAGCCAGGAATTGAAGCGTGCTTGAAAGGGTGCCGTGGGTGCTGGGTGGGATGGTGTCAGTGGGAGTAGCCAAGGGTGCAGGATCAGTTTTAGGAGGCACAAAGGTGGAAGCAAAGAAAACAGCTGAGACCCTCGTCATCGCCGGAGGGAAGAGCTCCACATCAGCAGTGGCTGCATCCTTGCAGGTTTGACCATGTGCACAGTGAGCAGAAGGATCCGTTCAGGTGCAGGCAGAGGTGTTGATGTTCGTAAGCGAAAGGAGATTCGATGTTTGCCCACCGCCATGCATGATGGGGAATGCTAGGCCCCAATGCCAGGACCATCTCAGGTGTTGATAAAAAAGTGCTTTGTTATCAGGGGTGTCCCAGTAGATATTGAAGTCATTAAGGGTGGCCATTTTGTGATGAAATCAGGCCATCCTGTAGCTTTAAGGGGGGCATTTGAAGAAGGCCTGTGGAAAGCTATTATATTAAGGTAGTCAGGCACTCAGAGGTAAGAAAGTTCACAAGGGCAATCTTAGTAATGTTGATGTTTACAAGTAAAGTAAGGGTGCCACAGGTGCCACGTGTTAGATCTTTTATTCACAATGTTCTTGTAGTCACCATGGAGACATTTGATAACTCTGGCCGTATGACCAGTGAAGGTCACGATCCTCGAGCAGTTTGTGGGTGTTGGAGGCATGCTTGTTGGTCGACCTAGAGTTCAGAGGGCCGACTTTGATATACCTTTTATCCTTTAAAGCCTTTCTAGGAAATCAACAGATAGATGCAGCCCCCTTTCCCCCCAGGGAACTAGACACAGTGGAGCGGTGGGCACGTTCGGCGAAGAAGCTAAGAGTATACAGGTGCTCTAAAAATGGAAGTGTATTGGAATTGTGCAAACTGCGAGTAGTTGTTAAAACTAGTGTGCTAAACTAAGGTATAATAAATGGAAATATCCTGGGATTTTGCAAAGTGGATAAATACTGGGAGTATCAAACTACAGGTTTATGCAGACTGGAAATATGTCAAAGTTGTTCAAACTGGGACCAAAATAAAGTCAGGGGTCCTGGGGAAGGCAAACCTTTTGGCACACCTTTTCACCCATATGATTCAATGAGAACTGTGGTCGGGGCACTGGATAGGCCTTTTCTTATGACAATCCCCTTTCCACCTGAACTAGAAAGTGATGGATGAAAGGTGTTAAATTAATCATAACCACTATTGTTGATCTGTGCACCCTTCCATTACATCATCATTTTAGCCTCTTCGCAATTACAGAGAGTGACCGGCCATTTATAAACCACACTTGGGCCTGTAATATATTTTAATAGTCATTTATACTGTGCCAGGGAGCATTCCAGTCAGAACTGCTCGGCAATATCTGTTAAACATGGTCCCTTACCACAAGCAACCCCAGAAGGCCAGGGACCTATGTCTGAATACACAGTGGTGGTTGGAAGGTTTCGCATCAATCATAACAACTGCCATCACACTGTGCATGCTTCCATAGCATTGTGTGTAAACCTGCATCATAGAACAGTATTTTGGAGAAACCAAATCCCATACAAGTACATTCAAAACAAATATATAGACATGCTTTTTATTGCCTCGCATGGGTCCTGGGGCGGGTTGAACCTTGTATGCCAAGTCAGTGGCATCACACAGACATGCTTTTTATTGGCTTAAACGGATGGTATCTGGGGCAAGTTGAACCTTGTAGGCCAGGTCAGTGTCACCACACAAACATGCTTTATATTGGCTGGCAAGGTTACTGGGTCGGGTTGAACCTTGCAGGGCTTTCTATGGGCTTCCAGGCTGCCTTGGGCAACTGAACCTTGTGGGCCAGCCCACCCCACCCAGCTGGCCAGCTAACAGAAGATTTGCTCCTGCAGCGTCCACTTCACGCTGTAGCTTTGCTGCCCGTCCAGGCCCCAGACCACGGTGGGGTGCATTGGCTTCCCTTCATTCCAGCACTGCCAGTCGAAGGTAAAGTCTACTTCGAGAAGGCAGTTAAGGTGTTAACTGAGCATAATGAAAAGCAGCCATGATGTGGCCCCCACTCTTACGATTGAGAATGTGCATCATGTTGACAAGGGAAATCAATCATTACTATGAGTAATGTCCAGTCCTGGAAAGAATGGGATATATATATAGAGAGAGAGGGATGACATTATTTTCTCCAAATTCACCAATGGCCCACTTTTCATGTACATTAGCTACATTTTAACCATTACCCATTTGTACTTCTGAACAATTCATATTTGGTGCTACGAACTACTCAAACCATTATACCAGTATATGGATCATTTTATGATTTGATCAGTACAAACATACGATTACCAATATGGCTACAGGCATTTCTGTTGCTATAAGTAGGCACTACAGTTATTTAATCATGCGCATGCACTTACATGACAGGTAGGATTTCTTGTAGGTCTGAGGTAGTTTCAGCTCATCCCAAGCAATTCAGGATTTAATGTTCAATTTTTAAGAAGGTAACCATATGACCATTATTATTAAGCATCAATGCATTAGTCTATTGGTACATTACCAGTAATATATCTAGTTAAGAATAGGAATGTGTTTAATAATTACCTTGAAGATTCTTCTGCATAGCTAGAACACATACCCTTTTATTTATATATATTTCCCATTTGATATATATATATTTTTTTTTTTTTTCTGCTGATGGAACAACAGGCGTTGATTTGCACACTTCGAAACACTCAGTTTTCACCATCAAGAGTCCAATTGTGAGCAAACTGCCTTTATTATTTCATCCAAGACATCAACATATGGCGTTCCCGCAGACAGTAAAACCCGAAAGTTCAACAGCATATATATATATATTATAGTGCAGTGTTTGGCACACTATAGTTGAGTATTGAGATACATAGGAAAGCCAAAAACTGAATTGCTAATAACTTTTGACTCATATGACGAATTTGGCTAAAGTTTACAAACAAAATGTTTGCCACCCAAGCACCTGACACCACCCCACCCCGCCCACACCCTCCCAGACTGGACATTTTGTGAAAGATCTGTTAAAAAATGAAAAAGTTATTAAGAAAGTAAAAAAGAAAAAACACTGTTTCGTCCTACGCCTCATTTTCCCATGGAGGAAAAGTCAGAATTTCTGCACAGCGCACAGCAAAAAAAGCTAGATGGAATTGGACCAGGTATGGAACAACTTGGGCACAAAGCATTGACACGATTTCCTGGAGGGGTTTGGGTATATTGCGTCCAGTAGTCTTTAAAATATTGGATGCAGAAGGTGGCGCCCCCTTCTCACAAAATGATAGCTATATCTCCCATGGTGCTTCGTAGGAGAGATGATTTTCATAAATTAAAAGCAGCAATTTTTTGATGTGTTCGATGAGATAAAATAATCCTGGGTATTTGCTGGAATAATTGCGGCTAGCCGAAAACGGAAAGTGGAAAAAATGCCATTTGGAGGGGGGAAAAGGATGCAATGTCATCAGGCTAGATGTAGGGAGGAGGAAATTGGGGAGTTGGACGGGAGGCTGGGGACCAAGTTCAGAGGTTGATCGTTTCGCATAACCGTGGCTATTTGGTGGGATAACCGTGGTTATAAAATAAAACGCGATTGGGAATGAAAGTGAGTCAGACGAAACAATTGTTGGGGGGAATGGGAGAGAGCTAGGGAGGGAAAGAGGACCTGAGTGGAGTGGAGGGAGCATGCCAAAAGGAGCGGGCACTTGGTGAGGGCCTGGGCGGGAAGGGTAGAGTTTTAGATTTTGTGCACTTTTTACTGATCACCACGGTTATTTACAGGCACCTACAGATAGTCGCGGTTATTTGTTGTACATTGGCACTATAACCACAGCTATGGGGAAAAGTTTTCAAAAAGAAAGAGTTAAAAGCATTGGAATACAGGTGTCTCACCTTTCTGTGGGCATTAAGGCTACTATTGATGCCTTAATCCTTGAAAAAAACGAAGAAAGTAAAAACAGAAACTATAAAACATATCTTGGTTTAACGACAATATCTTAGAAGCAAGAAAAATGAAAAGAGCGCTAGAATGAGAGTGGCATAGAAACCCTGGCCCTCACACATTAGGTAAATATAAAAAATCTGTACATGCTTATAAAAATACTGTTATGGAAGCAAAAACAAAAATACAATCTACGTATCGATAATGCCAAATCCAGTTCGAATGAACTATTTCAAATTGCCAAAGAATTTGAGAGTCATACTTCCCTATTTCCACTAATCATTGAAGATTCTGTTTGGTGTCGGAACATACTAAATACATTCTTGAACAAAACCACTGCCCATCAGTTGACTATTGCTAACCAACAGGCTTGACACCTAAGAAAAGCCTGGGTAGCTTTAATGCTACCACTCTGGATAACGCTTATTCAACACTCCCAAAATTAGAATTTCATAGCTGTACACAAACCGAAGTCCTTGACATAGTCACAAACCTTAAGTCCACCACATACATAGAGGACTCATGCCCCACCGACATCCTGAAAGGTTGCTTGGATGTCTGGATTCCACTTATCACCAAGATGATTAACATGTCCTTCAGGTATGGCACTGTGCCTGCCTCTCTGAAGGATGTCTATATAACCCACCTATTAAAGAAGAACACCCTTGATCCAGCATTAGCCAAGAGCTATTGGCCAATCACCAATGTCCCTTACCTCTTAAAAATCATTGATAGAGTGGCATACCTAAAGCTGCAGATATTCATAGAAGAGAATACAATTCCTAATCCTCACCAATCTGGTTTTAGAGCCCAACACGGAATGGAGACAGCACTTCTAGATCTTAAATCCAACATCATAAGTATTTTTAAACAGGGTCACTGAGCATGACTTATGTTGTTGGATCTCTCTGCAGCATTTGATCTCATTGATCACAACCTCCTCCAAGACAGGTTGAAAAACGTCACTTACGGCTCAGAGAAGGCCTCTCAATGGATCACGTCTTTCCTGGGCCTTTGAACATCCAGAATGGCTGTTGAAAATGCCCAGGCATCCCCCATCTCTTCCACATGTGGTGTACCACAATGATCTTGCCTATCTCCATTATTATTTAATATCTACATTAGGCCACTACTTGATCTTCTCGATGGACTGGGTGTAGAATATGCTAATTACGCAGATGATACCCAGGTTCTACTTGAGTAGACTGGGACACATTCAGTTGATGCCATTGCATTGAATGGAGTCTATACGGAAATTCAGACCTCCATGGAGCCTAATTCTCTGGCATTAAACAATGAGAAAACAGAGCTTCTCATTATTGCTTCTGGTCCACATATAAAGAAACTCCACACTCTGTATTCTCACTTCTCTATCTCCGGTAAGCTGATTCCAGACAGTAAATCGGTTAAAAAAACTGGGTGTCATTCGATGACGTCAAACTATCCATGAAACAAGTTTCACAAATTCGCTCCTCATGTGGTTATGTGATTAAATGACTTCATCAAATCAGACCCTACCTCTTCATTAAAAAGAGATCCATGCTGGCCACTGCAATAGTCAACTCACGACTGGATTACTATAACAGTTTGCTTATTGGTGCATCACAAGCAAATGTTCACAGTCTACAGACCACCTGGAACAGAGCTGTTAGGGCTATCCCTTACTTATAAATGCCAGAACTTGGCTTCCCCTCAATACCTAATTAAAAGGCTTACATTAAGACAACCTGTATGGGTGTTCCGTTCCACTGAGAATAACAGTCCCACTTTCAGCTCTTCCTTCTCAAAGGAATTCTACTTTTTCTCGCTTTCCCCCAGAAGCTCAATGTTATCCGAGCCCCGGTTCTCTCTAGGCTTCACTATTGTAATAGCCTCCTGCTGAATCTACCTTCTTCCATTCTGCAACCACTCCAAGTAATCCAGAATAAGGCAACAAGACTTATGCTTGGTCTCAAGCCCAGGGACCACATCTCTCCTGCCCTAAAAAGTCTTCACTGGCTCCCGGTTGCTTCACAGATTAAATTAGAATCCCTTTGTATCATCCACAAGGTTGTCTAGGACCGGGGACAACACTATCTGCAACTCTCTCTTACTAAATATTTCCCCTCTAGACCTCTGTGCTCCTCTGGCACCAACTCCTTGTGTTTAATGTTTAAAATGTTTCACTAAACAGAGAGCAGGAGGTCAATTGCTTTCCTCAGCTGGCTCCCTTCTTTGGAACAGCCTCCTTCTCCCTCTTTGTCTTGAGCAGGATTTTCTTAAATTCCAGAAGATCCTCAAGCCTTTCTCTTTACCTCCTCCTTCCCTCCCTGTTTCCTCTTTTAATCTCACAGTTACTTGTTTGGTGTTCAGGGCCCTTATCCATCCTCGGGGGCCTGACCTCCCACACTGAATCGCCCCCTGCTTCTGTCTAGCTTCAGCACTTGCCTCGGCTCACCCTGCACCCTTGGAGGCTTGCACTTACCTTACATTGCACTTCACCTGTTGCTCAGCCATGAGCACCCCAGCACCTATACCATTCCCTCTATCTTCACCCCCCCACTGTATTTAATATTTGTTTATATACCTTAATTGTTTCTCATCCCTTGTCCCCTCCTTGTTGCTCCATGGACGCTTTGAAACAGTATTTACTTCCTGTACAAGCACCTAACAAGTTAACAATTAATAAAAATAGCCACTTTAGCGTCTGAAGAAATTTGACGGGACAAGTTTTGAAACCCATGTGCCGCAGGAATGGAATGCCCTTCTATCCACCGTAAGATCCTCATCTTCAATGGAAGTTTTTAAGAGGGCTATTTAAATGCTCCTCTTTAATTCGGCAGACTAATCTCTCTTCCACCTCTTTCTGACTCCCCGCAGGACCCCCTTGTCTTAGTTTTTGTGCGCTCTTAGACCCATGGGCGTGTAGCGCTTAAGAAGAATTAATATAAATAAATAAATGAAATAATACAAAACTATTGAATTTTACAGCTACAGTAAGGTGGAGGGCCGTAGCTAGTGTCCTGGAAGTGTTTACAAATATAGAGTGAGCACTGCGAAGGTCCTGCCTAGTGGGCCAAAAATACATGTATAGTGGGTCAAAAAGAAACATATTGGGGGAACACATGCACGGATGAAGGCCATGGCTAATGGCCCGTAGAAAACAATGGTATATCAAAACCCTTGAAATTCACAGAAAACAATGTAGCTAAGGTGCAGTTAAGTTGAGCAGATTTAACGCAACAAAACGCTTCAAATTCAGCAGATGTGGGAAGTCATGACAAGCTTAACTCTGCACCTTCCCGTTGCAAAGCCCATGATCGCATACATATTATAAGAGAATGGATTCACAATGACATACCAAAAGGCATTATGTAGGACATGGCTGGTGGCCCCAGCCTTCGGTCATGTCTATGGTATATGTTCCCCCAAAATGCTTCTTTTGGACCTACTAGGTGGCCAGTATACACTAATCACACCATTCCTAATAACATTTTAATTTGTTGACGAATTGTTCCCAAAACCTCCAGTTTTGGGGGGGCCTTGACAATCCCTTGGTTTAGAAAATGTCATGCAAATACATCCAGCAAGTCAAAGGATATTAGCCTCTCTCACCCTCTCTGCTGCAAAGCACCCATACCGATATAAAGGTTTTAAGGTGCAGGAGGCACCCGGTTCTCTGTTGAATATTTTAAAAACTACCCCAAACCAGTCAAGGAAATTAATTCAACGCTTTGTGCCCAAATTGGTTTTATTTGGTCAAAATCTGCCAAGCGGATTTTCACGCTACGGCTGTTAAAAAAAAACTGCACTTTTTCTCTATGGAAAAATGAATGCGGGTCGGTTGAAAACAGGTGTTTATGTTTTCTTAATAACATTTTCATCTTCGAACGAATCATTCCCAAGATTTCCAGTTTAGTTGGACTCTTGATAAACTGTTTGGAAAATGTCATCCAAATCCATCCATCAAGTCGAAAGGTATTAGCCTCGCTCAGCCTCTCAGCTGTAAAAATCACCAAGGCCGATATAAAGTTTTTAAGGAGCAGGGGCACCCTCTTCTCTGTCAAATATTTAAAAATATTGCTGAATGGATTTACGCCAAACCAGTCCAGAAATGTAAGGCTGTTCAAAAACTGCCCTTTTTCTCTATGGGAAAATTAATGTGCTGGAAACTGTGAAACGGTAGTGTTTTATTATTTTCTTAATAACTTTTTCATTTTATAATATATTGTTACCAAAATGTGCTTTTTGCTTTGGAAATGTCATCTAAATCATCCCGGCAAGTCAAAAGTTATTAGCATAAGAAGGTTGGGTGAAAAATGGCTGTTTTTTCATTTCTGAAAATCCTGTCAGCTTCTCTGCTGCAAAGCACCATGGGAGATATCACTATAGTTTTGGGAGAAGGGGGAATCCCCTTCTCCATCAACTATTTTTAAAAACGGCTGGACGCGATAACCCCCGACCCGCCCCCTTCCAGAAATCGAGTTAACACTTTGTGCCCAACTTGTTTTCGTATCTGGTACAATTCTGCTGAGCGTTTTTCGCTGTACATTCGAGCAAAAATCTGACTTTTCCGCTATTGGAAAATTAATGGGGACTAGGTTGAAACTGTGATTTGTTATTTTCTTAATAACTTCTTTATTTTTTAAAAGATCTTTCCCAAACTTTCAGCCAAATTCGTCGTACGAGTCAAAAGTTATTAGCAATTCATTTTTCGGGTTTCCTCTGGTACTTGATACTCAACTTAACTATAGTGCGGCGACTGCCTCACTATAATATATATGCCCGTGGGACATTGGACCCATAAAGAGGACACCTGCATTTAACGCTTGTAGGCTGTGATCACCTCCGGATACAACTTTATTGGAAACACAGAAGCCAGGTTACATTCTCTAAGTGGTATCTGAGCCTCTGAAATAGAGCTTGACAGTGAGTTGCAACAGCAGGCGAGCCATACTCGAAGACCTCAGATACCAACAACTTTAAACTCATACGCGCACTGCAATCATTACATAGTGAGACTCACAGTTTTCTACGTGTTCTGAAAGGTTTTCATTTGAAAGTCTGCATGTTGTTAGTGCACTTTGGTCGGCCTGAATAGGATCCATTTTTATTTTGGTTATGGGGGGTAGCCATCCCTCCACTGTTCTACCACAGCCCCCCACTGGCCCATCACCCACCCTCACCCCTTACTCCTACATACATATATACATACTTATTTTTATGCAATTGTTTGATTCAACTTAAAGTGCACACACACAATGCAGATTTTCAAATGAAAGTATTTTAAAACATGTATCACGGTTTCCTATATTAGAACCCTGATTGTGTGCTGCTACTTTAAGCATTATTCGGATCCAGCTGTTTATGTTCCTTCCTTTTTGTCATATTAATTTCACTCGTTTTTCTCATTTGTTTAATGTTGGATGAAAGTTTGTGTGAAACGTATTTCAGCCTTTGTTTTCTTATCTCCTCATTGAATTATTATTGTGGTGGACCGAAAAATGTGCATCAAAATGCTCTTAAAGTAACACAATATGGATTTCCTTTCTGAATTATCACGATGGATGAATTTGAAAATGAGCATCAAACTCACTTACATTTACTAATTACTTTTTCTGGGTGCCCTGGTTTCCGGATAATTATTTTCTTTCCAGTATAATAGCCCTCCAGTGACCAATGCAGCCCCTTCCTCAGAATTAGTACTAATAGCCCCGAGTAATGTAGTGCAGCATTTCAGTATAAACAAGCCTCTGTTGTGCACATGGTTCACATTCACATAATTGCCGGATGATTATGGTGGGTTATGTATTTCCTAAGAGCGGACCCGGGGATCGAACCTGTGTTGCTCTGTGTCGTCTTGTTTCGAAGGCGAGCACTTTGCCCCTGAGCTATACTACCAATGTTATCGCCATGTTTGCCAATGCTAAATTAGATACACATTATTATTTTTAGACACCGAAGAACACACAGGCTCATGCATTCACACAAATGCCAGCCTGCACAGAAACAGAAACACACATCCTGAAACCCAAACACAAACATACATGCACAGTGAGGTATTAACAAACTCACACATATGCACAGAAGCAGAGAGGCACACACGCAGTTGCACTGCCAGGCACACCCTCGCACTCACTTCATTGAATGTGGCATGGTAAACATTGCGGGCGCTATAGGTTTGCCTGGCTGTGCCACCTCTGCAGAACAAATAACAAATGTGCTGAACATGCTAAACCGGTACAGGAGAGTCCTGCAGGCTAGATCCAGTGCTCTCAACACACACTGATGTGCACACAATGATCTGGCCCGATTTACACATATCAACGAGCTGGAGGCCTGTGCTGCACAGCGTGTCAACAATCATGGACCGCCTAACAACTCCATGTGGGTGGCCGGGGCCTGCAGCTGCTCTGGTCCATCCAGCCACTGCCCCGCCGGCTGCACCATACCATAAGCTATAACTCTGTCCTTCTGCTTCCGCCTATCACCAGAAAGGACGGTCGGAACCTTGCCAAACCTATACAGTGCAAGCTGCCCCCCCACTAGCAACAACCCCCCACCCCCCCCACACCCAGTCCCTGATGGCTGCCTGAATCTGCCCTGGCACTACAGGACTTGGACTTGCAGAATCTATCTGAAGCCTCTTGGGGGATCTACAGCTACATAACCACGCGGGGTCTTAATACATCTTTCTTAAGGCTCCCACACAGGGCAGCAAGTAACCAGAACCCTTCACAAGTACTGTTCAAATGCTCTCTGTGCCATACAAACCTAATGCCTTTTGCTGCTCATTAGAAGACCTATGGGGTCTCTAAGACCTTAGCACTCTTTGCACTTATCTTGGGGTTGCGGTGTGGTGCACTGTCTGCTACAGGATATGTTTGAGCATATTTCTAAAGGTTTTAAGGCTTTGGTTCGTATGCCATATTTTAGTGTTTAAACCTGGTTTAAATGGAAATGTTTCTGTTACAAATTGCACTTTCCTTTCTTGCTTGGTGTTTTCAATTTAGGTGCTGATCCATAGCTTCCAAGACGAGCACGTTGCCCCTGAGCTATCCTCCCGAAACAATTAAAAAAAGATCAGTTGAACTTACCTCAGGTATTTACAGCACGGCTTGTAACTCCTGGGGTCCAGTTTTCGTTTTAACGATATCATGGTCATCAACAGTGAAAACAGATGTGAGCAGTGGCATTGCAGATACTTGAGGTAAGTTATTTTTAAATGTCTTTATTTTGAAAGGTCCTTTAGCTACTGCAACTGTAAATCGCAAATGCTAATGGTATCATGATCCAGGACAGTGGGCTGACCCTTCCAGTAATGGAACCCCACCAGCGTTATGGGATTCTTGTTTTCTCAGCCGTTGGCATGGGTATTGGACCGTTACCTTCAGGGATGACCCGCTGTCCCCGGAACTAATACCTCTACATATCATGCAAGATTTCAGGGGTTGTTGGTAGATCTGGGGTCTTTCAGAGAAGGTTACATTACCTGTCAACCAGTTTTAGGCTCCAGGAAGAAGGATGAGAAACAAATCAGCTTAGTTTACTTGGGTTCCATGGAGCATGGGAAAGTGTATGGATCCCATTGAAGCACCTACAGAGAACATAGTTCATTTTCTCATGGAAATGATAGAGAACTTTAAACATAGACCCCTTAGCTATTGTGACCGGTTATGCTGTAAAAGACCTAATGGCAGTGTGTAGTGACCCAATAATATACAGGTTAATTATGGTATCAGATTAAAGAGTCAACTGAAGGGAAGATATACACGCTTGTCGAAAAGGTATTAAAGTGGCTTTTACATGGTGGGACATTATGGGCCTCATTACAAGTTGGGTGGTATTCCAGAGATTAATCTGCCAAAATACTGCCCAACAGAATTACCATTACTGCCACCTGGTCTGGTGGAATTACTGCTGCATTACAAGTAGCGGCATCAGAATTAATCCCCATTTTTCCAGAGTCCATCGGCAACAGGTTTTTTGGCGGAATTACATGGCGATATTTCCGGTGCAGTACCTACCCCATTTCTGATGATTTTTCAGCAGTAAATGGGATGATTTACGGATCATGCTGGAGGTAAAACCCCTACTTTAGGGCCATACTTGTAGTATGGTGGTGCAGGAAAAGTAATTCCATTACCATCAGTTCTTTTCTGTACCAACATACGTGTAATGAGCCACTGTGTAACAGATAATATTGATTAAATCTCAAAATAATTTGAATTGCCATGTCTTTAAATTTGAGAAAATAAGTTTTAAACTTGTTTATCTTCTTGGCACATTTCAGTTGTTTGTTATAGTTAAAGTGATGTTCCCTTTCTTGCCCTCCTGCCAGCTCTCTCTCCCTTCCACACTCCTAGCCCCTAATGAATGCTCCCCAGCTTGTAGGCATGAGTTTTATTTTAGCATTAGAATGGAGGGGCATCCCTTGTTTGCCCCCTTTCATCTTTTTCTCTTTCGGTTATCAAACGTTTTGCGTTTTAAAATGTTGATCTTTTAAACTTGTATTTTCGAATTTAATAGCAGACATCAGAGCTATCCTGGAAGCTCACTACACTGCTACGTCTAGTGTGGTGGTCATGTAGGAATGTAGGAATCAAGGTGTTGCCATGTTTGTGTGAAAAACATGAAATACACGAAAAGAATAAAGCAACCGTTTTGCACATCTTGAAAAGAAGATATTAATCACCCCCAAAAGTGATAACATAATTGATCCATAAAGATACAAGCTCACAATGTTGTTTCTTTGATAACACATGTATGTACTGTTACCAACCTCTCATTGCTCTTCAAATAGATTTGCTGGCTGTAACATTGTTGGTCCTGGCATAACAAACGAGACTTGGGCATTTGCGCTCACAAGCCACATAATCTGCTGCACTGGGCTCATTTTCCTCGGGCCCGACTCCATAAAAACCGTTGTGAAAGTCACAACCTAAATTCAGGGGAGGGAATGTCCAATGGACATGTGTGAATTGTGGAATCCCAATGAGGAACTTCACAATCCCTATTAAGCAATTGCATTTCTAAATAATCATTGTCTCTACTCCTTTTTGTCTTAGTTATGTCTAATACACTCTTTAATTGGCTGATAGATGTACCACTATTTGAGATAAGATTCTCAAAAGCTACTGAATGCACCATTAGCTAGCTTTCTGTGTTTGGGAGGAGTATGTTTTAAAAGAAAATATCTGCTAATCCAGTTCATGCTCCCCTTTTAGAGGTCATGCATAAAATGTCTGTGGTAAAATTAATTCCTTTTTTCATTTCTATTATTTTTGCAAATATTTGTATTGAATGCATTCAAACAAACAATTTTGCTTGAACGCCTTTTTACACTCAGAACATCCATATGGTTCCTCACCAGTGCGATTTCTCACTTGCTGCAATAGATCACGCTTTTGCTTGAACACATTCTCACCTTAAGAACATTCAGGTGGTTCCTCATGAGTATGAATTTTGTGGCGTAGAACTAGACAAACCTTTTGATTAAAGGCCTTGTCACACTCAGAACATTTATACATTTTCTTGAGAGTAGGAGTTCTCTGAGGAAGCAGTATAGTGCCCTGTTCCTTAAAAGCTTTGCCACATTCAGATTATGTATATGGTTTCTCACCAGTGTGAGTTCTTCTATATTGAAACAGATCACATGCTGGCTTGAAAGACTTTCCCATTCAGAACATTTATGTGGATTCTCACCAGTGGGACTTCTCTGATGAACCATTAGGCTGTTTCTTTGCTTGAAGGCTTCTTGCATTCAGAACATTTATGTGGATTCTCACCAGTGGGACTTCTCTGATGAACCATTAGGCTGTTCCTTTGCTTGAAGGCTTCTTGCATTCAGAACATTTATGTGGATTCTCACCAGTGGGACCTCTCTGATGAACCATTAGGCTGTTCCTTTGCTTGAAGGCTTCTCTCATTCAGAACATTTATGTAGTTTCTCACCAGTGGGACTTCTCTGATGAACCATTAGGCTGTTCCTTTGCTTGAAGGCTTCTTGCATTCAGAGCATGTATGTGGTTTCTCACCAGTGGGACTTCTCTGATGAACCATTAGGCTGTTCCTGTTACGCTCACCTGGTTCCCACGGGAGCGTCGACTGGAACTGGGCCGCTGTTGTTTCCACCAGCGTGACGTGTAGCGCCGAGATGACTGACTGGACTGGCCCGCTCAGCCTAGTTTGTCTGGCTCGCAAGACTATTCTTCTGCAAAGGAGAAGAGGAATTAACCACCCGTGGAATTGAGTGTCAACCCACCTTCCCCACTCCCGTTGTCTTCCCACAGATCACTCTTGATGTCCCCTCCTTAGTCTCACTTGATGGTTTGGAAGGATGAGCTCTCCATCCTGCGTCGACCGCAGGGGCGCGTTGATGATCAGTTACTTCACTGGCGTAGAGGAATTGGTGAGTTCCAGTATTGACTCTAAAGTCCAATTGTTCATAAGAGTTCAAATGTCTGATCTTCACTCTGTCCGATTCCTTGCAGGTTGCTGAATTATCCACTCGAAGATTTCCAAATGGCAATTGGTAAGATTCAGGTAAGTCTATTGTGGTTTTCCCCTTAGGGGCCGGGGTACGGTGATGAAGCAGAGTTGACTGTGCCGACCCGAGATGAGGTGAGAACCCCGTGGTAAATCAGGTAAGCTTTGTGGGGGGTAACTTGTATTGTCTTTAGAGGGTCCCCTTGCTCACCTTGCTGTCTTTGTCTCCTTAGGTGTCGGATGGCGGCCGCGAGATGGAGAGAGCGTAATGGAATGCTGAAGTACCGCCAAGCAGGTGAGTTCAGCGCGGCGCCGTAGAAATGCGAAGTGATGCTTCAAAGACTTCTGTCTTTCAGCTCCGTGGCGAAATGGATCAGGATTCAGGTAAGGATTAAAGTTAAAACTCCTGATCTAACCTTTATCCTTCTTTTCTTCTTGTTTCAGGAGTCCCAGGACTGAAGCGGGCGTGGCTGAAGACTGGAGCTGCTGAGAACACGGTGAGCGTTACGCTGCAGCAAGCAGAATAACGCGAAGCACGTGTGGCTGTCCGGGTGTGGTTTAAATAGCCTTGGACGAAGATCCAGGTAAGTATTCTTTCGCAGCCCCACCCAAGTAACAAAATAGGCCCTTCAGTAAAATAGTCCTTCCTAAGCCTCATTTGGCTTGAGTCTTCATGCAGCATGGTCTGCCTCAGGTGAGTATGCAGCATGGTCTGCTTCAGGTAAGTTATCAATAATGAGCCTGGCGCCCATGGCGCCAGGACTGACTTTATCTTTATGAGCCTGGCGCCATAGGCGCCAGGACTGCACCCAAACAGCCCCTAACTGGGGCTTTTGGGCATGCTCCAAGTGGCATGATGCCTGCTTCCGGGGCTGCTGGGCCTGGTCTGGTCTTCCGGGGGCAGGCATCATGACAGCACTCCCCCTCAAGGTCCCTCCTAAAGTCGTTCTCCCCCTTGGCCGTGGTTTGTCTGGAAAATCCTGATGGAACCTCTTCACTAAACGAGGTGCATGCACGTGGTCACTAGGTTCCCAAGACCTTTCCTGCGGACCATAACCTTTCCAGTCAATTAGGTAAAAGAGTTTTGATCTCCCTCTTTTTGAGTCCAAAATATTCTTGACTTCGAACTCGGGCTCCCCGTCTATGAGGATGGGTTCAGGTGGAGTGGTTACCCTAGTTCCTGGTTGCACTGGCTTCAAAAGAGACACGTGGAAGACGGGATGGATTCGCATATGAGCAGGTAGGTCCAACTTGACGGCCACTGGGTTAATAATTGCCTTGACAGAAAAAGGTCCCAAATACCTGGGGTTAAAGGTCCGAGTCCCCTTGAGTGGTAAGTGCTTAGTGGCTAACCATACTTGGTCCCCTATTTGGTATTGAGGAGCTTCACTTCTGTGCTGATCTGCATCTTTTTTGTATTTTTCCTTAGCCTTTTGCAAATGGATGGTTGCTTCTTTAAAGGCTTGTGTAATAACAGCGTGGAGATGGTCCACTGCGGGCATCTTTAAATGCTGCGGTGAGTCCAAATCCGAGGTTCGAGGATGGTGCCCATAAATGGTAAAAAAAGGACTTTGTCCAGTTCCTGAGTGTACGGAATTATTGTACGCATACTCTGCGATCCACAGAATGTCTTTCCAATTCCCCTCAGACTGATGTAGCATACAACGGAGGTACTGTTCAAGAGTCTGGTTGGTCCTCTCCGTTTGACCGTCGGTCTGAGGGTGGTGACTGGTCGAAAGCCTAACATCAATTTGTGCAGTTGGCAGCATTTCCTCCAAAAATGTGAAATGAATTGACTGCCCCGATCTGAAATTAACACTGAAGGAAAGCCATGCAGGCGGACAACATTTTCAAGGAATTCCTTGGCCAGGATTGAAGCTGAAGGTATCCCTTTTAAAGGAATGAAGTGGGCCATTTTAGAAACAAGATCTACAATAACTAGAATGGTATTGTAACCTTGGTACGGGGGTAAATCCGTGATAAAGTCTAATGACAAGGTATGCCAAGGGGTAGGTGGTATGTCTAATGGTTGCAATAATCCAGCAGGTTTTTTCTTTTGCCCTTTATTTTGTGCGCAAATGCCACAAGATATGACAAATGACTTGACATCCTTTCGCCAGGTGGGCCACCAAAATTGCTTCCTAATTTTAGCTTCGGTTTTTGCAATACCCGGATGCCCTTCTATTAAGGTGTCATGGTAATGGGAAATGACAAGTTCCTGTAGTTCTTTTTGCGGTAAAAATAGCCGGCCTTGGTAATAAGGTAAATCATCGATGACAGAGTACTCTGGACCTTTCTTTGCCCAGTCCTGTAGGGCAACAGAATCAAAGAGTTGGTGGATCTTGTTTTGAATGTCCTCCAGTGTCTGTATGGATGTCAGGCCAAGGATTCTCTGTTCCGGAATTATGGGTACGGGTTCTAAAGTTATTTCTGCTTCTCCCATTCCAATCCGGGACAAGGCGTCTGCTTTACCATTCTTACAACCTGGTCGATAGGTTATTACAAAATCAAACTCGGCGAAGAACAATGCCCAACGGAGTTGGCGCGAAGATTGGGCTTTGGCTGTCTTTAGGTATTGTATGTTGCGGTGATCAGTGATGACCGTGATGGTATGTCTGGCACCCAGTAGATAGTGCCACCAAGCCTTGAAGGCAGACTTGATGGGCAGCAGCTCCTTGTCGGTTATGGCATAGTTTAATTCGGGGCTGAAAATTTTCTTGACCAAAACGGCACTGGGTGAAGCTTGTTAGTTTCGGGATCCTTTTGGGAAAGGACTGCTCCCATGGCTGAACTGGATGCATCTGTTTCCACTATGTAGGGAAGCTCGGGGCGCGGTTGTCTTAATATGGGAGCAGATATGAATTTAGCTTTTAACTCTTGGAAGGCATTCTCGGCTTCCTCTGTCCACACAAAGCATTTGTTTTTTCACAATAGCGTTGTAATGGGATGTACAATGTGCGAGAAGTCCGGGATAAACCTGCGGTAGAAATTGGCAAAGCCAAGCATGCTTTGAACTCCTTTGATTGAACTTGGTGAAGGCCAATTAAGAATGGCATCCACTTTTCGTGTATCCATCCGGATTCCTCTCGGGGTCAGAATAAATCCAAGGAATTCCACTTCCGTAGTGTGGAAGATGCACTTTTCCAGTTTAGCATATAATTTATGCTGGCGTAACTTCTCTAGGACTGCTCGGACGTGTTTTACATGCTCATATTCTGATAAAGAGTATACTAAGATGTCGTCGATGTAAACGACCACACAAATGTCGATAAGCTCTCGGAGGACATCGTTCATGAAGAACTGGAAGGCTGCTGGTGCATTGCATAGTCCGAAGGGCATCACCTGGTACTCAAATAGTCCGTACTTGGTGCGAAAAGCAGTCTTCCATTCGTCACCCTCCAAGCGGACCTCTACGCTTGCCGGGCGTGGTCGTTTCCCGAGTCAGATTTCACATGGTTTTCGTCTGCTGCTCCTATAACTTTCTTGGGTGGTTTTACAGGGCAGTTCCGAAGAAAATGACCAGTAGTTCCGCAATATAAACATAATTGCAGTTGCCGTCTTCTATTTCTTTCCTTCTGGGTTAAGGGTCCTTTAACCCCCCCGATTTGCATAGGTTCTGAGACATCTACTCCCTTGGAGCTTACGTGGGTTTTAACCAACACCCTGTTCTCAAACTTGGTTCGGTCAGCCTTCCTGGTTTGAAGTCTGTGATCGAGCTGGACCACTAGATCTATATATTCAGCACAGTCTTGAGGCGGGTTCACGATTTGGGCCAAAACATCTTTGAGTTCTCCCTGAAGTCCTCGATGGAATAATGTGATTCGCTTGGCTTCAGGCCATTCGGTTTCCACTACTAATCTATTGAAAGTTGTAATGTAAGATAAAAGATCCTGGTTACCTTGACGTAGGCATAAAAGTTCGTTGTCCAAAGCCTGTCCTCAGGAGTGTCGGGCGAATAGTCTTTCCATGCTTGTTCGAAAACCCTGGAAATCTCGAAGAATCGGGTCATCCTGGTTAACTAGTGGAATGGACCAATCTGCCGCACTGCCACTGAGATATGACAGTACAAAGGCTACCTTGGCCTGATGGTTTGGGAAAGCTCCAGGTCTACATAAAAAGTGCAAGCGGCATTGATTCATGAATGTTGCAAACCCTTTTGGGTCTCCGGCAAAGCGTTCAGGCGGAGCCAAAGGAACGGCTCCAGGTAAATTTATCTGCACCGGGTTACTCGATGGTACAGGAGCTGGACTTGCCCCAAGTCCTGGTAGAGGTGTTTGTCCAGCCTGGCTCTGTAATAGTTGTCTGGCCAACTCATCAGTTCGTTCTTTTGACACTATCAGTTCCCTCCTGAGGGCATTGGTTTCTTGGCGGGCGGAATGCACTTCTGCCCTTAATTCCCCTAATAATTGGGCCAACTGATCAGTTTCCGAGGTCTCCATGACGCCCAGGTGGGTATTTGTGGGTAGGCTTTGCGTTCTGTTACGCTCACCTGGTTCCCACGGGGGCGTCGACCGGAACTGGGCCGTTGTTGTTTCCACCAGCGTGACGTGTAGCGTCGAGATGACTGACTGGACTGGCCCGCTCAGCCTAGTTTGTCTGGCTCGCAAGAATATTCTTCTGCAAAGGAGAAGAGGAATTAACCACCCGTGGAATTGAGTGTCAACCCACCTTCCCCACTCCCGTTGTCTTCCCACAGATCACTCTTGATGTCCCCTCCTTAGTCTCACCTGATGGTTTGGAAGGATGAGCTCTCCATCCTGTGTCGACCGCAGGGGCGCGTTGATGATCAGTTACTTCACTGGCGTAGAGGAATTGGTGAGTTCCAGTATTGACTCTAAAGTCCAATTGTTCATAAGAGTTCAAATGTCTGATCTTCACTTTGTCCTATTCCTTGCAGGTTGCCAAATTATCCACTCGAAGATTTCCAAATGGCAATTGGTAAGATTCAGGTAAGTCTATTGTGGTTTTCCCCTTAGGGGCCGGGGTACGGCGATGAAGCAGAGTTGACTGTGCCGACCCGAGATGAGGTGAGACCCCCGTGGTAAATGAGGTAAGTTTTGTGGGGGGTAACTTGTATTGTCTTTAGAGGGTCCCCTTGCTCACCTTGCTGTCTTTGTCTCCTTAGGTGTCGGAGGGCGGCTGCGAGATGGAGAGAGCGTGATGGAATGCTGAAGTACCGCCAAGCAGGTGAGTTCAGCGCGGCACCGTAGGAATGCGAAGCGATGCTTCAAAGACTTCTGTCTTTCAGCTCTGTGGCGAAATGGATCAGGATTCAGGTAAGGATTAAAGTTAAAACTCCTGTTCTAACCTTTATCCTTCTTTTCTTCTTGTTTCAGGAGTCCCAGGACTGAAGCGGGCGTGGCTGAAGACTGGAGCTGCTGAGAACACGGTGAGCGTTACGCTGCAGCAAGCAGAATAACGCGAAGCACGTGTGGCTGTCCGGGCGTGGTTTAAATAGCCTTGGAAGAAGATCCAGGTAAGTATTCTTCCACAGCCCCACCCAAGTAACAAAATAGTCCCTTCAGTAAAATAGTCCCTCTTAAGCCTCATTTGGCTTGAGTCTTCATGCAGCATGGTCTGCCTCAGGTGAGTATGCAGCATGGTCTGCTTCAGGTAAGTTATCAATAATGAGCCTGGCGCCCATGGCGCCAGGACTGACTTTATCTTTATGAGCCTGGCGCCATATGCGCCAGGACTGCACCCAAACAGCCCCTAACGGGGGCTTTTGGGCATGCTCCAAGTGGCATGATGCCTGCTTCCGGGGCTGCTGGGCCTGGTCTGGTCTTCCGGGGGCAGGCATCATGACAGTTCCTTTGCTTGAAGGCTTCTCACATTCAGTGCATTTATATAGACTCTCCATTACGTGGTTGTTATGTTTAAATAGTTATAAATGTGCTCTGAATTTGACAAGGATTTCCTACAAAGGAGATAACAATGACTAGGTACTGGGTCACTTGGGGCAATGTTACCAACTATATATAATGTTTCATGCCTTCAATGATAAGAATGGGTCTCAGCCTGGCAGGAAAGGCTAATAAACGTAATATTAAGCAGATGGAATGTTGTCCTAATAACCTTCCTATTTTCGGCACACAGTTAGGGCTGCTATCTCTGCCGGATTCTGTGGGATAATCAAGACTTACGATGGCCTAACACCGCAGTCGTAGTGATGTAATCACTTCAACCAACATACAGCATTTCGTAATAGCCTGCTTAAGCAAAACAGAATCAAATGTCAGCAGAGATTATGCAGTTTACATTTGAAACAACATTAGCAATTTCAAAACTATCCACGTGTCTTATATGGTTTTCAGTCCGCTACAGTATGCTATTGTAAATTCCCCTTCAAGAATCCAATTACTTCAATCTACGGTTATCTCTACGGACCACGTTTATCTTTACCAAAATGTCACCTTTCTTTAGAGCACATCTGCCAGAAGTTATACATGTAAGTCATACGGGAATGGGCCCTCTCTAAGTGGTTACAAGCAGAGAACAACTAAAAGGGGGCCGCTGCGAGATGCAGCTCATCGCGCTTCTTTATGACAATTCCACGGTGCCGGTCAGAGCATTTCTCTAGCTCCTGATAGCCACAAAGAGGCACCTGCAAGCCACAAAGAATGCCGAACAAGGTTCGTGTACTTGAATGTCTTTAAAACAATGACATTAAGAGAGTGGCTGTCAGACCCAAAGGTGGCATTACATTTGTTTAAATATTGGATAAAACCTTTCATCGGGGCAACTTTAGAAAAGGAGAATGACTGCTGTGAGGCAACCGAAGACCCTGACTAAGACTAACGTCTCAAGGGACGGACATGTGGCCAACTTGACTTAGCTTGGAAACGTGGCTGTGCCGGTTCTTTGGTTTTTGAGCCCTGTCCCTTTTGAACCCCATGGATATAGGGTTGCGATGGCACATGCAGACATTTTTCACGTTATTTTGAGGTTGTCAGTTTCGGTTGCATCCTGTACCCTCTAGCAGGTTGGGAGGGTCTCTGAGCCTCTAATCCAGAGGATGATCCCAGAGTCTCTTAAAGGATGAACAAATGACAGGCCTGTGTGGTTGAAGTGGTGGAAGCTTTGACTGAGGACAGAGTGGGTGGTGGGCCTTGTTCCTTGAATAGCCCAGTAGGAGGGTGCACCCACAATAGCCTGTTTAGGAGATTCTCCCTGAGACACATACAGATGTTCCCTTTCTTGGCTAGTCAGCTGACACCGCAAGGACACCAGTAAAGTCTGAACTGAACCTAAGCACTATCGGGCCAACCTCAACCAACAGCCGTCCATTCTTGGTAACATTGACCAGACAGAACCTTCCTCTGCCTTGATATCCTGAGTTATTGCACAGAATGCAGCAGACTAATTCGGGTCAGAACAGGCAACATGGACGATCACATTGCATGAGTCAAGGAACATGGGAGATTTGACTCATGTGGATCAGTTTACCTCAGGGATCTAAACAAAAACACGATGCAACAAGCCCTCATTGGGAGGAGTAGGAGGAAGGAAGCCAAGACAAGACACCTGATCAATAACCTTGGACCAAAACGTCCCCAACCCATTTCACCACCATCAGACTCATGTCTTCATCTCCTTTCCACTTACACACTGAATTAACCCCTGCACTAGAAAGCAAACTGCTCCTCCCCCCGTCCTCACACACACACACACACGCACGCACGTATGGAGCAATCCACACTGCTCAGTTCCCTGGCCCTTTCAACTTCCCCCCACACCCGAAAACTGCAGCTAACCGGGATCTTGCAGCATTGTCTTCAACTTATCAATCTTGGGGTTTCTCCTCTGGATGAAACACAGAGCCAAGCGCCTCTGCCACTAACCACATAGAATCTCACCAAGGCTCAAGACTCTGGCACGCCTGGTCTGCAAGCATGAAGACCACGTGATTTGCATCTGCCTTTCCCTCTATCCATTCCCACTATCAAACTCGGCCCCCTTTTCTTGCAGGACCATGAGCAGTGAAACCACCAAGATGGAGGGTCTACGATACATTACATGACTGTGGGAGGGCGGTTTGAAAATGACATTTCCCTCTGGGCTCCTTACCCTGCCCTCAGAAACAGGAGTAAGCTGAATCATTATGCCCGAACAACCCTGAGGTCCAGGTAACTAGGTAGCTGCCTGTCGGTGAGAGGTAAGAAAAAAGGTGGCATCTCCTGTGCCCCGCTCATGTTTACCCAAGGGCCAGTACTAGGGCTAAACTTGCATAGCGCTTTTCAGCATACATTTTTGGCGCATATTCCTTTTAATGACAGATTTGTAAGCTAATGCAGAAAAAGGGTATGCATTCAATCTGACTTGCGCCCTCCACAAACAGCTCCATAACACTGCCCCACAACTGTCATGCTTGGAACGTATAAACAAGGACGGTCTTTCACGACGAAGCACTTCAATTTCAGCAGGGAGTACTTTGGGATTCTTAAGAGACGAGGCCTACCATATCACTTTAACGTGTCTATTGCAGTGGCAATTCCTGACTCTGTTGACTGGGGTGGCCCAAGTGGGACACTGACATATGCATGGGTGGCATGAAGTATGAGCGCGCACACGCACACACACGCGCGCTCGCTCTCTCTCTCTCTCTCTGGTCATAGTTTGAGATAATGGGGTGGCACCTGGGGTGGCCAATCAGATTACAGGGGGAGCACGTGCCACCCCTGACCCCTCCCTGGACACATCTATGGTCTATTGTTGCTCAAATACCTGATGCCATTATTACTCCCCCGCATTTGCAGGGAAAAGGAAATGGGTAAACAATGTGGTAAACACTGTAGTGAAATTTCAGCAGTGCACACAGATAGAATCCTTGCGCCTCCCAAAGTACTACCCCCACAGGAGAATCAGTGGAACCATTTGGTATGCACTTTCATGCTATTTTGTGAGTCTGTATAGCACACCTGCTGCATTTCCACAAGTTCTTGGAGCTTCATGTTCTGCAAGAGGTGGGGAGGCTGCCTAAAACAGAAGTAGAGGGAGCAGGGCAAGGTTGCTTTGTTGCAATGCTGAATTGTGCGAATCTGAAAAGCTAGGGTTTTCTGTGGTGTGTGCGTTTTAGATATTTTGTGAGCTGCGTAGCGTACTGTTTAATGTACACACCCAGATGCTAATGTGAATTGTTTCTGTAATAGAGTGTGGTGTCTGTCAGGGTAGTTTTTAAGGAGTGTGGGGAGTTGTGTTGGTCTATCTGTGGTGACTTAGTTTGGCGCATATTGAAATTTAGTGTAGACACATGTCTTTAGCTGGTGTACATTCCATTGTTTAATCTGTATAGTTTCCCTGCTGGAATTGTGTGTCAAGATGTGTTGTCGGTTAGGGTGGAATGTATAAAGATTTTGAGGTAGTTATTGTTATTATGTCTTGCCCAACAAGTCACACAAAAACTGGCAAAAATCTTTTTCACTTTGGAAACTCTACAGTTGGTCACATTTATTTATTTATTTCCATGCAAAACAGTCTTTCTCCATCTTTTCTGCCTTTTTATGCCATGTTATGTGTTGTGTGTCTATGTGATGATATGTCAAGTGACACTAGGCCATGGCACAAATTCACAGCCCACTCTTTCTGCTTAACTGCCCGGGACCTCCCTTCTGACTTCCACTGACATCTCAAAGACTCCAAAATGTAGTGTCACTCAATCCTAGATGGGATTATGTTCAAATGGACATGCACCGGTGGCGGCAGGTGAATTTTTTGAAGTGGAGGGTGCACATGTTTGTGCCGAATACGCTGGAGCGAACAAGTGCAGTGAGGGAACCACAGTCAGACAACAAGCAAAGGGGTTGGTTCTCGCCCGAGAACCTTTTTAAAATATAGGTTCAAAAGGTGCATTTTACAAAACATTCTGTGAAAAACTGGGTAAAAAGCTGCACATTTTGCAATCAGATTTCTAGGCGATCAAATGAAAAAACACAATAGATGTAAATCACCAACAGTGTAAAAGGAGCACTTCCCAATCTTTTTTTATTGATGCCTTTGCCCAAAACATGTGCAAGTATAACACACATTTTCATGCTGTCTGTGTAGATACATGTCAATACAGGCTGCACTAATGTATGCCAGTATTATTAAAAATGTCAAGCCACAGAAAGAAAGTACATCAAGACTGGCAGGCCAGTGTACCAAGTAATCACACTTATGTTTGCTTTTCCCCTTGATGCCTGGTACAAAAATGCCACGATACATTAAGAATATATGGCTAGACTGGAGACTCCAGTATATGCCATTCAAGCCACGTAATAACACTCATAATGTTTGCTTTACACTTCATGCCAAGTAAGAGATGCTATGCCACAGTAAGAACGTATAGGAAGACTGGCACCACTAATGAAGGCCTGTATAGCCACATAATAATACTTATGTTTGCTTTATCCTTGATGCTAAGTAAAAAATGCACATTATGAAAGTATATGCAGACCCGCACCACTAATGTTGGCCAGTCTAGCTCTGTGGTAACACTATCATGTTTGCTTGACCCTTGATGCCAAGTTAAAAATGCCATGCCCATTAAATAAGAGAATACAGACTGGCACTAGTAATGTAGGCAAAGTCTAGCCCCAGAATAACTCTTATCATGTTTGTTTTACCCTTAACACCACCTACGAAATGTTATATCCCATTAAGAAAACATATGCATACTGACACTGCTACTGTAGAATAGTCTAGTCATATAATAACACTTATCATGTTTGTTTTAACCTTAAGGCCAAGTAAAAAAGAACATGCCTATAAAGAAAGTAAAGGCAGACTGACACTACTGATGTAGGCCAGACTCGCTATGTTATAACAACTATCATGTTTGCTTTAACCTTGATGCCAAGTACAAAATGCTGCATTAAGAAAGTATATGTAGACTGGAACCACTAGTGTAGGCCAGTCTTGCCACGTAATAACACTTACCATGTTTGCTTTACTCTTGATGCACAGTAAAGTACCTTCTCTGTACATCAAGGGTAAAGCCAAAAAGAATTCAATGGGCCCCGCTGTCCCCACCTCTAAATGTTGTGGCCCGCTCCCTCTTCACAAATGCACACATACGCTCTCAAACAACACCTTTTTCACCCACAGATTCATCCATCATTCAAACTCCTTGTATGCACGCATCACATACATAAAAACAAACAAAGCAGCATACATGCGCACATACATACATAGGTATACACACAGTTCATTAAAAAATACATGCACTTTACCCTCAACATGTACTGCACGGCCACAGAGGACCGAAAGGCCTGCTCCTGTGCACCACAACATGAACACGCTGACTGACAGGGGAGGACTCCTCTCCTGTCAGTAAGTATGTCTACGCTGCCAGTGCAACAATGAGAGGCAGCCGGGCCAGACTGCGAACACCCTGCCGACCTCTCAATATTGCATGCTGCATTTGTTGTGGAGCCCAAAGAACTAATGGGAGACGGGGAAACGTGCCCCTGCTCAGAGACAGGCCGCACAGTCCGCTGTGCAAATAGCAAGCCCCCACTGACATGCACCATGAACTAGTAACTGACAAAGCAATCCCACCCACACCACAAACAAGCATTACCATGCTGGCAGGTCCCATTACAAATGTGCCTTTTGTCTAAAATCCTATAATGTTTTTGGACAATGTCACCAGCCCAATGTGCTTTACATTGCATTGTTTTCTGCTAATTTCACACTTGTTCACAAAAACATTTCTTGGTGATATCCTGGAGGAGACACCATACAGGTGGCTGTTCTCTGCCCACACAGTCTCTGAGGAAGGCCCTTCACGTATTATTTGAAGCATTAATCGCCCACCCCGATCCTCTGAAGGTCTTTTGGGGGTGCGCATAAGTCGTCAATTTATCACTGTACGACAGTTTAAGGCGATCTCAGATTTTCCAATTTCAGTTGTGAAATAATTACCCATTCCTGGCTAGCTCTTAACAAAGAAAAAGGGTATGTTTAAAAAACGTGTGCTTTCGTGTTTGTGTGAATGTCTTTGTGTCTGGGCAAAGGTGCAATTTGTGGGCACTGAGAGTGGCAAAATGCAAAACTGGGGGCAGCATGAGCTTATACTGAGACAGACTGCAGGATTTAACCCTGGGCACTAGCAACATGAAAGGTGGGCAGCACCGGCATATCATCTTGAGACAGGCTTTCTTTGGGCACTAACGGCATGCCAATATGTTTTGCATGGGCAATGCTGGCATGTATTTGTTGAGACCAGCCACATTACTTTCAAAGGACACAAATAGCTTGACAAGGGGTCATCATACTCTGGTTTGGGCAGAACCTGCTTTTAAATGGGGCAATGGTGGCATATATTTTTGAGAGGCCGATTGTTTTTTCTTTGGGGACAGCCAGCATCAACACGTGTTACAAAATGCTACTGTGTACTGATGATAACGGTGTGTCTATTGGAGTGCCCTTCAGAACGGAGTATCGATTCTACATTGATTCACAATTTTTCTGAAATCTTTTTCTCGAAATGCATGACTTCATCCATTTTTTTTTTATTTTAATAATTTTTATTAAGTTATGTAGTATACAATCATAAAGTCATAACTTCACAAACATAATGCAGTAAAACCTATACAATGGTATGGGTTAAACAGTGGTACAAGAAGGTGTTCCGAGAGAGCAATTAATTTAGTACACTGTGTATATTTAGGAGTTAAGCATTAGAGGAACAAATTGTCAATACAATTGAAAACAACCATGGCACAGTATTGTGCTAAACTTAGTGTAAAACGATTTCTGCATTATGATGTCTTAAGTGGGGGAAGACAAACACAAGACTGACAATTGACAAAAGTTCTAAGGGGAAGCACCAGCCAAAACCTTAATGGATTAGATCAGGTTATGATATGATAGATTATTTATAACGCACTTAACTCCCAGAGGTTTCTAAGCGCGGACCTGGGAATCAAACCTGTGTTGCTCCACGTCATCTTGCTACCAAGGCGAGCACGTTGCCCATGAGCTATCCTGGCGAAAGGCTCACTCGCTGAGTTCAGTACCGCCCTACACTTGGCAAGTATACCTGCAGCAACTGCTCTACGCTATAGTGGCACTGTGAGAGTGGGCATGGAAGCCCATGCAGATGGCTAGTTAAGCCTGGCTACTTTCTTTCACCACACACTGGGAAAGCCCGAACACCCCCATCATAACAAAGCAGGACTTTCTCCATAGTTCGCCCTCCCCACTTCTGCCATGATGGATACCCCACTGTTTCCGTCCCTTCCTCCTACTCCTCCCGATGAGGAGATCAGGTCATCCCAGGCCCTATGCCCCCCACACTGTACAGTGCCTTGAAGTCTTCGGGATGTCATGTTTGTAAATCCTTCATAGCCCAGCATTTCCTGAGGCCTGTTTCTTTTTTTTTTGGCGATTTAGCCAGACACATCAAGGCCCCACTTCCAAGAATAGCCGCGGCTTCTAAATATAGCCAGCCCGTGCTTCTGCAGCAGTCTGCTCTGCCTGGAGGAAAGTCCACTGGGGAGGCTATAAATAGCAACTCCTGCCCCCCCCCCCAGCCTGCAGCACAATTATCGGAGGCACATAAAGCTTGTTTTTCAATGTTTTTCTCTGAGCTCTCTCAGGAGACGCTGCCAAATTCCACTTCCAAATGTGACGCTGGAGGGGCCTTCTCCACAGAGCACTCATTAACCCAGTGTTCCAGTCGGATGCTAATTTCGTTTACAATTAGGTATTAATTCATATTAATATGTCCTAAAAAAATATGAGCATCAGTTCCAATCCCACGATACAAAACCTGCAACTATTTATCACGACTTTGCGGGCTGACACCTCAAAGTCTGTCACATGTCGGGATTTGCCATCACAATGTTGCAATGTGGGAGGTGGGTGGGTAGGTGGTACTCGCTCCCATGGTAATGTCAGTCCGCTGACTGACGGGAACCGACTTGGAGAGAAAATAGTCCCGGGCACCCGCCACCCGTGTTGCTCTGTTGCGCATGATCCATAACCACTGCCGTTCTGCTAGCCAGGTTCTTCTAGAACACGACAGACAGGCTCAGAGAGAACAACTGGTTGATGAGCATTCAGGATAGTGAGTTAATCACACACTTCAGGGACCTGCACATACAATCTACCACCGAAACCCAGCTGAGCTGATTCTGCACTTATCTCCACTGAGCTCGATAAACTGAGTATCATTAAGTCAGGTAATAGCAAAACCTTTTGGTGCGGTGCATAGAGTTGTGATAGGTCCTGTTTACGCACTATATAAAAAAAGTGATATCACCCAGTAAAAGGTCAGAGGTAAAGAGGACATTGACATGTTTTCTTGATCTGCAGAGGTACAAGAATAAGGAGAAGTGTTATGAAGCAAGAAATACTTTCATTCACAATTGTCAACTTTTTATTTTGTTATATAACCAGCCTGAATTGTGAATTAATTATGTCTGAGTGCCTGACACCTCTAAGCACGTGATGTTGGTGAAGGCGGTTAGATCAAGGTGGAGTGACTCTAGGTGATGAAACCTGCTGTGAAGTTTGGTCTCCCATGTAGTGGGAGCACATGTGAATTGGAAAGGTGTTGAGTGATGGATCATTCTCCTTGGCATCTGCAATTGGTTGGGCAGCTGTATGTTATAGCACTTTAAAGGGGGTGCCGTGCAGTACTTTTTGGCGATCTTGGCTAGATGGACCTGGAAGATAAGATGAGAGGAGACGGCAACGTCAGATGACTTTGCTGTATGAGCAGAGTAGGAGTGAAGCAAAGTTGTTTAGTGCATTTCGGCCCGTTTTGGATGTCCACATTATTGTGTCAGGATGTAAGGAGTAGGTTTGATCTTGGATGGATCTTGTTTTAGTGACTATGGGTTCTCCCAGGACTCCAGCTTCTAAAGGGAGATATTCATCTTGCAAGTGGCATCCAGGGTAAATTCCATATGAGATATCTATGTTCTCCATGCCACACATGTTCGGCCGGTGTGATGCATTCTTGCAGGGGGCGGGTAGCTGTGTGCTGATATCTTTCTCATATGCTATTGTAATTCTTATTGTATCGAATTCTGGTCACCGCTGAAAACAAATCATGTGTCACTCTCTTGGAAAGGGCACAGTACTGCATTGAGGTTTGCACAAAATGACACCTTGTAGATTGAAATTGCATCAGAACAGCAGACTACAGGGTGCTACGTGGAAAGTGGCGCTGCCTCCTCTGACCCCAATAGTCCTTTTAGGGGAGCGATTCCTGTCAACTATTGATGGTTGCTGTGAGAGAGAGAATGAAGAGCAGTATCTGGAGAGGCTGCCGCCGCGGGCACCATTGGAGATCAGGTGGTAAAGTACACGCACACGATAACCGAGCACAAGGACCAATCGGGGCAATCCTCTTGTGAAAAACAAATCTGAGTATACTGAAAAAGCTGACAACAGCTGCCAGGCCATCAATATTGATTTTGTCATATAATGCAGTATAGGTGTTGTTGTGTTTTTGATGACGATTGTACTATAAATTAATACATCGTACTCATAATCTCTTTAAATTACACATATAATTATTATTATCTATATTGTTAGGTGAGGCAGAGTTGCACACAATCAAAGGAAAAGAGCATTGGGTGGCAAGTGGGGAATGAACTTTGAATGAGCATAAATGATAGAAAGGGGACAGATTTTAACATGTGCCTTCCCTAGTTTCCCTGTGTGTATTGCCAACGCAGGAGGTATTGAACTGGGTGAATATATGAGTTTAGATTGAGGATGACATTCTAGAAGCTCATCAAGTTCCCCTAGACTATCAAAGTCCTTCCCACACCTGGGCATCAGGTTGTATGTACCTCCTATATACTAAGTGTTTATACCTGGAAGGACTGCATTTAACATATAACGTTTTGATATAAGGAGCCCTTACTTTATCTCTTGCTAATTAGCCCAACCAGAATAACACATAAAACAGTAAAGGGTGAGCATCAGTGATGAGGCTTGAACCCATCACATAAGGCCGCACACATTCCCAGCTGAGTGTTCTAACGTCTAGTTCGCCAAGGCCCTGGCTGTAACCTGCACATAAGACCTTACGTACCTGAGAAAGATATGCCCTGTAAACTGTGGACAGGGCATGCATGATGACCCTTTGGAATGTCAAGGTGACACTTACTGGCGAAATGACAGAAAGGTACCCGTTTTGATTACATTGCCAGGCGATTTTAGAGGCAAAATAGTGGTGAAATGTGTCGATGAAATGGCTGTTTTGGGCAAGAAAAAAGGGAGCGGTATGTACAAATATCTCTCTGAAGGACAATAATTATGTCACTGTCAGTGCACCCATCCACAGAGGGGAAGTCTCTGCTTGTAGACAAAATCCATGCTATGTATGGTGCATGAATCGAATTGTGTTCCGGATCCGTAACTGTCACAAAAAATGGAGAGAGTACGATAAGTTAAAAAAATAGCTGTAAGAACTGTACCAGTATTAGCGTACGCTGACGACACTGCTTTAATCACCCGGAGACCAAAAGCACTTCCAATCTTAATCAATGAGGACGCACAGTACGTGAACAGCTTAGATCTACATGTGAATTCAGTAAAACCTGCAAGAACGGCGTGCTCGCATGGCAAGAAGAAGATAGCAAGTCCAACAATGTGGAGCAATAGCGACTCCATACTGTGTATGAAACTAAAATCATTTAGGCACTCATTTTTCGAATTGCCTTACTCCTGATTCACGCGGTGAAGAACAGGTGACCAGAATCAGACGATCCATGGGAGGAATCTTCTGCTTTATTAAACAAATGTAAATAGTTAATACAATCCAAATTATTTATATGACCCATACCAAAGGTGCATTAAACTTTTGGGAATCGGTTTGGGGCTTTCCCAATTTTCAGGTTGTGGAAAGGGAAGAACATTTCTTTCGAAAAAACGACTTCTGGGATTACCAAAGTCAGCCTCTAATTTTCCCACACATGAAGAGCTTGGTCCTAATTTCGTCCAAGAGGCGCCGGCTCTTGAATCGCTATTACACTGGCTCTGAATTTGGGCTAGTCCACATGCAATCCTTGCACAATACCCAATTGTGAACATAGCCCGGAAAAAGAGGAGCTGAAAATATTCAATGGCTGACACATATCAAAAACGTGCTCCATAAAATCAATGCAGATTCTTATTACAATTCCGTGACAGAGCTCCGAATCTATTCAAATAACCTAAAACAAAAAAACCCAATGAGAAATGGCTTAATTTATTGGACCGGAAATAGTAGGTATTTTAGTAAATGTATGATAAATAATAGGTGGGGGTGGGGTAAGGGCATGAGTTAGGGAGGGGGAGTAAAGGGGTGCTGCAGGGGGACTCCCCCCACATTATAAAAAAGGTAAAATAGCGAAAAAGCTATTTTAGTTTTTCGGTCAAAATAATTAGGTCATTTCTCAATTCGTTTTTTAAAAATTTGACATGATCATGGATATCCGCAGAGCTTACCTCTTTAGAATGTAAGCATTTAGAACACTGTATAAAGTACAGGGTGGCTGAAGAGCGTGAAAACTCAGAGGATGCCAAACTAACCAATCGTAGATACATGATTACTGCTTCATATATTATGCAAGAATATTTGCTCTGGAGCCATCACATAGCGCAAAGAAGCCCCATGCCTAGAGCTTGATTTAACTGTCTACTATTCATGGAGGTAATGGTAAGCCGCGCAGCACATGCGATATAACAGTGCTGTCCAAAGTGTCAAGCGGAGGTTGAAGACCTGTCCCATTTTCTATTTTTCTGCCCTGCCTATTCACATCTTTGGTCAAGTCTAGTGGTGCCAATGTTTGAGATTTTCACAATACCGCCCAGCGCTTTATGACTTACTAAAAGTTGAGACCCCATTAATAGCTTGGCCATTGCCACTGTATATAGGTAAAGCATGGAAGATCCGGGAGTTATAAATAAAATATTGATAACAATCATTTTTGTAAAACAATTATATTGTAAAGGCTGTCAATGAACATTTTTATTATTTTAATGATTGCTGTTTTTTATATGAATTGTATGTTTGGTTTGTATTCACCCTAAATGTTTGTATGCATGATGTAATTGTGTATTGAAATATAGTTTTCCCAATAACTATAATTGATGATGAAATTAAGTATGGCAGAATTGATCAAGTCCTCCAGGTGCCTGGAGGAAGGCAATGCAATGCTATTGGTGTGCTGCTTCCATATAGAACTCACAAATTTGGCAGATAAGCAAAACAAGACATATGAAATTAAAGTTGTTTGCTCAAGATCACAAAATGTAGTCAAGTAGTTAAACTCAAAAGAGAAAACGGGTCTCCTTGTTCCACATCCAACAACCTAATCACTAGAGCATAAACAATCAGTTTGTAATTGGTTATTTATAATGTAACGTAATTGGTTATTTATAACATGCTTAATACCCAGAGGTTTCTAAGCACAGATCCGGGATCAAATGAATGGTGCCCCGCGTCGTCTTGCTTCCAAGGCGAGCGCGTTGCCCCTGAGCTATTCTCCCAAGACAAGGGCACAGCAAGAGCATGAGCATACGTCCACGTTACAAGACAGGATTGTCCAAATCCAGGCATCAAGGGCCAGAAACATGCCATATTTTCAGGATACCCCTCAATAATATTCAAGAAATAAATTTGCATAGAATGATTCAGGGATATCCTGATAACCCGTCAGGATTAGAGTTGGACAGCCCTGAAATAAGTGGAAGCATGCCAGCAGAAATTTTACATATAGGAGGGGGTAATTCAAGGACAGCCAAAACTGGGGAATAAATGTATTGTATCAGAATATATTGAATGCATTTAGACTATGTGTACTAGGTTCAAGACCTGCCTCTTCAAGGGCTGGCTCCTTCCTAATACCTAGGTCCATCCACTGTCCACTTCCCACCATACCTAAGACTGGGTGGTCTCATCCCTACTGTTTCCTCCTCTGGTTACTTGTAGATCCATTGCTCACAATTTCCCCCCCTCTGCTGTTGTTATATCCCCAGTCCCTTGTTTCTCTGCTCCTTAATCTTCTTCTCTCCCCTTTGATTGTAAAGCGCTCTGTTGCTTCCCGATGCTAGGTCCATGCTCAATAAATACCCTAATAATAATAATAGTTAAAGGCCACCAAACTTTAGTGGAGAATTTTTAGATTTCAGGCAAGGATTTGCTTAAAGCAGAAGCTAATAATTATGCAAAGCACCCAAAAATGTGACCATTCACAAGGTGACTGGGTACTCTTGTGATCCCAAAGAAAAGCGCAAATTAATAACATGGGGACAATATCAGTTTACTGTGGTGCAAAAGCTGATTTCACGACCCTCAAAAGGCGAGCTTTATATAAATAAGTTTGCATGCATACCCTCATTAAATAAATTGAGTCTTTAATAAGCTTGATTTAATTTGTCACGCTAGTGGAAAACCTGGGAAAACGTGCGCAGGTGGTGGAGTTGCTATGAAGATCATGAAGTTCTTCGTGGCTGGTGAGATCACTCCCAATTTCTCATCTATATGTACTGTGGGCAATAACCTGGTTTTAAACATGTATATCCCACTTCTGAAACCACATATGAACATTGTTTGCTCTTGCTGTGGTCTTTAAACGGCCTGACTGTCCAGTTTCAGCTTAGGCCAGCATATTAAGCCAAACATCTTTATACTCCTTCCAAAGAACTGGATTATTGTGCTAAAGAAGCAGCCTCCTGGAGCTCCTCTCATTTTCCCTCTGTCTGGTGCCAGGAGGGGACTCATCCAGCCCTGGAGCTCCTCTCACTTTCCCTCTGACTGGTGCCAGGAAGAGACTCATCCAGCCCTGGAGCTCCTCTCACTTTCCCTCTGACTGGTGCCAGGAAGAGACTCATCCAGCCCTGGAGCTCCTCTCATTTTCCCTCACTGGTGCAAGGAGGAGACTCATCCAGCCCTGGACCTCCTCTCTCTTTCCTCTGACCGGTGCCAGGAGGAGACTCATCCAGCCCTGCAACTCCTCTCCCATCCCCTCCCACCGGTGCCAGGAGGAAACTCATCCAGCCCTCGAGTTCCTATCAATTTCCCTCTGACCGGTGCCAGGAGGAGACTCATCCATCTCTGGAGCTCCTCTCCCTTTCCCTCTGACAGGTGCCGGGAGGAGACTCATCCAGCCCTGGAGCTCCTCTCACTTTCCCTCTGACCGGTGCCAGGAGGAGACTCATCCAGCCCTGGAGCTCATCTCACTTTCCCTCTGACCGGTGCCAGGAAGAGACTCATCCAGCCCTGCAGCTCCTCTCACTTTCCCCCTGATCGGTGCAAGGAGGAGACTCTTTCAGCCCTCGATCTCCTCTGACCGGTGCAAGGAGGAGACTCATCCAGCCCTGCAACTCCTCTCTCTTCCCTCTGACCGGTGCCAGGTGGAGACTCATCCAGCATTGGTGCTCCTCTCACTTTCCCTCTGACTGGTGCCAGTAGGAGACTCATCCAGCCCTGGAGCTCATCTCACTTTCACTCGGACTGGTGCCAGGAAGAGACTCATCTAGCCCTCGATTTCCACTCACTTTCCCTCTGACCGGTTCCAGGTGGCGACTCATCCAGCCCTGAAGTTCCTCTCTGTTTCCCTCTGACAGGTGCCAGGAGGAGACTCATCCAGCACTGGAGCTCTTCTGCCTTTCCCTCTGACAGGCGCCAGGGGGAGACATATCCAGCCCTGGAGCTCCTCTCCATTTTAATCAGGTTGTAGACTGTGCCATTAAAGTACTTTCCAGTGGTGTAAAATAGACAATATAGGTGCATCTAAGAGTGAATTGAATTCGGAAAAAGGCACATGTTACAGCATAAAAAACGGATGCTGAAAATTGGAAATTACAAGTGTATTATAAAATGGCTAGAATCAGCTGAAAACGGCCATAAAAAATGAAACAATTGTTTCTATCCACGGTGCTTTAAAGGTTGTGGAGATTTCGAACACCGCCAAACCCTACAAAATCAATATCTTCGATCCACCCTTATCTGCCAGTGGAATCCTGTGCCGAGGCGTAATTGCCAGTCTCACAGAGAAACAAGGACATTCATGTTTTCTTTCTAGAGGATTACATTATTTCACGGTAAGTGGCCATTTTCCTAACTGCTTTCTGTTCAATTGGCGCAGTCTGAAAAGAATACGCCTGCCCCAATTGCGCCTCAACGGTAGCAGGTCACGTGCTCCAATTGATGATCTGGGGAAGTCTTTCCACCAGACACACAGCCGCATTTTGCACAATGTAGGACGCCTCATCTGCTAAATGGTAATGTAGCAGTAATTTCTGGCCGATAGACACATTCATATTTTATTTTTCGTTGCAAAATGTTCAAAGTGTTTTCTGATTGGCTGAATTATGTTTGTACTGTTGCGAAAGGGCTCAAAGATGTGTTGAATAGTTTATGGCGCGTAGGGCTGCCTGAAGGGTTGCAAGTTATGCTTGAGTGCAATATTCGGACACGGAACTTCATTCTCTGTGCACAGACTGCGCAGAACGTAAATGAGGGATTAATCATGGCAGCGCTGCAGGGGCTACCGCGCGGCATACAGCTTTTAAAGGCAATGGCAAATTAAAAGGAAACTCAGAAAGATGTCGGCTCCAACAGCTACAGACAAAATCATACATTTCATCTGTGGGTCTGGAATTCTCAGGGCAGAGGATTTATACATCATAGAGCACAACGGAATTAGTCAAAATGATGTAATGGCCACTACGCAAGTGTAGTATTGGGGGATTAAAGAAAGCACAGAGGCTCCATGTGGTGATTAACTTGGGTATTTTCTAAAAGTATTACCTATATATGCAAAGAGCCCCACAAGCCTTCGCCCTTTGCTCCGTTCTCTCCCACACTGTCTGCGTCCTTGCTCCTTCCTCTCAACTCGAGCACAGGGGCCGTGAGATCGGGCCGGCAGATTACATGGCACAAGCAGCAGGTGCCATACTACACATCCCCTTCTCTTCAAAGATTTCTTTCAAAGACCATACTAGGTTCATCTCCTACACATATTCCATCAGATGTTCAGGTCTCCGGTAGGATCTCCCTGACCTTGACTGACAAGAATTCCCAGCTGCATGGTCAGGCAAGAAAAAATCACCTCCACAGGATTCTGACATCCTCACCTTCATTTTTCCGGTAACTCTCTGAAACTTTCCGGCAACACCCTTTCCCTCATCAACATTCTCTCTCTTCTCTCTATTCCCCTCACCAGAGACACTCTCTCCATGTTCTACACTCTCCCATCATCCAATCTGACTGCATGTTTAAATACTTCTTTCACCACATTGGGCTTGGACCACTTATAACACACATCTCTGAGATATGATATGATAGGTTATTTATAACACGCTTAATACCCAGAGGTTTCTAAGCGCGGCCCCAGTGCTCGAACCTGTGTTGCTCTGTATCGTCTTGCTTCCAAGAGGAGCACGTTGCCCCTCAGATATCCTCCCGAGACAAAGAGCTCCTGAGTTTGTGAGAGCTGGAGGTAGCTGTGCTCCTTTGTTTCTCAACTGACTGCACCTGATGTTACTAACAACACTCTCCAACGTGCTGCCCATCACAGTGTCCTTTCCCATCCAGGGTGGTACAAGTTTAGTATTGGCTTTCCTACCTCTACTAAGTTCAAAGGGAGAAACTCCTGTTGTACCATGAGGAGTAAACCTGTGAGCAACAATCACCTCTGTCACCGCTTTCTCCCAGTCTCTGCCATTAGCCCAAGCTCCCCTGATGGCTTCTTTCAACACCTTATTAAAACGTTCCACCACCCCATTGGTTTGGGGATGGCATATGGCGCTTTTCCTATGTTCAATGGAGTTCCTCTGTCAGTATTCCTCCATTTCCTTTGATCTAAATTGTGACCCATTGTCAGTCACGATGACTCTGGGGTATCTTTCCCACTCACAAATTTCTTCTAAAAACTCGATAACAGTTTTTGTCGTTATGTTAGGTTTGATCAAAACTTCAACCCACCTAGTTAGTAAGTCAATGTCCACCAGGCTAAAAGGTTGTACTCCATTACTCCCCACAGGGCCCAAAACATCCATTCCCAATCTGTCCCATGGGTGTTCTGGAATATCTATAATAACCATGGGATACTGAGAACTCAAACACACTTTGTCACTCTTATCGCAAAGGATACAATCTCTGACAGTCCTTTCGATTTGTAGTCACTTCTTATCCTCTGCTTAGTTTTAAAAATCCGTCGGTCACCTTCATGCGCAAGTCCAATGAGTCGCTCATGAATTTTGTATGGCAGAATGATTTTGTCACCACGCATTATCATTCCTCCCTGGACACACAGGTCGTCTATTACATCCCAGAAAGGCAAAATTCCTAATTCCTCTAAAAACTTTTCTTCTGCGAGGATTGTCCTCCTCCAATTCTTGTTTGAGTGTGATTAAACTAGTATCCTGTCTAATGGCATCGTCCCATTTTTCCTGTGGCACTGGCAAAGAGCTTATGGCTAAAACCACATCCTGAACTTTCTCCTCATTGCTTAATTCCACCACGGTTGTCAACCTTGACACACAGTTGGCTGCAAAATTCTTCACTCCAGGTAAATACTTTACTGTACAATTTTATTCTTGCAGTTGAGACACCCACCTCCAGATACGGGCTGACACTTTATCTAAGCCCTTTCAAGTAATTATTTCCAACAGGGGTTTGTGATCGGCGCAGAACTTGAAATTCATGCCCCAGACGAAATACCTACATTTTTCTGCAGCCTACTTGATCGCCAGTGCCTTTTTTTCAATGGTAGCATCTGACTTCTCTGCCTCCTTCAGTAGTCTGGAGGCAAAAGCTATGAGAAATTCCTTCCCATTTTCTTCCTCTGTTACCACAGCCCCTAGACCAGGCTTGTCCAACATTTCTGAATGTGGGGCCGAAGCATTAACTTTTTGTCACCCAGTGGGCCGGCGAGCCAAGAGTTAACAACCTCACCCAAAGCAGTATATTAAAAAGCGATATTGTGTGACCTTTGACACAATAGCATCACAGGCAGTGATAGCCATGCAGTCCCAAAGATAGCTTTTGGTGTCATGGGCAGTGATCAAAGGGTTAGTTGCTTGTGATTTGTTTCAGTGTCCATGTGTTAATATTTTTCTGAAATATTATAGCGAGGTTATAATATTATAATACAGGTTATAGCGAGGGTTTGGGGGGGTTTCCCCCCCAAGAATTTTTTTTCAAATATGGGGTTGAAATGGTGCATTTTACAGCAGAAAAGGTGACCAAAAAGCCATAAGTTTACAATCAGTTCTAAAGGAGAACATGAAAATTCCATGTCACCAACAGCAGAAAAGAACATTTTACAACACAACACATTTTAATGATCAATTTGTCCACAGTGTAAGACAGCACTGTCACTAATGTAACACATTGTCATGCTGGTTGTACCCAAAATATGCCTCTGTAGCAACATGTCTATGCTGGCTGTTCCCAATTTAGGCCAGCATTGTCCTGTACAAAGCATGATTGATGCTGCCTGAGCATGTGCAGTGTTGTGCCCAATACATATGGTAGCTTATCTCTGTAATACACATTACTTCTGTGGTGATGAAAGAAGCATAATTCAATTCAACAGATAAAATGTGGAAAAGCGATCACCCAAAGATTAACCTAATTGAAGAAACGCAATGCGAGCACAATCTTAAAGTATGCAACCTAGCAGGCCTAGTGCACACTTTACCTTTTCTTTCACCAATAGAACAGGGGGAGAGTGCGAACGCAGTCCCCCACTACCAGAAATAATGCAGTCGTGTATCCCGCATTTGGGAACATAGCAGGGGTCAGCAAATCCGATGTGCAATGGGTAAGCCTCACTCTGGGAGATCTGCCCTTGAGATCAGATTCTCCCCTGCCAGCTAAGTATGAGTTGCATGCAAGAGGGCAGGGGTTGGGTCAGTTCTGGGAAGCCCCGCTAAGCGAGGGTGAGAAGGCAGGCCCTGACCCAGCCCCAACCCCCCAACCCCCGGAAGCTCTGAGCGTCTGCAGAGCTGCCTGTCCCGCATGTAGGGGGAAGCTCCAGCAGGCAGAGCCCAGCAGAAGAGCAGATTGTAGAGCAGTTCCTTTCTCCCATCAGGCCCAGCTCGGCCTGAGATTTGTATAAATAGCAGGATGGCTCGAGCAGGCCTGTTGCAGTCTGTCCACTGACCTGTTGGCCCCACACTGGCCCATGGCCCTCCTGAGCAGAGCTGCTCAGCGCTGGCCCCATTGACACCATCATAATCATCCTGGACCTCGACGCTCCACCACCCCATAATCTCAGAGTTCTGCTCAATGACAATGCTGAAGGTTTGACATCTTTGCCGTAACCATATGCCGTGTTGTGTCAGCCGAGCCTGCACAGTGCCAAAGGCAAGTATTCCCTTGTCCGGTCCCAGAGGTCACTGAGTCTTCCAGTGCTATCCACTTTGCACGGCCTACTGTTCCCAGCGTTTTCTACCCGCAAATCAGCACCACTGCCAAACAGAACTGCATCATTGGGGCTCATCGCTGCTGCTCTCCGACTTGACCCCAGCCCAGCGCAAAGGCACCCATGCTTCTGGTCTGATGCTGAAAAGCCTGGCTCTGCTGAGATCCGAAAGACAAGAACTAAGGTATTTTGGGAACATAGTACTATTATTTTCTGTGTTGCAACTGTCACAGCTCACACCTCTCCTGAAGGGTATAGGCTGCCCTCAGACTGCGCTACCAAAAGAGTGAAAATCAGTTATACCTGTTGGGCTTGCCTGTTTCACTTTATTGATTGGGATCACTGCTGCATGGGTATTAAGCGCATAATAAATAACCTATCATATCAGATCATATCATAGATCACAGATCAAGATCATAAGCAACTTCCAGAAACCTTGGCAGGTGGTCCACTGAGGCCCATTTGCAGGTTGCACTGTGTTATTGGGGCACTACTAGGGTAACATATTGTGCTGTACATGTGGTATTCGCCATGCTTTGATACCCCACTGGCCACATCTATAATGTCCAATGTACTTGGTATAAAGCATTGACATTTTCATCAATCCGCACTGTGCTTAGAGGTAAACGTAACTGAGCTCCCGCTGTTCTTCTTTGTCTCGAGGTGAGGAAAAAAAGCATTGCAAAGGTTACGTTTCTCAGCTGATAAAGGTTCATCTTCGGTGACATTCGTAGTTCAAAAGAACGATTTTTGGGGCAGACAGGCTGTGTCGCCGCAACCCCTGCTAAACATATGTCCAGAGATAACAAACCTTGAAAGTAACTCCGCACAATGGCCCTCTGAGCAGCGGCCCACGGCTAATCAGGGGTTCAGGAATCCGCTGTGCTGCCCACGCCGAGAGGAACTCCTGCACAGCACCTGTCCACATAATCCTTCGCCCGGGCCAGCACTCTCTTCTACTCACCTCGCCACCTCCTCCCTTCATCTCGTCTCGCCTTTTGCCCCTCGGAGGACCATGCAAGAGAGGAACGGGCATGTCTGGGCCAGAGCCCGTTCCTCTCTTGCATGGTGGGTCCTACTAGCCTGAAATGGGATATTTAAATGCAAAGTAATTGCTACTATATTAATCCCACTGTTCATAGTTTGTGGGAGTACTGGGCAATTGTATGAACCCGCGCTCACTGAAAATGAATGGTATTCCCGAGGTAATCCTCACTATGCCGTGATACAAATTAGTCTCTCCTTCCTCCATCATCAAGTCCCAAGATCTTCTTGACAAATTTATTTATTTATGCAATGTTTATCGGATATCCGACAAACATTGCATAAATAAATAAATTAACGCTTCATGGCTGAGGACTGTAACTACCTCTGTTGACCCCATGGGGTCACCAGAGGAAGTTACAGATTTGCGCACAGGCACATTTGAAAAAAAATATATATATATTTTTTTTTACTCAAGAGTTGTCCAACATACGGCCTCACGGGCCACATAAAATGGCTTGGCAGGCCTCATTGTGGCCCGCGGGCCGTATGTTGGACAACCTTGGCCTAGACCAACGTTGCTCGCATCTGTTGTTATAATAGTCTTCCTGTTACTCCGGAAGTTCTGTAGTGCAGGAGCATTCGCCAGAGTCTATTTAATGAATTCAAATTCTTCTTCACATGCTCTGCTCTAAGCGAACGCACCGTTCCCTTTGGTCAGCTCACGCATGGACTCAGTGTGTTTTCACAAAATCACAAATACATTTGGAGTAGTACTCCGTCATTCCTAGAAATGTTCGAACTTCTTCATGAGATATTGGTCTAGGAACATTTTCAATGGCTCCTGCAAGTTGTCTTTCGGGACGTATGCCCTCGGCTGAGATACTGTGTCCCAGATACTCAATTTCTTGTCTATTAATTTAGCATTTCTCCTGACTCAAGGTCATGCCTGCAGTATGTAATTTCCTGAAGACACCATCTGATTTTTTATTGTGGAATTTGAGACTATCTGCATAGACTAAGATGTAATCTTGGAGGCATAGGATTCCTTCATCCCCATTCAATTGTTTGTGCATGACTTTTTGGAATAATGAGGCAGTGGACAGCAGGCCGAATGGCATCCATCTGTACTGAAACAGTCCCTCAGGCTTGATGAACGCTGTCAAACACTTGGATTCGTCATGTAACTTCACCTGATGATATGCAGAGGCGAGATCCAGGGTTGGGAAATATTTTGGCGGACCTATGGTCAATATAATCACTTGAATATTGGCAGTGGGTGTCTCTCTGGAACTACACATTTATTGAGTTATCTCATGTCTACACACATCCTAAGCTTTCCAGCCTTCTTCCTCAAAACAACCAGAGGTGAAACCCATTCTGCTGCATCTATGATCCCTATGATGCCTTGGTTTTATAGTTTGACCTCTTCCTGTATCGACAAGGGAATACTGCGTAGTTGCTGCGCCACCAGCGTGGAGTCATTTTTCATTTTTGATTTGTGAACAAATCCATGTAGACAGCTTATTTCATCTCGAAATACTTCATTCACTACTTTCTCTTCACTGCTGGTATTTTCAATGGTGAGTACTGTTTCCTCAGCATTGGGATTTAATTTCACCTTGAGCTTCCTTTGATGTGTCCAGCTCAATAAGGGGGTATTGCCCTTCCTTGTCACATAGACTTTTCCCTTGGCTTCCCTGTCTTTGAATCTCAGAGTGGCCCAACACCACCCAATTAACTCAATTTTCATCCCTCCATATGCTCTGGGATTAATATCATTCTCATTCAAAGATTCAAATCCCAGTTTTTCCCCTTCGCTTTGGGGCAATAGCGAATACTTGGAACCTGCATCAATCATCATGGACGTTAATGTGTCATCAACAAATACTGAGGCTTTAGGACTGTCTGTTTCTTCCTCATCTTCCTCCACCACCATAGATATGCATTCTTTGCCCTCTTCTTCACTGTGGACACTGCCTATCCAATTGGTGGATGGCTTCTTGGGCCTGCAGCATCTTGAGAGATGACCTTTGCCTTTGCATATTCAGCAGATGATTTTCAAGGATGGGCATCCTGGGTAGTCTGCCCAATGATTTACTCTATCGCATCTGAAGCATCTCCTTGGACTGCTCCTCCTTGGGCTGCTTCTTCCCCTTGTGCAAAAGGGCATTCTGTCATCCCTCCATGTGGGTTTCTGCATTCTGTCTACTGATCTTCTTTTTACATATGTATTATCATTGATAGCTGACATGGCGACATTCACTTTGGGTAAGGTTATAGGTTGTGTTGTGACTTCTGTCTTTAAGTTTGTGTCCTTCATTCTGTTTTCTAATACGTTGATGTATTTCTCTGTGTGCTCCACTTCTTTAGCTACTCTCAGGACAGTATCTAATGGGGGATCATCTTCTGACCATAATTCTTCTCTGACCTTTGCACTGTTACACTCTACCACAAATATATCCCTCAAGCGCTCATCCAATTGATTGTTAAAATTGCATGTTCTGGCTAATTTTCCTCCACGCTTACACCTTCTTCTTGTACTCTCTTGTACTTATAGCACTCTAGTAATGTGCTCACCTTCTTTTCATAGTGTTTACTTATCTTTTTGACAGCCCTTTCGCATTCATTGAGGTCTTCATCCTCATTTTCTGGGAGGTCTGGTAAGCCTTCAAACTTCTCTTTTCCAGCAGGGCCTACGCAATGTAACAGGAGGGATTTTTTCCTCTGATGATGTATAGTTAGTTCTACAAATTACGCTGGCATAGTGCTCAGAGGACTTTATCCATCTCTTCCAGGGTATTGCAGGCACTTCTGTTTCTGGTAGAAAGAAAGCTGGTGGGGGAACACTGCTGAATGCCATTGTCGTGGTGGAGAGTATTGTAGAAGCTTGAGAGGTAAATTGGAGAAGTTGTTCAGTGATGAATGTGAGCCTTATTCTAGCTTAAAGGGGCGTTGAGTGTCTCAACATGCCTAGAAATATTGTTTTAGATGTGTTTGTATGGTGAGTGGCAGTGGAAGTTGGTGCTGAGCCAATTGTGGAGGAGGATATACTAGTGGATTAAAGGTTGTTTCCTGTAGTTGCAGTATTGTAGAGCATGGGCTTATAAACCGTGTAATATGTTTAGTAACTTTAGCTCCTTTCTTTTAAAGTTGAAGGTGTGTCTCCTTGTACACTGTATGATACAGTAGAAGGCATTGAATTTCCTCAGAAGCAGTGCTTGCTTGTGTGGGCTTGTACACTGAGTATTACAGTAAGAAACGCTGTGCTCGCTGAGCTCATTCTGGGGCATTATGGGAGGAATTGCTGAACAGACATTGTTCTAAGGACTGCAGAAACGTTGTCACTGATTGCCCAGGGGATCCCAGCTTACCTTTGTTGTGCCATCATCAAAGCTGTAGTATAATTAGGTGACCATACACGCAGGGCAGCTGTGGGGTGGCTGCGGGGCTCAGGGACATCCCCTCCTCATCGCCATTGAGGTATTGGGGGTTTAAGGAAAGCACAGAGGCATCATGTGGTGATTAACTTGGGGATTTATTTAAGTATTAACTATATATGCAAAGAGCCGTGCCAGCCTACGTCCCTCGATCTGTCCTCTTCTCCAACTGTCCACGTCCTCGCTCCTTCCTCGAACCTCCAGCACACGGGGCACGGGATTGGGCTAGCAGATGATGTGGCACATCCAGCAAGTGCCATACTACAGTAAGCACTGAAGCCCTGTCTCCCAAAAGACATGGGTGAGTGTTGCTGCTGACAGTTCCCCTAGTTCCACCTCAATCTCTTGAGGTGCCCTGGGCTCCCCAGTAAAATTAATCCATCATGGTCAGCACTAATACTGTGGGTTAGGAGGGAATAAGCTGTGTTCCTGGAACCTCTAGACCCTAGTTCTCTTGACACTGTGGTGCCTAAGCCCCTAACTCACTGTTAGTCACTGTTTCTCTTTCAATCTCACGTGCTGATTTTGTTTCCAACATCACCCCTCCTATTCCACACACCTTCCTTTCCCTTCTCTTCCTCTCTTCTCTGACAGCGCTTTTGAGTCTTTTGAAGTTCGCGTTAGGGGTTATGCAAGATTATAAAATACATGCAATATAAAATGGCTTTATGAGTGACAGACTGGACCATCATCTATAGGGAAGTGCCCTATTTGGTGACGTTATTATGAGGGAACACCTGATACCATTTTGTAAATCGATGTTAGACGTAGTGATGAATAGTAGTAAAGGAGACAAAACTATTGATCAACTTTTATAGGAGCAGGTGGATGCATTATCTCTAACTCCCGCCTCTCACCGTCATCATACTGGAATAGTAGAAGAGCCCTATACGGGACTCCATGTGTTATGCCTATACTGCATCGAGTGTACGAAAGACCATATGCACTCTGACAACTGTATGGATTGTATCCACACACCATTGGACATCATGTAGTGCTGAAGTGAAATTTGATGACGGCAGAGAGATGTCATAAAGAAGATATATAAGGACATACTGAAACAATATGAAAATACTTAAGAATGACAATGTAACTGAAGCGACAAGAGAAACATGTACGAAATGATAAAGTGATCATATACAAAGAAGACAAAGCAATTTGCTGATCAATACGTGTAAATACGCAGCAACACAATGTAGATTAGACATACAGAAGCTTGTTATATAGGAAAATATAATGTGGTAAGGACGGTCATGATAGGAAAATGGACACCTGCTAGTGCAAAGATTCAATCCAGCTACCTCAGAAACAGACCAGGGCTGCAGAGTCAGGAGACATTGGACACTAGCTCCATATGCAAAAGGAAGAGGAGTCTATGTTGGCCTTGCATCAAGGATGCTATTTCAAGGAATAGCTGCAAAGCACAAAGGGAGGGCGATGGATAAGCTATGGATGTGAGACATATGTATTTTAGATTAAAGAAGAAGAAAGCATTTGCAGGAGCCAAGTATTGGACAATTAACCCTGGATAAGGCTCATACATGATGGAGTGCGCAAGTCTCTAGAGGCCAAAAGGAGCAATGACACCCAGCATAATCGACTCAAGTAGCAGTAAATAGGAGGTCGAAATGGACATATTTGCAGTCTCCTCACAAGTGATTCAGAAGTCGAAAACAAGGGCTATTCATTAAGCTTTAGACAAAGATGTGCGATGTGATGTGCTTACACTGCCTTAAATGTTCCAGAACAGAGAGCGAGCTACTAGGTCAACTACAGATGGGAAACGTTGGCTTATGGTCAGACTGATGAGAGATGATGTGCTAATTGGGAAAGTGGGAAGTAATCTGACTTGACTCAAGGGTTTCGTTCTGCTTACGTGCTGCTAGCCAAAACCGAAAGTCCAAGGTTGGGTGGGAATGCTAACCAATCAGTGGGTCTATGGGCCAACCTGATAGACCAATCCACTGCCTTTTTGTCGGCTATAATAAGTATTATACATATTTATAGGAGGTTTGAGGCGTGCTCCACAGATAAAAGACAGCCAATGAAATACTAATCTATCGGTATTTTACCGTTGATAGGTTTTACAGTTTTTCACGTAGGATGATGTCATAGATGACGCATATTGGGGTATAAAACCTCTGTGTAATCAAGTTTGTGTGTGAGTGTGCAAGAATGAGTCTGATGTCTGCCATTTAACCCTGCTTTATTAAATTGAGAATAGGGTCATATTTTACTCTATTCTTTGAGTCCGTCTGGTTATTTGGTCTGAGATTTTTATTGGTAATCCCATTTAGCACAAGAGATGCTTCAAGGTGCTAGAACACAAACTTGTAGATCTAGAGTTCCCCAGCGGCTGCACAGTCCTTTGCTCAGAAAGACAGAAGATTATGGAATAGCCAGGATTGTAAAGACAGGAAATAAGAAGCTGAGAATGCGCTGAATGCCTTCTGTGCAACCACGCTTGGAAAGACCACCTTGCATGTGTGTATCTATGGGATTTACAAAGCATTAACCGAGCTGGGAAGCAACAGAGTGCTGTACAAGGGGGACACACCCATGGGTTTCAAGTAGAGTTCAGTAGGATGTGAGTGGGGATGGGTAGGGAACTTGGAGGGAAGGGGGAGCTCCAGAGGGAGAGAAAGGTTTGAGTTGAGCAATCATTTATCTTTGAGATGTTCTTTGAAGGGTAGGGTCTTCAGGCCCATCTTGAAGTGTAGGATGGCGGGACCCGTCTTATCTGTGTTGGTAACCTGTTAGAAAAACAGGGTGCATAGCAGGAGAAGTCATGTTTCCTGTTTTTTTGCCTCTTGGAGGTCTTGGTTTCCAGCCTGGTCATGTTATGGCTTCTGGTGGTGCGGTGGGCTCTGGAGATGGTGAGTTTCCTCCAGGTACTCATCTTCTAAATTTCCTGCAGAGACCATTTTAGGCCGAAGGGGGAATTGAAAGGATCCTGCACAGTTAACTTGAAAGAGTGGGCCTGCATACTGATACAAAACAGGTGCACATCCCCAAAACAAAGACCCAGGACATTACATAGCTACTATGTTCACAGAATTGGAAGCAAAGGGCAGATCCACAACTTCCCACTTCCCCCTAATTCCCAGAATCCTGAAGACACCCTAGCCAGAGACCACAGAATGTAGTGACTTTGATTTAAAAGTTGTGCAGCAGGATAAACAAAATGTTAGGACACAAAACTTCCAATTTTGAAGCAATCATTAATAATTCAGGCAAGCAAACATAGCTAATACATTAACATAATACAATGCTGATGTTTTACAGAGTAAGTTGCTTTATCTGAATTATGAGTTTGTTATGAAGGTGCATGTCTTGTGGGAATCATATATTCAAAACAGACATTTTGTCTATCCTTCTGACTAATTAAAGTGTGTGTCAGATAGAAGCAAGCTTCAAGCATAGTTCCTGGAATCCTTGAGGAATAATTTGAATTTTAAGTCCAAACCCATTATCAGCTAGAGACTCAGATCCGGGGTGGTCAACAGAAAGGCAAAAAGCACCCTTCAAAGGAAATAGTCCTATTCACGGTGGAAAGGAGGAAGAAAGAAACACACACACCTAAACACAAGTCCTGCAATCTAAACAACGCCGGCATCAGCCGCCAATAGCATATTTATAGGACCGACCAATATGCTCAATGGAAGCTCCCTCCCTCAATTCAGCTAACCAGCATTAAATAACTAGTCTAAAAAAAAAGAGCACTCTGATTTATCAAACTGTTTCAAGTCACTGTGCAGGGAAATATTTTGATGCAGAATTTGAAGCTTTTTTGGCGCTAACCATTCGAAAACAAAGCTCCACCAACGGTTGACAACTCAACAGGATCTGCCTTTCTTCAGTGTCCACTAAAAGGAAGATGGCAGTAACAAGGAATGACTTGAAATGGTTTAAATGTTTTTTTTTATTAATGGAAAAATCCCAATTTTTCATAGGTGTCCCAATATTTCAAGGAAGATCACAGGTACTAAACATAAAATGCCATCCAGTGTTTCAAAACCATGCACCACACACCTTTTCATGCCATAATGATGTCACATAGAAAATCATCTGCAGCTGCACAGATATTTCAAGAGAAGGGCGATCTCTGGATTGTATGGTTCTTGGGCGCATGAATCACAACGCAAAAGGGTTTCCCTTGAAGGGTGTTGCAGGCGGCTCAATATCGTCCTGGGAAAAGGATACTGCCGGACAAACCTTTTTTCGCAAGCACTTTGCTACTTGATTATAAGTAGTACAGGTAAAAGAATCTTAAAATGGAGATCCACTCCCGCATTTGAATAGAGAGAATGGGACATTGGTGGTAAAATGTTTCTTGGCAGTGTTTTTCTACAAAAAACTGTAATGTAACAGTGGACAAACATTGATCTGGGAAAAAAACAGCAAAGATATAAAAGAATCTAATGTGCGAATAACATACATCCACACTGTGCAACACATTGACTAGGGAAAGCATTGTATGTTAAGACTAACACCGAGGAGTTATTGGTCCTGGTGAAGGCAGAGGTACAAGATTGAGAACCCCATACTGCTGAAACTACAGTCGACTCATTTCAAATTACATTTGACAAATGATTGAACTCTGCATGAAGTTGTTTTAATTTGTAAAGGTGAAATGTTGCAGACGTTTTTTGTCCTATAGCGTTACAACGGCAAAGATAGATGAGTATTGCCGCAAATCAGATCCCAAAAAAAAAAACAACTGCGTCTGCCGAATGTGTAACTAATTAATCCATAAAAAAAAGGGATTTTGGGAAACTGTGTGCCAATAACTAATTAACCAGTGGTTGTTGGGTTTACCCAAAAGGAATTTTATTATTAGATGAAAGTAAAAAGAATAAACACTGTAACACAATTTCAAACACTTTGTATTGGTTTGTTAAAAGCAAAACTTGTTAAGTGTCCGAGATTAATATTTACAAAGCAAATTTCAGGAATGATTGATTATCCTTTGTATTATTTTGAAAGAAAAAGAAAAAAACTTTCACTAAGTATCTATGTTTGTATTCCTCGAGAAACTCATTGATTTGACGAAAGAAAAAACAATAATTTAGTGCCCGTGATTGGTATTATCCAAAGCACCTGCACATCAAAGGATAGCCTGTATGTAGATCCCGTCCTCCTCTCCCCATCTCCTCAGCCCGCTGACATTCTCGCAGACGCCCACGGTGTCCTCTCTGTAGGACATTAGAGCCGGGCAATCACGTGTTCTCAATCTACGCGGGATCAGGAAATAGACTCGCGAATGGGAAAAGTGAGGTCTCAGTAATAGCTTAAAATGCAGAATTTCTGATGGGATCTGTGCTCTGCAACTCTCTGGCCACAGGGGGCAGAATGATTCTGGAACTGTCGAAAAAAGGTAATGGCTCCGGCCTGTTCGTTCCAATGCGCTATCTTGGGAAGCTATTCAGGTAATGTGATATAATTTAATGTCCCATTTCATTGCATTACAATACATGACCATCAGATGGAAATTGCGAGTACGAGCCCACACGTTTGTATGTATAATGGCATATAGAAATGCTGTGTGCGTCACAGGACTGAAGAATCGCATGGGTCTACAGTCTAGACTGAGGCATCATTTTCATTGTGGACGGAACCTGGAGGTGAAAGAAGGTAAGTTTGACATTGGATGGGAGGAGTACTAGCTGCGACCACTGGTGCACTGCCTTTCAGAAGTCGCATTTACAATCCATTGGGCCTAATTCACAGAACGTTTAGCACGAGTGGAGAACAACTCTTTGCACCTGGCCTAATTCACAGAGCGGAGCAAAGTGACTTTGCACTGCAAAAATACTCTTTGCACCCGGCCTAATTCACAGAGTGGAGCAAAGTGACTTTGCACTGCAAAAATACACTTTGCACCCGGCCTAATTCACAGAGCGGAGAAAAGTGACTTTGCACTGCAAAAATACTCTTTGCACCCGGCCTAATTCACAGAGTGGAGCAAAATGACTTTGTACTGCAAAAATAAACTTTGCACCGGGCCTAATTCACAGAGTAGAGAAAAGTGACTTTGCACTGCAAAAATACTCTTGAGAAAAGTGACTTTGCACTGCAAAAATACTCTGCACCCGGCCTGATTCACAGAGTGGAGCAAAATGACTTTTTTGCACTGCAAAAATACTCTTTGCACCCGGCCTAATTCACAGAGTGGAGCAAAATGACTTTGCACTGCAAAAATACACTTAGCACCGGGCCTAATTCACAGAGCGGAGCAAAGTGACTTTGCACTGCAAACGTACTCTTTGCACCCGGCCTAATTCACAGAGCGGAGCACAATGACTTTGCACTGCAAAAATACAGTTTGCACCGGGCCTAATTCACAGAGCGGAGCAAAGGGACTTTGCACTACAAAAATACTCTTTGCACCCGGCCTAATTCACAGAGTGGAGCAAAATTACTTTGCACTGCAAAAATACATTTTGCACCGGGCCTAATTCACAGAGCAGAGCAAAGTGACTTTGCACTGCAAAAATATACTTTGCACCCGGCCTAAATCACACAGCGGAGCAAGGTGACTTTGCACTGCAAAAGTACTCTTTGCACTGTGCTAAATTGGCCTAATTCACACAAAAAGCACTACATGAATTAGGCCCATTTAGCTCGATGCAAAGAGGACTTTTGCTGTGCAAAGTCAATTTCCTCTGTGCTTAACGTTCTTTGAATTAGGCCCTTTGTGTGGTCAAAGGTGATTTTTTGCGGATTGTGATTTTTGACAGAGTGAAGGATCGAGTGGGATCTCAGACCAGTGTTCACACGCCATCCACGGTTAACACTCCAAAAGCATTTACATCATAACTCTATGAAGGGCAACCTGCAGGAGGCCATCACCACCCATGGCAAACGTGTGCTGTTCCTTTGCATGCATGGACTGACCTATGTACCTGACCATGTATGTTTATTCTTACCCACTGTAGCCTCCTACAGGACTCACCTGTACTACTACTGCATTTACTGTACCTTTATATGTTGTAACTAAGCTTCAAGTTTCCTTGTACCTGTTGCGCCCAGTTACCTAAGGGTTCGGTGCGCATTACCAAATTAATAAACAAACAAACAAACAGGCAGAGCGCCTGTGCTGGAGTGAATTCCCTCAGCAAGCAGTGCTTACGCATATTGCAATCTAAACATTTGAAAGGCTTTTTTGCTAATTGCAAGGTGTTTTGCTTTGATATTGACGCCCCCACTGCTCACAAGCCAAATGCTTCTGTGACGAATGGTACCCGCCAGAGTGCTCTCTATCATCTTGGTATGCCCATGCAGAGCCTCGGTGCACCAGGATTTTTTTTTACAGCTCAGGCTAAGAGCATTCACACACTTTTGGGCAATAAGCGTGTTAAGAAGGAAAGGGATAAGGGCTAACTTTGCCACCCAAGTGATTAACAGCCTCCTCAGACGCACAGTGCCTGATTTACAAAAATGTTTTGACATGGGAAATCCCATTGAAAACATTTTTGTAAATCAGGCCCACAGATGGGCCGAGCTAGAGGTCACTGAAGATTCCCATGCGGGAAAAACAGCATGAAAGGTCAACATTTTAGAGCAAAAGTGGATCACGCATGCCAGCATTATCCATTCCATTCGAGAAGTGCAAGTTTAGTCCGGATTTTAACTTTTTATTCTGGGATTTGTAGTCCCCAATTTCCCCTTTATAAACCCCAGAACCACAAGTCCCAGAATGCAAAGTGGAAACCAGGACCGGACTAGCGTTTCCTAAAGGGAATAGATAAGGTTGACATTGACGAATGGTTGCATGGCAAATTAGGGTCCAGATACACGCAGTAGCTTCCAGATAGACTTTGTGTAGGGATTTTGAAGGAGGCCATGGGTAGAAAAGTAAAAGGCAAAACGTCCGGCAGAAGGGTAAGATTAGTCCAAGAAAGAGCATCAATAGGGATAAAGTAAAGTGGAGTAGAGGATACTGCACATCCTACATGCATCCCTCTGAGGATCCGTGGATAAGGGGACGAAATTAAAACTGGAAGAGGTGGAAAGAGTCGAGGTGCATCCCACAGGATGCTTTATCTGACCTACCAGTGCAAATCCACATTAGCATCAGGCTTTTAAAGGATTATGGGCCGATGCGATAAGAAGGGTACGTTTTTGAGTTGACACTCCCTTCCCTAGTTCCTTACTTTGCCCAAGGAAATCTGAAATGCGTCCCTTCCCTTATCCAATGCCGATGCAATCCTTTAAGCACCGCGCTCTGGATGGATGTCTGTTGGATCCATTGCAGATAATGGCCCCACACTGTCCTTGGTCCAAGTGTCTCTCTTAACGGCACCAGGCTTTATTCTTTACCCTATGGGCGTCCCAGGGATCCCTCTTTTGCACTTCAGGGATTTTAGTATTCACAATGTTCCTATTGTTCCGCTTGAGGGTCCGAAGGCCTCCTCCACTGATGCCTGCCATGTTTGCGTGTGATCCGAGAGTTCGCTGAGCTCCCCATTTCTCCATCCAGCTGCTGCTGGCTGGCTGCGCTCTCACTTCTGGAGGTTCCGGGCTGAGCTGTGGGTGGACAGTCTGGGCTGACTGTTGGTGACTCATTCTGGGAGGAATGGGCAGCTGGAGTTCTCCTCCCAGAGCCTTTCTCTGGGTTTATCGGATTATTGGCTTTGGCCTGATCTCCCGACTCATTCCCTCCTTTGCTTGGTCCGTGCGTGTACTGGTGGCCTCTCCAGTGGCGTGTCCTGCTGTGGTGAATGTCTGGATCTCTCTTCTCTTATCAGTTCAATTTGGAGTCTTGCTGTCACACCCCTCTGGTTTTTAATTAGGATCACCAGCTCTTGGTGTGTTAGGGTGATCTTTTCTTCCAATTTGGACATTTCAAATGTTTCACTTCGCTGACCTGTGTATTTCGGCTCCGAACCACGGTTGCCGCTCGCTATTAGATGAGGATTGGCTGGTTCCCATTGTCCTTCAGTCCTTTATCAAAATCTTTTGCTTTCATCCTCTCCTTGGCTTTCCATCTGTACTCATTCCCCCTCCCCTTCCTCTAATTACCAGTTGGACCATCCTGTCACCTGGCGCCACCTGCCACTAACTGTGTCTGTTTAGGTTGCCTTCGCAGCTGCCTCCTTCCTGACCCCTCTCAAGGCTCATCTCGCCAGGGTGTCCTTTAATAATTCTGCTCGCTCTTCTCCAAACCTGATGAGTACACGTCTGACATATCAAGTGGGCACTGATGATACCTCCCCCATCTGCCTGCTGCACTCTATTCCTACGCCACCCTCTTCTGGAACATCTCAGTATCACCATTGGCAGAAGACAATGCATGTGGGGGAGCTGTATGGGATAGTAATCTGACTTGACCTTTGGCGGTCGATGAGTTATGCAGGTCACTGTTGTGGGGCTGCATAGGAGGTCTGTTGTATTTATGCTTGTGTCCTTGACTACAGGGTTTAGGGTTGCAGTGCACAGGAACTTTCTCTTCTTCTCGCCCTATCCCGGAGACCAAGATATAAGACAAAAAGGTTTAGAGTAAGGGATCCTCACACGTGGGCACGCAAGGGTCCCATTACTCTAAAAAGAAAACAAAACGGTCACCGGCACGAGTGGAGCACCGGTTGACAGTTGAAGAACCCTGCTAGAGGGCTAGAGGCTCTCAGCTCTGTGCCCTGACATTGCTGTGGCCCAGGCCTTTTTACTGGCACTCCCCTGATTAGCAGGGCACCGCCTGTAAGCAGTGCCACCCCCCAGGTGGCATTTTATCACCGCCAGGGCCCGGGACAAAATTTAAATCACCTGGACTCTCTGGGGGTGAATTTGAATAAAGGGGCCACCTCCCCCGTGACAGGTGCCCACTGAGACCTGGGCCACACCAGGCAGATGTGGCCCAGGTGTGAAAAGTCGTAGGCCCCCTTAGCCCCACCACCAATGCTGCAACGGAGTGCTCGCAGCATCTTGCCAAGCAGCCCAGCCCAAGTAAGACTTTGGGGCCTCCATCCTTGATGTTGCTGCTGCTGCCTGCTGCTTCCGTCATCTGCCACAGAAGAGGCACCTCCGGAGAGCGCAGTGAGGAACATCGAGAGCAACAGCCAGAGACCTTGAGACAGTCCTGGCCAGGTTGTCTTGCAAGTAAGGTCTTTATAAATAGTTTTTAATACAGTGCACTGTATAGACGTTGTATATATTCTTTAAAGACTTTTTTTATATTTAAATGACTCTTTATGTTTTTGGCTTTTTATGCTATAGTACACAGCTACTAGGTTTAGTATAATCTGTATATAGTGTCTTGTGTGTATCCCTTTTATACAAAAACTCACAAAACCCTGCTGGTGTACGGGAAAAGTATGTAGGTGAGCTTTAAACAACTAAAGAACCGTACACCAGCATTCCTTTGTCTGCCTTTCCTTTTCATTTTGTGCTCCAGTTACTCTAATCTTGTGTTTTCTCCTTAGGGGTATTTGGGGAACTTGTCTTTGAACCCAAGTAAAGGCGGGTCAAGTTATAAGTGAAGGTTTAAGCTGTATATTGTGTGCCCGCCTATACCTACCCCCAAATAAGGTGCAGTAAATAATCACCCTTCTATACTTGCCAATCCAAAGTGTACACTACTCACCCCCTACACTTCTTATGCTAAACAACAGAGGCAGGGAGCAGGAGTTAGTGCTGAAGGCCCATGGGGGCTAACATCAGGAGAGAGTGGCAATCCATGGATTGGGCAGCACTGTTGAGTGCCAGGGAGAAAAAGGCAACTATGAAGTCAACTAGAAGTTTTGCTCCACAATGAAACCACCTGCCCGCTCCCATAAGTGAGACCCTCACACTCTCTGCCAACCCCTGGATCATGCCCTGCTCTAGGAACACCTGCAGCTCCCCTAGGGTTGGAGTGGGTTCCCAGGCGGGCCAAGAGGATCAACGTTCTGCCACCAACAGCTACTATATAATCCTCCTCTAAACCACCCTCCATTCATGACTGGCAGCACTGGGAAGGCATGCGGGAGAGTGAGTGGCAGAATGGGGAGTGAAAGCTCCACCCCGGCAGCACCAAGCTGCCATGAGAACTGAGGGGAGTGCTGCTTGCTTTTTTATCAACAGTCTTATTGCTGAAACCAGGCCACGCACAATTTCAAAAGAGCTCACCGGCCTCAACGTGATGCAGCCGCTTTTGAGAGCCCTCTCTACCATCGTGAGTCTGAGGATAGAAGAAAACCTCACATGGAGACCTCACTGGCAGGCTGCGTGCACATTGGGACTGGCTAAAATGGGTTTGGGTGTCCAGTACAAAGGTGGTCTCTCACATAGGGAAAGCAGGGGATATCCCAACATGCCAGACCTCTTAAATAAGGGTGGGGCTAGGTCAGAACCGGTCACATGTTTGGCAAACCTAACCTGTGATTGGCTCTGCCCCGGCGCCCATTGTTCATTTAAAGGCAATGGGCCTCATTAGGACCCAGGCGGATTTCGCGGTGCTAAATGCACCGCGAAGCATGGCGGAAAGCCGCCGATAGCGCCATGGGGGTTGGCGGATTTACCGCCCCATTCCGACCTCGGCGGAGCGGTAAATCCCCAATCCCCATTCTGCCCTTCCCCATTCCCATTCTTGCCCCATAGGGTATAATGGGAGTGGGGAAGGAGTTAATTACGCCACCGTAAAATACGGTGGCGTAATTAACAACGAGGTCCCGTAGCGCCATGGTTTTCTCCGGCTGGTAAAACCAGGCGGAGAAAACCTCCATGGCGCTACGGGAACTCGTAGTATGGCGGAGAGGTACGCCATGCACTACGCTGGCGTAAAACCCTCTCCGCCAGGGTCCTAATGAGGCCCAATGGCATTTAAGGAAGTTCCAAAGTTTCTCTATAGGCACGTTGACCTTATTTCATGTACAGAACACCATAATACTGTCTGATGAGGAGAGGTGGCCGCTTGCTAGAGGGATATTTACAGATTTATAAGACCAATATCATTCCCTGTGTGTTATATGGTTTGGAGGTGTTCCCAGAATGTTTAGTTAGTTGGCTGAGAGTACTAGAACGGAAACTCCTCTGTTCCATATTGAATCTCCCTAAAGCCGTCCCATTTGAGGCGACCAGGATGGAATTAGGATGAACCTCTTACCGGCCTTATGGAAGGTACAACGCTCTAATCTATATTTGAGAAGAGTTGGTTGTGAGCAGGAAGACTGCTCATTATTAGGGCTGACTGAGTACAGTATAAATAACAACTCTAATACAAATCCAGCGCTTGTTGAGCTTGAAAGGATCACCATTGGACGCTTTAGGCTGATAGGATTTGAGGCCCTTTCAAGGGAGAATGCCAGTGTGTTTATGAGAGAACTTAAGTTAAAAACTATTGACTGGGATCCACCAGATAGCCTTGAGTCTCTAGTGAAGAAAAACAATACGGTGAATATACAAGAGAAGGATTTAGCACGGGTGTTCCCCATTCCGGGGGCCCAAACCTCTGAAGCAAGACCTCCAGTAAGACTTCCACTCAGGAGATCTGCACACCCTGCTCACGCTCATACATGGGCATGCTGGCAATGCCCCCAAACTACAGCTGCAATAAGGAAACAAGAAACTCTGAGGAACACAGTATCAGTTCCACAAACCAAAGGTCAGCTTCAGATTTCAGGAATGCTATATGGCCCCCGAAGCAGAATTTAAATCTCGAATCTCCTCCATGCCAATTTAAACTGAAAACCCCCCACAAATCCCACAGTTTTCCACCTCTCCACTGAGCCTGCCAGATCTGTGCCTTCATTTCATTCCTTGAACTGTACCCCAGTTGTTGAGGGTTTGCTGAAGTTCACATGTGCCAAAATGTGAAAATCTGAACTGATTACATAAACCTCAGATGCCTGCTCCGAACTAAGATCACTATATTCGCAAAATGTCGAATCTACGGGCTTGATCTTGCAAACTGAATGACAACAGAAACACTGGCCGAGGGCGATCAGTAGATCCCAAAGTTGCAAACAGTAGGGCTACATGTGTGCGTCTGTTTGGGGTGTAGGTCTGTTCATATTATGTGCCCTCAAGCCATCACATCTGCCCTCACCTTAATTCCTCAACACCACTGTTAAACCCTGATTCCCTCAACGCCACCGTTATATCCTGTTCCCTCAATTCAACCATTAAACCCTGATCCCGCAATGCCACTGTTAAACCCTGATCCCTCAATGCCACAGTTAAACCCTGATCCCTGTGCCACTGTTTAACCCTTATCCCTTAAAGCCACTGTTAGACTCTGATCTCACAATGCCACCAGTAAACCTTGATTCCTAACTGTCATGGTTAAATCCTATTCCCTCAGTGCCACCGTTAAACCCTGATCCCACAATGCCACTGTTAAACCCTGATTCCTCACTGGCATGCTTAAACCATGATCCCTCAATGCCACTGTTAAACCCTGATCCCACAATGCCACTGTTAAACCCTGTTTCCTAACCGGCATGCTTAAATCCTGATCCCTCAATGCCACTGTTAAACCCTGATCCCTTTTTAAAACCTGATCTCACAATGCCACTATTCAACCCTGATTCTTCACCGCCATGGTTAAAGCATGCTTCCTCAATGCCACCGTAAACCCTGATCCCACAATGCCACTGTTAAACACTGATTCCATACCGGCATGCTTAAACCCTGATCCCTCAATGCCACTGTTAAACCCTGATCCCACAATGCCACTGTTAAACCCTGTTTGCTAACCGGCATGCTTAAACCCTGATCCCTCAATGCCACTGTTAAACCCTGATCCCTTAAAACCACTATTAAACCCTGATCTCACAATGCCACCATTCAACCCTGATTCCTCACCGCCATGGTTAAAGCATGCTTCCTCAATGCCACCGTTAAACCCTGATCCCACAATACCACTGTTAAACCTTGATTTCTCTCCGGCATGCTTAAAACCTGATCCCTTAATGCCACTGTTAAACCCTGATCCCACAAAGCCACTGTTAAACCCTGTTTCCTCACCGGCATGCTTAAACCCTGATCCCTCAATGCCACTGTTAAACTCTGATCCCTTAAAGCCACTGTTAAACCCTGATCTCACAATGCCACCATTCAACCCTGATTCCTCACCGCCATGGTTTATCCATGCTTCCTCAATGCCACCATTAAACCCTGATCCCACAAGGCCACTGTTAAACCCTGATTCCTCACCGGCATGCCTAAACCCGGATCCCTCAGTGCCACCGCTACCCATGATCCCTTAAAGCCACTGTTAGACCCTGATCTCACAATTCGACCATTCAACCCTGATTCCTCACTGCCATGGTTAAACCATGCTCCCTCAATGCCACCGTTAAACCCTGATACCACAATGCCACTGTTAAACCCTGTTTCCTCACCAGCATGCTTAAACCCTGATCCCTCAATGTCACTGTTAAACCCTTATCCCTCAATGCCACGGTTAAACCCTGATCCCTCAGTGCTACCGTTTAACCCTGATCCCTTAAAGCCACTGTTAGACTCTGATCTCACAATGCCACCATTAAACCTTGATTCCTCACCGTCATGGTTAAACCCTATTCCCTCAGTGCCACCGTTAAACCCTGATCCCACAATGCCACTGTTAAACCCTGATTCCTCACTGGCATGCTTAAACCCTGATCCCTCAATGCCACTGTTAAACCCTGATCCCACAATGCCACTGTTAAACCCTGTTTCCTCACCGGCATGCTTAAACCCTGATCCCTCACCGTCATGGTTAAACCCTATTCCCTCAATGCCACAGTTAAACCCTGATCCCACAATGCCACTGTTAAACCCTGATTCCTCACTGGCAAGCTTAAACCCTGATCCCTAAATGCCACTGTTAAACACTGATCCCACAATGCCACTTGTAAACCCTGTTTCCTCACCGGCATGCTTAAACCCTAATCCCTCAATGCCACCGTTAAACCCTGATCCCTTAAAGCCACTGTTAAACCCTGATCTCACAATGCCACCATTCAACCCTGAATCCTCACAGCCATGGTTAAACAATGCTCCCTTAATGCCACCGTTAAACCCTGATCCCACAATGCCATTGTTAAACCCTGATTCCTCACCAGCATGCTTAAACCCTGATCCCTCAGTGCCACCATTTAACCGTGATCCCTTAAAGCCACTGTTAGACCTTGATCTCACAATTCCACCACTAAACCCTGTTTCCTCACCGGCATGCTTAAACCCTGTTCCCTCACCATCATGGTTAAACCCTATTCCCTCAATGCCACCGTTAAACCCTGATCCTTCAATACCACTATTAAACCCTTATCCCTTAAAGCCACTGTTAGACCCTGATCTCACAATTCGACCATTCAACCCTGATTCCTCACTGCCATGGTTAAACCATGCTCCCTCAATGCCACCGTTAAACCCTGATACCACAATGCCACTGTTAAACCCTGTTTCCTCACCAGCATGCTTAAACCCTGATCCCTCAATGTCACTGTTAAACCCTTATCCCTCAATGCCACGGTTAAACCCTGATCCCTCAGTGCTACCGTTTAACCCTGATCCCTTAAAGCCACTGTTAGACTCTGATCTCACAATGCCACCATTAAACCTTGATTCCTCACCGTCATGGTTAAACCCTATTCCCTCAGTGCCACCGTTAAACCCTGATCCCACAATGCCACTGTTAAACCCTGATTCCTCACTGGCATGCTTAAACCCTGATCCCTCAATGCCACTGTTAAACCCTGATCCCATAATGCCACTGTTAAACCCTGTTTCCTCACCGGCATGCTTAAACCCTGATCCCTCACTGTCATGGTTAAACCCTATTCCCTCAATGCCACCGTTAAACCCTGGTCCCACAATGCCACTGTTAAACCCTGATTCCTCACTGGCAAGCTTAAACCCTGATCCCTAAATGCCACTGTTAAACACTGATCCCACAATGCCACTGTTAAACCCTGTTTCCTCACCGGCATGCTTAAACCCTAATCCCTCAATGCCACCGTTAAACCCTGATCCCTTAAAGCCACTGTTAAACCCTGATCTCACAATGCCACCATTCAACCCTGATTCCTCACAGCCATGGTTAAACAATGCTCCCTCAATGCCACCGTTAAACCCTGATCCCACAATGCCACCATTCAACCCTGATTCCTCACCGCCATGGTTAAAGCATGCTTCCTCAATGCCACCGTAACCCTGATCCCACAATACCACTGTTAAACCTTGATTCCTCTCCGGCATGCTTAAATCCTGATCCCTCAATGCCACTGTTAAACCCTGATCCCACAAAGCCACTGTTAAACCCTGTTTCCTCACCGGCATGCTTAAACCCTGATCCCTCAATGCCACTGTTAAACTCTGATCCCTTAAAGCCACTGTTAAACCCTGATTCCTCACTGGCAAGCTTAAACCCTGATCCCTAAATGCCACTGTTAAACACTGATCCCACAATGCCACTGTTAAACCCTGTTTCCTCACCGGCATGCTTAAACCCTAATCCCTCAATGCCACCGTTAAACCCTGATCCCTTAAAGCCACTGTTAAACCCTGATCTCACAATGCCACCATTCAACCCTGATTCCTCACAGCCATGGTTAAACAATGCTCCCTCAATGCCACCGTTAAACCCTGATCCCACAATGCCACCATTCAACCCTGATTCCTCACCGCCATGGTTAAAGCATGCTTCCTCAATGCTACCGTAACCCTGATCCCACAATACCACTGTTAAACCTTGATTCCTCTCCGGCATGCTTAAATCCTGATCCCTCAATGCCACTGTTAAACCCTGATCCCACAAAGCCACTGTTAAACCCTGTTTCCTCACCGGCATGCTTAAACCCTGATCCCTCAATGTCACTGTTAAACCCTTATCCCTCAATGCCACAGTTAAACCCTGATCCCTCAGTGCTACCGTTTAACCCTGATCCCTTAAAGCCACTGTTAGACTCTGATCTCACAATGCCACCATTAAACCTTGATTCCTCACCGTCATGGTTAAACCCTATTCCCTCAGTGCCACCGTTAAACCCTGATCCCACAATGCCACTGTTAAACCCTGATTCCTCACTGGCATGCTTAAACCCTGATCCCTCAATGCCACTGTTAAACCCTGATCCCACAATGCCACTGTTAAACCCTGTTTCCTCACCGGCATGCTTAAACCCTGATCCCTCACCGTCATGGTTAAACCCTATTCCCTCAATGCCACCGTTAAACCCTGATCCCACAATGCCACTGTTAAACCCTGATTCCTCACTGGCAAGCTTAAACCCTGATCCCTAAATGCCACTGTTAAACACTGATCCCACAATGCCACTTGTAAACCCTGTTTCCTCACCGGCATGCTTAAACCCTAATCCCTCAATGCCACCGTTAAACCCTGATCCCTTAAAGCCACTGTTAAACCCTGATCTCACAATGCCACCATTCAACCCTGAATCCTCACAGCCATGGTTAAACAATGCTCCCTTAATGCCACCGTTAAACCCTGATCCCACAATTCCACCACTAAACCCTGTTTCCTCACCGGCATGCTTAAACCCTGTTCCCTCACCATCATGGTTAAACCCTATTCCCTCAATGCCACCGTTAAACCCTGATCCTTCAATACCACTGTTAAACCCTTATCCCTTAAAGCCACTGTTAAACCCTGATCTCACAATGCCACCATTCAACCCTGATTCCTCACCGCCATGGTTAAATCATGCTGCCTCAATGCCACCGTTAATCCCTGATCCCACAATGTCACTGTTAAACCCTGATTCCTCACCGGCATGCTTAAATTCGGATCCCTCAATGCCGCTGTTAAACCCTGATGCCATAATGCCACTGTTAAACCCTGTTTCCTCACCGGCATGCTTAAACCCTAATCCCTCAATGCCACCGTTAAACCCTGATCCCTTAAAGCCACTGTTAAACCCTGATCTCACAATGCCACCATTCAACCCTGATTCCTCACCACCATGGTTAAACCATGCTGCCTCAATGCCACCGTTAAACCCTGATCCCACAATGCCACTGTTAAACCCTGATTCCTCACCAGCATGCTTAAATTCGGATCCCTCAATGCCGCTGTTAAACTCTGATGCCACAATGCCACTGTTAAACCCTGTTTCCTCACCGGCATGCTTAAACCCTGATCCCTCAATGCCACTGTTAAACCCTGATCCCTTAAAGCCACTGTTAAACCCTGATCTCACAATGCCACCATTCAACCCTGATTCCTCACCGCCATGGTTAAACAATGCTCCCTCAATGCCACCGTTAAACCCTGATCTCACAATTCCACCACTAAACCCTGTTTCCTCACCGGCATGCTTAAACCCTGTTCCCTCACAGTCATGGTTAAACCCTATTCCCTCAATGCCACTGTTAAACCCTGATCCCACAATGGCATTGTTAAACCCTGTTTCCTCCCCGGCATGCTGAAACCCTGATCCCTCAATGCCACTTTTAAACCCTGATCCCACAATGCCACTGTTAAACTCTGTTTCCTAACCGGCATGCTTAAACCCTGATCCCTCAATGCCACTGTTAAACCCTGATCCCTTAAAGCCACTATTAAACCCTGATCTCACAATGCCACCATTCAACCCTGATTCCTCACCGCCATGGTTAAAACATGCTTCCTCAATGCCACCGTTAAACCCTGATCCCACAATACCACTGTTAAACCTTGATTCCTCTCCGGCATGCTTAAATCCTGATCCCTCAATCCCACAGTTAAACCCTGATCCCACAAAGCCACTGTTAAACCCTGTTTCCTCACCGGCATGCTTAAACCCTGATCCCTCAATGCCACTGTTAAACCCTGATCCCTTAAAGCCACTGTTAAACCCTGATCTCACAATGCCACCATTCAACCCTGATTCCTCTCCGCCATGGTTTATCCATGCTCCCTCAATGCCACCATTAAACCCTGATCCCACGAGGCCACTGTTAAACCCTGCTTCCTCACCGGCATTCTTAAACCCTGATCCCTCAGTGCCACCGCTAACCGTGATCCCTTAAAGCCACTGTTAGACCCTGATCTCACAATTCGACCATTCAACCCTGATTCCTCACCGCCATGGTTAAACCATGCTCCCTCAATGCCACCGTTAAACCCTGATCCCACAATGCCACTGTTAAACCCTGTTTCCTCACCAGCATGCCTAAACCCTGATCCCTCAATGTCACTGTTAAACCCTTATCCCTCAATGCCACGGTAAACCCTGATCCCTCAGTGCCACCGTTTAACCCTGATCCCTTAAAGCCACTGTTAGACTCTGATCTCACAATGCCACCATTAAACCCTGATTCCTCACCATTATGGTTAAACCCTATTCCCTCAGTGCCACAGTTAAACTCTGATCCCACAATGCCACTGTTAAACCCTGATTCCTCACTGGCATGCTTAAACCCTGATCCCTCAATGCCTCTTTTAAACCCTGATCCCACAATGCCACTGTTAAACCCTATTTCCTCACTGGCATGCTTAAACCCTGATCCCTCACCGTCATGGTTAAACCCTATTCCCTCAATGCCACCGTTAAACCCTGATCCCTCAATGCCACTGTTAAACACTGATCCCACAATGCAACTGTTAAACCCTGTTTCCTCACCGGCATGCTTAAACCCTGATCCCTCAATGCCACTGTTGAACCCTGATCCCACAATGCCATTGTTAAACTCTGTTTCCTAATCGGCATGCTTAAACCCTGATCCCTCAATGCCACTGTTAAACCCCAATCCCTTAAAGCCACTATTAAACCCTGATCTCACAATGCCACCATTCAACCCTGATTCCTCACCGCCATGGTTAAAACATGCTTCCTCAATGCCACCGTTAAACCCTGATCCCACAATACCACTGTTAAACCTTGATTCCTCTCAGGCATGCTTAAATCCTGATTTCTCAATGCCACTGTTAAACCCTGATCCCACAAAGCCACTGTTAAACCCTGTTTCCTCACCGGCATGCTTAAACCCTGATCCCTCAATGCCATTGTTAAACCCTGATCCCTTAAAGCCACTGTTAAACCCTGATCTCTCAATGCCACCATTCAACCTTGATTCCTCGCCGCCATGGTTTATCCATGCTCCCTCAATGCCACCATTAAACCCTGATCCCACGAGGCCACTGTTAAACCCTGCTTCCTCACCGGCATGCTTAAACCCTGATCCCTCAGTGCCACCGCTAACCGTGATCCCTTAAAGCCACTGTTAGACCCTGATCTCACAATTCGACCATTCAACCCTGATTCCTCACCGCCATGGTTAAACCATGCTCCCACAATGCCACCGTTAAACCCTGATCCCACAATGCCACTGTTAAACCCTGTTTCCTCACCAGCATGTCTAAGCCCTGATCCCTCAATGTCACTGTTAAACCCTTATCCCTCAATGCCACGGTAAACCCTGATCCCTCAGTGCCACCGTTTAACCCTGATCCCTTAAAGCCACTGTTAGACTCTGATCTCACAATGCCACCATTAAACCCTGATTCCTCACCGGCATGCTTAAACCCTGATCCCTCACCGTCATGGTTAAACCCTATTCCCTCAATGCCACCGTTAAACCCTGATCCAACAATGCCACTGTTAAACCCTGATTCCTCACTGGCATGCTTAAACCCTAATCCCTCAATGCCTCTTTTAAACCCTGATCCCACAATGCCACTGTTAAACCCTGTTTCCTCACCGGCATGCTTAAACCCTGATCCCCCACCGTCATGGTCAAACCCTATTCCCTCAATGCCACCGTTAAACCCTGATCCCTCAATGCCACTGTTAAACACTGATCCCACAATGCAACTGTTAAACCCTGTTTCCTCACCGGCATGCTTAAACCTTGATCCCTCAATGCCACTGTTAAACCCTGATTCCTTAAAAGCCACTGTTAAACCCTAATCTCACAATGCTACCATTCAACCCTGATTCCTCACCGCCATGGTTAAACCATGCTGCCTCAATGCCACCGTTAAACCCTGATGCCACAATGCCACTGTTAAACCCTGTTTCCTCACCGGCATGCTTAAACCCTGATCCCACAATGCCACTGTTAAACCCTGTTTCCTCACCGGCATGCTTAAACCCTGATCCCTCAATGTCACTGTTAAACCCTGATCCTTTAAAGCCACTGTTAAACCCTGATCTCACAATGCCACCATTCAACCCTGATTCCTCACCGCCATGGTTAAACAATGCTGCCTCAATGCCACCGTTAAACCCTGATCCCACAATGCCACTGTTAAACCCTGATTCCTCACCAGCATGCTTAAATTCGGATCCCTCAATGCCGCTGTTAAACTCTGATGCCACAATGTCACTGTTAAACCCTGTTTCCTCACCGGCATGCTTAAACCCTGATCCCTCAATGCCACTGTTAAACCCTGATCCCTTAAAGCCACTGTTAAACCCTGATCTCACAATGCCACCATTCAACCCTGAATCCTCACAGCCATGGTTAAACAATGCTCCCTTAATGCCACCGTTAAACCCTGATCCCACAATGCCATTGTTAAACCCTGATTCCTCACCAGCATGCTTAAACCCTGATCCCTCAGTGCCACCATTTAACCGTGATCCCTTAAAGCCACTGTTAGACCTTGATCTCACAATTCCACCACTAAACCCTGTTTCCTCACCGGCATGCTTAAACCCTGTTCCCTCACCATCATGGTTAAACCCTATTCCCTCAATGCCACTGTTAAACCCTGTTTCCTCACCGGCATGCTTAAACCCTGATCCCTCAATGCCACTGTTGAACCCTGATCCCACAATGCCATTGTTAAACTCTGTTTCCTAATCGGCATGCTTAAACCCTGATCCCTCAATGCCACTGTTAAACCCCAATCCCTTAAAGCCACTATTAAACCCTGATCTCACAATGCCACCATTCAACCCTGATTCCTCACCGCCATGGTTAAAACATGCTTCCTCAATGCCACCGTTAAACCCTGATCCCACAATACCACTGTTAAACCTTGATTCCTCTCAGGCATGCTTAAATCCTGATTTCTCAATGCCACTGTTAAACCCTGATCCCACAAAGCCACTGTTAAACCCTGTTTCCTCACCGGCATGCTTAAACCCTGATCCCTCAATGCCATTGTTAAACCCTGATCCCTTAAAGCCACTGTTAAACCCTGATCTCTCAATGCCACCATTCAACCTTGATTCCTCGCCGCCATGGTTTATCCATGCTCCCTCAATGCCACCATTAAACCCTGATCCCACGAGGCCACTGTTAAACCCTGCTTCCTCACCGGCATGCTTAAACCCTGATCCCTCAGTGCCACCGCTAACCGTGATCCCTTAAAGCCACTGTTAGACCCTGATCTCACAATTCGACCATTCAACCCTGATTCCTCACCGCCATGGTTAAACCATGCTCCCACAATGCCACCGTTAAACCCTGATCCCACAATGCCACTGTTAAACCCTGTTTCCTCACCAGCATGTCTAAGCCCTGATCCCTCAATGTCACTGTTAAACCCTTATCCCTCAATGCCACGGTAAACCCTGATCCCTCAGTGCCACCGTTTAACCCTGATCCCTTAAAGCCACTGTTAGACTCTGATCTCACAATGCCACCATTAAACCCTGATTCCTCACCGGCATGCTTAAACCCTGATCCCTCACCGTCATGGTTAAACCCTATTCCCTCAATGCCACCGTTAAACCCTGATCCAACAATGCCACTGTTAAACCCTGATTCCTCACTGGCATGCTTAAACCCTAATCCCTCAATGCCTCTTTTAAACCCTGATCCCACAATGCCACTGTTAAACCCTGTTTCCTCACCGGCATGCTTAAACCCTGATCCCCCACCGTCATGGTCAAACCCTATTCCCTCAATGCCACCGTTAAACCCTGATCCCTCAATGCCACTGTTAAACACTGATCCCACAATGCAACTGTTAAACCCTGTTTCCTCACCGGCATGCTTAAACCTTGATCCCTCAATGCCACTGTTAAACCCTGATTCCTTAAAAGCCACTGTTAAACCCTAATCTCACAATGCTACCATTCAACCCTGATTCCTCACCGCCATGGTTAAACCATGCTGCCTCAATGCCACCGTTAAACCCTGATGCCACAATGCCACTGTTAAACCCTGTTTCCTCACCGGCATGCTTAAACCCTGATCCCACAATGCCACTGTTAAACCCTGTTTCCTCACCGGCATGCTTAAACCCTGATCCCTCAATGTCACTGTTAAACCCTGATCCTTTAAAGCCACTGTTAAACCCTGATCTCACAATGCCACCATTCAACCCTGATTCCTCACCGCCATGGTTAAACAATGCTGCCTCAATGCCACCGTTAAACCCTGATCCCACAATGCCACTGTTAAACCCTGATTCCTCACCAGCATGCTTAAATTCGGATCCCTCAATGCCGCTGTTAAACTCTGATGCCACAATGTCACTGTTAAACCCTGTTTCCTCACCGGCATGCTTAAACCCTGATCCCTCAATGCCACTGTTAAACCCTGATCCCTTAAAGCCACTGTTAAACCCTGATCTCACAATGCCACCATTCAACCCTGAATCCTCACAGCCATGGTTAAACAATGCTCCCTTAATGCCACCGTTAAACGCTGATCCCACAATGCCATTGTTAAACCCTGATTCCTCACCAGCATGCTTAAACCCTGATCCCTCAGTGCCACCATTTAACCGTGATCCCTTAAAGCCACTGTTAGACCTTGATCTCACAATTCCACCACTAAACCCTGTTTCCTCACCGGCATGCTTAAACCCTGTTCCCTCACCATCATGGTTAAACCCTATTCCCTCAATGCCACTGTTAAACCCTGATCCTTCAATACCACTGTTAAACCCTTATCCCTTAAAGCCACTGTTAAACCCTGACCTCACAATGCCACCATTCAACCCTGATTCCTCACCGCCATGGTTAAATCATGCTGCCTCAATGCCACCGTTAATCCCTGATCCCACAATGTCACTGTTAAACCCTGATTCCTCACCGGCATGCTTAAATTCGGATCCCTCAATGCCGCTGTTAAACCCTGATGCCACAATGCCACTGTTAAACCCTGTTTCCTCACCGGCATGCTTAAACCCTAATCCCTCAATGCCACCGTTAAACCCTGATCCCTTAAAGCCACTGTTAAACCCTGATCTCACAATGCCACCATTCAACCCTGATTCCTCACCACCATGGTTAAACCATGCTGCCTCAATGCCACCGTTAAACCCTGATCCCACAATGCCACTGTTAAACCCTGATTCCTCACCAGCATGCTTAAATTCGGATCCCTCAATGCCGCTGTTAAACTCTGATGCCACAATGCCACTGTTAAACCCTGTTTCCTCACCGGCATGCTTAAACCCTGATCCCTCAATGCCACTGTTAAACCCTGATCCCTTAAAGCCACTGTTAAACCCTGATCTCACAATGCCACCATTCAACCCTGATTCCTCACCGCCATGGTTAAACAATGCTCCCTCAATGCCACCGTTAAACCCTGATCTCACAATTCCACCACTAAACCCTGTTTCCTCACCGGCATGCTTAAACCCTGATCCCTCACAGTCATGGTTAAACCCTATTCCCTCAATGCCACCGTTAAACCTTGATCCCACAATGGCATTGTTAAACCCTGTTTCCTCACCGGCATGCTGAAACCCTGATCCCTCAATGCCACTGTTAAACCCTGATCCCACAATGCCACTGTTAAACTCTGTTTCCTAACCGGCATGCTTAAACCCTGATCCCTCAATGCCACTGTTAAACCCTGATCCCTTAAAGCCACTATTAAACCCTGATCTCACAATGCCACCATTCAACCCTGATTCCTCACCGCCATGGTTAAAACATGCTTCCTCAATGCCACCGTTAAACCCTGATCCCACAATACCACTGTTAAACCTTGATTCCTCTCCGGCATGCTTAAATCCTGATCCCTCAATGCCACAGTTAAACCCTGATCCCACAAAGCCACTGTTAAACCCTGTTTCCTCACCGGCATGCTTAAACCCTGATCCCTCAATGCCACTGTTAAACCCTGATCCCTTAAAGCCACTGTTAAACCCTGATCTCACAATGCCACCATTCAACCCTGATTCCTCTCCGCCATGGTTTATCCATGCTCCCTCAATGCCACCATTAAACCCTGATCCCACGAGGCCACTGTTAAACCCTGCTTCCTCACCGGCATGCTTAAACCCTGATCCCTCGGTGCCACCGCTAACCGTGATCCCTTAAAGCCACTGTTAGACCCTGATCTCACAATTCGACCATTCAACCCTGATTCCTCACCGCCATGGTTAAACCATGCTCCCTCAATGCCACCGTTAAACCCTGATCCCACAATGCCACTGTTAAACCCTGTTTCCTCACCAGCATGCCTAAACCCTGATCCCTCAATGTCACTGTTAAACCCTTATCCCTCAATGCCACGGTAAACCCTGATCCCTCAGTGCCACCGTTTAACCCTGATCCCTTAAAGCCACTGTTAGACTCTGATCTCACAATGCCACCATTAAACCCTGATTCCTCACCATTATGGTTAAACCCTATTCCCTCAGTGCCACAGTTAAACTCTGATCCCACAATGCCACTGTTAAACCCTGATTCCTCACTGGCATGCTTAAACCCTGATCCCTCAATGCCTCTTTTAAACCCTGATCCCACAATGCCACTGTTAAACCCTATTTCCTCACTGGCATGCTTAAACCCTGATCCCTCACCGTCATGGTTAAACCCTATTCCCTCAATGCCACCGTTAAACCCTGATCCAACAATGCCACTGTTAAACCCTGATTCCTCACTGGCATGCCCAAACCCTGATCCCTCAATGCCTCTTTTAAACCCTGATCCCACAATGCCACTCTTAAACCCTGTTTCCTCACCGGCATGCTTAAACCCTGATCCCTCACCGTCATGGTCAAACCCTATTCCCTCAATGCCACCGTTAAACCCTGATCCCTCAATGCCACTGTTAAACACTGATCCCACAATGCAACTGTTAAACCCTGTTTCCTCACCGGCATGCTTAAACCCTGATCCCTCAATGCCACTGTTGAACCCTGATCCCACAATGCCATTGTTAAACTCTGTTTCCTAATCGGCATGCTTAAACCCTGATCCCTCAATGCCACTGTTAAACCCCGATCCCTTAAAGCCACTATTAAACCCTGATCTCACAATGCCACCATTCAACCCTGATTCCTCACCGCCATGGTTAAAACATGCTTCCTCAATGCCACCGTTAAACCCTGATCCCACAATACCACTGTTAAACCTTGATTCCTCTCAGGCATGCTTAAATCCTGATTTCTCAATGCCACTGTTAAACCCTGATCCCACAAAGCCACTGTTAAACCCTGTTTCCTCACCGGCATGCTTAAACCCTGATCCCTCAATGCCACTGTTAAACCCTGATCCCTTAAAGCCACTGTTAAACCCTGATCTCTCAATGCCACCATTCAACCTTGATTCCTCGCCGCCATGGTTTATCCATGCTCCCTCAATGCCACCATTAAACCCTGATCCCACGAGGCCACTGTTAAACCCTGCTTCCTCACCGGCATGCTTAAACCCTGATCCCTCAGTGCCACCGCTAACCGTGATCCCTTAAAGCCACTGTTAGACCCTGATCTCACAATTCGACCATTCAACCCTGATTCCTCACCGCCATGGTTAAACCATGCTCCCACAATGCCACCGTTAAACCCTGATCCCACAATGCCACTGTTAAACCCTGTTTCCTCACCAGCATGTCTAAGCCCTGATCCCTCAATGTCACTGTTAAACCCTTATCCCTCAATGCCACGGTAAACCCTGATCCCTCCGTGCCACCGTTTAACCCTGATCCCTTAAAGCCACTGTTAGACTCTGATCTCACAATGCCACCATTAAACCCTGATTCCTCACCGGCATGCTTAAACCCTGATCCCTCACCGTCATGGTTAAACCCTATTCCCTCAATGCCACCGTTAAACCCTGATCCAACAATGCCACTGTTAAACCCTGATTCCTCACTGGCATGCTTAAACCCTAATCCCTCAATGCCTCTTTTAAACCCTGATCCCACAATGCCACTGTTAAACCCTGTTTCCTCACCGGCATGCTTAAACCCTGATCCCCCACCGTCATGGTCAAACCCTATTCCCTCAATGCCACCGTTAAACCCTGATCCCTCAATGCCACTGTTAAACACTGATCCCACAATGCAACTGTTAAACCCTGTTTCCTCACCGGCATGCTTAAACCTTGATCCCTCAATGCCACTGTTAAACCCTGATTCCTTAAAAGCCACTGTTAAACCCTAATCTCACAATCCTACCATTCAACCCTGATTCCTCACCGCCATGGTTAAACCATGCTGCCTCAATGCCACCGTTAAACCCTGATGCCACAATGCCACTGTTAAACCCTGTTTCCTCACCGGCATGCTTAAACCCTGATCCCACAATGCCACTGTTAAACCCTGTTTCCTCACCGGCATGCTTAAACCCTGATCCCACAATGTCACTGTTAAACCCTGATCCTTTAAAGCCACTGTTAAACCCTGATCTCACAATGCCACCATTCAACCCTGATTCCTCACCGCCATGGTTAAACCCTGATACCTCAATCCCACCATAAAACCCTGATTCCAAAGGTGCAATGGCAGAGCGCTGGTCTTCTTGTGGACCAGCCAAGTCATTTTACAACAAAATATTTTCATCACCGGCAGTCAGTGCACCACTTTTAGATAAGTAGAAGATGACGACCAAAAGGAAAATTGGAAGACTATCTGTAAACAGAACTGTGTCAATCAGACTGATAAGGAGTGACAATTATCACCATCAAATTGCTAAGAAAGCTTCTGCTTTGTCCTACTTTCTGTTGAGTACACAATCAGAATATCCAACCAACACTCACATGACCTGACAGATGTGATCATTGGTGTACGTTGATATGAACCCCCCTCCCCCTTGTATGCCCCCAATAACTTCAGTGTAATGTAATCACAGGATTTCTGGGAATGCCAATGTGGGTTCAGAGTCTTTCTATAGGCTCCTAATTGTATCCAGAGCCTTTGCTAGTTTGCCCTTCCCTTAGATCAGCAGTCTGCAACTTCTGGCTCTCCATCTGGTTTGGACTACAACTCCCATGATCATTCACCATTGATGTGGCGATTATGGCTAAAGGGAGGTGGCGAAGTCCAAAACATAAGAGGCAATGTTTGCAAACCTCTGCCTTAGATGTACCCGCTGTCGCTAATTGGCACTGTGAGTGACAGACCTTCTACTTGTGCCTGGATGGACCCAAGGGTACTTACATCGGCCTCACTCCCCTTGCGCAGGTTGTATGTCAGGTCATGCTGGATTTCGGTGATGAACTTCTGTGAATACTCGGGATAGAGCTCAAGCACCTCCCTCAGGCCCTTCAGGCTGATGTACTGGAGGTCGCAGTAGGTCAGCGCCTTCACGTTTGCGTTAGTCTTAATCACCCGGTCCTTGTTCATGAAATCGGAGCCAATCAAATCGCCTTTACCTGAAAACAAAAGGAATACACTTTTCAGGGTGTTGGCTATGCTCAGGAGATATCAGAATGACACTTCGGGCACGGCCCTTGTTGCAACAGTCACCCTCTTTCAAATCACTTTGGGAAACTTTGTAGTTCTGCAATGATTTGTATACAGGGATGGCGTCAGGGCCTTTCAACTGTTGCAGTTATTGTGTGCAGAGCCTCAGGGCAGCCCGCTAAAAACTGTCCCCATGTTGGCAGTTAGCTTTCTTGTGACACAGCAATATATGCCTTTTATGCATGACTTTAAATGAGCGATTTGAAGCACGCCCATTACGTGCTGAATTTGCTGGAGCCCTTTGGGGCATCAACTCTCTTGGGATTCTGTGGTACCTTTTTTACTCTAGTTTCTCTACATTAGCTCCTGACAAAGAAGGGTTCACAGTTTTTCAGTGGACGTTTAGTGTTTCAGTTGCCTGCTGCCTTGCCGTCACGTGATAATTGGCAGCTATTAATTCCCTGGCTGTATTTCTTTGTCCCAATTATAATGTATGCACCCCAATGGTGCCTCAGGCTGTTATTCACCGCTCCACGCAAGGGGGGTCTAGCTATCATGTCAACAGATGCTGAACCTGAGTGTTTGTTTTTTGGGTTTTAACAAAAAAAGTGAGGAAAGTAGTGAGCAAGTTTAGGGACAGCCTCTTGCTACCCACTTTCCTAAATAGGCAGCCAACCAGTGCCCACTAGGTAGAGAACATATTCGAGGGGTACTGAGACTTTATGATAGGGAGATTTAGTGAGCCATAGGCCGCTGTGTAAAGTTGCGAATAGAGGCGTCTGTCTGTTGTGTGTGATAACCCTCATGAGCCGAGACACATCTTCAGCCGGCCCTTTGTGAATGGTATAGGTTTGTCTGCAAGTAGCTTTGCCTGAGCCCATCTCCATACATTGGTAGTGAGTAGCATATGGCTGGTATAATGCTCAGCTCACCCTCTTTCCAGGAAAGACAACTCTGTAGATGGCAGGGATTAGAAAGCATGGCTACAATATGAAAGCTTTTCGAACATTATCAAATGCTCCTCAGACAGTGCCCCAGCAGGGGCCCCCGCAGCCCCCGCGGTGCGGGGGGGCCCGCGGTGTGGGGGGCCCCACCAGCACATGGCTGGGAGGGGGCCCCAGTAAAAAAAAAAAAAAAAAACAAAAAAAAATATTTTTTTCTAAAAAAAAAAGTTTCTTTTGAAATTCACTCTGCATTCATAAAGAACATTTCTGTAACAGAAATAATTTCTTTATGAAGGCAGAGTGACTACAAAAAGAAACTTTCTTTTTGAAGTCTGAGGGCCCCCGTACCCCATGACATGGAAGACCCTAGGCTGGAGGCCTCCATGTCATGGGGTGGGGGGGGTGGGGAACCCTATGCCTTCAAAAAGAAATTGTTTGTTTTTGAAGCCACTCAGCCATCATAAAGAAATTATTTTGATTATGGTTCGGTCCTTAACTGAAATAATTTCTTAATGAAGTTATAGTGACTTAAAAAAGAAACGATGGGGCTCATTCTGACCATGCCGGTCCGGAAACAACGGTGCTGGTAAGCTTACAGGCACTGTTTTTTCCGGACCGGCATATTACAGGTCTGCCTGGTGGGGCTGCCGTGCCCGACAGGTCTGACCCTGCCAGACACAGCAGCCACGGTAGGCAGACCTGTCACGGAAGCACCGGCACCGTTAACAATGGTGCAGGTGCTTCTGTGTCCCCATTCCCGTGGAGTCTGGGGTTTAACGAAATTACCGGCACCTGATTTCCCAGCCGCCGGACTTGAAATAGCACGGTGGCACCGGGAAGTCAGGCCATAGTAATTTTTTATGGGTCTGGCAGCAACCCGCCGGTAGCACCGGCACGGTGGACCCGTAATGAGCCCCAATTTCATTTTTAAGTAATAGGGCCCCCCCTCAACTCCATGAGGTGTGCGTGTATGAGTCTATGGTGAAAGGGTGCACACTCAAATGTATAGCCGGCTGCCTGTGTGTGTATGGTGAAAGGGTGCACACTTAAATGTATGGGTGGCTGTGGGGGTGTGCCTGCATGGTGAAAGGGTGCACACATAAATGTATAGGTGGCTACCTGTGTGAGTGTATGGTGAAAGGGTGCACACTTAAATGTGTGGATGACTGGGTGTGTATAAGGTGAATGGTTTGTGTGCTTGTGTACAGGGGCACAAGAAAACCTTCATTTCGGGGGGGCTAACCCTTCAAATGTTGGGAGAGGCGCTAACTTCACATGCGGTGGGGAGGGGGAAACTTATTTGTGTGGGCGCATCCAAATTATTTACGCATTTTAATGAGACTATTCTAGTGCAGATTCAATGTTACAAGCAGTTAGCTCTCTCCTATAAGTCTCCTGTTCCCTCTCTACCCTTCCAATCACTCCCCTGGCATGCAAGTACTAAACCCACATCACGATTTCAATCGCCTAAACAATGTGGAATTTGAATGCAGGTACTAACAGTGAAATGCTTTACGTTGGTAATTGCTGGGTTCTTGTTAACAGCAAAAACCAGGTGCCGTTTAAAATCTGTGTCCTGTTCGGTCTGGCAACTGCTCTAAAGGTTAGCCAAGTTGAGTCAATATAGCCCAAAATGTCAGGGGGGGGTAGTGCTGAAGCCCAGTCAACTCAATGGTGTTGCGCTACTACTTGTGTTTAATGCCTTGCTTACTCCTAGCCGTATTCTTCCTCGTCCCAGTACTTATATACGAGGCAGTACGTGTGTTCGAGGCACTCTGCCTCATACAAAAGTACTGGGAAGAGGTAGAGGTACATGGAGGTAATGCCTGATTTAGCTACCTGGAATCTTCATCACTCCTAGTCCCACTGTTCCTCATCCCAGTACTTACCTATGAGGCAAGGAGCCTCATACGAAAGCTCTGGGACAAGGAAGAGGGACGCAGAGGTAATTCTGGGCCAAGGAGCTGATTGTGGAGGTTGGGGTGGTGGGTGGGAGGGAGAGTGGATGTGTGGGGGGCAGGATTGTGTGATAAATCATAATGGTTGTCCATGTCCAGGCTAAGCAGGCATGATATGTGGTATTAGTGGCTAGAGAGGCATTTTGATTTAGCCAGTCTAGTCATTCCTCAGTTTGGTATGACTTTATTTTAACTGGACATTTCTGATAAAGTAGTCCTGCTAACTTTAATTACCTGGCTAGATTGGCATTTGGGTGCTGCCAGTCTAGCCATTTCTTACTGCGGCATTGTATATTTTTCTGGGCATCTGTGATAAAATGATATGATGTGATTGAAGTCATTTATAATGCGCCTGTACACAAGTGTACACAAGGGAGGGATGATAGAGGGAGGACAAGACAAACAATCTCACTAGGGCTTGTGTCATTGTGAGAACGAGAAGTGCAAGGGAAAAGGGAGCAGGGAAGTGCAAGTGAGAGGGGAGGGGAAAACAGGGCAGCAATGCTCTCAGTAAGTGCAGCCAGGGCAGAGAAGCTATTGGTTGTGCAAGGAGAACAATGGACTGCAGGGTTACAGTTACAGCCCCTAAGTGCATGGTAGGCCCGGAGGCAGTGCAAGGGTGACCAATCAAGAAAGAGCCTGGACTCAGAGAGACTCTGAGGGTAGCCAAGCAGCCAGTCAGTACAGCAGACATGTAGGTCAGGTAGGTCAGCAGGGGGGAGAGAGAGCGAAAGCAGCAGAGAAGAGGAAAGCTTTTAGCTGCTTCCAAAACTTCAGGTTGTCCGCCTCAAGTTTGAGAGGGGCAGGGAGGCCATTCCAGTTGGAGGCACCAGCAGAGGAGAGAGGTCTACCCCCACTCTCTGCCTGGAGAAATGTCTAAGCCTTAGAGAGTTGGAGGTAGCTGAGTGAAGGGTTAGAGAAAGAAGTTTGTTTGGAAGAGGGCATTGGATTTAGTGTTGGCACTGGCCCCAGAAAGCCTTGTGGGCAATGCAAAGGTTCTTGAACTTGATCCTTGCAGCCAGTGGAGAGATTTCAGGGCTGGAGAAATACAATCCCAGGGCTTGAGGCCAAGGCTAAGTCTTGCATCCTGTTCTGTATTATTTGCATATGAAGGAGACTAGAGGAAGACAGATTGAGAAAGTGGCTGTTGCAGTAGTCCAGCTTAGAGACAGTGAGCTTCTGGTGGAGAGTGAGAAAGGGAAGAGTCCCTTTGAGGAGGAGCAGCTGGTAGTGGGACTTCTTGGTGATGTCTGAGATGTTAGGAGAGAAAGAGAGTGTGCCGTTGAAGATGACACCAAGGTTTTTTGCCTCGCAGGAAGGCAAAGGAAGAGGGCCCAAGGTGGTCTGCTATAGTGAGAGAGGAGACACAGTGGCAAGGGTCCCAATGAGAAGGATCTCTGTCTTACTGGCATTAAGGCAGAGATTGTTGGAGGCGCACCAATCCTGAATCGTGGATAGACCGTCAGGAATGAGCAAGAGAGGAGAGGAGGATGAGGGGAGCCTGAAGGAAAGCTGAGTCATCTGCACAACACTGAAAGTTAGAGGATAAGGTAGAGATCAGGGAGGCCAAAGTGGCCAAGAAGAGGTTGAAAAACCAGCGTGAGAGGATAGAGCCCTGGGGAATGCCACAGGTAGAGAGAGGTGGCGGAGAGAATGGGACCACGATCGACCTGGGAGCGGAGTGGCGGTCCAAGTAGAACTAGGTCAGTCACTCTAGGGTCTGATCTGTGATGCCCAGGTTCTCACAGAGTCGATTGATCAGGATGGCGATGTTGACCCTGTCGAAAGCAGAGGAAGAGGAAAGATGAAGGATGAGAATAGAAGGAATGCTGGAATCAAGGTTAGAGAGCAGCACAGGTGTTAAGGAGAGCAGTTTCCATGCCTCTGACAGCTCTGAAGCCAGACTGATGGTCATGGAGACAACCAACAGATTCAGTGTGGAGAGTAAGCTGGGAGATGGCAAGCTTTTCCAAGAGTTTGCTCAGGAAAGGTGGAGATTGAGCGATAGTTTTCCAGCAGGTAGGATCAGACTGCTTCTTGAGGAGTGGGTGCACAAGGGAGAGCTCAAAGGGAGAGGGGAACATTGCAGTGGCGAAAGAGTGATTACAGAAATCGGCCAAGGCTGGAGCGAGGGTGTCAATATGGGCTTTGATGGTTCTGGAGGAGCAGCGGAGCACCTGTTTGGACGACACTTTCATAGATCGGACTTGTCTAGAAACCTCGTCAGGTGTTGTCAGAGAGAAAGAGGAAAAAGGAGGAGGAGAGAAGAGATGGCCAAAATGGGCCGAGAGAGGAAGAGGACATAGAGGACAGGATGTCCTGAGATTTAGCAGAGAAATGAGAGGCCAGAGCTGTACAGAGGCCATGGGAGGGAACAGAAGAGGTATAGACCACAACAGGATTGACCAGTTCCTTGCAGATTTTAAAGAGTTTGGCCGTGTTGTTCGAGGCCATGGAGACACATGCTTTATTGTGTGCTCTCTTCTTGATGAGTGTTATTGCTTTGACTGGCATTTTGCTGAAAACAGTCTAGGTATGTCTAAATGTGGCCTGGCATTCTGTACTATAATGTTATTACGTGTTTACACTGGTCTACATTGTGCAGCCAGTTGGAAGCATTAATGTTCCTGTGCACTGTTGGTGACTTGCATGTATTGGATTGTGTTACCCTACAAAACAATTGCAAACACTCTGGCTTTATAGCCAATTTATCTCAGAAAGTGTGCTGTATATTACATTAAAACACATATTTATATATTTTTCCTAGTGCAGTGTGCGGCATACCCCTTCAGCAGCACGTTCATGCGTATTGTGCAAGCGTGACAGTCTAGGCCGGCCCAGAGTGTGGCGCAACCCGTGATTTGTTGCCGAGTTGGGGGGCCCCCTCAGCATGGCTCGCAGGGGGGCCCCCACATTTTGTGTTACGCCACTGCCAGCATACCTCACCAATCAAATTTCAAAAACCCAATCCAACAGACCTACCCGGTCCTCCCACACCAACCTAATCTCTATACCCAGATTTAGGTGTCAGAAAGGTGGCGGCTCTAGTTTCCCAGTGATCGCGGCCAAGCTATGGAACACCCTGCCCTTAACATTGAGCACAGCCACATCACTGTGGTCCTTCCGCAGAGGCCTAAAAACCTTGCTCTTCAGTCAAGCCTGCAACTGTCACTTAGCACAGGGTTCCCACATGTAGAACACAATGACGCCGTCTGATTTACTATCTGCACATCTGTTAGGCTGCTTTCCACTTGGCCTGCGGCATCAGTCTACAAGTTACTCCTGCAATTCATGTAACAAAATATGGCTGTCAACTATGTGTAAATAATGTAAGATAAGAATGAAAGATAAGATTGTAACCTTCTCCTCTGTGCTGAACCATATGTCTGCAACCAATCTCTTAAGGATAAGCGCCTAGATACCTCTGGGTTTTGTGCGCTCCATAAATGGATATATAAATAAATAATAAATAAATAAAGCTAGGATTCCCTTGGCACCAAGGTGGTGGAAGGCTTGATACCATCAGCCGATAACCCCAGAGAAGCCCAAAGTTTTACAGAAACAGAAGCAGAACTCACGACTTTTCTGAGACAATGGGCCTCATTACACGGTAGGCGGTAGCCATGGCGCTATTAGCGGGTCTGTGATCCCGGAATAGGGACTTACCGGGTCATTCCGACCATAGGGCTCAATGGGAATGGGGATGGAGCTAATAACGGGCCCGCTATTAGCTCTGAAGTCCCTTAACGGGTCCCTTCAATAACGCCAGGAAGGCATAAAACCAGGCATTAAGGAAGGGACCCGCTAAGGGACCTCGTGGTGATCCCTTACTGCCTACCGTGTAATGAGGCCCATTATCTTCTAAGGACTTTGCTCTGCTTCACTGCCTCTATTTCCCCCCCTTGCCTCTATTTCCCCCCCACAATGGCAGCCTCCGAGAAACCTATCATCCAGTAACATTAACACCTGAAAGGCAGTGATAACTGCTTTACGATTTTTCATTTAGTGTGTAGAAATAAACTCCAACCAGTGGGCTGCTGATCGTGGCCTAGCCTATAGGGGAATTGCCCGCTGATGGATTAATTTATTTCATGGACTTGTAAATGCTCCCGATTTCTGAAAATGACATAATGAAATCCAGTGTCTGCACATTTGCCATCCCCGATTAAAGGAAATGGCTTACTTTGGCACTCTCCCTTTTCAGAACAGGGGGTCTGAGCACAGAACACGGGGCTACTTACATCTGCCTGTTCATCGGGTGAAGACATCTGCAATATCATTGTTTGGCAGACATCCTGCAGGATGCTGAAGACTCTCGCCTATCATTGGGTGAGCATCATAAGGAAGCAAACAAGCATTGGCAAAGCCAGCATTTTTGGTTTTGGCCTTATGCTTGCTTGCTGGGGGATAGCGAAACGACGGTTCACTCTTCTGCCGTGAAACCTGAGCACAGGAGAGAGGCACGCGGAATAAGGTGCGTGAGACCACCCCCTAAGGGTGCAGAGGAGGGATCCCGCGGGATCGCCAGTGCACACCCACTTTCCAATGACACCTTCCCCTCCCTCCCCATTCCATCACATGTCTTCAGACTCACACTGGGAGGCGCCATGAGCGAAAACTAAAATGGAAGATCAGGTTTAAGTGAGAAAATAAAGGTATCACAGTCTTGCTGTAAAGAACATTTATTGCATCTGGAGCATGTATGAGGTGGGTGACCAGGAAAGACTGACCCAGTGAGGGATTAAGAACAGTGCTCAAACTTGTTTACAGTCAAACTGAAACACGCTACTATAGGTGCCCCCTAAGAAAGGGGGTCTGCCATGATTAAATATCAATGGGCTGAGTTCAAGGTTGGCACAGCAGCCAAAGAGAAAGGTAAAAATGAAAGAGGCCCCCAGCTCTTCCGGTGGGACATGTATTAGGGAAGGGCCCTGTACTCTCTATGTCAACAAGCAAACACGTGCTCCGGCCCAGACACCAGCAGAAGCCCTGTCATGATCATGTGTAATAAGTACCGACCAAACCAATAGTTGGGGCTTTTGTATTCGGACAACAGGGGCAATGGGCACTGAAGGCAGGGGCACAGGGAAGGGACAATGTGCAAGAGGAATGGGTACAAGTAGGACAATAAGGGCAATGGGCACTGAAGGTAGGGGTACAGGGAAGGTTCAATGTGCAAGAGGCATGGAGATAGAAGTGGGAAAACGGTTGTATACGAATTGTTCGTTTTACAACTGTTCGAATTACAATTGACCTTTTCACAATTGACCGAATTGTGAAGGTCAATTGTAACATATATGCGGGGGAAACCCCCCGAAACCCCCCGCCCAACGCAAACCCCCCCCAAAAACGCATATATATATGCGGTCAATTGTGAAAAGGTCAATTGTGACCCTTTAAAATCGGTCAATTGTTCATTTGAACAATTGTAAACAAACAATTTGGGTAATACCGGGGGAAAACAGGGGCAATGGGCACTGACGGCAGGGGCACAGGGAAGGGTTAATGTGCAAGAGGCATGGAGATAGAAGCGGGAAAACAGGGGCAATGGGCACTGAAGGTAGGGGTACAGGGACGGTTCAATGTGCAGGAGGCATGGAGATAGAAGTGGGAAAACAGGGGCAATGGGCACAGAAGGTAGGGGTACAGGGAAGGTTCAATGTGCAAGAGGCATGGAGATAGAAGTGGGAAAACAGGGGCAATGGGCACTGAAGGCAGGGGAACAGGGAAGGGTCAATGTGCAAGAGGAATGGGTAGAAGTAGGACAACAGGGGCAATGGACACTGAAGGCAGGGGCACAGGGAAGGGTCATTGTGCAAGAGACATGGAGGTAAAAGGAGGACAACAGGGGCAATGGGCATTGAAGGCAGGGGCACAGAGAAGGCTCAATGGGCAAGAGGCATGGGGTTGAAGGAGGACAGCAGGGGAATGGGTACTGATGGTAAGGGCACAGAGAAGGGTCAATGTGAAAGAAGCCTGGGGTAGAGGGAGGACAACAGGGGCAATGGGCACTGAAGGGAAGGGCACAGGGAATGGTCAATGTGCAAGAGGCATGGAGTAGGAGGGCAACAGGGGCCATGGGCACTGAAGTCAGGGGCACAAGGAAGGCTCAATGTGCAGGAAGCTGTGGGGTTGAGGAAGTTGAACCGTGACATCGGCACTGCAGAGAAGGGTTGCACGACAGAAGGTGCATGCATATGGCAAAAGGGAATATAACTTGGCAGGGCTCAGGTGGTACAGAGGCATGAACACCAGGAAGGAACGAAGGGGCAGAGGAATGTTTACTTCCCTCAAATACTGCTCCTCCACGAAGGGGACATGGCCTTCCGGCCCTAAGAGAACACAGCGACCAATAGGTGTTCTCTCCACTGTGGAGAGGGGGTGACAGCCTGCCTGTTCCTCAAGCCTGCGCAGACATGGCTGGTCTTCAGATCCATGGGTTCTCTCGGCTAAGAGGTTGAATGTAGTCTTCCCAGCCTGAGGTGCACATAGTGGGACCACGGGCAAAGAGAATCACGCCTGAAACTGTCTCTTGTTAATCTTGCTGTCATCTCTTAATCTGGAGGCTTTCCTCTGTCTCCTTCCTTGTTCTTTCTCTCTGGTAGTGCCCCCCCTTTCTCTCATCATGTCGCCCATCCCATTGTTGCATGGTCCTTCCCTCTGCCACCATGTTGCTCCACCATGTTTTCTTTCTTATATTTTCCTCTTTCCCACCCCCTCCCCACCAGTCTGCTGTGCTCTTTTCCTGCTTCACCCTCCGTTCATCTCCGCCACCTTGTTTTCTCCACTCTCTCCTCCTTCCTAAAGCATTCTCTTTTCCTCTTTTTCCCCCTCCTTGCCAATACACTGCAATCGTTCTCCCCCTTCTCCTGTCCACCACTGCATTACTCTGACATGCTTTTCTTTATTACCCAGTACTTTCCCCTCAACGGCGGCCTCCCGGGGAACGACGCCTGCACTTACTGTTCAGACCAGCAAGCGGTATTAGGTGAGGTAAGTAGGAGGATAGGGGATTGAGGACAGGGGCATGGGAGTGGGGTGTGTGCACGGATGTTTATATATATGTGTGTGTTTGCGGTGCTCGTGTGTGTTTATGTGTGATGGTTGGGGAGGCGCAGGGGGACAAGTCAGGAGTATGGGGATGTCCGCTGCAGTACACAAGCCAGGGTATGGCGGGAGGAGTGCAGAGGAGAGAAAGGGGACTGTGTGCATTGGGAGAGGGTAGGGATGGGGGAACGGGTTTCAGTGAAATTGGTCTGCGGGGAAACACCATAGATCCTTTTTTCTCTCCTCCTCCACACCTTCTCTCCTTTCCATTCACCTCCTTTGCTTCTCTTACGCCCCCCTTCTCCTGCAAGCCTTCAGTCTCTCTCTTGTCCCTGATTCTTCCTCTTTCTCACTCGTCTTCTCGTTCACTGGCTGCCTATAAACCTCTACCTCTCGTTCTGGTTTTAGCTTCTCTTTACATGCCCTCCTTGTCCAGGTGTGTTGGGCTACTGCTCTAATGGATGACACCTTCTTGTCAGCCTTTTTCCTAAAAGTCCTTGCTCATTGGTGCCCATATCTTTGCTTCATGCATGAGGCTTTGTTAAGCTGTGACATTCCCAGGTGTGGATATCGTGTTCTGCAGTACAAGGTAACATTCCTTGCGTTACTTTATCTATGTTTGTGCTAAGCTAAAAGGTCAGTCTGCATGTCTACCCAGTAGTTTGTTCATCTTAGAAACAGAATATGCTGTAAATCGTGCTACGCTTTAATTGTCTGAATCGCACGTTCACAATTAGCTGCGGAAACCAAGACAGTCAAGGAAGACAGAATGGCACCTAATTTACATATTAGCTATGTTCGTGCCAGTGCTTCAAGGTTCTCTGTTGCAGAGTTCAGTGTGTTCAGCAGTTTCAGAATTTCTGTCTAGGGGCATGATTTTGGGAAGCTTCCAAGGCGGTGACTTTGTGAGTCTTGACCGCGTTAGGAATGAAAAATTCGGAAATGAGAGCAAAGCAGCCAAGGTGGCGTTTTTATGAACCACAATGGCGCGGTTCAATGTGTATGTGTATGTTGCTTAGGCCAATATTTATAATGCAAAATAGATCTACTTTTACAGCCCTTTGGGCCTAGGTACGGCCTTATTTGGCCATGTACTGCCATCATGAGTCACAGTGTGACTTCTGGTGGAGCATTTAATTCTGGGACATTTATACACAATACACTTAACCCAATGTTTGGCAAACTTTGTTAATCGGTGTGTTGTTCTTTTGCAGTTGGGGTTGGAATTCCCCATGCCATCCTTTCACCCCCAAAGCTCGCTTTCTTTTCCAGTTATGTGGCTATCTGACTCAACCAGAAAGCAAATAGAGCAGTGAACAAGGGGGGGGGAATGTCTCACGGAACAACAGAAAATACCATACATGAACAGTAGACTCTTACCAGTGAAGGAGAGAGTAAGCTCGGTCACGAAATATAATAGTCATTATGTATTCACATTTTATTAATATACTTCCCACAATTCCATAAAAAATCACCAAATGTTTATTCTACAGTTTATACAAACAGCTGGTAATTCTAAAAGCATTCCAATTTGATATTGCACCAACATTTGTTTTTATTTTCATGTGCAAAGGATCTTCATAGTAGGTACTATGATGCTACATTGGAGGCAAAAAAATCTTCTCACGTTTATCCTATTTTTCATATGGAGCATAAATATAGTCTTGTCAGATGGCTAATAAAGTGCCAGGCAAATGAATACATGCTAACCGAGAAAGTGCTGAGTGTCAGAAAGCAAGACAAATGGAAACACTAGTGAGGATCAGCGTCAAGGGCAACAACCGGAGGGGCCTGATACATGGCGGTAATCTCAGCGGTATGTTGGCTGTGTAGAAGGAGCGGTCTATGCCAATGGTGATCCCAAAGAATTTAATGCGAGGGCTGATTCCAGCTAGATGCATCTCTGTGAGCCAAGCCAGGATGGGATGGGCACCAAGGAGAGCATGCATGTGAGTGGCAAGGTTATCCCCGGGCCACTATTTGATGTAGATGGCGGAGAGCCACTAGGCATTGAGTATGGACAGTAATTCATGCACGAGGTTGAGAGACACCCAAACCACTTGAGATGATGAGGCAAATTGAAGAGATGAGCCGCAACCGTGAGCAATGTGTCCACCTCTAACGTGTAACATTTAAACTAACACCTGCTCGTGGGCTCAGTTACGCACAATACACTGTCGCTTATTTCAGAAACAACCTCCTTGCAAATGGAATCTTGACGAAGTCAATGAACTCAATGATTCTAAACTACTTTGCTCCTCGCTCACGAAATAAAATGTCCACGAAAAGCCCACATGTGGCCCAACAAGCGCCTCACGCAAAGATCAGACAGGCCATGCAGCCCCTAAAACGCCATTTCCCTACCTTACCTCCCACAAAGCAGAGGTCCACATGCAAAATTCCTTGTGCAGAATGTTGTTGGGACCATCCCATCTCAGCTCCTTACACCGTGTAGAGACTCAGAGCCAGGCTTTCTTGTGCAGAATGTTGTTGAGACCATCCCACCCCTGTTCCTTACATCATGTAGAGACTCAGAGGTAAGCTTCCTTGTGCAGAATATTGTTGAGTCCATCCCACCTCTGGTCCTTACACCATGTAGAGATTCGGAGCCAGGCTTTCTTGTGCAAAACGCTGTTGAGACCATCCTACCCCTGCTCCTTACACCCTGCAGAGAATCAGAGGTAAGCTTCCTTGTGCAGAATGTTGTTGAGACCATCCCACCTCAGCTCCTTACACCCTGTAGAGACTCAGAGCCAGGCTTTCTTGTGCAAAATGCTGTAGAGGCCATCCCCCCCCCTGCTCCTTACACCCTGCAGAGACTCAGAGGTAAGCTTCCTTGTGCAGAATGTTGTTGAGACCATCCCACCTCAGCTCCTTACACACTGTAGAGACTCAGAGCCAGGCTTTCTTGTGCAAAATGCTGTTGAAACCATCCTACCCCTGCTCCTTACACCGTGTAGAGACTCAGAGGTAAGCTTCCTTGTACAGAATATTGTTGAGACCATCCCATCTCAGCTCCTTACACCCCGTAGAGACTCAAAGCCAGGCTTTCTTGTGCAAAACGCTGTTGAGACCATCCTACCCCTGCTCCTTACACCCTGCAGAGACTCAGAGGTAAGCTTCCTTGTGCAGAATGTTGTTGACACCATCCCACCTCAGCTCCTTACACCCTGTAGAGATTCAGAGACAGGCTTTCTTGTGCAAAATTCTGTTGAGACCATCCTACCCCTGCTCATTACACCGTGTAGAGACTCGGAGGTAAGCTTCCTTGTGTAGAATATTGTTGAGACCATCCCATCTCAGCTCCTTACACCCTGTAGAGACTCAGAGCCAGGCTTTCTTGTGCAAAATGCTGTTGAGACCATCCTACCCTGCTCCTTACACCCTTCAGAGACTCAGAGGTAAGCTTCCTTGCGTAGAATGTTGCTGAGACCATCCTACCCCTGCTCCTTACACCCTGTAGAGACTCAGAGGTAAGCTTCCATTTGCAGAATGTTGTTGAGACCATCCCACTCCAGCTCCTTACACTCTCTAGAGACTCAGAGGTAATCTTCCTTGTGCTGAATGTTGTTGAGACCACCCCACCTCAGTTACTTACACCCCGTAGAGACTCAGAGCCAGGCTTTCTTGTGAAAAATGCTGTTGAGACCATCCCACCCTGCTCCTTGCACCCTGTAGAGACTCAGAGCCAGGCTTTATTGTGCAAAATGCTGTTGAGACCATCTCACCCTGCTCCTTACACCCTGTAGAGACTCAGAGGCAAGCTTCCTTGTGCAAACTGTTGTTGAGATCATCCCACTCCAGCTCCTTACACTGTGTAGAGACTCAGAGGTAAGCTTCCTTGTGTAGAATGTTGTTGAGACCATCCCACCTCAGCTCCTTGCACCCTGTAGAGACTCAGAGACAGTCTTTCTTGTGCAAAATATTGTTGAGACCATCCCACCTCAGCTCCTTACACCCGGTAGAGACTCAGAGGCAGGCTTCCTTGTGCAGAATATTGTTGAGACCACCCCCCCCCTGCTCCTTACACCCGGTAGAGACTCAGAGGCAGGCTTCCTTGTGCAGAATATTGTTGAGAACATCCCCCCCTGCTCCTTACACCCTCTAGAGACTCAGAGGCAGACTTCCTTGTGCAGAATGTTGTTGAGACCATCCCCCCCCTGCTCCTTACACCCTGTAGAGACTCAGAGGCAGACTTCCTTGTGGAGACTGTTGTTGGGACTATCCAACCCCAGCTCCTTACACCCTGTAGAGACTCAGAGGCAGACTTTCTAGTGGAGACTGTTGTTGAGACCACCCCCCCCCCCCCCTGCTCCTTACACCCTCTAGAGACTCAGAGGCAGGCTTCCTTGTGCAGAATATTGTTGAGACCCCCCCCCCCCCTGCTCCTTACACCCTCTAGAGACTCAGAGGCAGGCTTCCTTGTGCAGAATGTTGTTGAGACCATCCCACCCCTGCTCCTTACACCTTGTAGAGACTCAGAGGCAGACTTCCTAGTGGAGACTGTTGTTGGGACCATCCCCCCCCTGCTCCTTACACCCTCTAGAGACTCAGAGGCAGACTTCCTAGTGGAGACTGTTGTTGGGACCATCCCCCCCCTGCTCCTTACACCCTGTAGAGACTCAGAGGCAGACTTCCTAGTGGAGACTGTTGTTGGGACTATCCAACCCCAGCTCCTTACACCCTGTAGAGACTCAGAGGCAGGCTTCCTTGTGCAGAATATTGTTGAGAGCATCCCCCCCTGCTCCTTACACCCTCTAGAGACTCAGAGGCAGGCTTCCTTGTGCAGAATATTGTTGAGAGCATCCCCCCCTGCTCCTTACACCCTCTAGAGACTCAGAGGCAGGCTTCCTTGTGCAGAATGTTGTTGGGACTATCCAACCCCAGCTCCTTACACCCTGTAGAGACGCAGAGGCAGGGTTCCTTGTGCAGGCCCTTGTAACCATAGCACCCTTAATCCTCACACACAGAGGCCTCCAGGCAGGCTTCCATATACCGAGCTTGTAGTTAACATCCCATAATCAGATCCTCATACGCTGCAGGGACTATGAGACAGGTTTCCTGTACAGACGCTTGTAACCATATGTGACGTATTATTTGTCATAAACGAAAAAGACTTTAAAACAAAGTAACAGTTAAGAAGATTTCTTAGAACAAAGAGTCTTGGAAACCTTATAGTCTATTGCTATGGGATCCAGGAGACCTCTTTTCCTCTGCTGTTAATAAGCACTCTTTCAGTCTCCCATCCGGTTTATTTGTTTCTGGGATAGCCTTCGGTTCTGATCAAGTAAAGAGCAATACCTGGGACATACAACCATCCAAGCTTATATGCAGGCCCCAGAGGACCATGCAGTGTGATTGGATAGGATGATGCAGGCCCCGGAGGACCATGCTGTGTGATTGGAGAGGATGATGCAGGCCTCGGAGGACCATGCTGTGTGATTGGATAGGATGATGCAGGCCTCGGAGGACCATGCTGTGTGATTGGACAGGATGATGCAGGCCTCGGAGGACCATGCTGTGTGATTGGACAGGATGATGAATGTGGAACCCCTTTAAGGCGGGACAACAAGAGATTGCTGTAAATAATCTGTGAGCGACATGACGCAGGCCTGTTGAGTCTGCTGAGTGGAAGACCTTTGATCAGGACATGGGAAGGGGTTCGTAGAGGAGGAGGGGGCCAGTGAAGGAAGTGTGGCAGTCCAGCAGTGGGACATGGGAAACGTGAGCCGGGAGGAGGGTCATGAGACAGAAAGTGACTTATGAAAGTGGGGCTCCTGAGAACATGACAGAGCATTTCTTTAGGGGGATCTGTGAACAGAGGTGATGCATGCACACAGTGTGAACAGAGATCACTGCTCACTAGGGGGCTTGAGATGCCACGAAATTCGACACGATTGTGTTAGTCAACTGCTCATCCAATGCCCTGTCCCAATACCCTTTCTTTTCCTGTCCGCATTTTTCTTTCCACTTTCATGGTGGCGCCTTCGTCAGGCCAAGGAATACTGCAGCTAACTTCATGGGGCACTCCGAGGACTACACGCTCCACCTTTTATCTTTCCTGCTCCTGATTTCCTTGTGGGAAGTCCCATGCAGGGCCTCAGTGTCATTCTGACACACAAGTGATGGAGCTGCTTCCACTCCAAGTGAAGGATGGTGGGCTAGGGTTCGGTTTTGGCCTGTGGCTGTATACATAGTGTGAGAGTAGTTTGAAGCTGGTGGTAGACACTGGGGCAGACTTCTGGGAAAAATGACTTGGTATTCGGGCCTCCGACCCCAATTGCCTGATGAACAAATGACAATCGTTGTTCGTGCCCCAGTGGGCAATACCCCAATGGGAAAAAGTCCTAACTGCCCGCTGGTAACAGAACCTACACAAGTTAGAATGAGGTGTGAGGTGGTCCTTAGCTTGCAAAGGCTCTCATATCGCAGACAGCCCTTTCCAAAGGTTCATGTCGTCTTAGCTGATGGCAATGAGTGGAGGCTTCAGACCTTCGCTTTTCCTCCTCTGATCCTTGTTGCACATGGGGTACAGCGTTTCTATTTGGGAGCGTGAGATAGAGAGAGAGACAGACAGAGAGGGGGAGGGAGGGATAATGACATTTATGTTGGCAAAGGGAGAACGCGGAATGGAAGCTTTCTGCAAAATCCACTGGCAAGAGCAGAAGGAAGCGGATGGATGGCCACCAGGGGCCAGATTACAGAAACTTAGCCCCGGTGCAAGTGCCAAGTCCAACGGTATTAGCACTAGTGCAACATTTGACCTATTTCAAAAACACTGGGACATATTAGAAACCCACAGCACCATGATAAGTGCAGTTTGGGATGGTATCAGCACCAGGGCTGACATTGCTGTAGTGCTTCACTTTGGCGATTGCTACCCCGGTGCTTTGCTGTAGCCTGTCCTCCAGTAAATAAGCACTGCTTTCAGCCTATTTTGGAAACATTTTGTCATTTTTACCTTTGGCAGACGTTGGACCATTGCACAATCTAAGCACCTAACAGTGGCAAGACTAACACGTCAAAAGAAAATAATACGCCTCAATATTATCCCACGAGAAGTTCCAACTTGTGAAAAACCCAAAGCAGAAAGTAAGCTCATTTGCGTAGGGTGGGTGTTACAGACAGGCCGCCCAGGGGATTCAGGTAGGCAGGTAAAAAAGAGCCTTCCTGGGAGGAGGGGTGGGATGTGGGGGGCTGGAACTGTAAGTGAGATAGTAGGCACGTTTGCCCAAGGAAAATCTCCACCTCAGGCTCAGGATACGGAGGGGGGGGGATGGGGAGGTGAGAGATGTTCTCAGACATAGGGAGTGGTCTTCCCCTTGTCAGTGGAGGAAGTCCCTGCCATTCAGCCGAGATGTGGGTTTCTAGGTGCTGTGCCACTACGGTGGTTTGCGGACGTCTTGCAGTATCTTGCTGTTCCTTTCAGTGCCTCACATTACTGTGGATTCCATGCTGAAAGAGGTATTGCAGGAACTGTTCTTCACGCACGGTATGTTTTAACTACTTCATAGCGGCAGTGTTTGCGCACTGCACTGCCGCAGCGAAAAATCTGCCTTGGGAAAAAGATATGGTTAGCCCAGGTAGTAAGGCGGCTGGAAGGACTGGCAGACAGTGTCTTAAATCTTAGACAACCTGAGCTGGCGAGCTACGAAGCTCACGCTAACTGTTGTTGATACAGGTGGTGGTTCAGCAAGGGCGACAACAAAGTGGGGTGCCCTGAGGGTGGTTCTTGCCAAAACACCTGCATCTCCAAGAGTTAGTGTGAACATCCTCAACAAAATTCTCTCCTCTTGTGAGAAAGGAAAAGCAGAGACCCAGAGAGATTCTGCCAATTCTGCACTGCACGTACAACCTGCACGAACCACAAACAACAGAGATGTTCATACGAGCTCACAGGTAACGGGTTCTTCGGTCCTGCATCCATCAACACCACGGGTTTCCGCACCTGTCTTTCTGCATCCGACTAACAAACCTTTTCTTACAAAACCATGCAAAGCAAGGCCAACATTATTGGCAGGAGGGCGCTGTGTAAGACAACTTTACGTGCATTACATTACATTCTAAGCACAAACACCACTGCCAAAGAATGACAGCAGAAACACAAAGAACATGGAACTTATATTTGGTAAATATAAGCATTTTATATATATTCACGTTTTCACCACCTCCCTTTATAGGTCGATTACAATTAAAACTATATTAAAACTATAATTCCGTGCACTCTCAGGCATTAGACGTTACATTTCAATCACAGTGAACACTTGCAGTCTCCAGACTGCGCAGCCTCTCCTAGGGGGAGCTTACCAGCCAATGTCATGTCCACTTGTAAAACGTGCATGACTTTTATAACACTCACAGTCAACCTTGCATTCTAGTGAGAAGGCCGGGAGTGGGGGCAGCATGTCTCCCCACTTGCAACAACTATGCAGATGACACACATATCATCTACAAAATCAACACCCCGGAGGGACAGGCCAAACCCTTATAAACTGTCTCACATAAATAAACAGATTGAGGACTGCCTTAAGCTCAACATGGACAACAGAAATCATGATCACACCCAAGAAGCCCTCAACTCAACAGTACATACTGTGGTCTGCCACGATGGGAAACAGATCGGAATCCTCCAAAGTAGTGAAAGATTTGGGAAGATGAATGGACAACAACCTGACTCTAGAGCCACAGGTCAATGCAGTAGTTAGGAAATGCTTCTTCCGCCTATGCGCAATCAGATTCTTCCCCTTTTCTCACTTTCCCACATAGAACACTTGCTGTCATCTCCCTTGTCATGCCAAAAATAGAGTATGCCAAGAGCATATACCTTGGAATTCTGGACAACGCTACCAAAAAAATGCAATGAATACAAAACGCTACAGCTAGTCTACTCCTCAGTCTTGCTAAGAGAAACCATGTCACACAGGCATTTAGATGCCCACACTGGCTACCAGTTAAGAAAAAGAATTTACTTCAAAACACTCTGCATAATCCATAGAACAATCCCAGGCCAAGGAACAAATCTCCAGAACAAATCTCCATCTACAGACCGAAACGAAGCCTGAGATCCAGCATTGACATACATCTTGTACCCAAGCAATACTTACAAATGAAATATGGTGTAACAGCCTTCCCACGCATCTCAGCAACCTCTGTAACTCACTCCCCAAGGAAATATGCACAACAGAAGAACATCAGACTTTCAGGAAATCACTAAAAAATGTGGCACTTCAAATCGCCGGTCTAAAAACAAAGTACGGTCTAAGAAACACATCCAACCTCAATACAAAGAGATACAGCTTGAATTATAGGATCACATTTGGCCTAATATGCGGGCTCAGTGAAAGAAAACATAATACTGCTAAACAACCACATAAGGAATTGCACTGCTCGAGGCATCTCGGGCGGCGCTAGAGACTGCGGCGTGACAACAGTCAGCGGTGCAGTCGGTTGCAGCTCAAGGGGTTCGACTGGCTCGAAAATGCCCTTTAAGGCAGACGCTGGTAGATGCTTGTCGATGCACTTCTCCTATCTTCTGCACTGGGCTTGTGTCATCCTTTAAGGTGGCCAGCCCAAAGCAGTGGAGAATGTTGCAGGCAACAGCTTTTTCCTTGGTTTGGTTCAGAGAATCTCTGCACTTCCCACCTAGGAAGCTTGCTGCAGAGGCTAGCAGGGCACGCTGTGTGCTGGCTGGATACCGGTTCTTGAGTTGCTGGAGGGTTCTCTGGATTCAGTATCTCCCTCTGTTCCCTGGGAGATGTTTAGAGGAGGTATATTGCGTCCCTCTTGGACATCCTGGCCTTCCTCCACTGGCAGAAGCTGTAAGGCAGACTGTACCTTCAGCCAGGGTCCAATGATGAGCTCTTCTTATTACTCCTTGTGAGGTGTTCAGATGATCTGCCCAAAAGAGAGGCTCAGCCATCTTTTAAAGCCAAATAGGCCACAATGATTGGTGTAGTGTAAGGAAGGCATGGTATCAAACACTGAAGACAGACACAAGTGATCACAGTTCAAGGGTGTTTATTTAACTTCAATAGGTTGGTTGAACGCCTGTCTAACCCTAAATCTAAGGATAGGAGCAACCTACGACCATCAATTAATAATAACGCAGTCCTACTGGAGCCTCTGTCAAAATAAAAGGGGCTATACTAAAAAAAACTATTGCCAATCCTTATCTCTAAAATCAAATGGTGTGGGAAAATGATGTATGCAAAAGAAAGAGTGTTCAAGAAACAATATGTCAGGATAGTTGAGCAGTTAGCTTCCTTTCCCCATGTTTTCAGCATGGGGCAACGTCTCTTTCCGTTCAAAAGTCTCTCATTCATCGAATGTCTTGGATACAAAACATAACATCAAAGTTCCTTTCTCTTCAGGAGTCTCATGCTTACAAAGTCTCGAGTGCACTGTTCACCATGGGTCTCCCTCAGCTGGCTCGGACCCCTTTTATACACAAATTCACAAAAGGCCTCCCTCGATCGGGCTCGGACCTTGCACTCTTCTTCATTTATTCATGATCAAAGACTTTAGACTGTGCAATGGATTTTACTTATACCCTTGCAGGACCACTTCGATTCATTCTTACTTGATTTCTATTCTTTGTTTTCATATTCACATATTACAGTTCCTTTTGCCACTTCATTGTGGGATACATTAGTCAGTGACCTTCGATTGGGCACACACACAGTACCGGACCACTCTGCTATCTTGTATCTTAGTTTGCGTTAAATCTTTAAATAATTCATCAGCCGTCTGCCTCTACCCGCGTCTTTCATCAAATGCTTCAAAGTTTGCTCTTTCGTGTAAAAATGTTGCTGCTTGCAGCTTTGATCTCGGAGTCAATGACGATACCACGGCAGCTGCTGTTCGTCCACGACTCGGGCAGTCATGCAGGAGGGCCCCGGACATCTCAGACACACAATGCAGGATTCTTGGGCTTCCCTTCTTGGCCTTACATGTGCTGCTTTCAAGTTCCTAGAAGTATAACGATCACTCGTCGAAAAGTTCAAGGGTATCTCCTTCCTTGTTCTGCTTTCTCGGTCTGAGGTCTTTCTCCATCGGTTCAGCTGGTGCCTGGGAAGAACTGCTCCTTTGTGTGCTTTGCTTTTCTCAGAGTTTGCCCTCGTTCTCTGCCTTTTATCCGTGTGGGGAAGTTCAATAGAAGTCGGGTGTAGGTCAAAGGTAATTGCCTGACTCTGCCTGACCATGGTAGTGGGACAGGTGAGGAACATTGCTCAGGTACTGGTCTGTTTTCTCCCAGAGTGGGCTGTCTGGGCAGCAGTGTACGTGTAGGGAAGAGGGGTGGTTTAAAGTCCCCCAGTATCCTACCTGGTAGGATGGATTAAAGGTGTTAGTGGGAAAGGGATACCATGTCTCACCATCAGCTGTCCCACTCCCACTCCCCCAGTATCCCTCACCCAAGTGATCCTCCCGCACCGGTCCACCCCCAGGGTCTTGTTCCAAAGGCAATGGCCATACCCTGGCCACCTGAGAGAGAGATCCGTGGGAACTAGCAGATGGAACACCCTCTGGTTTCTCACAGTAGGCTACTCCTACCTTAATGAACCAATCCTGGGTCCCCACCAACAATCTCCTGTATGCATGAGGTCATAATAGAGTGCTTTGCAACAGTAAAGGGGTGAACGGTTAATGGTGTTCTCTGTGGTTCCCGAATAAAGCGGCAGGTCTCCTGTGGTGAAAACAGACTTTCTGTCTCCATCAAATCACATATTCATACCTTCTGAATGGGGTACCCCTGTGGGGGTGACTACTGTAAACAGTTGTACCAGATATGACAGTTCAATGCCCTTGATAATAATGCCATGGTGAAAACAGACTTTCTGTCTCCATCAAATCACATATTCATACCTTCTGAATGGGGTACCCTGTGGGGGTGACTACTGTAAACAGTTGTACTAGATATGACAGTTCAATGCCCTTGATAATAAGAGGCGGGAGCTGGCTTCAGGTTGACACAGATGCATATCAAAGTTTGTTGAGGTTTTCCTGTCTCTTTTGTTAGTCCTGCAACCAGGTCCCCTGTGGTCTTGTTTGAATTAACTCTGATTAGTATGCAAAGCTGCCACCACCAGATCTAACAAAAGGAAATGGCAGATCCATGGAGCCTTTGTTAGTTAATTCGGCTGGCCCTGGCAGGAGGAAGGTTTTGCCCTCCCCCTTCTGAGATGCCTTGATGTATTCTTGGCTGTCATCTCCCAACTAAATATGACAGGGTGATGGGCATTTAGGCTGTGTCCACCAAGAGTACACATGTCTTTGTGTATGTCGTTCAGTGAGCATGGGGAAATGTGTGTGGATTAATCCCACACATTTTCTGGAGGTTCATCTGCCATCATTCCATTTCTTTTAAAATTAAAAAATAAAACAGGCGAGCGCATACCCACCGTGCACATGATAGAATTCCTCAAGTCAGTGCCTCGTGGGTTCTAGTACAATAAACTGTTATGTTAGCACTTCACACACTCTTCCACGCACAGGTACTCAATGAATAGTGACTTGCCTCAGCATTGGACACTGCACATTTCAGCAACAAACCGATGAAGAAAAGGCCTGCACGTGCCATTTGGAAAGAGGCGATTCCGCACATCACACATGACAGAATTCCTGTGTTTACACTTCCCCCTGGAACGGGTAAAGTGCTGGCTTCGGAGCATGATTTCTGGGCACTTACGGGCATTACCTTTGCCTCTGAAGGAGGAAGGGGTGCTAATGGCAATAGATGGCAGATGTAGAGCAGAGTGAAGGGGCTAGTACACATTCATTCCATTGCTTGGGATACACAGATGCTGCATTTTAGCATCATGTCCCGCTGCATGAATGCTACAGTGCCAATTATTCCAATTTATCTTCCATGTGAAAAGGAGAACGGATCCCAAATGCCCCAGCAGCACTGCCCGATGAACGCCATGTATTACACAGACAGCCCGAAGCATGATTAAAATATGCACACAGCAGTTTTATCATTATTAATGTACATCATACATTTTAAGGAACAAAACGCCCTTTTCTCAGATACACTCTGATGCTGTTTTCACTGCACACAATCTTCTATAGGCAGCTGTTTCAGCTGCCCGAAACGTTCCATATCCTTTGACCAATAGGTGTTTTTTTCTCATTCAAACAAACACAGTTCTTCCCACTGCCATTTGTAGAGTTGACATCTGTATGTGTTACAAAGGGTCACCACTAGGGTGTACTAAAATAAATGATGTGCTGTAAATTCGTAGAGACAATGGCTGGCATATCTGAGGCAGAAGTAGATCCTGGGTGTTCGTTGTTTGTGCTGATATGTTTCTGGTTGGGCGGCCATTTTAGGGCCAAGCGTTTGTCAGTGAATTGTATGTTCTGGCTACACTCAACCAGGAAGGGCAATAGAATATATAGACCACTGCGCTGATCAATGAGTGCTTGTTCGGGGACCCTGCAGCCAGTGACAGGTTTTCAACGGATACAGTATTGTACCATGCCAATTGGTACAACAAGGATTTGGGGAGAACCCTAGCCTCAAGGCACTGGGTGAGTGATTCGTTCAATATATGGGATTCATTTTTTATCATGAAGTTCAAACAATTCAACCATGACTAGTTGTATTTAAGGGTAATTTCATTTTGGTTATTAAATTACCCTTAACGAATCACTCACCCTTGAACAAATACAGCACCTTGAGAGTAGGGCTCTCCCATAAATGTATGTTCTGGCTAGTCTTTTACAGGAGTGGCAGTGCCTCTGTGAAGGCTGAAAGTCGCGTTACTATGTCTATTGGTAATCGTATGCGCACAGGTACTAACTTACAATCATTTTTGCACTTTACAAATGGTGATATCACCAACTCGAAAATGTAAATTAACCATAGTGGCTTTAATAGGATCTAGGTACTGAGTAACCAATTTAACAGTGTGAACATGTTAGCAAATTAATATCTGCATATACATAACAGTAATAATAGACTACTGTCCGCCAACAGTCTTTCTACTATGTCTATTTCAGCTAAAAAGGCTTGTTTATCCTTGCTATCACTTTCCCTTGTTGGTTATTTTTATGTGGACACACACAAAAACACCCCCCCCCCACACACACACACATGCACGCACACACAAACACACACACACACACACACAATTCTGCTTGTTGTGCGTCGTGTTCTACTAACACTTCTTTTATTTTGGTTTGAAATAACAATCTCATAGTTTGAGGTACAGTTTTACCTAAGGTCTTTCCTGAGAGCTACAGATTTATCTCATAGTCTAAGATCTTGGTCATGGGTTGGCCACCCATACTTCCAGTTAGTAACATTCTGTGATTGAGGGAGGGAGTTTCAGAAGGAGGGCTGCTGGCAACAGCACCCAAAAAACATAGGAAGGCCCACCCCAGGCCACTCTGATAGCCTCCTAGGCCTTGGGATTCGTCTCCTAAAGGTAGACTAGCAGCAGGGAAAAGAGGAGATTAGAAAACAGACCTGTGCCTCTGATTCACCATCAAGAACAACCTCCCATATCCTACAGGTATGGTAGTGGCACTGGCCAGTTATCTAATACCCTGCTGTCTCCCCCACCTACTAGATCACAATTACTTAATCATACAAGTCACTCAGGGCCTATGATCAAAGGCTGATTCCCCAAATCTATGCCCCAAATCCATCCCTAGTTCCTCGAAGCTTGTTCCACAGAGGCTCCATTCCAAGGTCACTCCCCCAGTCCTGTGGCTCAGATCATCCTTCCATAAAGTGGGGACTTCCAAAACCAACTATGGTATGAACTTCGGCTTGACTTAGCACGCGCATAGCTTTTCAAGAACATTCCATATCCATTTTCACCAACATGGCTGCCGGTGTCTGGGTGGTCAAGCTGTTCCACTCATGCCTTCTTGGTAAAATCCATCACATGGATGGAACACCACACTTCAAAAGCCAGAGACACCCCGTTAGGCATTTTCACTTTGCCCTTGAAATCATGGGTGGCATTTGCAGGCATCATGTTATTCAACTATAACTATGTTCATTCAGTCTTAAAGAAGTCTGCCAGAGGTCTAATCTGGCCCTAAACAAACATAACTATTTTCATGAAGATACCATTGGGGCAATGACTAACATCATCAAATGTGGCAAATCCCATTGATGCCACTTTGTCGATAAAAAGGAATGCTGGACAGAGCGTCACAAAATGGGGGAATGAAAAAACCCTGAAACCAGACTTAAGATTCTTCACATCGTTTATTGAGAGTTGTAGACAAAGGTAAGGTAAATTACAACATAGTATGCCTTCCTGCAGGTAAGGTAGCAAAAGATAAATACAAAAGAACACCACCATGCTCCCTATAGACATCCTGCTAGGATCCATCTACCGGCCTCCTACTAGCCCGGACACCCAGCCAGGAACACCCAGGGTTTATGAGGTTTTTCTGCCATGAGGGAGGTTTCTGCCCTAGCCTCACGTGGGTAGTAGCCTCGTGATCTCCCCCTTCCAGGTCTCAGGGATGGGCTGGGTGATTAGAGCTTCTGGAAAAAAACAACGTGTCGGGATCGGTGAAATAATACAGTGTATTACCTTTTCTAGAAGGACTATCATCCTGATCCCTAAAGGCCAGGCCCCCGTCAATAAAGCAAGGCCTCTGGGAGTCTCTACAAGGACAGTGTCACCCGCAGACTTAGGGAGGTATAGTGCCAGAGCAATATTTTGGGGATATGGTGCCAGTTCACTCCGCCAATCTTTAGAGTCTTTAGCACCCCTGACTCCCAGCTCCCCTTTTTTGTATCAGTCTGTGTTTGGTCAGGTCTTCCTTGGAAGTAGACACCTGCTGATCATTGAACTCACCTTATGACCTCTGTGGTCTAATCCCTGCACATCTTGCCCTCCTCCTCCAGATAATGTTTCTGTTTCCATAGCTCTTCCTCCTCGTGCTCTTGCTTCTCCTTCTCCCACTCTCCTGTTTCTCTCTCTCTCTCTCTCTCTCTCTCTTCCTTAACATCTCCTCCTCCCGCTCTTGCTCCTCCTCCTCCTTCTCCTTCTGTAATGTTTCTCTCCCTCTCTCCTCCTGAACCTCCCCTACACAAGCTCTTGCTCTCCCTTCTCCTACAACCTCTCTTTCCTCCCTGCTCTATCCTCTTCCTGCGCTTACTCCCTTCCTCCACTTCAATGTCCCCACTCTCCCCTCCTTGCACAATCTTCTTATCTCTCCTCCTCGAGCCGCTCTCTGTCTCTTCTCTTGCCTCAGGAAGGCCATTCGAGATTTCTAACCAGGCCACGGATTTCCTGCTCACTATCAGCAGGGGGTGCACTTTTCTTGGTTTCCCTTGCCAGCAGGGGGAGGACTAGGGCAGCTCTAGGGTTCCACTGTCAGTGTTCGCATCACACAGCTGGTGCCAACCAGGGTTTCCTAGACCTCCTCTACAGGTGGGGACAACGTGAGGGAACAAGGGTTGTAAGGGGGAAAGATTAGAAAACGAAAAGGAGGAACTGGGTTTAAAAAGGAAACAGATCCTTTTTAAGGAACAGATTTGGCCAATGCATCACACGTGATATGCAACAAAAATGTGTAGATTAGAATGAAAAACTTTAACTAAAGACACAAAGAAAGGATATTAAAATATAATTTCAGACACAAAAATCTGAAATTGCTTATGTAAAAGATCATATTAAAAAACAGGATCAGCTTGCACATTTGCATGCATAACATCAACATTGTAGATACGGCGCTCAGAGATATTAGGTCCCTGCGTCCAGCCGTCTGCGGCCAACAGGCACACTGAAGAGGGAACTGAACGCGGAACAAAAGCAGGAAAATGGCCGGCGATTAAATGTCCCGCTTCAGTGAAAGTTGGAGCTTAGGGCAGTAGAGTGGCTCTCCCAGGGGTCTCCGAAACATCTTAACACGTTGCTCTATCTCAAAAGAGCATTATAATGGTAGCAATTGATGGTTGGCAGGGGGACTATTAGCAGGGACTTTTGTCCATTAAGAAATGCGAATAGTGGGTGATGAGAAGTGGGACGGCTGCATAATACTGCATGTTGTGTGAAATAGTGGCCACAGGTTTTAAAACCCAAGGGGATTTGCTTGGGCTAACATTACTTTGCATGGTACTACTATGAACTTCCATGCAGGTTGTGGAAAAAGTAATAATTTAAAATCAGATTTTTGCTATCATTTTGTAACACATCAAATCACCATTAATCCACTACACCCGAGAACCATTTGGCTCATGTCAGTGTTTAGAATTTCCCCTCCCTTCTCCCTCCCACTTGCCCCCCATTCATAGTCCAAAAAAGAACAACCACAGTCACAGATGACTCCCACCTCCCTTAACCACTAACCTTCCCTTAACAGTCCAATGCCTGTATTTGGCAAAGAAGGGGAGCCACTTGCCTTCTATGTCCGTGTGAGTCGCATCAAGCAGCTGCATAAGATATTCCATGTCATATAACGTCCATGCTTTCTGCACTCATTCCTTCTCTGAGGGAGCGCCCCCCCTTTTCCAGCGCTGGGCTACACAACTTTGCGCTGTCACTGGCAAAACGCGTACCATATGGCTCTCTACCCCCACATCTTGTTTTCCACATCAACCCCAAACAACAACAAACTCAGCGATTGCCCTCCTTGTATCCCATCCAGGTCCTTAAGCCAAGACAACACTTCAGTCCAGTATCTTTGTATGAGGGAGCACCCCTGCCACATGTGATAATAGTCACCCTGCCGCTGTCTACATCACCAGCGCCTCAAGTCTGTCCCTGCATACATCTTAGCAAGCCTTGCCGGCGGGCATCGCCAATGATTCATTATCTTGTAGACCTGCATTCTGTATTGCAAGGACCGCGTGAACTTCCTAACCCCCCTACAAATGGCCACCCATTTCTGATCTGTGACGTCTATTGCCAGATCCCTGGCCCACTTCTCCCTTGCTGGCACACTATCAGCAAGATCCCCCCACCTCAGTTCAGCATACAACCTTGATATTCGCCCCTTGGTGCCACTGTCTTGCTATAGGATCCTTTCAAAGAGTGAGGTCCCTAAGAAACGTTCCCTACCCATCTAGAAATCGTCATCACCTTCTTGAGTTGTAAATAGCGGAAGACTTAGAGGTTTCCTATGCACAGGCATTCCTCCAACATAGCAAGGGTAGGAATTTACCACCCTCCCACAACTGCCCTGCCCTTAACAGTCCTGCCTCATACCAATTCCTCAATCCAGTCCTGCAGGGGCGGTGCCCATATACAGCTGAGTGGAGATGGCCACGTCGACAGCCACCGGGTAACCTTCGACTCTCGCCACACTGACCAGAAAACCGCTAAGATTGTATGCGTCAGCACTCTTCGAGGAATATCTTTCTGTGGGACCCAAAACCACTCACCTAGCGTGACCGGTGCCAGGACCCGATTATCCATATGGACCCATTTCTTCTCCAAGCTCGGGTCCAGGTGGTCCACCATGATCCATAATTGCGCCACCCTATAGAATGCTATGATGTCGGGGAAACCCACCCCTCCTTTGTCCCCTGGCAGGACCAGTGTTTTATATGCTACCCGTGGTCTCACACCTGCCCACAAGAAACATAGCAAAGCCTTCTGGATGTTAGCCAAAAAGGGGTCTGGGACCACTATCGGGAGCATCTGGAACAGAAACAGAAACGTGGGAAGGACTGTCATCTTAATACAGTTTAGGCGGGCTGCAAGCCGTCCCCAAAGGTGTAGATCAAGCTGTATCTTGTCCCCCGAGTGGGGCATAATTCCTGTCCAACAGGTCCACCATCTCTCTTGTGATATTAAGCCCCAAGTATCGGAATCTCTCCTGTTGTAACTTACACCCCATGTCCCTCAGAAAGTTGCCATCCTCTCCTGTCCTTTCCAACCTGAAATAGCACTGACTTTTCAAGGTTAACTTTGTACCCCCACAGTTCCCTGTAAGTTCGGAGAACCTGGTAAAGCGCTGGGACCGAGGCCCTTGGTTCAATGATGAAAGGAGTGTGCCATCCACAAACAGACTTACTTTATACTCCCTGCCCCCTAGGTGGACTCCCTAGCTCAATCACCCAGGGTCCCATCACTGATGCGTATGACAGGAAGGAGAGGGAACAGCCCTGCCTAGTGCCCCGATACAAGTTTGTTGCCTTTGACACTCCTCCATTGACTATCACTCTGGCCTGCGAGGTGGAGTACAGGGCCGCAACCAACCGCATCCAATGGGCCCCATGCCAATCCTTCCCAAGACCCCCATCAAAAATGACCAGTTCATCCGGTCAAAAGCCTTTTCAGCATCTAGCCCCTCTCTCCTCACTTCCGGGGCATGTAGTATGTGTAGAGTCTTGAGCAGATTGTCTGAACCCTGCCTGTTCCGAATAAATCCTGATTGGTCGGCGTGCACCAACCTTGGCAGGAACAACTCCAGCCACGATGCTACTATCCTGGCCAATATCTTGGCATCAGTGTTTAATAAAGAAATGGGACCATATGAGCCACAGTATGTGGGGTCCTTGCCCTGTTTAGGTATAATCGCAATAAGTGCTTACAGGAACGAGGCAGGAATATCCACTGCACCCCAGATCTGCCCGCTCACTTCCCTAGCTCTTCCGTTGACTGGGGGGTTGGCACTGCTCGTTGGGGGTGAGGAGGGGTCAAGGTAGTGTTGGTTTTGATGGTGGGGTGCAGAGCTCCGGTCCTATATGGCCATCTTGCTCCATGCCCTCTAGCGATTTCCTAAACACAGTATTATTTAAGCACATGAAACCCAAACACAAACATTAACTGCTGAGCTTTAATCAAGTCTATGCAAAAAAGACGAGCATACTTGTCCTTAGCACATAAGGGGTTAAAAATATTGATATAAAATAAACCTGGGAAGATATGTCGCTAAAGACTTAAATCGCCACATCCCGGTTTCACCACTTAACCAATGTGTGTGATCCTGGGCAAATCATTTAATCTCTTGGCATCTTATCTGCAGGCAATGTAGGTGATTCAGTTCATAGCTTATGTCTTTATGTTATTATATTAAATGCTATTATAAGAAAGCCTTGCACATGGTATACGTGACGGTAGAGTTACTTCATATATAATAAAAGTGACCATTCATGTATTTTACACTATAAAGTTATTTGTCTCTCGGTGTACACATGGCAAATACTTGTAATGTCACGTCCCATGGCGCCACTACGTTTTAAAGTCCCCACTGTTGATATGAATACATATACAAATTAGGAGGTTTGCATGCCTTTTACCGAAGAGGGCCTGGATAGAACTCAAACGAGGTCAGTGTCCTGTATGTATAAGGGTTCTACTGTGTTATCTTGTTGTGCTGTTTATATGTTGAAAGGCCACTAATGTCACCAAAATCTTGATGGGGATATAGATGGACGCGAATGACACCGTATGGAGCTGCCGCTACCAGTGCTGGTCATTGGGCCGGCTCTTGGCGGATCTGAGATCCACCCAAGCCCATGAACAAAAAAAAATAAAAAAGAAAAAGCACCCGCGAAGGCAGCATTGCCTTTTACCGTGGCTTTGGCACGGTTGTGTAATGCACAATGCTCACTACATGTACAACTGATTCCTTTCAGTTGTACATGTAGCGAGCATTGTGCATTACACAACATTGCCAAAGCCGCGGTAAACGGCAATGCTGCCGTCACGGGCGCTATTTTTTATTATTATTATTATTTTTTTTTAAGTATTCCAGCATTGCTGGATGTCCACTATGAGCCCCGGTCCTCCCCCACCCCGGGCCTTGTGTTGTGGGATCCCCCACCACATTTTTTCCATTTCCACCACTGGCCGCTACCACATCTAAAGTGTCCTCTGAAACCATCTGGTAAAGTTGGCCACCCTATCCTGTCTCTGTCCAGGAGCAGCGCGTTAGGGGCCACTCAGTTACATTCAGTAGAACCATAGTAGTAATGGCTTGGGACGCTACCTGTTTCAGAGCCACACGCTGCCAAAGATAAAATGTAGACATGAAGGGAATGCAGACCCCCTGCCCCCCACCACCCAACAACATACTGCTCGTACCCGTAGAAGTTTTCTTTTTTTATCAAATGAGGAATTGAAATGGCCAAACAGGTGGTCCCCCTCCTTGATTTGTGATTTCAATAAAAGAACGACTGATCTTAAGAATGGCCAAACATGGCGACGAGTTCAGTGTGATGATAGGCAGGCGCCATACTGGGACAGACCTCTGATACGCAGATGCCTCTTTATTTATGCAAGATGCTGGCATTTTCATGATACGCAAACAAATGCGAAGTGTGCACCGTAGCATTAGGGACGTCAACGCGTCGCCAAGCGGCGTAATGCCTCGGGCAACCGCTGCATATTTGAAGGAGCGGAATGTTTCACCATTTTGTATGGCTCGAGTCCAAGGTATTTTGCAAATCGCTGGCTTAGTAGTAATGGCTAATGCGCAACAAGACATTGTTGCAATCCTGAAGCCCCTCTCCGCCACATACTGTTCAAGTGGAATCCAGAGCCCGTGAAAGTGCCTCGCTCCCGTGTTGGGGAGCAAACAGCTTTTCTCAGCCTGGAACAACTCCAGCAACTCCCTATAGCGCTGCTCGCCCACCTGGAGGTCCTTCCTCTTCCAAGGTCTTGCCATTAACAAGAGGGCCAGTGGAATGCCCCACAATACGAGATGGTCCATCTCATCGGGGAGGTGAGTGCAATCGCGACAGCAGTCTTGGAGCGGGTCATGCTCTCTCCCGCCACCAAAGCAGCACAAATAAAAAGGTGGACCCAATGGTTTATGGCTAAAGGTTTTTCCTTGGTACCGTACACGCAATGTGAAATCAGAGCTGCTGGACCAAACCAGTAACATTCGGCTGCCATTTAACACTTGCTCGATCCCCAACAAGGTTTCTGCTATTGCAAAACCTCTAATTTGTTGAGATTGCACCCTTGTCCACCACCTTTTAGGAAAAGACAAATTGCATTGCATCTGGAAGATCCAACAACTGATACATTTTTGCCAGAAAAGACTTCATACCTCTGGGATAGATTGTATATCCCAGAGGTCTGTAACCTGTGGCTCTCCAGACGTCTGGACTCTGACTCCCATGACCCCTCACCATTGACTATGCTGACTGGTGTTCACAGCAGTTGTAGTCCAAAACATTTGCTCAGCCAAAGGTTGCAGCCCTCTGGTATAGCATAACCAATTGCTTCAGGGAAGCATTAGTCCACCATCAAAAAACAGTCCCACCCTTTTCAAAAGTGATGGCTCCCAGAAAATAGTTGGTGTGTGCCCATTATTTCATAAGTGTGAATAGTGGTGCCCTTTGGGTTGCTTGTAAGGTCTGCTGATGTTAGACCTTATTTCCCTGCATGCCTGTAAATATCTCCTCCCACTTTCCTTAGGGGAGTTGTATCAACACCACTGCCAGACACCAAGTTCATCGCATTCCAGCATCTGCATCCGTTAATGATGGAGGTGAGAGCCTCTGGCGCTAAGCAATCCCCAGCTATGGGCTGGAATCCTCTAAGCCTCGCAGGCCTTTAGGGGATTTCAGGGTAATTGCTGACATCTCTGTCCCTCTGAAAGTCTCGAATCGAACAGAGTAAAGATGTTCTTGCGAGTTTGTGGAGGAAGCGGAAAAAAACAACGTTGCCACTTCCAATTAGAGTGAAGATGTCTCGCTGGAGCCACTGCCTTAGAAAGATGCAGTAGTTTAGCCGGGGTTCAAATTGCTTCGGTGTATTCATTTTAGCCATGAGTCATTATGAGAAATTGTGTGGCAAAAACCCTGGTCATCTTTCCAAGGCTGAGAGCAAGCTTCATCAGCTACTGGCTGTTGCAGCTCCTACTTGCTGTGAGTTGCCAGCTTTTGGGAGTCCTCAGCTTCTTTCAATTGCTTACAAAGAATGGTGATCAAGTAGGTAGTGCCAATGTGAGAGCATAATAGCTTCTCAAAAGGGGCTAGACCTCTATATGTGTCTGCCCTCTAAGGGGATTGCAAGGCCCAATGCCTGATTTGAAAATACTGGACCCTCAAATGGCAAAGTCTTCTTTTAATTTCTGGAATGATTTCACTTGCCCCCCCCACACACACAGCGACGAGAAGATATTGCCTATGCCATGGCACCCCGTCCCCACATCTTTCAAAACCGTGGCCCTTCTGTGTAGGTGTAAAGTTAGACATTTAATTAATTGGCCTTAGCGGTGACAGCAAAGAGGTTAGATGCAGCTTTGTCAAAAGAATATCCAACCTATTGGCCATGGTACGTGTCACTCTACTTTTCCATGGTAACTTGTCTATTTCTTCTATCTAGACATAGTACTTCAGACAGGGGTGAATGGAAGAGCATGATCCGCCCAGGCCCAGATTTCATCCAAAGAGCCCTTTGCCCATCTAAAAATATTACACATCTAGGCAGCTTTGAAATACCTTCTGAAATCAGGAAGGTAATTTCTCCATGCTTGTCTTCTGTTGTCTTCAGAGGTTTATTAGAAACTCCTCCCCGCACCCTCAAAGCCAAACTCAGAGGCGAAAAGGAAACCAGAGGGTCACTGAGAGAGCCCTTAAAAGATATAGAATATGGGCTAAGACATCCATTATAATGCATTCGCCCCGACCAAGCCACACAGGTTTCGAGGAGCCATATTTAGACATGTCCATTCTTAATTGCTTAAAAAATGGCGGATAATGTAAAAGGTTTAGATCATCACGAACTAAACTATTCGGACCACTCTTTGAAGAATGTCAAATTTACAGCGCAACTGACTGGTGGAAAACCATGTTCAACGGCACAAATTGAAAAGTCATGTTCAGACTGGTAACGTTTTTGAAGGATTTAAAAATTTGCTTAGCTGAAGCAAATCCCACATCTGCATCGCAATTAACACAGCCTTAGTAGACCTATGAGTACGGCTGACATAACAAAGGAACTTAATGCGTGAGGGTGTGGGATTGTATTATGACATGTGATGTAATCGGGAAAGAACATTTTTTTAAAGGTTTTTCGAAACCAACAAAATAAATTTTAAAAAAAATGATGGATAATTAGCTTGATATAGATAACACATTCTAGGAGTAGAACTCCTCTTCACTCAAAGGAAGTGGGTGTGAAGGATCTAGTGGCATCAAATGAGAAATTGTCCAATCTTAGGTTCAAAGTTTGTATTTATGATATTATGTATTAAACCCCACCACTCAATGGAAGCTGGACAGCTCTTCAAGCAAATTAAGAAGAGTCGTATTCTGATTTGTAAATGACAATAAAATGGTTTCAGCAAAATATTGAATGTGTCGGTCATACCTCCAAATGGAATGCCTAGGATCCACTCATTGTTCCAAATTTGAATTGTGGAGGGTTACGACGTGTACATAAAAAAGGCATTAGAGGGCAACCTTGCTTAATGCTCCTGGTAAGTGTGAACATCTTCAAGCCCCTTGCATTTTGCAGTATTCTTGCCATTGGTAGCGCACAGCAGGATTCACTGTTGGCATAAATCCCAGGCCCACGCCCATGGACCTTATTGTCGAGGATAACAATGTGCACTCCACTCAATCAAATGCCTTCTCGGCATGCAATGATTCCAAGAGGGCTGGGGGCACTTAATTGTGCACTATTCAACTAAATGGACTACTCAGATATGAGTGAATGTATGTCTACCCTTAATTAATCCAGATTTGTCTGCATGTGTAATATGTGGCATAATCTCTTCCAGACAGATGGCCAATATGTTAGTCTATAATTTAGCATTGAAATTATGGCAATGAGACTAAAGGACGTATAGTCACCTGGGTCTTTTCCATGATTGTTTATCCAACGGACTTTAGTCTCTGACATGGAATTCATAATGGTGCCCTCCAATTTAAAGGAGTTAAACATCAGGGTCAACTTGGGGGAAGCATATGTTTTATACAAGTTTCCAGTAAATCCATCAGGCCCTAGAGCTTTGCTAGGTTTAAGCAATTTAACAGTAGGCAAGACCTCCTCTGGAGATACTGGGGAGTCGAGTGATTCCCTTTAATGTGGTGTGATGTAGGAGGACCTACATCTTCTAAATATTTCTCTTTTTTAACAGAAGGGTCCTTCGTTCAACCACCTTCCCCCTCCCAATCCCAACCATATATATTCTCCTTCTGGTTAAGCCCCTACATGGGGGATACATGGAAATGCTAAAGCCTCCATGTTTGCCACTATCGGAAATAACCCAGTAAAAACACCTATGAGCTCACTGTGGATATGGTGGTATTTCCTGGGTATTGCTGTACTTGTTTATGATTAAGACCACTATTACAGGTTGGGGTAATGCAGTGTTAGTATCCATTTAGGGACTCCAATTGGACACAATTGGGGGTTTGGAGTAATTATTGCTGGCCCGCTTGCTGCCGATAGTTCTTCAATTATTTGGATGTAAAGTGGAGAGAATAACTTCCTGCCAAGCATTTGAGGAATATGGCTATGTGGTAAAGTGTCAGTAATTCCTTTACCTCCACTTTTTCACCACACCATCATACTGGTACAGAGCCACCTTATTGGTTTACATTTAGCCTGATGATAGAGCTTATTTTCATTCACCATTACTGCTCTAGCCGCAGTGCCAGGTTAAATATTCTGTTCCAAAGGATTCAAGGCACAGAGCAAATCACATAGCACAATTTTAAAATGTACTGAAATAAATGCCAAATAAGACCAAAAATAAATAACATTATCGTATGTCAGTGAAACACATTTTTGATCCGATTTGAGAAAAAGTGCCCACATGTAACATTCACCCAGAAAGCAATGGCCATAATTCCCCTACTACTATCTAAAGAAGGCTCTGCAAACAGCCTCTATCTCGGACTCCCAGATTACCTAATGAGGACATTTCAAAGAGTTCAAAATGCAGCGGCAACACTACTTCTCAAAATGAAGCCATTTGAGCATTTACACGGCAGCATTACGTATTCTTCACTGGCTACCCATCAAAAAAAGGGTCCATTTCGAAACCTTGTGCATCACTCATCATTCATTCGAAGGAGGGGGGGGGGCTTCCTCCTTCAGAAGTAAGTTTCAACAGTACACTCCTTTCAAAGCACTTAGGCCCAGCAATGCTGCGCTAAAACTACCTCCCAACGTCAACGAGAAAAGGCTGACTTTCAGGAAACAGCTAAAGACTTGGCTTTTCAACCAAGAAATGAAGAATAATAACAACTGACTAAAAACTGTGTACCATAAACGTGGGCTCATTTACGACAAGCATTATTCCAATCTCTTAGCACTACCATCTGTGGGAATCCAATTTGATTCATGGAAACGCTGACACCTTCCGCACCTTAGTCGCAGTGAAATCTGCAACCAAGAGCCTGGAAGCAACAGCAACTTCACTCCCCCACCCTCATCCATCTCCGCGCCCTCATCCCTCAACAAACTCCTTATTACTAAAATCTTGCATCCTTACACCTCTCACACACCTTCAGACGACCACAAGATATAGTGTATTTAACAGATTCAGAGCCTATCCGTCTTCTATCATGAACTATGCTGTACATTTTTGCACTCCACAATCTGGGGCTGCCCCTATAGCTAGCTTGCCAGGTCGGTACCAACCACAAACAACATAGAGATTTTCATATCAGTAGACAGGTAAACGGGTACTTCCGACCTGCATCCATCAACGCCAAAGGTTTCTGCATCAGCCTTCCTGCTCTCCGACTAACACACTCCGCCTGCCTTTCTTACACAGCCATGCGCAGTGAGGCCAACATTATTGGCAGAAGGGGGGGCCATATAAAACCCCTTTACATTACATTACATCTTAGCACTTAGAGGGAGTACAGTATGATTACAAGCAGGCAAGTACACATAGGGTAAAGAAAAGGAGACAACATCAAGGGAGAACAATGAAATCCATGGTGGAAAATCTAGTAAAACAACGTGGACCATGAACCAACCAAAAATCTATTAAAACAACGTGGACCACAAACCAACCAAAACACAAGAGGTTTCAATTGGAAAACTCCCCTTAGTTCAAACGAAGGGCTGTCCGGGTAAGGGAGAACAACATCAGTCATAGTTAATTCTATCACCTTACAGTCTTAGAATGAAGGTTGACAATCAAGGTCACAAGAGTGAACTTTGACCATAAAGGTAACAAGAGTGAAGTTTATTAAGCAGACTCCCCGGGTAACCACAGAGAGCAACCCGCCAACTATGGGGATGACACCGCCGAAACTCAGAGGCCGTCGGAAGGTAGGGATAAGCTACTGAGCAATGAGACCACTGAGGAAACTTCAAAGAGTTCAAAACGAATGCTGCCAACAATGCACTTCCAGTTGCTAGCGGATTCATTACCCCAACAGCTCAGTCACGGATATGGGGTGACTGGCAGTGCCCCCTAGCCGAGCTGACAATCCAGTGTGTCCGCTGATGCAGGCGGCACCATACCACCTCGGTGGCAGAATTCGTTCCTCATGCTGAGCTTGCTGCTGGTCAATAGTCCACCATCCCGTCCCTGCGGAGCTCTGAGGTAGTACATAACCCTGCATATAGCAAAGATCTTCCGAAACTGGGAGATGCTCTGTACTGGGGAGGAACACGAGTACCATCAACAACCCCAGACACGTATTTCTCCTTTGGCAAGGCACAGTGAGCAAAAACATGGCTATAGATTGGGCGCCCTCGCACAGTACAGGCTATTTGGACTTGTTAATCCTCAGTAGTTGACTTTTTGTAGGAAGTCGAAACGCTTGGGGTTCACCCCAAGTTGATGAGTGTGATGCAGCTGTGGACCCCCTTGTTCTCTGTGACTGTGGAGACACTGCACCTCAGCCCCGGGGAATTGCTTTTGGTACACCTGCACAAAGGAGAATTGCCTGCCTTTTTGCTGCGGGACTGTCCTTGTGGGAAGGACGACATGATATGCAAATGGATATTTCTCCACTGGCACGGCACAGTGAGCTAGAACGTGATTGTAGACCCACCTATGTGGGCACCAACCCATAGACCGGGTTTACCTGGTCTCATTCCTTCTGTGCAGCGGCACGCTCCCATTATGGGCATACAGAAATGATATTGGATTTTCCCCATGAACCTTGTTTATCGCAGACACTGGCATGGACAGGTGGGAAACGATGCAGAATCCTGAAAGGGGGGGTGGGGATAAAGTTGAAATTCAGGCTTTAAGATAGGTGACAACAGTCCCTTATTACTCCCTCCTTTCAGCTTAACACATAAAGCACTTGCTAAACTACCCAACTCTGTCAGCCACCCTTGCCATCTCACTATACCCTTGCATTGGCCCACACCTGGCCCACACACAGGAGAATGACAATGGTTTGTCATGCACTAATAACCAGCAAACACCTTAAAGCATCCCGTGCACAAAGTGCACGCACAGCAAAAAAACAGGGGATGCCAAAACACAGTTTACCTTGCACAGCTGATCTAAAAGCAGCCCCTACTCTTCTTCTCCCAACCCACCCAAATCCTACACTTTGCCTTACAGGAGCTAAAGGAGAGAGGAGCTCATGTTGGAGTCCATGCTCAATCCGGCGGCGGGAACCTGTATGCAGGAACTTTTGCATGCACAAGTTCCTACCCCCTAACGTTGGTCATTTGCATGTTTGAGTGCATAAATGCAGGGCAAAAGCCGGTGTAGAAGCATTTTCACCGCCTTTTGCCCTGCACTTTTGCACTCCACTGTGGAAATGAAGTAAACCATGTGCAGCGTTTACCAAGGATCCCCAGGATGCCGCCTGCCCTTTGCGGGTGCATAAAGCCGGGCACCCTATCGGGATCCGCAGCATTTGTGCCTGTTTGGAAATGCATGGGGGTGCAAATGTTGATACTATTTGAAGGGAGCAGAGGGAATGCAAGTTACACTGCGCCCCTCCACTCTGCCATACAAATTGAGGAAAATGGGGGTGCACTGTTAATTGAAAGCGTAAACTTCCTGTGCCGGGTCAAAAATGCGCCGCAAAGAGGCAAGGTAAATTCGGGTCAGTAATGTTTGTTTTTTCTCCAACGAAACAGCCGTCTCAACATATTCTGGCACTGGTTTCATCATATTCAAAAATCTGGGGAGAAAGTACTGGATAGTGGGTTCTGCCCATAATGTTTTTTTTTTCTAATATCACTGGATACCAAGAACAGGGACTTGTTTCTTTTGATATGTGTTGATATTAGTGATGACGTTGCTAACCATGTAATCACCAAGCTCAGAAAGAGTTTGTCATGGCCAAAGCCTGACCAAGAGTGTATGAGTTACTCAAGCTAGCCAGTACTGTAGCGTAGCAGGTGGTGTGCGTGCTGCCGCACAGTAGAGAGCCTCCACAGATGGCATCGCTGCGGGAGGAACGCAAGAGGTGATCGTTTCTTAGCTTAGGGTGGCACAATAGTTGCTTTCGAGTTGGCTAATAATAAGACTGATTATTTAAGTGGTGATTGGCAGGGCAGTTTCTATTCACTACATAAATCCCCAATGTAATTGTTAGTGTCAAGAGCAGAAACAAAGCATCGGGTACTTCAGGAACAATGTAACCCTCAAAGAATGCTACAGAATGAAAAAACTAGAGAGCAGCAAACGGCACAACGCTAATGTCTCTATCCTCAAAAAACCGATCCACAGAAAGCGTAAATGACAGACGATCGAAGACAATAGCAAGTAACAGATCCATCGACTCGAACACAGCTGAGTGCCATCAATGTAGACACTGTGATAGATGTTGATCATTGCAGAAGCCAATGCACCGAAATCAATAAGTGAAAATGTAATTGAACAGCTGAAATCAAGACATTGTGGGTCATCACGAGGTTGCTGGTAAGCCGCCGGTAGTACCGCGATATTAGGGTGGCAGAGTAATGGCAAGTTTCCATTCTCATGGAATCCCATAGGACTCGGTGGGAGGGGAACCACTGAAGCACCGGCAACGCTGTGAACCGTGCTGTGCTGCAGCAATTTCTCTGCCCGTAGGGGCCTGAACCACTGCAGGTCAGGCCTGGTGGTAGTTCTCTGCCGCTAACGGCAGACTCAGAGTATGCTGGTCCAGAAAAGGTGCTGGTATACATTGTTACTGGCACTTTTTTTCCAGACCAGCGTACTCGTAATGAAACTCATTATGTGGATTAGAGAAAAAAGAACTCAAAACACCAAATAATGACTAATAGTAACCAAAGGTGTGCACCTAAGGTAATATCAAAGATGGTATTGAAAGAAGAGACAACACATCCAAAAGAAAAACAAGAACACAAACTGCAACCCTTAGAAATAGAGAACTGAAAACAACATTGGGGCATTAGGGACGGAAAAAGCCATACTTCAAAATGACAAGCAAAGTACGGGTGAAGGACAAAGAAATCCCACAAAAGAACAATGTCTGAAAACATAAAGGCCTGTGCTTTATTCCCACAGCAGAACATATCTGCAGGCGAGAGAAAAGGAGCTTATACGAATAGAGTTGGAGACGAAAACAGAACAAACTGTTCCAATACATCCATAACTGTTTAAAAAAAGTCTTCAGCAAACAGCACAGAGGTGAAACATTTGGAGGACTGCCAGAGCAGCGTCATAGAACACAGCAGAAAAAGGAGACAGTATAAAGACACATGAAAGCAACAATCCGCTTATGAAAGGAATGCAGCTGCCCCGGGCAGGGAAAGCTCGAAGCGGCCGCCTAATTTCCGGTCATCGAAACTAACAACCCAGTATAAAGTCATTGCAAAAATGTAAAAAACACAAATAGACAAAACAAAAAATCAACAATGGCATGGTAATGATGTGTTATTTATATAGTGTTTTAAATAAATTTACATACAATGTCATCCAATTTGGTACTCATCTATTGACCTAGGAAGGATTAAAGGCATTTGCCTGGATTTGAACCTGCAACCTGCAGATGACACACATATCGCAGGAAGTGCTCAACCTGCTGAGCTAGCTTACTGGCAACTATGATCCCTATGGGGAAGAACTGTTTCTCTCTCTATAAAACCGAACCTATCTTCTACCCTACGTGCTACTGATATATAGGCCCTCATTATAAGTGTGCCGGTCTGGAATAAATGGCAGAAAATATGCTGGTAATTCCGGGCCTGCGATTTTTTGCCCACCAGCACACTTCAAGTATGCCATTGGGGGCTGCGGATCTCCCGGCAGGTCTGGTCTCTACCGGCAAATTAATGCCTCAATCACTGGCCCTGATACTACCAGCGCTAGCGATTCCAGCACTCCCATCCCATTGGACTCCATGGGAATGGGAACGTACTGGAACTACGCTGCCTGTAATATCCCTCTAATAACGAGAGATAGGGCGACGGAGACGTTAAGGCGGGATTGCCACCCCGGCGGGATACCTCAGACCTATAACGAGGACCATAGTCTTTCTAAATACTGTCTACATAATGCATAGTTTCATTCAAAATAAATTATATTCATGTTACAATATTTATGAAGATCATATCAGCTTTCTTTTTTCTTTGTGCTTCTAGACACTGAAACGGCGACTAGCCCTGCTCGAACTTGTTTGTACACATTTCGAATCACCCACATTTTTGGACGATCCCAAGCTCATCAAGACGCAAAACCTTCTCAGTGATTCGTTTTGAAAAGGTTCAAGAAAAGAGGCCAGAGGGGGCAGAAGAGGACTGCGAAGTCCCAGTGTGGGTGGGAGACAAGAAGCAAGCAGATGACTGTTTGGGCTGATTTGGTGCTCCCTCACACACTCCTTCCCAGATCACTTGCTGCAGAGGGGCAGAGAAGTCCTGACCCTGGGTATGGATGGAACCCACCGAGGCTAATGCTGGCACTCCTGCAAAAGGCGGTCCTGAAGAAGGGCCGCAGAGTGTTCCCTGGGTGGTGGCCCAGCTGTAGGCCCGCCTCTCCAAGGAAAGGACAGAGCCAGGCCCCCTGGCTGCACTGGTCCTGCTTAAGAGAGTGGGAGCCAGGGGAAGATCAGGGCAAGCAATCAGGGCGCTCCTATTGGAGACCTCAATACCAACTGATAAGAAAATCCCATCCTGAAAATCTAGGGTCATGGGTTTGCGAGACATTAGTCAGGCTTTCACCTCTGGAGAGAGAGCAGGACATTCCTGACAATGCAATCAAAGAACAGCAACGTGTGAAATAAGGAAACTGAGATCATTTGGGCATCATTACAACTCTGGCAGTAACCCACCGGTGCTATCGGAGGCTTGCCAGCGGACTTGTAAACCGTTCCCGCCGCCATCGGACTCCATGGGAATGGGGACACAGAAGCACCCGCACCATTGCTAACGGTGCCGGTGCGCATCCGTGAAAACTCTGCCCCCGCCCGCAGAGTTGCAGTGTGACAGTCCGGTAAGGGTGCCGTTATAATGCAACCGACACCCTTATTTTTGGACCACCACACTTATAATGAGGCTCAATGTTGATTGTATTCTTTGCAACATCGAGTATACTGTATGCAGAAGGGACATGAATGCATGTATTCAATACACAGGGAGGCAGGCTTTGGCATAATGTACCAATAGCAATTGAAAAATGGACTTGCAGTGGTTTGGTAGATTAGCAATGCAGAATGAACAAGACGTGATTTGAAAAGAAACATTGGCATAGCCCAGGGTTTGGGCTTTTGTGTAGGCATTGCACAGACATTGACCAGGCAGACGCCATATGTCAGTTATTGCCATCACACCCTTGCATCACTGGCCAGCTATTGTGAAGCGAGAGTGGGAGAACCCCTCCGACCTCGTTCAGCATATAGGCCACAGCATTAATAGCTGTTGTAATGCGTTTTAAATGCACTTTGTTGCATGAAGAAAGAAGCACATACAATGGACTTTTTTTGTGCAGTACTTTTTCCAGTTGATCCTCCCAGACCTCAGTCATGCACATGACAACTGTACTTCGCTATTCGGCCAAAATGAATGAAGGTCATTCCTGTCTTGTTCTGTAAGTAAAAATGTACCCAACTTAAAATTATTTTTCTGGAGCTATTTCTGCGACCAATACCACGTATACGGTCCCCAGGGATTAATGCACTTCTCCAAATGAAGCACCAAATGCTCATTATATCCTTTGCAAAGTTGAGGGAGCCTGGCTAATTGTGTGATTTTGCCATATTATAACGAGATTACAGCCCTGGGGGTGAGGGCTGTAACAGGAGTAATTGCAGTGGTGTAACACAAGGTCTGGGGGCCACCCTGCAAGCCATGCTGAAGGGGCCACCCAACTCGGCAACAAATCATGAGCAGCGCCACACTCTGGGCCGTCCTAGATTACCACGCTTGCGCAATACGCACAAGCGTGTTGCTGAAGGGGTATGCCACACACTGCACTAGGAGAAAGATATAAATATGTGTTTTAATGCAATATACAGCACACTTTCTGAGAATAATTTGCTAAAAAGCCACAGTGTTTGCTATTGCTGTGTAGGGTAACAGCATTCCAATACATGCAAGTCACCAACAGTGCACATGAACATTAATGATTTGCTATTAAAAATGCCATGCCACAATGAAAACATGTCCAACTGGCTGCACAATATAGACCAGTGTAGACACATAATAACATTACAGTAAAGCATGCCAGGCCGTATTAAGACATGCCTAGACTGGTTGTACCAAAATGCCAGTCGGAGCAATAAGACTCATCAAGAAGAGAGCACACATTTAAGCTTGTGTCTCTGCGGCCTCTAATAACACAGCCAAACACTTTAAAATCTGCAAGGAACTGGCCAATCCTGTTGCGGTTTCTACTTCTCTTGTTCCCTCAACAGGCCCTGTGTACAGCTTTGGCCTCTCGCTTCTCCGCTAAAACTCAGGACATCCTGTCCACTATCTCCTCTTCCTCTCTCGGCCCCTTCTATGCATCTCTCCCTCTCCTCCTCCTTTCTCCTCTTTCTCTCTAACACCTGATGAGGTTTCCAGACAAGTCCCATCTATGGAAGTGTTGGAGAAACAGGTGCTCGCCTGCTCCTCCAGAACCATTAAGGACTACATTGACACCCTTGATCCAGCCTTGGCCGATTTCTGTAATCATTCTTTTGCCACTGGAACTTTCCCCTCCCCCAAACTCTTGGAAAAGCTGGACAAATGCCATCTTACTCTCCACACTGAATCTGTTGGTTGTCTCCATGACCATCAGTCTGGCTTAAGAGCTGCCACAGACACGGAAACTGCTCTCCTGAACACCTGTGAAGATCTGATCTCTAACCTTGATTCCAGCATTCATTCTGTCCTCATCATCCTGGAACCTTCCTCTTGCTTTCGACATGGTCAACCACGCTATCCTGATCAATTGACTCTGTGAGAACCTGGGCATCATGGATCAGGCCCTGGAGTGGCTGACCTCCTTCCTCTTGGACCGCCCCTCCCAGGTCCAACTTGGCCCCTTTCACTCCGCCACGTCCCTCTACATGTAGCGCTCTCCAGGGCTCTATCCTCTCATCCTGGTTTTTCAACCTCTACTTGGCCCCTTTGACCCACCTGATCTCTAACGTGTCCTCTAACTTACAGTGTTATGCGGATGACACTCAGGTTTCCTTCAGGCTCCCCTCAGCCTACTCTCCTCTCTCGCTCATTCCTGGTATCATCTTCAACTCAACTCTCTCTTTCTCTCCGCGCATCTCGGACGTCGCCAAGGAGTCCCACTACCAGCTGCACCTCCTCAAAGGGACTCTTCCATTTTTCACTTTCGCCCAGAAGCTCACTGTCTCCAGAGCTCTGGTTCTCTCTAGGGTGGACTACTGCAACAGCCAATTTCTCAAACTGCCTTCCTCTACTCTCCGCCCTCTGCAACTAATCCAGAACAGGACTGTGAGACTTATCCTTGGCCTCAAGCCCAGGGACTGTATCTCTCCAGCCATAAAATCTCTCAACTGGCTCTCAGTGGCTGCAAGGATCAAGTTCAAGACCCTTTACATTGTCCACAAGGCTTTTTGGGGCTGGGATCCGCACTACATCCAACGCTATCTTCCAAAATACCTTCCTTCTCGAGCCCTAAGGGTTAGATGCTTCTCCAGGCAGAGATTGGGGGGTGGGTAGATCCTTCTCCCCTGCAGGTTCCTCCCTCTGAAATGGCCTTCCTGACCCTCCCAAACTTGAGCCGGACAACCTGAAGCTCCGCAAGCAGCTCAAAACGTTCCTCTTCTCCTCTGCTTTCTCTCTCTCCCTCCCCTGCTGACCTACCTGTCCGCTGTACCAACTGGTGTCTTGGCTACCCTATCTCTCACTGAGTCCAGGCTCTTTCTTGATAAGTCACCCTTGCACTGCCTCCAGGCCTACCACGCAGTTAGGAGCTGTAACTGTAACCCTACAGTCCCTTGTTCTCCTTGCACTACCCAGAGCCGTGCTGCCATGGCAGTACTTAATCAGAGCATTGTTGCCCTGTTTTCCCCTCCCCTCTCCCTTGCACTTCCACCCTCCCTTTCCCCTTGCACTTGTTGATCTCACACTTGCACGACCTGAATGACACAAGGCTTAGTAAAAACAAGGCTTAGTAAAATCATTTGTCTTGTCCTCCCTCAGTTTTCCTTCCCTTATCTTGTTGTGCCTAAAAACACTTGTGTACAGGTGTGTTATATGTGACTTATATCATAACATATTTTATCACAGAGGCCCAGAAAAATATAGAGTGCCGCAGTAAGAAACGGCTAGACTGGCAGAACCCAAATGCCAGTCTAGCCAGGTAATTACACTTAGCAGGACTGCTTTATCAGAAATGCCCAGTTAAAAAAAGTCATACCAAACTGAGGAATGACTAGACTGGCTGCACCAAAATGCCTCTCTAGACACCAATACCACCTATTATGCCTGCTTAGCATGGACATGGACGACCATTCTGATTTATTGCACAACCCCACCCCCACACATCCCTTCTCCCTCCCATCCCCTACCCCACCCTCCAAAATCAGCTCATTGGCCCAGAAGTACCTCCATGTCCCCCTTCCTTGCCCCAGTGCTTATGTATGAGGCTCCTTGCCTCACTGATAAGTACTGGGATGAGGAAAAGTGGGACTAGGAGTAATAAAGATTACAGGTAGCTAAATCAGGCATTACCTTCATGCACCTCTACCTTATCCCAGTACTTGTGTATGAGGCATGGTGCCTCATACACAAGTACTGCCTCATACACCAGTACTTGGATGAGGAAGAATAGGGCTAGGTGTAAAGAAGATTACCAATAATTAATCAAGGCATTAAACACAAGTAGTGGTGCAACACCATTAAGCTGACTGGGCTTCAGCACTCCCCCCAACCCCCACTAAAATTGTGGGCTATGTTGACTTGACCTGGCTGTCCTACGGAGCAGTTGCCGGACAGAAAAGGACACAGATGTTAAACGACACCTGGGTTTTGCTGTTAACAAGGGCCCGGCCCTCGCACACGTCAGACACCAGTACTCCCCAAACATACCGCTTATCTCAGACCTATGCAATTCTCCTGCAGATCTGCAACACCTCAGGCACTGGGAACAGAAGGGGATTTACTCATGGGGGGACTTGTACATGGAGGGGGAATTCATGGAATTCGAAACACTTCAAGAACAAAATGATGTCCACACTGGCCAGTTTCTATGGTACCAGAAACTTAGATCCACGGCACGCGCCAGATGGTCGACATGGCCGGAGGAACCGGACACGAACCCCCTGATCACATTGCTATACGAACTAGGAGAGGGAGGGAGACCAGTGTCACAGATCTACAGCCACTTAAACGACACCCCCAATCCACGCAGTGCTGGGCTAAAATCCAAATGGGAAGCAGACATAGGTCGAGAGTTAACAGACTGTGAATGGGAAAGGGCCCTCATATTTCCTAAAACAGTATCCAGAAACCATAGATTTAGGCAAATACAATTGAACCTTCTACATCGTACATACCTAACCCCATTCAGGCTTGCCAAGCTCCATAATACTCAGAGCTCCAGATGCCCCTGGTGCGAAATGGACAATGCGGACCTGTTCCACATGTTCTGGCGGTGTGCCAAGACACACTCACTGTGGTCCTTCATACAGCAGACAAGCGAAACTCTGGGGCTGACCAGATATGAATGGACTCCTAAGGAGTGCCTACTCGGCACATACCCCAGACCAGCAAAACTAAAACACCTCATTAGATTAATGGACATTATGAGCATTCTGGCTAAGAGGACAATTGCAATGTCCTGGAAGAAACCATCGGGACCACAACCAAAAATCTGGCACAGAGAACTGAAACGATGGGTGCGAGCTGAAACGAAAGCTTGGGAAGAAAGTGTAGCCAGATCCACGGATGCATCGAGTATGACCCTAGATGCCTGGAGAGGGCTTACAGACCCCCTGTTTTACCCCTCTGATGATAAGCCCCCATGAATCACCACAAGCATGCAGTAGAAGGCCCCGAGGACGGGAGCAGAGTCCTCGAGAAAGTCCAGCCATACCTTCATGTGAACCCTCCTAAAGGAAGTCCCCTCACCTCCTGTAAATCCTGACCCTCCCTGAGCCCCACTTGGTACCGACCCCTCAAGAAGCAGACACCTGGAGATAGTTAAAGTTTCTATGTTAAGTTGTTAAGTTATAAATGTTAATAACCTGAGCCGCAATCTGATTTACTGCTTGATAACAGATTTGACAATTTTTCTGTGCTTGTAACAAATAACAAATGCCAATAAACAGATTTAAAAATAAACAAGGGCCCGGCCCAGAAATTACTAATGTACAGCATTTCACTGTTAGTACCTGCATTCAAATGCCAAATTTTTTAAGGCATTGAAATTGTGATGTGGGTTTAGTACGTGCATGCCAGGGGAGTGATTGGAAGGGTACAGAGGAAACAGGAGACCAGCCATTTTCACAGCAGCCCCTAAGTGGGTGCTTACAGACCTAAAGGAGAGAGTTAACTGCTTGTAACATTGAAGCTGCATAAAGAAGTTAGATGCCCCCACACAAATAAGTTTTCTCCTCCCCACCACACGTGAAGTTAGCGCCTGTCCCAACATTTGAAGGGTTAGCCCGCCTGAAATGTAGGTTTTGTTGCGCCCCTGAACACAAGCACACACACCATTCACCATATATACACATGCACACACAGCCATCCATATATTTAAGAGTGCACTCTTTCACCATACAGGCACACCCACGCACTTACCCATACATTTAAGTGTGCACCCTTTCACCATACAGGCACACCCAGGCAGCCACCCATACATTTGTGTGCACTCTTTCACCATACACTCAGACACGCACATGTCAATGGTTGAGGGGAGCCATAATGCTTCAGAAATAAATTGGGCCTCATTAGGACCCTGGCGGTGATGGTATGAACGGTGGCGGTAAGGCACCGGCACCGTTCATACCGTCCCGTCGCATTACGAGTTCTGCTCGCTGGTTCCTGACAGCCCGCCAGGTTTTACCTGGCGGGCTGTGCGGCACCAGCAAGCATAACTCGTAATTGCGCCGGCACCATTAAAACGGTGCCGGCGCAACCATGCTCCCCACACCATCGGGGCAGAATGGGGATCGGGAGCCCAGCAATAACGCTACCCGCGAATGTGCAATTACCGGCCCATTCATCTCGTAATGGGCCAGTTATTGCCCAGTCGTGGGAGGCGGTGCCAGTAGCGAGCATGGCGGTAGCCGTGCCTGCCATACAGGCACGGCTATCACCATGCTCGTAATGAGGCCCATTGTTTCTTTTTGAAGTTACTCTGACTTCATAAAGAAATTATTTCTGTTAAGGACTGAACCATAATGGAAATAATTTCTTTATGAAGGCAGAGTGACTTCAAAAATAAATCATTTAAGACATGGAGGCCTCTGTTACAGAAATCATTTCTTTAGAAATGCAGAATGAATTCAAAATGAAAATGTAAAAAAAAAAAATGTTGAAATATTATTTTTTTTTTACTCCAAGTGGGGCCCCCTTCCAGAACATGTGGTCGCGGGGCCCCCTGCACCACGGGGGGTGCGGGGCCCCTGTTATGCCAGTGAGTAATTGCCCCTCACCCTCTTTACGCACACTTGGCTTCCCTTTGGACCCTTTACGGAGGCGACAGACTTTAGAAACGGCCTCCAGCCTTGTATTCTGGGGGGAATGAAAGACCTCAAGCATTGTCTTTTATTGTCCAATACCTATGCAGCTCTGAGATGGAAGGGCCATGCATTATCGTTTGATAAGTGCTTCTAAAAAAAGACCTAGAGGTAAAGCAATGGATGTTTGAAGAATAGCAGCTGATGATATGACGGGCCACTATGTTTATTAATGTCTGATAAAATGGATCAGGTTTTCAAAGGACTATTTATTGACAGAAATAATTCAATTTCTGTTTATCTTTAACAATGACCACCAATGAGGATTCCAGAACGTACATTTGGTCGGGGTTTGGGCCATGCTGTGACCTCATTTACTGGATCCCCACCTTTAAGAAGAGGAGCTAAAGTTGGGTGGGCACACCAAGGCAGGCCAATGTGAATTTAGAGCTTCTACGCCATATGACATGATTTATTTATTTTGCATTTTTAAAGCACTCACACAGCCCCTGGGCATCGAGACGCTGTTACAGGAATTGTTTGTTTTTTAGTTGCGTAGTTATTTTTTTTTTCTTCTTAGTTGCGTATTTATAACGCCACGGACCGGGGTTGGAACCTGTGTTGCTTCGTGTCGTCTTGCTTACGTTGCCACTGAGATATCCTCCCGCGCATGTACACAAGTGCATATCCTGTTGATAATTGCAATGCTGAATGAACCTGGTCTAATGAACATACTTTCATGTTGTAATTGTTCTGAAAATAATTGTGTAATATTGGGGAAATATAACAAAACTCGTGAATTAACATATCGTTGAGACCCTTTGAGAGCGCTGTGGTGAACGAGGCTAGTACTAAGCAAGCGAGGAAATCAGCCCTTCCCCCTTCCGAGGTCGTTGAGTACCATTACATCACGTAATAATAACAGCTGCAGCGACAGCATTCAGAACCAGGAGAACTCCAGGACAGAGAGCTGCATAAACAACCGGAAATGAATATGAAAGCACAATAGGAACACCCCATACGCTGCAATGGGCAAGTCAGACCAGAGGCTCCCAGCGGGCACCTACCCCAAACATCATCCACTGCCTCCCAGCATTCAGGGGTTCATTGTGCATTCATCCCCAGGATTTTTTCAATGAGCTTCTTTGCTTAAAAAATCATTGATTTTATTTGTGGGGTTTCCCCCCAAACCCCTCTCCCTATTATGTATTCCGTAGTCCCCATGCATCCTACCACTTATAGGCCCTTGCTCTACCGCCCCAACCCCACTTTTCTCGATTAATTTTTTCAGCCAAACTTTTTAAGCACAAACTCTTTGGGAAAAAAAACTGCTGATGAATGAACGTCATACGTGGGACCATTCAAGGGTGCCTTCCCAAGAAGAGGCAAATAGGCCAACTTGGACTCACTGTCCGCTGAATGTGCTGCTCGCTGCTGCTAGGGAGGGGCCGAGGGGACTAGAGCCCCGGTTCTTTTGGTTGCAGTCCCGGATAGAAGCTCAGGGGTTAAGGCTAGCTAGCCCCCAGTCCCGACAGACTCTACATTACCGTAGCCCAGATCTTTTTCAGAGCTAGCAACACCCCTGGCAGAAGCTACTTCTGTGATGCTGATGAGGTGAAGATTGAAAACTGACGACCCACATCCGCCGTTTCCGGGAAAGACACCAAACTGCAGCAGGCGCTCTTTTCAGTTTTCCTGTGCTTTTGCACTAGCTTCTGGCAAAAATAATTTACGGGAGGCTGAATGGGTAAACCATACATTTTCCTTTCCTCCATATATCCTGATCCTCCCCGAAAAGATTTTTAAAAAATGGAGGAAATCTATAGGACGAACTAAGTACAGCTGCTCGCTTGTGATGAGGTAGTTAAGGTCAAAGCGTCAGATCAATTTTAACTCAATATCTTCCTTTGGTTTAAACTATGACAGAAGTAATAGTGCAATTTCGTTGGCTCTTTGGGCCTCCGCCTCCTGCTATACGGTAGTCAACGTTTCGCAAACCAGCAGTAATAGAACATGCGGTGCCTTGTATTGGCAAGCGCTAAGTAGCACCGACGTGCGCCTCACATGTAAGTCCCCAGATTCGCCCTAATGCGGTGGGCGGCTCAGAGAAGCATGCTCTTAAGTGAAAAGAAAACCAATACGAGCGTGTTAACACATCTCTCCTGTCCCAGCCTATTGATTTCTGTTTCAGGAGAATAATACATTAAGAACCCAGGCCCTGCGGCAGTGCGGGAGACATGAGTTGCTAGATCAAGTTTACTGTTTTTCGCGGGCTTCGCTGTGTTGCCCAAGGCAACATCCAAACCCCTCGCTTTAACTTCAGCGGTGATAGCCCCCGAAATCAAATTTTTATGCCCGGTTTGATTATATTGTGGAGGGGCTATTGCAAAGGTGGCACCAAGCGCCTATACTAGGGGGCTGCAATGCAGATGTGGTATGGTCGAGCAAAGATACACATGAGACTCAGGTCAGGTATTTTATTTATTTAATTATTTTTTTATAAGATCTAATCCCATACTTAAATTCAGTTTCTAAGCGCAGATCTGGGATTTAAACCTCTGTTGCTCTGCGTGGTCTTGCTTCCAAGACCAGCACGTTGCCCCTGTGCTGTCCTCCGTTCTCCGTAGCAACAGCAAACATTTTATTTAAATATAGGGTTTGGATAAACAGGCTTTTGGCCTACAACTAATAAGGGTTTTTCTAAGTAAAAAGGTGTTCAGGATGAGCTAAAGAAAAGTGGGATTTCCTAACACTATTCCTGGGTTTGGGTCCACATAAAGTGCTTTACTCCTAATCTACAAAATGATTGTCTGTCTCATCCCAAAACACGCTGTTCTATAAAAATAAAGTGTCCAAAAAATGTCCAATCAAAGATTCTAACACTTCATCTTAAGAAGTCCTTAGCCTCCAGGCTACCCTAGCTAATAAATCAAATGTGTCAAAAGTCACAACCTACTCTTCAAAGTCCATCCCTAGTCTAATACAACAAAACATAAGCAATCTTCTGGCATGATTATTGCAGCTGTTACCTAGTCTGGTCTCTCTGATTGCCCTTGGTCTCCCGAGCCCTTCTCCCACCATTTAACCCTTCTGCTTCAAGGCTCTTCTAAGCCATAGGGCATTGCAGGATTCATAACATATTGTTGGCAGTTATGAGTTGGGGGCTAGCTGGGTGGCTGACGCGCTTAGGAAAGTGAGCTTGGGTAAGAAATTATTATAAAACAGCTGTTTGATTGGGATAGCTGTAAACCCTTGGAAGCAGGGACTCACCCCTTATCCCCTGAAAATGCACTTAAGGTTAAATAGCTACCTAGAGTAGTGCACTTGTCAAAAAATATATAATTTGTTATTACTAACATTCCTGTTCAATAGAATCTCTGAATAGATGAAATACAATGCATAATTTAAGAAATGCAATTTTATTCTTTGCGTTCAAGTTATGATTCTCTGCACTTTTTCTCAGCCTAGCCGACACGTGTTTTGACCTCTGGTTGCTCTCCAGGTTAGTGAATATTGCATTTACAACCAATATTCATGATGAATTACACAAATATAACAATATATACATACTAATTGCAGTAGTGGGAACATTCGACAATAGTCAATATGACCAAAGCCAATTTCATATGCCAGAGTAATTGACCAATCCAATTATAGGAACAAATTACATCATTAGTGATAAATATTGACAATGAATATATAAATCAACCGAAAAAGAATCAAACTTGACATAATGAAAAGAGATTGTAAAATAATATATGTAAAATATATAAAAAAGAGAAAAGGGGAAAGAGAGCACAAAGAAATAGAGCAGCGAGAACAAATGGAAATATTATGGTCCTAATTCACAAAAGCGTTTTATAATGGTAAAACTCCATTGGAAAACGCTCCGTGAATCAGGGCCTACATTAGTAAAATATTCCATTGCAATGGTTTAACAGAGGCTCATCATTAAATGTATATTCCATGACTGAAAGTTGACATTCTTCAATGTTTGTTAATAGTCCAACAAATGCAGCTCAGTCTTCCTCTCTGTTTAAGAGATATTCCACCATTTTGATATAGTTGGGTTCCTAGTTCCGTCAGCCAGATATTTAAATGCAAAATTATGAGTTTTGGGCCAGCTGGGTGGCTGACGCGCTTATCAAAGTGAGCTTGCGTAAGAAATTGTTACACTGTTGTATTAAAATGATTGTACTGGGGAAAGCTTCAACGATTAATTACCTAGAAAATGTTACGATTCCGGGGGGCTTAAGGGTCCTCATTTTTCTTGGCTTCACTAATATTGAGGACCAAGATTTAGCACAAAAATGGGAGGACAACCTAATAAATAGCTCTTAGGTGATGATACAATTAATTGTAGAACATGCTGAGAGAGAGCATGCTAGAACTATCATTCAGATTGAGAAAGTAAAACAAGAAATCACAGATATGAATAGCCTAGAAAGTACTAAGCAAAAAAAAACGATACTAAAATATACTCTATCTTAAAAGAGTACCTGGATGAAATTAAACTGAGAAAATTCCGAAACTATTTCAGAAATGATAGGCACTATAAGGAAGACTGTATCTTCAAGTTCCAAAGCAAATATGATAAAATCAGAAGCTCCTCGAAAACGATGACACCAACCACTTCCCCAGGTAGCACTGAAATAGAATCTGAAGGAGAAATTACTAACCATGCATCATCGGAACGATACCAACATTTCGTCCCCAAAATTCCGACCATTTCATTACCACGCCTTTGCGCGGTAATGAAATCCCAACCCCCACTACACTGACTAATGGGAGCAGGGGTGTCCCCTGCCCCATTTTGTCAGTGTAGTAGGGGTTGGGAGTTGCGGGGGTGTCCCCTGCTTCCACTAGATGAGAGCGGGGGACAATAAAGAAAAAAAATAAAATAAAATGAAAAAAGGACCCTCTGAAACCAGTTGAGACCCACGTTAGTGGGAGCGAACTGACGCCGCAGGGTCGGGGGAGAGACGGTTACACACTTCAAGGTGTGCTGCTGAAAAGGTAAGTGGGTGGGTAGAGGCGGTTGCGGGGGAAGCAGGGCACAGTGATCTATTTGATCACTGCGCCGCACCATAATGGGCGTTGGCAATTTGTCGACATAATGGGTGGTGCTGTAATCACATAGATTTGCATCATCTACCAGTACTACTGTAACTGACAAGAACGTAGGGTCCACTAACCAAGGAATATATTTTTGAGGAAATCAAATGCTGCAAATATGGAAATCAGCAACAAAATTACAAACAGGTAAGATTTCAAATACCAGCTGTACAAGGTATGTCACTAGAAGGAACATAATCAGAGGAAGAAGAGCAGGTAGAAGTAGTACTGGGAGGAGACAAAAACCAAATAAAAAGAGTGACAAGGTCTGGCTCTCGTAAACAAACACAGAACAGCCAACACAGAATCTAATAATTAATCTATCTGATATGAACTGACAGATATAGAAAGATCTGTTCTGAATAGAGGTGTTTCGTTTGCCTCTATCAACAAAGCAAATTTGATAGATTTCCAAATAGATCTAAACTGAAATTGAAAAATTGTTTCCATCACAAGGTGAAAATGTATGACTCTGTAGTGGTAAATATTCCCCAGAGTAGATGGACTATTTCTGACATAGAAGATACGCATCTTTTACTCTCTTTGGAAGAGGAACCATTAAAAAGACATGAACAAATTTATGAGGATTTGTATGTACAATCCAGTAATTTATCAATGAAATAACTTAAACCAAGATCTAAATTCAGTCCCCAGACACCTACTGACAGTGTCATTGAAATTTTCCATAAGGCAGTTGTAGCAAATATCCATCGACACATTGATAAGTACATCATTCAATCAAACCCCACTAGAAAGAATCTAACAAATGAGGAAATTAGAGCGGTGGAGAGTCCATCTGAAGCAACCCCCATAGTGATAAAGGAGGCTGACAAAGTGGGAACTATTGTCATCCTCAATGGAGGAGACTATTTACAAATGGGCAATCAACATCTGTCAACACCTGCTTGTTAGAAAAAATTACTATCCGATCTGAATAAAATAGTAGTAAAAAAATGCTAGCACTTATAATGGCATAAAATAAGTCCTACAACAGATGACGAAAGATCATTTTTGAACAATACAGAACCAACAATGCCAACCATCTCTTTTGTCCCCAAAATTCATATACCTTTTGCAGATTTGCCTGAAGGATGTCGAATTCTGAGGACATTGGTTGAGCTACTGAGGGCTTATCAACATACATTGACACTGTGATCAGACAACAAGTAGAAATGTTACCTTCATACATCAGAGATTCGATTCATGTTCTGCACATTTTGGCAAATATTGAATGGAAATCTGATTACATACTAGCCACTCCTGATGTCAAATCATTATATACTTCTTTAGACCATGAGTTAGCAATACAGGCAACTGACGAAACCTACAAAGATTTCTCAGCCTCTAACAGACAGCATGTAGGGATGATCCAAGAATTGTTTTAATTTACCTTCAAAAACAACAATGTTCTCTTCAATAAAGAATACTTCCTTCAGACTAAAGGTGTAGCAATGGGTGCAAAACGTGCTCCTTCGCTGGTCAATTTGTTCATGGGCCAATTTGAACAAACACATGCTCTAACTAATATCAAATTCATTCACAACATCATTGTGTGGAAACAATACATTGATTATATCATTATGATTTGGAAAGTCTCTTCAGACACATTTCAGGGATTTGTCAATTATCTCAATCATAACAACTTTGGTCTTGAGCTAATAGGACAAAGTGACCATAAGACTATTGATTTTCTAGATCTAAATATATTCATACAAAATGACAAAATGGAAAGTAAAACCTATAGGAAACCCAAAGAGGTGAATTGTACATTATATGCCTCCCGTTGCCACAAGAAATCTATTATCAATAATATTGCGGTTGGGGAATTATATTGTGCACGGAGGAACTGCAGTGTAGATGCAGACTTTATTCAAGAATGTAAATTACTGACTAACAGATTTCGTGAAAGAGGCTATACTAATGAAAGTGTATATTAAGCATGTAAGAAGTTCCAAAGTTTAACGAGACAAACTATGGTCAACCCTACTGTGAAAGATAAGAAAACCAAGGGGGGTCTGGGAGTCTCTCTACCAGCACGAACACAGCTCATTGATCTGTTATTGGGTGGATGGTCCCTGGGAGAGTCTCATCCAAGTCTTTAGCTCACTGTCCCTTTCTCAGATGAGAAATATCCCTGCATATCAGTCTTTGTCCTGCCCAGGGGCAGTCCAGCACCGAAATGCTAGGCAATTTTCCTCTGAACAAGAGTACCAACAGCAACCCCAGACACATGTTTCATCCTAGTCGGGCCTCATCAGTGAGGTGGAGCTGTGCCTTTTTAAGAACAGTGAGCAAGGGGTCCACGGCAGGATTCCCCTGGTGACTTAGGGTGAGACCCAAAGTTACTTATTATGCAAAACAAAGGGGGGTCTGGGAGTCTCTCTACCAGCACGAGCACAGCCCACTGACCTATTCTTGGGTGGATGCCCCCTGGGAGAGTCTCAACCAAGTCTTTAGCTCACTGTCCCTTTCACAAAGGAGAAATATCCCTGCATATCAGTCTTTGTCCTGCCCAGGGGCAGTCCAGCACCAAAATGCTAGGCAATTCTCCTCTGAACAAGAGCACCAAAAGCAACCCCAGGCACAGCTCCACCTCAGTGATGAGGCCCGAACAGGCCGAAACACATATCTGGGGTTGCTGTTGGTACTCTTGTTCAGAGGAGAATTGCCAACCATTTCGGTGCTGGACTAGCTATGTGTGGGACAAATACTGATATGTGTATGGAAATTTCTCCTCTGTGGAAACCAAAGTGAGCAAAAACGTGGTTGAGACCCTCTCAGGGGCCATCCAACCAAGAACAGGTCAATGGGCCGTGTTCGTACCGGTAGAGGGTTTCCCAGACCTCGTTATGCACATTTTGGGTACTCACCCTAAATTACCAGGGCAATCCAGACGTGGACCCCTTTCTCACTGTGCTTAGAGAGGTACAGCTCCACCTCACAGATTGAGTCCGAATAGGCAAATCACGTGTCTGGTGTTGCTGTTGGTACTCTTGTTCAGTGGATAATTGCCTACCATTTCGGTGCTGGACTACCTACGTATGGGCGAAATACTGATATGTGTATGGACATTTCTCCTCTGTGGAAAGCATGGTGAGCTAAAATGGGTTAAGAGCCTGTGGGGGCCCTCCACCCAAGAACAGGTCAATGGTCCGTGTTCATACCGGAAGGAGGGTTTCCCAGACCTCTTAGTGAAAGATAAGACCCTACACCAGAATAATTTCAAAAAAGGTAGCAGGCGCTCCTCTCCAGAAGGAACATGGCATGATAACCTGTTCTGAGAGGAGAGTTTGCAGCACACGCTTTTTGCTCACTGTACCTTTCACAGATGGGAAATAACCATTTGCATATCAGTCTTTGTCCCGCCCAGATGGGCAGTCCAGCACCAAAATGCTATGACAAGCCAACTAGAGACACAATATTGAAACTAATCGTACGACAGTGAACACCAGGGAGTGAGAACCATTTATTTCTTCATTCATATAGTAATACAACTACTTACTCAATATAGATGATTTCAACATCATAACGCAATTATACCCCACTAGAATGTCGAGAACATTTATCTCATAATTACAGGATCAGTACAAACTACAGGGTGAGTGGCATGATTGCGGGCCAAAGGGATACACCTAGGTAATTACTAACAGGGGGGACTTTTAACTAGCATGAGCAGATGGAGCTGGGTCAATTTAACATGCACACGGGTGTGGGTGATCAACTACTCTCCGAATATAAACCTATGTTACAATAATTGGTGTTACTACAAAAGACCATCGATCATTTTACGATTTTTCTAGCGTTCATAAGAAAGAAGGACTATTAACAAACATTGAAGAATGTGAACTTTCAGTAATGGAATATTAATATAATTATGAGTCTCTGTTAAACCATTGCAATGGACTGTTTTACTAATATACAGTTTTCTTTTTTATCTCTCCTCTATTTCTTCTGTTTTGTGCTCTCTTTCCCCTTTTCTTTTTTTATATATTTTATATATATAATTTTTCAATCTCTTTTCATAATGTCAATTTTGATTCTTTTTCGGTCGATTTATATATTCAATGTCAATATTTATGACTAATGATGTAATTTGTTCACATTATTGGATTGGTCAATTACTGCAGTTACTATGTATATATTGTTATATGTGTGCAATTCATTATGGATATTGTTTGTATATGCAATAATCACTAGCCTTGAGAACGACCAGAGGTCGAAACACCTGTCGGCTAGGCTGAGAAAAGGTGCAGAGAATCATTGCTTGAACGCAAAGAATAAAATTGCATTTCTTAAATTATGCATTCAATTTCATCCGTTTGTAGATTCTATTGAACAGGAATGCTAATAATAACAAATTATATGTTGTTGACAAGTGCACTACTCTCGGTAGCTATTTAACCATAAGTATCTTTGACACAGACCTTGACTTCTTTCAGGATTCACAGCAGGCCCCTACTCCTTTGTCTTTCACAAAATTCACAATAGGCTTCTCTCCATGGATTTCTCAGGATTCACAACAGGTCCTTTCCAGGCCTTGGTATTCTTTGGGAACACAGCAGGTCCCTCCTGGATCTTTGCTTTCGCAGGATTAACATCAGATCCCTCCTGGTCCTTGGGACCTATAACAGGTCCCTCCTGGCCCTTGTCTTTATCATGATTCACAGCAAGTCCCTCCAGGGCCTTGGCTGTCTTGGTATTCCAACAGCTCCTTCCTGGGATGTGGCTTTCTCAGAATTAACAACAGGTCACTTCTGGTCCATGTGGGTCCCTCGTGGACCTTGGCTTTGTCATGATTCACAGCAAGTTCCGCCTGGACCTTTGCTTTCTAAGTATTCACAACAGATCCTTCCTGGACCTTGTCATTAGTAGGAAGGTTCTTCATAGAACTGGGTATTTTCAGTGTCAAGGTTAGATAACTGCAGACTTCACAGTTGCGGATATAGATATAACATTGCCCTCTCATTGGGGTCCTTGTCAGGCAGTGATTTTAAGGTACCCGCCTTTTACGGGTCATGTCTTGCCTTTAGTCCCCTTGGGGTTCCTAGAGAATGGCACAAGGCTTATGGGGTGACAAGTGTTGCTTCAGCACCCCGGTGACTCGCTCATTCCAGGGTATCCAGGCCTGTAAACATTAACCCTGGTTTCTTGGATACCCTTCCAAGCGCTTCTGAATATTTTCCAAGTATCAGCCCTCTCCTGGGATTGGCATTCAAGTTACTCCTTGCATCCAGGACGCACAAGCAGACTGGTCTGTCTCCCCCAGGGTGCTCTCTCCTTATATCTCCTTCCTGTGCTTTTATAGTTCCTAGATAGATAGGCTGATATCCTAATCGCTCACTCGCATAGCTCAATCCCCATTGTTGGTTTTATTTTTGAATTTGGTTGGTTACTACATTGAAGTTCTATAACTGTTCCCATTATCAGATTATAAGTATGACTTTGGGATTGGTTAATTATAATATGATAAGGATTACCTGAAATTAGGGTTTGCGAGGTTTGATAAGTTTGTAGCAGCCAGCACCATCTTGGAAGTTTGAATATTCTGCACCATGGTTCCGTGGTATTCCGCGGTTGCCATGTGCTGCTGGGCAATCTGATGCGTGGTGGGTGTCACAGCGTACGGCGCACAGCCTTGCTCTCTCTTGCTTCAATTCAGGTGTGGGGTTGAGGGTTTCTCTTGTTTTCTGAACGTCGCACGTTTACAGAACTCGCTGTTCATTACATTTTCAAAGAGGGGACTGGTTCTGGAGCAACGAGGATCCTACGTACCGACTCCTGGAAACAGTAGTTCTCCATAATCATGCTGATTATCCATGGCTGTGGTTCCGGAATAGAAGGGGGCCTCAATAACAGTTCCCAGGAGCTGTAGTGATATTTAGGGGTATACCACTGTGTCTGTGGGGTTTGGGGGGGATAGTAAGCAGGTGCTCTCCCTTCCTCTGGGAGGCATATCGGTAGTGGCAAGACATTCCCAGTCCCTGATGGTTTGCTAGTTCCACATAAAAAGTTGGGGGGATCCTGCCAAATCACCTCACAGACTGGATCCAAAAATAGGCTGGTCGAAAAAAAGGTGATCAGTAGGCCAGAGTTTAGTGCGGTGTGTTGCATGCATATTTTTATATAGGGGAGCGGATCCCCATATATATATGATCTCCAGAGCACATTTTAATTGAAAATGAATTTCAATTTTAAGTCACAGAAACACCTTTTCAAGTTATTTTACAGTCGTATCGATCATGACTTGAATATTTACATTCCATCCGAAACCACATATTGTTCGTGTGGTTGTCTTGTGTGGTCTTGTTTGTCTGTTTGGTCTTGAATCTGATTTAAAGTTTTTTGTAGTGGGTTGAGGGGTTATGGTGTAAAATTCTGCTATACTGATTCCCGCTATTGTATCTTTTGCTTTTCAATGGTTTATAATGATGATGCTGTTGTTTGTTGACTATTGTTGACTATTGTTGAAAATGAGAAATAAAGAGTTCAAAAAATAAATAAATACATTTAAAAAAAGAGGTCAAATCTGGTAAAACAGTAACGCATTTTTACATTTCTATTTAACAATATGCAGGATGCATACATCTAAACCAAGCATTGGCAAAGCCAACAGTTCTACTTTTTGTATAGTGACATTGCATCCGGTGTTGTCACGTATGCTCTCTAAATGCCAGGTGCTCACATCATGCCAGGTATTGCCATCAAAATGCCAACTAATCACAAAATATGCCAGAGCTCGGCATCAAAAGCCAAGGCACTTGCATCACATATCATGTAGTGCCATCAAATGCTGTGTACTCTGACCACATGCCATGCTCACACATGATACAATATGTTCATATGGTGACCCCTTTGCAGTACATGCCCAGGTACTTGCAACAATGCTAGATATTGCCATGAAGCACCACACACTTGTATGCCAGGTATCCCCACCAAGTGCTCCGATACTCTTGCATGCCAGACATTGTCATCAAATGTCAAATGCTCAATGAAATGCCATCACATGCCATGTACTCAATTTAGATCCCTGGCCTTGTCATCATATGCCATGCACTGAATTCAGATGCCAGGTAATGTCATCAAATACCATGTTCTCAATTCAGATGCCACATGCGTGGTGAGGATGGGCATCTCCTCATTACTGGGAGGGGGGTATGGTGAAGTCTGGTGCATGGTGAGGATGGGCCTTTCCTCATTACTGGGAGGGGGCTATGGTGAGGTCTGGTGCATGGGGAGGATGGGTATCGCCTCATTACTGGGAGGGGGGGTATGGTGAAGTCTGGTGCATGGTGAGGATGGGTATCTCCTCATTACTGGGATAGGGGATATGATGAAGTCTGGTGCATGGTGAGGATGGGTATCTCCTCATTACTGGGATAGGGGATATGGTGAAGTCTGGTGCATGGAGAGGATGGGCATCTCCTCATTACTGGGATAGGGGATATGATGAAGTCTGGTGCATAGTGAGGGGGGCATCTCCTCATTACAGGGATAGGGGCTATGGTGAAGTCTGGTGCATGGGGAGGATGGGTATCTCCTCATTACTGGGAGGGGGGTATGGTGAAGTCTGGTGCATGGTGAGGATGGGTATCTCCTCATTACTGGGATAGGGGATATGATGAAGTCTGGTGCATGGTGAGGATGGGTATCTCCTCATTACTGGGATAGGGGATATGATGAAGTCTGGTGCATGGTGAGGATGGGTATCTCCTCATTACTGGGAGGGGGGTATGGTGAAGTCTGGTGCATGGTGAGGATGGGCATCTCCTCATTACTGGGAGGGGGGTATGGTGAAGTCTGGTGCATGGGGAGGATGGGTATCTCCTCATTACTGGGAGGGGGGTATGGTGAGGTCTGGTGCATGGTGAGGTCTGGGTATCTCCTCATTACTGGGATAGGGGATATGATGAAGTCTGGTGCATGGTGAGGATGGGTATCTCCTCATTACTGGGATAGGGGATATGATGAAGTCTGGTGCATGGTGAGGATGGGTATCTCCTCATTACTGGGATAGGGGATATGATGAAGTCTGGTGCATAGTGAGGGGGGCATCTCCTCATTACTGGGATAGGGGCTATGGTGAAGTCTGGTGCATGGTGAGGATGGGTATCTCCTCATTACTGGGATAGGGGCTATGGTGAAGTCTGGTGCATGGGGAGGATGGGCATCACCTCATTACTGGGATAGGGGCTATGGTGAAGTCTGGTGCATGGTGAGGATGGGCATCTCCTCATTACTGGGATAGGGGCTATGGTGAAGTCTGGTGCATGGGGAGGATGGGCATCTCCTCATTACTGGGATATGGGCTATGGTGAAGTCTGGTGCATGGGGAGTATGGGCATCTCCTCATTACTGGGATAGGGGCTATGGTTAAGTCTGGTGCATGGGGAGGATGGGCATCTCCTCATTACTGGGATAGGGGCTATGGTGAAGTCTGGTGCATGGTGAGGGGGGCATCTCCTCATTACTGGGATAGGGGCTATGGTGAAGTCTGGTGCATGGGGAGGATGGGCATCACCTCATTACTGGGAGGGGGCTATGGTGAAGTCTGGTGCATGGGGAGGATGGGCATCACCTCATTACTGGGATAGGGGCTATGGTGAAGTCTGGTGCATGGGGAGGATGGGCATCACCTCATTACTGGGATAGGGGCTATGGTGAAGTCTGGTGCATGGGGAGGATGGGCATCTCCTCATTACTGGGATAGGGGCTATGGTGAAGTCTGGTGCATGGGGAGGATGGGCATCTCCTCATTACTGGGATAGGGGCTATGGTGAAGTCTGGTGCATGGGGAGGATGGGCATCTCCTCATTACTGGGATAGGGGCTATGGTGAAGTCTGGTGCATGGGGAGGATGGGCATCTCCTCATTACTGGGATAGGGGCTATGGTGAAGTCTGGTGCATGGTGAGGGGGGCATCTCCTCATTACTGGGATAGGGGCTATGGTGAAGTCTGGTGCATGGGGAGGATGGGCATCACCTCATTACTGGGAGGGGGCTATGGTGAAGTCTGGTGCATGGGGAGGATGGGCATCACCTCATTACTGGGATAGGGGCTATGGTGAAGTCTGGTGCATGGGGAGGATGGGCATCACCTCATTACTGGGATAGGGGCTATGGTGAAGTCTGGTGCATGGTGAGGATGGGCATCTCCTCATTACTGGGATAGGGGCTATGGTGAAGTCTGGTGCATGGGGAGGATGGGCATCTCCTCATTACTGGGATAGGGGCTATGGTGAAGTCTGGTGCATGGGGAGGATGGGCATCTCCTCATTACTGGGATAGGGGCTATGGTGAAGTCTGGTGCATGGGGAGGATGGGCATCTCCTCATTACTGGGATAGGGGCTATGGTGAAGTCTGGTGCATGGGGAGGATGGGTATCTCCTCATTACTGGGAGGGGGGTATGGTGAAGTCTGGTGCATGGGGAGGATGGGCATCTCCTCATTACTGGGATAGGGGCTATGGTGAAGTCTGGTGCATGGGGAGGATGGGCGTCTCCTCATTACTGGGATAGGGGCTATGGTGAAGTCTGGTGCATGGGGAGGATGGACATCTCCTCATTACTGAGATAGGGGCTATGGTGAAGTCTGGTGCATGGGGAGGGTGGGTATCTCCTCATTGCTGGGAGGGGGTATGGTGAAGTCTGGTGCATGGGGAGGATGGGCATCTCCTCATTACTGGGATAGGGGATATGATGAAGTCTGGTGCATAGTGAGGGGGGCATCTCCTCATTACTGGGATAGGGGCTATGGTGAAGTCTGGTGCATGGGGAGGATGGGCATCTCCTCATTACTGGGAGGGGCATATGGTGAAGTCTGGTGCATGGTGAGGATGGGTATCTCCTCATTACTGGGATAGGGGATATGATGAAGTCTGGTGCATGGTGAGGATGGGTATCTCCTCATTACTGGGATAGGGGATATGATGAAGTCTGGTGCATGGTGAGGATGGGTATCTCCTCATTACTGGGATAGGGGATATGGTGAAGTCTGGTGCATGGTGAGGATGGGCATCTCCTCATTACTGGGATAGGGGCTATGGCGAAGTCTGGTGCATGGTGAGGATGGGCATCTCCTCATTACTGGGATAGGGGCTATGGCGAAGTCTGGTGCATGGTGAGGGGGGCATCTCCTCATTACTGGGATAGGGGCTATGGCGAAGTCTGGTGCATGGGGAGGATGGGCATCACCTCATTACTGGGAGGGGGCTATGGTGAAGTCTGGTGCATGGGGAGGATGGGCATCACCTCATTACTGGGATAGGGGCTATGGTGAAGTCTGGTGCATGGGGAGGATGGGCATCACCTCATTACTGGGATAGGGGATATGATGAAGTCTGGTGCATGGTGAGGATGGGCATCTCCTCATTACTGGGATAGGGAATATGATGAAGTCTGGTGCATAGTGAGGATGGGTATCTCCTCATTACTGGGATAGGGGATATGATGAAGTCTGGTGCATAGTGAGGGGGGCATCTCCTCATTACTGGGATAGGGGATATGATGAAGTCTGGTGCATGGTGAGGATGGGTATCTTCTCATTACTGGGAGGGGAGATATGATGAAGTCTGGTGCATGGTGAGGATGGGTATCTCCTCATTACTGGGATAGGGGCTATGGTGAAGTCTGGTGCATGGGGAGGATGGGTATCTCCTCATTACTGGGAGGGGGGTATGGTGAAGTCTGGTGCATGGGGAGGATGGGTATCTCCTCATTACTGGGAGGGGGTATGGTGAAGTCTGGTGCATGGGGAGGATGGGCATCTCCTCATTACTGGGATAGGGGATATGATGAAGTCTGGTGCATAGTGAGGGGGGCATCTCCTCATTACTGGGATAGGGGCCATGGTGAAGTCTGGTGCATGGGGAGGATGGGCATCTCCTCATTACTGGGATAGGGGATATAATGAAGTCTGGTGCATGGGGAGGATGGGCATCTCCTCATTACTGGGATAGGGGCTATGGTGAAGTCTGGTGAATGGGGAGGGTGGGTATCTCCTCATTACTGGGAGGGGGTATGGTGAAGTCTGGTGCATGGGGAGGATGGGCATCTCCTCATTACTGGGATAGGGGATATGATGAAGTCTGGTGCATAGTGAGGGGGGCATCTCCTCATTACTGGGATAGGGGCTATGGTGAAGTCTGGTGCATGGGGAGGATGGGCATCACCTCATTACTGGGATAGGGGCTATGGTGAAGTCTGGTGCATGGGGAGGATGGGCATCACCTCATTACTGGGATAGGGGCTATGGTGAAGTCTGGTGCATGGTGAGGATGGGCATCTCCTCATTACTGGGATAGGGGCTATGGTGAAGTCTGGTGCATGGGGAGGATGGGCATCTCCTCATTACTGGGATAGGGGCTATGGTGAAGTCTGGTGCATGGGGAGGATGGACATCACCTCATTACTGGGATAGGGGCTATGGTGAAGTCTGGTGCATGGTGAGGATGGGCATCTCCTCATTACTGGGATAGCGGCTATGGTGAAGTCTGGTGCATGGGGAGGATGGGCATCTCCTCATTACTGGGATAGGGGCTATGGCGAAGTCTGGTGCATGGGGAGGATGGGCATATCCTCATTACTGGAAAAATAGCAGAAATTGGGTACGAGGGGCACTACTGTGTAACATTTAATTTCCATATATACTACATCAGAGTTCTGTAATGGTCAATTTACTTCAAGTGCTAAGAGGAAAATAGCCCCAAGGCCACTTGGGGCTTGCAACAATAAACCAAAGAACAAGACCTGTTGTATGCCAGCAGGTAACCACTATATGCACTCCTATGGGATACAGAACAAAATCCCTAAGCAATTAATGCAAACATCACAATAATTCAGTTGATGTTCAGTACCTTCTCAAAGTGTGCGACTTTATAGTAAATATATACTTTCAAAATTATAGATTGGACCGAAGTCCAATCTCAATTCTTCATTCATTCAGTGAGACACATGAAGATGCCATAAACTCAGTGCTTTTTCAAACATATAATTAAAAAAATAAGTGTCATAGAGTAGAAATTCTCAGAGCTCACCAAGTTCAAAACAACAAATTTACAAATGACATGATTCCCAAAGGTACTTAATTCCAAACAAAACATACAATTCTGATGATACAATATACAATTGTGTTATATCTCTTCACACAAATGTTCACTACTATTGCAAATACACGGAATCATTTAAAACATACTTATGTTTCGATCGATCTCGAACGTTAAGCTATGCACACTATTCTTTTTACAATGTTATGAATTGGTTGCCATTAGCAACCTTACGGGTCCCACACCAAGATGGTGGAATGTAGGACTGGTGCCCATGCACACCATGTTACCTTGCAACGTAGAATGCATTAGTCGAGCTGCAGACGCACAAGCCAGACGCCGAGCAGGGTTTATAACACCGAGACCAAGCGGTAAGCAGCGTTCCCTGTATAGAATCCATCGGATAGTTTGATTTTATTTGAACCACAGTGCTAAACTGCTAGTCTTAGACAGAAATTAACAGGATCTATGGTAATGGGGGGCTTCGACCTCTGCTCTCCCACAGTCGTATACATGGTTAATGGAGATTGATCAGATGAGGTTCGCCCATGAGCTTCTGCCTCTTATAACACCTTCTCTAGGTAGCCTGGAAACACGTGACTGCAGTGCATATCAAGTGGTATGTAAAAACATCACAACCCCTAACCAGTTGCTTTTATCTCTGGTTTAAGGTTCCATAACTAGCATGAGAACTCAACCTTGCCCAACAGCGAAGTTGCACGTGCATCAGGGTGCTTCGCTACAGCTACACCGACGTGCCTGCCACCCTACACGTTAATGCCTGAGCCTGCCGTGTAAGCCTAGGACTCCAATATACTGCACTGGGGAGCATCCTCCTTGCGATTGGAGGTGAGTGATGTGATCTTATAATAGGACGACTTTATTAGAATGTAAATAGTTACACATTGTATTAATACCAGGCTTCCTGTGTCACCCCACAGGCACTGCATTGATTTGGACTAATAACACACAGGAACTAGATGCTCCAATGCCCTGAAGAACACAACATCGGTGTGGATCTTATGATGATCCGAAACGTGTTGGCACAACTCTAAAGAGAACACCCATGAGTGGAGCCTATAAGGATGTTTTACTGTTAAACATTGGACTCACTGTTTGCAACAGTGAACATTTGTGTGAAGAGATATAACGCAATTGTATATTGTATCATCAGAATGTTATGTTTTGTTTGGAATTAAGTACCTTTGGGAATCATGTAATTTGTAAATTTGTAAATTTTTTGTTTTGAACTTGGTGAACTCTGAGAATTTCTACTCTATGACACTTATTTTTTGAATTACATGTTTGAAAAAGCACTGAGTTTATGGCATGTTCATGTGTTTCACTGAATGAATGAAGAATTGAGATTGGACTTCGATCCAATCTCTAATTTTGAAAGTATATATTTACTATAAAGTCGCACACTTTGAGAAGCTACTGAACATCAACTGAATTATTGTGATTTTTTGCATTAATTGCTTAGGGATTTTGTTCTATATCCCATAGGAGTGCATATCGAGGTTACCTGCTGGCATACAACAGGTCTCCTCAATACTGGGACAGGGGTTATGGAAAGGCAGTTCATATGCTTTGTGAAATTGAAGACATCTGTTGGAATAAGCTCCTTCTGGGATGACTTGGGTGTATATGGCATGGCAAGTAGTGTCAGCCAAGGACATGTTCTCTCCTCATTTGCCAGCTACTGCCACAAAAGGCAGGTCTGGTCATGGAATGCCAGGTACTCACCTCATATGTTGGGTGTTCTGCTCCAACGGGTGCAGTACTGTTCCGCACTCCATGTGCCTCACCATGTAGGAGCACTACTGGTGAGCTGGGTGGGCATGGGCGGGTGTACTGGGCTTAAGATACGGGTATGGCAATTGCATCCCGGCAGCACCCTGGTTCAACGATCGCCCTGCACCCTTTAAGGGGGTCTGGCATGTGGACTGCCCATCGTTATTTATTGATCATTTGTAAGGCGCTTTATACAACAGAATTGCGTTTCAATTTCTAGCCTTTCAGGTGGATTTAATTCATGGGAAATATAGTGTTTCCAGAGACAGCAGCAAGGCTGAATTATTTTAGGACCTAGTGACTAAGTTGATGACTGTGGCGTGGGGGGCTGGCATCTAACCCTGACGCGGCCACATTTTGCAGTCTTGGGAACCTCACTTTACCTCTGACCATTTTCCTTATCTGCTATAATTGGGAGCCCTTCAAATGGGCTAATCGCAACAAATTAACAAAAGTTTAGAAGTTACATGTGCTCTCATTTGCACGTGCATGTGGCATACGACTATGTACCATGTACTTCAGAGTGCATTCATATTTCGCATTCTGGTTCCATGAGTGAGCCAAGTGACAAATGACTTTCTGCTGTGCAATATGTGAACGGCCACTATTCTTAATTTATATGAATCAACACTTAAACTATGAGTGAGTTTTTATAAATAGCATACACATTGAACTAAATCACTTTAGCCGGTCCGATATCACAGCGAGTACAGCGCTCACTTTGACATCTGTGCAGAGCCTGCTGATGCAGGTTTGAATCCTGGCAGAGTCAAACTCAGCCTTTTATCCTTCTGAGATCAATAAATTAGCACAACACACAGTGGGTAATAATAAGCAGCGGTCAGATACCTGAGAGTTTGTAGTGCTCTCTTATTATTATTATTACTTCAATGGACTGGACATTTTGGAAGGTAAGGCATGCTGAGATTAAATGAGTTGCCAAGGATCACACACCTTGGTTATGTGGCAAAGCCGATATTTGAGCTCAGTCAGCAATTTACACACTTAATTTCCTGGATCAAGTGGCAGCTAACGTATAATTACTTTTCAAAGTTTTGCTATGAATAAAGAAAATTATACTTTTAGATGTCCTGTCAAGAATACAAATCACATGAGAAACCAACATGACAATATATTTGTCCAAATCCCTAGAGAAACATGCTAAGCAAAAAGAGCATGATTGTAAATGCATTTTTTGGTTCTATATTTTCCTATCTTAAATGGAAGCCTACACGTACTAGAATGTGAATTGACATGAGCCTAAACAATCTCCTCTAGCTTTTACTGTTGTTCCTCAAACAGTTACACACACTCAACAACAAACAGACTTGATCAAATCCACCTGTGTATACACAAAACTTCTCTTGTTTTTACTGACATTAAGAACACTTGAACTTGTACAAAACAAATCTAACAAGACATTTTAAAGAATTGGATTTGTTTGGTGATTCAGGTTTATGTTGCTTTGAGATACTTCATAGATATGATTGTGAATTCAAAGCTGTGTGGTGGCTTTCAGATGCAAAGTTTGGAGCTGTAATCAGCAAATCAATAGCACCTATTTGCGAACTTGTCAGACACAATGGTTAATCCCATTGTCTATCCCAGATGTGTTCGAAAGTATTCACCAAGCCAATGTGTGAGGAATTTGACCATCTGCACGGTGGGTGTGCGCTCGCCTGGGTTTGTTTTTAAATTTTAAAGGAAATTGAATGATGATAGATCAACCTATGGAAAATGTGTCGGGCTAATCTGCACACATTTTGATTTGCTCACGGCATGAAATACACATAGACCTATGTTATGTTATGTTATGTTAATTCACTTGTAAGGCACCAAAGCCTGAGGGCATCCAGGCACCATGGAGAGAAAGATGGGGAGCTACATTATCTAGTTACACAAACAAAATGGTCTTTGACTGTTTCCTGAAGACGAGATGATTTTCCATATTTCATATGTGTTCAGGTAGGGCATTTCAAGTCCGTGCCGCCTGTACATGAAAAGCACAGCTATTTCCGCAGGCTCTTTTAACACGGTCTACTTCTAAAAGACAGGCGTCTACTTCTAAAAGACAGGCCTTAGCTGATGGAAGGTTTCTTCTGGGTTTGTAGAGTCTCAGCCTGTTCTTAAGGTATGCAGGGGCATCACCAAAAACACACGTATGACAAGTGGTCAGTAACTTAAACTGAATTCTGGCAGAGAATGGCACCCAATGGAGTGTCTTCCTGGCTGTAGATGTAGGCTCAGAGTGGTTCATTTGATATATAATGTGCACAGCGGCATTCTGGATCTTCTGTAGTTTTTGAATATCTGTCTTCCTGGCTACCCCTAGAAGACCGTTACAGTATTCTACTCTCAGGAGTATCAAGGCTGTAGCCAACATTTTGCAGTTTTCTTCAGAAATCAGAGGGGCCACTTGCCATAGCACTTTCAGATGGTAATTTGTACCTTTCACAATTGCAGACACATGTGCACCGCTGTCCAGACTAGCCTCCAGGTAAGTGCCCACAGTCTTCACCTTGTGTACTACTGGGATCTGGCAGCCGTCAATCAGGAAGCTAATATAGGGAGGACTCAGCTTCTCTCTGGCCTGTCTAGGGCCATATAACACAAACTCTGTTTTAGTAGCATTAAGGCATAGCCAATTTGCCGACATCCAACTCTTGACCATCTGGTAGACCGAGTCCAGCGTCTGTTGGTCTTTTTCGTGGTCCCCACAGATCTCCAGTGCCAACTGGAAATCATCTGCATAATTGCAGAAAAAGAGATCCAGATTTTCAAGGTCCATACATAGTGGAATGATATAAATGGTAAAGAGCCGGGGGGGCAGACAGGCACCCTGGGGGACTCCAGAGGTGGTGATTTCGGCATCTGATGCACTGTCACCCCAGTGAACTCAAGAACTATGTCCCTCAAGAAGGATTTAAGCCAAGTTATTGCCTCCGCTGAGAGGCCCCCGACAGTGGCCATCCGGTCCAGCAGAATCCCGTGGTCTAGCAAGTCGAAAGCTGCTGATAGATCTAGCAACATCAGCAGCCCCGACTTGCCAGACTCCAGGCCAGAGAGCATATGTGTCAACAGGTCCAGCAGAGCACTCCCAGTGCCGTGAAAACTCCGAAAGCCTGGCTGTTTTTTTTGTGGAGGATACCCATTTCGGAAACATGTGTCGGTAGTTGTAGCGTAGCTAGTTTATCAATAGGTTTCAAGAAAAAGAGCGTGTTAGTGATTGATTGGCCTAAGATTGGCTGCATCATTAGGGTCTAAGACAGCTTTTTTTTGGTAATGGTGTAACTGCTACGTTTCATATGGAAAGTGGGATACTGCCGGTTCGAAAGGAGGAGTTTGCAAACCTGCAGAGAAACGGGGCAAAGATGTCCTTATGTTCAAGTATGGTCTTAGATGATAAATGTTCACCTGGGCATCATGTAGGGTGCGTAGTCCGCAGGACGTTGTACATTTCTGTCGTAGTGTGTTCCCTAAAACCAGTTTGGGGTTTCTGATGAGTTTGCTCTCCGTCGGTGGAGATTAGCAAGTCCTTCCTCATTTCCATCATAACTTGAATGTTCATGGGTAACTGTGGAGTGTAAACGTGTCCTAGTTAATTCTTGGAGGATTTTTGTTTTGCGTTTTTTTTATTTATCGGCAAAGGCTTTCTGCACTCTTTTACAAGTGTCATTTGCTGGTTTAATAACAGGGTTTATACTTGCAGTTTCTCCCAGGACCTGAGGAGTCCGAAGAATTCCTTAGTTTGATTTCCAGCCTGAGTGATTTGATTGTTATAAAAATTGCACTTAGCTTCCACAATTTTAATCTTATATTCCTTAGCCTTATGCTTCTAGGCTGCCAGGTTTTCCGGAGTGTTATCTCTCAACCAAGTGTGTTCTGCCTGCCTTTTTATGGTTTTTAGGTCTGCCAGCGCTGGGGTAAACCATTTGTGGTGGTTAGGGGTGTCTCTAACAGTTCTAGTTTTCAAAGGTGCCACCTGATCCAACATACTTTAGATCTCATCATTGTAAGTACTGATAAGGACTTCTGGGCTGTCAGAATCATTTGTTTTAGTCATTATGGCCTCTAAGCACTTTGTGGGTGGTGTAACAGCTTTCAGGTTCTTGTTTAGCACTTTACGCGCAGGTTCATGGTTTTTAGATGGGGTGGGGCGGACGTATCAACTGGAAGGAGATGGAAGAATGATCCAACCAAATACATTGTGTAGTTATGTTGTCGAGAAGGATATTTCCGCTTCCCATCCAGTCAAGGATATGTCCTTTTACATGTGTTGGTTCAGAGTTATGGATTGTTATGTGGTGGCTGTGTAAGGACTTCTCAAGGTCAAGAGCTTTGTTATCTTTAGCATGACCTTTCCAGAGGTTGAAATCTCCCAGTATCACTAGGGCAGAGTTAGCTGTCAGCAAAGGGGCTACAGCATCCACAAGGTGCTCATTAAGCTGTGAAGATTCACCTGGTGGGTGATAGGGCAAGACTAGGTTAATACTGTGGTTGAAGTCAGGAAGCAGTTTGATATGCAGCAGGTCACAGCCTACGCACTCTATTTTAGCTTGGTAAATTCCAAGCTCATTTTTACATGTAACAGCCACATCGCCTCCTAAGGCCCCCTCCCGATGCTTCCTGAAGACAATGTAACTGGGAGGGGTCACCTGTTCGATGGTGGGGCTGTGTGCATCGGTGAGCCAGGTTTCGGTGATACACATGATGTCCACACTATGTTCAAGAACAAAGTCATGGATGTCAATCATGTGTTTCACAAGGGATCTAGTGTTTAATAATACCAACATCAGCTTTGTCAGAAACAAACTCTTCTTAAATGGAGCATCTACTCTCTGGGGGGGTCTTTCAAATAGGGTGTACGTCAGCTGTCGTGGCATGGGCCTACAGGCTGTATACATTCTACTATCACCGTCCCGGTTGGATTGGGGGAAGGTGAACTGTGAGCTAATACCTTTCCCATGTCAAAGTCGGAGTTAGCTGATTTACTGACCGTGTGCTCGGTATGTTGAGCCTTAGCAAGAGTTTCCTAAAACTCTGAGCCACGAGCACAAGATTGTTCTCTAGCCTTGGCAATGGCTTGGAGGATTTATGCAATACCCATGTATCAAACTTGGAATAAAACACAGTAACTCACCAGCCGCGGGCTGCCCGTTCTGCGCACGGACTAGCTGGTCCCATGCGCGCAGGCGCCAGGTTTGGAGGGAAATGCGCGCCAAAGACTAGAACTGCCTCTGGGTAGTGTAGATTCTGGTGCGTATAGTGCGTGCAGAGAAGTTCCTCTGCTTCAAATCGTACCAATGTTTAACAACGAGGGTAAAGCTTATAAGATTAAAGAATACAAAAGTCAATCTAAAAGCAGTTGGATCCTAAAAACAATGAAGTGATTTAAAAAACCGAATGCAATCAAAGTAAAAACACGTATGCAACGTGAGTTAGCAACAAGTAAAAACATGTATGCAACGTGAGTTAGCAACAAGTAAAAACATGTATGCAACGTGAGTTAGCAGCACAACAATCAAGATAAGCATGTGTAGAATGTGGAATAGCAGCAAATGTAGCAGCAAGGTAACAATTAAAATAAGTTATAACAGCACCCATGTACCCTGGGTGGACACAGCCTATAGATGCAGTACCCCTGTGTCATATTTAGTTGGGATATCACAGCCAGGATTGCACAATGTACTCACAGAAGGGGGAGGGCAAAACCTTCCTCCTGACATGGCCAGCCTAATTTACTAACAAAGGCTCCATGGATCCACCCTGTCCTTTTATTTAACTCTGCAGAATGGTGACAGCGATTAAGATAATTAGCATACTAATAGAGAATACTTCAAACGGGCCCACATGGGGCCTGGCTGCAGAGGTTAACAAAAGAGACAGGAAACCCCAACAACCTTTGATATGCACAGTGTCACCCTAAAGCCAGCTCCCACCATTAGAATCAATGGACAGTGAAAGGTTATGTCCCTGGAGGGGTCCCCATTCAGAAGGTACAAGTATGTGGTTTGACGGAGACAGAAAGTCTGTTCTTGCTGCAGCTTCAAGGGAGACCTGCTGCTTTAATCGGGAACTACAGAGAGCTCCATTAACTAGAGACCTTTTGATCCACAACAGATAAGAAGATGGGGGTGGGACTTAGTATTAAACGTTTTCACCCCTTTACCTTCTCTCTTTCAAAGCATTCTGGTTATGACCTCGTGCATACAGGAGATTGCTGGTGAGTACCCAGGATTGGTTCATTAAGGTAGGCCTAGCCTACTCCAATCACTGTGGCCTATTTGGCTATAAAAGAGGGTTGAGCCCCTCTTTTGGCAGATCATATGAAGACTTTGCAAGAAGTAGCAAGAGGAACTCAGCATTGGACACTGGCTGAAGGTACAGTTTGCCTTACATCTTCTTCCAGTGAGAGAAGGCCAGGGCCTCCAAGAGGGAAGCATGATCACTCCCCTACACATCTCCCAAGGAAGAGAGGGTCCAGCAGCTCAGGAACCCGTGCCCAGCCAGCACGCAGCGTGCCCTGCTGGGCTCTGCAGCAAGCTTCCTAGGTGAACCAAACCATGGACAAGGCAGCTGCCTGCAGCACTCTCCTCAACTTTGGGCTGTCTGCCTTAAAGGACAAAAGGAAAAATGAACACCTTTGCACACCTAAATATATCTAGACTTTTGTGTACGTTTTTTGTATTGTGTTTCTGTAACGTTATCTAAAGTCAAGGTGCGGGGGAGAAAAGTGGCAACCCTGGCATATGGGTTGAAGGAAATATGAGAACAGAATAAGTTCCCTATTAGGGAACTCCCGTCCCCTGCACACTATCTGCCTTAAAGGACAACACAAGCCCAGTGAAGAAGCTAGAAGGAGTGCATTGACAAGCATCAACCAGCATCCACCTTAAAGGACATTTTTGAGCCAGTCGAGCCCCTCGAGCTGCAACCGACTGCACCGCTGACTGTTGTTACGTTGCAGTCGCTAACGCCTTACCGTGACACCTCGACCAGTGCTTCAGAACCGCCGACCAGCACTGAGACAACGATTCCTGCCCCTGGGCCGCCGTGTAGGACAGCCTGCAGCCATCTGTCCAGTCTTCTTTGCTGAATTGCCTACCGCCTGATACCCGCAGCTGTCTCCCGTCTTGAACTCTGTTGCAGAAGCTGCAAAGCACCCTGAAACCGATTCTACACTGTTGAGCACCAAGCACTTCTACAAGCATAAGGTACATTGTGGTCCTGGCCCCTGGTCCTTCTTCGAAGGCGCTAGTGACATTTTATGACCCTTTGCTCCCTTTGTGTTGAAACCAAGTATCCGTGAACTATTGCGATTAATTACTATTCCGACAACCCTCCTTCCAGTATCCAGAGTGCACCCCTTTTCCTTCTTTGAAGACGTCTGTCCTCTGCATTCCTTTATAGGCTGGGTTGTATTTCATAGTGTGCTACAATTGTTTGTCATGATAATAATAAAGTAGATATTTGTATGCACCCTTTGCTGGACAGTGCCTTTTATTATTGGGTAATTGTATTTTTGCGGTTTTGCAACTAACCAACCATCCACGACCTTGGGGGTTTATAGTTTGCTTGTGCTTCCAATCTGTTTGGATCCCTTTCGGTGTACTAGAGGTGTGGGGCTGATTGATGGTTTAGAAACCAATATTCATTTTTGGACCACTGGTGCCCCGGAAGTTGATTCGACATACAGTGTGAGGCCCTACCTACAACTATCTACACTTGCCCAAAGCAGGCTTCCTGAGGTATTGGTCATTCAGGAGTTTTCCAGAATTCCACTTCTGCCAGTCCGCAACTGCCCTGATATGCCTATGAGGTGGCCGAAGTGGTTGTCTTTGCTCTTCAGACAGGGGACAACAATTAGGAGCAGAACAATGACCAACTGTGTCTAACTTGGAGGGTTGCGCTCCTGCATCAAATATATATCTGCCAGCAGCCAGTCAAAAGAGTTAATGTGCCAGGCCAATCTGCTTTGCACGTTTCTTAAGATGAGACCGGAAGCATCCTTGGGTTGATTTATAATAATAATAATAATAATAATAATAATAATAATAATAATAATAATAATAATAATAACTCCTGTGGGTTAGAGCTAACATTTTCAGACAGTTCAATCGAAGCTAAATTAAAAATTAAGCATAAGCTCACAGTTCAGTTACGGGCGCGTCCTATATTAAGAGTCAATATTTGTACAGTGATAAAGGTTTATGGCCAAACACTTATGCCTCAGGTAATGGGGGACGATTTCGCACTGACAATCCATGTTATGTGCTGGGAAATCGCCTACAGATTTTGGAAACCTTGAAAAATATCCACAAAATGTCCCTCCGTGCCTATGGAAGGGCTTCTTCTCGAGCAACACTTCCAAGCATATAGACGAGTCACGAAGGACCACCGGGGTATGACTGGCACTAAGGAGGCAGGGCATCCATCAAATGGGTTCTATGACTGCTGCCACTGGCCCATGTCCTCATGTATTGCCATGGCAGCTCAGCTGACTTGCTTACTTCCTGCGCTGGGCAGTGGGCACCCGGTCTGCTAGTCTTTGCAGCAAGCAGCCCAACCTGAGGGACATCAGTCGCTCAGTGGAGATGTGCTCGTGCTGGCGAGAGGTGGATGAGGAATCAAAAGATCAGAAGTAGTCCCATATCACATCAGACAGGCAAGCCCAGCTATTAGTGCTGTGATAGTACTGTTGCATCAAGGATTAACCAAAAGATGAATGTGCATTCCTTTGGTTATTGACACCACCCAATATTCTGCTGTGGATCGGGTCCACAACACTCATGAATAATTATTTGTATGGAAGCTCTGAAATATCAAATAGAGATATTAGTATTATATTTAGCCCCTAATAGCTTGCAGGGCAATTGGGACAACTGCATGGGTGTGACAATGGTGCATAATATTGTACTTACACAGCAACCAATTTTAGTTTTGAAGCATCTTGTGACTCAAGTATTTTGGGTGCTTACCAAATCCAAGCTTTACATGGTAGCAAAACACCCAGTTTATGTTTCATAATAAGGTATTTGAAGCTAAAACAGTATTTGGTACCTCAAGTTGCATGTCAATTTCTCCCTTATCCTTGGGGAAACTTGAATGAGAAGCTGATGCTCCGATGAATCAGCAGGGTTGTCTCCTAAGGAAGAATCGATTGCACACAACTCCACTACTATCACACTTAATTAAAAAAATGAACAAATGCATTAGGGTCCAAAAGCCACAGAATTGTGAAAGTGCAGTGTCCAACACTCCAAGTGAGGATGCCCTGAGAAGCGAATCCTTCAGACATGAGGAATTCATAGATCATCATGCACAGGACACCTGTGTCCCCAGCGTAAAGTTCTGCACGCTTTGCTCTCCAGACGCTTTGGACTACAACTCCCACCCACCCTAGCCATCGTAATCAATGGCGAGGCATCGTGGGAATCATAGTTCAAACCATCTGGAGAGCCGAAGGTTGTAGACTTGTGCCCCAGTGAAACATACAAAATAAGCGGACTACAACGCTAATGCATCTCTTTGACTGGTTAACTGAGTGAAAGGTTTGGTCCCATTGACGCACTATGGTGCTGAAAACCTTGGAAACAGATGAAACACGTGTAGGGTTGTTGAGCATCTTTGAGAGAGTCTTGTCTCTTGCTGGCAAAGTCATAATGAAAGTGATGCTTCAGAGTGCTACTAGTATTGAATGTTACTTGGACCTGCTGGAATTAAAATGTGGCTTGCCAGTGAATATTTTCATATGTACATCTTCTATGCACACCTTTATTTTAGGGTGAAAGCCCAGAGCAGAATGCTGACGTTTAAGGGCACTGGGTGCATGGTGGGATAACTGTTCATCTACATTTCACTAGACGTTGGCTTCCTGCTTTTCACTTGCCCATGTAAAATGCATCTGAGTTCTCCTAGATTGCATTCCTTGGGGTTATGCAAGTGTAGAGGAGCAGGTGGACATGTCATGCCTGGGTCCCGCCCCCTCACCTCCATCATATTGGAACAGCAGGAGAAGAGCCCTATGTGGGACACCAGGTATTATCCCAAAACTGCATCGAGTGTATGAGAGATGATATACACTCAAACAACCGTATTGAATGTGCCCTGGCACTGAAATGGCAGTAGGATGCCTGCACACACCATCGGACATCAAAGTGAAACCTGACGAGAGCAGAGTGACATCATGAGGGAAAGACACAAAGACGCATTGAAACGATATGCAAATACTTAAAGAATAAAGATGTAACTGAAGTAATAAGAGAAACATGTAATCGAAGGCTAAGAAATCATATATAATAAAAAAAATACGTGAGGAGAGATGAAGGGAATGTATATACGCAGAAACGCAAGGTAGTTGAGACATATAGAAGCTTGCTGCAGAAGAAAACATAACGTGGCCAAGGCGGACATTAGAAAAAGATTGACGTCAGACTTGTGTTGAAGCCAAGCAAGCTACCCCAGAGACAGACCAGGGCTGCAGAATCAGGAGATGCTGAAAAACAGCTTTGTGTGAGAAACACAGAGGAGTCTGGGATGAAGGATGCTACATCAAGGCAGGGCTGTAATTTAGGGGTCGCCAGGGGTCGCACCTGGGACCCCTCAGGTCTCCCTTTCTACCCCTAAACATATTTTACAAAAATAAACATTTTATTTTTTATTGTAGCTCTTGGGCTGTGGCCAGTGCCATGTGGCTCATTGTTTCTGGAGTGGCAGGCTTATTTGTTCAGGACCCATAAAAAATAGGGGTTCCACAAGTGTAACACTTTAAGAATTGACCCTAAATAAGAAAGAATAGTAATAACAAATAATTTGTTTTTCTGGAAGTCTATACAATAATTGCTGGACTCATTAAAGGTTTATTTCAGGCACACTTCAGGGGTTAAGTCACTGATTTAGCCTGTTCTTAAACTCCTCAAATTCACAATTCAGACAAAAACCTCTGAGAAACATTTAGAGTAGAATAAGCATAAGCCCTGAGGAGAGAAAGGCTGAGACTCCTGCTGTTGGGCTGTGGCGAGTACTTGGACTGGCTGACTCGCTTTTCCTGATTTTCCTACCTGCTGCATCATCTACGTTACCACGAGTGAGGAGGTGCGTGTGCCTTTAACGTTTTCAGCCGTTACCTGAGCAGCTGACTATAAGTGGCCGCCTCCACCGCCCTTGCGGCGTTAAGCGCTGAGGAGAGAAGGGCTGAGACTCCTGCTGTTGGGCTGTGGCGAGTACTTGGACTGGCTGACTCGCTTTTCCTGATTTTCCTACCTGCTGCAGCATCTACGTTACCACGAGTGAGGAGGTGCGTGTGCCTTTAACGTTTTCAGCCGTTACCTGAGCAGCTGACTATAAGTGGCCGCCTCCACCGCCCTTGCAGCGTTAAGCCCTGAGGAGAGAAGGGCTGAGACTCCTGCTGTTGGGCTGTGGCGAGTACTTGGACTGGCTGACTCGCTTTTCCTGATTTTCCTACCTGCTGCAGCATCTACGTTACCACGAGTGAGGAGGTGCGTGTGCCTTTAATGTTTTCCGCCATTACCTGAGCAGCTGACTATAAGTGGCCGCCTCCACCGGCTTTGCAGCGTTAAGCCCTGAGGAGAGAAGGGCTGAGACTCCTGCTGTTGGGCTGTGGCGAGTACTTGGACTGGCTGACTCGCTTTTCCTGATTTTCCTACCTGCTGCAGCATCGACGTTACCACGAGTGAGGAGGTGCGTGTGCCTTTAACGTTTTCAGCCGTTACCTGAGCAGCTGACTATAAGTGGCCACCTCCACCGCCCTTGCGGCGTTAAGCCCTGAGGAGAGAAGGGCTGAGACTCCTACTGTTGGGCTGTGGTGAGCTGGGGAGCAGGAGCCTCTTAACGATGTCGGACACCATTTCATCAGTTTTAAGAACCAGGGCGCAAAAACGACGTGAGGGTGCAAGTGGAGTCGCTTCCTGCTTACTCGACCAACGCCCTCCTACCAACAAAGTAAGTCGCTACTTCTCATGTACATCAAACCCAGACTCAGCTATTGATGAGCATGTTACCGTCTCTGATGAACTTTTCGATCCTACGGACTCAACACGTATGTTTAAAAATTGTGCACTCACTGCTGATGTTGTGACACCTGTCTTCGAAGCTTACAAAGCGGCATGCCGACGCCCAAATGCAAACACGCTTGCTGAGTGTGCGAGTATTGACTCTGTGCCGCAAGCCGCTCCACAAGTCGAACCGTTACCTACTGCCATTACTGGTTACGAGGGAAATGTATGTAGATTAGCTCAAACGTTAGCGTTAAACCAGTTGTCTTACCCGATGTTGAGCTTTGGGTAAATCCGCTTTTGAGCGCAGTAGACGGTGACAGTGGGGGAGGCGCTTCGGCGAGGGTGACGAGCTCTGACACAGACGCCGCCCGTGAAGACGCTGCCAGTTCCACTATGGAGGCGAGTCTGGAGGCGGTGCCTGTGAACAAGTGTGCTCCCGATGGGAACGGCTGTGTGCATGATGGAATGAGCGCGGGCAAAACGGACGGCTGGGGAGACGGGGCACCCTTGACGTCCGCCGCGCTGCCTGGCATGCTGAAAGTCACTAGTAGCCCTCATCAGCCCAGACCAATAAATGCCAGTTCTCCTGTTTACACGATACGCAGTGTGTACTGTGCGACTCACCCTGATGACGTGCTTGCTCACCATATTCCTTCAGCTCTGAGTACAGGTCAGGCACTCGCTCCGCGTCAACAGGATGCCCAGTCTGATAGATCTGCGATCATACCGCAATTGGATACTAGTGCACTACCTACTGACAATAGGAGAAATTCCTTGAGTGTTGTGAATAAGGTTTTGGAAAACTTGGTGTCAATGAACAAAGAGTGTCTTGAAAGATCTAATAAAGGTCTTTCCTCATCTCCGACGAGACTAGACAAACATCCTATGAAAAGGCAAATCTCCCAATTAAGTGGATCTAATGAAGATATATGGTCCAAAGTGTGTTACAAACGTTCCAAAACAAATAATCACACTCCAAACGGCCGACACAAACACAATGTATCCGACTCTCTTTTGACCTCTCAGAAAAGGCTGACAACCCTACAACAGTATCCTATCAATGCTCATATGCCTCTTACTCATACCTCACAGTTGTCTGCCAACAATGGATGCCTGTCTGATGACTCTCAAGACTCCTCAATGATGGAACGCCCATTCCTGAAAATACGCCATATTAGAGAAAACTCTACAATGGCAAATCGATCTCAAGCCCAAGTGTCTAGCTCTGCAGGGAGCCCTCTTATGCCACCTGCTGAGCTACAAACCCTAATAATTTCATGAATGGCGATTTCTATGGCTCCGTTTATGAAATTGTATGAAACCATACACGAAGCCACTAAGGACCTGACAACAGTTGTGGCGCTAATGCACTCGAAATTGATTCAGCTCGAACAAGTATGTGATCGGTTTTACAATGAACAACATGAAGGAATCAAAACACTGGATGGATCCTTTAATCTGCTAAATGAGTAAAGGAAAAATGATACAATCGATAAAAAACTTTTGGCGGAGGTAGTGAGAGAGGCTCTTGCCTTATTTAAACATAATGGGACTAAGCCAAATTCTCAAAAACATCAAAACACCTTCATTATAGAAGATACTTTATACAATCGGTGCCATAAGCCTTTAAATGAATGTGGTTCAAGTGAAACTAATCAAAATCCTCAAGAGCATTTAGAAGCGACTGTAGCTTACTGAGTTGGGCACTCAGGCTTGTCTGGTCCGATTGGTCCCTCTTCAAAAATCTCGCGATACCCTCAACTTTAAGTGCGGCAACTACGTCAAGCTCGACATCCATAACTGCGAATGTGCCTATGCATGTTCCAGAAACCATGTCAACACTGATGGCACCCTCTGAAGTTATGATGGTTGACATCTCGTTTCATACTGCATTTGAACAGGCGAGGGGGAATGCAAATCAAGCGTTACTTGATTCCCAGGTAGCATCATCCTCACAGGGAAATTTGGGCCCAGATGCTATCAATATTACTCCCTCTACACGACTTGCAGTTGATCCAGTAACTGTTTATCCAATTTTTAATGGGGCGCCACAAACAAACGCGCTGATATCCAAGCCCCCACCTAAACCCTCCCTAAAAAGAGTGAAGAAATCTAAAAATCAAAAGGGATAAAAAAATAAGGCACTACAGGGGGCTCGGAAATTTCTGCATAATATAAATGCGGTCCAGAACGTGGCAAGTAACATTAATAAGTGTTTAAAGGCAGCCTCCTCAATAAATGCGAAAACTCACAAAGCACCACTCGCTATAGAAACATCCTTAACGCATATCGCAGTGATTGTGGCAGGTCTGGATCATGACCTACCCAGCGAGTTGCTGAATTGATCAATTTATGACGAGGTGGCATATGAAAACCCAGCTGTGGAGGCTGACCCCACTCCGAGGGATGCAGTGAAAGACATTCAAATTAATATCGATGCACTGGCAAAGAGCCCTGTAACTGAGCCCCACGTAGGAAAAACAGCTCCAATGACTACAAACTCAAGTACTTGCCCAAAGATCATTACGCAAACGACTCAAGAAGAATTGTCTACAGCCAGAAGAACCTGCCACATTATTGTTGAAAAGGATGAACATCAGGCGCAATCGAAACCGCCGGATAGCCCAGCGTTTATGACTTTACAGGAGAAAAGGATGCGCATTACTACGGAGCCACGGCTCGTCTCCCTTGAAAATACTTGGTTCAATCCCCATGTTCCTGTCAAGCCGGCGGCAGCGATGCCGCATGGTGAGTCTGTAAGAACCCCAGTTAGTGGTAGGACAGGCACATGTGAGTGATCAAAAGAAAATTTAAAGGCTCCTCTGAACGTCTTTCAAATACTTCAGTCAATAACGTTGCAAAGTTCGAGCTTGATGCCCTCCACCTATAAACTTGTCATTGAAAGATTAGAATCCTCAGGCTTTTACATCTTGTGCCAGCCTTACGTGCTATAAGCTCAAACGACTTGAAGATTGTGGAGTTTTAAGATGAAAAACGGAATGATAAGGTGGTGCTTCATGTTTCGTCACCCATAATTGCAACAACAATACTGGATGCTAACGTCGCCTTGTTTTCCTTAGGATTTGATGTCTTGAAATGTATTGAAACATCTCATAAAGTATTCCATGGGGACGATGAGTCATGTCGTCCCAAAGCACTACCTAAGGGCTCTGCTGTGAGTACGAGAAGACTCAAGGAACCGGTAGCATTAGACTCAAAAATGTTCCCTTGTCTACTAAATCAAACGGAGCACTTGGTTGAAAACACTCAGCAACAACTGAAAAACTTCTGCTACGAGCTGTCATTGGATGCCTCTGAGACGGAGCGACAAAAAGATAACATACAAATTACCATACGTGGTAACGCTGGACTGGATGGCCCAAGTGAGTCCAGTAACAAATCTCTCAGTCCAAGCAGGGGAAAGCACCAGTGGCAATGGTTGTCTGCAGCCTTGTGTGGCAAAAATCACCAATAACGCCTGGCAGACGCACTCCAAAATGTGTGTAGATTGGCTTCCTGGAATACTCGAGGCTTTTCACATTTGTTCAAATCAAACTGGCTTGCTTCTTTGGATATTGCATGTCTCCAAGAAACCTGGATAAGTGAAATCCCAGTTGTGAATGAATTTGAGGTGGCCTTAAACCCTGCATTAAAATTATTAAAAGGACGTCTGATGTCGGGTATGGCCACCATGGTTAGAAAATCCTTGGGCTGGAGGATCGTGAGCTCAATCAACTACTCCCCATTTATCCAGGTAACCTCTATGATAAAGCAAGATCATGAAGAGAAGTCCATCGAACAGTTAAGTGTAGTAAATCTGTATTGGCACCACAAAAGTGCTGGGAAACAGGACTTTATTGATCAAATTATGGAAATACCTGATCAACTGTTGGAAACGTCTGGTTGGCTGAACATAATCATCTGTGGCGATTTAAATATTGATTTGTTCAAACCATCTACTGCGGAAAAAATATCTTTGGCCAATCTATGGTCTGAAGAGATGTCCATACGCAATGTGCAATTATTAAATGGAAATACCTGTGACGACATGCCTCCTGCCTTTACGTGGCATCGTGATGGTTTGACGTCAACTATTGACTACATGTTTGTGTCAGAAGCCTTACATCCACGGATAACATAGCTGAAAATTATCAAAAAAATTGAAAGCGACCGCAATATGTTAGTAACGGAATTCATAACTACGTCGAAGCAGGCACTTGAATTATGGCCTCATAAAATTCAAGTGGAATCCAATAGAGTGAGGTTAAGATTGGACACACACGATTTGGAACATCTGGTAAACCAATATTGTAATGTTAGCCCAAATGTCGAATATGACCATCTTTTGACACAATTTAAAACCAAAAAAATAGGGCTTAATCATATGGTTTTTTGAACGCCAACATTGCTTCGACCTGGAACTGCTGAAACATAAGCGCCTGATGCGTCGAGAAATCAGAAGGTTGAAGAGCATGAATGTTTTAACATGTAAGCGCGACATAAAGGTGACTAAGCAAAGATATAAAAATTGGCTAAAATCGAACAAGCACGTGATGTCTCAAAATGATGCAGAACAGATGTTGATGGTCCTAAAAAATAAAAACACAAGAGTTTTCTGGAAGCTTATCAACAATTTGCATGCCCCACAAAAAGCCATACAAGCTTGTATGGTGTCAGAATCAGATTGGATAACCCATTTTGAAGGTTTATATAAAGCAACTGAGTCAATTGATGGCCCAGCCAATAAAATGTCTAAACCGTGGGCCCTGTCTTACTCGAAAGATGAAATAGTGACCATCATTAAGAAAGCAAAAACTTTGCGTGCACATGGCCCAGACGGTCTGACAAATTTTACTATTAAACTACATCCAGAGTTATGGGCGGAGATCTGTGTAACATTGTTTAATCGAGTAAATACAATTGGCCAGAGTCCAGAATCCTGGAAGACCGCGATCATTGTACCTGTCTTCAAAAAGGCGATAGAGCAAACCCAAAAAATTATCGACCAATTGCTCTGTTTGACGTCCTAGGCAAGATCTATGCCACTATGCTACAACAAAAACTGGTAGCTTGGTCTCTAACATCGAACCATATGGACAATCGCCAATAAGGATTTGTAAAGCAGGTGGGATGCTCGTTGAACTTACTTTTGCTAAACATCATCAAAATGGAAGCGATAAAGTCGAATACGAAGGTCTATTTAACTTTTATAGACTTTTCATACGCATTCGACACTATTGATAGAGCGATCCTGTGGGAAAAATTGTAGCTCGGGGTTGCCCGTTAGATCTAATAGCTGTAATTAAAGAACTCCACAGAAACACCTCAATTCGAGTCAGACTGGATCAAACTGGGCTATTGTCCAAAGTGATTAACACCTTTAAAGGAGTGAAACGAGGTGCCCCCTAGCTGCAGCATTATTCAGCCTCTTTATATCGGATATAGGCGAATCAATAGTTGCAATAAAATCATTCCCGCCGAAAGTGGCCAAATCACACTTAAGTTGGCTTCTTTATGCTGACGACTTGATCGTCTTGGATGTAACGGCCATTGGGCTACAAAGAAAATTACACGCTGTTCAACAGTACGTTACATCCTATCATTTATCGATCAATATTAAAAAATGTGAAATATTGGATCTACGAAACCTAAACGGCAGATGGGTGGCGCACAGACGCACCTGAAATTGGACTTTAGGCCAAGAATCCCTGCTAATTATCTTCTAGCGTTAAATACCTTGGAATGCTTATAATAAATGATGGACTGTGGCAGGCGGATATAAAAAGGAACTGTAAACAACTTGCAAGCCAGGCATTCATTATCCATAAAAGATATGGTAAATTCTCGCTAAAACCTGTCTTGGCCTTTTACCATCAAAAGGTAATCCCTGTGCTGACATATGGAGCAGAAAACGCCCTTGGCTGCTCCTATGAAACTTGGGACTCGCAAGAGAACTGCTTTTGATCGAAAGTATTAGCCCTTCCGAAGGGCGTGAAGACCGCATGCATAAGATATGAATTATCGATAATATCGATCCATGCCAGGATTAGTTGGAGCCTGCTAAATTTATATCGCAAAACATGTACTCGGGTACAAATTTCTCAATTTCACATCTTCTATGACGTCTCAGCTGGCAATTCTAATGTCATTTCAATGTGGTCGAACAGATGTGAAGTGTTAGTACAGAACTATGATATTAAAGTCGATATGCTCCATGAAAATCTGGATGCAGCAAAACATCTGGCGCACAGATTGGGAACAAACATGTATTGATCTGCGGCCAAATCAATGTGTGATGTGCGACTGGAGATACGTGCCTTTAACACTCAGCAGCGCTACATTACATTGTTTCCAGATCCGCAAGCATGAAGGTTGTTTCTATTGTTCAGACTAAATATGCTCAAAACCACCGAACGTCTACGCTTATGGAAGAGCAGGGGAGTTGCTAGGGCTGGAAAAGACCCAGGGCTAAGCTGATGTCGGAACTGTTGGGACTGGGGGCTAGCTAGTCTTTTGGCTGTAGCTCCTGAGATTCTATCCGGGGCTACAACCAAAAGATCAGGGGCTATAGCCCCCCTAACCCCCCCTAGCAACGCCCCTGTGGAAGAGCAATGAGCATCTAAAACCTGAATGTAGACTTTGCTTGCAAGCTAATGACTCTCTCAAACACTTAGTGCTATTCTGCACTAAGTTAAGACCCGAAAGAACAATTCAATTGGGTTCATGGAGTGTAAATCATCCATCCCTATGCGCAGACGACTGGTGGAAACTGATGTATCAAGGACCAGATTTCAAATTGGCACTCCCATTAACACGACTTTTAGCGTCAATTGAAAATCGCCTGATGAGGGCACCAATAGAGTGAAAATGCCTGTAAAACTCGAAATTACACGAAATGACAGACAACGGTGTATGAGGAGATCGCCTAAAAGTCCATAATTGATGATTGTTTGTACGTTTGTATGTTGTATGTATACATGTTGTCATTTTAAAGGTTTGAAAAAAAACAATAAAATAAAACAAAATTAAAAAAATAAGCATCAATTTACAACTATGTATTTTGCTTTTCGCAAGTTGTAGCATTTCTTTCTCCCATTGTCTCTGTTACAATTCCCAAGACATTCCATCCCGGTGTCCTCGGTCACATGACAACATCCTTGTGCCTAAAAGCTTGTGTACAATGTAGAAATATTTGACCATAGCACATAGAGTGGCCCTTGATTGCATTGTGCCACAGTTAATGCTTTGTTGTAACAGGTCTATCTTTCCTATCTCCATGGCATGCTGTTCAGGAAGTTTGTTTGCATGTAGGAGGTAACGAGTGCCCAGAGTACGGGATGCCATGTGAGTGTGCTGCTTTCCCTGTGGTACTCTAAATTCTTTAATACACAGTTATGAACCCTCCCAATGGTATGTATTTTGCCAACTTCTAAAGCCTGAAAGTAGATCCCTGGAGGCTTGACATGTGGCTAACTTTGCACCAGACATGCAGATGAACTAGCCTGCTGTTAAATCTCAGTTACCAGTTTAATGGTATCCACTACAGAGTGTAATTTGCTTTCTGACTTTGAGAACATTCCGACATGTAATTGCTCATTTTGCTATAACTGGTAAGATAGCTATAGCCGGTAAGATAGCTCAGTGAGTGGAGCGCTCGCTGCTTCGATGTGTGTGTGATATGCAGGTTGCAGGTTTGAATCCCAGCAAGGCCAACTAAGCCTTTCATCCTCCTGAGGTTGATAAATGAGTCCCAGCACAGCTTGGGTGATATTGTATGTATATTTGTTCTATATAAAGTGCTTAAGCGTAAGCTCTATATAATAACACATCATTATCATCTGGCTTTGGACGTCTGCTTGCATTCACAATAATTTGGTAACATGAGCCTATACACACTGATATTAACGATACATATGGCGATCAATTCTTGAATGAAATGTATATCACATTACAGTGATATCGTAACTATATTTTTCATAGTGTTCTTCGGAACAATGCTATGTGATGCCATTTCCTGTTTTGTCAAGAGGTGAAAGGTCATGTTCCACCGGTTCCCATGATGTCACTTTGGGGCGGGGTCAAATTACATCACTTCCTGCTATGTCATCAGAGGTCAAGGGTTGTGTGATGTCACTTCTGTTACCCCTGACATTTTGGTGAAAAGACGTCCCAGCATCAAGTAATAAATGCAAGGAACAAGGGGAGTCAAAAGGGTAAGCCATGTACGTAAGACATATTTCTCTTAGAATAAGCAAAGAAGAAAACATCTGCAAGCGCCAAGTATTGGACAATGAAAGATGCGAAAAGCCTATGCAAGTTGGTGTGAGCAAGTCTCCAGAGGCCAAGAGGCCTATCATTAGGGCATGTTTCCATACCCTTAGATAATCGGAAATTGTGGCAGCAGGCTCTAACCCACAATAAAAGCCTGCATCACACGCTTCTTCCATGTTCTTTCACTGCTACGAGTTCTTCAGCCAATCAACAAGCAGGAAATTGAGGATCTAACCTCCTGTAAAGGCTGCATTTTCAAAAGGCCTCATTGGGAGTTGGGCGGAGCGGTAAAAATGCAACGGTAACGCTATTACTGCTGCATTACTGCTCCACCCAATTCTGAATTTGGGGGAAACTTGAAGTATTCACCTCCAGCTGTCAGCTGTCAGCTGGTGGTGAATGTGCAGAGTTTCACCCCATTTTCGGCACAATTACAGTGGCACAATTACTGCAGCGATAATTGCCCCAAAAATGCCACATTGAGTCCCATGGAAAAATGGGGACTTACCCCGCCACGGCAACTTGTGATCTGGCAGACCAAGTTGCGGTAACGCTAATTGCATTGAGTGGTATCCCAGCGGATGCCGCCCACTCATGATGAGGTTCAATTTTGTTTGCATTGTGTACACACTAGGCAAGCTCTGTCACAGCAAGCCCCACGTGAGACTTTCCTTTTTCCCTCAGCACAAGCTCTAATAGCATTAGAGCCCACACCCAAGGGCACTATTGTGTGCTAGTTGACCTTTGCCCTCGTTAGAGGCTTTTGCTTTTGGCTTTGGCCCGCTAACTTAAATGGTGGCCACTTACCGCAGAACAGAGCCCTCTAATGTGGGTTCTAAATCTTCAGTAAGACGAGAGGCCAGACTCTACTAAGACAGATCAATAAATTACAGACAATGCATTTTCCCTGCAGACAGCATATTTTCAGCATTGTCCGTCTTCACTGTTTTCGAGTTCATTTCGAGTCTACTAAGTCTAAATGCCAGCATACCAGACCCCGTGTGCAAAATAGCTGAAATTATCATTCCAAAACCTTTCCGCGCGCCTTTCACTTAATTCACTTAATGCAGATCGGAATGAAACTGCTCACTGCCTTCAAATATTAAATATTTCTGTCCAAGCTGACTTTGCTCTCCCCTTCGACTTTGCAGAGTTAGGAGTTCTAATAAACTTTCATTTCTCCTTGAAAGCTGTTGGCAAGGGATTTCATTTTCATGACTGATTGAAAGGAAGAGCTGTAGAGAAGCAGCTCAAATAATGAGTTTGGTGAATCAAAAGCTATGAATGGTCCTAGCCAGGAACACCGCTTTCTAATGATCAGCTAATAGGACTTGTTAGAAGGAAAATTGCCAAAAGTGCAAGCATTATCTTATAGTCTTCCCCGCATGTTACTTTAAATTAGTACATAGGATTTAATATTGGCGTTGAGTTATACGGTCGTTTGGGGGAGAAAGAAAGCAAAATCAGAAGTCAAACACTTAAGCCTTGATAAAGCAGATATGCGAAACACGTGTCGGCTTCGCTTGCGTTAAAATGTTCATGTATATGTCTATGCAATTGTAAAGCAAATTGCACTAATTCTAGGACACTGATATTGGTTGATTGATTGATTAATTGATCTGTTATTTATAATGTGCCTAGACACAATGTGTTTCAAGGCGCAACCAGGCGAGGGAGGGGGAACAAGGGAGCACAAGACAAACGGTCTCACTAGGCCCAGTATCATTTAGATCGTGTAAGTGCGCAGACAAGAGGTGGAAGGGGAGAAGTGCACCCGTAGCAGCAGGGCCCTGAGTTAAGTGCAAGGAAAGCTGGGACTCCCAGGGGACTCGCAACCTGGTAGTGCAAGGGAGGCCAGGCGGCAGTGCAGGGGGACCGGACAGGGGGGCCTGGTATCCTGTAAGACTCAGAGGAACACAAGCTGCCAGTCGGCAGAACGGTGCAGGAGCTACAGGAGGTTAGCAGGGCAGGGGAAGAGAGAAAACATCAGAGAAAAGGAAGGTCTAACACATTCAGTGAGGATGTTTAATTAACAAATGTATATGTTTTTCAGACTACATGAAAAAGCTATGAGTGAAATAGCAACTATTCATTTGGTGCTACCCTTACTGACAAACATCCTAGAAAATGATGCAATGATAAGGGCTTGACATTCATCTCTAGGCTGTGACATATTTCAGGGCTTGGCAGGAACTTTATTAAGCCACCTTGGGCCACACCGGCAGGAGACTTCTAAAAACAACACATTAGTGATTAGGGATTAAATGCCCTTGAAACTTACCAGAGGCAGATAATCACACAGTGTGAAAGGTCTGCAGAGGCGTCGCTAGGGAGGGGCTGGGGGGGCTATAGCCCCAGGTCTTTTGGTTGTAGCCCCAGATAGAAGCTCAGGGGCCCCAACCAAAAGGCTACTAGCCCCGAGTCCCGCCAGTCCCGACATTAGCGTAGCCCCTGATCTTTTCCAGACCTAGCAACAACCTGGATGGTGCTTTCATTTTGTTGATTTATTAGGTCAGATTCTGTACTTGTCAGAAATTACATTATCAACAGTTTAGTGTTCTTTTCACTATTAGGATCCACTGTTTTTATCCCCAAATGTATTCTGCAGAACTTCAGATTGTCGTTATTTTTTCTCTGAAAATGTTGGATCTGTCGTCTGTAAATTTTTTGGCAATGGTACTTATTATTCTTGATGTTGTCTGGGTTGGATAGTTGAAGGTACAGAGATTTCTTGTTTTGTCTTTTTGACTTGAGGATTGCTTTTATATAATTAAAAGCCCTTCTTTCCATCCCAAGTAATTGATTTCCTTATTCATGTTTGATCACCTTAGAACTACTGATTGGATTGGAGCCCAAGTAGTTGTGGCTCACTGAAGCTGAAGGGAAAACATGCCTGCTCATCATGCAAGAGAGATGAATCAGTATTTAGGTCATGAAAGAAATATATGAACCTCTGCTATCTACCTATATATGAGTGATAGAGTGCAAACACATGCGTGAAAGGCCGCTGTGTCACTGAGGAAGAAACGGCCACACATCGTGTAACGAAAAAAGAAAAGGAATTATCAATTTTCAGATACAACAAACACATGTTTTCAATTGTTTTCTAAATTTTGGAAGGTCTCTTTCTTTGGGGAGATCCAAAAGGGTAACAGGTGTGAGCAATACAAGAACAAATGCCCCATTTCACATATTCAGAATGAGGCACATGAAGCAGACTCAGATTAGCTGAACGAAGATTGTTACCAGGAGCCTCAATGATACGGTTCTATGTCATTTCATCGCTAGATGAATTTTTGTGTTTTTTTTAGTATAACGAAAAAACTCATCACATTTTTTATTTTTTTATTTTTGGAGGGTTTCCCCTCAAATCCCCATCCCCTTTAATTGTGTATCTATTCCTGAGCACCCACACCCCATGTATATATGTTTTTGTAACCCCCTAAACATTTTCTAAGAATTTTTTCATTAAAATAACCACAGAAAAAAACCCATCAAAATGTCATCCCCGGTTGAAAGGACCTCGTACCCAATGATACACTTTCTGCATCTGGAATTTGCGAACTTTTCCACAAATCACTTAGTATCTTTAAATACATGGACACAAACACCCTATTAAATCTTGTTGGACTTCACGTTTCTTTTTGGAAGCAAGTAATTGATCAAGTTCTTAGGAGTATCCCTCTCATCAAATGTGTCATAGCAGTCATAGGGTGATTGTGGACATGTATGTAACTTGTGTGTTGTTCCAAATATCCGAGAGTTGACCAGTAGGAAGGGGTCACAGGAATGCAATCTATCACAGGACACATCAGGGTGGTAAAGCATTCCCTCCAAGCTTTGCATAAAACAATAAACAAAAGTAATTGTAATCAGGTACAATGGAGACTTATTGTCTTTCCAGAAGAATGCCAGGATTCCTACCTACCCAGGATGGCCAGTACGGTGTTGTCCTTCAAGACCTCCATGGAGCCAGAGCAGACAAAATAGATGGCATGCAGCGCATCCCCCTGTCGGATGAGATACTCCCCCGGGGCGCAGAAGGACGTCTTGATGTTGAGGGAAAGTGAGCGCAGACATCCCCGGCTGGCGGATTCGAAGACGGGCAATTGGAGGATCTCCTTGTTGAGGTGCATAGCAATGTCTGCTCTCAGCTCGTCTGGAAAATCCTTCAAGAGCTGGGGAGACAGGAGAGGAGTTGGTGAGCACATGGAGATCAATAAACTGCGTACGCAAAGATCTAGACTACGCCACGGTCTATGTAAAGAACAGCACCATCAGAGTTCAGAGGTCTTGTAATAACATCATTACTTGTATGGCTTATGTAATACCCTTGGCATGTGTATATTCTCTTTTCTAATGTGAAGGAAATATCATTCTAATACCCCAAAGTCCCTCATTTAGAGGGTTACATCATCTCACTTCTTGGTGCTCATGGAGCCTAAATTTGGAGCTAATCATCGGGTGGGCAGGCTGAAACACCAAGTAACGGCCCAGCAGCCTGAGTTAATAGACCCAAACAAATAAAATGTCTTTAGCAAGGCTAAGGCTCCTCCACAAATGCCTGACGTGCTATGCGTGATGTGGTGCTTCACTTTGAAAGAACCCCTGTGGTGCTGCTAACTCAATGTGCTTTATGAAGGATAGTAGTGACAGATGGTGGGCGTGATAATGTTATTGTGAACTTTGGAGATTATGGAGGTCATTATGAGGTTGGAGGTAGCCATGGTGCTATTAGCGCCATGGCTACCCCCTTACCGCATACCGGTTCCGGGTTCCCTGAATGGGGAATTACCGGGCCATTCCAACCTTGGAGGACCCGGTATTTCCCCATTCAGGGAACCCATCCCCATTCGAGCCCCCATAGGGTTCAATGGGAATGGGGACCATGCTAACAACGGGCCCGTTAAACACGGGCCCGTTGTTAGCATGCTGGTCCTTTAGCAGCTCCCACTAAGGGCGCCTGGTAAAACCAGCCGCCCTTAGCGGGACCAGCTAAAGGACCTCGTAATGAGGCGGTAAGGGGTTAATGGCACCGGCACCTTTACCAGAGCCGTTAAACCCTTACCGCCAACCTTGGAATGAGGCCCTATGACTCATCAACAGAGAGATCTATAAATTGAAGTTTCTTTCAGACATTTTGAAAGACATTTTAGGATTAAAACAAGGCAGACCGAAAGCTTGGGACTGCAGTGAATGATGGAAGTGTTGTAAGGAGATACTGATAAAAAAATACGATGTGGGAGGCAAAAGAGAGGTGGTAAAATAAGAGATGTGGCCAGAGACAAAGTGGGGGTGGTCGAGAAGCGAGATGAGCAGGTACAAATAAGAGATGAGATGAGAACGATAGCAAAGCCTAAATTCAAAAGCTGTAGAACATGAGATCATGGGGACACCGCTGGATAATGCATTAGAATATTAGGCAAGTAGAAATAGTAAGCAGTGAAAATTAAGACAAGCGGTGAGATTAGAGTGAAGACGATTTGGCGTAGATGTAAGAGTTAACATGTGATAGCTGCCCCTAGAAGGTGTACCAATGGCATGATGTAGAGTGAGGGAAGCAGATGGTGAACTAGGAGAAGAGGTGAACCAGATGGGCAGTGGATCAAATAAGCAGTAAGCAGAAGGAGAAAGGGATGCAATCATGTTGTCTTATGCAGCAGGTGGCCATGTAGCCTGGAGCGAGAGGTGAGGTTAGTGCTGGCAGGGAGTGCTGTTGATTGTTGAATATTTTTGAGATGTTTTCATGGATAAGTGATTGAACTGCTGAGTGACTAGATTAGTGTCACTGAGTGAGTGCATAATTGGGATAGTGACTGTGACCAAGTTAAGTTATGTTATTTGGCATTTGTATAGCGCTTTTTACCATTGTATGATTCTAAAGCGCTGTGGGTTGAACACCCTCGGGGCTCGCAGTCCAGGTCAGTAGAGAGAGTAGTGTAGAAAAAACGTGCTTGGGTGTACTCAGTACGTGTGCCGCCAGTGTGCAATAGGTGGTGTGTAGCTGCATACTAGTTCTAGGTGGGATGCAGTGGTTGTGTAGGATCAGTAAGTAGAATGTGTGCAGCAAGACCAAATAGGCTATGGTATCTGCTATCTGGTGGCGGTGGTACTGAGAATGACGTTATGAGTGCAGATAGGTCGAATGAATCAAGGGGTGTACCTACATTCAATTGTTTGTTGGTGGAGAGGCAAGAGTTAGCATAGTGGTGTGTTCATCTGTTTTATTTTCTTCCCAGGGGGACCTTGTTGATGTTCAGCCTTCAATGCCTGCCGAGGGCGTGGTGTTTCCCTGTTTCTTTAATGGTCAGATTGTTTTGGCGAAGACTAAAGGGTGGTGACAGGCAGATCTGTGCCAAAAACTCATTGTTACTGTATAGGTGCTAGCAACGTCCTTGGTCTGCCATTCTGCTAAATAGAATCCTGATACGTAGTTCTACTAGGACATTTCCAGATAGATGGGATTAGCAAAGAATAAGTGCTAAAACGTTCCTTGCTATATCATTCTCCACAGGGATTTCCCGATGCGTAGGACTCGCAAGCAAGTGCATTTCCTGGATTGATAGCATATTTGCAGGGCAATGATCAAGTTCATAAGTGCCATTAGTGCTTGGGTTGCTAGGCCTGCTAGAAAGATTAGCAGTGGGTAGTTCTGCTATACACATTCACTGGTAGGTGTGGTTATCAGAGTAACTGCTCGGTGGCCCTCTGGTATATGGTTCTGCTTTTGGATTTCCAGGTGCGTAGAACTAGCAGGTAGGTGCTTTCTTGGACTGATTGCATAATGCATAATTGCAAAGCCTTGATCAAGCTTATGAGTGTTATTGGTGCGTGGGTTATGAGTCTAGCACAAATGCCCCTGAATTGATGGTGATAACTCTAGAGCTCAGAGCGTACGGGAATTCCTGCGGAAGAGGTGATGAATAGATTCTGTCAGGTACATGGATACATGGATGCCACTACGATTTGGGTTTCAAGCCTGGGCGAAGGCTCTACGTAGTGGAGTTAGATATCGTCAGGCTTGACGGTCTGTGACAGGGTCCGTAATCAGTGGGGTACCACGCCAGGTGTCAATCGTGGTGGTAGGTCGGGCGGTTCACTACATTCCCTTATGTGCTTTAGGCAAAGAGTCAGGTTTTGAGTGCCTTCCAGAAAGTCAATTAGTGTTTTCTGTGTCTAATGCCGGGAGGCAGTGAGTTCCACAAAATTTGCACCAGGGATGAGTAGGCTGACCCTCCGATCCTGGCCGAATTGGAGGTGGGGACCACTAGGAGGAGGGCAGTGCTTGACCTAAGGGTGTAGGTCGGGTGGTAAGGAGTAATTGTTTCTTTCAGGAATTTTGGGCCTCTTTTGTGCACTGCTCGGTGGGTGTGCAGAAGGTCAATTCTCCTGCGATCAATTGTGAAAAGGTCAATTAGTATACATCCGTGTATTCGGGAGTGCTTGAGAGCAACTTTTATATGTGGTATTGGGGATTTGTAGTGAGTGGTAGTGAGTGCATGAGTGACTCTGGGTGAGTACGGTAGTGATGTACAGGGAGTTGAGGGGGGTGGGGATCTAGGTAGTTGGTGTGTTTGGCTTGAGAGTGTTCTGATTGCCATGGCCATGTAAGGGTGTGGCTGGAACTGGGCGGCTTGGAGGCACTGGGGGTCGTTGTGATTGAAATACTACTGTAGATGGGAGGGCTAGATTTGGTAGAGTCTGATCGGTGCACTGAGACGCTCAGAGTTGAGGCAACGGTGGCTGGTGCATCTCGATAGAGGGAGAGGGGTTTTCAAATGGGACCACAGCAGCAGATGCAGTAACACCCAAATTTGGCACACCTGGATAGGGGAGAAGGGCCCAAAATGGATGCACAACAGTAAATCCTGTAACCCCTGAATTTGGGATATCTGGACCTAAAATGGTGGCACAACAGCAAATGCAGCAACGCCCAGATCCGGAGTACCTGCACAGAGGGAGAGGGCCCAAAATGTGGCACAACAGTAAATAAAGTAACACCTAGAAATGTTGCTTTACCAGAATAATTTGCCCAAGTGAGAGATATGGCTAACACAATATGTCAAGATGCGAGACATGGCTGACTAGCACAATCTGGCTAAATGCGAGATATGGCTGACTAACAGTATCTGGCGGGATCCTGGATAAAGCTAACACAATCTGGCTAACAACAGTAAATGCAGTAGCACCCATACTTGGGACACCTGGAAAGATGGAGCAGGGACCAAGTGGGTGCACAACAGTAAATCCTGTAACCCCTAGGTTTGGCATATCTGGACATAAACTGGGGGCACACCAGTAAATGCGGTAACACTCAGGCCTGGAACACCCGGACAGAGGGAGGGCCCAAAATGGGTGCAGAACAACAAAATGCAGTAACCCCCAGATTTGCGATAACTGGACCTAATATGGGGACACAGCAGCAAATGCAACAATGCCTAGATTTCGGACACCAGGACCTACAATGGGGACACAACAGTAAATGCAGTAACGCCTAGATTTGGGGCACGTGGATAAAGGGAGAAGGGCCTAAAATGGGGGCACAACTGTGAGTGAGTGATAGTGCTGTGCAAACCTATCCGTATATACTCTGAATCAACTGAAATGGGCCAGGGGAATCACCAAACGTCTGTAGTGATTTCAGCCATCGCATGTGTACAAGATGCCTCTGCCAGGGAGTGGATGGGACCGAATGCATGGGTGTCATTATTCAGTGAGCCACTGAATGAGTGTGACCAAATGAGTCATTCAGTGAATGAGCCAGTCAATGAGTGCGTGTAGAGGTGTGTGCGTCTTTTAGGACCCCCTCACTTCCATGGTTAAACCACCTTCCCATGGGTTCACGTCTGCATTGGTGGGCCTGGACAGAAAGGTGCCATAATGGACCATGACACCAGCAACACTGCTGATGGACTGGAAGCAGCAGCGACTACAGTTGCAGGGCGGGACATGTGTGGGAAGTACGTCATCAGGTACGCGTACGTGCTGCCATCACGTCTCTCGGCAACACCAGCGCCCTGCACCCGCCCCTAGAGGGGACCAGTGTTTCCAACTTAGCAACTTTCTCGATATATTTAGCGAGAAAGTACGCCCCCCTAGCGAATTTTTCATTAAAAAGCGGCTAGCGAGAAATGTAGCTACTTTTTTCAATTGGTTTGGAGACTTGCTCATTTATGCAAGTTGCCAAACCAATTGAAAAAAGTGTGGTCATTCGCCCGTATAGCAATTTTATTGTTCTTAAAGTAGCCAGTCCGCCCCTAGAAACGCTCTAGGGGAACTGTATGTAAAGGGGATGGACCTAAACAAAATGGTTAAAAGGGGAGGGGGCCACAGTAAAAGCCATAAATCGTAGGGGGGAAGAGGAGATAATTGTGCAAATTAGGCAGTGATGTCATCTAGCTACTTCTGGCGACTTGTAGGGGAGCCAATAGCTACTTTCTTCACTGAGGAGTTGGCAACACCGGAGGGGACCCGCGCGTCACTCACCTCGTTGGCGTCGATGCCGTTGTTGACCGACCAGGTCGTCTGGAAGCACTCGAGCATGCGCTGCTTCAGGGGCTTGGGCATGCGGTGGACGCGGATGAAGTCCTTCAGGTCTTTGGTTCGGGTGTGGTAGAGGGAGCGGCGGGAGTACATCCGCTGGATGATGGCGGTCACGTTCCCGAAGACCACAGCGTGCATCAGGGCTGCAAGAGAAGACACCAGCGTCATTTGGAGAACACGACGAGGCCACGGGAGTCTTTCCCCCACGGCAGGGCAGAAAACTCAAGTGCCCACTTTTTACAAAGCTCTTAAAGGACTTTCTCCAAGCACCCGCTCTGACAGCTAACTGAATTGAGTTAAAATTATGTGCCGAGGATCACACAGTTTGCTACGGCAGGAAAGCAGGGAACTCCAACCAGGTGTTTTACTCCCCCGCATAACACCAGCGATGCCCCCTGAACAACTACACAGCAATGTCTAGACGTAGCCCTCTTTTCCATTAAATCAGTATAGGAACCTCCAAAGGAAATGGGTAAACAAGCCCCGGTGGTACATGTTAATCGAAGTGTCGCTGATCAAACGTTACCTACAATATCACTGACCTTGATACACGTGTCCTGGTAATTTTATGGAAATAATGCAGCCTCACTAAAATGGAAACTTCACCTCTCCGAATGCACGAATAGGAGCCACACATTCTTACTAAAATGGTGAGAACCAACAGAGCACGGCTAAAAACGGCCCCCTCCCCATCATTCTCAATGAATTTAAGTGACCTAATCTCACGAATGCACAGAAGTACCCCAATGTCACTAAATAGACAGAAGTCCCTCACACCCACTGAATGGAAGGTTGATAGAAAGCCAGTTCATGCGCACGTGCAGTTCGTATCGCTATTTTGTCCTAATTGTTTAATTTTCTACGGATGTGTAAGGTTTAATTTGAACTTTTGCACAATAAAATAAATAAATAACCAAAATAAGAATGGGTGGGAGGGGCTGGATCTACAGTTAGCCGCAAAGGGCTAATGCCCAGTGTCAGTCAATGCAAATGATGTGCACACCCTCACGTCCCACACACAGCACGTTTGTTCACAACACATTAGCATTTTACTGCCTCCCTTTTCCCGGTTCCATGTTTAAAATTGCGGCAAAAATTGCCGTTTACACAAACAATCACAGCAAAAAGGCACTGGTTTTGCCGCTGCAATCCATTTAAAGTATGCAGGGGACACCCCCGCAACCCCGCTCCCCTTAAATGGTATAATGGGGTACACATTTACCAGGTTAAACCACAGCATTTTGCCGCAATTTTTGTTAAGGTGACATTTTTGCAGCGAATATATTACTGCATACCCTTTTCCCTTGACTAAATAGGCCCCTGCTGCAACGTCACATAAGCAACATTACTGACTAGGGAAAATGGGAAGGGGGATTCCACTCTTTTTTTTAATTCAATTTCCTGCAAGAGTTTCAAGTGTTTGATACCTTATTTCACCAGTGCATGTGACATTTCAAATGTTCATACTTTTCCTAGGAGAAGTTCCTTTCCAGGGACTTGTTCATGGGAAATGCTCTCCTTCCTTTTGAGCATCAGTGCTGTTTCAGGTGTCATGTGTGGCATGAGCGTTTTCATCACAAAGCACTTTGGGGGCAAATCCTCTAAAACAATTACAATTGCATCAGTTGGAGAAATATGCAGGTTACCTTATTTTCAAAGGTGACCTGCGCCTTTCAGGGGGCTCAGCAGACGGACACATTATGCACTGGCCTGCTTCCTTGCATACATACTACATAAATGTTGAGACTGTGCTCGTCGGCTCCCATCACCCACTAGGGTTCTGGAAGCACATTTCACAGGGACCTGCCCTTAAATGGCCCTTCTCTGTGAAATGCACAGCAAATAAAACATGCCTGTTCCTGTTTGAGGGCTAGAAATGCAAGTGGGACAGCAGTCAATCAGGCAGGTGCTGTTCCTTTAAAGTAAAATGCACAATAGGGTCATAAATGACTGTGTTATGCATTACACCGCCACGCCCCCCTCCGTCTGCTTCAAACAGGCACAGCAGAATGTGTTTTGTTTTCTGTGCATTTTCGAGGTATTACGCAAAAAGATCGAGGGCAAAAGACCGAATCCCAAAAGAGTGAATATGGGATGCCCAATTTGACCGCATACATATTTGGGCGAGGGGGGGTAAAGTTAATAGAAAATGTGGAGGGGTGAGAGGGGGCTGTGAGGGGCCTCCCCCACATATATATGCAGACAAATCACCCAAATTCCATTTTAAAGAGCATCCGATTTCAGAAATTGGCATGCTCTTTAAATGAGTGTGGGGTTTAGCTTTATCAATAGGCCTAAACCTGGGTTTTGGAAGCCCAATTATTGATACCTCTTGTGATGGTTTATTAGTTGTAAGGATGACCATGAAGAGTTAGAACTATTATTAGAAAATATATATTGGAATCCGGCCTCCCATAACCAAACGTCACTTTTCAATGAATTAAGTAATATTTTTGAGGATTGGGTAAGTAATAGTTAAAATAACAATATGCTCTTAGCTGGAGGTCTTAATTGCACTTGCTACCTAGCTTCCACTCCAGATGTGAGCCCCGGGGACAACCAAGGGCATGTGACGGGCAGTATCAACAGGGGATAGGACAGGAAGGAATTCCGAGAAAGTGGGGGCCTTGGCATGCTTAAACCGGAAGTAAATGCTTCCTCACCTAATCTAGCCCCATGGCGCAAAGGATTCAATTATTCTCCGATTGATTGTGTTTTATGTCCCCTTCACTATTTCGGAAGTGTTCGCCTTCAAGGATCGTCTTTATGGAACTGAGGGACCACGATTTTTTAGCTCGCAATCTGGAGTTTTTGCTTTCCCAACCTTCGAGGGCAAACCATATGGCATTCGTGACCACATGTGGGCAAGGTAGCGGGATAAGATGGAATATTCTAGCTTTAAAAACATTTTCAAATCTATTAACAAGCAAATACAAGAGTCTTCCTTAGCATTAATTCGATGCAACTGCGGCAGAATGAATAAAGCGACAGTCTGTTAAAGGGAGAAGCCTTAATACTGGATTACTGAACGGTACATATGATGGGAAGTGCCCAGGAAAAAAGGGATACAAGGGCTACATTGAGACTGCTATTAACTGTAAACACTAAAGACCAAATCACCTATTCAAAGGAAAAATGCAAAATGTGCCAATACGAAATTGGAGTAAAAGCTATATGTTTAAGTTGATTGCCAGAGACAACGAAACGGCCTTGCACCGCCTGGCTGTGAAAAATGTTTCACAATTTTAGGTGCCTCCTAACAGTTGCTCCAATAATGGTAATCTGTATATATACACTACTATTGACGAAGCTACCTGGGTGTCTACTTTCAAGTAGATTTATTCTCTGGAAGTAGATTTCTAAATCCACCTGCCTCTACTCTGCAACTAATCCAGAACAGGACTGCGAGACTTGTCCTTGGCCTCAAGCCCAGGGATCGTATCTCTCCAGGACTGAAATCTCTGTGCTGGCTCCTAGTGGATGCTAAGATTAAATTCAAAACCTTCTGCATTGTCCACAAGGCTTTCTGGGGCCTGGGTCCAAAATACCTTCAGCTATCCCTCCGCAAATGCCTCCCCTCTCAAGCTCTTTGCTCCTCTACCTCTAACTCCCTCAGGGTCAGTTATTTTTCAAAGAAAAGAGCCGGGGGTAGATCTCTGTCTTTGGCTGGGGCCTTCCTCTGGAACAGCCTCCCTGCCACTCTAAAACTTGAGGAGAAAGCTCCTCAAGACCTCCCTCTTTGCTTCCGCTTTCGCTCTCCCTCTCCCCTGCTGAACTGATCTCTTGGCACCATGCACCTGGCCACCCTCTGTCCCCTGGGCACAGGCACCTGCTCACCCTGCCACCCTCCTGCACTGCCTCCTGGCCACCCCTTGCACTGAGGACTGTATCTGTACCCATACAGGTCCCCACACCCACATTTTATTTTTTTCTGCACTTATCAGACTTACCCAGTCTGCTGCATTAAACACAGCACTTTCTGACTGCACTACCACTGGTTATTGCCTCTATTATCTATTTATTTTTATTTATTATTATCTATATGTTCTTCTCTGCTCCACATTTTCCATTCTCCCCCTTCCATGCACTTTTCCCCTTTCCCTTTCCCATGCACTTGCGCGTTCTCAATGTCACTGGGCCTAGTAAGATCGTTTTGTTCTCCCCTGTTCCCCTCCCTTGCCTTGTTGCACTCTGAAACACTTGTGTACGTACGCAATATAAATAAATTATCATATCATATAACAGTTAAGGGACTAAACTACTCAGATCAACAAAGATTTGTGAGTGCATGCTTGCTCAGGAAGAAATATTGCAAGTACTCTAAAGAGACAAAAACTACAGAGCCTCTGCCCTCGGGTATGCTTGTACTGATTACACTCAAATTAAATGCAGTATTCTAGTATACTGTTTTGGCACAACTGTTCAGAGACATTATAGATATCACTTAAGTGCCCCCTTCCTGGTAAACTGCCTGATTCCGCTCTACAAAAAATGAGATAGGGCCAATACTTGCTTATTGTCATATAGTCATATTGGATGCAATAAAAAGGGCATGGTGTTGTGCGCCGCAGGTGCACAAGCCTCTGTTTGACGGTCCGTCAGGCCTACACTTCTGCCACGCAGGCGCATCTTACAGCAACGACTACATATATTCCAGGTACCGAAGCCCACACAGGCAAAGCCTGTGCAGGCAAAGGCTGCAGTGTTGTACGCCGCAGATCCGTGACACTGTGCTCGACCGTCCGTCAGGCCTACACTTCCACCACGCAGGCGAAATTTCCGGCAAAGACTACACATCTTCCAGGTGGCGAAGCCCACACAGGCAAAAGCCATGGTGTTTTGCGCTGCAAGTGTGCAAGACTCTGCTTGACCATCCGTCGACCTACACTTCCACCTTGCAGGCACAACCTCGGGCAAGGACTACCTATTTTCCAGGTACCAAAGCCCACACAGGCAAAGCCAGCGCAGGGAAAGGCTGCAGTGTTGTGCGCCGCGGGTGCGCAAGACTCTGCTCGACCATCTGTTGGGCCTACACTTCCGCCATGCAGGTACAATTTCCTGCAAGGACTACATATCTTCCAGTTACCAAAGCCCACACAGGCGAAGCCTGCACAGGCAAAGGCTGCAGTGTTGTGCGTCGCAGGTCTTAGGTGCCGTGATATGGTGCACCAATATTCCATCAGGTAAGCGCAATGGCGCTACTTGTACCTAGACCCAGCATCTCGTACACCACTACCCGCTGCATCAGGCAAGCACAATCGTGCCAATTGCACCTAAGCCATGCATCTCGTACCCTGAGCTATGCCCCAACTCCTGACCAGGCCTGCTACTCAGTGCATCAGGAAAGCGCAATCGCACTACTTGCACCTAGCCCCGCATCTCGTACCTCGAGATGCATCCTGACTCCCACCCATGCCCGCTACCCGCTGCATTAGGTAAGCGCAATCGCACCACTTGTACCCAGACCCCACATCTCGTACCCCGAGTTGTGCCCCAACTCCCACCCAGGCCCGCTACCTATTGCATTAGGTAAGCACTATCGAGTAACTTGCACCTAGGCCTGCATCTCGTACTCCAAGCTGCATCCCGATTCCCACCAAGGCCCGCTACCCGCTGCATTAGGTAAGTGCAATCATCCCCCTGCACTAAGGCCCTGCATCTCATACCCCAAGCTGCGTCCGACCCCCGCCCAGGCCCGCTAACCGTTGCATCAAGCAAGCACAATCGCGCCACTTGCACTAAGGCACTGCATCTGCACCCTGCCCAGGAACACTATTCACAGGAAAACATCTGTGTCAAAATCTGCAGACACCAATCTTCCCACCTGCCTACCTCCCCCAATATCTATCAGGAACCACTGCCTAGAGCTCTGCACCAGAAGACCCCATACCCATAATCATCCCATGCCTCCCGCCTCAGCACCACCCTCCATCCACTCCAGAAACCAACTCCTCTGCTTGAGCACATGGCCCCTCATAACTCCACCCACCCGAAAACATTGCGCCCACTCACCCCCACACACCACAGCAGCCTCTCTCAACAGGCCCTCAAATGCACTTTGATCAACGACCAGATCAGTCCCCACGCATGCCCCTGAATGTCACAACCTCCTTGCCTCAACGATCTCCAACTGCTTGCCATATCCAAAACATGTCTTCACCCGGCAGCAGGCCCTGCACTATCCATCGCTTCCCCCCAGTATACGCCATCACGCGCAATGAAAGATCCCACAGCAGAGGCCGTGGAGTCGCTCTGATCTACAAAAATACCATCACCATCAGGGCTACCAAGTCCAACCCAATCCCAAACTGTGAAATGCTGTCCTTCAAACACACTCTCTCACCTACCAATATCCTCAATCTCTACCTCATCTATCACCCACCAGGCTCCAACCCATCCTTCAAGGAAGACCTCCTTCTTATCATCAATCCCACCATCAAGCCCAGCTCTAAAATCCTAATCCTGGAAGACCTAATTCTTGGCCTCAATGACCCCACAGACCCACACACAAAAAGCTTAGCCACAGCCCTCAACCACATCGGCTTTGCTCAGTGAACCATTGAACCCACCGACATCTAGGGCCACACCCTCGATTGGATTGCCGACCTCAACTGCAACTTGACCGGCTTCACCACCATAACCTGCCCGTGGTCTGACAACCACACCATCACATTCGACCTCCTCAACAACAATATGCCCAGCCCTTGTCACTCAATGCATGCCACCTAAAGCCATAGCCCACTGCACCAAAAACCTGAACATGGACCACCTCACACCTCTTCTCTCAGCCCTCACAATCCCATCAACAATGATTCGAACCCAGAGTCCATGGTCAAACTGTACAACGACACCATGATCTAGCTTTCAATGCTCTAGCCTTGCTAAAAAAGCGCAAAGCCAAGCAAGCTTTGAAAAAGAACACCTAGTTCACCCCTGAGCTCCTTGCGTCCCCCGGCAAGACAAGCATTTCCAATACGGCAAACCCCTCCACAATCTCCGAAGCCCAGTACACCTCCCTAGCCAAAAACTACAAAAGAGCTATTCACACCGCCAAAGCCACCAGCTACAATGCTAGAATAACAATGCACAATCCTACACCCGCAAGCTCTTCATGATCTTACGCGAACTTCAGTCAACAGTCTCCCCTTCCACAGACCTCATCATAGATGACATCTGGTGTACCAAGGTACAAGAAGACCTCACAGGGAAAATCACCTCCCTCCAGACAAAAATCTGCTCCAAGCAACTGGTCATCCGCCCTAAAACCACCACCGGCCACCTCCATGCCCCTCAGCCCTCCAACCAGCCTACCCATCTCCCAATTTGACTTCTGCCCGGTTTTGGAACCCGAAGTCACAAATATCATCAAAGGTCTCAAGCCCTCCCAATGCAAAGGAGATGCATGTCTGGCCCCTATCATCAATGATTGTGCCAAGATACTCACATCCATCAGCACATCTATCATCAATTCCTACTTCAACAACAAAAACTGTGCCAACTGCTCTGAAGGAATCCTGGATCCTCCCGCTACCAAAGAAATGTTCACTTGACCCCACCATCCCCACCAACTACCTCACCATCACCACCGTACCCATCATCATTAAAATCCTCAACCGCGCAGCATATATCCAGGTCCAACAATAGCTCAAGGACAACCACATCCTGGGCATCCACCAATCAGGCTTCCTACCAAGGCACAGAACTGAAACCGCTTTACGGGACCTAAAATAAACAGTTAGATGACATCAAAGACTCAGGCAAACTCACGCTGGACTTATCAGTAGCATTCAACCTCGTTGACCACCAGACACTCTGCAACCACCTAAGCACAACAGCAAACTTCTGCCTAGCAGCAACAGACTGGATTTGATCTTTTCTAACAGACAGATCCTCCTGTGTCTTCATGCTGCCCCACCGACAACTGTAACCTATGGAGTCCCACAAGGATCCTGCATCTCTCCAATCCTGTATAACATTTATACCAAAGGGCTTTTAATCATCTGGATTCCCTCGACATATACTACACAGATTATGCCGACGACACCCAAATCCTCCTCCCTCTCTCAGGCACCTCCTACCTTGATGCTGCAACCATCAACTCAGTTTTTGACATTGTCCAAAACTGAATGGCAACCCACCAATTATGACTCAACGACGACAACACTGAGATCCTCATTGTAGGCTCTCAGTCCACTCTCCGCAGCATGGACCCAGCCTGCAAAGCATTTGACATTGACAGCAACCAAATCCAAACATCTTCTGTAGCCAAAACCCTGGGCATCTACCTAAACACCACACTTGATCTCTCTCGCCAGGTTAACACCATTGCCTCATCCGCTGCCTACACCGCAAAACTACTGAATGCCAGCAAGCCATTCATCACCTCACCAAAGCTAGAGCCATCACCAGAGTGAAACTGGACTACTGTAACACTCTCTTTGCTGGAACCTCTGTACGTAACTTGTGCAAGCTGCAAACCATCCAAAACAGTGCCCTCTGAGCAACCCTAGGTTTGTCCAAGCACAACCATGTCACAAAGGCTAAGAAAGATGCCCACTGGCTCCCGATTCATGGACAGGTTAAATTCAAGACCCTCTGACTCACACACAGGTGCACCACAAACACTTCCCTATCCCACCTATCACGCTGGGTAGAGAAATTCACCCCCCTCGCCGTCTAAGATACGCGAACATTTATCTTCTCAGGGTGCCCACCTTCACCAGAAAGACTGCAGGAGGACAGAGCTTTCTGTCATGGCCACCAAGCTCTGGAACAATCTCCCCATTACCCTGAGAAAGGAACCCTGCTACTGGACCTTCAGAAAACATCTAAAAATGTGGCATTTTGCCTAAAAGCTCCCTGAGCTAACAGACTAAGACAATCAGATACCTGTCTCACCCTCTCTCCTCCCTTGCTCCTCTAACCAAGACTTTAAGCCACCATGACACTGCTCCCTCCCTGGTGTATTTTGTGTTTTTTTCTTGTATTCTTTAATTTTTGTCTCACAATGTAACTAGCGTCTAGATACCCACTAGTTCAGTGCGCTTCAACAAATGCATAAATAAATAAATAAAATGTGTGTATCCCTAATATTGAAGGAAACAGACCAATGGGTAACTTTGTGAAAGCAAATAACAAAGTTTTAAGTCTGATTCCGAAAGAAATTGGCAACATGGTTGAATGGTTTTATTTTGACTCTTCTCCATGCTCAGTGCCAGCGCAAATATGGAAACACGTTTTCCTTGTCTAGCATTGACATTTCCAATGCATTTGTCTGGGTCAATAGGGACATGTCATGGGACAAGCGTAAGAGCTGGTCGTTTCCAGAGCGTCTTTTAAAGCATATAATGCTGATCCACCATAATGCCAAAACCCAAGTGAGAATGAATGGGGAGAGAGACCTGTTGCCTGTTCATTCATCTGTTGGCCTTAGACTGGGCTGCATTTTAGATGCAGGCTCTTCTGTGATAGAGGCTGGCTGAGACCTATATGAAGAAGAGGGTGGATTTTATAAGCCACAGGGATTGAATAAATGCAGTAATCACACCGACATGAACAATACACATTGCCAGAAAGCTTATGGTCGTCTATAAGATTTACTAAAGGTACCTTTCAGACCCGTTTAGAAATTGTTAAACATATAGATGCCGACCTGAACCACCTAAGAATCACCACCTCTACTAAATATACCCTAGGGACTGTACAAGAATACAGAATCAAAAGGTATGTGAAGCCCTTCTAGATATCGCTAACATAAGATTTATGAGTAATTCTTAGAGATGCACAAGAGCAGGTAGATAGGAAATGGAGCTAAGTAAAGACATGTCTCTTTGTTACTCCTTCATAGGTCGATACTCCAGCACATCCATCTCCAATCAACCGTCGATGAATAGTTCTTATTAATAAAAGGACATCATCTACCAGAGACGAACCTTATGCTCAAAAAGGTAATTTATCTACCAATTTGAGCACAATTATAGTAATAATAAGCAAGAATATAACCTAGAAATTAAAGCTTCTTCTCTTTTTCTTTGTTTTTCAACAATTACACCATATAAAGATATTAATCTACTTTCCGCCAGGTGGCAAATGTGTAAACCTGGCACAATCTTACGTTTTAAACCTTCCACAGCCAATGTGACCATTCGCCTGACGAATGTTGCAATACCAATTTATGAGAACAGAAACATGTTGAGTCCAAAATTCTAGAATATTGATTTACTAGATACAACATCTAGACTCCTCTCTTGAGTCCATCACCAGGAAACTAGCAGAAGTGCTGAATGTTGTGTACAACACCACTGTGTATATTAATTTAACACTTGTCTCCATTCAAGATGCCAGATTGTCACGATTAGGTTTGTGTTTTAGCATGATTTTACTATTATGCTGATGAAATGAATTGTCTTTTAGATACTTGAACTGAATCTGTAATAAACGAACATTTTTCTATTTTTGAAACTTTATTAGACTAATTGAATTTTGTGGTCTAACTGTTGTAAAACTAGCTAACTACCTTCTATTATATTAATGGTTTCACCTTCCCCAGAATAAGGTAGAGCACTCACTTTTAGTGAGTCTATTTGGGGTTCCCCCATATATACGAAGTTGGAAATAAAGCTTGACAATTTGGAACGTTTTTTGAACACCTGGCCTAATTTGGAAGAATATTCTTTCTCTGCCTTCCAGTCTTCCCAATTGTATAATTCGACATGCGTTAAGATTAACTTTCCTTAGAATCTGCATTCCTCATGTGAAGACCTTAAAAGATCCCTTACAGAAAATCTATGCCATCGATGAGATGTTTTGTCAACTTCAACAATGGCATTTTAGACGATTTCGGATTGAATAATAGAGAACTTGCCAGTAACCCTTTTTGGAATTAATAAGAAATTGTACAAATGGGACTGGCTCAAAAGAGTTGAGAAGATTAGTACATACTCTTTGTATAAAGAGCCCTCAACTGTCTAGGGGGCTTTACAGAAATATATTTCATGTTTCCCATCTGGCAGACTAAGAAAGATCTGTATGAGTTTTGGACTGGCTGTGGTGCCCACATTGGAAGCTCTTGGGCCTGGGTTGGGCTTTCAAGAAATGGAGAGAATCTGCAGATTGTGTAAATCTGAGCACACCATAGAAACAGTGACACATCTTCTAATGGTTTGCCCTGAGACAAGGCACATGAGAATACAACATGTCTCTAAACATGTACTTATGTTTGATGACATGCTATTGAGTCCACTGGGTGAGATTGATGAATGGCGATCAAGTGTCTTTGGTTTGAAACTTACATAGGTTTTAAAAACAAGTGTATAAAATGTTGATAATAGATAGATTTAGCATTAGACCAGCGACTTTATGCCTTTGGGCCTGCCGGTCCTTGATAAATACATTTAATTCAATTCTAATTAAATGAATGCATGGAAGGAGAAGTTATTGGTGCATAGTTCTATACTATTTATATTTTTCATATTTTATCTACTTAATCAACTCTTGTTAAAGAATTGTTTTAAACCATAACACGATAAATACATTTAAAAAAAGAAAAAACACCACCGTCAACATACGTACATATTCTAAACTATCGCAGGATGGATGCCAAAGGGACATGAGAGTTTCTCCTTCCAGCAACTATCGCTGAATTGACCTCCTTACATTTGGGGAAAGTTAAAGTCTGAAATGTAATACACCCTTATTTTATTAGCAAATTCATAATTTTGAAAGTGATGTTTTCAAGCAAACTCTCCCATGCATATCTCCAATGTGCATTAAATGCTTCCACACATAGTAACATTCAGACACAAATAGCAGTTGTTACTGCGAGAATGAGTCAAATTATTGTATAAAGCAAGGGTTAGTACAATACATGTATACATGCCAGCCTGTTTGTCTTTCTTTGGCTTGTGGCATCCCAGATTGCTTATGCTTACAACAGAAAAATAAGCTTGCTAAGAGACTGCAATATCTTATTACAGCCGGTGCGAGATTGTAATGCTAATTGTCCTGCTTCTATCAACGACCGGAAGCCGGGATTACATATAATGCACCGGGTTTTGCAAATGAAGACTGGTTGGTTAAATTCCTATTTTGCTCCAGTTGTAGTAAATTGCATTAGGGGAGAGTGTCCATGGTGTTGGTATATTGCCCAAGGTGCTTGTCATGTGCACCTTTTTAAAAAGAAATGTAGGGGTGATGTGAGAAACCATCCATTAAACATAAGACACTGACATGACAATTAGAACCTTCTTCACTACCATGTGCTATGTTGCCTTCTAAAATTGAATCCACTGGAGTACAATAGCACAGAAGTACCATTTAAGGTTATCCATGACCATGATCACAGGAGGTGGTGCTAGAGGCAAAGCCTTGCCAGCACGTGCAGAAGGATTCTATGTCTGGCAGCAAATGGATCAAGGGGCTTGATGAGATGGAAAAGCCGAAAGAAAAGAGGAGGGAGAAAGAAGTGAACCATAGAGACACATGCCAGAACAAGTATAAATTAGAGGAGAAAAGATGCAAAAATACAAATAATAAAAGAAAGTAAGATGCATGCTGACAAAGACGAAATGACGGGGAAGGGGTTAAAAAGAGGAACCAAAAGCAGAAAAAAGAGGACAGCGTGGGAACAGATGAGAAAGACAAAAGGTAATAAGAAGGAAAAGGTGAGGAAGGGAGAACGATTCACTAGAGAATGAAAACGAGCTCGCAAGACATGAAAGTGAAGATAAGATGGTGGACGAGGGAAAAAGAGAAGCAGATAAAGAGAAATAACACAGGAGGACATGAAAAAGGAGGAGGAAATGAAAGTGATACCCATGCATTATACAGAAAAATAATGATCACAATTCCCCTAACCGTACAAGTCGCCTGGGAAACGCCTATCTTAATATTGGCCTCTGGCCCGGGGCATTAACACAGTCAAAGTATTCCTTGTCGAATTCATATGTCGTCATAATGGATAGTTGTACACTTGTGGTCCCACGTATAATTACATAGTACAGTACTGTTATTATTGATAGGGTTAGTCAGCTTTTTATCAGCATAGAGAAAATATAAACATCAATAAAAATAAATCCGATCCGAGTTTCCTTTACACAATCCTCTCTCTAACTGATGTCTCCCCCAAGTCGCACATTTGCATCCCAAATGTAATATTCATAAAGAAAAACCCTGGCAACAATCGCATCTTCCCTCCGTCCTCTGAGACATGAGAGGATGAGGGGAAGAGAGGAGAGGTGTAGACAAAAGCAGGGGGAGAAGGAATAACATATAACTCCAAAAAACAAGGAAATACACAGTCCACCTCACACCACCAGCGGACCAATGGCAACCCCCACTCAGTCTCCCAGAACTCAATAAACTGACTTGGCCCTACATTAAAATCTGGCCGCCCGTCTATGTCATCATCATTATTTTCTAGGTATTTCAATTGCTTTCCCATTTTTTATCATTATGATGATTTATGAATTATTCACATTTTTAGCAGCTGCTATCACTGTAATAATACAAAAACTTGTAATTATAATACAAATAATCATGTCAATTATTATGTGAAGTATTATGCATAAAAAGGCCACGGATATTCTGCGTAAACTCTATTACTGCAGCATTTTCCCCACAGCCAATTTTTGCAGAAAAACATTTGTCAAATTCTCTCTGACAAATTTGTATGTGTAAGAACGGTAAAACTTCCCTGACATAAGGGCCCTGATTATAAGTTTGCCGGTCTGGCGGCATGCTGGCATACTGCACTTATCTGCCACCCTATATCCTGGTATTACCGGGATACTATAGGCGGCGGAGTGCCGGTAAGGTCCCATTCCCATGGAGTCCTATGGGATTCCATGGGATGGAATTTCCTGATTCAGGCATTTGTTTGCCAGTAGGGGCCTGAACTCCCGGCATGTCAGGCCTGCTGGGAGATCCGTGGCCCACAACGACAAACTTGAAGTGTGCCGGGCCAGAAAAAATACTGGAGCTCGAATTACCAGCATTTTTTCCGGACCGGCACAACTATAAGCCTTATTACTTTTTTGCCTTCATTCCAGGAATTGAGTAGAGTGAAGTCCCTGCGCTGTACATCCACGCCATGCGCACCCGGGACATGAACGCTTGTGCAAGACTCACCTCCGATCAGCATGGTGCAGATGGAGAAGATCTTCTCGGTGTCGGTGTTCGCTGACACATTGCCGAAACCCACACTGGTCAGACTGCTCAGCGCAAAGTAGAGCGAGGTGATGTAGGAGCTGCGGATGGAAGGCCCTCCCACCAGCTCAAAGGTGGTTCCATTCCCCTCACGGCTGTCATTCAGGTAGATCACTGCCGGGGTAGTGTGGTTTGTTGAGGAGTGAGCCTTAGCAACCATGACGGTGCTATACTGCGTGCCTAGTCTCTTGGCCAACTCATGCAGCCAACCTGAAAGGCGGAAGGGAAGAAGACATGCATAATTATGTAATTAGTATATTTACATAGCGTGTAATTACTATATGTAGATAGTTTCTAATTAGTATAGTTGCATAGTTAGTAAGATTCAGTGGTTGGATTAGTATGTTTCCATAGTTAGTAATATTCAGTGGTTAGAATAGTTATGTAGTTAATGCGATTTCCTATTGGATATACTTCCTAAGTAAATATAGTTTCATGGCCAGTATTGCTGGTTAGATAGCATAGTTTCATAGTGTATATAATAGCATCATAGCTAGTACAGTTGCATGGTTAGTAGAGTTAAACCAACAGGAAGGCTACATAGTTAAAGTAGCATACATAGTATAATTTAGTACTGAATAATGTTACATAGTTAGTACAGCTGCATAGCAAGTAAAATACCATAGGAAGTACAGTTTCATAGGTGTTATAGTTTCAAAACTGGTATACTTGATTGGTTAGTATAGTTCCATCGTTAGCGTAGTAGAACTATTAGCATTAGATTAGATCATACAGCCAATACAGTTGCATAGTAATTTATGATCCATAGTTAGTTTAGTTAAAAAAATTAGCATAGGTGAAAGAAGTTCAGACCCAACAATTTCCTTATTTAATGGTGGTGGTCCGCGAGAAGGGAGAAAGCTCATTGTAGCCTTCGTCACTCTTGTTCTAAAGAAGAAAAATGAAAGCGTACTTCTAGTCTCCAAATATCATGCTCACAAAGATAGTTAATAAGTCTTTTTTCTGCGGTAAAAAGCATAGAGACATCAAAGCAAAGAAGCGAACACACTTCCAGGATTGCCTGAGCACACTCTCAAGTCCCTCATGCATACAACATTACATTTTGCAGTAACTTACACTTCTCTGATTCGGCCTTGGAACCGCAACCCAATGAACGCATCACTTTAGGGCATTTCCTCCTGCTTCCCTTGGCAGAGCCGTGATCCACCTAAGAGAAGTACCATGCACCCATGCTACCAGAAAACATCCTTCCCCACTGCGGCCCTAAGCCTGTGTGTTCCAAGCATCTATTCCCCGACTTTCTCAGCCCTTATTGTCCCCCTGCACATTTTCCTTCTTCCAGCAGACTAAGATCTGGATACCCCTGGCAGGGGCACACTGCGCCACTTCACGGGCAAACCTAGATGCTCCGATACTGCCATAGAGGATATTTGGCACAGTACACAAGCACATTGACATATAACAAAACATAACATCATGTTTCCAGTGAGAAGAAGGTCAGCAGGCACCAATGACATTGCACCCGTAGATCCCATCTATGCTGACCATAAAAACACTGCAGAGGTTGTAGGTCTATATCCCAAAGTTGTAATTGTAGTTGGTTATTTATAACGCGCTCAATACCCAGAGGTTTCTAAGCGCAGACCCGGGGTATGAACCCGAGTTGCTCCGTGCCATCTTGTTTCCAGATTTCAGATGAACACGTTGCCCCTGAGCTATCTTCCTAAAACAGCTAAGACAGCTACTCATAATGTAAAACACCATCTCCTCTGACAGATCAAGGGACTCATTGGTGCCGGTAGCGCTACCAGCACTGTTGCTACCGTACCGCCATACTACGAGTTGTGCTTGCGGGTCTCGCTCTGCCCGCCAGGTATGAACTGGCAGGTAGTACGGCACCCGCGATCACAACTCGTGGATGCACCGGCACCGCTATGAATGGTGCCGGTGCATCCAAGCTCCCCATTCCCATTCAGCCCTATGGGGCCAAATGGGGATAGGGAGTCCCTTATTACCGCCACCCGCGAATGGGCAATTACTGGGTCCACCAAACTCGGCATGACCCTGTAGAGGAGGTCCCAGACATGGCCTGCACCCCTTCCCCTCATTTCAAGGTACCAGGAGCATACTCGCCAAGGTATGTGACGTATGAAGAGCAAATGAACTTGCAAAGAGCTGAACTGGGACTCCGCCCAGTATACATCAGAAGATCCATACCTGTTGAAGCACCCATAACCAGACAACCCTGGACAGCATGGTACCCTATCAGACAGTCATACCAGCCGCTGATACTAAATGAGGAGTACCTACATACGGTCCACGAAGAGACCCCAAAAGCCTTAATGGCAGGTCAGTGGAAATGACACGATGGCCAGAACAGACTCGTGAATGAACAAAAGCGGCTATCAAAGATAACACCCCAGTGTGAGTAACTACGAAAATAAATGTAATGGGCACAGAGAAGAGACAATGTTAACACATAAGGAAACGGTGCTATGAGACAAGATGGAAGCAACCGACCTGTTAAACGTGTGTAAATAGGCTTGAAATGCAAGATGCTAAGAAATCGATACTGCTTGCAATGCTTAGTAGAAAATAGAGCGGCAAGCGCCAACCATATATCTACCTCAATAAGGCACATTATACCAGTGCGACTCCATTTTGTAAAAGCAGAAATGTACCCAGGCGTCCAGAGGCCTGACAGGCCAAGTTTCATAAGCCAGCCAAAGGCAAGAGAAGGAGCGGAATCGAAACTCAACAAAGAGCGGCTCATGCCTAGGAAATCGAGGTCAACAAGAGAAGGGGAGGAGAGCGTCAGCTAACAAGACTCAAACTTCAGAGCATACCAGCCTGCCTCATGAAGGTCAAGATAAGGGGGGCCCGTGCAGGTGGCGAGGCTGAAACAGAATTAAATGCACTAAAAGCTGGAAACTGAAGCAGATTCATGGTGAGCTACACGTGACCAGCCAGGCGCGAAGAAGTACCACCGCCTGATGTCATCCAGGACCCGAGGATACTTTTCCCGATAAGAGACTACAGTTTCGAGGCCATCCTTAGCCAACTAATTGACACATCGCCCTAAAACACTAATTGATGGAAGGGAGGCAGGGTGAAACTTGGGACACCAGGCACATGGGTGTCCATTCTGCATGCTGGTAATTAAAATGGGGATTTATGTCTAGGGGTGTAACCTGCCCAATCACAATGGACCAAGTTATCTGGAGTCCTATATATAGATACTAGAACCAATAAGACGTTGTAGTTGTAGTGACGTCTATCACGCGTGATGTAGAGGGATGGGCGTAGATGCCCACCCGATAAGAGTTATCCAATCCGTATGCCCTATTATCATATACAGATATAACACCTATACTTAAGTTACTTTTCCTAACCAATTATATTGCATGATGATTTTTTGTAGAATTAGACGTCAGTGATGACGAGTTTTGTCTATAACAATGACTATTCGACTGAAGTTCGAGGAAGTCGGAGCGAGACAGGTGATCGCAATGCTGCTGATTTCCATTTGTTTCTCTGTTTGATGTAATTGTCATTAAACAGACTTCCCTTTACCAACTTACTGAGTCCTCATTGTTGAGTCGTGTTGGAGTAAGTGAATCCTGCACCCCCTGTCCTCACATGGTGCAGCTATCTTGTCTTACAAGTTCTAAAGTGTGAGCCCTGACCTATGGGCCCGTCAGTGAATTCCTCTCCTCCTGAACACTTGGTAGCGTGAGGACGGTTTCGGCCATTAATTATTGATGATATAATACTAAGACACCTTTAGACTGACGGCACGAAGTAACTCTAGGCCTTCGGCAAGATCAAGAGTTATTTCGCCATTCCGGTTTAGTAGACTGAGAAGCTCCCCGTGGACAATGATACAGTAAAATTTCAAAAAACTGCAGTGGGTCTGAAGGAACCCGCCTTTCCAAGCATAACCCTTCTCATTCCCACGGGCAGCCAATCGGACGAAAACCTTAAAAGCTGGAAGAGGAAGGGGCGGTGATCCCGAAGTTCCAGAGAGGAAAAGATGCGATCGGTGAGTGAAACAATAAACTCGTTACTTTGGCAAATGTCTTGTAGGCATTAAAGCAAGTAGGGGAAAGGTAACGGAGGGCGGCAGAGAAAAAATAGTTAGAAGTAGAGAAGACTGTTATATAGGGGGTTAATGACTCGAGCATAAGAAAAAAAGAGTGGATACTGGAGGGGCACCTGAGATAAAACATAAGGATTACCAGGGGGGCACCTGAGATAAAAACGTAAGGATTACCAGGTGGGCACCTGAGATAAAAATGTAGGGATTACCAGGGGGGCACCTGAGATAAAAACGTAAGGATATGCCTTATTCCTGCGCTTTAAAACAGTGGTCAGAAGAAACGTGAACTCATAGCCCACAGAGGGGGGACGATTATGCTACGGTGACGATTAAAGACGGCATCAAAGGGGTTCGTTTACACCCCATGTCGGGGTATTGATTAGAAGGCAGATATACGTGTGTCCAGCTGGTGTTCGTCTAGTCTGTCAAGTGTCTGTCATATGTGTATTGTTGTATGTCAAATGAAAAATAATTGTATTAATGATGGTTTGAAATGCATTTTGCTTTACGCGATTCTGTAACTAAGAGGGAATCGCCATTGAATTGATGGGTTTTGAGTAAATTGTTGGTATACATTTTGGCGGGAAAAGATTGGATTGGAGCTTGCGTATGTGGTGCTCGCTCATACTATTGGAAGGTTAAAGAACTGTATAAATACTGTTAGTGACGAAATTAAAAATGGAGAAAGTTACCCTGCTTGCGCATTTGTGCAAACAGCTGCCCAAGCATGCACCAAAACTAAAGAAATACAGCACGGAGTGGGTTAAGGGTACTGCCAATAAGATGTTTATGCCTTGGCCCCAGAACGGGTCACTTTCTAAGGCTGTTTTACAGCATACGACGACCTTCCTACACGCCACATATACAGGCAAGAAGTTAGAGAAACGTCTTGCTGTTCTAGAATTGTGGAAGATGTTTGAAGAAACGAAGGTGGAAGAACCACCCACAGACTGGATACTAAATGTATGTACGGAGCGGGGTGAGTCGCCTACTGCGCCACCAGCCCCGCCTGAGCCAGTGATTGAAGGAAGTAAGTCAGAGGGTCTTTACCCACTAAGAGAATTTAAGGCAGCCACGGGGTATAGCAACCCCACATATGAGTCGCCTACGTACAGTAGTGATGAAAATAAGGGAAAAGAACAGGAAAACAATATCACCTCCGCGGTCTCAAGGGACAAAGAGAGATGCGAAGATGAAGGAAAAGATTGGGCATGGAGTTGTGCACCTCCAGATAAAGAGAAAGAGGGAAATAAACATAAAGGAAATGAAGTTAGAGGTGATGATATAGCATTCGCGAAAGACGAATGGATGGGAGGTCAGATATTACTGAAGTTGGATGGAAAAGGAAGTGATGATTTGAGGCCAGATGAGAGGTCTGATGAGACGCAAAGGAGAGAGAGAGAGAAAGGGATGGAAGTAAGGGATGAAAGGACAAGAAAGAAGGATAGGCTAAGGCGAGAACAACTATATTGCAAAGAGCAAGGAATACTGCTAAGTCGCACACAATACGCAGCCCATGAAAAGTACAGACGGAACATGCTAAAGTTAGAGGAAGAAAGGAGAATGCAAGAAAGAAAAGCAACGAAGCGGGAAGACGAGAAAAGTAGAAGGGCAAAGGAACATAGAAATGAACGGATGAGGGAAGTAGATAAGGCTAGAGAAGAAGCAAAGAAGCGAAAAGTAATAGCTGAGGAAATGGAACGTAAGCGCAGACAGAGGGCACAGGATCTTGAATATTTGGAGCCGGAAGTGATTAAACCCAATCCTACAGTAGAATGGGAAGACATAGAAAAATTCTTTCCTGCAAGCGATGTGGTACCAGGTACAAGTGGGACAAATATTGAAGATGACTTCGACACGAGAAGCATCGGGGAAACGATCGATAAAATATACGATGAGATGGGGCTAGAGCAGATATCCGATGGGGGAAGTGAATATGAGCGCTTAGAGAGCACTCAGCTATATGACACTGAGGATGTCACCCGAAGTAGTGGGAGCAGGAGACTGTCCATAGACAGGCTGGAGATTGGGCAGAACGAAGAAGATGCAAGGAGTTGTGTAAACTGGGAGTATTCAGGATCTGACTGCGGTGGGGAAACAGAGGATGTGGCACATGAAGAAGGGGGATGGTGCGAAAAACGGCTCCCAGGGGACCGAGAGGTACAATGGTCAGATGCTAACAGGTCCACAAGTAGGGCACCGAAGTCTGCTGGACAGTCCAGCCGACATGAAGAAACACCCCACGGTCAGAGGGGGCGTCAGCACCTACCTACGCAGACAGATTAAGGGCATTGCCAGGAAGACGGCAAGGTGGGAATGCCACCCCGGCGATAGACCAGAGAGCTATGGGGAAAGAGAAGGAGGACTGTGCATTCCAATTCCCGTTGCTAGAAAAGGGGGGAGCAAGACCACAATATATTCCATGGCCGCACATGGACTGAGAGAACCTTAAAAATAAGCTTCCAATGCTGACATCGGGAGTGGATACATGAGTTAGAGAAAATGACGGGGGTATCACCTTAGCTATAGGGGACATTAGGGCCTCCTAATTGCCATACTTGGTGAAAGAGCAGATGATGTATGGAAACGGGCAGGCTATCCTAGGGTAACCCTAACTAACACCTCACATGACGGAGCGCCATTTAATAACTGTATGGCAGCAGTGTGGAAAGCGCTGTGAATGCTATATCCAGACACCTCTGATATGGGGCTATAATGACACAGAAAATGAAAGAGTCAGAGGACCCATTGATTTATATCCAGAATTTTCAAGACGCGTGGGTGCTCGAAATGCATGTGTCTTGGCCGAAATCTATCCCTGTATTCTACCACATATTATGCCAGGGGTTGCCTGAACAGGTGCAGAAGCAGCTAAAAAAATTGGTAGGAGTAGAAGCAAAACCATGGGCCGAAATACAGTTGACAATTGCACACTACTGTAGATTGTTGCAAGAAAAGAACCGGAAAAAGGAGGCAACTCGTAAGGGTGAGGAGGCAAAGCTGGTGCAAAAGAAGCTCTCGAAGTATGCTCTCGAGGGAGCCATGCTCACCAGCCCAGCCGAACCAAGCGCACAACAAGCGACCAACCCATCGCAGAATAATCAGGGTAATGCAGGATTTTACCCAAGAGAAAGGGGTTTTGGAGGAAGAAGATGGCAGAGTAATCAAGTAGGGTTTTGAGGTAACCAAGGAGGTTTTCAGAATATTCAAGGTGGCTTTCAAAACGCACAGATGGGCAGTCCAGCTATGCCGGATGGACAGATGGCTCGACCACCGCCAGTGTGTTGGCTGTGTGGAATGACAGGACACATGGCGCGCATGTGCAGAAGCCAAGGCATGTGGCAAAATAGCCAAGGGATGGGGGCAGGCATGGTGAATCAGCCTGCTGACCCGCAACAGGGCGGTGCACAAAATTACACCGTACAGCAGCAGGCGTCAGGCGTGCAGCAAGGTGCACAGCAAGTCGTTCAACCACCGAACATAGGGAACTTGCCACAGGGACAATCCCAGCAGGCATCACCACAAACGGCTCAGGGCACTAATTCCGGAGGGGTAATTAGCCCTGGAAATGGGGGAAACCCACACGTATACAGTGGACCGAACCTGTATATGAAATAGGACAGCTCACTGGGGACTCTGATGTGCTCTATCCTATCAGTGACACCAGACCCTAACATGGAACCTAGGGTGAATGTCGTCATAGGGGGTAAAGAATATTCCTTCTTAGTTGACACGGGTGCAACGCGCTCATGCATATGAGAGGGCAAATTTTCCTTGTCCGGTGAGGCTATAGATACTCAGAGTTTCACTGGAGCTCATAGTAGAGTTCCCTTTACAGACGCACTCCCAGTCTCAGTGGGAGAGCGCAAAATGAATGTACCCCTATTATATTCACGTCAGACCCCAGTAAATATTCTGGGCCGAGACCTGATGACTAAATTGAACATGACCATCTCATTTACCGAGAATGGTATAGTGTGCTCCACTCCAGTAATGCATTATTCAAACGTGTGTGAAATGATCAGAGCATAATCAGGACGTATAGCCATGAGAGCTGTACCGTTAGAGCCAGAAGTCTTTGCATATGGCGTGCGGGTGCTTATGACGGGACTGCCAGGCCTCGCAGACAAAACTATGAGAACCCCTGATGAGTTTCTGTCCAGACCAAGAATACCCATGCATGAAGAGGAGGGACAAGTATTTCCCTTAATGATACAATCTGCACAGTCCGAGGGAAAGTAGTATTGGTTGAAGGATATGATGACGAAGGCAGACAATGGTGTGCAATTATCGCCATCGAAGAAGGGTATCGAGTGACTGACGTCACTGATGACGATCTGTTCGAAGAGCACTCTGACCTAGAGGAGACAAGAGTGGAAGTAAGTCTCACATTTTGGTTCAAAATGATCAAATGGGAGGTGCCACAGGGAATGATGTTGGCGCTGGTACGTCCAGAATACTTTGATGACGACATGGCCCAAGTGCCTGCCGCAGTATGGACTACAGGGCCCTATGACATAGGTCTCCTGAAGGGGGCAGGTGAAGTGAAAATTAAACTGAAACCAGCAGCAATTTTACCACGAGCGCGACAATATCCCATGTCCAGAGAAGCGGATGAAGGGATCGCGAAGAAAATCTCCGCCATGATGGAGCAGGGCATCTTAGTGACGTCAGAAACACCTTGCAACCCAGTGATTTACCCTGTCAAAAAATCAAAGGGAGGGTCTTGGTGTTTAATCCAAGATTTACGAGCATTAAACGATATAGTTGAAGCCGAGTTCCCTCTTGTCCCTAATCCATCCACAATACTATGTAACATACCCACTGAGGCAAAATATTTCACGGTGATCGATTTGAAAAACACGTTTTTCTCAATTCCACTGCACCGTGACTCTCAGGACCTGACGTCATTCACTTTCAGACCGATGCGTCTGAAAAGCACAAGGTTGCCACAGGGGTATTGCGAGTCCCTGTCTATTTTCAACAGAGTCCCGCAAATGGACCTAAGCAATATTGCGGTGGACAGTGTTATTTTGCAGTACGTAGATGACATTCTGATCTGCAGTACCACTGAAGAGCAATGCAGGCGCGACTCTGTCCAGCTATTGACTATACTGGCTGAAAAGGGATACAAGGTTGATAAGGAAAACTTGCAGAACTGTCATCAGGAGGTGTTGTACATAGGGCAACTGATCTCTCATGAGGGGAAAAAGGTAACCCCAGAAAGGGCTGAAGCTATCATGAACACGGCCAAGCCCGCGCACGATAAAACAAATGTAGAGCTTCTTAGGCCTGTGCAATTATGTCAGATCATGGGTCTTTGACTACAGCTCGTATACCAAGCCCTTGCTTCAGGCTTTGAAGAAAGCCCAGGCGACAAAAGGAGAAATCGAATGGACTGAGGCAATGGAGAAAGGGTTTGCAGAACTTAAGAGGGCAATTTGTAAGGCCCCAGTTCTTGGGATTCCTAATTATGCAGAGGAATTCTACCTGTTCTCACACACCGATGGTGATTTTATGACTGCAGTGCTCGTGCAGCGAACCTCGCTGGGGTACAAACCCCTAGCATATTAACGTGGGAGTCTGGACCCAGTCATGAAGGGCCACTTCCCATGCGAATAAAATCTAGCTGCTGCCGCATTCGCTATCGAAAAGGCGTCATCCATCGTGATGGGGTGCTCCATGACATTGTATGTTGAACATTCGCTGTTCGCCATACTAGAGAAGCCAAAGGGCACACTGACATCTCAGAGAGCATCCGCCTATGAGGTGATTATCTCTAACCCATCAATCAAAATAGTTTGATGTAAAACTCCGAACCCTGCTACATTTATAGCTGAGCCAGTCGCAGAAGGAGAACCTATACATGACTGTGCGAATTATGAGGAATTCTATGATGAAATCCTCAGGGTAAAGGAAAATGCCCGACAGGTGGCGAAATCGTGTTCATTGACGGTTCTTCGAGAATCGACCAAGAAGACGGACAAAGGTATACAGGCGTGGCCGTGGTAAAACACCTAGCGAATGGAGAGTTTCGAGTACTCGTCAGTGCGCAAATACCCTCTCACTATTCTGCGCAAGCTGCAGAACTTCTGGCACTGATACTCGACATTGAAAATCATGCAGACCAGGAAGTAACTGTGTACAGTGACTCAGACTATGTGACGTTGACAGTAAATGCAGGTCTAGCGCACTGGAAAAGGAGGGGCTACGTCAGAGCAGACAGCACGCCAGTGCAACATGCAGTCTTATTGGACAGGCTGATAAAAGCACTACAGCTCCAAGTGGGCATAGCGGTCGTGAAATGCGCCGCTCATACCAAGGGGACAGATTTCGTGTCACGTGGAAATCATGAAGCGGACATGGAAGCCAAGCGCATGGCATCCAAGAATGAAACAATCATGGACGTGGAGGTGGCACGTACCCATGAGAGGATGATGGTAGCGCGAGCCACACCAGAAGCTTATAGCAATATGGGGCAGACTCAGCTAATGGAGCTCCAGGGGGAGGCATCTCAGGAGGAGAAAAATGTGTGGAAGCGTCAAGGGTGTTCTTTAAACCCCTCTGACGGGTTGTGGAGGCAAGACAGCACTGGTAAACCAGTAATGCCTGTCGCCCTTCTAAAAGTAGCGTTAGAGCAACTGCACTACCCTATTCACATGTCAAAAGAAAATCTTGCTGCAATGCTCACAGAAGACTGGTTCACACCGAATTTAGCAGAGCATGTTGCATTTTTTATGGTCAACTGCATTATCTGCCAACAGTTCACCGCTGGGCACACATTAAAAGTAGTGAGAGGAATCATTCCCAGATGGAATGGACCATTCCAGCACTTGCATATCGACTACGTCGGCATGATTCAAGTGTGCAACGGGGACAGGTATTTAATTGTGGTGGTGTGTCCATTCTCTAGATGTATAGAAGCAGGGCCCTGTACACACCCCAACGCTACCTGTGCTGCCAAGTTCCTAGTGAGGGAAGTGTCCCCTAGATGGGGGGTGTCGGATCAACAGCTTGCTTAAGGAGAGGATAGCCAATTTGAAGCTCATATTAAAGAAGGGATGGCTGCACTGTCTACCATTGGCATTGTATGCACTTCGGAACCAACCCGGCTCAGACCATCATCTCACACCGCACATGATAGTTACAGGCAGAAGGATGAGGACCCTTCTTACCCCCCGAGATAGAGCTAGATGTGATGCCTAGCCAACTAGGGAGGTTCTGGGAACAGAGATGCAGGACTACTTAAGCTGTATGACATCCAGTGCCTCTGTCATTACAGGCCAGCTGCAGCGACAGCAAAAAGGGGATGGCGCAGCACGAAACACAGCAGGAAGTGCTGAAGCAGACACCGAGCAAGGTGTACATGCACCCCTCGTCTTCCCTGGTGACAGCGTGCTTGTGAAGAACTTTACCAGGAAGAGGTGGGACGAGCCAAGATTTAATGGCCCTTTCATCGTAGAGGACTGCACCCCCTCCGCCGTCAAGCTCCAGGGCAGAGGAGCATGGATCTTCCTAAATGACATTAAACCCTATATAGGGGAGAGCCTTCACCTGCATCCAACAGCGAAGAAACCACAGACAACAGGGAAGAACCTCAGCACGTGCAGACAAGATCCATGGCGAGGAAGAAGGAAGCATGAGCAGAAAACCAAGACAAAGAACCCGGATGCAAGTTGTGGCATAAAACTGGACAGGTTCCCCAAGCAAAGGGGGATAAAGACATAACAAACACTCTGTACATCACAGTTGTAGGGTAAAGAGAAGCGTATCGAGAGCCACAACAACGATGAAATTAAGACTCTGATGAACTACAAATAAGACTTTCTGAGAACCACACGCAATATTCTGAAGCAACCAGTATCAAGACTTTGTTCATAGAACTTATGGTATCCCCCAGTAGAAACATCACAAAGGATCTGCTTTCCTGGTTCCGGCTAGTATTAGAGACATATCCATCACTTGTAGGGAGAGTTACCAGTATCACAGACTTTGTACAAGATCAAGAAAACAAAAAAATAATCTGGCAACTACTGACTGTCATCGCGGAAGCCTTCATTGTACTGCCCGAGTACGGTGATAAGGGTACAGATGCTTCCACCACAAGTGATCATTGATTTCAAAGAATTCCCAAACCGAGTGTGGTACAAACTGAACCATGTGGTTGCAATCCACGCAGCAGGAAAGTGCAGAGACTGTTCAAATAAAAGGAAAAACCTGTAGCCTCGAATCCAGCAAGAACAGGTCAAATGTCATTATCACCAGAAGACAGCCAATATGCATACCATGTTTTCTTTCACATCATTGAGAACTTTCCTAGGTTAGTGGGGAGAGCCAACAATGTTGACGTACCCGCATTCCTCAGAGACCCAGTAAAGAACGCACAATTAAACAAGCTCCTGAGAGCCATCACAGCGCAACTGAGAAGTAATTATGTTCATCAACTGCTGAGGAGAGCCTTGTGAAGAGAAGGTCCCAATAAACTTTCTGCCGAGGACAGATCGAGAAGAGCAGAAACGAGGATCACGACATCTTGGTCCTAGTTTATTTTTATTTTTCTTCAATTTTTCTTATTATCCTTTTCGTCATCCTTCCGCCGTGGAGCAGATCGAGGAGAGAGACACTGTTCTTCAACTTGTCGCTAAGAGACCGAGCGAAAGGAGCGGACACAAGAACTTCACCATCTTATTTTCCTTTTTCTTTATTTTTCTAAATTTTTCATATTTTTTCATATGTTCACTTTTATTTTTATTTTTGTTTTTATTTTTACAACATTTAATTTTTGTGTGATTTTTAGCAGTTCCATCTTTTCATTCTTTCGCATTGAGCAAGTTCCAGCATGTCCTCAGGACCAAAGCAAATTCGGGGCATGCACTGGGACCTCACCTATTATAGATATGCATAATGAATGTGATGTACCAAAGTTGCTAGCCTAACCCTTTTCCATAGTCTAGCACAGAAACTGTACTGAGTACCCAGAGACTACCATCGTCACTCACATGAGGGGGGACATTTGGAGAAGCACTCGTCACTTTAATAGTAATGAACTCTCGAACTACGAGACCAGCGCAAGAGAAGGAATAAATAACTGACTATGAACTCATTCAAAATGGGGGCCCAGAACAGTAACTTGGTTTTACCCCCAACAGAAGGGCGCCCCCACTTCCCTGGAAGAAAATGCTGCAAATTGTCGTTCTGAACGATTATGTGTATATGTATAGTTATTGTTTTTCTGTCCTTAACAATCAGAACTGCTTTCCTTATTGGTGCACGAAGTGTCCTAATCTCAGTGCACCCATCAGATAATGAACATCTGGGGCCTACGAAAGCACTCAGACCCTATATAGTCATTCCAGTACCAAGAAAACCTGATGATAAAAGTAACAAACTAAATTTAAATGTAATGAGCAATGATTTAGACACATTTAAGGTAACAAATGAAGAGAAAAGCTGGAGACCGGGCCAGCACGGAATGAATGAAAACGCTGCACTGACCACTGCACGCACCCACACACAGGATGCACACAGACAAGGGCAAGTGTCAATGGCTACAGGGCCTCCAACGAAGGCAGCAGGGAAGGGGAGACTGTCTGCCGAACAATCAGTTCCAGAAAACAGTGGAAGTACCCAAGAGGAGCCAAGTGAAACACTAGAGAGAGAGGGCATAACAAAATCTCTCAAAAGAACAGAAGTGTCCACGAAGGAATTCACAGAGAAAACACAAATGCTGATAGACTATTTTTTCCCTTTCATAATCAGAGCAAAGAAACTGCACGAGGAGCTGAAAGGCAGGACTATAGAGAATATAACAGCAAGCACACCTGCTCCAACGCAAGGAACAAGCCTCAGGCCTACAACACGACCAATCGTTGGGAAGTTGGGGAGCCAATGGCGGTTAGAGGAAGTCTATGACAACAGACAAAAGGGAAGGAAAGGAAACACAAACCCTTCTCCTACCACAGCGATGCAGTCGAGGCAGCCTGCTCTACTGAGGCACCCAGAGAAGAAAAGCAGCACAGACACATTTAGAGACATAGTCATAGCAAACTACAGAAGAACGCTGAGAATCAAGAGAAGCCCACACGAAGATAACAATGAACTTAATGATTACCTGGACAGCACAGCCCATCTCGGAAACAACATATGGTACCAGCACATGAAGGAAGTGCTGAAATCGGGGTTGGGCAGCTCCTTTTTGGTTCAGGCGCCCAGCTTGTGGAATAGTGTTCCGGAAACACTCAGGTCTGAAACAAACCTTCTTGCTTTCAGGAAGGGTTTGAAAACATATCTCTTCAGATGATGAACCGGGATAAGTTGGATCAGGGACATCTTCAGGGTTCAGCTTTGGACTGGCCTCTTTCTGTGTTCTATGTGTGTCTCTGTTCGTTTAAAGCGCCCCGATGCCCTTGGGCTACCGGCGCTATATAAAAATGAAATGAAATGAAATGGAAGTAGGGCGAAGGCAGTTGGAAGGAGAATGCTTTGTCTGTGCTCTCCTACCATAAAGCATGGGAAAATCCAAGATCTTTGTGGCTGTAGAAATTGATATCTCTACAGCAAACTGTATGTCACACGTAGCAATGTGCAACACCAGAGGACAATTTATGGGAAGAGACGCTTCGCTGATATGGGCCAACGAAAAGGACTACCCAGACGAAGATGGCTATGTCCAGGACATTAAAACAAGAAACCGAGCGCACACCAGAAATCACGTGATCAGGTATGAGAACCCTGGTATCAAAGGATCAGGGATAAGATGGGAAGTTAACCCGAGACTGAACGTTCAAGGAAAGACTGCAGAAGAGGCTCAAATCTGGAAGAACTGAGGCCAAAGGAAGATCTGGGGGTCAGTGGTCTCCCCAGATGGATGGGAGGACGGAGTAGTAATCTGCCAAGCGTGGATGGTCCTTGGAGCCTGCAAAGAAGCAATATGATATTATATGATATGATATGATATGATATGATATTTTATTTATATCGCGCTATTACACAGGTGTTTCAGAGCGTGACCAGGCAAAGGGAGGGGAACAGGGGAGAAACAAAAACAACGATCTTACTAGGCCCAGTGACATTGAGAACGCGCAAGTGGATGGGGAAGGGAAAAAGGGCGAAAGTGCAGAGCATAGGAGAGAAACAAAATAAATAGTAAGTACATAAATAATTAAATAGAGTGTTAGCAGTGGTAGTGCAGCCTGTAAGAGGCAAAGGTGCTAGGTTAGTCAGATAGGGAGTATCTGATAAGTGCAGAAGAAGAGTGGGTGGGGAACTGTATGGGTACAGACACAGGCCCCAGTGCAAGGAGTGGCCCGGAGGCAGTGCAGGATGATGGCAGGGTGAGCAGGTACCTGGGCCCGAAGGGCAGAAGGTGGCCAGGTGCAGAGTGCCGAGGGAAAAAGGCAGATCAGCAGGGGAGAAGCGGGGCGAAGGCAGAAGCAAAGAGGAAGGTCTTGAGGAGCTTCCGGAACCGTAGATGGTTCTCCTCAAGTTTTAAGGTGACAGGGAGGCAGTTCCAAAGGGAGGCCCCGGCCGAAGACAGAGATCTACCTCCAGCTTGTTTCTTTGAAAAACGACTGACCCTGAGAGAGTTAGAGGTAGAGGAGCGAAGGGCTCGAGAGGGGAGGTATTTACAGAGGGATAGTTGAAGGTATTTTGGACCCAGGCCCCAGAAAGCCTTGTGGACAATGCAAAGGGTTTTAAATTTAATCCTTGCATCCACTGGGAGCCAATGAAGGGATTTCAGAGCTGGAGAGATACGATCCCAGGGCTTGAGGCCAAGGACAAATCTTGCAGTCCTGTTCTGGATTAGTTGTAAAGGGCTGAGAGTAGAGGCAGGTAGATTTAGAAAGAGGCTGTTACAGTAGTCCAACTTAGAGAGAATCAGAGCTTGGGAGACAGTGAGCTTCTGAGGGAAAGTGAGGAAAGGAAGAGTACCTCTAAGGAGGTGCAATAAGAAGTTTCATTTTTTTGAGACATCACAGATGTGTGGGGTGAAGGAAAGTCTGGAGTCAAAGATGACCCCGAGGTTCTTAGCTTTGCAGGTAGGGGCAGGAGGAGGGCCAAGGGAGGCTGGCCAGAGAGTGAGGGGAAAGGATGGAGAGGGTGTACCAATGAGGAGGATCTCAGTCTTGTTGGCATTAAACAGAGATCGTTGGCGGCACACCAATTTTGAATGGCGATGAGACAGTCAGAGATGAGGGAAGGAGAGGAGGTGGCTGAAGGGAGCCTGAAAATGAGTTGGGTGTCATCAGCATAGCACTGGAAATTTGAGCAAAAAATGGAAATGCAGTATGCGAGAGTTGCCAGGTATTGGTTGAAAAGCCAGGGCGAGAGGTTAGACCCCTGGGGAACACCACAGGTAGAGAGGGACATAGAAGATAGGAAGGATCCAAGTTGTACCTGGGAGGGCCGATCAGAGAGAAAAGAGGTCAGCCAGGCCAGAGCCTGATCAGTGATACCCAGGTTGTCACAGAGACGATTGAGCAGGGTGGTATGGTTGACTGTGTCGAAAGCAGAGGAGAGATCAAGTAGGATGAGGACAGAGGGAATGTTAGAGTCAAGGTTGGAGAGCAGGTCTTCACAGATGTTCAGGAGAGCAGTTTCCGTGCTTCTGGCTGATCTGAAGCCAGATTGGTGGTCGTGGAGAGAACCAACAGAGTCAGAATGAAGGTTAAACTGAGAGATGGCAAGCTTTTCCAGGAGCTTACCCAAAAAGGGAGCTATGGAAATTTGGCGATAGTTAGCCAGGCAAGAAGGATCAGCTGTGGGTTTCTTGAGGAGAGGATGCACAAGGGAGTGCTTCAGAGGGGAGGGGAAAGACCCAGAGGCAAAGGAGAGGTTGCAGAAATCGGCAAGGGCCGGAGCAAGGGTATCGATGTGGTCCTTAATGGTTTTAGAGGAACAGGGATGGACCTGTTTTGATGAGACTTTCATGGATCGGACTTGTCTTGTGACCTCATCGGGGGAGAAAAGAGGAAAGGAGGAGAAAGAGGGAGGGTGGTTTGCTGAGGGTGGGTCAGCAAGCAGAGAAGAAGGGAGAGGAGTGGGAGAGGAGGAGAGAGTGGACACGATGTCCTGGGTTTTCGAGACAAAGTGTGCAGCCAGGGCATTACAAAGAGCCTGAGAGGCGAGAGGAGGGGTGGCTACTGCAGCAGGGCTGGCCAGCCCCTTGCAGATTTTAAAGAGTTTGGCCGAGTTGTTAGATGCCGCAGAGACACAGGCTTGAATGTGGACTCGCTTCTTAGTGCATACAGAGAGTCGGTATTGCCTTTGGAGCGGGCGGCAGGCCAGTTTGTCAGAGGATGAGCAAGAAGCCCTCTATTTCCTCTCGGCCGCCCTACACTTACGTTTAAGTGTAGCTAGGTCGGAGTCATACCAAGAATTGCACTTGACTTTGGGCTTCAAACGGATTCTCATGACAGGGGCAAGAACATCAAGAGTGGCAGAGATAGAGGAGTAGAGCAGAGACAGTGCTGTGTCAGGGTGTGAATCAGCCTGGGGTGAAGGAGGGGGTGAGAAGGTGGCAGCTAAAGCCTCGACTGACACACGCTTCATGGGCAGGATGTCCGAGAAGGTGGGTGGCAATCTTGGGGTGGGCTTGGCTTGCAGGGGAGGAGATGGAAAGATGAGAGGAGAGGAGGCAGTGATCACTCCAGGAGAGAGGAGTGGTGAGGGGAGTAGATAGGGGGAGGCCAGAGGAGATCAGGACATCAAGTGTGTGTCCAGAAGAGTGAGTCGGGCCGGAGGGGAGGATAGAGAGGGAGAGTGAATCGCAGAGGTCGCAAAAAAGCGAAGATGAGGAACAGGGAGAATCAAGATGGATGTTGAGGTCATCAAGGAGAAGGAGTTGAGAGGTAGACGCCAGGAGGGCGGAGGAGAGGTTTGCCCACTCGGAGAGAAAAGAGGTGATTTGACCAGGGGGCCGGTAGAGAGTAGCAACAGTAAGAGAGTAACTAGGAGAGAGACAGAGCCTACAGACAAGGCATTCGAAAGAGGAGTAAGTCTGAGTGGGGATGATAGAGGCAGGAATCCACTCAGGGAAGATCAAGGCTACACCACCACCGGGCCGGGTGGATCTGGGGGCAGAGATGATCTTGTAGCCGTCAGGGAGGAGAGTGTCAAAGCTTGTGACAGAGCTGGCCATGAACCATGTCTCGGTAAAACCAAGGACATCAAGGTCACGTTCTTCTAGGAGGTGGCAGATGTCAGAGGAATGTTTGACAGCAGAGCGGGAGTTGAGGGTGGCGAGATGAAGAAGGTTGCCAGCCTTAAAGACCTTCTGGGGAGGGAAACAAATCAGAGGTACACCCTGCGGAGGAGTGGAGGCAGCATGAGATGGGGAAGATCTGGAAGGGGAAAAGGGCAAGGTAGCCAAGGGAGGGGAGTAGGGTACAGCTGGAGATGAGAGGAAGTTGATGAGGCGAGGGAATCGCCTATCAAAGAGAAGGAGATTGGTCTGAGGACCCTGCACCATGACAGTGCCATTTAGGTAGACATTAATGATGACTCTGGAGGAGTCAAAGGAATCCATACGAACTTCCCAGCGGGTGCCACCATTAATGGGAGAGGAAGAGACAGGACAGAGCACAGAAATCATATGGGGGGTCCAGAGATCAGGCGAAGGAACGACAAAGAGGATATCAGTGAGGGTTTGTCTGGCAGAAGCGCTGGAACATTTATCAGCAATGGGGAGACCTGGGTTGGAGGCCAGGATATACTTTTTAAATTTCTTTTTACCAGACTTAGTGAGAAGGGAAGGTTAGTTGATAGTAAAGCAGTTTGAGTAGATAGGAGAAACAGATAGTGCCATGGGCAGGTAGAGAGAGAGAGAGAGGGGGCAGTGGGAGAGATAAGCAAATGCAGCGGTATGGTATAGTCACTGGGTTACAATTGAGGGCCAAGTGCAATGAAATAAAACATGCCCAAATTTGACTTTCAAAACACAACCAAATTTGACTTTTCAAAACACAACCAAATTTGATTTTCAAAACACACCCAGATTTGACTTTCCAAAACCCACCCAAATATGACTTTTTAAAACACACCCAAATTTGACTTTTCAAAACACACCCAAATTTGACTTTTCAGTTTGAAACAGGCAGGGGGAGAGTGAAGGTTCAAGAAGGGAAGAGAAAGGGTAAAAGAAGGAGGGATCTAAACCCAAGGAGAGGAGGGAGACTTGGTAGACCAGTTACATGGCTGAGTGAGCTGGCACCCCAAAGGCGGGTCCAGAGGGTCAGGCTGTTGTAGAGGCGTCATGAAGCGTCCCGGTAAAGCGGACAGGGAAGCTGACAGGGGCCTTAGAAGTGGGCCTTGGAACAACAGGCCGGCTCCACGCCTCCCGGTGCCACCAATCAGAAGATAAGGTGGAAGCCGCCAATCATCAGGGCCAAGAAGCAGGCAGAGCACAATGCAGAAATCAAGCGCCCATTTTGAAATGGGTTGCTGTATTACTCAAGAAATGGAAGTCAAAAGGCTTTCAACAGAGAAAAGCAGGAGTGCACTACAGTAATGAACTGCACGAAAAACATGTGGATTCTGCGCACATGTGGCTGCAATAACATGCCCTAACAAGAGATGCACTTTCAAATTCGAATTTTAAAATGTCTTTTCATTCTTTTTTTTTTTTTTTTTTTTTCTTTTATTGTTCCTTCAGGCTTTCATATCTTCTTTTAAATATTTCGTTTGAATTGTGCCCATTTATTTGACTAAGAAAGCAGGGGTCCAATGGCAGAAAGAGAGGGAGCCCACGAGGCTTACCTACATAACGTCATAACGTGCAGTGTTGTTGAAGGAGACGAGGAAAATAGAAAATTTGCAGACGTTATGCAAACCTCTGTGGCCAAGGTTGGTAAAACTGCTAACATGGGTCAAAGATAGAGGAGGACCCCTGCAAATAGTACCACTGGAAAGCCCGAAACTATGCTTCAGAAGTAATGGCACAAGAAAGATGGGAGAGAATGTAAACTGCGGAAGAATCTTTGAAGCCCCAGGAATGACACAAGGTACCGCAGTTATCATGGACCATTACTGGGCATGTGGATCCAAGGCATACATAAGGCTGCCGAAAAACTGGGAAGGCATATGCACACTAGTGAACATCCATGTTCCCGCACTAGTGATCCCTAATAATGACCTGAAGTTGGACAGTTTCCCGAAAGCAGATGCTCATCTAAGAAGAAGGAGATCTGTGGAACTGGTATCCAGGATGAAGAGGGAAAATTACTTTTCTCCCAAATCAGAAGAGGCATTCCATGCAATCCCGTACGAACACAGGCTGTTCAGCCTCACCTCAACAGTATTCACAACACTACTCCTGCCCCACATCCAAGTTGGAGTGAATGCTAAATGGTTGCAGATAATCAGATGGGAGTTATTGCAGACCATCAATACCACTATAAAAGGATTCAACGCGATCAAAGAAGAGCTGAGAGCAATCAGACTGATGACCCTCCAAAACAGATATGTGCTTGACATGATCACTGAAATGGATGGAGGTGTTTGTGCAAAAATCGGAGAATCATGTTGCACATTTGTACCATCACACGATGAAGAAAACGGAACCCTAACAGTGGGCATAAGCATGTTGACAAACCTGAAAAACCAGATGATCGATGAAAGTGATGAAGTGGACGATGACAGCTGGTTTGGAGACCTATTCTCGTGGGTCCCACAATGGATGGCAGATATATTCAAGTTTCTGGGAGCTCTACTAGCAATGGTATTGCTAGGATTCTGTGTTATCAAGATAATCATTACACAGTGCCAGAAAACTGCGAAGAAAGCCATAGGTATGAAAATAATGGTTGACGTCGAGCCAGGGTGGAAGCCCAGAGACCTGACTGATGAAGAAATAAGAGACTTTGTGAAAGCCAGCAAATTTGCGCCAGAAGGAAAAAGGTTCACATACCCTAAGAAACGAAGAAGGTATGAAGGAAAATGGATCTGCTGCAGCCTAAATGGACAATGTCAGCTAATGACAAGGAACAAAGACGAACATGTGAAAAGAGCAGGGAGTTTGAAGGGAGTGATAAAAATCTGGACTCCAAAGGCTCACACATTCGCACCATCATGTACAAGCCCTGAAGACGATGAACATGACACCGAAGAATCAAAAGAAATAAATGCAAAGGAAGTTGCAGAAGTGGTAGATGAACCGACCAGAGGGGGGAGTGTAGAGGAGGTCCCAGACATGGCCTGCACCCCTACCCCTCATTTCGAGGTACCAGGAGCATACTCGCCAAGGTATGTGACGTATGAAGAGCAAATGAACCTGCAAAGAGCTGCACTGGGACTCTGCCCAGTATACATCAGAAGATCCATACCTGTTGAAGCACCCATAACCAGACAACCCTGGGCAGCACGGTACCCTATCAGACAGCCATACCAGCCGCTGATACGAAATGAGGAGTACCTACATACGGTCCACGAAGAGACCCCAAAAGCCTTAATGGCAGGCCATTGGAAATTACACGAGGGCCTGAACAGACTCGTGAATGACCAAAAGCGGCTATCGAAGATAACACGCCAGTGCGAGTAACTACGAAAATAAATGTAATGGACACAGAGAAGAAAAAATGTTAAAACATAAGGAAACAGTGCTACGAGACAAGATGGAAGCAACCGTCCTGTTAAACGTGTGTTAATAGGCTTGAAACGCAAGATGCTAAGAAATCGATACTGCTTGCAATGCTTAGTAGAAAATAGAGCGGCAAGCGCCAACCATATATCTACCTCAATAAGGCACATTATACCAGTGCAACTCCATTTTGTAAAAGCAGAAATGTACCCAGGCGTCCAGAGGCCTGACAGGCTAAGTTTCGTAACCCAGCCGAAGGCAAGAGAAGGAGCGGAATCGAAACTCAACAAAGAGCGGCTCATGCCTAGGAAATCGAGGTCAACCAGAGAAGGGAAGGAGAGCGTCAGCTAACAAGACTTAAACTTCAGAGCATACCAGCCTGCCTCATGAAGGTCAAGATAAGGGGGCCCGTGCAGGTTGCGAGGCTGAATCAGAAATAAATGCACTAAAAGCTGGAAAATGAAGCAGGTTCATGGTGATCTAACACGTGACTAGCCAGGCGCGAAGAAGTACCACTGCCTGATGTCATCCAGGATCCGAGAATGCCATAACTTTTCCCGATAAGAGACTACAGTTTCGAGGCCATCCTTAGCCAACTAATTGACACATCGCCCTAAAACACTGATAGATGGAAGGGAGGCAGGGTGAAACTTGGGACACCAGGCACAGGGGTGTCCATTCTGCATGCTGCTTATTAAAACAGGGATTTATGTCTAGGGGTGTAACCTGCCCAATCACAATGGACCAAGTTATCTGGAGTCCTATAGATAGTAGAACCAATAAGACGTCATAGTTGTAGTGACGTCTATCAGACGTGATGTAGAGGGATGGGCGTAGACGCCCACCCGATAAGAGTTATCCAATCCGCATGCCCTATTATCATATACAGATATAACACCTATACTTAAGTTACTTTTCCTAACCAATTATATTGCATGATGATTGTTTATAGAATTAGACGTCAGTGATGATGAGTTTTGCATATAACAATGACTGTTCGACTGAAGTTCGAGGAAGTCGGAGCGAGACAGGTGAACACAATGCTGCTGATTTCCATTTGTTTCTCTATTTGATGTACTTGTCAATAAACCGACTTCCCTTTGCCAATTTACTGAGTCCTCATTATTGTGTCGTGTTGGAGTAAGTGAATCCTGCACCCCCTGTCCTCACATGGTGCTGCTATCTTGTCTTACAAGTTCTAGAGGGTGAGAGCTGACCTATGGGCCCGTCAGTGAATTCCTCTCCTCCTGAACAACCCGGTAATTGCCCATTCGCGGGTGCTGGATTTTTTTGCAAGTTTGGACATAGCCTGCCTGCATTACAGGCATGGCTACCTCCAAACTTGTAATGAGGCCCCAAGTCTTGTTAGCACCACTCCCTCTCCACCCCACATCCCGAACCTTTGTAAATGTTCATATTTTCTATGTACTATTCTGTGGGGGGAAATTATCACTGCTACATTTTGATATTAGTAACGTGTACACTTTTACGCCAATTAAGACTCCTTTCTTCAATGGACAAAAAGACTGAATGGCTGAGCCCCTTATAACTTTAAATTAAAGGGAAAATGCCACTATCAGGCACCAAATATGATGAAGAAGCATTATCTCTGTTTTTCTATTTAGCACGTCATTTCCAGTTTATATTTCACCCAGTTAATGTATCATTGCTGGTTTCCTGCCAACCCACTATACACATCCTTTACATTCTGCCCAGTCATCAATGTACAGTACTTCATGCCCAGTTAGCAGACAATGAGCCTCATCACAAGTTGTAGCCCTTAAATGCAGCGGGAACGGTATTACCGCAGCATTTAAGGGCAGACCCTATCACGAGTTGGGCGCTAAATGGGCTGTTTCACCTCCAGCTTTTTTCTGGAGGTGAAAATCCCATTTAGCGCCCTGTTTTAGGCGCCATTACAGCTGGCTGTATTTGTGCACCGTATTTGCGATGAAATTCCCCTTTGGGTCCAATGGACCGCATGGGGAATGGGGATTTACTGTTAACGCCCAACCCATGAACCGGCGGTAGGTTGGCACTAACGCTATTAGAGTTGGGCGGTTATACAGCCAGGATACTGCCCAACTCGTGATGTGTCCCAATGACCACTGCATTATGTCCATTTTGCATATGAATTTGAGTTTCTGAACATCACAGTTGCTTTATATTGTGTTCACATATCCAGTCACTCACTGTCTGTCCTAAACTGCCCTTTTAGCAGGTATCACCTTCTACTGCTGGAAAGGAGGGAGGCCAATTCCTCCTGTATTTATCTAGAGCCTTGACGGGCAGTGAGGATGCAATCAGCAGTGGACACAGAGGGCTCTGTCTCCCCAGGTAGTGCCTGGTATTGTCCTGCAGCCTGGCTAGGATGGACTGAACTGTTGGACCCCATCGGCCCAAGCCACCAAATGGGACTGGGAGGGACCTCTGGCAGTACTTCCCTCTGGAAACATCTTCATGGGCCATGTACATTACTTGCCAAATCAGTGGGGCAATGGCCCAGTTTGTACTGTTCGCAGTGCTGGTGAAGTGACTGACATTTCAGTAGTATATAATTCCAATGAGACTAAAGGGCCTGATTTACAAACATGTGTTAACATGGGAAAGTCCCATTGAAAAAGCTTTTGTAAAGCAGGCCCTAATTGTGTTTGGGTTTCACACCTGCACACTTTCATGATTTGCACTTCTGGCGATCCTGCTATATCTGCGTTTGCACACAGCATGCCGGGATATGACATACCTCCCATTATATGTCATGAAGTAGCATGATATGGCAAATCAAAACACAGCATGACAGGACCCAATATGATGTCATGTTGGGAAATATCATGACATATGAAATGATATGTCATCGTATGACGTCAGGTTATGTCATATTGTGTATTTGGCTTTTATATCGCAGACTGCTGCCATTTTCATGGTCTTTTTGCTCTTTGGTGCCTCGGCAAAATGTCTTGGGTTTAGTTACTGGGAGTAGAGTGATCGGTGCATTAGATATCTGCCTGTATATACAGGGTTGGCTTCTAGGTGTGGGTTGAGTAGAGGGAGCAGTGCATTAGATATCTGCCTGTATATACAGGGTTGGCTTCTAGGTGTGGGTTGAGTAGAGGGAGCAGTGCATTAGATATCTACCTGTATATACAGGGTTAGCTTGTAGGTGTGTGTGGCCTTGTACTGCATTGTTTCATGGCCTGTTCATTTCAGGGTTATGCTTCTGTCGGTTTGTCTCATTGTTTCATGCATACATGGGATTGTGTGGTGTCCTGCATCAGTGTGTGCAAGCTAGGACTGTGCTTTGTGAGGTTCTGGAAGTTGCATTTGGCGTAAAGCGTTAAGAAGGGGTGGTGAGAAGTGATGCAGGTTACGGTAGGAGGGGAAAAAGGTTTCTAGGGTGCAATGTCAAAAGAGGGGAGCAAATGTCACAGTGGATTTTTATAAAGGAGCACATATCACAGAGCAATATGGGGAGCACATAGAGTGCAAATAGTGGGGAGAAAGTATTGCAGGGCACATACTGGAGAGCAAATTTCAAAGTATGAATAGGGGGAACAATTAGCAGAGGGAAATAACAGGAAGCAAACCTCACATGCCCTTTATCAATGAACTAATGTCACAGTGTGACTAGCCAGGGCAAACATCACAATATACATATATATATATATATATATATATATATATATATATATATATATACATATATTCAGTAAAAAAACTTTGTTAAAGGGACGTTATGGTTAAGTTGCGCTACGTAAAACCTATGAAATTCAGTAAAAAAACTTTATTAAAGGGACGTTATGGTTCAAAGTAAAACCGAAAACCCTCTGAAATTTGCTAGTTATGGTAAGCTAAGCAACCATAACTCGCGCCACTGCCGTGCATTGCTAAGACTAACACACAGGACATCAAAGATGACATCACAAATGTCAATGATGACATCACTGATGACATCACATGTTTGACTCGCTGTTTTTTCCTTTAGTTATATATCTAGTCCAGTAACAGTCAGGAACCAAAAATTCACTGTACTATAGTACACAGTACTATATTTGTAGACTTATACTTCAAATATGTTCTTACAGTAATTCACTTAGGGTCCACTCAAAGCATATGATACATATACAAAGGGGAAAACACAGACTTGGAAGACAGCAATGCTTTCTATGTATGAAGATTATTAGTAAGGTTATGAACACTGTTTTATAGTTCTGTTGTTTTTTTATGACTGTCCTTTTTCTGGATATGCTCATATTTCTACATGCTGCACTTACACTACTTTCTTTAGGGTCTAGTCACAATATTTGATAGTCATACATAGGGAAGTAGTAGCTTTGAAGCAGAGCAAACATTTCTGTGCATGAAGATAATCAGTTAGGGTATGAAGATTGTCGGGTAATACTGCTGTTTTTTTGTTTACTTCACTTTCCCTGTATATGCTCCATTTGTATGTGTTGTTGTGTGTTTGTGTTTTGTGTGCAGTAATGCAATAATGTAGTAAGTGGTTTTGATTCGGTACTTATTAAATGTTTCACAGTATGCAAGACTATAATAAGAAAGCATTCATAATTTTATTATTTAACATGGCAAGATTATTAATATTGCATCTTCATCATGTCTGCTGCACACTATGCCTATGTTACTAGATGTGTACCTTAGTATATTGGAAAAAACTTCATAATACAATGCTATTTGGATTAATGCCTTACTTAATGCACTACGTACCTCATGATATTTATTCCATTGATCCTTGACACTTTTTTATTAACATTACATTAAGAATCCTTTGTTCAGACTTTTCATGAAAGGCAAATGAACATGTGATGTCATCAGTGATGTCATCAATGACATTTGTGATGTCATCTTTGATGTCCTGGGTGTTAGTCTTAGCAATGCACGGTGGTGGCGCGGGTTATGGTTGCTTAGCTTTCCATAACTAGCAAATTTCAGGGATTATTCGTTTTTTTTACTGAATTTCATAGGTTTTTAGTAGCGCAACTTAACCATAATGTCCCTTTAACAAAGTTTTTTTGCTGAATTTCATAGATTTTTAGTAGCACAACTTAACCATAACATCTCTTTAACAAAGTTTTTTTTACTGAACATACATTTTCATAGTGTAAATTTGATAGATGTTTACTAGGGTTCCCTTACTTTATATACAAGTAACATAGAACATACCGAACACCCCGCTAATGATATTGATGTCCGCGGATGCTCACGGACAACATCAACACTACCCAAACATGCAAGGGGTATCTGAAATTGTTCTATCATACCATACAAACACTGCACAAGTTCAGAAAGCAGCACATAAACACATTATATATAATAATAAATAAGCAGTGGAACCTACATATTTAACACATCAACCATCCATTTAAATATGATATGTAATAAAATGGATTATACCATAACAAAAAAGATATACTTCCAACATAATTACCTCACAGAAATTGCAGAGCTAGAAGCAACAGTAGACCTACACAACACAACGAATACAACTTACCAGAAACTAATAAGTAAACTTCATTTTTCTTATATATTGCTATACTTTTTGTATGAGGTACAATACAATTCATATATTTTTGTTTTTCACACAGAACTGTGCATTACTTTGGAGTGGCTTGAAGAAGATTTTCCACATGAGGAAATGTCTGAAGACAGTGATAATAATGGTAGACACTTGTCTATATAAGCAAATTAATAATCATTACCTTATGTGTACTTAACATATATATATTTATTTTTTACAGACCATACAAACATTGAAAATATTACACCAAAAGACACATTGGAAAAGACTCTGGAACGCATGGAACAGAGATTAGACATGATCAAGGAAAATTTCAATGGTTTGAAACAGTTAGTGGAGGACCACATAAAAGAAAAAATTAAATACCATTGTCCCACCTGTACCTGTGCCCCCTCTCCATGTCCCAGTGAACTATCCCCAAACCCTCAACAACAAGATAAACATTTTGATGAGACTTCCATCCCTTCATCCCCTCCCACCCATCCTCTCCAAACCCCTAATTCCCCTGTTTTTGTATCAGTTTCTGCTTCCCCCTCTCTTTCATAATTTGTGTATATGTATATAATAAAAAAAATGTTATGTTTCTTTTAATGAAATTCTTTGTGTCTTATTTTATTATTTTAAAGCAGTTGAAATGTCCGCGGACAGCACGCCTGTCCGGCCTGTCCGTAATTAACAAGATGTGGATGTCTTAAGGACACTGCACCTATCCGTACCATTCACAACCAACATGGAACTGTTCTTAGAACACACCAGCTGTCCGGGATGTCCGTAAAACAACAAAATGGGGGTGTCCTAAGTACACTATACCTCTCTGTACAGTTCGCAACCAAGATGAAACTGTTCTTAGAACACATCAGGTGTCCGGCATGTCCGTAAATGAACAAAATGGGGGTTTCCTAAGGACACTATACCTGTCCGTACCGTTCGCAACCAAGATGGAACTGTCCGTAGAACAGGCGCGGTGTCCGGGATGTCCATAGTCAAACAAAATGGAGGTGTCCTAAGGACACTATACCTGGTCGTACAGTCTGCAGAATATCTACGCACATGTGCACCACACCCATAAGTCCTGCGAACATTGCGCCTATCCGTAACTGTCTGTCTCACTTGTGGCACACTTTTAATTAGTTTCAGGACCCGAACACTGTCCATAGAACACATGCGCACGACCGCTCCTGTGCATTTGGTGTCCTGCGGACACCCATTCTCTTTGCGGACGCGTTCCCGACGTCATCATGTGACCGCACCCACACTGAGCGTGTGTCATAATTTGCGGACTCTGTCCGGTTGCCCAACATTTTAAAATAACTTATTCAGACAATCCAAATTATTTAACAGTAGGCAATCACCATTTAACATGTCCCAGACACTGGCCCTGGCTTTCCACATACTTGTTGTAACATTTTGAACGCTTTTGAGTCTTCGATATGTTCTCGAGGCGTACCCCTCCACCCTTATAAAAGGCCACACCCCAGAGCTGATCTTCATTGTACTTCTGTCTATTGCAGATTGACTTTTGCTGCCTTTGCTGCTCTGGATGAGATTACCTCATCAACCCTAATGGTATCCATGGCTGCTGTTGCTACATCTGCCTCAGCACCACCCCCAAACCATCCACCACCACCACCTCCCCAAGGGCCTGCAGAGGGGAACACGCGTGGCGATGTAGAGAACGAGGATGAAGAGGATAAAGAGAATGAGGTCAAGGAACATCTTACTACCAGCACTCGTTTACCGTTTATGGTAACATACCAAAATCACGTGCGAACAAGGTCACTTGTAACCAGTGCAAATTAGTGCTAAGTTGTGGGAGACGTGATCCGTACAGCTTTGGTATGACATCCATGAAGCGACACCTAACTTAGTTCCACGGTGCGGACATTCGCAAGGTTGTACCTTGTGATGAACGTAGTAGGTTGAGTTCCTCAACAGCATCCGCTCCTCTCACCACAAGAGACACTCCTGTGGGAGAGCGCATCCCTCCAGCTGCTTCACAGGCCATTCGTGATGCTGTTGACCCTTACCTTTCGAGGGTCACAATATTGTGTATGTACTGCGACGCAGTACTCTGCAGGGGGGAGAGTCTTCGAAGTGCTTTCGAGACTACGGTCACGGACCACCAGAAGACCTGCTACCTACCTAAATAAGGTCCACCCTACATCTTCCTCTCTCCACCTGTCCTTTCTTATTCTCGTGGTTGGTGTCCCTTCCTTACCCTCCTTTCCCCTCCTCTCCTAGTTTGTCGTGTGTAAAAAAGCAAAAATAATATAAAACAATAAAAATCCCAAAAAAAGGCTCTTTTCAGAGTCGCGTTTCACATTTCAAAATTAGAAGCATCAAATAAATAGGGTAGGCCCTGCGCATTTTTTAAAAGTCCGCGGACAGTCCTAGGACAGATCAAATTTTGGGGTGCTGCCCTAGCAAAACCAATGCACTTTTCTCTGGGAGTAAGTGGTGGCTCTGAAAAGAGCCTTTTGGTGGTGTGTTTGTGTGTTTGAAAAACTTAGATTCGTCAACATCTACTGCAAAATAGATGTCTGTAATTCCAAAAAAGGTTGCAATGCATTTTGTACATTTCTCAGAAAAATCTGGTTGCCAGCATATGTAAGATGAACTCCATCTCTGCGAAAAGTGCTATGAAACATAATATTTTCATTGTGAAAAGAGGACATGCCAACATCTCTTAGAAAGGCACAAACAGCCCTATTGACATGGCACCTCGCTTTCTCCATTTGTGGACCAAATGAAGAAGAATGCAGCCGCATTTGTCTTTGTGCAATACGAGAAAAAATTATTTGGGAATTAGGAAACATGTCCATGACCTTCTCAAGTCCTTCTTTCGTTGCAAATTGCAAAGAAATTCCAGACATTGTAGATTGTAGTTCTCTAGCCTCTTTTTGAATAGAAACCCGGCCCGAACGCGCCGGCGCGCACGGGCAGGCACAGTCTGCTGCAGTACAAAAGCAGCATGTCAGTAAGCCCTCTCCTGGTAGCTGCTCAGAATTTAATTGTATTTACTTGTATTTTAATTTCGTTTTTAGCCGTAGTTTTAGATATTTTAAAAGTTCTAATTTTGTGAATTGAAAAGGAACTGTTTAGAATTTTGTCAGGCGAATCAGATTTAGTTTTGGAAACACTCTAGGCCCCCGAGATCCGAATTTGATTTGTTTGTGACATCTGCACGATCGCGTGTAAAGAAAGAAGTTTCTTTCCTCCACGAGACAGAAAACTACAATCCCGAGTTGGATTGTAGTTCTCTAGCCTCTTTTTGAATAGAAACCCGGCGCGAACGCGCCGGCGCGCACGGGCAGACACAGTCTGCTGCAGTACAAAAGCAGCATGTCAGTAAGCCCTCTCCTGGTAGCTGCTCAGAATTTACTTGTATTTACTTGTATTTTAATTTCGTTTTTAGCCGTAGTTTTAGATATTTTAAAAGTTCTAATTTTGTGAATTGAAAAGGAACTGTTTAGAATTGTGTCAGGCGAATCAGATTTAGTTTTGGAAACACTCTAGGCCCCCGAGATCCGAATTTGATTTGTTTGTGACATCTGCACGATCGCGTGTAAAGAAAGAAGTTCTTTCCTCCACGAGACAGAAAACTAGAATCCCCAGTTGGATTGTAGTTCTCTAGCCTCTTTTTGAATAGAAACCCGGCGCAAACGCGCCGGCGCGCACGGGCAGGCACAGTCTGCTGCAGTACAAAAGCAGCGTGTCAGTAAGCCCTCTCCTGGTAGCTGCTCAGAATTTACTTGTATTTACTTGTATTTTCATTTGTTTTTAGCCGTAGTTTTAGATATTTTAAAAGTTGTAATTTTGTGAATTGAAAAGGAACTGTTTAGAATTGTGTCAGGCGAATCAGATTTAGTTTTGGAAACACTCTAGGCCCCCGAGATCCGAATTTGATTTGTTTGTGACATCTGCACGATCGCGTGTAAAGAAAGAAGTTCTTTCCTCCACGAGACAGAAAACTACAAACCCCAGTTGGATTGTAGTTCTGTAGCCTCTTTTTGAATAGAAACCCGGCGCGAAAGCGCCGGCGCGCACGGGCAGGCACAGTCTGCTGCAGTACAAAAGCAGCATGTCAGTAAGCCCTCTCCTGGTAGCTGCTCAGAATTTAATTGTATTTACTTGTATTTTAATTTCATTTTTAGCCGTAGTTTTAGATATTTTAAAAGTTCTAATTTTGTGAATTGAAAAGGAACTGTTTAGAATTGTGTCAGGCGAATCATATTTAGTTTTGGAAACACTCTAGGCCCCCGAGATCCGAATTTGATTTGTTTGTGACATCTGCACGATCGCGTGTAAAGAAAGAAGTTTCTTTTCTCCACGAGACAGAAAACTACAATCCCGAGTTGGATTGTAGTTCTCTAGCATCTTTTTGAATAGAAACCCGGCGCGAACGCGCCGGCGCGCACGGGCAGACACAGTCTGCTGCAGTACAAAAGCAGCGTGTCAGTAAGCCCTCTCTTGGTAGCTGCTCAGAATTTACTTGTATTTACTTGTATTTTAATTTCGTTTTTAGCCGTAGTTTTAGATATTTTAAAAGTTGTAATTTTGTGATTTGAAAAGGAACTGTTTAGAATTCTGTCAGGCGAATCAGATTTAGTTTTGGAAACACTCTAGGCCCCCAAGATCCGAATTTGATTTGTTTGTGACATCTGCACGATCGCGTGTAAAGAAAGAAGTTTCTTTCCTCCACGAGACAGAAAACTACAATCCCGAGTTGGATTGTAGTTCTCTAGCCTCTTTTTGAATAGAAACCCGGCGCGAACGCGCCGGCGCGCACGGGCAGACACAGTCTGCTGCAGTACAAAAGCAGCATGTCAGTAAGCCCTCTCCTGGTAGCTGCTCAGAATTTACTTGTATTTACTTGTATTTTAATTTCGTTTTTAGCCGTAGTTTTAGATATTTTAAAAGTTCTAATTTTGTGAATTGAAAAGGAACTGTTTAGAATTGTGTCAGGCGAATCAGATTTAGTTTTGGAAACACTCTAGGCCCCCGAGATCCGAATTTGATTTGTTTGTGACATCTGCACGATCGCGTGTAAAGAAAGAAGTTCTTTCCTCCACGAGACAGAAAACTAGAATCCCCAGTTGGATTGTAGATCTCTAGCCTCTTTTTGAATAGAAACCCGGCGCAAACGCGCCAGCGCGCACGGGCAGGCACAGTCTGCTGCAGTACAAAAGCAGCGTGTCAGTAAGCCCTCTCCTGGTAGCTGCTCAGAATTTACTTGTATTTACTTGTATTTTAATTTCGTTTTTAGCCGTAGTTTTAGATATTTTAAAAGTTGTAATTTTGTGAATTGAAAAGGAACTGTTTAGAATTGTGTCAGGCGAATCAGATTTAGTTTTGGAAACACTCTAGGCCCCCGAGATCCGAATTTGATTTGTTTGTGACATCTGCACGATCGCGTGTAAAGAAAGAAGTTCTTTCCTCCACGAGACAGAAAACTACAAACCCCAGTTGGATTGTAGTTCTGTAGCCTCTTTTTGAATAGAAACCCGGCGCGAACGCGCCGGCGCGCACGGGCAGGCACAGTCTGCTGCAGTACAAAAGCAGCATGTCAGTAAACCCTCTCCTGGTAGCTGCTCAGAATTTAATTGTATTTACTTGTATTTTAATTTCATTTTTAGCCGTAGTTTTAGATATTTTAAAAGTTCTAATTTTGTGAATTGAAAAGGAACTGTTTAGAATTGTGTCAGGCGAATCATATTTAGTTTTGGAAACACTCTAGGCCCCCGAGATCCGAATTTGATTTGTTTGTGACATCTGCACGATCGCGTGTAAAGAAAGAAGTTTCTTTCCTCCACGAGACAGAAAACTACAATCCCGAGTTGGATTGTAGTTCTCTAGCCTCTTTTTGAATAGAAACCCGGCGCGAACGCGCCGGCGCGCACGGGCAGACACAGTCTGCTGCAGTACAAAAGCAGCGTGTCAGTAAGCCCTCTCTTGGTAGCTGCTCAGAATTTACTTGTATTTACTTGTATTTTAATTTCGTTTTTAGCCGTAGTTTTAGATATTTTAAAAGTTGTAATTTTGTGATTTGAAAAGGAACTGTTTAGAATTCTGTCAGGCGAATCAGATTTAGTTTTGGAAACACTCTAGGCCCCCGAGATCCGAATTTGATTTGTTTGTGACATCTGCACGATCGCGTCTAAAGAAAGAAGTTCTTTCCTCCACGAGACAGAAAACTACAATCCCCAGTTGGATTGTAGTTCTCTAGCCTCTTTTTGAATAGAAACCCGGCGTGAATGCGCCGGCGCGCACGGGCAGGCACAGTCTGCTGCAGTCTGTGAAGGAGGTGAAAGTGAGGTGAGTCTCTCTTAAACCCCTGTTTTTCCCGGTGATATTAACTCTAGTGATAAGCGCCTTTGCTCTGTTCCAGGTCAGATTAGTGGAACTTAACAACCTCATACTGTTATATCCAGCGCTCGGACAACTTGGTAGGTGTTATGGAAAGCATTATGACGTGTGGTGGGCTGGTGAGTCGAAAGTAAGCCACTCTCGGGATGTTTCCATGTTGAAAATAGGGCTACTTAACACTCGTTCGCTGAATAAGCATGCACACAACGTCCATGATCTCATCCTAGAAAGAGACTTGGATATCATGTACATCACGGAAACGTGGTTCAAAGACCCCATAGGTCCAACTGGCATTAAAACAACGCCAGAAGGATACATCTTATATAACAAAAACAGAGGGTTGGGGCAAGGCAGAGGTGTAGCAGTCATAGCAAAAGATGCATTGCATCTTTTTAAAGCGAACTTTGACTGCAGTGGATGTGATACCATGTAATTAAAGCTGACCCATACACCCAATGACTGCCTTAACATCATTGTTGTTTACAGACCTCCCTCCCTGACCTCCGATTTTGAGAGTGAACTAGGTTCGCAACTAAGTAAACTGTTCTCGGATAATTCATCCTCCCTGTTAGTAGGGGACATGAATAGATGGAGAGGAAATCCTGATGACAAAGAGGCCATTGCCCTGGAAAATGCCTTGCACAATTTGGCATTTCAAATAGTAAATAAAGAACCCACCACGCCACAGGGCAACCAATTAGACTGGGTCTGCACCAACAACCTAGTCTTGTCTCAGATAAAGACAGAGCCTTGTATTTGGTCGGACCACAGTCTGGTGACCTTGGAAATAACCTTAATCTCCCCAATCAAGCTCTTAGAGAACCCACATGTGAAAGTCGCAAACAGAAACTTTAAAAGAATCGGTCCCGAGCAGTTAAAACCGTGTCTGCTCCAGATCCATGAATCTTTTTCAGTAGATGACAACTGTGAACTCATGTTAGCCAAATATACCAAATCCATACAAGAGATGATTGATAAATATGCACCTCTTAAAAACAAGCTGGTAAGGGAAAACAGCTGTAAAGCGAAATGGTATAATGAACATACAAATGCACTCAAACAGCTTAAACGCGCCAAAGAACGTGCATGGCATAAGACCCACACTCAGGCGGACAGAGATAATTGGAAACGTGCCGATCACGCGTATCGGAAGGCAATCAGAGAGGCTAAGTCCAATTACTACAATAGGGAAATCGAGGCAGCCCCAAACTCGACTAAAAAACTTTTTGACATTCTTAAAGACATGGAAAAGCCCAAAAACCTCTCCCCTCCTCACATCCCCACGAAAGAGGATTGTGAAAGGGTCCAAGAGGGTTTTGCCGCCAAAATAACTAAAGCCAGGAATAATATAATTCTGGCTAGAGATACCACCAGTATAGAGCCCCTTGTCGAGGAAAAACCCTTATTCGTAGAAAGGGAAAGTTTCAGTTTTGTAGAGGTCTCAGAGGAAGAACTGTGTAGGGTTATGTCAGGCATGAAACCCACCTCCTGCACTGAAAACATCCTCCCTACGAAGATAATCCTGGATAATAAAGAACTCTTCGCCCCGATTCTGACACGGCTAGTCAATGCCTCCTTCTTAGAAGGTGTAGTCCCTAAAGACTTAAAAAAAGTGACTATTACACTGCTTGTTAAAAGGGCAGGCTTGGATCCCAAGGACCCCAATAACCTCTGCCCGATTACCAACTCCAATTTCATCCTAAGAATTCTAGATAAAATTGCCACCAACCAGCTGCAGAAACATGTGGAAAATGCAGATGTGTTACATAAGCAACAATCTGGCTTCAGAGCGGCTCACAGCACAGAGTCCGCCATGCTAGACCGACAGACACACATGTTAGAATTGACAGAGAAAGCCAAGACTGGGTTACTCATGCTGCTGGACCTCAGTGCTGCATTCGATTTAGTAGACCGCCAACTGCTACAATCAGCACTGGATAAACTTGTAGGGTGCTCAACAAAAGCACAGGCCTGGTTGGCCTCTTTCTTGAAGGACAGGATGGCTAGAATACACTGGGGTGAAAATTTCTCCGAAGCAACCCCGATATTGTTTGGAGTTCCCCAAGGTTCTAGTTTGTCCCCTCTCCTGTATAACCTTTACATAAGAAGCCTATGCTCGCTGTTAGAAAACATTGGCGTGATTTTCACCAATTACGCTGATGACCCGCAGCTAATTTTTGGGTTAACAGGAGACTGTGCAGTAGACAGCGCAATGATCGAGAAAGTATATAATATCATTGACAACTGGATGCAGAGGCATTGGATGTGCTTAAACAACACCAAGACGGAATTAATGATATTCGGATCTAATCAAGCCAGGTCTAAGATAGAGCCCCAATATAAGACTTTCCGTATCAAAGATGCTGTCATACCAGTGGTACCCAAGGTAAAAACCCTAGCTATGATGGTTGAAGCCTCACTGGGATCAGGAGCACAGGTTAGTTATCTATATAAAAACAACCTGTACTACCTGCGTCTCCTAAGAGCTATTAGACCATACATAAACGAGATCAATGCAGCCTCTGTAGCCAGAGCTATCCTGTTATCCTGCCTGGACTACGGAAATGCGCTGTTATTGGGAGCCTCAAAAAAGGAGCTAGCTAAATGCCAAGTTATGCAAAATGATGCAGTTCGCATCATTAAAAAGAGGAAACAAAGGGACCACATATCAGATAGTAGGAGGGAACTACATTGGCTCAGAATAGAGGACAGAGTCAAGTTTAAAGCACTGACGATTGTCCACAGATGCCTCTTCAGAAAGGCGCCATTCTACTTCAAAAAGCACTTCTCTTGGTATGCCCCCAGAAGAGGCTTAAGATCCGCTGATACTGGCCTCCTAAAGATCCCAGAAGCCAAACGGGCTTCGGGAAGGGGCAAATCTTTCCCTTTCAAGGCAACCAAATATTGGAACGAGCTCCCAGAGTATCTAAGACAACAGGAAAACTACGCCATTTTCAGAAAAGCCTTGAAAACCAGACTCTTCCAATAACTGAGTGTAGCCTGGTTCTTTCCTTCCAGTGTAGTCCTTTGCCCAGCAAACTATTGAGAGATACAAATTGCAGGTGACTTTCTTTGCACTCCACCGCGCCCTGATGCCTGTAGGCTTTCGGCGCGTAACAAGAATAAAGTAAACTAAAATAAAGAGACATGTCCTAAACTGTTCCCTCCACAATGAATTATAATTATGTCTGGATGATGCTCTGTCTGTAAAGTAGCACAGAGAGGTACCAAGTCCAAACACTACATTCCACGCACTCCATGCCAGTGCACTTCCACATGAGGGAATCCAAGATCTGCAGATACACCACAACGTTCTGCATGCACCTCCAACCAATGTAACCATGAGTCGCCCAAAATCCAGATAATCTGTTTTCGAAAACAAACAGCCATAGCTATCTGTTCTTCTCTCAGGAAGAAGTTCTAACAAAATCTCTACTTACACAACACACCCACTAAACTTTACTGACCAATCCCTACCTCCGCTCATTCTCATTAGCATGCTTCTCCACCCCAGAATCCCGTATGTAATATGCGCTGTCCGCAGACTACCGCCATGTCCGCGGACATATTAAAGATCTGAGCGTGGTGAATGTACATTTAAAATATGTGCCCCATTTCCCCTTTGAGGTGGGCTCTGAAAAGAGCGGTTTTTCTTTGTTTTTTTGCAGATGCCTGACAGACACCTGTTATTTTGTATTTTTGGGGGTTTTTTTCTTCTTATTTTACAACTAAAATCTTCACATAACCTTCTCCAAAGCAACCCTTACATTCCAAAACAGCATGGCATTTCCCAAAAAAGATAAAGAAACACCACCTGCTTCAAAATAAGCAGCATTACTCGAATCAATATTCTCATTGTTACAGAAAAACATACCAGCTCTAAGCATGAAAGCACACATCCCTCGATTGATTGCACACCTAGTGTTTGCTGAGGACAAAAAACAGAACTATTGTCCCATATTGCCCTAGGTAGTAATCCAGAAAAAATTACTTTCACATTTGGAAGGATGTTGATTACTGCTTGAACCAACTGTTCCAAATCTGCCAACAAAGTAGGGGAACTCACGTAGCCCAAATGGAAAGCACCATAGTGCAAAACTACCAGATGGGGACTGTTCATCCTACGCATATCTTCACAAACCTGGAGAATTGCCTCTACATTTCAATCAGGCACAGCGCTCCACACCACCTCCACTCCTGTGACATCCAAATTGTTTGCCATATGCCTGCATTGAGAATACTGCTGTAAACCATGGACAAAAATATCTCCAAGCACCAACACCCTGACTTTCTCCACCTCTGCCATCTTCACTACACACACTCTCTTTTTACACAAATCCACAACATCAACATCTGATTGGCTGATCCCTACAGTCCCCTTTCCATGCTGGATTTGCAGGAAAACCCTGTATGTGGCACGCCCTACCCGCGGACAGCCGCGGTGTCCGTGTGGCATGTAGCCAGCCCTTCTACACTTTCCATATCACTCTCGGTTCCATTCCCTCATTGGATACAGCTAAGCAGTCACACAACCATCCACCAATCACATCCAAGACCTCTACATTTAACTCCATCATCGGAGTTCCGCACTTCAAATGTACTATTGATCACTCTGAGTACAAGTCTCATATCATTGGAAAGCACCTACTACAAAAACTACTGTACAAGTCTTGAAGATTTCTACTTACAGCTCCATGCATATCCACATGCATGATTACAAACTACAGGTATGCATATTTTATTCAGAGTACATGAACAACTCTTATGAGTCCATATAAACAGAGTAATGCCACTAAATCTGCATTGAAAAATCACACTATTTATTACTGTCTCCCGCATAACCTATACATACATGCCAACCCTCCCGATATACGTGCAAGACTCCCGATTTTTCATTGAAAAATGGAACAATTTTTTACTGTCTCCCGCCTAAATTAATGCTAATCCCAATGCAATCCTACGAGAAAAATAAATGTTCCCGATTGCTGTGGTGAAATCTCCCTCTCAGGTGCTCACGACTGTTGGCATGTCTACCTATAAAATTAAATTATTCAAATTTTTCCCATCTACTATAATCAACTACCACTTCCAAACCTGTCTGCTATCTACAACACAGCTGTAAAAAACCAAGTGAATTTCATTAACTTAAAATTGTACTTATTTGCAAAGCATGTTGAACTAACATACTGTAAATAAAATATAAAGGCTGCACATAGTCAAATGAAATGCATGAATATACTATGTTCAGATATCAAACAAGAATACTACCACAAAAGCATAAAAATCAACGTGTACATTAAAATCAGCGCTATAAACACACAAAATTACTAACTTCTTTCTTTTATAAATTCAGTGAAGACCACTCTCCTGAAAATAAGCAGCATCTAAACTACAAACAACATACCCGAAGAAACCTGCTCATTCCACAAAAAAAGAGTAAGTACAATACTACCTTTATATTCTTACTGTTCCTCAAAGACACTGTTGGTTCATTCATGTAATTGCGCACCAAAAGAAACAGCGATTTCTGAACCATTCTGCCCACAAATCCCCATTTATTAAACAGAGATTAGCACGCAGAATGGCACACAAATCCCCGTTTCTTTGGAACACAAATAACATACTCAACCCTTAGAATGTTAGTACTACAAAACAAAGAACTGTTTTAATTTTACACCATTATGTTTACTATTAATGCTTCTCCTCACCACTAGCTCACTTTCTACTCTCATCTGAACCGCAGTGTAGTAACAAACAAACAGAAGAATAGCCTTCCCAACTCATTGTAACTGGCCAATGCACAATCACACACCACCACATACATCTTTCCCATCAAACTCATACACTCATGCACACAGCACACATACATTGCAAAACTGACCAACCCATACCTTCTTTTTTTTCAACAGACCCCAAAGAATGCCTACCAAAAAGCAAGTTCGTAGAAAGCAACGCAGAAATAGAGCAAATGAAAATAAAAGTGACCAAATTAAGCATCCATCTCTACCAGGGTTTGTACAAAACGTCCAAACAAAACAGCTAATGCAGTCGTTTAGTGAAACAAAACAAGCTTCTAGTACAGAAACTTTGCCTCCTCTATCAAAATGTAAAACGAAACAAAAACTGCTTAACAAGAATTCGGCTACCACTACTGCTAAAACTGCTCCTATAAATCTTGATATACTAGCAAGTTACCATACCAAAAACAGTATTTTAGCAAAAATGTTCCGCCACAGAGTTCTTCAGAATCTTATAAAAACAGGAGCGAAATCATGCACAACCCTTAAAACCTACCGTAAAAAATGGATCCTAGAGGCTCTCGTAGACAGTGCAATCCTTCTCAAAAGGAAGTTATTTATTTTAGTTTTAAACAGGATGAAACCACTAACAAAACTAACTACTAAACTACAAAAGGAACTTCTCAATAAATGTAATGTCAACAAAAATAACTTCTTAAATATCTGTGGAGGAGAATGGAGTCAGACCACGACCACAGAACCATATTTTAATGAAGAAGCATACAAACAAAACCAAACAAACACAATTGCCATCCATAGCAGTGGACGAGGTTATGAAAAAATTAATAATACCATAATGGAAAAAGAAACACTGCTTACAAAAATATCCCCAGAAAACTCAGAATTACCTCTCCATTTGACTGAACCAGGACATCCAGTATACAAATGGCCATGCACGTCAATGTGTAACATTCCCAACAAATCTTTCAAATCTTTACGCCAGTTCCTCAATCAGTATGTGAAAGTTAAAGACAAAATCAAAATGAAAGTGCTGCAAAATATGGATACCTGTCCAGTGCGCAAATACACAGGACTACAAGGACATTCATTAGCCTGCATTTCAGGAACTATTTGCAAAAGCACCTTCCATGATATCAAAATGATATCAACACATCATTCAACTATAAGAAATGTAGTCTATAAACTGTACTATGCTAAAAGTCCTGCCTTAGAACTAGCCAATTTAAATAATACTCTTCTACATGGTACACCCAAAGACCTACAAGAAGATATCGACCATATCCAGTGAAATTATTTTGGAAGTGAAAGCCACTTACAAAATGCAATAGCTTTACAACAGACTAGCAACAATTCTGCACATGGCAACCTTCTACTACACACATACAAAAAAGAAATACTAACATTTAAAAGTACATCCGCTGAAGTAGCAAACCACGTGTGTGTGTGTTGCCGCAGAACTTTTTACAAAAGTAACATAAAACTATAGATGTAACATACAAAATAGAAGACAATGAAGAGTCCAAATGGTTTGAATTAGCTCTCTATCTTTTAGCAGAAAACAAATACGAAATAACTGACCCCTTAATACTTTTCAGTTACTGCACTACAAAACTTGACAACAACCAAACTCCTTCACGTGCTATCACAAATAACTTGGAATTATTCCCACTACCAAAACCCCTGCAACAACTCAATTTATATGAGAGCATCATAATTCAAACAGTGCACCCATTTAAAGCAATAATACACCTTCAACCAAAAACAGCAAAATTACCTCCCTCTGAATTGGTGAAAGGCATTCGTGGCAAAGTAGTTTATTTACCCTTAGATGTGACAGAAAATGTGCACACTCTAGGAGTGCAACGTCCAATAGAGCAATCTTTAATTGTCTTAGTAAATGGTATACCAACAAAAGACAAAATGATTTGGCAACAACTCGTGGACTTACATAAAGTTAGACAAGCCTTGCAATATCTAAAAGACAATAATGAATACTACAAAGACATAAATATTGAAGAAAACTTAAGGGAAAAAACTGAAATAATTAAAGAGTCACCAGAAACTGGTCAATTTGAACTTCTAGATCCTGCTGCAGTATTCAATATTTTAGACCATTATACAATTCATCCATTACACTCTAATTACACCATAGATGATGCACTAGAAACGTACCAAATGCGACAAACCAAAGGATCACCAATGAGCATATGGGAAAAAAGTATAGAAGCACATGCTTTTCCTCTACTATTTCCTACTGGCAAAGGAGGAAGGTACGATGATAGATCCACTCAGATAACAGCATCAGAATACCGCTCATTACAAATGTATTCTGAAGATCCCAGATTTAGACAAAATGTGGAATACATATTCCACCTACTCTTTGAAAGTGAACTAGCAACTCTATGTTACGGAGTTGCACACATATTGAAATCAGGAACCCACTTCCGAAATATGTCAGCTACGCAATTAATACAAAAAGTGCAAGAAAAAGATGAGGTTTTACAATCAAGCATTATAAATCTGTTTGCAAACATGCGTGGTACGAAAGAGTACTGGTTCCGACGTCACGGAGATGTACGTTGTATGATCAGAAACCTTGGTCCACCCACTTGGTCTATTACATTAAGTTGTGCAGAATATGCATGGGAAGGTTTACATGATTTCCTACGCATATCAAACAAAAACAAAACAAACATAGATATACTAACACCTGGAGAACTTTGCTCTCTAGATCCTGTTAATGTTTCAAGATATTTCCACCATTGTTTCATTGCTATGCTACACTTTATTTGTAATAAAACTGTTCCTCCCCTCGGAGAAGTGCAACACTTCTTTTGGAGAAAAGAATACCAAGCCAGAGGAGCACCACATATCCACATGCCTTTATGGATTAAAGATGCTCCTAAATTTGGTCAGGACAGTGATGCCACTGTTTTGCAGTTCATCCAAAAATATGTCAGTTTTGAAATCCCTTCACAAATGAGACATAGTGACCTTCATGTACAAATTGTACAATTTCCAAGACACAAATGTGGCAAATATTGTCATCACAAATACAAAAACAAAGGGAAACACTACACCAAATGCCGCTTTGGTTTCCGTAGACTAGTTACAGAAACAGGGGAAGTGAACAACTTCATGTCTTCAGTTAGACATAGTGTAAAGGTAAATCACCTAAGAACACGTATTACATAAAAAAGAACAGAAGATCCAAAATATATCAATGATTACAATGCAATCATTGCCCTCTTATGGAATGCAAATATAGATGTGCAGTACATTGCAGACAATTCCACTGCAGTTGCACGATATGTTACAGCCTACTTAACAAAAGCAGAAAAAAACATTGCTTCAAGACCTCAGACAAAACACTATCTCAGAAATTGTACAGCTTAGGCATAAAAATGCTCTCTCATAGAGAATGTGGCTCTTATGAAGCTGCAGATCATTTAACCGGTACTGCTTTGTATGGAAAATCTGAAAATATAGTATGGCTAAGACTTGGTCCTGCTAAATCTAGAAATAGAGTTCTCAAATCATATGAGGACATAGGAACAATAGCCAAAAATGATCCCAACAGCCAAGACATTTTGAAAAACAATTTACTAGACACATACTATCCAAACAGGGGTACCACTTTGGAAACCATGGGCCTCATTACGAGGTGGCCGGTAACGGATTACCGGCACTGGTAAGGACACCGGTGCCGGTAATCCCTTACCTATTCTGAGTTCCCTTAGCGGGTCCCTTCCTCAAAGCCTGGTTTTACCAGGCGTTGAGGAAGGGACCCGTTAAGGGACTTCAGAGCTAATAACGGGCCCACTAATAGCGGGCCCGTTATTAGCTCCATCCCCATTCCCATTGAGCCCTATGGGGGCTCGAATGGGAATGGGGAATGGTTCCTGGAATGGGGACTTACCGGGTCATTCTGACCTTGGAGGACCCGATAAGTCCCAATTCCGGGAACACTGACCCGGAATGCTGTAAGGGGGTAGCCATTTCTATACCACATAGCCCAAAACTTTGCATACAAAAATAATACAAAACCCAATGAAAAAAAAGGTAGATATAGAGTGACAGATTGTGAAGGCAGCTTAGTGAAACTTACCAAACAAAGCTTAATTAATCATATCAAATTATCATTAAAAACTCCTCAACTGAAAGAACTATATTACATGTCCCTGCTACAACTTTTTAAACCATGGAGAAAAGAAGAAGAGATACTAGATAACTATGACTCCTATGAAGACGTTTTCAAAGCAAATGAAAGCACTATCACCGATGTAAACTTTATGCAGTACAAAACAATGTTGCACAATGAACAGCAACACGAAGAAGAACTCCAGGCCCAACTAGATAAGGACACTTCCAACAGTAGTCAACCTTCTGTAACAGGAAGCCAAGAACCGCTGGGACAGCCACTAATAGCAAATGAGGCAGAATTAGCTATGACAGAAGTAGAAAACACCATGTGTCACTATGAAGAAGGTACATGAGACTTAACTACTACAATCAAAACTTAACAAAGACCAGCGCACCATTTTTGAAGAAGTAACAAAAGAAATTGCACATGGTGTACAACACGAAAATAAAGAATGTACCTGCCAAAATTACAAACCTATACTACTATACGCCAGTGGTGAAGCTGGTTCAGGCAAAAAATTCTTAATCAAAATCATCAGCAAGTTCCTTCAACAATTGACAAACAACAAACTGTCAGCTGTTGTAACTGCCCCCACAGGCTTAGCTGCCTACAACATAGGCGGTTACACTTTACACCGATTACTACTCCTTCCAGTAGAACACCAAAACAAATTAGACTATTACAAAGTTTCTACAGAAGCTCCAATGGAACTACGCAGAGTGTTAAAACAAATGAAAATGCTACTAATAGAAGAAGTGAGCATGGTATTCAAGCTAATGTTGGCTTTGATTCACCTCAGATTGCAAGAAGTACTTAAAACAAACTACAAAGAACTCTTTGGAGGAAAACACATTATTGTTTTCGGAGATCTTCTTCAATTGACACCAGTGAAAGGTGAACCTATTTTTAAAACCTTAGGATACAAACTCTGCCGTAAAACTGTTGGCAGCATAGGAAATGTCAACCTTTGGCAACATTTCCAATACAGAGAATTAACAGAAAACATGCGCCAATCTGCAGACCTCACTTACGCCAACATTTTTAAAAGTATTAGAGTTGGTGTACTATCTCAAGAAGCACAAGCAATATTAAAAACCCAGCACATCCATGCACTTTATGGCGATAACTCATGTGCTACTGATGTTATGGAACAATTAGTGCACAAAAATGTCAATTGTATGTCCTTAATGCCAACTATTGCAAGCTGTTCCAAATTCAATGAAACAATGTTGAAAAAAGAAATGCAACCAATAATTAAAATTTGCTCCACAGACAAACTGGACGTACAGGGTATGACAATACCCATGTGTCAACAAGCCACAAGACTAAATACCTTAGAAAATTCTATCTCCAACACAACTGGTTCGGAGAAAATATTAAAATTATCCTTAAACTGTAGAGTAATGCTTAAACGTAACCTTGACGTGGAGCAAGGACTAGTTAATGGAGCACTGGGTACAGTTGTTGGCTTTCAAACATACCCACGTGACAACAACATTCAGTTTGTCAATATTCTCTTTGAGAAACTTTCAGAAGTAAAAAGGATAGGACGCTCAACAGTTCGATTCCTTCTCTTCAAAGACATGTATGTACGCAGAGAACAATTTTCTCTAACTCTAGCATATGCAGTCACCATTCATAAATCCCAAGGTCTTACCCTAGACAAAGCATTGATAGATATTGGTAACACAGTCTTTAAAGAAGGCATGAGCTACGTAGCACTATCACGCTTACGTACACTTGAGGGTCTATTTCTAATCAACTTTGATGCAAGTAAAGTAAACGCTGATATTGCTTGCATTTTAGAATACAATAGACTACGTTCACTATACACCCCCCATCTAAAAACATAACCTGTTCCACAAAAAGGAAAACGTAAAGGAAAACGAATTCAAACAGAAATGCAACAGGATATGACTGCAAACCCTCCAAAGAGAGTAAAAGAAGCTAATACTTCATCAATTACCACAACCAAAGAAGAACCTATTAGTCAAAGTAACTCAGGTACTTCTTCAAAGAAGCAACACACACTCCGAAAAAATGACTTAGAACTATCTGGTCCATTCAAATTTTCAAATATAACTGGTGTAAATTGCTACGCAAATGTAGCAATGAATATTATATTTCAATTGCCACCAATTGTTGACAACATTTACTTACACAGTACAGACCAATTGTGTTTGCAAATGTTAGTCCTTCATAGAAATGCAACAAACAATCCTGACAACACGTGTTCACGGAATAAGACAAGAATTGGATTACTGTGCTGGAATGGTGAAATTCACTATAAACTCACAAGAAGATCTACAAGAATTTCTAATGTACTTACTACAAGTACTGGAAAACAAAAACATACCTATAAATTAAATCTTCCAGATTTCATACATGTGGAAACATACATGCACTGTCTGCAACAATGTGACACAGGAACAAATCCCTAATGAGCGCTTCGTATATATATCCATACCTAATTGTGAATCCGTTCCATTTCAGCAACTTCTACAAAATGCAAATCATGGTAGATTATGTACTACCTGCAATTCAGACAATCGCTCCACCTTACTAATACAAACCCATAGTGACTACGTAATACTAATGCTTCTATGTTACAATGCAGATGGTACCAAAAACATCTGCAAGCTGACTGGATTCACACATGGTCAAGCATCACTTGGTAAGAAAACCTTCATAGCAATAGGTATAATCTACCACGCAGGAGCCACAACCAATGCAGGTCACTACACTGCATACATAAAAAAGAAATGTGGATGGTTTGAATGTAATGATAGTAGCATTACTCTAAAGCAGAGATTACCAGCAAATCTTACAAACGCTTATTTAATCTTCTTAAAACCAAAATTTAATAACTATTCTGTACTTCAACATTAACAAAAATTCAATTAAAAAACTATAAACAGTTAGAATACGCCAACAGGTATCTAACTGGCCCAAGATTCTATAACAACCAAACAGATAAATGAATACCACTAAATTATAACAAAAAATAGACAGTTAGAATATGCCAACAGGTATCTAACTGCTTCAAAAATCTGCAACAAGCCAACAGATAGAACATTAGCCAGAAGCAACAAGTGAACACTGAAAACAAACAAACAGACTGTAGCATAACAAAAAAATGTTTTTTTTTAATCCGACATGGATTTTCTTTTTTCACAGACCCAAGGATTTGAAAAACAAACACAGAAACTGAGAAAAATGCACAGTACACTGGTTTGTAAACTAAATATGCGGCATGTGCTCAATTTGCACCCAAGACTCTAGGCCCTGCCCACAACCACCGCACCATATCAAACCCATGGTGGCTTATAACTTCAGTGCTTATAACTTCGTTCTTGGGTGCATGGCCTGCAGCCATGCGCCCAAGACTCTAGGCCCTGGCCACAACCACTGCATCATATCACACCCATGGTGGCTTATAACTCATTATCACACCCATAGAATCAAACATTTTAACTGCAGCATATACTCAATTTGCACCCAAGACTCTAGGCCCTGGCCACAACCACCGCAGCATAGCATACCCATGGTGGCTTATAACTCAGTATCACACCCATAGAATCAAACATTTTAACTGCGGCATATACTAAATTTAATGTCTGCTGACACCACGCATGTCCTTAGAACACTTTCAAATTGCCTACGCACAGCACGGATGGGAATACTATCCTTAGGACACCCCTCATTTTCAGTAATTACGAACATCCCGGACACCGTGGGCATGGCAAATACATCAGTAGCACCTGCCACCTAAACAAATACAGTATTTCACCCATCTCTTACTCCCTAAACCTCCCCAAGCACTCTTGCACACCAAAACACTCCCCAAAACTACATTTCCCCTCTGTTCGCTGCCGCGCTGTCGGTGGATCCAAGATGGCGGGCGCATCGGAACAATCTGACGCACATCACGCCTCACTCCAGCCAATTGGCGGACACGTTGCATGTCCGCGGACATGACGCAAGCCCATTAGCCAATCGGTGTCCTGCCCACGGAGCGAACAGGGAAGTGTCTCCGAGGAGCGGACATAGATATCACAAATTTTTTGAGACTTACTTTTTGATCATTTTAAAGAAAACTACTGGGCGGATTTTCACCAAATTTACAAAAGCACGCTTTGCTCCTGCCGCAAATTTGGTCAAAATCCGTCCAGAGGTTTGGGCTGTAGGCGTGCGCAAAGTTTTCCCTCATTCAGTCTATGGGAAAAAAAGAAGTTTTGGGACCCCCCCCTATAACTTTTCCCCCCTGGACCAAACTTCACCAAACTTTGGACAAATATTCAGAGTGGGCCATATACTTTTTTGTAAGTTTGGTGAGGATTCGTCCGGGGGAGCAAAGTTATAAGCCGCCCAAAAAGTGCTCTTCCTATGGAAACAGCAATTTAACCATAACTACACAGCCACTACCGTTGCTGTGTACTATATATATATATATATATATATATATATATGTATATATATATATATATATATATATATATATATGTATTTTAAAAAAGTTCTGCTGCCTTGTACTGCACTACCCAAGTGTTGAATAGAGTGTTGATCCAAAAGAAGAGACACGTTGATACCTAAATTAGCCTTAATTAGGCTAACAGAGTAATTTATCTTTGCTTATTTGCAAGCTTTATTTGGATTTATAAAGCGCCCATCGGCCTGGAGGCATCGTGGCGCTGTTGCAGAATATTCACTTAGAAACAGAATTAGCCCACTTTAGTGGTATTTCACCACTTCCTCAGGCAGTGATGAACTGGAGCCTTTGAAAAACATTACAGCGTTACAGTTTAAATAGCATCTCATTGAAATCCTTTGTTTTTATCTATGCCTGTCTGTGTGCCTGGGTTGTAGTTTTGCTCCGAGAGGCATGCATTAGATGTTAAACACCCCAACCCCTCCCCGCCCCCCTCCTCCTACCCGACACATTACAGTCTTCAAGGTCTGAATGGTTCACTGTGTTTACTAGAGCAGGCGGCAGTGGAACAGAAGAGAAGGGTAAGAAATAAGACAAATGGAGGAGGAAAAAGAGCCCACCCTTTTAGAGTGCTCTCTGGAAGGCAGGATGGGATAGCGTCAGTTAAGGTAGATGCAGTCCAGCTTAAACTTGATAGGTCAGGCCAGTCCCTTTACAAGATCAGTGAACTCAATCATCCACATACCAGGCCAAAAACAGACATGCAAATATATGTCCCGGGAGGATAGCTCAGGGGCCACGTGCTCGCCTTGGAAGCAAGCCAACACGGAGCAACACAGGTTCGATCCCCGGCTCCGCGTATTGAGTGCGTTATAAATAACCTATCATATCATATGTTATGTGTGGTATAGAAGAGAGGGGATCCTTTAGGACACAAACAGATTACCTGGTCGAAGTCCAGAGGTCAGGTGGGCGGCAGAGCAGCGCAAGGGTGAGCAAGAAAATAAGCAAACAGATGTAACCCTTAGGACAGCCCTTGACTGCCTGCCGTTCAATGCTGCCCAGAGGGCCCTTGCTCTTTTGTAGGTTGGATTGGGTCTTGTGACCCGCACTCATCCGATCAATGGTCAGGACCAGATGGGCGGCTGTCAACGGTGAAAGCCTGCATATTCTTTTAGAATGCTGCCCCATGATGCAGTGTGTTCCTCATTCCTCAAGAGAGACCCGAAGGGCCGGAAAGGTCTGCTTTCCCCTCTGTTGCTTTTAGATAGGGCGAGGAATGCTCTGGGGAGAAGGCCTAGGTTGGTGTGGATCACTCTAGCAGCCAATGAGTGGAGCTCAGGGCACCTGACAGCAGCTTGCGGAGGCACAAGCCAATGTTTATTAACAAAGACACCTAATAATGACCAATGCTGCTGAAGGAAGATGCAGAAATGTTGGGGGGAGGGTCAAGGCCAGTCCGGATCTCTTGACCCACACGATGCACAAATAGAATAACACAGCAAAAATATCCCAATATGAAAATTAAGGACGCAGCATCAACCTGGCTTTGTTGTACAAGCATCTCTCTATGTTAATTAAGCGAAAAGAACATTTCAAAGGACATAAATGACAGTCTTTGCAATTTGATATTTGCAAATGTGTAAGTGACATACATTGCAGGCAAGCAACTGGGCAAGCATTTGCTTACTTTTCCCGAGCAAACTCAGAAGCAGCAGTTTCAAGAAGATTAATCAGATACACTTTAAATAAGTGATGAAACAGTGGAAGTGACCAATTGTTGATGTGAATATAATGGTAGAATGCCCAGGGGTACAAGGTGACCTCACACTACATGGTTTAAAAATGTTTTATATAAAAAGCAGCTTTAACGTGCTTTCTAAAATATAATGCTTTGCAAGCTTTATTTTATCTTTGCTAACTTTAAATGTATATTTTACCTCCACTTTTCTTATTTTTATTGATAACATTACTTCTAACGTAAGATTCGTTTTTTTACCTCTTTATCTTACCTATTCACCTTGTTGTTTTTAGCATGGTATATTTTCCATGAGATAATTTAAGATAGATCCACCCTCGTTTGACCAAATGACAGGTAGTGCGATGCAGGGGCAGAGCAGCGAGGCTGCAAGTGGCAAAAGACAGCGTTCTATGCAGCGGGGTCCCACTACTCATCAAGAGGCTGTGAACGGTCGGTCTATCCCTCTTGTGGTTGTGGATTGAATCTCTCATATATCAACTCACGCTATGACGTGATGTCATGTCATATGCCATGGTATATCACGACATGATGCCACTCCATCTCATGGTAAATGTCATGCCAGACTAAGACCAGAAACGGCTATCTCATCTAGGGGAAAACATGTAGCCTTCCTACCTTATGGGGTAGACAATATTTTATTAAGCAAAGGGAGACTAATCATCACACTCGGGGGACTCGATAAACCTACTTCAGATATGAACTTTAAATTTAATATCGTAAATCAATTTTATTAAACATATATGCACATACAATCATAGAAAAATACATAATAAATATCCAGTAAAAAAATTCACAATAGAAAAAATGCACTATTCACTATTCACCAATAGTTTAACAGGGATCTCTCCTCAATGTCCCAAGTGCATTCTGGGCCTAATTGTACCCGAATGATAGCTACTGATATTGAATGTGGTGCTCTGGGTAGGGGCCTCCAAGTCTTTGCTAAGGATCTTAGGATGAAAGTCTCTGCAAGTAAGGGTAAACCCTCCATGTGCTTGTTATAGGCATGTAATAGAATAAATGATGAAAGCAGAGTTTGGCCTCTGAATTCTACAGGATGAATCTTATTTGTGTGATTGGTCAATGAGAGCATGCACATTAGGCGTGTTGCTATTAACTGGAGGGGATGCTCCAGTATGGTTGGCCGAGGGTCATGCAATCGGCGGAGTGGAAAGTTCACTTCCAGGGAATATGTACCACCTTGATGAGGACATTTTGGTCAGATTTATAACAATGCTCTGTGACTGACTATAGGTTTTCTAGAAAGGAATCACTCCACCCCAGTAGAGATAAGCATCACGTTTTGGACGCCTTCCCTTGGCCTCTGAATTCAAAGGCGTATTGTGTATTTTAAGTGCCGCTCCGACCACCGCTATGTATACCGCTGGGCTGCTTTAGTGGCGTGGGTATGTCTAAACTCAGAAATCAGGGGCCCTGCTGTGGTAAATGGACAGACAAGGGGAGACATGCTGCCTGAAGGGACATGGAAACGAGGCACGGATAGAGAGGTGCAAGATTGCATCTTTGTATTGGAAAATATGCTTCCCAAAACGTTCACCCTCAAAATTGGACAAACAAACACAGTGACCATAACAGTTTGAAATGATCTTGTAATGAGTGGGGGAGAGGGACAAATGAGAGCTACCTAAACCAGGGCAAGTGACTGCAAGCAGAATTTGGCTGATTATGAATCCACCAAGAATTGCACAGCTAACCGAGAGATATGCGGGCCAAATGAACGGACTGTGCGAAGATCAACCACATCCTGACTTGGATTATACTAGCCTTCTGGTAGATTTTATGGAGATCAGGAAAGCAGGCATAAACAATGCGTTTTCACATTTATACACATATGATGCACAATTGGCGACCGCAAAAAAGAACTTGATGGCTAATTTGAAAAAACTTAAACTAAAAAAAGAGGGAGACGTGGAGGCTGACATAAAGGAATTGAAACAGCAACATCGCAGCTGGATCAGATCTAGAGAATATTTGACTCTGCAGCAAGACACAGAGCTAATGCTTCATAAGATCGAATCAAAGAATACGAGAGAAATGTGGCAGCTGATTAATTCTCTCAGCGCCACTCAGGTGGCCCTGATGACGAACCCTATTGCTGCAGATCGATGGGTGGAGCACTTTTCCTCTCCCTCCGCAAACAATAGTGATCCAGAGATAAGAGAGAATGAGGGCTTTAATAATGAGTGGGCATTCCCAATTGGAAGAGAAGACAAAGTTAACCTAATTAAAAAAGCCAGCTAGTCCAGGGCTCTTGACCCTGATGGATTGACAAACCTCATGCTGCAGGAGAACATTGAGCCATGGGCTTCCGTCCTCTTGGTACTGTTGCGTTCTATAAGAAGGATTCGGAAGGTTCTGCATTCATGAAAACATCGGTTGTTGTCCTTATTTTTAAGGAGGGCGATATGTTGGAACCTAGAAACTATAGACCTTTTGCACTTTTAGACGTGTCAGGCAAGATCTTCGCGGACCTATTTTTGAAGGAGCTGGCTGACTGGACCACTAAATCCAAGAACTTTGACCTGATGCATTCAGGTTTTGTCAAAGAGGTCGAAACATCGTTAAACATGTTCTTAATCAAACTATTGAAATCACGGGTCACTGGAAACAACAGGAACATTTATTTAGCATTTATAGGTTTGGCCCAAGCTTTTGACACTATAGACAGACACGACTGTGGGAAAAGGTTTTGGGAATGCCTGAACGACATCCTGAAGGCAATTGTAGAACTGCATTCGGACACATCCCTAAAAGTGAGATTAGGCGGGAGGGGGACTCTCACTGAATCTATCATAACTGAGAAGGGCCTGAAACAAGGATGCCCACTTGCGCCCGCACTTTTTAATTTATTCATCTCAGATTTGCGTAAAAGAATGGAAACTGTGAGAAGCTTCTCACCCATGCTAGCTGGCAAACCCCTGAGTAGAATGCTATATGCTGACGATCTAGTATTGATCGACCAAACTCCAATTGGGCTGCAAAGGCAGTTAACCGCGTTACAAGCATCAATTGGAGAAAATGGATTAAAGATAAATGTTGCAAAATCAAAAATTCTTATCATACAGTCAGCAAACATCAAGAGAAGTTGTAACCATTCATGGTACCTGAACGATGAGAAAATGACCAAAGTAAACTCCTTTGTATAATTGGGAATGCTTTTGAATAATAACATCAGAGATGTGCCTAAAGAAGCGGATTTGTGGAGCGAAGCTAAAAATCTAGCGGCCCAAGGGCAAAAAATCTTAAAATGATACGTGGCATTTTCACTTGTACCAGTCGTCTCATTCTACCGTTTGAAGGTGATGCCCATCTTAACTTATGGTGCAGAAGCTTTGTTTTCATTACCAGCAAATACATGAGGAATACTCGAAGGCCTGTTCTGGAAAAGGGTTCCTAGTACACAAATTATCTCCTGATACAAGTAATAAGAATGGAACTGGGTTTAATATCCCTGTATGCTGTGGTGACTTGGAAAAGCCTATCCTTATATCGCAAATGCATAGCAGTGGACCCGGTTCGGGGATTTACCATGATAAAGGGTGCAATAACCAAAGAATCTGAGCCACTGCTAAGGGAATGGAAAAACATCTGCTGCGCAATATTGAAAGATCTGAATGTTTGTGAAGAAACCTTGATAGGCAACGCAGCCTCAGTCAATTACAAGTTGTGGTCCAAAGATTGGATAGCAACGCAGCAGCAAAGATAATCCTACAAATGTTACGCTCAATTGACACCAGAGTCTCGAAGCTATAACAATTTACCTCAATACTTGATGAAAATCGCGAACAGCATCTGTCGAACACAGTACCTGCGATTCAGGCTCAACGTATACCCTGCGAGGGAAATATTGAATGCATGAACTAGAGAAACGACAACTGATGCGACGTGTCGATTGTGTAAACTAGATCTCAACAGAAACTTTGCATGATTTGGTGTTGTTCTGTGCTGCCCCAACTGATCTGAGAACAAGGATAATGGGCAAATATATTGAAGAGAAAACCACGAGGGGCGCAGACCAGTGGTGGCAGGTCTTCGTGCATGTAAGTCATTTTCACTTTGGAACTGTTCTACAGGAAGGGAAGTTTCATGGAGTTATGGTGCAGGGGAGGCATAGCTGGGATTTTGGGCATACCAAGCAAGGAGAGCGGAGTGAGACAAGGGAGCGATTGCTCTACAAGTTGCCAAACTGTATTCACCTGAAATATGTCATAGAGGCAATCTCATTTAAAAGTTATGCATTGTTTCCTTAGCGGCACATAAGATTCTTCTGGCTGCAAAGTCAACTGAAAATCCACATACAGCCTGGGGTGCGAGGCCAGTACAAAGTACCTTTGCTAAATACCCTGAATACTGTAACTCTTGTCAGTCCGTCTGGTGTGAATACTTGTGGTGAGACAGACGCTTCAGGTGTGCTCCCAGGTGTAAGGGAGGGTGGCGTCTAAGCGCTAGATCAAAATGATCTCCTGGTTCTAAAAAGCTGTGCCCACAATTCCCTTTTTACTGTAACACTGGAAATAGAGAAGCTGCCTTTACACTGTACTGTACATCATCAGAGGCGTGGCCAGGGTTGTCTAACAAGTGGGACCTGAGGCTAATGTAGTTGGGCCCACCGCAGTGACTTTAACAACTGTAAATGCCCACACATCGCTGCTGAGTGGGCATTTCTGATATAGGGTGAGCCTTGCCCGCTCAAGCCCTACCCCGTCTATGCCTCTGTATATCAGACTCCTTGTGACAGGGTCTACAGAAGCGTAGGCCTCAGCCAGTTCACCTCGACTACCGACACCCTGCCCAACTCAGTGGTCCTGTTTTTTTTATGCATTAACAGGAAAGGACATTTAATTGTGTCAGTTCTGGCTGGGTAATCTGACTGCGATCACCTGGTCTAGACAGATGGAACATTTCACAGAGAGGCGTCCTATCCATGAGCCATTGGGCGCGTGAGCTGGTCTATGCTTGACATGTACAGTAGGTTAAAACACTCCACTGGTTCAACTGCTTCAGTAGCTCATTTGTTACATGTACTGTGTACTGAATGCATTCACTGGAATGGAGCCTGGTAAAGCATGCATTCATGGACATGAATCAAAACAAAATGCAGTGCTGTTTGCAGTGTCTACTGTGCACGGTGACAAAAGAACACGGGTGCAGCACACCAATATGTGGCTGCCAGGTGATCTAGGCGTTCACCTGGATCGGGCCCCACTTCCCAACCAATTAAGGGAATAGCAGGGGTGCGCTGAAACCCGGGTCCATGCGGTAATGCGGAACCGAGGGCACCTGACGCCTGTGAGCTTACAAGGATGCTCGCATCACACGCTCCTCCTCACCTTGCGGCAGGGGCGTTGCTAGGGGGGGGCTAAGGGGGCTATAGCCCCTGATCTTTTGGCTGTAGCCCCTGATAGAATCTCAGGAGTTACAGCCAATAGTCTAGATAGCCCCCAGTCCCAACAGTTCCAACATCAGCTTAGCCCCGGGTCTTTTCCAGACCTAGCAACTCCCCTGCCTTGCGGCATTGTGCGCTGTGAGCAGAGCATGCGCGCGCAGGCGCTTTCACCCTGTGGAAGGACAAGGAACCAACTACTGGCAAAATGATTGACAGCATCTTGAAAGGCTGTGTGTCGGACAGATAGCACAGCGAGTAGGGTGCTTTTTGACATCCATGCAGAGCCAACTGACTCATGTTCGAATCCCGGCAAGGCAAAAGTCAGCCTTTCATCCTTCTGAGGTCGATAAATGAGCACCACACACTCTGTGTAATAATAAGTAGCGCTCAGATACCGGATGGTTTGTCGCACTATATAAATGCGAATTATTATTATTGTCCAGCATGTATTAGAGATAAATCGGGGCCAAAGAAGCTGTGAAATGTTTTGCTGAGACCTGTATCAGCTGAAATAGAAGAGTGATAGGGATGCCATTTGGGGGTCAGCAGCTGCGACCCCTGAGGTCTCCCTTGCTACCGTTAAAAAAAAAAGAACATCTTTTTTTTTTTTAAATGCAAGCTCCAGGGCTGTGGCCAGCGCCATGTGGCTCTTTGTTTCTGCAGTGGCTGGTTTTCTTGTTCAGGCATTTGAAAAAAAACAGGGGGTCCAACAAGTTTAACACTCTGAGCAGTGACCCTAAATAAGAAAGAATAGGAATAACAAATAATTTGTCTTCCTGGAATTCTATACAATAATTGTGTACTCATTAAAGGTTTATTCAGGCACACTTCAGAGGGAGAGTCACCTGATTTAGGCTGTTCTTAGACACCTCAACTCAGCCTTTCATCCTTCTGAGGTCGATAAATGAGTACCAACGCAGGTCGGGTGACATTGTATGTATATTTCCTCTATATAAAGAGCCTAGTAAGCATAACACAAGTAATAACACATCATTATAATTTGGCCTTGGACGTCTGCTTGCATTCACAGTCATTTGGTAATATGGGTCCATACACACTGATCCTAATAATACATATGGCGATCCATTCTTGTATGAAATGTATATCACATTATAGTGATATCGTAACTATATTTTTGGTAGCGTACTTAGGAACAATGTTATGTGCTGCCACTTCCTGTTTTGTCAAGGGGTGAAAGTTCGTGTTCCATCACTTTCCGTATTGTCACTTCGGGGTGGGGTCAAATGACATCACTTCCTGTGATGTCATCAGAGGTCCAGGGCCGTGTGATGTCACTTTCGCTACCCAGGCAATTTGGTGATATGATCCCCCTGAAGAGTGATATGCACAAAAGTTGCTGTCAGGTACAATTTCTAAATATTTATTGAATAGATCCGAAAATGAAATGTAAGTGTGTTTTCAGCATGAGGGACGGGAGAAATACGTGTATTTCCCAGATTTAAAAAAACAAAGTATGTGTGTGCATCGGTAATGCATGGCATGTGAAAGGGAAAGCTGGGCGGGGGATGTCTGGTTGCTTAAGAGCAGGGCCAGACCAAGCAAAGAGATGCTTTCAAACGAGAGTAATTTAAATATTATGTTTTCCTCCTTAATCCCGCTGTGATTCATTTCCTAATGTAGTCCGAGAAGTTCTGCTCTCGCCTCGGGCTGGCACAGATCCCTCGCCCCCTGCCTACGAGTTTACAGAAATATGGACATGAAAAGAAAGCTCGCTGTAATCAGAGATTAAAGCCAACAGAGTGTCTGTTCTCCCCGGTTTTCATGTCGACCTTCAGCGCAGGAGCAAAATGCAAATAAGCTTCCAGGAGCTTTGGTTGCACAGATCAAAATGGCTGCGGCAGCTTGGGTTCTGCTGGACGCTATAATCACTACTGCAGGAAATTACGGAAGCGCACCCATGGCGGAAGCCGGGATTCATATTCGAAGCACAGGGACTGGCACGCCTCGTAAATGCATAGGGCAATATAAGCGACAGGACCAGGGGCGCTGAGAGCCAGCATGGCACGAGGAACCATGGCACGGGGAACAATCTCACGGGTTTCCGAGTTTTGCATTGGCATGCCTTTGCCAAGGTGTAGACCTACAGCTTTTGAATTTATGGGGAAATCCCCATTCTTCCCTCTTTTCGTTATCTCCATGTTTCCGTTCCTATTTTATATTACATTTTTTACTTTAAAAAAAATCTTTGAAATTCATGCCTTGGCACTGAATGCTAGCACACACCGTTGAATTACCACCAACGTGAAGAAATACCAATGCCATAGACATGGTGGGACTGAGACAAGAAAGAGGCCTGGCCACCCAAAAAAAGTGTCCCTCCCCTTGCCTCAAAAAAAGTGGCCAACTGCTCACCTCCCGACCCTTGACCTTTGATGACATCAGCGGAAGTGATGTCATTTGACCAAACCCGAAAGTGACATCCCGGGAAGCGATGAAACACGACCTTTCACCCCTTGACAAAACAGGAAGTGGCAACAAATAGCATTGTTCCTAAGTACACTATGAAAAATATGGTCATGATTTCACTAATGTGATATACATCTCATACAAAAATGGATCACCAAATGTATCATTAACATCTGTGTGTATAGATCCATATTGTCGAATTACTGTGAATACAAGCAGACGTCCAAGGCCAAATGATAATATGTTATTGTATAGCACTTAAGCTCTTTTTTATAGAGCAAATATGCACACAATATCATCCAACCTGTGTTAGTACTCATTTATCAATCTCAGAAGGATCAAAGGCTAAGATGGCCATGCTGGGATTTGAACCTACAACCTGCAGATCACACACACATTGTAGCAATGAGTGCTCAACCCACTGAGCTATCATATCGGCTATAGTAAAGTGAGCAATTACTCTGTAGCGGATACCATTAAACTGGTAACTGAGATTTAAGAGCAGACCAGTTAAGTTCATCTGCAGGTCTGGTGCAAAGTTGGCTGCATGCTGCAGCAGCATGTGAATGATGCAAGCATCATAATTTATGATGCACACATCATGCGTGCAAATCAATCATCAAAGCAAGGTAACATGGGTTACCTTGCTTTGATGAATTATGCTGTTGCGGGTGCCTTTTGTTTGTTTCAAACCGGCCCAGGCGTGAGTAGAAACCGGCCCTCAGGGACTGTACATGATTTCGGCCCGGCCATGGGCCGAGTGGCAGATGGGCCAATCCGACCCTGGCCATAGCACTGATGTGAAGACATAGCGATGGCTTAGCAATGGATGCTAGGACATATTAATGTCTTAGCACCAATGTGAAGACTTACTGATGCCTGAGCACAGAAGTAAAGACATGCCTTAGCACTGATGTGAAGCCATACCAATGCATTAGCACTGATGAGAAGACATACCGATGCCTTAGCACCAACATGATGATATTCTGGTGCCTTAGCACTGATGAGAAGACATACTGATGGCTTAGAACTTATTTGATGATATACTGTTGCTTTAGCACTGAAGCGAAGACATACTGTTGCCTTAGCATCGATGTGAAGACATATCAATACATTAGCACTGATGAGAAGACATACTGATGCCCGAGCACTGATGAGAAGACATACTGATGCCTTAGCAGCGATGAGAAGACATACTGATGCCCGAGCACTGATGAGAAGACATACTGATGCCTTAGCACCGATGAGAAGACATACTGATGCCCGAGCACTGATGAGAAGACATACTGATGCCTTAGCACCGATGAGAAGACATACTGATGCCTTAGCACTAATGAGAAGACAAACTGATGCCTTAGCACTGATTAGAAGACATACTGATGCCCGAGCACTGATGAGACGACATTATGCCAGTCCGATAGCACAGCTAGTAGAGTGCTCGCTTTGAGATCTGTGCAGAGCCTGCTGACGTTGGTTCGATTCCTGGCAGGGCCAAACTCAGCCTTTCATCCTTCCAAGATTGATAAAAAAGCACCACACACCATGGGTAATAATAAGCAGTGCTCAGATACCTGAGGGTTTGTAGTGCTGTATAAATGCTAAATTATTATTATTATATTATCTTAGCACCGATGAGAAGACATACTGAGGGCTTAGCACTGAAGTGAAGACATATTGATGCCCTAGCACTGATGAGAAGGCACACTCTGTATGCTCTGATCTCTTCAGACCTTCAGCTTTGGATTCCTCTCTCCTGGAGTGATCACTTTCTCCTTTCCTCTCTACCCCTCAGGCCAAGCCAACTCCATCACTGCCACCTACCTTCTCGGTCATCTGACCCATGAAGCGTGTCTCAGTTGAGGCTTTCGCTGCCACTTTTTCCCCCCCTTCTCCCTCCTTGGCTGACTCATACCCTGACACAGCACTTTCCATTCTCCACTCTGCTATATCTGATACTCTTGATGTTCTTGCCCCTGTCGTTAGAATCCTGCTTGAAGCCCAAAGCCAACGGCAACTCTTGGTATGACTCAGACCTCGTCACCCCTAAACGCCAGTGCAGGCTGGCTGAGAGGAAATGGCGTGCTTCCGGCACATCCTCTGACAAACTGGCCTGCCGCCTGCTCCAAAGGCAATACCGGCTCTCTGTCCGCACCAAGAAGAGAGCTCACATCCAAGCCCGCATCTTTGCGGCTTCTAAAAACTTGGCCCAACTCTTTAAAATCTGCAAGGAACTAGCCAATCCTGCTGCAGTCGCTACCTCTCCTGTCCCCTCCCAGGCCCTCTTCACAGCCCTGGCTTCTCATTTCATCTCTAAAACTCAGGACATCCTGTCCTCTCTCTCTTCCCCTCCCTCTATTCCCTGCTCTTCCTTTGGCCCTACTTCGGCCACCTCTCCTCCCTGCTTCTCTGCCTTTCCCCTGTTCTTCTCAGTTGAGGTTTCTAGACAAGTCCGATCTATGAAAGTCTCATCAAAACAGGTTCACCCCTGTTCCTCCAAAACCATCAAGGACCCCACTGACACCCTAGCTCCTGCTCTGGCTGATTTCTGCAACCACACCTTCACCACTGGAGTCTTCCCCTCCCCCTGAAGCACTCCCTTGTGCACCCTCTTCTTAAGAAACCCTCTGGCGACCCCTCCAGCTCAGCTAATTATTGTACAATCTCCATCACTCCTTTCCTAGGCAAACTCCTGGAAACGCTGGCCATCTCTCAGTTTATTCTTCACTCTGAATCTGTAGGTTGGCTCCATGACCATCAGTCTGGCTTCAGAGCTGCCAGAAGCACTGGAACTGCTCTCCTGAACATCTGTGAAGACCTGCTCTCCAGCCTTGATTCCAACACCCCCTGTGTCCTCATCTTACTTGACCTCTTTTCTGTCTTTGACATGGTCAAACATACTATTTTACTCAACCATCTCTGTGATAACCAGGGCATCACCGATCAGGCCCTGGCTTGGCTGACCTCCTTCCCCTCTGATCGACCCTCCCAGGTCCAACTTGGGTCCTTCCTCTCCTCTATCTTTATCTCTATCTCTACCTGTGGTGTTCCCCAGGGGTCTAACTTCTCTCCCTGGTTGTTCAACCAATACCTGGCACTTCTTGCTCACCGCATTGCCACTCTCTGCCCCAACTTTCAGTGCTATGCGGATGACACTTAACTCATTTTCAGGCTCCCTTCTGCCACCTCTTCTCCTTCTCTCATCTCTGACTGTCTTTTCGCCATCCAGGAGTGGTGTGCCGCCAATGATCTCTGCCTTAATGCCAGTAAGACAGAGATTCTCCTCATTGGCACACCTGCTCCCTCCTTTCCTCTCACTCTCTGGCCAGCCTCTCTTGGTCCTCTTCCTGCCCCCACCTGTGAGGTAAAAAACCTCGGGGTCATCTTCAACTCCACCCTTTCCTTCTCTCCTCATATGTCTGACGTCTCTAAGAAGTCACACTATCAGCTGCACCTCCTCAGAGGTATTCTTCCTTTCCTCTCCTTCCCCCAAAAGCTCATTGTCTCCAGAGCTCTGGTGCTCTTTAGACTGGATTACTGCAACAGCCTCTTTCTAAACCTGCCTGCCTCTACTTTCCACCCTCTGCAACTCATCCAAAACAGGACTTCAAGACTTGTCCTTGGCCTCAAGCCCAGGGATCGTATCTCTCCAGGACTGAAATCTCTGCACTGGCTCCCAGTGGCAGCGAGGATTAAGTTTAAAACCCCCTGCATTGTCCACAAGGCCTTCTAGGGCCTGGGGGCTCAATACCTTCGACTCTTTCTTCCTAAATACCTTCCATCTCAAGCTCTTCGCTAAACCGCCTCCAACTCCCTCAGGGTTAGCCGCTTCTCCAAGCAGCACGTTGGTGGTAGATCTCTTTCTTCTGCTGGGGCCTCCCTCTGGAACAGCCTCCATGCTTCACTGAAACTTGAGGAGAACCATCTCCGGTTCTGGGAAGCACCTCAAGACCTTCCTCTTTGTTTCTGCTTTCTCTCCTCCTCCCCCCTGCTGATCTCCTGGCTGAATCTGATACTACACTGGTTACCTTGCTACCCTCTGATCTCAGGCCCAGGTCCCCTCCCTGCCAGTTGCACACCGCACAGCCTCCTTGGCAACATTGCACTTGGGGACTGCGTCTGTATCCCTACAGCCCCTACTAGCACTTGACTTCTGATGTCTGCACTTACCCCCTGCACTTGCCTCCAACTGGCTGCACTTTTATTTATTATTTATTGTCTTTATTTATTGTGCTGTTATCCCATGTACTGCACTGCCCCCTCCCCTTGCCCTCACACTTTCCCCTTCTCCCCTCCCCTGCACTTGCACCTGGCCTAGTAGGATCACTGTCTCTATTTTCCCACTGTTTCCCCTCCCTTGCCTCATCATGCCTCGTCACGTCTTGAAACACTTGTGTATAGGCTCGTTATAAATGCCATATCATATCAAACTGATGCCGAGCACAGATGAGAAGACATACTGCGGCCTTAGCACTGAAGCTAAGACATACGGAGGCCTTAGGACTGAAGTGAAGACATACTGACGCCTTAGCACTGAAGTGAAGACATACTGATGCCCGAGCACTGATGAGAAGACATACTCATGCCTTAGCATTGATGAGAAGACATACTTATGCCTGAGCACTGATGAGAAGACATACTGAGACCTTAGCACTGATGAGAAGACATACTGATGCCCAAGCACTGATGAGAAGACATACTGATGCCCGAGCACTGATGAGAAGACATACTGATGTCTAAGCACTGATGAGAAGACATACTGATGCTTGAGCACTGATGAGAAGACATACTGATGCCCGAGCACTGATGAGAAGACATACTCATGCCCGTGCACTAATGAGAAGACATACTGATGCCTTAGCACTGATGAGAAGAGATACTGAGGCCTTAGCACTGAAGTGAAGACATACTGATGCCCGAGCACTGATGAGAAGACATACAGAGGCCTTACCACTGAAGTGAAGACATACTGACGCCTTAGCACTGATGAGGAGACATACTGATGCCTTAGCACTGATGAGAAGACATACTGATGCCCGAGCACTGATGAGAAGACATACAGAGGCCTTACCACTGAAGTGAAGACATACTGACGCCTTAGCACTGAAGTGAAGACATACTGATGCCCGAGCACTGATGAGAAGACATACTGATGCACGTGCACTGATGAGAAGACATACTGATGTCTTAGCACTGATGAGAAGACATACTGAGGCCTTAGCACTGAAGTGAAGACATACTGATGCCTAAGCACTGATGAGAAGACATACAGAGGCCTTACCACTGAAGTGAAGACATACGGATGCCTTAGCACTGATGAGAAGACATACTTTTCTTCCATCTCACTGCTGCTGGGGCTGCTGGAGCGGCTTGGTCGCATGGCTATTCACATAAAGCCTTACCCCCCTAGCTGGTCGAGGTTTGCCGGTTCGAGTGCTTCCATGGACCTGGCTTCATGTATGTGAGTAGTTGCCGCCTTACTTCATTATCATCGCTTCCGCAATATTGTCAGCCAATCAAAACTATATATCTGTATGTACTTGCCACCTGTAATATGGGATAGGCACAGTGTTTGTATAGGTAGAGTTTTCACCCTGTTAGTATGAAGAGTGATAATATATAATAGTGGCTGGCTCCATGTACCTTACTTATTATGACCAGTTTATTTCTGCACTTTGCCGCCATGCAACATGTGGCTGTCACCATATACGTGCCATCTGACTATGACCCTGCATATGTATGTAGTTGCCGCCATGCAACATGTGGCCGGCACCATGCACTTACCCACTTTTGTATTAATTCTGTAACTGTAAGCACTTTTTGTTTTCTATCACTGTAACCTTTCAAGTAAAGTGCCTTGGCACCTCAAGGTTTGGGCGCTATATAAGAACAATAAATAAATAAAAATAAATAAATACTGAGGCCTTAGCAGTGAATTGAAGACATACTGACGCCTTAGCACTGATGAGAAGACATACTGATATCTTAGGGGTGGGAGTGGGTAGGAATGTAGTAGGGGTTGGGGGAAATAGAGAGGGAAACAGTGTTAAAAGTTAGCAAGCAAACCTATTGGGTGTACGAGATAAATGACTACATCCTATCAAAACTGCACATATAGACCAGAGTGTCATTAACGTTGAAGGCGCTGTACAGGTAGGAATGGTTAAAAAATGATATAAAGTTAGTCAATGTAAGTCAGTTGCATCCTGACCTAATTAAACGAAGGTTATTGTAAAAGTTACATAAATAAAAAATATACATATTACATTGATATGTGCATATAAACTAGAAAAGATCATTCTACTTGAAAAAGTAGGCTGACACAGGCTCTCTCTACAAGCCTCCCCCTTTCAAGACCTGGGAAACAGGGTAAGGGAACTTCAAGTGAGCCCACGGATCTAACAAGTGGGTCAGGTCAGGCAACAGAGGCCGGCCTGGATTGGTTACCCATCCCTTTCATGGTGATACAGCCCTGCCTTCGGTTTCAAAGTGGATGCCGTGACTGCAGAGGTGCCAGTGTGGGGTATGTGGTGCAGTTATAGGCTTTCTCCAAAGACGGACAGGCCACCCTGGAGTAAAATGGGGTTCCACGTGGAGCAAGTCAGCTGTGGCCACCACCAAGGGCTGGAAGTCCAGGTATAGTATCCGGAATATAAAGGCAGTCTGGTAAACCTCCTGAGCTTAGACTACTTCCCCACGTAGCTGTAAACAGGGCACTCCATGTCACCCAAGAGCCTTCAGCAGTCATGAACTCTGGGGTTAGGGAGCTGTGTTACCCATCTAGGTCTGCCCCAAAAAAGTCCAGACACTGGACACATGATTCCACTGGGATCAAGTAACCCCATGGGCTAGAAGGATTTAAGCAAGATGGCAGGAACTTTAGCAGTGCCAAGTAAAAGCACATACATCAGGGTGCCAGTTACCATGCTCTGGCTCCTAGTAACAGGGATTTCCCCAGAAAATTGTGGTGGTGGCCTCATTGGCCTGCCGCAGGCACAGGAACACACTTACCAGCAAGAGCATAGTCCTGGAGGCATGGGCAGAGAAGAGGTGGGCAGCTAGAAACTCACCGTTCTCTCAATGCTTGGCATCAACGATCCATTCTGCACACTTTGGCATCTCCTCGCGTAGCTTCCGCAGAACACCGCGAGTGGCTCAAAGGTGAGTCTTGATTACATTATAATGACAAGGGCTGCATCAGGGCAGTGACTCAATTAGCCAACACCTGTCCACCCAGCCCCTTACAAAAATACTCTCACTCTCCTTTGTCTCTTTGTATCTCAGTACAATGTCCTCCAAAGACAACGCAGGCACTGTCACCTGCAAATTCTTTTATACTCAAAAGAGCACACGCGTCCATGTCCTTCTGACAGTCATCTCTAGCTTGCTCAACTCATGACAGTCTTTGTCCTTCAAGTATGATGTAACGGTCTTGAAATATTAATACAATTGTGTGCCCTTCAACTGCAGTGCTTCACCCTGAGGAGTGCCTGGGTGGGAGACCGGGGGGCTAAAGCCCCGAGTCTTTTGGTTGGTTGTAGCCCTCGATCGGGGCAACAAAAAAAGGGCTAGGTAGCTCAGAGTCCTGAGAGTCCTGACATTAGCGTAGCCCCAGATCTTTTCCAGATCTAGCAACACCCCTGACTTCACCTAATAGTAAAGAGCTGTACTAAGATAATCTACTGGACACAGAATCAGACGAGACACATCCCTTTACTGCCGACTTCGGGGGGTGGAGAGGGCAAGAGTGGCAGGGTAAGAAATAGTGCCCAATGGTTAGTCTTTATTTTGGTTAATGGTTGGGCGAGTTATTGACAACTTTGTTGTGGTGCCCACCGGGTAGCAAGTTGATAACTGGGTTAACCGACTGCCCTTACATTTGATAATGCTCGCCAAAAAAGGCACTGAGATTTTTGCAGTCTCATCATTTTGCAGACTCTTGCAGTCTAGTCATTTAGTGCCCATGGGACATCTGGCACTGTTTGAAGGCCTGCGGAAGGGTTTGCAGGAGACAGGAAGGGCTCCTGAGGAGCGGACAAAGGCTGGTTTATTCATGAGCCACGGATATTGGAGCTCAGACGGGTTGACTGCTTCTGGCTTCCTCAGTGGCAGGAGGACATGAGTGCAATGAATTATAAAGGGTAGAATAGTTAAATACCATGAAATGAATGGCTTGCGCAATGCACAGCAGTCTGGCTCCACATGGAGAAAGCCAAGCAGTTACAGATACACGGGCAAATGACTCTGGATAAGATGTGGCCCTCTTGATTAATGGAGTACTGTTCAAAATTCTTTCAATTCCCAAGACAGCAAACATGCTACCTTCACATCTACCACTTTGAGGCTTAAACATTATTGTGTGGGTTTGATTTGCTGTGGCCATTTCAGCTGTTTATTAAAGTACACAAACACCTGCATGTGCCACAGAGCGACAGATCCTGATTTTCCAGTGTCTTCTATCGGGTGTTTTACCGCTGGGCGTCACTCGTGGTGGTGCCCAGGAAAAGGATCCACTTTCCCTCTCTATAGGGTTACATGTGATTAAAACAAATTGAGAAATAACAAATGCAACTTTACAGAACAAAAATGCCAATTATTTTTTATCTGGGGGTCCCCCCAAGGCCCCTGTTAGCCATGATTCTAACCCCACCCCGAACCTCCCCCGCACCTGTTATTCCCTTACCCCTACCACCTATATATTTAACATTCTGTAATTTTTTCAGTACATTTGCATTCCGTATTTTCTATTCAATATAATCATTGCATACTGGTCCCTCTATGCAGATGGTTCTCAAAGGTTCAGTGCATTGGAATAACAGGAGGTGGGGTGGTATGCACAGCAGTATGCAAAAGCTGCTCGGTGGCCTCGATCATTGCATCACGCACGGGACATCTACAGGAAAACCATGGACTTCTATCATCATGGTCATGAAGATTAGTCAGGTGCTGGGGTCCTTTTTCCAGGGACATTTCTTTGGTGATGCTTCGTGATTTTAGTTTGATGCACTTGTCCATTCTTAGCCATGTCAGTACTCTTTGGGTGGGAGATGTATGGTGAACTTTGCTTAGGATAAATATAAGTCTGTCTGCTCTGTCCTTGGACCAGTCACATTTCTTTCAGTTGCTGTTTGGGTGGGCCCAGGTAGATGGCATTGCAGTAATCAAGTTTACCTAATTTCAAAGACTCTACAAGTACAGACACGTGATCAGTATGAAGAAGGAAGATTCTTTTTAATGGTGTGGAGTAGGAGGTGAGAATTGTTTGGTGAGCACGTTGACTGCATTTTTGAAGGAGAGACTGGTGTCAAACGTGACCCCCAGATTTTGTGTTGTGTCTGTAAGGGTTAGGAACAGATCCAAACATGCCAGACCAATTGAACGGTATTTCCAGATGGTTGATGCCTACATTGAGAATGACAGTCTTCCCAGCATTGAGGCAAAGGTTAATGCCTGTCTTTGGATTTCTGTGGGGCAGTTCACAATGTCATATGGATCAAATGTGTTTCATTAATGCCTTTATGCATAATTGAATCGAACATTTCAATATATAATGTATCCTTGGGGTTTATGATTTAGTTGACATTTATAACCTGGCTCTGAAGAAGGATTTAATTCCGAAATGCATTAGCCACATGGGGTTGAACATTTGTTTGCCTCAGACACAGCATTAGCCTAATTGGTGAAGCTGCACTTCTAAAAAAATGGATAATCGAAATCCAAGGGATACTTTAGAAATAAAGGATCTTAACATAACTATACTTGAATGACAATTTATTGACAAAATTTAACTAATTTGCTGAACCCGAAGTGGGTATTAAGGGTGTGCGGCCCACACCGAAGGCTTAAAAGTTTTGGTCTCTTTGGTTCAGTTTACTTACAGTGCCCTACACGGTGGTACTGACCAGTGGGCTGCACCCTACTAATGAACTTTTAATAAACAAAACAAACACGTGAAACTACTAGACATTGATCAAAGCAACAGCTGTGCACTCTCGTTCTCTCTTTTTGCCAGTTCACAATGTCCTCATTCTTGGCCAAGTTGGGGTTGGATTCCATTCAGTTCAGATCAGGTTTATTCTGAAATTGTTCCTTAAACATCACATAAAACATAATAACATCAATTAATGATTATTGAATTAACAATGAAAGCAGAATATACATATAAATAAATATATTTCATAATGAAAAATTGATAATCAACAATGTAGTACCTAAAAACCTAGTTAAAATCAATAATATAATTTTTAACCTACTTCACAAGACAGCTCCCATCATCAATACACAGCACTAAACAAACTAATGCCTTGACAGAGAAGGCTCCTAAATGCTGCTCTGCCGACACGTGATCTTACATTTCCAGATAGTAGCGTACCATGCTACCAGTCTAGCTCAGAACCATCATTTGACAGATAGTCCACTCTTTTAAGTTGAAAAATAAATCTGCTGCGGTTCATCCCAAATAAATGGGATTTTCATCTTAACTGAGATCTTTCTAATATAACTGAAACAAGGTGTAGCCCTTACTCCTGCCAGTGTGAAGAAGTCTGTTAATGCTCTTTTGTTGTGCACCAAAAAAGGTGAGCACCATATCTTGAGGCAATATAGAAAATACTTTTCGCCAACCTCAAACCTAACACCCAAAACACCCAGCTCTAGCCATAACGGGCTAATTGGTGTCTTCTGGGGAAAAACTAGAAGGGACCTGGGAATCCAATTTTCTGGTTGTTGCATTATGTACATGTAGATGAGCAGATGATGTCATCTCTAGTGCCTGCCCCCCTCACCTCCATCATACTGTACGCAAAGCAGGAAACCCCTGTGCACAGCACCAGGTATCGTCCCCATATCCCACTGAGTATATGAGAGACGTTATACACTCAGACAACCGTATCGAATGTACCCTTGCACGGAAGTGATGGAAGGATGTCGGCATACACCATTAGACACAGAAGAGCAGTAAGTGCGAACAGAAGAGAGTAAAGTGATGCCATAAAGGGAAGACACAATGATGCAGAGACACAATATAAGAATACTTAAATAATGATTGTGTAATCAAAGTAACAAAGTAATCAAGTATAAAGAGATCATCTATACCGAGAAGACAAGTGAGATTAGGCTCAATTAATGTATATATGCAGAAACGCAAGGTAAATTAGTTACATAGAAGCTCACTGCAGTAGAAACTATAAGATGAGTAAAGCGGCCATGATGGAAAGATGGACGTCAGATTGTTTCAAAACTACCTCAGAAACAAACCAGGGCCGCCTATCAGAAATGCTGCAGAAAACGGTTTCCTGTGAGGAACAGAGAATATCTGTTTTACTAAGACTAAGGATGACACAGGAAGACATAATTGGAAAGTACAAAGGGAGTTCACCAGGATAAGCTATGGATGAAGGGCACATTTCTCTTAGATAAGCAGAAGCGAAAACATCTGCATGCAGCAAGTATTGCACAAGAGTGCAGAAAGCACAAACCAAGTCTCCAGTGGCCGAGAGCTGTAATAACACCCAGCATAATTAAATAAAATGGCAGTAAATAACAGGTAGAAATTGACAAATTCATGGCACGTGGTGGAAGACTCGAAAAGGTCTATTCATTAAGCCTCAGATGAAGATAGTGGTGTACCCCGACTCCCTTAATAGTCCCAGAGAAGAAAACAGCCAGCAAGGTCAACTACAAAGGAGAATGCTTGGCCCATGGTCTAGCTGATGAGGGATGTTGGGCTAACTGACCAATGTGGGTAGTGGTCTGACGACGTTCTCTGCACCTGGGTTTTGTTCTGTTCACATGCTGCTAGCGAGCTGAATGTCCAAGGTTTGGAGACTATGCCAACCAATCATGAGTGGCTATGTAGCGACATGCTATACAATGCAGCAGAAGCCAATCTGCTGTTATTATTTTTATAATCAGTATTATACATATTTTGATGCGTGTCTACTAGATAAGGGTCAGCCACTCATGTTATTAATACTTATACATAATATACGTATATATGTTCCCCTAACCAATCCCTCCCCTTGATAGGTTACTGTTTGCCACCTAGGATGACATCATAGTTGATGTACATTGATGTATAACGTCTTTGTTTAAGAGAAAAGTAACAGAGAGTGCGTGAATTGCATTTTGCATGGTCACCAGATCTCCCTACTTTATTTGAGCTGACAATAAAGTAATGCTTTGCCACATTCTTTGAGTCTGCATGGTTATTTGGGTCCGAGGTCATTTACTGTGGTAATTGCATTCTGCGCATGAGATACGCTACAAGGTGCTATTGCACAGACAAATCATCAAAAGCTCACACTCCTGCACCGCGATGTGGTAAATTGTCAAATCCGTGGGGCAACAAATCATCTGAATAGATTGGGCTGATTCAAAATTATGAACCCGACATCTGCAAATTGTAGGATTCCTAATTCTCCCCCTCATGGGTGGGGGTATTGGCTTGAATTTTTCAAACGTCTATAATGATAGAATGAATATACATAGAAAACAGCAGATGGGCCATTGTGCCCTCCTGCTTAATAACTACGTGTAGTGGAAAACTTCTATAGTTTCACCTCCCTGGTCAAATCTGGTAGTCGCACAGTCACAGTGTATTACTGGGGCAGTTTCTAAAGGGGAAGGACCTGACTTTGAGCCAATACTGCAAAGTCGTCAGGCTAGTCTCAAACCTAACACCCGAAACACTCAGCTTTAGCCTTAAAGGGCCCTGGTCAGTCAATGACTAGTGAGCTCTTGTGGACCTGCATGGACAATATACCTTTGCAACCAAATCAAATACCAAAATATTGAAATGGTCCACTTTTGAGACTCTTCACCTGGGTGATAGAGGTCAAATGTAGGTTTCTTCGACCCTTGCAAAGGGTCATGACCACTCCAATCTGGGGATCACCTGCAGGTCCTGGGCCAGCTTCCAGCTTCTGATATCAATCAATATGTAGTCATTGTGAGTTTGTCTCAAAGCCATCCGATACGCTGGGTGAGCAGGGATATCATTTGGTAGTCTCACATTACATATAGGCATATTTGCATATAATAAGAGCTTTGCTAAACAAACAAAGAGAATTTGTGTAATGATAAGCTGATGGAGACGATACTGCATGGGGATCTTCGATGTTTTACTCTCTACAACCAATTAACTTGCTAGATGACAAAGGGTTTGATTTGTGAATTCAGGTCTCCTACTACAAAGCTGACAAAATCTTCACTAGCCAGGGTGAAATCCACTAAAAATGAGATTACCTCAATAAACTGATTGATGGAATGAGCATCAAGTCTAAAATACATATTTACTATATTTACAATCAATAAAACGATTATTAATCAATTAAATTCCCAACCCCATCACATCACTCATTTTTTCTACCATCTAGATCTTAAGAGAGACAGACAATTAATCCCCCCACAAGGCTGTCCCTTGTAACCTCTTTTGGCTGGATTAAAATGGGCAGAGTAACCTAGACAACAGATTGCCTCTAATAGCCAAGTTTCTTGTAGACAGATTATATGCAACTTCCTAATAAAGTTAATCGAGTCTGCAACAGATCATTCATTGGTAAAACCTGTTATATTCCAAGAGAGCAGGTGTATTACACCTGGTTCAATAAAATAATGACAGTGGATAGGGAAGTACGTGTTCTTGGGCTCCGAGAAGGGGTTCACATTGTCATTCAAAATTAATAAGATCCGCTATTTGATTTAGTTCCACCACTTCCTGGATCTTTGGGCACATTTGAGTTCTACAGTCGCATCTTTTGAGATACTCATTTGGCCGAAGTTCTATATCAGAGTTCTAAATCAGGATAGTCCCAAAGTTCATGGCCAATAAACCATCCACTAGTGGGGAGTGTGCAAGTGTTTGCAATATTAGGTTACTATTATTTTTGGGGTGAGTCAAACTGCATTCAAGAAATCTTTTTCCACTTGGGGTTATCGGCTAGTCCCACGTCAATTGGAGAGTTACGTTTATTGCCTGTGCGGTCTTGAAAAACATCTACTGGGACAATGTAATTCTTGTCCCCTTTTTGATGGGCCTCCCGTTTAGGGTGAGAGCCCAAACATTCGAAGGTAAATTGGATGAAGGTGTATCCATTTTACCAAAAATGGCAGTGTTTGCTGTTTATAGATGTGGCTCCTGTCCTGGGCTAATAGAGATGCTACATTCCTAGCCTTAGATCCATCACTGTTTAATGAGTCTAGGTGAGTGCATGCTTGAGTAATGGAATAGTATTTCCAATCATCTACTGATGTGAGACCCTCTCCCGGTCATGGCGCCGGGTCTCAATTCCCACAACAAGGTGAGTTGCTTCTGATCTGGGAGCTGTTATTTTATCAGATTTCCTCCCTTTGTTTTTGGGTGTTAGTCTTTCTATTGCCTTTCTATTCCCTATATCTGGGGGGGAATAAATCAATTAGTATACAATGACAAACAGCTCGTCTCTTAAACAAATGCAAGCCTTAATAGAAGACCATAGCCCACACCAGCCTTGACAATTGCTAGAGGTCAAACCCATTCCAACCATTCCATGGACCCCAAGATAAAAAAAGAGAGAGAGATTAACTTCATAGCAACTGAGCAGGAAAAAGGGATAAAGTACAAAAAATGTAAAAGTATAATGCTCTATTCAGAAAATGTACATTTATACATTTAAAACCACAATTTGATAAAAAAAGGAAGTTAAAATTTCAAAGTCGATCATTGTAATAAACATGGTATAATAATAGACTAATAATTCAACGACTGGCAAATTAGAGCCCAACCAAGTGCGCAGAGATAGACATAGCTCAAGGGTTTTGTACTTTAATTGTCCAGCTGGAATATCTGTTAATCAATCAAGAGTTAAAGGACCATCGATGATCACATATCAGCCTCGCACAGGCATGGATAACCAGCCCCAGCTGGGACCACAGGCAGGCCTGCTCAAATCAACTCTATTCACTTCAATCATGGGGCCATGGGGAGATAGTCTGCCATGTGAAATGCTGACTGCAATGTCAACCAATCAAGTTTTCTCTTTTTTGTTGTTGTTTCAAAACAAAAAATAATAATTTACAGAAAAACCAACAATGTTTATCTCGGCTCTCAATCAAGCAAAAAGGACGATTTGAACCCCCCCCCCACCCCACCTGCACCCCCCGTCCCCCGCTCTCCTTGTCATGTGCGAGCCAAATAGTTGGAAATAATCATTGCCATTTTTGCTCTGATGCTTATAACATGCCAAACTGCACTGATCATGGTGTAATGATTTTCAGATATGTCTCACTGTTTTTAAAAATAGGGCAAACTTTGCCCTAGTGCTAATACTGTGCAAGTTTGTACTTGCAGTGGTGCTAGATGACTCCTCACCTGCTTGTTGCATGCTCTGGGTGTAAGTGGCTCTGTGGCCACTAATCTGAGCAGTTGGAGTAGGGGTGTGCCTATATTCCTGAGTAGAATAGGTCTGGCTTGAATCTGGAAGGTACCACTGCAGTAGCTGTTAAATGTAGTGGTCAACAGGAGAGGCTGAGACTGGGAAACTTTTGCCACTGTGCATGGGATAGTGGAAGTCCTTTGAAGCGTGTTTTGAAGACTGTAGGGATCTCATGGTGGAAGTTCAGGAGTTTCTTTTTGAAATGGTGTTGGCCAAAGGTATTTCTAATGCGAGTTGAGTAATTCATCTCAACACAGTGATCCTAGGAGGGGCCACTGGAATTCCATAAAGAGGAGGGGACACGATTCTTGAAAACGGGCTCTAGGCGAGGAGTATGTGAAGATAGCGTGAGCGTCTCAAGGTCGGCTTAGTTGGACTTGCCTGACCAGGGGCACCGCTGTAGCGAGGCTCGTTATGTGGCTTCCACCAGAAGGTGAATTGCTCTGAAAGTGAACAAGTAAAGGGGGCATAGGGGGTAGCACAGATGGGGAGGGGGCAGTGGTGAGGTGGGATTACTAGGCTTTTTGACTCCGCCACCAGGAGGGGGGAGTATGTCTGGGCGCTGCTTAAAAATCCATGACAGGAGTAACCAATCACTTTTCGGTCATGAGAAGAGAAGCATTATGTGCAGCCCTCAGTCATAGTGCATAGCACAGTATGCTTTGCTTTAGGCAGAGTACCCTGTTATACATCATAAGGCAAGCGGACCTGCATGAGGTAGGGTAGGTTGTCATATGAGCTAGTGCAGGTAGTGTGGTACCAGACTGAATGCCATGTCACATAGTATAAAGCATGTAATGTTGCAATAGGCAATGTGATGTTGCATGTGCAGTTCTGTTGGAAATGTGAGTGACATGAAACATCAGGGAGAAATGTGACGTGACATGCACAGTTCGGAGAGCAAAGTGATGTGTAGAGGGGCAACACTGGCAGTGATGTGACATTGCATGGGGCAAGTCAGGCACCAATGTAATGTTGTTTGAGAAGTATTCAGGGCCCAAGTGACAAAGGCATGGGTTTGGTTCCGGGGCAATGTGAGTGACATGAGGAACATCAGGAGTAAAGTGACATGACATGGATTGTTCTTAGGGCAATGCAACATGGCATGCTGCAAATTTGAGGGCAATGTGACATAGTCTGTGCCAATTCAAAGAGCAATGTTATGCGCTTTGTGCAGGTCGGAAAAAGTATGAAGTGGCATGTGGCAGTCCTAGGGTAATGTGATAGATGTTGGGCAAAACTGGAGGCAGTGTGTCATGGCATTGGGCAATTCATGATGAATGTTAAATGTCATGGTCAGTAATGGGGCACTGACACATGGTGTGCAGCTAAAGGCAATGCTAGAGATAAAGGGGGAAATCTCTGCCAGATCTGTGGGCAATGCATATGGCAGCTTGACAATGTGCTTTACTAGGGAAACACTGACCTGGCATTATTGAGAGCCATCCACATTTTCTGGGGGAAATGTACAAACCAGCATTTGGTGTCTCATGATTAAATGGTGAAGGCCCTTTGGAATTCTGCTGAAGATGCTACCATGGCGCAGTGAAACATGTGTCGAGGTTCTCTTTTGACTTATAAACAACAGATTTGAAAACTCTAGTAAGCAAAACGTCTACATATGTAAATTACTGGACAACAGCAATAAAATATATGCTAAATAAAATGGAGCCTCGTCTTATTTGGACTAATCAGGAATATGCGCTAAAAGGGACTTCATATGCACACACATGCTTCAGAATTAGAATGTGTTTTACAGGAGCAACACTGATATAGCATTGTTGTGACTGGCATTATTATTTTCTGGGGGCAATGAAGAAACCGGCATGCCAATGTATTTTACTAGGGGAACACTTGCATGACATTGTTTAGGCTTTTTATCAATTATCAATTTCAGTCAGAGCAGATGGGTCCTCGTATCCACTCAAAATGGCTGCCAGGTTCCATGTAAATTGTCCATTTTCCATCAATTTAACACTCTAGCTCTTTCTGGTTACTCAAAGCTACGCATTTGGCAGGGTGCTTTATCCTTCATCAATGAACATCCGAGAGATGCTCCCCAGGGCCGCAGGGCCATTTTTTACTTTTAATATGTTACATCTGCTTTTCATAACATATTATAAATGTCTTTCTCTGAAAATGGCATTTTATGTCACGTTTAGTCTTGCCTACAGTACATTTATTCACACTCCATGGAGCTGAAAATCTATAAAGCAATGCACAGCATGATTGCCTCTCAATGCGAGCATTGTTTCAAATTCACATTTTATAACCTTATTTGCTATTTACCCCTCCGTCATTGGGCTGGCTACAGCATCATGTTATCCCCTTAGCTCCAAGCCTAATTCAAGACAATGTGGGATGTGGTATTCCCATCCATGTTTGCTATGACAGTGATCCTCATTTATGAGGTAAGTCTGAGGCTCAGTAGAATTAACACTCTCACATATGCTGAAATTCTCTGGGTCCTATTTACAGCAATTTTTTAAATAAACTTTCTCCCCATTTATTCCTTATTTTTTGTATAGTTTGCTCTGTTTACAACCAACCTGTTATCTACCCACCAATAAGCTCTGGGACGTATAAAAGGGATTCAAACTCTTGGGGCTGGGCTTAAACAGCATTGTATATTTTTGCGGTTGTTCAATTTCACGATTTTACACTTTTGTGTATCATCCTTTGAATTTGTGTCGTTTGTGTCAACGCATTGGTTGTTTATGTAGTGTTTGCATTTGTTGTTTTTATTGTATTGGATATGCTCTTTTGCTCTTATATTGAACAATATAATTTATCTTCCATAATGATTGCTTTTTTAAAAATGTGGGGAGATCTTACATCTGAACCTTAGGATCAGCATATTGGGCCCTCCTTCAACCAGATAACAATGGACACACTATACGCTATGGTAACTTGTGCTTTTCTGATTATTTAGACTGGCATCATGATTGTAGAAACAGACAGGAAAGTATGCTTCTCTGCTGTAAAAATGTCAAGGCTTCCTAGGAGACCGATTTCTGGCAGACTGTAATGCTGGATTGCACCGCAGCAGTTTTGAACCACACCATGTGCAAGCACTTTCCCAGGATTCTGGGTGTGGGATTGGAATTCAGGCAGTCCTCATCCTGCCTGGCCCTCATCTGATATACTGCTGCAGGTTACGGTGATCATTCTGCTATCACCCCCCTGAGCAGTCCAGGAAGTCTGCTCCAACTGGCCAATGGGCAACAAAGGATAGCGATGAGCCATTGAGGTCCAGTATGACATTTAAAATATGTCCCGCATTTTCCAAGTCCAGGTCCAGGAGCCAGGATCAGGCTATCCACCTTGACCTGGCTCTTACGTGTAATATTGTCATTTAACCAGTTTTTCATGCCCGTAACATCTCCTGCATTGTTGCCGGAAGTCAGCCCTAACTGACTGATGGGCAGCGTCTGATCAGCCCGAGCTGATTGAGGAGCAGGAAGGCACATACACAATGTGTATGCACTTTCTAAGCTAGCGTCACAGCTGCCTGAGTGGGTCAAGGACATCCACTTCTGCCTGTCCCACCTTCTACAACGTCGCAGTTAACTTCTTTGACCAATCCTTCACCATCCCCTGCAGCCGTTCAGGAAGTTGGCCCGGATTGGAAGATGATGTGCCTGAGCCAATCGAGGACAATCAAGAAATCTAAAAAAAAATGACAACCCTTTCTGAGCCAAATTCCCTGGTTCTGGAGTGGCACCAGGCCATCCACATTTGCTTGGCCCGCATCTTCAATTTTCTACTCGCCTCGTGACAATTTTACTACCATCCCCTGCAGCACTCTTTAAAGTCCGCCCTGAATTGCCGATGGGAACCATGTGATGAGCCCTTGCCTCCACATCTCTTTCACACCAGGGTATACAGCCCATCAGGAGGCTAGGCAAAAGGCTGTTGACAAATGGTCTCACCCAATGACCTTTATGCCTAGCTCACTCTCCTAGGTCCTGCTCTTTGCCCAAGATGGTCACCTGCATCCCTCTCGGGACACTCTACTGGCAGCAAAATATGAACCTGCACTCTAACGCTGCATATAAGGTAACTATGTATCTGCAATTTTGGTCGCAACTGGCCCTGTATTGGTACGTAGAGTGATGCCTAGCCTACTGATGGACCACTCCCTGTCCACCTGCTCATCCACACCATCATTTTTCCTCTCCCTGTGCTTTCCCTTCTGTTTTTCCATAACCTTCCATTCCACCATAAGAGACATTCCCTTCGACATCTTCCCCGCCCTCCATGTCCCATCCTGGTCCTTTGCATCACTCATAAATGACTTCCTGATCATAAATCCTGCTCCAATCTCATAAATCCCCTTAACCTCCCTTCAAAACTCATCACTCCCTCTAGTCCATTCCCTCTTTATTACTCCTACAGTTCACCTATTGAACACCCTATTCCTTTATAAAAAACAATCCTTCATCTCTTACCATTTTCATAATTCCCCGCTTGTGGTCATGGAAATCACTGAACAGTGGATAGCCCCCCATGGCACTGCCACCGGTGATGGTCCACACAATAAACCAGCTTCCTTCATTCACACTCTTTATGGGTGTCTACTGAAGGAAGCGCGGTTGGTTTAATGACCAACAAGACCAACCACTCTGAACTCGCTCCTCTCTTCAAACTTTCACTCTCCCTCCTCCAAACACATTGCCACTCAAATATTTGCACTGACCCCCACGCCCACTGTCCTCAGGATCTACCAGCCTCTTGACACCCTCAACCACTTCTTACCTGAACTTACCCTCCTTCTTGAGTCTATTCCTATTGAAGCCGCCATTGCTCCAATGGGGAACTTTAGCCTCCCAAAAGTCTCTGGCCCCCACCAACTTGAACTTGATTCCATTGTTTGACCAGTGTGTAACATCCCTCCACAGGCAAACTACTCATGATCAAGGCAACTCCCTTGGCTTAGTCTTTCAATCTTGCTCCCTCATCACAACAAGCCTCACTGCTGAATCTTCCCCATCAGACCACTCTCTCATCCGCTTTAATGTCTCTTCTCATCCTTTCCTATAGACCCACCACCTCTTCTCTCTCTAAGTGAAAGTTCAGACCTGAATCTCTAAGCTCTCCTCCTGGCCCCACTGCAGCTCCTCTACCCTAGCTTAGTACACCCCTCAACAGCCCCCCATCGAAAAGGATTTTGATAATGTCAACCTGACTTTTAGCACCCCTTTTGAAACCCGTTATCTGGCTATACCATTACTCCCTCTACCCTTCACCATCAACACTAGATTGCACCTGAGATCTGCCAACTTAAGACTCATGTGACCCCAACACCACTCCACTGCTTTACAACAAGGTAGGACACAAGGACACCATCTCGCACAACTACTTCATCCTCATTGTCGCTCCCGACTCTCCCCACCACAAGCTTTCACCTACCCCCTAGCTGCCAAGCCTTGCTGCTCCCCGCTCTCAAACTATTTCCCCCTCAATTTCAGTTAATGGCTTTTCCTCTATTTCACATTCAAGATCTCAAATATGCATGACACCCTCACCATCATCTTCTCTCTCACTCCACACGCTTCATTCTCTTCACTACCTCTCACCTTTAAACTACCCTGGCTTCTTTCCTTCTGCCCTGCCTCACCTGTCAAGGTGGGGCCAAAGACCAATGAAAGGAAGGGCCTGTCTCAGATGGCTGCAGGGGTTAGGAGGAGGGGCTCATTCAGATATTGGTGGAGAGGTGAACAGAAGGTGCTGGAGAAGGAGCTGGAGCAAGAGCAGGAGAGCGGAGAATTAAGGTGAGTCCTTAAATCTACATTATACAACGGAATCCCAAAAACTCGAATTACAAAATTACGAAGCCCACTTGTTCGCATTTTGTAATTCGAGTTTTGGGGATTTTGTAATTTTTTTTCCTCGCTGGCCATGTAATATATGCAGGGGGGACCCCGGAACCCCTGAAGCCCATAATACCGAACTAGTGGAGCGGGAGACACCCCTGCAATCCCCGCTCCCCTTGTTAGGTGTTATGGGCTTTGATATTTTATACGAGATCAAATGCACAGTAAAGGTGCATTCAACCTTTTTTTTCAGAAAGTTTGGAGTAAACCCGAGTCCTCGGAGCCTGGGAAGAAAAGGAGACAGGAGGGTGGAGGAGGAGCCCGTACATTTGCCCTGAAGGAGACCGAGGTTCTAAACCATTAATCAGCCCCGCACCTCCTGACACCAGAAGGGAAACTTACAAAGAAGAACTAGAGACGAAGAAAGTGCACAAGTTCAAACGCGACACGTATGATTATCATAAGGATGAAGTGTACTCGTGGGTGAACAAATACAACAATCTCAGCCGGCCACCACGGAAAAGTTCAACTGATCGTTCAAGTTCAGACTCAGATACGCAAGCGGGGAGATTTTCAGAGGATAGGTAATTTGAAGGAATTACTTGTGAAGACTCAACCCAACAAAGCAAGGAAACAACCGAGTAGGTATCCTGGAATTTACCCATGCCTTGCATGTAACAGTTGCAACACCGTAATGAAAGGGGATATAATCACCCACTCCAGAACTGGAGAGAAAGTGAAACTAAAATACTATGCAACTTGCGAAACTCAGAATGGTATCCATGCCATCAAATGCTTGTGCATCCTGACATATGTGTGGCAAACCAGCCGTAAAGCTTGTATAAAATGGAATGAGTACAAGTCAAATGTCAGAACCAACAACCGACATTCCCCAGTAGCAAGACATTTTCAGGAGTGCAAACACCAGCTTGCCCAAATCCGATAACAGATATTGGAAGTGATCAGACCTTCAGATAAATCTCAACAAGAAACTTGAACAAAGAGAGGCCTTCTGGATTGACCTACTTGACACTGTCTCTCCAACAGGTCTCAATGAAGAACTTGATTTATATTGTTTTTTGTGAATCTAAGCTCTGTATGAAGATATAAGCAGGATAACATTATTTTTGCATGAGTGAGTCCAGTATTACCTATGAACAGCATTACTATGTACAATATGCTATTGTATGACCACCCGTTTCATGTCATGTGCAATCAAATGCAGATAATCGCAGTTCGCCAGTAGTAACTACTACCAGCACATACCTTAGCAACACAACATCTGATAGCAGGTCACATATACATTCTAGAAATGATAGGCTCATTATTATTTATGTGTCTATGTTCTGTATTACAAGCAAACAACCACAGGCTATTGATTGACTTTTATTTTATCTATCCCGGTATTTGTTTGACACGCTCATGACAGTGCCGACTCTTTATAACCCATTGCTAATTCATCACATTTTATATTGTCAACATCTATTCTAAACATCTATAGGAAAGATTTATTACCATCAAGGTAATTATTAGCCAGGAATGACAGCCAACATCTATAGAAAAGAATTTAGTTAACTTAATTTTCCTTTTGTTTATTTGGATAACTTTTTGAATATCATGCTTAAATAACGTGATAATCACCTCAATGGTAACATCAATACTTTATTTCTCGTATTAGTAATAGACATAAAGGTTAAACAGACACCTACAATAATAGCACCAAGACCAATGACGTAGTTGGCTACATAAGAAATTGACAATTGTGCTATGTGTTCTACTTCTGACTAGCGCGCAAGTAATAGAACACAACGAAAAGCCTGATGATTGCATCCGTCCCCTCTCACTGTTCCACTACAATTCCAAACATCCTCTGGAAACACGTTCAAACGCCATCACGCCTCCAGGTGATGACATCACAATACATAAATTAGTCGAGGGTCGCGGACTCTCCATGTCCATGGCAATGCCCGCGGATGCTAACGCGGAGACGCTATCCGACCATCGCAGTCTGCTGCAACTGACACGCCACATCAAGATACTGCTCAGTAAGGTATGTATATCGCGTCTTATATTTACTACACCACAAGCATGTACTCCATCAGTACGTTCATATTGATGTATTGTTCTTTCCAGTTAGGCCACAGGACCTCCACATTACAAACCGACAGGGGATCCTATCTTTTTTTCGACCAAAGATAGGCATTTCCATGCACCTAGGTATGACCATTTGAAGCGCACGTTGTTTCGTGTTATTCTCCGGTATAATCAGTTGCCATTGTGTATGGTTCCACTATTGTTTACGGCCTTCGAGCTTCGTTTTTTCCACTTTATTATACACATTGCAGGGATCAAGAGGATAGTCCCTTTGCCACATGAAGAATAAACTTGGCTTCCACAGCATAGGATAGGACATTTGGACAAAGAGCAAGGTAACATAATTACCTTTTTACATTAGAAAACAGAATGTTGTGGCTAGCATTACTGATACGGACACGTGGTGCATACCAATGGGTCACTGTTACAGAACTGCGTAGTTTTCAGTTTTTAGTAGTATATCTGCATCCAAGGATTTCAGACAAAGCAGTGTGAGAATTGCTTTAAGGAAAGAGGAGTCTATAGAACTCGAACATGGTCCATTGCTTGACAGGTATGCTTGAACATCTACTATGTTACTTTCTATTTTGCAAATTATAATACTGTTCTGTATAAAGAGAGAAGAAGTTGTTTCTACAGCCATATGTCTGTTAATTTATTTAGAGCCCGCCTTGAAGAAGGACCTAGAGTCCGGAATTCATTGGCCAGGGCCTCTGCAAACTACCTCTCAATAAAGATAACTGAATCACTTGCAACTCTGGACAATTGGAAGATTATTGCAATCTCATCCCTTCATCTAAAAACAAAATCACAAATTGACTATTTTTTGAAGTAGTATTTACTACGCATCAGGCGTCTCCATGATCAGGGAGAGTTTCACCGAGCAACTTTTGCGAGACCAGAAGGGATCTGAACAAATTGGAAACACAAGAAAATTATAAACCTCCTTGTCCAATTTGGTAACATGGATGGAACGGCAGGCTTATCTCTGAAAGGTCGTGGATCGTTGGTTAGTTGCAAAACAGCAAAAACACTATTATTACCCAATGATAAAAGGGACTGTCCAGTCAAAGGTGTATAAAAATATCTACTTTATTATTATCACAAACAGACAGTTCTAGCACACTCCAAAATACAACCCATCCTGTAAGGGAATGCAGAGGATAGACAGTTTCAAAGAAGGAAAAGGGGTGCACGCTGGATGCTGACAGGAGGGTAGTCATTATAGTAATTAATCGCAATAGTTAAGGATACTTGGTTTCAACACACCGGGAGCAATGGGTCCTAAAATGTCACTAGGGGCCTTTGGAGACGGACCAGTGGGACAGAACCAAAATGTACCTTGTGCTGTAGATGTTCTTGGTGCTCGACTGGGTCTAGTCGGTTTCAGGCCACCTTGCAGCTTCTGCGACAGAGGTCAAGATGGGAGACAGTTGCGGGTATCAGCTGACGGGTAGCGAGGCTGGAAGGACGGCTGCAGGCTGGCCTACACAGCAGCTCGGGGTCAGGAATCGTTGTCTCCGTGCTGGTTGGCAAGTCTGAAGCATTGGTCGAAGCTTCTCGGATGGCGTTAGCAACTGTGGCACAACAAAGGTTAGTGCTGCAGGCGGTTACAGCTCGGGGGGCTGGGCTGGCTCGAAAATGTCCTTTAAGCTTGTCGATGCACTCCTCCTAGCTTCTTCACTGGGCTCGTGTTGTCCTTTAAGGCAGATGGCCCAAAGCTGAGGAGAGTGTTGAAGGCAGCTGTTTGTCCTTGGTTTGATTGAGAGACTCTCTGGCACTTCAAACCTAGGAAGCTTGCTGCAGAGGCTAGCAGGGCATGCTATGTCCTAGCTGGGTACCCGTTCGGGTGCTGCAGGAGGGTCTTCTGGATTTAGTATCCCCCTCTAATCCCTGTGAGATGTTTAGGGGAGGGATCTTGCTTCCCTTTTGGAGGTCCGGCCTTCTTTCACTGACGGAAGATGCAAGGCAGACTGTACCTTCAGCCAGGGTCCAATGCTGAGTTCCTCTTGCTACTCCTTGCAAAGTCTTCAGATGATCTGCCCAAAAGAGGGGCTCAGCCCTCTTTTAACCCCTTAAGTGCCAAGGACTAGTATGCTCATCCTTCTTGCATAAATTTGCATAATAGCCTTGCACTTAGCCAAAAGGGCTACAGTGATTGGTGTAGGCTAAGTCTACCATAATGAACCAATCCTGGTTCCCCACCAATAATACTCTGTATGCATAAGATCATACACAGAGTGCTTTGCAACAGAAAACGTAAAGGGGTGAAAACCTGTAATACTAAGTCCCACCCATCTTCCTGTCTGTTGTAGATCAATGGGTCTCTTTAGTTAATGGAGCTCTCTGAGGTTCCTGATTAAAGTGGGCCATCTCCCTTGAAGCTGCAGTGGGACCAGACTTTCTGTCTCTGTCAAATCACATACTCCTACCTTCTGAATGGGGTTCCCCCTGCAGGGATGACTACTGCAACACACAGTCCCAGACATGATATTTCACTATCCATTGACAAGGGTGGGAGCTGGCTTCAGGTTGACACAGTGCATATCAAAATTGTTGGGCTTTCATGTCTCCTTTGTTAGCCTCTGCAGCCAGGCCCCATGTGGGCCTGTTTGAATTAAGCTATGATTAGTATGCAAAACTGCCACCAGCAGCAGAGCTAACAAAAGCAGAGGGCAGATCCAAGGAGCCTTTGTTAGTTAATTAGCTGGCCATGGCAGGGGGAATGTTTTGCCCTCCCCCTTATGAACGGACATGGTGTAATCCTGGCTGTCATATCCTAACTAAATATGACAGGGCGGGGGGTCAGAGGGTGGCACCTGTAGGCTGTGTCCACCCAGAGGACACAGTATATGTTTATGTTGTGCGGTGAGCATAGGAAAATGTGTGCGGATTAGCCCCTCACATTTTCCAGATGTTCGTTTACCAGCATTCAGTTTCTTTAAAAATGTGTCCCAAAACCCTGGCGAGCGCATAACCACCATATGGATGGTCAAATTACTCACAACAGGAAGACAGGGAGGAGCTTGGGGTACATGGGCAGGCAATGCACAGGTCTTGGGGCACATGGACACACAACATGAGGTGCTTGAGTGGCAGGGGCAGGCACTGTGGCTACCTTGCGGAATACAGACTGAGAATCTTGGGGCATGTTTGGAGAAATACAGGGAAGTGCTTGGGGCGCATCGGCAAGCACTATGGGGAGCTTGGGGATTACAGACAGAATGAGAATCTTGGAGCATATAGACCCGACAGGGAGGAGGGCGGGCATGTTTGGACGATGTGCGAAGCTTGGAGGACATAGCGGACAGTGTGTGGATCTCGGAGCACATCACCACTCTTTGGTAAAGGACAGGAGCACGTGACCACACGGTGTGCGGATCTCGGGTTGCAAGCGAAATCACGTGAGGGACTCGGCTGAATTGGATATTGCCTATCTTCTGAATGCAGAGCAGAGTCTATCGAGGAGTTTAGCCTCCAGTACCCTCAATCTATCTCCTTTGGCAGGAATTAAAGCTTAAGTGTCCAGAGGTTGATGGGTTCGTCGTGTGTTTTTCTCCAACTAGCCTGAGCCTGGGGGATCTGCTCCTCCGTTTTCTTCCCTGGTTCTTGTAGATCCATTGCTGCCAAATTGCCCACCCTCCCTCCCCCGCACCCCTGTTGTTAGCTCCCCGCTCCCTCGTATCTCTGTTTCCCTCAGGGTGTACTTCCCATAATGACTTGTAAAGCACTCCATTGCTTCCTGAAGCCAGGCCTGCACTCAATATTTACCCTAATAATAATAATAATAATGATGCATGAAAAGGTACATGTGTACTTGTTCATGCTGCACTACACATAAAAAAAGAAATGCAGCCCAAGCCTGTCTGAATTGTGTGAGACCCCTGAGCCCAGATTGTGGCGCACCTGGTAATTGCTACCGTTGTTCTAGCCTGCCGTGCTTTGATATCCTTCCCTTATCACACACGCTGTGCTCAATTCCACAGGCGTCAGCAGTGAGCAAGAGAGATAATCAAACTGCGCAGGAGGCACCTGCAAGAAAGACCCCTGATGCTGCGTCCTGGGTGCTTAATATCCAGTGCGGCGGCGAGTTCACTGGAAATAGCCTTCCTTCAGAGCAGACGCGCCACTGTCGGCCCCGGTGATACGGGCCGGGGTTATTTAATCGAGCAGAACTCGGTCCCAAGAGTAGCACTCTTCCAGGTTCTGCTGTTATGGTCCATTCCTCGAGTTCTCTCTCACTCTTTCTTGAACTATCTTATCTTTGTCTCCAGCCCACTCTCTTGTGCTCGCTTTCATTCACACTCGCGAGCACTTCTCTGTCATCCTCTTCACCTGTTCCTTTCGTTATGGCTCTCTTGTTATTTGTTCTCTCAGCGGCACACAAGTGCCAAGATGGCGAAGTTCATTGGGTAGTGCTGGCATTCATGCCATCACGAGACCATCATATGGATCCAGGACTGCCTGAAGATGTGTCATGGCTCATGGGGTGCATACATTATAATGGAGACAAAGAAATAGAGCCCGGGGGTTGATAGGTGCCCATTATCAAGAGACGGCCAGCCAGCAGGGAGCTGAAACACAAAAAATGTCCACTGAAAAGCTGTCAATCCTTGATTTTCAGCAAGGGACTCATGCAAAGAAACAGGATTAAAGAGGTACAGCAGAGGATTGAATGAGGTGATGCCCTGAAGGGCTTCAGCAAATGCAGCTTGTAAGGTGCTTGCCGCAAAACACACATTTTAAAGTTCCAAATAAAAGGTATAATTTGCTGTGCCTTAAGACTGTGGACTGGCAACTTGGGTACTGTAGCTGAGGCCACCTGAGGCTCGGAGCTCCTTGCAACTCAAAAAGTTGAAAGGCCCTAACACCTTCCCTGACTGGATCACATACCTTGTCCTGTGTACCCTGTAGTGTGTCCCTCCTCATCATCGAAAGCGTACAATCTATCAGTCTTTGGGTGCCCTGGCCTAGTTTACAAGCCAGGCCTCCTCCCTACTCCCCACTTCTCAGGCATCCATATAGCGCTCATATAGCGCTCATATAGCGCTCCAGTTGCATGTGTACACTGCATACATGAGTCCCTCTAATATAATAGCTTGCAGCGCTGCTAGTAAGGAATGAGGTGCATTGGTCGAGCTGCTTTGGAGATAGGATTGCTGTGTCTTTTAAAGTGCGTTGGGTTTGCTTTTAAATGAACAGCACTAACAGTATATATGCCAACATGCTCCATTCCATTCGGGAGATGGTTGTCTCGTCTGTTTTTTTCTTTGCATTCTGATACTTGTAGGCCTGCATTTATAATGGGAAATCCAAGACAGGTCCAGAATGCAAAGAAATAAAGCAGAACGTGCCTACCATCTCTGAATGGAATGGGGCAGGCTGACAGTAGCCACAGATGATACTAAGAAGGTGCAGCACCAGAACGTATGCACCCAAGGCTGATTCTGCACCCTGCTGGTGGCTACAGCACCGACTCAGCCTGCACATTAACAGTCTGGCGTCTGCAACAAAGTATGGAGATACCCGGGCAACTAGACCACGAACTTCTGGGATTACCCAAGCACATTCTCGGGCCGCTAATATAGCCAAACCTTACCTTTCATTGTTTACTACCTTCCAATTTCCAAATCTTTTCTGGACACACAATCCATGTATCACAACACTTCAGGGCATAGCCTTCTTTCTGCATTTCAGAACTATGGTCCACCTAAGAGGGCTGACAAGCACTCATGTTATCACAAAACATTCTGCCCCTACTACATCTTCCCCTCCCTTTTGTTTCTTGCATCTATTTCCTGATTTCCCATCGTGTAATGCCTAATTGTTCTCTCGAAAATGGAGGACTCTGTATATACCTGGCAAGGGCTTAATAGACCTCCCCCCGGATAAGCTAAGCCACTCTGTGGTAATTCCATGTAAATACCCTGCAGGACAATTTTTGCTGAATCCCCATTTTTCCAGCTTTGGTGCTGCGAGGAAACACTTTGTCATGGACCGCAGCTCTTCATACCCTTTTCTGATGTGTTGGACGGTATTGCAATCCCCAGATGTGTCCCACTTCACTTTCCCCACCCAACAACTCTTTAGCATGTGGCGGATACACTTGCAGCCCACGGTAGATGGACGGCACACGCTCCTGTGCCCTCTCCACCATACCTAGTGATCATCAACAGCTCCCTAACTCAAGGCACTTTCCCATCTACTAAAGAAACCCACTTTGGATTGCCCCCTCACCCACTTTCCCTTCCTAGGTAAGATCATCAGGAAAGCGGTAGCCACGCAACTGCAGCAACACATCGGTACAAAAAAATCTCCCTCAAACCTACCAATCCGCGTTCAGACCCAGAAGCAGCACGGAAACGGCAACCATACAGGTGGTCGACGACGCGCTCAACATCCTTGAGGACGGCAACCCCTGCCTCCTGATTCTACTCGCCCTCTCGGCTGCTTTCGACACAGTAGACCACCAGGCTCTCACAGACACCCTACATTGGCGCATGGGAATCAGCAACCTTGTCCCACGCTGGTTCAAGTCCTACCTCGCAAGCTGCCAGCATTTTGTTCAGATGGGTTCCTCTAGATTGCCAACACTACCCGCCACCTGTGGAGTCCCACAGGGTTCCATCCTCTCACCAGTGATCTTCAATCTATACATGAAGCTGCTGGGAGCCCACCTAGTGTCACACAATATGCACACCCACCAATATGCTGACGACACACAACTATACCTCAATATCAACTTTATCAAGGACATCCACAGGCTGAAAACCTGCCTCTCATGATCCAGTCTTGGATGTCCAGTGCATATTTGTAGCTCAATTTTTCCAAAACCGAATTCGTGCTCCTCACCAGGAACACTGAATACCCAGACATACAGACCTGGCTATCAACCGTGAACCCTGAGGGATTCACACCCGATCTCACCTTCTGAGCCAAATCCCTCAGGTTCCACATCGACAAATGGCTCTCCTTCAAGACACACCTAGCTAAGAAAACTCAGGAAGCTTGGTACCAGCTCTCCCTCCTGTGGAAAGTCAAGACCTCCCTCCCTCCGGGCAGCTTTAGATGCACCGTTCAAGCCCTGGTCCTATCCCACCTGTATGGGGGTAATGCCCACCTCAAAGGCCTCACGTTGTCCTGTCTTGTACCCCTGAGAAGTGTCTTACACATGACCACATGCCTCTTTAAGGGTCTACACAGATTTGCCAACATCAGCCAGCCCTCATCAACCTTCACTGGCTCCCACTGTACGCACGCCTCACCTTCAAATCACCCAGCTACCTCACAGAGAAACTCAGCATCTCCGGTAGACATTGCACCAACAGAAGCCAGGACATGGGCATACTTGAAATCTGCTGCTGCAGAAAGGAAAGGACCAGAAAACAAGCCTTCTCTGCCTACACCCCAAGACTATGGAACCTCCTCCCCGCCAGCCTCAGACTCACCCCCCCAGACTCATCCCCATGCTTCTACAATTCAGAAAAGAACTCAAGACCTATTTCTTCAAGGAGTCTCTCCTCCTCAACACCTAGGCCATCACGTTGCCCCCATGCCACCTGATTTGCTAGATGCTGCCTGCCCCTCTCCTCCCCACCACCCTGAACAGCTGTACCCCTCCTCTGTTCCCCTGTGTATCCTACCCCCGCTGTATATCTGTTCTGTTACCTCTGAAAAGTGCTCTGCTGTGTATTTGGATTGTTGTATACCTCTGTAAAGCGCTCTGTTGTTTCTCAAAGCTCCGTCCGCGCTCAATAAGGATTTGGGTTGTTTTACCAAAGTAGAAACAATCACAGCGGAATTGACCGTAGTTGATTTCGCAACAAATCCGTTTCTACTTCGGCAAAAGAACCCAAATTTGGCCGTGGACGACCCCCACCTACTTATCTTGTTCTCAATGCAGTGGCTCCAGCCTCTCAGCTATGGGCTGCAATGCTGTCCACTGTGACCCAGCGAGGGGAGTTTCTAGGTCTGGAAAAGACCTGGGGCTTTGCTGATGTTGGAACTGTTGGGACTGGGGGCTAGCTAGTCTTTTGGCTGTAGCTCCTGAGATTCTATCTGGGGCTACAACCAAAAGATCAGGCGCTATAGCCCCTTTGTCCCCCCCCCCCTTAGCAACGCCCCTGGACCCAGCTATCATGTGTTGTCTGATCCTTCCTTGCTTTGCCATTGGGGCAGCCATGTTTAGTTTCACTTTTGCCTGAGCAGCGACTGCTGTGCTGGCTAAGCAAGGAGCCGTGTATGCAGGCAGCACCCCTTCTGCTCTGCAGCCTACTGTTAGTATGCCCAAGGCGTCGAAGAGCACCAGCCTACTTAGTGGGTGCTTCGTCCTTGCTCATTGAAAGACAGATCATTACTACCCGTCAAGACTATTCGGAGGGCAGGGAGGCCTCTCAGCTGTTCCTGGGCACTGTGATCTCAATTTCTATCCATGAGGCAGGGGCCCTTTATCCTACAGAAAATGTTCTGCAAGCATTATGAGTTATTGTTAGGACAATCAATTAGTCCTGGGCCTACCAATACATTCAATGCTCCAGTAATCTGAATATTTGGTGATTTCGGTATTGTGACACACCGAACATTTGTGGTAAATCAGCCCAAAAAATGCGATCAGCCTGACGCACGCTGTACAGCTCTAATTCCTGCCCCACTGGTTTGCAATGTTCGGCATGTGTGAGGAATTCGACCAGCCGCACGGTGGGTGTACGCTCGACGGCTTTTTTGAAATTTTAAAAGAAATTGAATGATGGTAGATCAACCTCTGGAAAATGTGTGGGGCATACCTGCACACATTTTCCTATGCTGATGGCATGACATACGCATAGATCTGTGTACTCTGGGTGGACACAGCCTACAGACGCAGCCCCTCCCCGGTAATATTTAGTTGGGATCTGACAGGTGGAGTACACAATGCATCTCCAGAAGGGGGAAGGCCAAACCTTCCACATGCCATGTCCAGCCTAATTAACTAACAAAGGCTTCATGGATCCGCTCTGTCCTTTTCCTGAGCCATGTAGCTGGTGGCAGCATTCACATACTAATCACAGTTTAATTCAATGAGGCCCACATGAGGCCTGGCAGCAGAGGCTAACAAAGGAGACAGGAGACCCCAACGCCCTTTAATATGCACTGTGTCAACCTGAAGCCAGCTCCCACCCGCTGTATCGGAAATGTCATGTCTGCGGCTGCGTGTTAGCAGTAGTTATCCCTGCAGGGGGACCCCATTTAGAAGGTACGAGTATGCGGGTTGACAGAGTCAGACAATATGGTCTTGCTACCCCTTCAAGGGAGACCTGCCACTTTAATCAGGAACAACAGAGAGCTCCAATAACCAGAAGGGCCCTTTGATCCAAAGCAGACAGGAAGAAGGGTGGGACTTAGTATTACATGTTTTCACCCCTTAACCTTTTCTGTTGCAAAGCACTCTGGTTATGACCTGACACAGGAAGATTGTTGGTGGAGACCTAGGATTGGTTCATTAAAGTAGGCTTCGCCTACAACAATCACAGTGGTCCAACTGGCTTTAAAAAACAGCTGAGCCCTCTTTTGGCAGATCATCTCAAGGCTTCACCAGAAGCAGGAGGAAGTACTCATCATTGGACCCTGGCTGAAGGTACAGTCTGCCTTACATCTTCCACCAGTGAAGGAAGGCCAGTAACTCCAAGAGGAAATCAAGGTCCCTCCCCTAAACATCTCCCAGGGAACAGAGGGAGCTACTGTATCCAGTGGACCATCCAGCAGCTCCAGAACCGGTACCAAGCCAGAACACAGCATTCCCTGCTAGGCTCTGCAGCAAGCTTCCTAGGTGGGAAGTGCCAGCGAGTCTCTGAACCCAACCAAGGATAAGGCAGCTGCCTGCAACACTCTCCTCAGCTTTGGGCCGTCTGCCTTAAAGAACGACATAAGCCCAGTGCAGAAGCTAGGAGAGGTGCACCGACAAACATCTATGGAGGTCCTCCTTAAAGGACATTTTTCGAGCCAGTCAAACCGCTCAAGCTGCAATCGACTGCACCGCTGACTGTTGTTACGCCACAGTCGCTAACACCACCTGAGAAGTCTCGACCAGTGCTTCAGAACTGCTGACTAGCACTGAGACAACGATTCCTGACCTCGAGCCGCTGTGTAGGCCAGCCTGCAGCTGTCCGTCCAGCTTCGCTTGAACTGTTTGCCGCCTGATGCCCGCAGCTGTTTCCCATTTGGAACTTTGTCACAGAAGCTGCAAAGCACCCTGAAACCGACTCGACCCTGTCGAGCACCATGAACTCCTACAGCACAAGGTACATTGTGGTTCTGTCTCCCTGGTCCTTCTCCTAAGTCCTGTAGTTACATTTTAAGACCCATTGCTCCCTTTGTGCTGAAACCAAGTATCCGTGAACTGTTGTGATTAATTACTATACAGACTACCCTCCTGTCAGTATCCAGAGTGCATCCCTTTTTTTTCTTGAAACTGTCTTTCCTCTGCATTCCTTTATGGATTAGGTTGTATTGTGTGATGTGCTAGAACTGTCTGTTGTGATAATAATAAAGTAGATATTTTATACAACCTTGACTGGACAGTCCCTTTTATCATTGGGTAATAATTGTATTTTCGCTGTGTTGCACCTAGCCAACGATCCACAACCTTTCAGAGATAAGCCTGCCGTTGCCTACGTTACCCAAATTGGACAAGGAGGTTTATAATTTGCTTGTGTTTCCAATCTGTTTGGATCCCTTCTGGTGTACTAGAGGTGTGGGGCTGATTGCTGGTTTAGAAACCGATATTCATCCCTGGACCACTGGTGTCCCGGAAGTTGACTCGTCACAGCATGGCTCTGGAAGGTGGTGGGCATGTTTGCCGAGTATTTGTGATAGAACCTGTACTTGTTCAATTAGTGAGCCAGACACACACTAGAAAGAGTTACCTTTTTATTTCTAGTGAAGGTCCCCTCCATGCTAGAAATAGTAGTTACCAATTATAGAGTGGGTGATCCTGCACTAGAAATAGAAGAAGTACTAGCTCTGCAATGCCACGGTGAGTAACTCAAATTAGAAGGAGTGTCCCAGGAACACAACATTCATGGCTATGGTAATACATTTGGAAGCATAGGTGATGCGTAATTACTGCGTTTAGACACTCGCATAGATTTTGAAGTAGGTGGGTGAGAGAGATGATTCTTGGGGAACCTCATACATGGTGTTTTAAGTGACCAGAAGCACTGTGAACTGGGGCCTTGGACACACGGGTCAAAAGCCAGCGCTTCTCTTTCTCTTGCCTCAAAGTATATGACGAAAGGCCCACTCTCCCCTGTCTCCCGCCCCCCACTACCTCCGCTCCCCCGGCGAATGCATTTGCTTGAAGTGCGCAGAGCTAATGTTAGAGTCATGGCGACCTTTGTACTTCCTCAAAGGCTGGAAAGGATTAACAGTCACCCTTTCTATCAGCTGGGGGAGGAACCCCCCCTCCCCCCACTTGAGACAGCAGCACACCCGCAAGCAGCCGCATGCCTGACAGTTTCCAGCCAGCGAATCAGCGAATAATCCCGACATGTCCTCTGAATATATAAACTACCAGCTGCCCGCCAATCACTTTTATGAATGGTGCCAACTTCTCTATGCAAATCAAACTTCCTATGGATAGGTAGGTGCAATGATTGGAAAATGACTGCAGGGAGGAACCTAAGGGGTTAATGGCCGACATTTGCAGGAAGATGCACCACTGTGTCTTTCACAATACCCCGCAAATGCAAAACATGCACCTGGAATAAAAGGTGTGTACCTTATTTGCAATGAGGTAAACCTTTCATATCAAACCACCCAATACCATGGGTGCCACGTGCACATCCATGTGGCCAGTGAACAACCTCACTATTTCACTCTTACAGTGGTCAGAGATCCCTTGGGACCGTTACGCGCCTAGAAACACTTGTGTAAAGGCGCGCTATGAATGCCATATCATATCATACCTAGGAATACACGCGGCCATCTTGTTTCTGAATTGTTTGTACTTGAGGAATTGTGCCAAGCGCTGTGCTGACGTGCCAGTAAGGACACCAGAGTGCAAGCCTCTGCAAGTCACAAGCCACACAGCGCACATCTCCCTGGTGGATAACAGTGTACGTTACAATGCTTCAAAGGTAACGCGGATAGCACATCGCCACTCTGCTGAGACAACCATTCAGCGTGGCTGATCCTGCTTGCATTGCATATTCACGTCATAGCCATTGGTACATTCTGCCAGAATAAATTCTATTCTTGGTATGAAAAAAAAAACAAAAAACTATTAGCAGAACACGCATTTTTAGGGGTAACAGGAGGTCTGGCTGCAGAAGATTTCATCAAGGGAGAAGTGGTGAATTTCCTTTGCTGCATTTTACCGCAAATGTATGTGTGGGTGGATTAGGGGAATTATAAAGGGAAGAGGTGTTTGGCGGGACTGCAGAGTGTAAGAGAGAGGGGGGGGGCTGCAGAGGGTCTCTGACCCTAGAGAAAAAGCATCGACCAATTCTCTCTCGATGAAATACATTCAAAGAAAACGCACGGAACCATTTTTTGGATTTTCAAGTTAAAGGAACACTGCTAGCGGTAAAACTAGACTACTTGCAGTAACCAACATAGTGTCAGCCAGAACATACATAGCATTAGGGCCAAGGATAAGGGTGCCTGAGAGACCCAGCACTCCGGCATCATCGTTTTCATGTTGGGGACCACACCTGACCCACACTTAGGGTAGTGGCAGATGGTTTCGAATTGGGCCTTATTTAAGTTCAGCTGCAAACCAGCACTACTTCCAGCGGCACTGGCCGCTCTTTGCACCTGTCACTTCCTACTTTAAAGGCAAATAACACTCATCAATGGAATTACCAACAGTGGTCATGTCATCACAGCGGGTGATGGGGTTTCCTCGTCTTTAATGGGTGGTATTGTTCCATTGGCATTAAATATCACTTACCACTGGTGCCAATGATGACACGTTCTATAATGGGGCTCCAGAAGCTTCCAGGTACTGCTCCTGATCTTAACGCTTCTTTGATATATAAAACACCAACCCACAAACGGATGTGCCCGAAGCTGTGCTTCCAATTTCTGTTAGAGCTTTAATGTTGAGGTTAGGTGGGTTCCTGGAGCGAGGTGACAGGCTGGTTGTGAAGTTTTATACAATGAAGATCTCATACAGTGAGGTTCTAATCATGATCTTGTTTGACTAACAGTATTTTCTGGTTCTCTTTTTCGGCCGCAACATTGGCAGACATGTTTTAATGGTTCCCATGGTCACCCTCTAGATAATTGCAGAGATGGTAATTGGACTAAAACTGTGCCCGATGGATCTTTTATTGTTTGTCTATGCAGCCTATGCAAGTAGACGATGCAATCGTACTTACTATGACCTATTTAACTATTCCTTACTACCAACAGACTATGTATGGTCCGGACGGTATAGCGTGCTTTCATTGACGGGTGTAATTTCAATGTTTTTTTTTTCAGAGAACATTTTACCGAAAAAAACTCATTGAAAAATATAGGGGGTCGTGGGGGCTAGAAAAGTATATATAAGGGGTCAGGGGCTTGGGAAACGGTAAAAAACAATAGGTGAAGGGGTCTTGGGAGAACCCCGGTCCCCAAATTAAAAATAAATCAATTTTAATGAGTTTTTTCAGTAACAAATACTCGGGAAAAACCCACCATCGAAATTACACCCGTCGATGAAATGACATAAAACTGCCCAGACACACCTGGGCTGGGTCACAATTCGTCGATACCAAGACAAGGCTTGGTGCCCTAAGAACGCTATGATGGGAGGGTATCCCCCCTTTTATTAAATAAACTTCTTCAACACCTACCTCTTGTAATTCACTTCTTCATGCATTTACCTCTTCATGCATTTACCTCTTCATGCATTTACCTCTTCTTACCTTTACTTTGTCATCTTCACAATATCAAGGTGACAATGACTATGGTAAGGTTAGAGTCGAGAGGGGGTAGGGAAAATGGTATGGATGAGAAAAGATGGAGGGCACTGGGGTCCCCCCCTGTAATGACAAAGTGAACATTAGAAGAAGTGAAAGACAGAAGTAGTAAACGTATGAAGAGGTAATTGTGAGAAAGTGAATGCATGGCGGAGTGAAAGCAGAAGAAGTGAAGACATATATCCGATAGGAGCAGTAGACATATATCTTCGCATAACTTAATATAACTGCATCCATCATATGCCCCTGGATGCCATTAGGTGCCCCGGTTTCATTCCAGCCAATATGTCTGGGGCATAGTGACTGGAAGGGGACGTTTCAATCTATTGCATATCAGTTAATTTACAAAAAAAAGAAAATCACTAATGATCTATTTCGAGCACTTACTGTTTGTAAACACTTACCGATCTCCCACGTGTGCATGTCATTGACCTCGATCTCCTTCTGACCAATGAAGTACCAGACACAGGCCATCCAGTGGGCAAGCAGGGCAAACATGGACATCAGCAGGGTCAGGACCACAGCGCTGTACTGCGAGTAGCGGTCCAGCTTCTGCAGCAGGCGGAGCAGCCGCAGGAGGCGCACAGTCTTCAGCAGGTGGACCCCGAAATACTGTGGGAGGGCACAAACCAAGAGCGGTCACAAGCGAGAAGAAGCCATTCCTACAAACTGAGGCATGGCCCGCACTTTCCCATTCACCCCGATAGAAGGACAGGCCTTGCTCCCTGGTACAGCGACTGGAGAGATGTTTCTTTCTAAATCACTTAAGCAAAACACCTGCCAGTGACTTAATGTGACTTAATGTGCGGTAGCAATTCCGTAGATTCACACTGATGCACACAGCAGGTATTAATGCTGTGCTAATGAGTATAACCTGAGAACCAAGTGTAATCTCACGCCTTAAAAAAACATCTAAAATGCTATAATTAATTCCTGTTCTGCCCAAAAGGGTACTTTTAAGGTTTTGTTTCATAGAGGTGGCGAAACCCAACTATATGATGAAGAACCTATCAGTACAGAAGGTATATGCTGCATTGGCACCTTCTGGCATTTTTGAAAGTCTGCATATTATGGCAGTGCCATGCAAGTAGCAACATGTATGTAGTGTCTAAATTCGTGTCGCATGTATGTGATTGATGACCGTTGTTTTCTGCTTGCAAGAACAATTGTTTGAAAGAAAATGGATTAGTTCATTTTTATATATTTATTTATTTGTGCTTCTCTTTAAAATAAACCTTGCACAAAAAGCAATTAAATTACATTATTCATGACAATATAACAACAAAGCAAAAGAAAGAGAAAAATAAAGAATAAGATCAAAACAAGCCACTTTTCGGAACAACAACAAATAAACCCCAAATGAAAGCAGAGCCCATAATGTTAAATCAGTTCATACATTTTTCAATTCCTTATTTGAAAATAAAAATTGTAAAAATCGCAGTACCGCTACAATTAAGGATCATTGATTACCATTAAAAATTCTTGCCCAAAAACTGTTACGAGTAAGAGCATCAGAATCATTTACAAATTTGATTAAAAATACATTTCTTACCCTCCGCAAAGTTGGGCAATTAATTACAAGGTGCTCTGCGGTTTGCAACATGTTCAGGCCAGATAGTCTACAGTTCCTTTTACTAGCCTCTAAGCTTTGTTCGGGACCTGCCACTTATAAGGTTGGAAAGAGATTGAGGCAAAACCCCAAAAAGGATGAGGAAATGTGACCAAGTATTGGGGAAGTGTGCTCAATCTCTTCTCATAGGCAATACCGTGCTTATACAGTTTGTATTTAAGCAATTCATATTTGGTTGAAATCCAATCTGCTTGAAAAAGCTATTTTTTAACCCCTGTGGGATTAATGAGCAGGCACTCGAGTGATAGATTCAGGTTAGTTAATACTGCCACAGAGTTGTTCAACCGCACTGTCAACACATCCGAGGAATGATCTAATGTGGTCGGTTTCAAATCAACAAATAAAAGAATTTGCCGGTGGATCCAGGATTTTCACACATAGGGTCAATTGGACCCATTCAGCTGGTCCTTATCTATGCGGTTGCCCCATTTAGGTGATTTAAAAAAGCCACTTCTGCCTGCAAAGGAATCTACATTCAAAGTAATTGGCTGAATGCAGCTCGTTGTCTGAAAAATACCTCTCAACTAAGTATGCCACCAGCCATCTGTTTCTCAGCAATACACATGACACCCACACAGCCTGGAACTATAATACTACGGCTTCTCGATTTCTCCTGTGTATAGAACGTGTAAAGACCATTAGCACCCTCGAGGGGTGCACCCGCCAATCAGGTGCCTGGGAACGTGGGCTTGAACTGCAGGTGGAAATTGTGTTCCATGCCGGCTGGCGGCCAGCTACCCCCACCGCCATCTTCCCCCCACACTCCGTTCCCCTTTATTTTTTAACTTCTCTCCACCCCCGACTTACCTTATTTCGGTGGCGTCGAGTGCTGCAGCCTATCCTTCCCCGTGCCTCCCACAGGCCACGATGCAAAGGGAAGAGGGGCTCCATACAGAGCACGCCTGCTTTTCTATGGCAGCCATCTTTGTATAGGATTTTGAACAAAGGACAATCCTTTTATTTAGCACCCCGGGTTACCACTTTGGTAGCCCGGGGTGCTAATGACCTTAAGCCCCCATTCCAAGTGCTGGAACGGGGGCTTAACGCCACATTAGTAACATGTAATTATTGTTTTGCTTTGAAGAGAAAAGCTAAAACCTAACAGTCACATGCTATTCATTTTACTGGAATCAAGTGTACTATATAAACCTCTTAATGTCAACATTATCTCAATAGGTGGTCTGCCTATGGAAAGGCCACTGCACTTGGTTGGCTATGCCAGTGGTTGTTTTAGCTAGTTCCCCATCCAGAAGTTTGTTTTCTTTCTACTTTGCCCAATGGCCGAATACAGGTTCAGCAGCATCTCTGGGGAGGACAGAGCAGCCACTAAAAGGACCTCAGTGACTTGCTTTATGCAAGCTGAGCTGGGAGAGTGGCCAATCAGCCTGAAGGCAGCCAATGTGGCACAGCTTGCTGTCTGTGCAAGTCCAATGTCAGTTCTGGAAATGGGAGAAGATTGGAAATGCATTGACTTCGTTCAAATAAAAGCATCATCCGCTTCTGCCGTGCTGTCCCTGAGTGGTCCGCCTCGGCGGGGGCGTGGGAGGGCTTTGAGGATGTGGCGGGGAGGGGGTGCGGTGGGGCGAACTGGCGGGGTGTACACACTATTCTCACCCAACACATTTTTGGATTTTGTTTTGAAATGCCTCCACTGTTACTAATAATACAATGTATGTGTGCATAACTCACAAAGCCTGTCTCTAAGCAGTGTCTATGTTGGCAGAGAAGGGACTGAATCGGGGGAGTCAAATGGGAACTTCTACGAAATATTGTATTTTATAACATTGAAGGCATTATCACTGGCACCTTGGAGAACACTAACAGATTTGTAACGTAAAGAAAGTTAAATAGTCCCAGAAAATGAGCCTTCCCGTTGGCTCCTGGTAGCGGCAATGTTTGGTGCCATGGCACTATGAGTACATTCTACAACAATGAGAGGCAGTGGCTGCTGTTCCAATTCATCAATAAAGGACTGGACCATAGAAAAACATTTCTAACTCTGGAGTTCAATGATACAGTTCTGAAAATGACAAGGTTTACAGATATGAACATATTTTTGCTGTGATTTTTTTTGCTCTCTTTCCATGTCTGTACTTCTTTCTATTCTTGTTCCTTTGTCTTCTCTTTGCACCTTCCTTCCTTCCTTCCTTCCTTCCTTCCTTCCTTCCTTCCTTCCTTCCTTCCTTCCTTCCTTCCTTCCTTCCTTCCTTCCTTCCTTCCTTCCTTCCTTCCTTCCTTCCTTCCTTCCTTCCTTCCTTCTTCCTTCCTTCCTTCCTTCCTTCCTTTTATATTTTTATCCGTCTTCCCTTCAACCTATCCTTACTTTTTTATTCATAGCAATTTTGCTTCATTTTCTTGTCCCTACTTTCGTTTTCTCATCTGACAACCATCAGACGTTTCATTGTTGATATTGTATAGAATTATGTTTTGATTAGCACTATTTTTCAAATTGTTATGTTTGATTAAGTAACCTCATTTGGCCTCGTTATTTAATAGTATTAGACTACATATATTCTGGTTATTGTATCTTGTTCATTGATGTTGACACTCATATGTACTGGATGGATAATCTTTTATAAATAAAAACAAAATAATATATATATTTTTTTAAACTGTCATTGTTTTTATCTTTCTCCCAGTTTTTAGGGAGGTTCTAATGTGATATTTCCACTTTATAAAGGGCGTACATGAAAACGACTGATTGATTTCGGCTGTTTTGCATACTGGGGGATTTGGGGGATTACCACCCACATCCCATTTTGGGAAGCCGTTTTCCTGCCCACCCCCATCCCAGGAACACTGATCCATATACACAGTCATGTATACACACACTCACGTTTACCCGCTGCCCTGCCCCTATCTTCCACATGCCACAAACAGTCACCCTCCTCCTCCAGAGACACACACAGACACTAACTTGCGCACTCCAGCATTATCTGAAATGTCATCAGGCCTAGTACGATAGTTGCTTGTTTTGTTCATCTCCTTTCTACCCCCTTTCCCTCACCTCGTGTAACTCTCCGGCTCTACCAGAAATGTCGTCAGGCCTAGTACGGTAGTCGCCTGTCTTCCCATTTCCTTCCTATCTGTGTCTTGCAGAATCTGAAATGTCACCAGGCCGAGTACGATAGTTAATTTCACATTCACGGCCTGTAAGAATGTCATTGTATTTTCCCTTGTTCCCTCGCTTGCCTTGAAGCGCTTTGAAACACATTGTGTATAGGCGCTATATAATAAACAATCATATCATATAATATCACGTGTGCGCACACACACACATATCAAAATCCCCAAAACACTTACCTCGGGGACCCGCGTCTCCTCTCTTCGGGTCCGGCCGTGCCTGTCAGCCCCTGTGAGCACTCATGTGTGTTCTATTTAGAAACACCGCCTCTGAGCGGTCTTTCTAAATCGAGATTTATTTTCATTTATAATAACACAGAAAATGTACTCCACAATGTTTTTTTATCCGTGCAGTTTTCTAGTGGATGAGGTGCGTCTGACAAATCGAACTGAAATCATTGTCAGGCTTTTTCAAAAGAGGACTTCCAGCATTACTTCCTCTTACTAATTATCATGAAGAGAACAATAACCTCCCAGCCTTTTTATGACTGGCAATAAAGCCTTCGCTCTACTGTAACCTTCAAAACACAAGGGCTGGACGTGTTTCCTCTGAAGTGAGTCTATTCTACATGTAGAAAATCACACTGTAGCACCGTCTTCTCCTATGAGTTATTAGATGGCCTCTTTTAGTTATTTCTCGCTATGTTTCCTTCGCTCATTTCGACATTAAGGAATAGTTTGTTTTTATGTAATGTGTCTTTGTACCTAATGGCATAATGTGGAATAAAGGTTTATGATGACTTTGTTTGCATTGTCTTGTCAGACTGATGGAGTTTTGTTCATTGGCCTTTTTGACAGCCGCCAATGGGGTTCTGAATGAAGTGCCATGGTGTTAAACTACTCTACAGGTCCTTTATATGTAATCAGAGCAATAACAGGGTTCAATATTAAGCTCCCGCCCTAACTTTCCACAGTGGCATTTCTGGACTTGTTTTTTGTGGAGAGCAACTGGTGCCGTATGCTGGTTTAGCGGAAGACATACCCACCAACAAAAGAATTGAGAGAACATATGATGGTCCCTGGAGGTGGAATGCAAGAGGCCCATTACCTAATAGCAAAGGGGTGTGTTGCAGTGTGAACCATCTATTAGGGTGGCTTCAGCTGAAATACTTCACTCCTATTCCAAGATGGAAGAGTGGGAACACTTTGCTACTGCTCGCAGAAAGGGCGAGTACTTGATTACTCAGATCATCATATTTTGGACATGTTCTCCCTTTTCGGGAAACAAGGTTTTCAAAGATTTCGTTAGATGTATCAGAAACAAAAAGAAAGCAGGAAAGAGAAAAAGGAACAATAAAGATAGAAACATGAGCTACAAGGGGACAGAAAGGAAGAGAAAAAATAACTGAATAGATTGAATTGGATAACGTGAAAGATAAATGAAAGAAACAAAGATATAGATATATGGGAGAGAGGAAAGAAATAAAGTAGAAAAGAGAAAGAAATAACTAAATATATATATAAAGAAAGAAGGAGATAATTAAATAAAAAAGTAATACAAAGGAAATAAAGAATGGATGGATGAAGGAGAGTACGGAATAAGGAAGCACAAAAAGAAGGATACTTAGAAACAAGGAAACAAGGAAAGAAAGAACAAAAGAAAGAAGGAAGCATGGACGGAAAGAATGAACACTGGAAAGCAACAAAAGAAAGATGAAACAAACCTGCAAAGAATTAACGATGGAAAATAGCAAGGCACGAGAAGTGGAAACAAGGAGGCAAAGTATACAAGATGAAAAGAAGGAAGGAAGGATTGAAAGATGGAATTAATGAATGAATGGAGGAAGGCAACATGAAAGGGAAGAATGAAAAATGAAGAAAAATGAAGGAAGAACAAAGAAGGGACGTTCAAAAGAAGGGCAGAAAAGGAAATATGGAAGAACGATGGAAAGCAAAGTAAAGAGTGATTGAATGAAGGAAACAAATAAAGCAGGAATGAAGAAAAGAACCATTGCGCAGAAAGATTTAAGGAAGCAGAATAAGAAAGAAAGATAAATGGAATAAAGGAAAGAAAGTAATGATGAATGAAGGAAAGGTGGTACGAAGAAAGTATTTAACTACAAAAACAAAGAAGATGGAAAAATGGGTTGAAGTAAAGTGACAAAGGTGGCACCCCCATGAGCCACCCAGAGGACTTCTTTGTTAGGCTGTTCAACATTTTATTCCAAATCTGTTAGGGTTCGCCAAGGTGCCACTGCTTATCACTTCAATGTTTTAAAATACAATGTCTCATGACTGTTCCCCTTTAAAGTGATTCACCCTGGATCACACCATTTGGTCCATTAGAATGAAGGTTTTCTGGTTTGAAATATCCTTTGCCCGATAAGCCCTCCCCAAAAGGTTTTTTGACCCATTTCAGGAATAAATCTAAACACCAGAATTGTCTGCATTTTTAGCAAATGGAGCTGAGCATTATCAATGGTTCCCGTAAAAATGATTTGCTATTTCACGCCAAAATAGTACAAATAGGGAAAGAATAGTTCCTATCAGGTTATGCAAAGATGAGATGGGGCGGTGGGGGGTGATGGAGGGGTATTCTGCCACTTTAGGGGCGGGAGGAGTAGGAAAGGAACAGGAAAGAGTTGAAGGAGAAGGAGGAAATAAAAATAGCCTTTAGTTGGGGGTAGATTGGAATTGTAAATAGGGTCCAGTTAAGGATCTGATAGAAAGTTGAAACAGGACTTAGTTGAGGGACAGGTGGCAAATTGAAATAGAATAGTTAACCTTTTTGTCACTTCACTATTTCTAACTGCATTTGTTGACAGTGTGAGAAAAGAACACCACAGAATTGCATGGAAGCAGCAGGAGATTAATTTACGTCCCGTGACTGCACCATATTTTAATGGCCATTACAAATACTAGTTATAAGTTGAAGAGAAAAAGTTCTTGGCAGGCAGCAGACGATTGCATACAGTGGCTGTAAATGAGTGTGTTGTATTTTATTGTCGATACCTAACCCTAGTTGCAGAGACTAATTCTAATATTGATTGATAGGCAATCTGAACAAATATTCAGTGTCTGTAAGTGACTTTGGTAATTGGGGCGAGACCAAATACTGATCGCAAATTGTCAGTTGGTTAATAACAAATCGTAGAATTCTCTTGAGACAACAAAGTGCATTCAGTGTCCGTAACTGAATGTATTATCTTTTAGCAGCCTTACCAAATACCAGTTGCAGAAAGAGTATTGTATTTCTTGGTCAACAGGAGGACATAATGCTCAGAGGCTGTAACTGAGTGTGCTATCTTTTAATGATCATTCCAAACACTAGGTGGAAGGAACACGTCTTACATTTCTTGGGAGGCAGGAGGAAAAGCAAACTACCAATATCCATAGCCTCCCATTTATTGGTACAGTAATCACAAAGGTAGTTACTAATCAACTATTGACAAAAATCATCAAGCAACTCGGTCTGCTCTGGGATTATCAATCTAGGTGCCACCCAAAAAAGCGGCACTGAAACAGCCACCATCCAGGTGGTCGTGTAACATTTGTAACTGAGCCTGTAACTTGTTCTCTCATTAGAGCTATGGAGAAGTAACCATTTTGAGTGCCAACATGTTCAGAGAGACTAACAATGTCAGGTGGAGCTGGGAGAGTGCTGAGGAGGTTCAGCCCATTGTCTCTGTGTCACTGGAGGGAGTGACATTACAGCCTGTATCTACAGTCAAATTGGGAAGGACAAGAACAGAGGTGCAGGTTGTGGGGTAGTATTTGTCTCCTCCTCTACCACACACATCCATTGATGAGGAGTCTGAGGACAATGATGATGAGAAACAAAATAATGTGTTGACTCATCTGAGTCCAGGCCCTCACAAGGCCTGGTTTTAGGAAACGGTGCTATAGAAGAGGAGGAGGAGGATAATGCCACAGGTACAGAGGTAGAAGGGAAGGACACAATTCCCTGCTCCATGTGTAGAGACCATCAGAAGCTTGCTGTCAGATCTGAAAAGGGACAATGACAGCGTGCAAGGGCCACCAGCTCCACCACTTTCATCTGCACCTTTGCAGGCAGCAGAGCCTAGATGCACGTGACTTCTTCCAGAGCAAAGAAGCCCAGAGAATGGCAGATCTCCAGGCCAGGCCTAAGAACAACATCCTCTTGCCACCTGGGCTAGCTGCATACACAGGGAAGCTTACAGGTAAGAACCCGTGCCAACATAAGGGCATTCATTATTAACCTAGGGATGAAGGCTGATTGCGCATGAATTGCTCTGGACATATTACGCTGAATTATAGTGAATGACAGTGACCCAATGACTATTTAGATGGATGTTACTGGAATGATAAAAGGTTCAGGATGAAGAAATCAAGGCGGCTTTAAATAAATGACTGCATGTAATATAAATATCTGATGGAATTCAATTAATTAAGTTTGAGATGCCGAGAAGCAAAGAAAGGTGGAATATTGAAATAGCAAATGTACTAACAGATGCTTATTAAAAATACTGTAAACTGATTGTTTATAATGGAGTCAACTTATAATAAAAATGGTGATGACAAAAATATATATGAATCTTGAATAATACATCACAATTTAAACAGAATAAAACAGCGTGTTGTGAAATGAAATTTACACATGATACTTGGATCTACATTTTCCCTATTCATGTGTGGCGATATGATGCAACACCATGCACTGCACTATGAAAAATGCAGAAAGCCTGTACTGCAGTCCTGGGAACACCAGTAGTCAGTCTCCAAGCGACCCCAGACTCTACTATCACACTACAAAATCTTGCTGCTGTTGTGCTCTAGTGACTGGCCGCAGTGGGGCTAATAGAGTGGGGCTAATAGACTAATTGTAGATCCTATTAGCATGTGTCCTACTACTGTTCTATTCTTGAGTCCAGCTTCTTCCTTTTTACAGCCACAACAATGCACAGCGAGCCATCTTCCAACCACACACATAGTTTTACCCCATGCAATTTGAAACTCTCCTGCTGCATAAGTGAGCATTTGTGTCCTTCTTTCACTGCGAGTTATGAGAGGACAGCAACCGAACATGTATGTCGTACGTTTCAACAGCAAACATGTACTGTGCTGAATTTACATGTTCTAAGAATGGCATTAACTGTTTTTGTGTGATTATTTCCAAAACACTTGCTTTAGAAAATACACCCTCGCCCCATGCCATCAATCTGGGCAAGATGGCAAATATGCTGAACTAATGAAGGACGAAATGTGAACCCTATCCTGTCTAACTAGTGTGACCACTTTAGCTACGTCGTCACTGATTCTCTGAAGGGAAGCTTCTCTTTCGTGGCCAGGGAAAGGCAGAAGCTACCCGACTCTGACCTTAGGAGTGGCTATCTGCAGGAGGACCATGTATGGGAGGACACACTCCAGAGAGGCAAGAAAGCACTGAATCAAAAGAAACCTTCAGATGTAACTCTTAATGACACCAATATGCCTTTGCAACATGCCTGCATGGCTTATTGTGATGCAGATGCAAAATTCCAAAGTTTTCTTGACCAACAACCTTATTTACCTTTCCCTCCTTTTTTAGTACTGAGAGGGGAGGAGGGATGGAACAATGAGGATGACCAGAAGTGGTAAGTAAATGTGTTCCTGTCTTTGGAAAGTGTTAACTAATGCTGGGAAGTTTAAAACACAAACGGCTAAACAGAATACGTGTCAGAGGCAGAGACTGCAGTGGAATGCGTATGCTGGTTGGAACGCCAGAGGCGAGTACACTTTGGAAGGCAGCACAGAGGCATATGAGAACGGTGTGCGGAGAGATCGGGCCAAGAGAAGCTCACTGCTTTATTGCTATAAGCAGATGAAGCCTCCAGAACCAAAGGAAGATAAAACAGGAGCCAAACGGCTAATGGGACGCAGCCTCAGCCAGAGAACCGAAGGAGAAGAAGATGGAAGGATGCGAGGAACACCAGAGCTGCCCGGTAAGCCCCTAGAGAGTGAGTGGGTTATTGAAGCATTTGAGAGCGAGTGTCATATATCATTAAAAGCACAAGAAAGTCCAATTACAGTAATTGTAGGAACTGATACAAATAGGAACAGTTTTAAGAAAGGGTCAGTGACCCAAATTCTGGAAAGAGATTGATACAAATATGAACAGTGTTAAGAAAGGGCTGGTGACACAAATCTTGGAACGAGAGGTTGATACATATACAAACAGTGTTAAGAAAGGAGCATGACCCAATACTTGGAGAGAGAGGTTGATATGAAAGTGAACGGGTTAGGAATGGGTTTGGTCGCCCAATATTTGAAAATAGGAGTAAATACCAACAAAAACTCTGCTGAGAAAGGGTCGGTGACCCAATACCGGAAAAGCATTATTTCTTGGATGAAAGAAAGAGTGAGTAGAGAATGGAAAACCCCAGGCAGGATACTGAACCAAGCAAACAGTGAGTCTGGGACTCACATCCATAAAAGGATATAAAGCTCTGGCAGGAGAGTAAACCAGGCTCTGCTGAAGTCTGGGCCAACACCCAAGAAGCAGAATTGTGATATCCTGGCAGAAGATAAAAACCAGACCCTGTGCAAGTCTGGGACCCACACCCAAGAAACAGAACTGTACTATCCTGGCAGGAGAGTAAACCAGGAGTCAGAAGAGAAGTGAACCTGAAACCGTGGAACTGAGAATTTCTACAAAAAGGGAAGGCCCATAACCCTTTTAAGGATCCATGATAAAGGTGCAATACCCTGGCATGAGTGTACACCAGGGCTAAAAAGAGGAACAGTCACACTAAAACGGAAGAACCATACCCCTTTAAGGTTAATTGAGATATGGAGTGAGATGAACTGTAGATTCAAGAGAAATGTGTGTTTAAAAGAGAAAGACTCAAGGGAAGCTTTATTCCTCCTGGAATAACCTTGGACTGTATTCATATATTGGATGGTGAAAAACAGAGGAACAAAGGGAGAGAGTTATTTTCCTTAAAACTGTGGAAGCATAATAAGTGGAGAACCTCAAAGGAGAAGTGTTCCCTTGTAACTGCGAAGTGAAATATTGTACATAGAAAGAGACACAAGGGGAGAGCACTTTGAAAACGTGGAACATTATATGACTTTTTTTCTGCAAGTACCGGACAGACAGTAAAAAGACCATAAGAAACACAGGGGAAGGGAGGAGTCCTTCCTCTCAATTAACTTTAATTCCTTTTTTGTTTTTGGCCCCTTAGAACTTTATGTTTGGAACTCTGAAAGCAAAGCTAAAAGTGCATAGCTTACAGAAATCCCCTTTTATACATTGTTTTAAGTTGAGCATGCAAGGGTCAGGTTAGGGTTTTTGGACACAGGACGGAGGACGCTCTTTGGTTTAACATCCTGACACAGACGTTTGTTAGTTTTGTTGAGGCTGGGAAACCCCTCATAGACATAGGGACAGGTAGGAGTTCCCCAACCCTTCTTATTATTTTGACAATAAAGGTCCCATTTCATACTGAAACGTGTTAATGTGTCCGAGTCTCACTCTTGATCCCTTACACTAGTCTGTTTCTAGCCTGTTTCTTACACTTGTTGCTTCTACTTTATGGGCCCAATTAATATTGACACCGTAATCAGTTATGGATTCATGCTTTTTCTGTAAGTCTCCATGAATTGAAATGCACATTGAGCCTCATTACAAGTTTGGCAGTGCAGGAAAGACGTAGCGGTAATTCTGTTATTACCTTTTCCCCCCACACTGACCAATTGTAATTTTGGGTGGATTTACAGCACAGTGCATGCACTAATTTACAGATGAAAATTGTCAGATTGCCCTGCCACTTGTGGCTGGAGTAAATACTCCACTTTACCTGAAAAAATCAGCAGCTTTACCACACCATAAAACTGCTGGTGGCAAATCACCCCCCGCCCCCAATGGAGTCCTATGGACTCCAAAAATGGGGAATTGCCACCAAATGCAATGCTGTGATAACTCTGTGGGATAATTCTATTTGGCAGTATTATGTCAGATATACCACCCAAAATACCACCAAGCTGGTCATGGGGCCCATTGTCTTTTATTACATCTATGACAGGCAATTAAATAATGCAATAGCCCATTCCTAGCGGGCAGTGTTTTGAATTGATGTGAATGGAAAATGAAAAAGTGTATGGTAAGAACATGTGCAGCACTCCCCATTAGATTTCTTTCATCTGAATGGCAGTGTCCCAGCAACTTAAAGTTTACAGATTGCAACCATGCGGCCCAAAATGTTCCCTCTAGTCTGGAGTAGATCCCCTCCACTGTGACTAACTCCTTTAATCCTTTCTCAACATTTCTCACGTATGTTTCAGCTCTGCCAACAGTGGCGCAACTAAGCCCCTTCCGCAACTCGCGGTGACTCTCCCACACATTTTGGAAGCTACTGCCACACTATTTGGTGATCATCGTTAGGGCTCCCGAGGGACCCGTTCCATCTGCCCTTACCTCTTGCCCAATGCATAGTCACCTACAAGAGGAGAATAGGGTGTGTGGTAAATCAGAATCAGGAGACGGGCAAAGCCCTGCACTAGCCCTATGTCTCTAGTCCCTATGTTAAGAAAGAAAAAGAAGAGTGTTTTATGGGTAATGCATGGATGGGAGGACGCGTCAGCAGTTCTTCATTGTTTTTGTCGCCACACCAGAGGTATGGGAGCAGGTGTGGCATGACTTGTGGGCCTGGAGTAACAGAGATTCTTATATCATCAGAACATAGGGCTTGACTGAACACAGTATACTGAGCAGGAATATCAAAGTTACTAGGTGGGTGGATACGGGGACCAAGAGCTTCTCATACATTGTGGGGAGACACATGACTATTACTATGCACCAGAAGACGAGTCTGCTTCCACCTGAGTGCCAGTACATCTAGATGGTGGCGGGGTGTTCTTCCTCTTACTCTGTTCCTTCCAGAGGGATGTGGATATATGAGTCGTGTCCACTCTGGGTGAGTGACACCACGGCAGACTGGGGTTTGAGATCTGTGCCAGTGACAGGGGTTCTATAAGGGCCTTCAGAACTCTTTATCGGTGCATACGTGCCTAAATACTGAGGATGTTGACTACTTTAAGGTGCTGGGTAATATATTGGGATGCTGCTGGGACCAGATGAAAATGTGGAATGGCGATTTAAAATGTGTATGCTGGATAGTGGAGATGCTGGCGGCTGGGCACATTGCCCACATCTCTTGCAAGGGCGAGGCAAGAGCCGTAGCTGAGGGAATTATCGGGAACGCTACATGAGGCTGAGAGAGGGATTCTTTCAAGCATGTACTGCACAGAACATATCAGCACAGGACATGTGCAGAAACAAACATGCTCTGTGGCTGTTTTAGTGAGGAAAAGGTGGGACTGGTTTTATGTCAACAGAGACTAACTAATGATGAATAAACTGCATGGCGTCACTGGTACATGACGTAGAGTATTGATAATGTTATCAAGATGACCATCATCGAAGTATATACAGTCTTTAATATCTCCATTATTCATGTCTGGATTTTTATTTCAGTTGAAAGTTATTTTCAGTCTTATTAAAGTGGTCCTAATTTACTCTGAAGTCAATGGTGTCTCAAATATGTCCATTCCTTTAGTACTGATGCGCAAGTGTAGCCCCACTGTTCGATGCACAGTTTTTCATTTCTCAATCATTCATTTGTATTATCTGTTTCAGGAACAACCGCTTGGCTGCAGTTACAGAAGGTGTAATGCAGACTGATCAACCATTGCCATTCTAAACTCAAGTGTTTCGGTGGTATAGACTTGTATTTGAAATTAAAGCATGAAGGCGCTATGTCAGGCTGCTAAATTACTACAGAAAGCCATCCTTGCAGAGGACAGGTGGAAGTCTCAGGGTCCATCACGCTGGAAAACAGGGGTGTTGGTAGGTCTGGAAAAGATCTGGGGCTATGCCAATTTTGGGACTGTCAGGACTCGGGGCTAGCTAGGCCTTTTCTTGTAGACCCTGAGTTTCTATCCGGGGCTACAACCAAAAGCCCCGGGGCTATAGCCCTCTCAGCCCCACCCTAGCAATGTCTCTGGTTACCGGGCTACCTGGCTTTCCCTCTCACGGGTTCTTCTCTCTCTCTGCGGTGACTCCACAGAGATCGATGCTGGGCAGTTGGAATCTCTGCCCACAGCTGAGTGGTTTGAGGGATGGCCTCTGCTCTGCTCCCATTCCTAAAGCTCTCTCTTCGGTCTGGCGGCTGCGGACACAAAAGTGATGTCACATCTGTGCCCCATTTGGCATCCTCCTCTTCACCCCAAGCCGGGCAGATTCCAGGCTCTCTGCAATTCCTGGGAGCATCTACCCTTTCTGGTAGTCCATACTTCGTTTTTATCATTGGGTTTGTTTCACTACGTCCTTGTTGTCGAGACCGCTGAGGTTGGTTCTGCGGTCTATTCGGTAGGGCTTCACAGTTCTTTCTTGTCTCAGTGGTATCACACATTATTTCTTTCAACTCTCAGTAGTTTCTATCTCGGCAGTTCTACAGAAGCATATGTGAGTGGATGGTATGGAGAGAGAGAGTGGGGTTGAAGGAGAGGTGTGGGTGTTGTGTATATACTGCGTTCTCCCTGAATAGTCATCACTGGTCCCACAGGGGGTTTCCCTCCTCCTGAGATCCTCTTGCTGAGTATCACCCCCAGGGGGACTATAGGGTAGCGGTCTCACCTCCCTGGCCTCATGGGACAGGGCTCCCCCTCGGGGACAGGGGACGACATCTACAGATTCATCACATAACCTTCAAGTACATTTCCACTGCCCAAAAGATGCTTAGGGACAAGTGGTTGTTAGAGCTCAAGCCTGAGCCGATGGTGAGTGGCGACTTGTACATTAGGCTACATTTGCTTTTGAGAAGAAAATTGTCGGTAAACAATACAGCACATTAAGTGAGAAGAGAGGTGTTGGAATGTGTCTGTTAACAATCAACACAACTAAAACTGCTCGGTAAAGGACCATGCGATCTGAGAATAGCCAAGTCTTCATCTTCACTTGCAATGCTCCACAGTTCAGGGTGAGGTGTAGCAACGGATGCATGGGATTCAGGATGGGGTGGCATAAGGGGGGCATGTGATGTATGTGAATGCGGAGCAATGAGCCATGAATGGAGGGCATATGTTCCCTCCACCGCAATCTCATTATTAATCTCTCATCTCAGTGGAGCACCAGTTGGATTTGGAAAAAGGCTTCCTCCTGCAAATCACCTGAAGGCACTTTCATTTATCTAGTTCACTAGAAAATAATGTTCTAGGTTGATGATGCCCAACAAGGCTGAAACACATGTATGGGGCTTCTGTTGGCTCTCTTGTTCAGAAGGGAATTGCCACAGCATATCGGTGCTGGACTGCCCACTCCCTAAAAACCCCTCTGAGTAGATTTGTTGTGACAATACTTCATGAAAGTTGTCCTTTGTCACTTTGGTTTGTCCTTTGAAGCTCTAATAAAGCAGGAGCACAGCTTGGTGGGACTTGCTTTCTTACGACAAGTGTCCATTAGCCTCATAAATGTAGGATCTCATGCCCAATTAGGGTGACGATTTACAACATTTTTATGTGGGTGGCCAAAGCTCACCAGTTCCTTCCCAACCTTGGTCCATAGTGATCTCACACGTCATTCCTATTCGGCATTCTTTCCAGAGGCTGCTGCATTTTGTTGTGAGTTTTGCCAAACCCAGATGGCCAGTGCTTTGTCCATAGTTGGCCAGGAATGCAGATGGCTTTTCCGTGATGTGTACCACAGCTTTCATATGTAGTTGGTTGATCATCTGGTTGCATGCCCCAGCTGGCAAGATCCAGTTTGGAAAACCCAACAATGGAGTTGGTATTAATTGATGCCCTTCGTTGGCAAGTGCACATTGAGCCCCTTCTGAGCTACGGCGGGTGCTTGATTCCCTTCTGAAGGCCAGCATCAGGGTTCAAAACTGGCCAATCTATGCGAAAGGCAAGAACAACCACTTGGGGAGTGGATGGAACCCTGACTCTTAGGACTGGGTTTGATTTACAGGGCCTGATTAACAAAGATGTCTACTATAGCAAATAGTGAGACACTGCGAGCATTTCTGATTTGCACCTGCTACTTCATGCCGGAACCACAAGCCTAAAACAGGAGATGATGTGGAGATGCCTGGAGAATTAGTGATCCCCTATACAGAGATACTCAGCGACAGCTCCTAATTTGCTCCAGTGGAAATCCTGTGCATCTGGGCCATAAATTCTACCTAGAACATAGAGGGGGAACCATGACTAATTTTTTTATATACTACAGGAGCACTGCATTGAGCATGGCTGCTGACGATGCTCCAAGGGCAGTTCCCAACAGGACTTTCTGGTGTGCCCTGTGCGTAGGGCATTCCCTTGCCACAGAGGCTCTGCAGACAGTGCTCAGATGGCATGCCCCAGAGTAAGATCTCTTCCCACAGTACTCATCACTGTTCTCATTGATGCCATTGGTCTTTTCCTATAAAGAAGGGTTTCCATGGATATGATATGATATCATATCATATGGCATTTATAACGCACCTATACACAGGTTTTTCAGGGCGCGATTGTCCCTGTGGGCTAAAAGGCTTCTGATGCTTTGCAAAAACATGCAGTCCAAAGTATATCCATGTAGGTATGTTTTCATTGCGTTACAGAAACATTATGCATAGGCACAATGCATTAATTTGTTTAATCAAAGATATAAACCATTTTTGAATATACTGTACACAATTTCACGCGATGATGAGACCTCCCGTAGACCCTGATGAACACTGGGCATAAAATGCAACCAATCAGTCGAAACATGTCGATTTGAGGATACACAACCTCCAAAATGTATCCCAAGAGGTTAGGCCATAAGACCATGAATTGCACTGCTTAAAAAGTTGAGAACATAATCACTGCCCCTAAAAGATATTTTTTCTCACTGTTTGAGTAAGTGATTGCTGAATCAGGTATATTTGTTTTCAGTTCAAACATTTTTAATGTTCGCTTGTGCAAGTGAGTGAGACATTTTCAATGAGACATACATGTAGTGAGAGAAAATGTAAATAATGTTTATGACCACCGGGAAAGGTGTGAATGAATTCAAATTTAAAAAATAAAATAATTCCGTTCAGAAAGAAATACTGCCCATTGAGTGGACCCTATGGACATGCAGAATAATGGAACAACAAAAATGAACCTGGGCGAAATGAGATCAGAACATCTGTACACATTTAAACAATACCAGGTCTTGTCAAAAAATATATAAATATTTGTGTAAATTGTTTATAAATATATATATATATTTTTTGACAAGACCTGGCATTGTTTAAATGTGTACAGATGTTCTGATCTCATTTCGCCCAGGTTCATTTTTGTTGTTCCATTATATTTAGCCTGAAGAACCTGTGGCAGTAAGGCAATCCCTATTTTGAAACTTTGCATGTAGAATAATGGAAACTGATGCCCTTGATGACATCATATTTGATGTCGTTCATGTTAATTGTGAAGCGATCTGGGATATCTTACAATTTCAGAGGCTTTTAGGTTTCAAATCTTTACTATAAAATACGTTTTTTCCTCGAAATGTGTAACATATTTGGGTAGCATGAATTAGCCTGATTTATAAGTAGGGAACCACAACGTATTTGCATTTTTGGGCATTTTTCATGATATGCTTTGAGCATGTTCCCCTGCCCGCAGTACCTGCTGGGCATGAATGAGTGCATGAAGGGGGCGGGATGAATAGAGAGCGGGCAGGAGTGGGAGGTTAAGGAGAATTGAGGGAGACCTGTGACCTGTGGCCAAGGAGAAGGAAAGAGGGAAGGGCTGATATGAAGAAAGCAAAAGAGGTAATGGCTAGAGGGGCTGGGAGGATTTATAGAAAGAGTACCAAGCACTATAGAAGCCATGCAGGAGAGGGGGAAAGAGGGAGTGTATATCAGAACAGCCAAAGCGTAAAATGGAGAGAGGAAGGCACGTCCAATAAGGCAGCAGGGTGGTTGGATACATTAAAGGAAAAATATTAGGCAAATAGTAGTTCTAAAGAGCTCAAGGCAGTGGTATTTAGAGAGTGAAAGGGAGAGCGAAAGAACGAGAGATAGAGACACGGAGAGAGAGAGGGGGAAGAGAGAGATGGAGCCAGCGAGTTAAGGTAAGGGAGAGAGGGGGAGGTAGATCGATGCAAACATCTTAGCAGTTGGGATAGAATGGAGATGCTCCATAGGGGCGATGTTTGGATATAGAGAAGGTGAGCCGAGGTTTGTGGAGAGAAGTAAATAGATATGGAAATAAAGGGAAGAAGGTGGTGGGATCGACAGAGAGGGCCTGATTTAACCGAGACGGGCGGTCACATAGCGCAACAGAGAGTGGTGGATTGAGGCAGCGTACATAAGGGAGAGGCATGAGTGGAAGAGCAGAAGAGACAGGCGATGGATGGAAAGTGTTTAGGGGAGTGTGATGGAAAGCAAAAGAGACAGCCATGCATAGAGAGTGCATAAGAGAGAAATGGATGAAAGAAGAAGTTTAACGGAGCATGGATGGACAGAAAGTGTATGGAAGCGATGGGCACTTAACACTACAAAATGGCCGCTCACCCAACGCACGGCTGAAAAATGGGGGATCATAATTCCAGAATCCTCAGTTCTACTCACCACATTGACGCTGAATGCATATAGAAGGTCAAAAGGTAGGGCGGCGATGAGATCCACAAAGAACCAGGTAGTTGCATAGTGCACACATATACATCGGGGGTCGTACACCACCTGCCCGGACTTGCTGACGTACGTTGTGCGGAAGTTGAGCATAATATCTGTTAAGACAAAAAGGAAACAGAGACTAATTATTAAATATTTCTGAATTGCAACTGTTCACGCACTTGTGCTAGTGGCGCCATCGTTATTGACCCCGTATAAAAGGTGCGATCTCAGTTGGTGCCAGCAGAAGCACACAGAGAAGCCAATACTGTTGAAGTGCCAGTAGGGCTGGAGCAGTATAGGCCAGATGCTGACCTGCTGCTTGCTGATAGGTTATCCTCTACTAGAACGCAGCAGGAAATGGGACACTCACTTAAACAGATGTTTGGGGATGCAGGGAATAAATGAACTAAGGGATGCTTAAGCCATTTCCACTCAGCTCACCCCATTCCTTGACCCCCGATTCTGAGCCAACCTGCCAACAGTGTTTTGAGGTGGACATATGGAATGCGATCAGACACCCCACAGAGTGTGCAGAGCGCTACATGCCTTATGTGTATTTACACTAATTGGCATATATTGTGCTACAAATATTGAAATTCAGGAAGTGGTTTGAGACAGGTTATTTATGCTGAAACCCTCAAACCACCAGTCTGCTTGCTCCATTGAAGAATTTCAATGATTCATCTATCTCAGGGGAGAGCCTGCTTTCCCAGGTCAGAATTCCATATGCTCCTCGTGGGGAAGTACCAGCATAAGGCACACAGAACAAATACAGTTACCTGAATCAAAATGCCCAACAGCAGGTTCACGACATAGATAGGAGTCATCCAGATCTAAGGAACCGATCTGCGAAACCAAATCAAACCCCTTGGTCCCACTTACCGCTTTAAGGGAATGGAAAGTCCTCCGGTATTGATACCAGAACTAGAACCAAACCCCCATCTAGAGGTTAGTGGTCACCCACATTTACAGACAATACGTAGAGACCCCAATTCCTCACCAAGGGGTGCAAGGTCAGCACTGTAGAGACCATATCTAGACGCCTGTAGCCAGCATCACAGGGTGAGTACGTAAAGACATTCACATGATCGGCCTCATTGAAGGGTGGCTAAAACCAGATCCAAACTCCTGAGCTGGAAGTGCACAGTCTGTCCTTCCCTGAAAAGAACCTGCAGACTAAGATGGCTGCCATAGGGAATAGTAGAGGGAGCAAGTCCCTTTGCTATTTCACTGATGCGTCGGGAGCGTGTGGGACTGCCAAAAGGAGGTTGTGGAGGAGAAGTCATAGCATACTTGCAAGTGGGGAAATGGGGGTGAGAGGTGTTGTTGTGGAATTCCATAGGGAGGAGATGGGTGGGCAAGGGGGTGAATCACAAGTAGAGGGGTTCTGGCCAGGAAGAAAGAATGGCAGACCAGCGGAGAGGTGCTGCTTTTGGCCACGAAAGACATATATTGGTTACTTGTGGATTCTACTGCGTTCCTGGCCACTTGATCAGAGGGTGCCTGTCCTCTCCCATGGCGTGCTAATTTTACCGCAGGATTTACCTAAAGGTCGATTTTTAAAAGATGCCCTGCTTCAGTTATGATTTTTTTTGTTTTTAAATATGTAGTTCCCTCTGTTCCCCCAACTCTCTTCCCTTCTAATCTCTCTTTTTTACTTATTTCTTTAAAAATTGGGGGCACTTTTCATTTTTGTTCCCAGAACTCTACCTCACTCCTCTCTGAGTTGACTTTACCAGGTCGATCTTTGGTCAAGTTAACCTCTAGCAGTTTCAGGTTAGGTTGTCTCTCTTTTAAATGTTAACCATTGAGCTTTCCACCTAGAAAACTCCCCACCTGGCAGGAAGCGATCACCCATACGGAGACAGATTTCTGCCTGGAATGAGATTTCGAGATCACGGTGAGTGATCTACTTTTTCTGGATTCATTTGAGTAAGAATTACAATACACCTACCATTCAAAACAATTCCATACCCTACATTAACATTTGCATTCATTTGCCTTAATTTATAAAGAGCATAGAAAGACAAAAAAATATTAAAACAGAAATGATCACAACAACATTAAAAGCCTCATAGTCCACGACCCCCGCCCCTGTGCCCCATTAGAGTTTCCCCATTAAATAAATCACGGGTGATGTCTGTAAAAATAACTGTAAAGGTAAATTTGTCTTTCAGCCTCAAAGCTGTTTTTTTTTAAAACATTGCCATCACTTATGCACTAACCCCCCTTTCTGCAACCATCCAGTATCTCATCCAAAGCGTCACCCACTTCAAGCTGCCAGACATGGACCCCACATTCTATTAAATGTTTCCAGATTGTCCTGGGTGAGGGTGGTTGACTAGACCAGAAAGAACCACCAAAGTCCCCATATAGTGATTACCAGTGAGTCCTTCATAGTCAGAACATTGAATTGCACTCTCGTGCCAAGATGGAGGCCTGGTACGCAATGTCAACACTCCTGGCTGCAGCATGCCAAAACATCACACCTACACACGGAAGCAGAACCATGTTCAGGCGCTGCACGTGTTTATTTAGGTCTAGCCTGCGTAGTCTCCCTCAGATAGTGGGACTGTCAAAAGGTCAACCAATCAAAAGAAAGAACTGGGTGAGAATCAAAGCCCCCTTCTTGTTTTGCAGGGTCAAACCAAGACCGCTGACACAAAGACCAGATTGAAAGATACACCCAGAGCATCAAGGGATAGCTCGCAATCATACACTCCATGGTGTGGACTCCAAGTGCCAAACGTGTTGTTGCAACACCTCGACCCACATTTTCTCCCGCAAATGGAGGGTCACCCACCAATGGCCCATGCCGCTGACTCACCAATTGATATTGAACCTGAGCTTGTTGTTTCATCTTCCACCACTAGAGCGGAATCAAACACCACATCTGGAGGTCAAAGGTCAATTCTGAAGGGTTCAAGCTGTAAGGTTACATGGGGGGCTGCACGCTCCCAGGCAAGCACAGGGAGCATAATTGAAGGGGCAGGTCATAGCGGTCAGGCATGTGTGTCAGCAATGGAGGATTCAGATCGACACCTGAAGGGGAGTCGAGTTCCAAATCTGAAGGTGGTCGGGTAGATCACCGGGGCAGTATGCAGGAGCCCAGATGTCAAATGTTATTGACCACGTGAAAAAACAGATGCCACAAATGAAATATATAGGGCATAAACACGTAAGATGTTTTGCTTCACGACATTTTATAACTGCTCGCTGGATAAATGTGTTCTGCATTGAGCTGGAATTCATTTCATGTCCAACTGTTGATAAAGAGATAGATACAATCTTTTTTAGATAAAAATTGCATAGACATATTAGTAATAATAAGTATGCCTGCTCCCCTCACTATCATAGCGGGCACACCTTGCCCTGCAAGCATCCACCCCCCGCTTTCCCACAAACCCCCACCACCTTCCCCCCTGAACACACCCTTTCCCGTCCCTAAAAACTGCATGCCTAACCCTAGCAAGAACCGAAGCCGCATCCCTCTCCCCCTCTGACCCCCCTTCCCTCTCTCACACTCCAATCGCAACAAGGAAACTAAAGAGAAATCGCACCTGGTCCCCCTCAATCTCTCAGCACTCCTCGCCTCCCCTGTCGTGACCCACCTCCACTTTCCCCCAATCACCTCCGTCCCCCGTAGCTTTGCCTTTCCTGAAACCCCTCTCCCTCGACTTCTCATCAACTGTAATGGAAACTCCTAACCGCCCACACCCCACCTTCAAATCCCCCGATCCAAACCCGATCATCCGAACACATGCAGCCACCCAATCACGCTCGAAGCCTGCCAATTCTTCTGCTCGCCCACTCTTCCCACGGATCGTCACCCACCCCCTCCCTCTCCAGTTTCCTCTCTCTCCACCACTACCCCCTTCCGCCCCAACCCCGAGACCAACCTCGCCTGCCGATGTGAACTGCATCCTATTTAATGCCCGATCGGTAGCAAAAAACAGATTCTCCATCTTTGACCTCCTCATCTCTGACAATCCAGACCTGGTTTTCATCACCGAAACTTGGTTCTCTGACGACTTCGCTCCAATCGCCAGTGAACCCTCCCCCCCCTGACTACTCCCTCATCCCAATAAATCGTCCCTCTAGAGGAGGGGGAGTCGCATTCGTCTACAAGTCTCTCTTCCACGCCTCAATCATCGACAACCAACCTTCCATTCCTTCCTGCGAATCACTCCTCATTAAACTATCCCTCTCCCCGTCGCTCTCGCACAGCTTCCTAATAATCTACAGGCCCCCAGGCTACGATAGACAATTTGCAAACAACCCCTGAGACTCAATTGCCACCCTTCAACTAAACCATCCCAACCTCACCCTTCTTGGAGACTTCAACATATGGCTCGACATCCCCACCAACCCCATGACACACTCTCTGGTTGATGGTTTAGACCCAATTAACCTCCAACTACACATAAATGGCCCAACTCAGTATGAAGGACATACTCTAGATGCTATCTTTAGCTCCAATACCCAGATTCATTTAAACCCCCCGACCCCCATCATCTGGTCCGATCACTTCATTCTCTCTTTCGCCATTCACTCACCCGACCCCACTGCCGTACTCGAATCTGAAACACCAAATCTAGGCAAATGCTGGAAAAACCTAATAATCGTCCCGGACCTAACCGACGCACTCCTCCAATCTCCACCACCTACCTGCCAACTGACTAAACAACTAACCCCCGATGCCTTTGACTTATGGCTCAACGCATCTCTGATGTGGCTCACACCCCCTTGTAAACCATCATCCCGCCGTGGCCTTTTCCCCAGATGGTTCACTCCTGAGTTGAAGACCACTAAACAACTTTATAAATACCTAGAACGCAAATGGCAGAAAGACAAAACCAAGGAGAACAGGGCCATCTTGGCCCAACACCTCTATCAGTACAAGGCCGAAATCCGGAAAGCAAACAAAGCCCACTACAACTCCCGAAACCTAAACTGCAAAAACCCAAGCAAGGAACTCCACAAAATCATCTCTGAATTCACCAAACCGGCTTGCACCGCGACCGTCCTGACCACCTCACAATCACTGCTGACCTGTATGCAATGGATTACCTGTATCACCGAAACTGATCTATAATTGAATGAGAACACCTGCTTAACTACATTGTATAAACTAAGTCCTGCATTGTAATGTTAGGCCTAGAGCATACATTATTACCATTTCTTCTTGTTAATCTATAAACCTAAGATGAACTAGATTTGACCTGGCAAGGGACCCTAGAGCAGTAACTTATTTATGGAATGGTTAACCTGCAGAAAGGCTGGACAACAGGCTGGAGAAATGTATAAAAGCCTGACTGTTTCAATGAATATTTGCACTCACTGAGCACACCGAACCACGCCGGAGTTCGCTGTGTTGTACTGAGGGTCGATAGCTATCTGAATTTTGTTCTGTTCTTTTGTAACTGGATTCAGTATAAAATAAAGTACTTTGTATGTTCCTTTGTAACCTGTGTTTGGTGTGTTTCCTTTTTGGTTACCCTGCCTCATATTATTTCCTTGTTTTCACACCGTCACGGAAACGAAACCACCCTAACCTCAATCTGGAATGACCTTAAAATAATGGCAGACTCCGCGGGATGCGCGGCACTAATCCTTCTTGACCTATCCGCCGCCTTTGACACAATCAATCACTCAATCCTCCTAGACCGCCTCCAATCCCTAGGAATTCGTGGAACTGCTCTTCAATGGCTAGCTTCATTCCTCAAAGATAGGTACCAAATAACGATACTCTCCACCTATACCTCCCAAGCCCGACCAGTCGACACGGGAGTCCCACAAGGAGCATGTCTATCTGCCCTCCTGTTCAATCTCTACTTGATCACCCTCCCTCCAATAGCTCGTTCACACAACATCCTGTGTTACAACTACGCCGACGACACTCAACTAATTCTAAAACTAATGAACTCAAATCCCAACTCCCGACCTGACCTGGCCTCCTGCCTCCTCGACATAGAACTCTGGATGACCCAAAGCCACCTCTTGTTAAACCCCTCCAAAATGGAAATCAAGGTATGTGGCAACTCCGAGCTTCTTCCGCAACCACTACCCTGGCCAACCGCCATGGGCAGCTCCCCGACCCTCTGTAAATCAGTGAAAAATCTTGGATGCATCCTTGACTCTGACCTAACTCTCTCGCGCCAAGTCAACAACGTCTCAAAATCCTGCCACTACCACCTTAAAACCCTTAGGCGCATCTTTCCATATCTCTCCTTTCCTAACAGACTCTGCGCGGTCCAATCAATCGTTATGTCAAGACTTGTCTATGCAAACCCCCTATACCTCGGAATCCATGCATACCAACTGAATAAACTCCAAAGGGCACAAAACGCGGCAGCCAAATTACTACTTGCACTCGGCCCAAGAGACCACATCTCCCCAGCCCTTAAGACGCTGCACTGGCTTCCAGTAGCCCGAAAGGTGACTTTCAAAACCTTATGCATCTCCCATCGAGCACTGCATAAAACCGGACCTCAATATCTTCAAAACAAACTAAAACCCTATAGTCCCCCTCGCACCCTAAAATCAAGCTCAGCTGGCCTCCTAGTCATACCTAAGACAAACTCAGTCAGATTAGGCGGATCATCATTCTCAGCCTTGGCCCCCACCCTGTGGAACTCACTCCCACCCCACATCCACCAAACTGAGGATTTAACATCTTTCCGCAAACTGCTGAAAACCTGGCTCTTCCCCTAAAACCAACCGCTAACCAAAATAACCCAAACGGACAAACAGCATCTCAACGACACTAACCCAACAAACTACCTGAGGCGAGAAATGGACAGCTAATAACCCCGAATATAAACTAGAAAGACAAACAGAATTAAACGAGTAAAGTAGATCAAAACAGTGAAGTGAATAATAAGAATAAATCATAATGAAACAATAAGGAGTTGTAAACTGCTGAAATGCACATAAAGCATGAGGAAGGAACGAAGTGAATGGCGTCGATGAAATAGTTAGAATGGATGAAGAGTGTTGAACAGATGAATGCACTGAATGAAAGAATGCATGAGTGTTAGAACAGATGACTATATAGATTGAATAAGTGTGTAAATCGAATGAGTACGTACATCGGATAAGTGTATAGAATGGATGAACATGTTAAACAACTGAGTGTGTAGAGTGGTTGAGTGTAAACAGTTGAATGCACTCAGTGGAAGAATGCACGAGTGGAGGAACAGATGACTACATAGATCGAATGAGTGTGTAATTTGAATGAGTATGTAGATCGGATGAAGGTATAGAATGGATGAACATGTTAAGCGGATGAGCGTGTAGAGTGTTTGGGTATGTAGATTGGACGAGCGCGTATGGCGGATGAGGGCATAAATACAGAGAAGCGAATGTAGAACTGATGATTGTACAGAACGTATGAGTGTGTAGAGTGGAGGAGCATGTAGAGTGGAGGAGCGTGTAGTGTGGAGGAGCGTGTAGAGTGGAGGAGCGTGTAGAGTGGAGAAGTGTGTAGAGCAGATGAGCGTATAGAGCGGATCAGGTTATAGAGCGGATCAGGTTATAGGGCGGATCAGGTTACAAAGCGGATGAGGTTATAGAGTGGATCAGGTTACAGAGCGGATCAGGTTACAGAGCGGATCAGGTTATTGAGCGGATGAGGTTATAGAGCGGATGAGGGTAGAGAGCAGATTAATTTATAGAACAGGATTACTGCGTATTAGCGAATGACTCTAAGGGGCTGATGAGTGCATATTAATGTTGAATGCGGGGAAAGCATGAGTGCATAGAGCGGATGAGTGTGCGGAGCGGATGAGTCCGGGGAGCGGATGAGTTGAATGCGTGGAAAGCACAAGTGCATTGAGCGGATGAGTACGGGGAACGGATGAATATGAGGAGCGGATGAGTACGGGGAGCGGACGAGTACGGGGACCGAATGAGTACCGCGAGCGGATGAGTACGAGGAACTGTTGAGCGCAGGGAGCGGATGAGTGAAGCGAGCGAATGAGCGCGGGAGCGGACGAGTTGAATGCGTAGAAAACACGAGCACATAGAGCAGATGAGTACATAGAGCGGATGAGTGCATAGAGCGGAGGAGTCCGGGGAGCGGGTGAGTCCGGGGAGCGGGTGAGTACGGGGAACAGATGAGTGCGGGAAGCAGGTGAGTGCGGGGAGCTGGTGAGTGCGGGGAGCAGGTGAATGTGGGGAGCGGGTGAATGCGGGGAGCGGGTGACTGCGCACGGTGGGTGAATGTGAAATACAAGCGCAGACAGGGTGCATGCGTGGGGCAGACAGGAGTGCATGTGTGGGGCAGTCAGGAGCGCGCACGGCGGACTGGAATGCATGAGTGCATTGAGCAGACCTGAGTGTGTAGCACTGTCGGGGACGCATGGAATGAATAAAAGTCAGTAGAACGGACTCGAGTGCATAGAACTGCGCGACGTACATAGTATGGTCTGGAATGCAGGAACGTTTGAAAGATCATGTAACCCATCATATCACACCCCACGCTTACTCTCTTCTTTACACCACCACTCAACTAGAACACAGAGATACTATGACACCATTCGGTATAACTGTTCTCATACCAACACCTCCCGCTCACTCCCCATCACTCTAAGAAAACATTGCTGGTTACACAGCCCCCAGCCAGGCGTTCTCCTCAGGCCTAACGCAGCCACTGTCGGTCTGAATAAATCCTGCCAGAACTAACACATACCGCAGAACCACCACACCTACCGCTAATAAGCAGCTACTTCACGTATACCGCACCAGCTGCACACATACCCGGTGCGCACACGCACCATTGACTCTTCCTACTCTCTCTACTGACCTGAACTTCGGTTCCCAAGGGCGTTCAACCTACCAGTGCCTTCAGACCATACCAATGGTATATAAGGCGCTATATAAGTGCAAAATAACATAACATAACATTTAGTGGATCAATAATTAAAGACAATAAATATGCTGTATTGCACTCACAGAGGATCGAACTGACCAGGTGGTTACGATGGCTGATGAACGCAAACTGCGCCACACTTTTTGTCAAGATGGCGGCGCGTGCAGGGGGTCCCTGACAATAAACGATACCACGTTCGGCCCTGATAAATATTTCACATCCTCTATCTTAAGCAATCCAAATCCTTCCTTTAAATCCTGGACGGACGGTGAATTATTAACGCCGCGTCACACGTGAGAACAATGCCAGCGGTGATTGGAGTCCTTTGAACAGAAATAAAAGCCGAATATCTTCAATGGGTTTTTCAAAGTCGGAGAAGGGAATTGGGCTTGGTGTCAGGATGAAATATTTAGTTAGGCTGGCTTTTGTGAATTAATTTCACTCTAATAACTTCAAGTGGAAGAACAACGCTAAAAAAAAGTACACTTTTTGAGGAAAAAATACAACCAATTATGACCATCGTCTGGACGGAGCTGTACTGCTGCGCATCAGTGTCTGGCTTCGAGCGCGTGCTGCGCGCATTAGTGATTGACAGCTGTTGCCATTTGGGGACTTGCTCAGGGTCTGCATGAGCTGCGCCAACGGGCTTACAGTAGTACATGTCCAAGTGGGCAGCAGCTACTACATCGTTAAAAACCACCATCACTGATGGCACTGACTGGCACCGCTGCTTCGAGTATCTGTAAACAGGCCAAGTAATTAAATTAAAGGGCAAGGGTTCAGCGCGTCCCACTAGAGCTGGTGAGTGCAGCGCCCGGGGGCGTGGGTCATTGTTACGGGGATGAACTGGTTATAAACTTCCGGCCTTGCTACCGTCTCAAGCAGAGAGACCCGCGGATACGCCACACACATCAAGGTCGTGGGGGCCGCACAGCTGGTGGGAACACCCACCGACACTCGGTGAACCCCCTGGCCAAGAGATAAGGGCGGGAATAAAAGGGTGTGCCCGAGAAGGAACACGTAATAAGGCGGAGGCGGAGAAGCACCCAGTTGTCTGGGAGAAAGCTAGAAAGAGGAGGCAGGGCCAAAACAAGGGGAGCGTTTAGAGAGGAGTCCTCTTTCTACATGCATTCATAGTCAAAGGTGGACCCACCCACGCACACCAGAGACGAAATATTTGATGTTGGTACTGTCATGAAACTTGATGTGTTGTATTACAATGTTGTTTATCTTAAAGGGGCAAAAAGGGGACTAATGCACGGTCAACTCGAAGAAGATCCAGCAGCAGCCACGGGGTGGCACTGAACCGTTATGACACCCCGTGGTACGAGATGTTGGAGAAGCCGCGGGCACAGGAATCAACAAGCTTCAGAAATTGTGGGGAAGGGCAGAAAAACAAAAGGCTTGCCATTCCAAGCAAAATTGACCTTAGCAAAGCTAAATGGTTCAAAGCTGTGAAATATGGGTGCTGTTCAGAGGGAATCAGAATTAGTTTCAGGGGCACAGTCGGATGCTAGCCTCTGGGCAACTAACTACAGATCACCCGTAAGATAACGCTCACCAATAAAGCAGCGCCAGTCCTTGAGTGTCCACTCAACTGAATTGGTTTATTGATTCATTGCTGATACCTGGGAGGGGGGCAATGGTTCTGCTAATTAGGATTAGTAGGTGGGTGGTGCAGGGAGAAGGTACCTAAAACAGAAAGGGTCATAGAGTGGCTGAGTGTGGGTTGTAGCCGCTAAGTGCATGTTCATTGAATGCTGATCGCATGGAAACTTTCAACCAATCACAATGAAAATTGCTCATCCGATTTGCATAAGCTTCGGGATGCTCAAGCTTGCTCATTCTTCAAGCAATTCAGTAGCAGCACAAAGACTGGTTTCTGACCACAGGTGCCGTTCCACTGGGGAAGGCCTTCAGAAGAAGACTAGTCTATGATGAAAGCAGAAGGTGTCCTAATTGGCTGGTGCCTCTTGAAGACCGATTGAGCCGTGAGAGGATACGCCACTTGTAACTGAGTATCAGGAAATTGCCAAAATGTACTATAGGCTAGAGCCCACATTATGACTGTATTTATTTTCATTGCTATTCTTTAAATCAGGAACATTTTAATTATGCCACCCTTCTCTGATTTTATCACCCCCCAATCCCCTTGCTTGTGGCCATCTCTACCTGGGTTAAGTGGTTTCCACTCACTGAAGGGTGTTCTAAGGCCATCATATCTTGGAGGTCAGGGCTTTTCAGTGAAGGGGTGGCAGCAAGGGGTACTAGGGCAATGCATAAGGGCCAACCCCTCTTTATGTAGATGTCAGTCTCCTCCCCCAAGCAGTGCTAAGCCATCAACTCGGCTTTATAATGACCCATTTTTAACAAATGGGGTCATTTTTATTTTCTCCACCCTTCTTCACCTTAATGGGGGTCCCGCATTCATTCCCTTGGGCCCTTAGGCCGCTTCCTTCCTCTACACACCTGCATGTGGTGGAGGATTCAGTATTCTGTAGTCCCAATCTCTGTTCAGAATGCAAGGTTTTTTGTTTTCATGTCTAGAAAAATATTCTCACTAATACATGCATCCCGCCTGCAAGCATGGCGGAAACTGCATGATGCCAGACTGAACCGCTGGCTTAGGAAAAAGTGTTGCCTCCGGGGCAGCCCAAATGCCAGCAGCCACATCGTCTATCATCTGGTTAACCCTGTGGGCAAACGTGGCAAGTAGAATTTAAGCACATAGAGCAGGGGGTCTGCAACCAGTGGCTCTCCAGATGCTTTGGATTACAACTCCCATGGTCCCGTACCTGTGAATATGCTGGGTAGGGCCGATGGGAATTGTAGTCTGAAACATCTGGAGAGGGAAAGGTTGCAGACCCCTGTCATAGAGCTATTCAAACCTTTTTTTGCCAAGCCTCCCCTTGAGTACAAATATTGTCGCCGGGCCCCCGAGATGCCATATATCTGAGGAGCCTCGTGTCCCCCTGGACATCCATCACGCCCCCGGCCGCCTAGGGGAAGAGCAAACAGTTTGAAGACCTATGACACAGAGGAAGATTCATGGAGAAAGGTGGTCTTTGGGAAGTACCATACACTGTAGAATGTTTTCCAGCGAGGGTAGCTGTGTGCTGATGGGATGTCGCCTGGATGATGTGTCCCTTTGCATTGTAGATGGGTTCCATACTTGACCGAACATTGTTGACTACTAGAGCCACAGGGACCGCTCTCCTGTGCATTGCAAGAATGGAGAACAGTTCGTCTTCCAGGGTAGGAATTACCGGAACCCCTGTGTGAAGTTAGGAATTGTCCTCTGTGTGTGGTCGTCTGCCCCTGAGGAAACACTGCTGCCTGCACATATCTTAAGAGCCTAGATTTAAAGCACAGACACATTAAAGCTTAGATGGTTCCCTTCCTTTTACGGCTTCCACCTTGCATAGGAAAGCCCTTCTGCTGCTGAGGCATCTGTGCACCTGCTCTGGACAAGAAAGGCCATCTTGTGGCACCCCTAGAGGTACTGCGCTTTGAGGGTCCCTTTGGGTACAGTTATTTTTCCAAACATCTCCTCTTTGCAAAGATCTTCTGTGAGGAGCACCCACTATTTCATAGCGTTTGCGTCCATCTGTCCCCTTGAATTGCCCTCAGGTAGGCTTCTGTGTTGATGAATGGTGCAGAAAGTGTGGCTTTGCGAGACTCCGCTCCATCAGATGCTGTCTTCCTGGTGTAGAACGCCCTGCTGCCTGGATACTGTCCTGCAGGTGAGGTTTTGGTGGCTCATACCTTCTGGTGGGATCCCAGTGTTCGTAGAAGCCCCTTTGCTTTGTTGGAGGAGCTGTCATGCGCCCCACTCGGCTGGAATAGTCCGGATCTACATTTTGAGAACCTCCTGTGACTGCCGGAAACTGTGAGACCTTTGTCGACAGGCTGTGAGCTGACCCCTTTTTGTGTGCATCGTTTTGGCGTGGTTGACTATGAAGGTTGGCAGTAATACTGTGCAGTTCCACACTGCCACTAGGCTGTGTAGATGAAGGTCTGAGCTCTATATTCACTGTCTTGCGGTACTACTGGATTGCAGGCTCATTCCATGCTGGAACACTGCCACGCCGGCTGCCTGTGGGAGCAGCCACCGCCAGAACCGGACTTACATGGAGTCTCAGTCTCTACTAAGGCGGGAGATTATTCTGAAACTTGCCACGCATAGAATGTTCAGGGAAGGAAACCTCAATGACCATTGCTCGAAGTAATGCAGGTGAGAGATAATGCTGCATTTTGGACTGAAACCCTATTTCTTGTTTAAGGAACGGTTACAGTATTTCTAGTTTGACCACTTTTATTATAAGTAGTGTCCTTTATGATATTTCCATTTAATAGAAAGTCATATGTTTCTAATAAAGACCCTGAATCAGTGATCGAAGTGAGCAGGAATGGACAGGAGCGCTGTTCCACTACTTTTATCTTTTTCTGTTTACCATTCCTCTACTTTTTCCATGTTGACCATTCTATACAGAGGATTTGTCCATTCATGTCCCTGTGCAAGGTTGTAATAGGAGCCTGGCCCAAAACCTTGTTGCACTATGCTTCCCCCTACCCTCTGCGCTGCCGAGACCACAGTCCCACTACTTTTTTTGGTACACACTTCTAACACTGCCCTGATGTGCTACTGAGCTTGCACCTGCGCGCTATGGTGTGATTTGTGCGCCCATCCGCATTCTCCAGAGCGCAGGCTGAGCGGTCAGACCCGCTGCCAGATTTTCTCATAACTCCGCTTTTAGACTTTAAATTTAGGTTTGCTCATTTTGAGGGATCAGAAGCTGTTATAATGGTTCTTGATGTCATGTTGCAGGTGTTTACTGATGGTTATTGTTTGGCCACAAACCTAGGGTTCTTGACCTGAACCCAATCCCCAACCTTCACAGCAAGGGGCTTCCTAGCCAGTTGTTCATTCAAGAAGCGTTCTTGCTTTCGGCGAACTCGATCCAAAACTCCCTGCATGTCCACCTGGGTCTGAACACCGCTGCCCAGGGCTGGCACTCTCAACTTGGAGCCAGGTTTCCTCCCCAGCATCAGCTCAAAAGGAGAATGACCCGTGACAACAGAAGGGGTAAGTCTGTAGGCTTTAAGAGCGGGGTCTTCCTCGAAGGACCTGTGCAGGAATTGTGGGTGGCGTGGCCATGCTGCGGGTGTAAAGGGATGTCCTGCAGCCAATGGGGTCTGTAAGAAGTGCAAATCTAAGGGACATTATGCCCGTATGTGCAGGAGTATTGTCTCCACTAAGGACTCGGTGAACATGGTGGACACTCAGGATGATGATGATGATGTGACCATAGTAAGCTACATGGGTTGTTCTGATGGGAGTGAAAGGAGCATACTGGAGGGTTCAATGCTGAGTGTGGGAAGTTGCAAGAAGAGAGCTTGGGCGACCTTTATGGTCAATGGTGTTCCTTTGGAGATGATGGTGGACACAGGGTCTCCATATACCATGATATCCCCTGAGCTATATGAGTCCAAATTCCACAAAAGAGTTTCTGATTTGTCCTCTCCAGACATAAACCCATACGCCTATGGACGTCTACCAATTAAAGTTCTAGGATTTGAATGGGCTGATATAGAGTTCCAAGGTAGGAAGGCTAGGGGTAAGTTGTATGTAGCCCACAAGGGTGACCCTGTTGTGGGGTGGGAGGAACAAGCTGCCCTGGAGCTACTTATAAGGCCGGGAAAACCTATTCCGGTGATGACTGTGTCTAAAAGTAACAATGGTCTGGGGGTATAACGGCAGAGATCCTGGAGAGTAGGTTTCCGTCTGTTTTCACTTCTGAGTTGGGCAAATTAAAAGGTTTTGCACACAAAATAGTTCTCAAGAGAGGTTCAACACCCGTTGTTCACAAAGTCAGAAGGGTCCCCATCATGGCTCGTGATGCTCTAAAAGAAGGCTCAGGGAAGATTATTGGTGGCCAGGAATGGATGATGATGTGGAGGACGTAGTGAAAGATTGTGCAGCTTGTTCCACCAGTGACAAGAGCAAAGCTCCTGCTGCCCAGCCCATTTATCCGGTCGAACTACCCAGTGAGATGTGGTCCAAGGTGGCACTTGATATAATGGGCCCCATTGATTCGTTGGGAGGAAGCTTAAAATGTATTGTTGTTATGGTGGATTATACTTTGAGATGGGTGGAGGCCACAGCCTTGTCTACGGTTACTTCCAAGAAAGTGGTTGATTTTCTTTCTGCGGTGTTTGACAGGGAGGGTGTTCCTGCAGGTTTGGTGACTGACAATGGCTCTCAGTTTGTGTCGGAGTACATGCAGAAATTTTTGAGTGACTTGGGGATTCGTCATCATAGAGTTGCACTATACAACCGACAGGCCAACGGTCTGGTGGAACGTATGAACCGTTTTATCAAGGGAGCCATCCAATTGGCTCTTGCCAATGGTCTTCCGTGGGGAAAAGTGGTGTCAGAGTTTCTTAAAGCCTACAGACTTACCGCTTCTGTTGTCACGGGTCATTCTCCTTTTGAGCTGATGCGGGGGTGGAAACCTGGCTCCAAGTTGAGAGTGCCAGCCCTGGGCGGCGGTGTTCAGACCCAGGTGGACATGCAGGGAGTTTTGGATCGAGTTCGTGGAAAGCAAGAACGCTTCTTGAATGAACAACTGGCCCGTAGGAAGCCCCTTGCTGTGAAGGTTGGGGATTGGGTTCAGGTCAAGAATCCTAGGTTTGTGGCCAACGGTCTCAGCAGATACTTAAATCCACGCAAGGTAGTCAAGCGAGGCCGTGGCTATGTAAAACTTGATGACAGATCCACATGGAGTCTTAGGCGAGTGGTGGTGGATAAAGAGAGAGTAGTCTCTGCAGGCAGTGATACTAGTGCGCCTGGGGACAGTTCAAGAGATGATGTGGTGATTTGTGATGGCCCCTTAGAGGACTTAGCAGTTCGGGAGTTACCAGTCAATTTGCAGCCTGTGGTCCCTGGTGTGGTTCTTGATTCCCCGGGAGTGGAAGAACATTCCTCTTCCGTCTCTGTGTCTGATTCCGGTGTTAGGAGTCTTCCGGTGGGTGGGAGTGAGGTCTCCGTTTCTGGGGTGGATGACTCTATTCCTACTCATACTCGGTCTGGCAGGGAGAGGAAGATTCCTTGCAAGTTTAAAGAGTTTGCGTTGGGTGCTGTAGTTTAGTAGCACCTATTGGTCTGTTTTCTTCATTCCTTAGAACACCATGCTTTGGTTGCAGGTGTGTCCTTCCTTAAGTGTGTGTGTGTGGTGTGTGTGTGTGTGGTGTGTGTGAGTGAGTAACCTGGGGTGGTTGTTTTTGGGAATAAAGGGGGGGAAGTGTTATAATGGTTCTTGGGTGGAGTTCTACTTTGTAGAATTCCACCCATGCTATGATGTCATGTTGCAGGTGGGTGTTTACTGATGGTTATTGTTCTACATTCCAAGAATACAGTTGGTGGTTATCTGAAGAGCTGTACTGTAGGCTCAGCACTGCTGGGCTGAGGCTGGTTGCCAATAAAGGAATTCACTTACCTACTGTGTTGCTTCTTTACTGCAGAAGCCTAGGGAGAACCACCTTTGGATCCCTCCAAATATCTTTGAGGCTAATCAAGACCATCTCATGGTCTCAGAAATGTGCCATTTAAGCACATCACAAGCACATTCTCAGCAGCCCAAATCAAGCATGCTTGCTAATGTCGCGGCACTAATAAGCTGATCATACAGAGATAAGGCAGCGTCACTGAAGCCCTGTGCATGTGACTATGCTGCTTCAATTCACACTGTGTCGCATGCAGACTCAAGTGTGTGGCATACATGTCATGGCTGATCGCTATGAGATACAGTCCCCTCAAGAGAGGGGAAAAGGAATGACAGGAACACTGATCCTAAGAGATGGGTGCTGTGGTGTCTTCCAATTCGGAAGTCGTTTTTTTTTAGCAGGGTGCCCACAGGAAGCGCGCTTCTCAGGAACAGTATCTGCGTTTATGTGAGTGTTCACCAGAGTGTCGATATCTGGTGCATGGCACTTTCAATTGTTCACATTAATGGAGCACATGGGTCTGTAGCGTAGTGCTTGTGTGATAGGGAGCATTCATATAAGAGCGATATGTGATGAATGGCACTTTCATATTGTTTACATTAATTGTTTACATTACATTTCTGAACGCTGACTGTGGAACGACTGCTGCACGGATCATCCGCTAGGAGGTATACAAGGAAATTGTTAAAACCTTTGGATTCGGGACGTAGTAAGAAATTGAACCTGCTCGAATCCAGGTCCCTGATAGATGGGAGTTTTCTCAGCTCAGTTGGGTATACAAGGAAATTGTTAAAACCTTTTGATTCGGGCATAGTAAGAAATTGAACCTGCTCGAATCCAGAACCCTGATAGATGGGAGTTTTCCCAGCTCAGTTGGGGCGACCTCCTATCCCTGAATACTAGAGATTCAGCCAATTCAACAAGAAGAAATCAGACCACACACAAAATGGGTGTGTGTCTCTAGCCCTGAAGAAAGTGGTGACACCCAGCTCTATACCACTGAAACCGGTTGGCTTCTTTTTTGCGACCTGAGTAGATAAATACAGATCAGGGAGATCCCTACATCAGACCGCATTCCGATCCCAGTATTAAGAAGGGATTTTTTAAATAGTTCATACAAAAATTACATCTCCGAACCCAAAGGATATAGGAGTGACCTTTTGACGATTAGTCGTCCTCAACTATCATCGGTCCAATACTCCGAAAACATACAATTTTAACAAGTTGCAATCCAAAAAACGCAAATAAAAAAATGAATGTTTATTTGGAAAACAACACAAAAAATAAACCAAAATGTGTGGAACCCTGAAGGCAAATACAGGAATTCATAACTATGGATTAATTCCAAAAGAGAAGCAATAATTGAATAAATGTGACTCAAATCCAAGTGTGATATTACCTTAATGGAGGACATGCTTCTGGTAGTGTATGGCCTGTGTGATAGGGAGCATTCGTATAAGAGTGATATCTGGTGGGTAAAACTTGCATATTGGGTATAGGAATGGATCACATGCATCCCATAGCGTAGGGCTTGTGTGATAGGGAGCATTCGTATAAGGGTGATATCTGGCGGTAGCACTTGCATATTGGGTATAGGAATGGATCACATGCATCCCATAGCATAGGGCTTGTGTGATAGAGAGCATTCGTATAAGGGTGATATCTGGCGGATAGCACTTGCATATTGGGTATAGGAATGGATCACATGCATCCCGCAGCGTAGGGCTTGTGTGATAGGGAGAATTCGTATATGCATGCTTATTCGTGGCAGGTGCATGCATTCGACCTTGAAATCAAGGTGCCTACTCACTCCATGCCTCTGAAGTGATTTTGCGTAGGGCGTGCCACAATCCTTGCGCTTTAGGCCTGCATCGCTGGACTGCCTGATCCTGTACTCTTGCTGCTCATGGCTAAACCTGTCTGCCAGACCTATTTAGACACCTCTGCAGCAGCCTAAGTGGGATATTACCACATCGACGGCTAGCACACCTGTGATGCAGAGCACAACAATGGTAATTATCGAAAATGAGTTTCAAGTGGTAGCAGTGGGAGTTCTTAAATTTAATTTGGTAAGAACAGCTGGTAGCGTGAGCTGTAAAGGCTAGGCTCGAACAGGCTAAGGGGGATTTCCCAAACCAGAGGGACAATGGAAGGGATGGGGAGCAGGATTAGTCAGAGAATACGTTAATCCCCAGACTCAGAACCACTCAGGCATGGGCTTCAGTCAATGTTTTAAGAAAAGAAGTCCAGGAATTCAAAGCCGAAACATCACTTTGAAAGTCAACGATTCTAAGCACGTCTAGGCTGTAGATGTTGGCAGTAAATGACTTCCAAGACCAGAGACTAGAAACTAAACTCTTGGTGATGCTTCACGCAGAACCCTTGGCTTCCATTTTTTAATTCTGAGAAGAACATGAAAGGCAGAGCATGTGATCAGACATGAAAGCGCCCAAACCTGGGCACGCGGTGGAGTCGTGGTCTCGGGGAGTTGCGGAAGGGGAACATCTTTCCTTCAGCAAGTCTAAGATTAACTCTGAAGATCCGGAGCTAGATTTGATATTTAAAAAACATCACCATCTATGAAACTCGTTTACTTTGTGGTGCTGTTTTCGGACCTTTTGGGGATTTTCAAAGCATTCAAAACGTACAAAACGCGCTTAATTTTATCCATTGGTGAAGGATCAGGAATGGGAGCACAGGATTCAGACGCCTTTAGAGGAGACCTATGAATGGAAAAGATTCAAACACATCGAAAATAATGTCAACAAGAGCTCATCTCCCAGAAGCTATTCACATTGATCAAAACTTTAGATTTGCCTTAGAAGTCAGAAGGTCTTGAGGATCATTAGAAGCACTCTGACGAGAGGTCGCGCCACATTTGGCATGCCACAAACTCAGAGGACATCTGTCATGGCTGGCAGGGCCTGATCTTCTGCAGCCAATGAAGACACTGATTGTGAAGTTTGGCAACCGCACAACACAGCGTCCACCCCCTCCCTCGCCTTCCCCTCCGCTCCCTGCGGCTGAACAAATGATAAACTCTTACCCAACATGAAGAGGATCTCCACGAAGATGTCGCTCACACTGGGAGGACTGCGCGAGGCGGTGTTGTTCTCATCGCGGGCAATGCTGAAGCAGACGTTGTAAGGGACGGTGACAGCAACGTAGAACGTGGCCAACAGGATGAGCCAGTCCCAGCCGGCCTTGAAGGTGCCGTAGTGCAGCAGGATGAAGCGCGACTTTTGGATGGCGGCCACCTTGTACTCCGGGATAGCGGGCTTCTCCCCAAACACATTCTGTGGGGAAACAGACAAAGAATTCCATCAGCCAAAGGTTATGCAGGAAAAATCATTGTGTGGAAATAGAGTATCCTGCTGCACATCGTGCTTCTCCTGTCCCTTCCTGATGTCTCAGCATGGATTTGAAGGGCCTAACTATCTTCATTTGGTTCCATGTAATAATGTCCCCACAAAAATGTCTCCTGACAAAAAAGTCGTTGTTTTTTGCAGAGATAGTATTACATTGAACATGCTGGGGACACCCCTGCAACCCCTGATTTTTTTTTTTTTTTACATTGGGCCCAGGGGATATCACGCAACCCTTACAATGGGCCCAGGGGATATCACGCAACCCGTCCCCATACATAATGTCACCATATATAATATCGCCAATGGCTTTTCCCAGCAACGTTATGTGTGGGGACATTATTACCTGATAGCCCTCATTTCAAGTTTGGAATGCTTTTGTTTATTTAGGTGGGCCGTGCAGTTTTTTCGGATATGGGTTGTTTAAACGAAAATACATGACCTTCTGCCGAATTGACCTATTTTTTTGGTCAGATCTTTTTTTACCTATTGCGGGGGGAGACCCCCTGAAACGCCCGATAATGCAGGGGCATACTACCCCGACTTCCCCCACACCGTAACCTGTTCCCTTACCGCATCCCACATCTATTTCTTTTATTAAAATGTACCAATTGACCTACCGAATTTGACCCAAAGAATGCGGTCAATTCAGAGTAGGTCAATTTGGCATTAGATCAATTTGGGAAATACCGTTTTTTTCCTATAAGCAACAAGTTAATTCTAATGATACCATCTTATAGATTTATCATAGACCCACATTAAGGGCGCTGACTACTCTAGAAGGCGAACACCGCCACACAAAGTGATTTCACAGTCTTCTTGTTCCCTGGTAGGAACGATATTCACCAATTACATAGCTCACAGCACACACTTAATCCTCACTTGTGTTAGTTAATATTTAGTGGATTACCAAACTCAGCTGGATGAAAGCCTTAGGGGCGGGTCTAGTTACAAGTCTGGAATTATCAACAAACGGAATTACTGCTACTACATGCATTGAACATGCGGTAACCTGAAGGGTCCACATGATTCTAAGTCATGTGTACTCCTCCCTCATTCATCAACTTCGAGACTTGTAGGACTGCTGTATTACTACATGCAGTAATATCGCATGCGGGAATGCTTTTGTGGGTGGTAGCGGTGCGTGGTATAAATCAACATACCATAACTACTGTTAAATGTAGATGAAATTGAAGGCTTTCAGTAACAAAACATGCAGTTTAGTAGAGTGGTAAAACATTTGGTATTTCCAAATACCACATTTTGTTTTACCACTACCACCAAAATTTTAATCAGGCCCTAAATCGACCCGATTGGATCCGGACCTGTGCGTGTTACATGTTATGCTTAGTCCACTAAGCTTTCTAGCGGGCTCTGGTTTACTACTAGCCTTTGCTGCTGATCTTGGTAGCTGACGTTAGCCCCTGAGCGAAGTCAGGGCATGCTTCTTGTAGGTCTACGGCGGGATCCTAAAAACATTTTTTTTTTAAATTCAGAATTAAATGCTTTACAAGAAGTGTGGTAAATGAAATGAATTTATATTTTACCATATTACCATGTGTACAAGTGTACACATGGTAATATGGTAAAGAGTAGAATTAATTGAATGACAATGATGAGGACGATGACATCAATCAGGTGTAATCGACTCTGAAACTAAGCCTTTGTGGCTCCCTTATAGTGAGCACCTACTTTAACTAGCAAACCAACATACACAGTTATGCAGCACCTGCTGCAACATAAGGGTGGGCTGGAGAGTAAAAGGGGCTCAATAACTGAGCACAGAGGCTGCTTTCCCAGTCATGACCTCGCCACTGAAGTGCAATGTCCCCCCAGAGTACCACATGTTGCAGCACAATTAGACTCAAGAGTAGTGCACTTTACATAGGGTGCTGCCTCAGTATCCATCCCATGGTGTATCTCTTCCAGAAACAGTGGTCTTGCCTGAGCCTGCAGCCAGCTGCTGCCCTATCAGTACATAGCTGCATGGTAACCAGAACAGGAAAAGGCTGACTTAACAACAGGGTTACAGAGAGATGGTTAAAAGTGCAGAGGGCGAGTATGCACACATATGTGGTCAAGGCTGGATGGGCGGAAGGTTAGCCCACTGCCATTGTAAGGTCATGTTGCATGACTTTGCTGTGGAGCAGTCCCCTGTGGAAATGTCTTCTGTTACTGGCCGTCCCAGACACCCCAGTCAGTCTTGTAAGGCCAGGTGGGTGGAATTCCTGGGTCTGATGTGTGCAAAGCATGTGCGAGAGTTAATAGAAAAGCAGCGCCCACCTGATTTCTCCGAGCCCTGTGTTCAGGGTACGGGTGCATGTGCTAAAACAGGAAAATGGGGTCATCCAAGCTTTCATTGGCTTACCCAGTGGTAGCTGAGGTCAAAAGGTCAAGGTCCATCAATAGAAGGGGAGCAGGCCTGACATTAAAACAGAGAAGGTCAATATTGCTTAGAACAATGAAGGTCCACATAAATGAAGTATTTATGTACTCTGTATCTCTGTGTCGCAGGAAACATGGAATACAGAGTAGATATCAGATGCGCACAGAAAGTCTTTTTTATGTCTTTCACATACTAACTAAATGGTTACAGATCTCCAGCGCGTTTCCATGGGTGACTGGCTGTGACCCAAACATGCTCTCTTAGGAGTTGCAAATATGCTGAGTACACCACATTTTACACTGGATATGCACTATCTTGTAACCCGTAGACTCATACAGTTACCACACGTTTCTCGTTTCGCTGTGCGCACCTCTTCGTCGCCAAGGCCCGGGCTGCGACTGATGCAAGTGAGGTTCAAACAGGGCTTTAAGTAGGCCAGTGCTAGCCAGAACTCAACCCTCTGAGTCTTCATATATTGGCCTTGAGCCATGGTTCTGCCAAGGCTCTCTGAACTTACCTCCCTGAACCAATTTCTTTAAAGTACTGGTCTTTGCCAGTACATATCACCTTCAGTAATGTTAAGACTCACAACATCAGTTACATTTGAAAGTAGGTTGTTTTCAAACAAGAAAGGAAAAATTATAATAGAATAAAGTATTTGATTTTTGCAAAAATTTGTAATAAAATATTATATTTGGAATGATGTTTAATTAGTTTGTACGAATACTAGATTTCTTTCACAAAAAGTATGGGATTGCAAGGTCTACTGACCCATTTTGATTTGATGTTCAGTTTCATATTTGAATACATTTATTTTGGTCAACATTTTTACACACAATAGCTATATTTTAATATATTTTTTAAGTCAGAATTTGTTTGCCTTTCATTGCACCATTGTAAACTCTATTGGCTCTGATAGGTCACGCCTTTAATTACACAGGCCACTCCTCGTTTGAAGCTTGATTAGCTACTTGCTATCTGAGGCTGCACAAATCCTTTTTAGGTCCCACCCCCACATATTGCATCATGACGCATTAGAGCACGCCCTCGATTTCTTATCCCATTTAAAGTGCTGGGTTCAGACGTCACCAGTGACTCGATGACACACTTCCCTAGATAAATGCATGTTTTAGGGACTGCTCCTTACTGCTGCTCGGAGAGGCGAGGCCTCCGGTCTTTCTGTGCAGGATCTGCATAAGGAAAGCAGCATGGCTCTCGAGGGATCTATGTGATTGTTGCGACGTCCATAATTACGACGGCCGAAAATGCCGACTTTTATTATCATTATTTTTTAAACCCCTTTACACCATATACATATACGGGGGGACACCCCACACAGCACCCCCATATTAGCATTATATCACGTACCCCGGCCACATAGATATATGGTGCAAGAGGGTCTTAAAAAAAAGTCACGATTTTCGGCCGTCGTTATTGTAAGGACGACATTTTGGCCCATTAACCTCTCGAGAAGCAAAGGTTCTTGGAACTGGCAAATGGTCTGTTCTTTTTGGGTCCCGGGAAGAGAGCACAGAGAAGAGCCTTGGTCTATAAAAGGCATTTATTCTCCAACATTGGCAGATGTTCAGCATCAGTTGCGATATTGGAAGGATGACCTTGGCACGGCTTCAATGTAATTCCTCTTCTGGTGACTTCTTAATTTTTTAGCACCTGTCCCCAGAAATTAGAAAACATGGGCGCAAACCCTAAGATCATTTCGCAAACCGGGAGTTGAGAGGGGTGTCCGCTCTCAACTGAAGACCGGCATCCATTAAAAAATGCTGCAATCACCAAATCAGAGAGCGCCAACATATTCCATTTTTTCAAGACAGTTTTCCAGACTTTTGCTCAGCTGCGGATTTAAAGTTATTCCAGAGATCTGGCAACTGTAGCCCTCACTCTCCAAGGCAGGCAGAGGTCGTTGCCATGTATGGAAACCTCCATATTCCACTCACACTTTCAAGACACTATTTTAGGATGTTGGACTCAGGGAATCTCAACGTCACATTCCCAGTGAGGCCTAGGATGAGGCTGCATGGTTAATAGGTGGGAAAAGAGAAACAAAATACAGAGCCCCCACACCAGCGTTGCAGCATAGAAATCTTGGTCAATGTGGGATTGTGCTAATGGTAACAGTGGGGGAATATTTCTGTCCCCCAGGCCCCAACCGATCAGGACTGGTTTGAGATTGGAGCTGGGAAGATAGTATTGCCTTGCTGCGAATCAGAGCTAGGAGCTGTGACGAATCAACTTCCGGGGCATCGGTGGTCCAGGGATGAATATCGGTTTCTAAAGCATTAATCAGCCCCACACCTCTAGTGGACCAGAAGAGATCTGAACAGATGGGCAACACAAGCAAATTATAAACCTCCTTGTCCAATTTTGGTAACGTGGATGGAATTCAGGCTCCTCTCTACAAGGTTGTGGATCGTTGGCCAGTTGCAACACAGCGAAAATACAATGATTACCCAATGATAAAAGGGACTGTCCAGTCAAGGTTGTATAAAAATATCTACTTTATTATTATCACAACAGACAGTTCTAGCACATCACACAATACAACCTAATCCATAAAGGAATGCAGAGGAAAGACAGTTTCAAGAAAAAAAAGGGATGCACTCTGGATACTGACAGGAGGGCAGTTGGTAAAGTAATTAATTGCAATAGTTCAAGGATACTTGGTTTCAACACAAAGGGAGCAATAGGTCATAAAATGTCACTAGAGGCCTTTGGGGATGGACCAGGGGGAGAGAACCACAATGTACATTGTGTTAGTAGAAGTTCTTGGTGCTTGACAGGGTCGAATCGGTTTCAGGGTGCTTTGCAGATTTTGCGACCGAGTTCAAGATGGGAGACAGCTGGAGGTATCAGGCGGCAGTCTGTTTTGTGAACAAGGCTGGACAAAGGCCTGCAGGCTGGCCTACATGGTGGCTCGGGGTCAGGAATCGTCTCAGTGCTGGTTGGTGGGTCTGAAGCACTGGTCGAGGGCTCTCAGATGACGTTAGCGAGTGCGGCATGACAAGAGTTAGCAGTGCAGTCGGTTGCAGCTCGAGGGGCTCGACTGGCTCGGAAATGTCCTTTAAGGTGAATGCTGGTTGATGCTTGTCGATGCACTCCTTCTAGCTTCTTCACTGGGGTTGTGCCGTCCTTTAAGGTGGACGTCCCAAATCTGAGGAGAGTGTTGCATGCAACGGCCTTGTCCTTGCTTTGGTTCAGTGACTCTCTGGCACTTAACACATAGGAAGCTTTCTTGGAGAGCCTAGCAGGGCATGCTGTGTGCTGACTAGGTACCAGTTCTGGAGGGTCCTCTGGATTCAGTATATCCCTCTGTTGCCTGGGAGATGTTTAGGGGAGGGATCTTGCTTCCCTCTTTGGAAATCCTGGCCTTCCTTCACTGGCCGAAGCTGCAAGGCAGACTGTACCTACAGCCAGGGTCCAATGCTGAGTTCTTCTTGTTACTCCTTGCAAAGTCTTCAGATGATCTGCTCAAAAGAGGGGTTCAACCTTCTTTTAAAGCCAAATGGGACACAGTGATTGGTGTAGGCTAAGCCTACCTTACTAAACCAATCCTGGGTCCCCACCAACAATTACCTCTATGCATGAGGTCCTCCCTTTCCCTTCAAGGAAATGAACGAACAGGAAGTTGTAGCACTCCTTAAAACTATCAAACCCTTCAATTGTAAAGGGGACGCTTGCCGAGCTCAGTTCACCAAAGGAAGTGCCTCCCCCTTGCACCTGTCATCACAGCCTTTATTAACACCTCTTTCTTGTCAGGCTATGTCCCTGCATGCCTCAAAGAAGCCTGGGTACGGCCCCTTCTGAAAAAACCTGCACTCGACCAAACCATCCCAGGGAATTACAGACCCATCACCACTGTCCCTTTTCTATCGAAAATTCTCTACAAAGCAGCTTACCTGCAGGTACACAAATTCTTAGAGGCAAATAATCTGCTTGGTCTCTGGCAGTCTGGCTTCGGTCCCAGCCACGGGACCGAAACTGCATTATTGGACCCTAAAAACTAGATAGATGATTTCAGGGTTGCAGGCAAACCAGCCCTCCAGCTGCTCCTCGATCTATTTGCAGATTTTGACTTGGTGGACCATGATACCCTATGCCATCACCTCTCCACCGCTGCCAATTTCTCACCTAACGTTACAGCTTGGATCACATCCTTTCTCCAAGAAAGAGTTATGAAAGTTTTTTTTGACCAAGCTTGCGCTAGCCCTAATTGGATGATATGTGGAGTCCCACAAGGATCTTGCATTTCACCCACCCTCTACAACTTGTTCATGAGGCCCCTCTTCAACTTCCTGGATGCACTATGCATCACATATACCAATTATGCTGATGACACGCAAGTCCTCATCCCCCTAACAGGTGACTATGAGTTCGATAGGGAAACTCTAAACTCCAGCTACTCCACAATTCAAACATGGATGGCAGAAAACTGTTTATGCCTTAACGGTGAAAACACTGAACTTCTACTTATTGGCTCTCCAGGAACCCTAAGAACTTGTTGTAAAATACAGATCGTTCTTGATCGATAACACCTCCATCCCTGTCTCACAGGTGGTAAAACCCTTGGGGGTCTACTTAGGCTAACCTTTCAATGGTCAGACAGGTTCACGCCATAGCGTCTGCTGCGGCCTATCATTCTAAAATGCTCACCGCTGCTAGACCATTCCTGACAGAACAGAACTGCCCCACCATAGCCAGAGCAATAATTGGGTCATGGCTTGACTACTGCAACACCCTCCTGTCAGGCACTTCTGCAAAAAACACCAGAAAACTCCAGACTGTCCAAAACAATGCACTTAGGGTGGCCATCTCAGCAACCAGGAAACTGGACCACTGGCTCCCCAGCAAGGAATGCATCATCTTCAAAACCCTCGCCCTCACCCACAAAGGTCTCCATAACACCGTCCCCCGTTACCTTTCACAGCACATTTCTAAACCCTCCTCACACAGACCTACAAGAACCCCTTACAAAAAACGTATAATTATTCCTAAAACACTCAGGACCCATGCAGGAGGTTCTAGCTTCCCGGTCAATGCCACAACCAACAGGAACTCCCTCCTATTGCACTTGCGAAGCATTGACTCGCACACAGCCTTTAAGAAAACTGTCAAAACACTACTGTTTGTATAAACCGGACCCGCCTGGCTCCGTGCCTTGGACACTGTGAGCTACCTGTCCCATTCTCTGCAACCAGCTATGCTAATTGTATTATTTATGTATTATTTATGAAAAAACAATCATCTATGTACGTGCATCAATGCACCATATTAGGCTTTTGCTCTCTGTAACCATGAGCAAAGCCTCCAACCTGTAACTAAGACACCCTCCTGCAACCTTGCCTCGATGCCCTCCGGCTGTAGTGAGCTTTACAAATGCAAATAAATACTAAATAAAATAAAACAAGGTAAAGGGCTGAAAACATGTAATACTTAGTCCCATCCATCTTCCTGTCTGTTGCGGATCAAAGGGTCTCTCTGGTTAATTGAGCTCTCTGTGGTTCCTGATTAAAGCGGCAGCTCTCCCTTGAAACTGTGGTGAGAACAGACTTTCTGTCTCCATCAATTCACATACTCCTACCCTCTGAATGGCGTCCCACTGCAGGAGTTGCCTACTGTAAACACATAGGGCCTCATTCAGAGTATGGAGGTAGTCATGGTGCTATTTGAGCCATGACTACCTCCCATACCGCTACAGACTCCGCCCTGGTTCAATGGGGACTTACCAGTCTAGTCCGACCTTTGCGGGACCGGTAAGTCCCCATTGAAAAATCCATTCCCCATTCCCATTGAGCCCCCAGAGGGCTCAATGGGAATGGGGAAGTAGCTAATAACGCTACCGCAAATTGTGGTACCGTTATTAGCTCCGAAGTCCCTTAACGGGTCCCGTCCACAATGCCTGGTAAAACCAGGCGTTAAAGGAGGGACCCACTAAGGGACCTCGGAATAGGGCGCAAAGGGATTACCGGCACCGATGTCCTTAACAGTGCCCAGTATCCCTTTGCGCCCTACTCGGAATGAGGCCCACAGTCCCAGACATGACAGACCACTGCCCTTGATACTGCGAAGCCAGAGCTAGCTTCAGGTTGACACAGTGCATATTAAAGGTTGCTGGTGTTTCCTGTCTCCTTTGTTAGCCCTGCAGCCAGGCCCCAAGTGGGCCTGTTTGAAGTATACTCTATTAGTATGTTAATTATGTTAATTGCTGCCACCATCTGCAGAGGGTAAACAAACGGCCATGGTGTTCCATAAAGCCTTTGATAGTTAATTAGGCTGGCCATGGCAGGAGGAAGGCTTTGAACCTCCCCCTTCAGAGATGCATCAAGTACTCCACCTGTCAGATCCCTAATAAATATGACACAGAGGGCTGCGCCTGTAGGCTGTGCCCACCAAGAGTACACAGGTCTATGTGTATGTCGTGCAGAGAGCATAGGAAAATGTGTGTGGATTAGCCCCACACATTTTCCAGAGGTTGATCTACCATCATTCAATTTCCTATAAAATTTCCAAAAAGCCCAGCTGAGCGCACATCCACCGCGCGGATGGTCGAATTCCTCACAGGAGCGAAGAGGACCACCGAGCTCCAACGACCTTGTGTCCATTTCCAAGTCTAATGACACCGTGCCACTTCCGAACACAGGAAGCTCAGCAATAATGGAGGCTCACCTAGCGGCAGGTGTCAGTGGTTAATGCCATTCCCCTGTCATTATGCAGCACTTACAAGCGCGGCAGATAATAGGTTTCTCTCTGGGAAAGGCACAAGCAGGGACGCTGTTTTAACGACCTCTCCATCTAATTACGCGCTGTAATAACACCAACGCCCCGTCATCTTCCTTCCCATAGTATTTCATAACTGTTTTTCTATTCCTGAAAGCGGCTCAGATGCCAGCTGCCTCGAGCATTTCTGTTGCGTGAAGGAATCAGTGTTATCGCATCCAAGAAAATATGACAGCAGAAAGAAGGAATCTGCAATAGTCTTAGGGCGAACCGGGGAGGATTGTCCATCCTCTGGGGAGCCTATCCAAGCCTTCCGAGGTTCACATGGCTCTTTCCTTCTATCATCCAATTCAAAGTTCCAGCTCCGACACACTCATTGTGTGATCCCATGGCTGCCAATCTTTACCATTACAAATGTGCATTTGCTTTCATTTTACATAGGGCATGTCAGTATTTTTCTAAGCGTGTCCATTTTCTACCAGAGGAGAGCGCCGGGTGTGATGAAGTCATGTGCCCAGAATCACATGGTTCGGTTAACTGTAAATGTCAACGTAGAGACCAGATCTCAGCTTAGCAGTTAAAACATTCTACAGTAGGTCACACTTCCCACATCCCTCTAATGTGTTGCTCAACATTCTCCTCGGCTAATGCTTGATTGACTTACTTTTAAGAAACTGCTACACGGGGAGGAGCTGTCTAATTGGTATAAAAAACACAAGTGGATGTGAGAACTGATCCAAAAGCCCTGTCCCGATTTACTCCATTTCTTTGGACTGCACAAGGTTACCTGCACCCGTCTGCACAGCGGGCACGGCTACAATGGATAAAGGAAGGTTACATGTAATTCCAAGTCCTTGGAAAATAACTTAATTTGCATGCGATTTGCAAAGGAATGCAGGCCAAGAACCAATTTGCATCCAGTGTGAGCAGGCCGGTCAGCCTCCCTTCGAAGCTTAGTCAGTGGCTTTTTCAGTGTTTCCTCCACCCTCCCACTACTGTTTTTTTCCACCCTACCCCCCTACAGCACTATCTGAAATGTCGTCAGGCATGCTTTGATAGTCGCTTGTTTTGTTCCTCCCCTCTTTTCTGCACCCCTCTCCCTCACCTTTTGTTTTTCTGCGGCTCTACCAGAAATGTTGTCAGGCCTAGTAGGGTTGTCGCCTGTCTGTTTCCATTTCCTTCCCACTCTCCCCCTCCCTTCCTTATCTATGTTTTAGCTCTTGCACTATCTGAAATGTCGTCAGGCCGAGTACGATAGTTAATTTCACATCCTTACTGTTCATGGCCTGTAAGAATGTCATTGTATTTTCCCTTGTTCCCTCCCTTGCCTTGAAGCGCTTTGAAACACTTGTGTATATCATATCATATCATATCAAGCTTCTCAAAGTCATTGCATGCCCCATGCTCCTGGCCTGAATTCATTCCCATTGTGAAACACGCTTGCTTTTCTTCTCATAGAAAATCCCTAGTGTGTGGGACGGCTGCAGGGCCCCCCAATTGTGGGAAGACAGCCCCAGAGGCTTCCTTTGTAAGTGAGACAGGATCATTCCTAGCCTTCTTTCTTTACATGTTTTGGGTGGTCCCTGTGCTAGGTGGAAATGACACGGAGACAAATACCCACGTGTTCTCTTTGTCTTAGATCTATCGATCTTTCTACATTAGGGTTCTCCAAGTCCAGTCCTCAAGAGCCAAATCCACTTCATGTTTTCAGCAGATGGACACAAACTACATTTGGAAACTGTCAATATAAATGGGAGTTATTTAGATATGTAAATTAAAGTGGTCTTAGATAGCGGCCTTCTGTTAATAATGCTGGCCTTGCTGTGCATTGGTTCTGTAAGAAAGGAGGGCTGGGGGAGTTAGTCGGATATCGGGAAGGCAGATGCAGAATCCTTTGGTGTTGTTCGATGCAGGTCGGAAGTAACAGTTACCTTTGTGCCGATATGAAAATCTCTCTGTTGTTTGTGGTTGGGACCGACTGTGCAGATTAACCATATGGGCAGCCCCTGGATTGTGGAGTGCAGAAACTAACAGCATGGTTGTTAATGTAAGATGGATAGTGTGTGAATCTGTTAAGTACACTAGATCTGGCTGTCGTCAGATGTATGTATTCAGTGGTGCTCATGAAGACTTGGTGCGGTGGCGCTCTTGAGGACCACACTTTGAGACCCTTGTTCTACACAATGATCTATATCGGTGGGAGAGTATTCCTGAATTAATAGTTTGAATACGTGGGGTAAGGTTGCTCCTCTTACCTATTGAAGACTGGATGTTGTTCTAGGGCAGCAGATTTGAGGTGGACCTGATGAGAGGGTCTCATGTGGACTCCAGTATGTTACAGTGTTATCGTCTTGTCTAGGAATCTGTCACACATTTCCACGTGTACCCCCCAGTGGAGAGATACAGAGATATTGGCAGTGTTGTCAAAACCAATCACCACGGAACCAGAGAAGCCAGACCTGCAGCACGTCACACCCCTGCAGTGTGAGTGTATTTAAGGGTATTGCCTGTTATTTTAAGGTGAGATGGTCGACTGCTTCTGGAATCCCTCTAACTTAGAGTGAAACTCAGCAATGATGGAAGTCCCCCCGCCCCCCTTTGTCTGTGACATTGTGGGAGCATGGGAGGTGGTCCCCTTGCTACAGTTTCAGGTAAGTGTGTGCAGCTCCTTTTGTCCAGCCCACCTGTGGGCAGGAAGCTTGGTTTACCGTAAGAGACTCCCATAGTGGTGGATAATTAACCTTTGGGGCTCTAGGCGCCAAGATGGACCACCCTTTCCTTATAGTAATATGTAGCTGGGATATTGAGAGGCAAAATACAGGTGCATGTCCTGTTAAACGGGAAATCATATCATGCCTCCTATTCATTTATATTGGCCTGAGCCTAGTCGCTCTGCGAAGAAAACCGCATTGCAAAGTTCCGATTTCTGATTGACTTCACCGCCATTTTAGAATCATCCACCATTTCATTTTGATTTCTGTTCGCATGATTCTTTGTTCTAAAATGGTGGACTGTGTTTCTAACTTGCAACCATGCCTTCCCAACCTTTGAGTTCTGTTAATGGTTAGACTGTCCGCGAGCCGACTGTTTAGACTAGGTAATGAGACCTTGTACTACGAATGACTTGTATGTGAACTCGGCACAAACTCTAGACCGCAGATTATTAACATGTAGAGGGGCTGGACAATAATGTTGGAAATGTATATAAACATGAATGTTCAGATGTCCAGCACTCTCCCTCCTCACTCTGACGGGCTGGTACTCATTGAGGGGTGTCGAGAGCCAGATATCTATCTGTATCAGATCTGTGTTTCTTTGTAACTGCGCAGTATTAAAGATCTGTGAATCTTTATAGCCCGTTTTGGTGTATTTCCTTTTGTGGTACTCAGCCTCGATATTTCCTTGCTTTTACAGATGGCGCCCGAATAGGGACCCTCAAGATTGATGCCACCTAGTTGAAGAGTTGACACGGCTATCAGACCGGGATCGGACGGTGAGAAAGGGGGCCCCTTCTTGGATGAGACGTGAGACCTCAACAGTACTGCACGACCCGATCCGTGGACGGTGAGCAGGTGATCCGAGACAGCATCTTGATGAGGGTCCATATATTGAGGCGGGCAGTTTTGCCAAAATCACCAACCACGAGGGTCCTTTGTTGTCCTTTGCAATCCGATCGGACCTCCCTTAGTTCTTTGATCAGGTGAGTCGTGCCCCGATACCTAAGTATCCTGATAATTTGATTTGGCATATTTTACTCGCGAGCACATTATTGACCAGGTAACACCAGAAATCTGAAATGCCTGAGAAATTGTCTGCCTGTTTCAGGGCATTATTCCGCAGAGACAGACAATCTTTGGAATTTGGCCTTCTGGCGCCACAAGGGGGGTCGCCGGTGTGCACTATGTACTGTAAGCACGACATTGGTAGTATAGTGTTTAATGATATTTGGCACAGACAAACTAGACATGCTTCCGAACTTCAGTGGCCAATCAATGGTAGCTTTGAGATTCCTCATATAGAATATTTAGAATCTATATTGTTAAAGAAAAAAAGCTAGACCTGCAGCATTTGATGTATTGCAAAATTGGAAAAAAGAAGCTATGCAGCAACTTAAAAGTAGAGAGAAACATGCGCGCCGACATATGTCGAACGCTGAGAAAGTGTTATTGTATGATCAAAACAAACAGTCAGAGTCAGTAAGAAATATGGATAGGGCTTTTCAGCTTGGCATTCAGAAAATATACCCATCTAAAGATTTTCATGTGTTTGATTAATTAATTGACAAGCTTCTAAAGGAACGCAGGCCTGGTGCCACTGCGCCACCTCCGTATGTACCTATTTCTGTTGCTTTACCTCTTACTGCTGTTGTTCCTCCTCCCATAGCAATTGCTGCTCCTCCTATCGTTCCTCCTATTGCTCCTCTTCCTCTTCCTCTGGTTATTGTTCCTCCTCCTATCGTTACTCTTCCACCTGTGCCTCCGTCTTTGCCTGCTGCCATGGGTTTGGTAGATTTGCCTCTTCCACCAGTGTTAGTATCTTTGTTACCTATTGTTCAAGATGTATCTACTCTTTCTCTTCCAAGTGGTTCTGTTCCACTTGTAGTTGATAATGCAGCAGAATCAAAGATTGTAACTCGTAATACAGTTTCTAAAGAAAGAGAGATTTGAATGCATGGGCTAGACAGCGCATGGAGAAGGGTGAACAATCTGATGTTTTTGCTACACTCTCTAATTTAGAAAGTTTTCCTGAGAAAAATGTTTTTATTGAAGAACTGGGAATTCATTTCGCTGTAATGGGGAACAGACTGAACGATGTAGATCTTCCACAAGGGTTGAGGGATCTGAATGTTTTAGCATATTCAAGCGATACTGCAGAGAAAGTGTATGAGCACGTCAAGAGGGTTTTTGAGTATACAAGGGAGTTAGAAAGGTTACGGAATGAAGAAATAGATGGTGATAGTTTGGACGCTATGTTTGTACAGAAACAGTTCCTTCCTCTTTGTAAATCGATGAGTGAAGAAACGCGAATTTGCACAAGAGATGCAGTTAGATGGATTTCAGACATTGATATCTCCCGTAGAAGTATATGACACGTATAGTCAGTATACGCCAGAAATGCAGAGGAAAGTGATACAGGGTATGGTAGAATACCTGCAGGATGAATGTATTAAAAGAAACATTTGTTGTCCCGCAGAATTATTGAATATCTATAAGAGAGCTTTTTTGTCTGACACTCCTTCAGCTGCTTTAGCGCTCGATTTAGCTCTGTTGCTCAGTAAGCGTTCGGAGTTGCCTACTTCTCAGTTGTCTATGAGAGAGGTTCCACTGAAATTTTCCCTAAAGTTGAGGTTCCGGCTAACACCGCAACGGGTGTAGCCGCCTATGACATTGATGCACATAATGTATCACAGTTTGTTCACGTCCCGTTCTCAAGACAGGAAGTGAACACCATAAGACAATCCATCGCAGATATTAGAAAGAATCCGACAGGGTTCTATAAAGAAATGGAATCTGTGTTGCAGCCGTCAGTATTCACTTTGGGTGATATAGATTTGTTATTTCCTGTGCTCCTACCTGCCGATTTGTGGAAACAGATTATCACAGTAGATGATGTAGTAGGGTTAGGGGACACATGGGATAATTTGGCTAGGCAAGATAGAGAAAGGAACGCTGGTGAGAGACCACCACAGGTAATACCGCCTTTGCCTGATAGAATAGTGACAAAACTGAAAGCCTTAATTCCTGAGAGAAGGATTGTCTGGGACAAACTTACTGCTTGTGTCCAAGGGAAGCTTGAGGGTGCTACCGAATTCTTTAATCGGTTTGAGCAAGTGTTTTCAGATTTCAGTGGACAAGATTTAAGCACAGAGTCTGTAAAACGACTATTTGTAGACAAATTTGTGCGAGGATTGTTGCCTGACATCCAGCCGCAAATTATGACTTCTGAGAGCGCTTGGCAAGCGAAGTCTCAGTCTGAAGTATTGCATATGGCTCAGTACTACAGAAACCGAGTCAATAATGAGAAAGAAAGGATCGAAAAGATAAAGGGAGACCTGAAAACTAAGGTGTTGCTGCAACAAATTGTTAGCGGTCCTATAGCGGGTAGTACACAGTTTAGGGGACAGTATGTTCCAGAAGGTAATGTGCCGTCGGGTCCTGTACACGTGAACCAATGTGCTTATTGCAGGCAAGAGGGTCATTGGCGAGCACAATGCCCGATCCCCGTGCAGATTTCAAATAACACATTTGGTATCATGGGTAGACGATCCAGAGGCCGACCTGGGGCAGGGGGTACTGGTAGAAGCCAGTTTTCTCAGAACTCACAGTCTTTTGCACAAGACAATCAGTCACCGATTGTGAATAATGGAAACATTTTTGATCATCCTTCTACTGCATATCTCTCTGAAGACCTTCCCTTTGATGATATATCGTTTCCCTAGGATTGCCCGAAGCAGGGTTTGGAACCTATACCTATTCCAATTGATCAGAAAGGTCCCTACGTTGAGATAATGGTGGGAAATAGGAAACATCTATTTTTGATAGATACAGGAGCACAGAATTGTTCCATTGACCATTCACGGGTTCCAGACATTCCACTGTCGGGGCAAACCAATGTTTCTGTAGGGTTTTCTGGTATGCCAGTGGTTAGTCCGGTTTCTTCGCCGGTACCGATTACACTGGGTCCATTCACGGACTACTGTCCATTTCTTTTGACATCGAACTGTGGTGAGAATTTGCTGGAGTTGAATCTGTTGAAGGAATTAAATGCAGTAATTCATTGTTCTTCGGATGGAGTGCATTTGACGATTTCACCACAGTAATTTTCTGCCTCACAGTTCCTGACCAGACCTTTGCCGCCGGAATTTAGTGACGTTCCGGAGTGTTTATGGGCGATCGATGACAATGATGTTGGTGTTTTACAGATTGAGCCTGTTAAAATCATTTTGAAACCTGGAGTAAAGTTGCCACGTATTCCTCAGTATAAGATTTCTGGTGACGGTGAGCAATTTTTGCAGTGTATAGTTTCCAATTTTGTACACCGTGGAGTAATTGAAGAAATTGCAGGTAGCTTGTGCAGTAGTCCGATTTTGCCTGTGTATAAGAAAGGAGATAATGCAATTCCTTTTCATTTCATTATCGATTTACGCGCTATCAACAGGATTGTTGCTCCACAATTTCCTATTGTGCCTGTTGTAACGATGATATTAACTATGATCCCAGCTTCTGCTACTCATTTTAGTGTTGTAGACCTTAAGAATGCTTTCTTTAGCATTCCTATACACAAGGATAGCAGATACCTGTTCGCGTTCACCCTAGGGGGACACTCATTTACATTCACCCGTGCACCTCATGGGTACACGGAGAGTCAGAGCATTTACAGTAGGGCTTTGAAAGAACAGCTTGATACACTCAAGTTGCCCACTACTTGTACATTGCTTCAGTATGTTGATCTTCATTTAGCTGCAGATTCAGAAAGTGCCGGCAAGGAGGGCACCGTGTTGTTGCTTATTCACCTAGCAAAGCATGGACATAAAGCTTCACTGAAAAAGTTTCAATATTGTCAACAGGAGATCGCCTATTTAGGCTATCTCCTGTCAAAGGAGGGAAGAAGATTGACGCCTGAGCGGATGATTAAAATAATTTCTGGCATGTCTGTCCCAAATACACAGAAAGGAAGTCAGAGCCTTGATAGGAATGGCTTCTTACTGTAGGCAGTGGATCCCAAACTTTTCGCTAGTGATCAAACCAATGTTGGCTTTGACAAAGAAGGGCATTTCTTTGCCATTGCCATGGAACTTGGAACACCAGAAAGCTTTTGATCTGCTCAAGACTGCACTGTGTTCAGCACCAGTTTTGGGCACACCAAATTATGAAAAGGCCTTCGAGTTGTATGTGCATGAACGTGATGGATGTGCTTTGGCTGTGTTAACGCAGGAACTCAGGGGGAAGAATAGGTCGTGCGGTTACTTTTCCTCTGCCCTTGATCCTGTTGCATGCGCTTTGACGAGATGTCTGAGAGCTGTCGCTGCTGCTGCTGCATCTGTAAAACAGATCGAGGGTATGGTCCTAGGCCATGCTTTAACCCTGTTGGTACCTCACTCTGTAGACGTTCTATTAAATAGAACGCAAACACAACACCTCACCTCTGCACGATTAACGAGATATGAATTGATCTTATTTGCACCACATATAAAAATTAAGAGGTGTTGTGTATTGAATCCGGCTGAATTATTACCTCTCCCGCAAGGTACTGCTTGCAGTGACGAAATGTCGCATGACTGCCTTTATGCCACAGAACAAGTAACTAAAGGCAGGATTGATTTGAAAGATACACCTTTGAATGATCCACCTTGGGAACTGTTTTGCGATGGCTCCTGCTTCAAACTTCCGGATGGTACATCCACTGCTGCTTATGCCATCACTACACTAAGCACGATCATGGAGACCAAAAGAATTTCGCATAACTCCACGCAGGCTGCAGAGATTATTGCATTCACTCGAGCTTGTGAACTTTCTGAAGGGCTTAGAGTAAACATATATACTGATAGTCAGTACGCTTTTGGGGTAGTTCACAACTTCGGTAGACTTCGGGCAGAACAAGGTTTCTTGACCTCACATAGAACGAAGATTCAATATGGCACCTTGATAGTTCGGTTACTTTCAGCGCTTGCACTTCCCACTCAGTTAGCAATTATGAAATGGTAACAAAAAAGGGGCATACCCGTGGTGATGCAGCTTTTGGTGGGGTTCTACAATATACCTACACTAGGTTTCCAAAAGACCGCTAACAAAAGTTATTTTGCCCAAATGGTGAAATAAATTCAATTAGTTTTTGTGTTGAGTATCTTTAGATATCTCAATTGTTTTAATACCTTTGTAGTTGAAGTAACCAGTCAGCCGCAAAAAGAAAAAGGAAAAAAGAAATGCTTTGCATTTGTTTATTTCATGCTGATAAAAGAGTATAGAAAATACTTTTTTTTAGAAAAGTATACTACAAGTGATTTAACAAAACAAAAAAAGGCAAACCTGCTTTAATAATCAAGACTTTGAAAGACTCTGAATACTTTGACTCTGAAAGACTTTGAACACTTTCAAATAATTTAATTTGTACAAAAAGCATTATAAATTGCCCTTTTGTTGTTTTATTGTCTTTTGCTATTTAAACATGTAATGCTTTTGCTTATTTTTCGACAACAGTTCCTTTTTTACAATTTTCTTTTTGTTAAATTACTTGTACTATATTTTTCTAAATTAAAAACTTTTCTATACTCTTTTGACTGTCTGTACCATAGACGAGGGAATTGAGTCTATAGAGAATATCCAAGCCAATGCCACTCTAGAAGAAACTAAGCAATGAGCTGAGGGTTTGGCAAGGTTGGAGGATGACGGGTGTTGGGTGGATAACCTAGAGGGAAAATGGATGCTGCCAGATGCATACATCACTATGATGGTTTCACTGGCTCATGGTCCCACTCATATCTGTGCTAGGAAGATTTGTAAAATGTTAGAAACTGTCTGGGTCAATGTCAACATCCCGAAAACTGCTGAGCGTTTTGTTCAGAGTTGCATGGTCTGTCTACAGCACAATATGGGGAAGGGTACATCGACACCAAGGGGTAGTTTTGGTCCACCTTCTGTCCCTTTTGAGGTGATCCACTTCGATTTTATTGAAATGGAGCATTGTAATAATTTTAAGTTTGTCTTGGTTGTTATTTGCGCTTTTAGTATATGGGTTGAAGCCTTTCCTGTAAAAGATGCCACAGCATTGACAACGGCGAAAACCATGCTTAAGGAAAATTTTCCTAGGTTTGGTTTGCCGAGGGTCATCTGGTCAGACAATGGTCCACATTTTATTGCTGCTGTAATTCTACAGATATGTGCGGGATTACAGATCGATAAACGGTTCCATTCGGCTAGACATGCTCAGAGTGCTGGACTGGTAGAGAGACACAATGGAATCTTGAAGAACAAGCTCGCTAAGACGTGTGCCGGCACCAATTTGAAATGGCGGGCGCCTTACCGATAGTGTTACTTTCAATGCGCACCACCCCACAGACTAGGACTGGGCTCTCCCCATACGAAGTGGTAATGGGTAGGCCGGCTAACATTTGGAATCTTCTGAAACCTGGGGCACTAAGCGACATTGAGCATGTACCTCTTTCTGAGTATTGTGACCAGTTAACTAAAAATCTGTATTTGATTCATCAACAGGTGTGAGAAGCCCTCCCAGTAAAATACGAGGGGCCAGGTCATAGCATCAAACCTGGTGAGTGGATACTCGTAAAATCATTTGAGAGAGCATCCTGTCTCGCACCGAGGTGGAGAGGGCCCCACCAAGTCCTCCTGGCCACACAGACGGCAGTACGAGTGATGGACAGAAAACACTGGATACATGCTTTGCATGTCAAGAGGATACCTTTCCCTTTGCCACACGACGAAGAAAATAAGGAGAAACTTACTTGCTCTGCTTCCAACGACAATTCAGCATTGAGCAGTACTGAGAGTGCTTCGGAGACACTCCCTGAGCCCGCGGGGCCTGGGGAAATAAGCTGCCTTATCTCCACACTCTCCTGCAGATCCTTTTGAACCCTTGTTAGGTTCTGCTGCAAATTCATCACTTCCATCTGGAAGCAACGACACAGTGTTTGCAGATTACACTGTACCAGGAGTCACAAGGTACAATCTGCGTCCACAGAGCTAAACTTACTGCATGGTTCGGCTGTGCCTACAAGGAAAATAATCACAGGACTTGTACTTCACCCCATATTTTTGCATCATAAGGAAAGTAATTGGCTGGGGATAGGGAAAGACTAAGAAAACGTGTGATCAGGAGATCACCAGCAAACGGACTACGGAGTTTTCGATTCAAAGGAACAATGCCTGTTATCGCCTCTATTTGTACGGAACAAATAAGTGACTGTGTAGCCAGCAAAGACAATGAACGATCAAATACATGGTCTTCCAAGATGTATTGTTTACTTGTGATTATGTTAACTGGGTTAATAGTATTAGTTGCCTTAGGATTTTGGTATATGGAAGAAGTACGTCCGCTCGAAACATTTTTGCCTACTGAAAATGTACCCACTGTATCTACACCTTTCGTGCATCTGCGCTCTCTATCTCCTAGAGACTCTCAACATAGACAGAGTTACCACAACAACACACTACTGTTTATAATGAATGCAACTCATGCCATTTTGAACAGGTCTAATTGTTGGGTTTGCTCTCATTTACCACAACATGGGGAAAAAGGGTTGGGCTGGTATATTCATCCTTTGCCTCTCACTACTGCATGTTATGCTTCTTTACGGGCACTATTCTTTGGCCGATGGAATGATAGCATCTCGGGGAATTTTGATGGAACAAATTTAAACGAGTTTGAAAGATGAGTTCTAACGCCTCTGGGATGCTCACACTTCGCAAATAGGAGCAAGCTTAATGTTGCTTCGATTAGGCCTTCTGATAAACTGTCCCAACCATTCCAATCTTTGATCTCTTTCAAGATGGCTCGCCACCTTCTTATACTGTTTAACCATAGCCCCAACTCAGTTTCCTTCTGCATACAAAGGAATGGTAATCAATGGGTGATTTCAAGGGTTGTGCCAGTGTTGCGAACTTGACCAGTGAGGACAGACCTTTGTATGTAGGCAAACCTGTCTACTTCGTTTGTGGTAGTGAAGCTTTCCCATGGCTACCTAGGGATTGGCAGGGAACCTGTTATTTAGGAATTCCGGTGCCAGGGGTATTTATAGCTAGTACCACAGAAATCTCTAGGGCTCGTCCAAGGCGGGACGAGAATAGTGATACTCCTCCACAAATTCTGGGGGATGTAGCGAAATCATTTGTACCTTTTTGGGGTCAGGTTATGAATTCCGAGGACATCAGAAAACTAGCGCGAGTACTGTAGAAAACCATCAACCGGACCGACCACTGGCATACTCTATAACATGACTCTAGAGCAAAAGGCAATCAGATTAGTGGCGCTACAAAACCTGATGGCATTAGATGTCATATTGGCTGAGCGTGGTGGAGAATGCAAATTAGTGGGGTCCGCCTGCTCCGTTTTCGTACCAGATTCCTCCCCAACCATCTTTAAGGCTATACAAAATCTGCACATCCTAAATTCAGAAGTGCAAGTTCCCGAGGGAAATTGGGATCTTAGTGCTTGGTTCTGGGACTTCTTATGATCTTGGGGATGGAAGCTCCTTTCAGTCTTATTGATAATTCTGGGTATTCTGTTGTTCTGTTGTTGCTGTATACAATGTCTTCCTGCCATATGTTCAGTGTTAGGGGGATGTTGTGCACAGACTGTGGGAACGTTAGGACCAAAGGTACACGCACCGAAAATAATAACCAATGAATTTGTGTTGAAGGAAATTTCTGCTGCAGACCTCATGGCGATTTATATATCTGATGAATGTGATTCAGGTTGTATGGGCATTGAGAGGTGGAGTTACTTGTAAAGTGACTAGTGTAGTTTAGTGCTTGGCTTAGGCCAAAAGGAGGATTTGTTGAACGGAAAATCATATCGTGCCTCCTTTTCATTTATATTGGCCTAAGCCTAGTCGCTCTGCAAAGAAAACCGTGTTGCAAAGTTCTGATTTCTGATTGACTTTGCTGCCATTTTAGAATCGTCCGCCATTTTGATTTATGTTTGTATGATTCTCTGTTCTAAAATGGCGGACTGTGTTTCTAACTTGCAACCAAGCCTTCCCGACCTTTGAGTTCTGTTAATGGTTAGACTGTCCGCGGGCCGACTCTTTATACTAGGTAATGAGACCTTGTACTACGAATGACTTGTTGTCCTAGGATTGTTTGCGCTAACAAGCCTCATCCACAAACACGCATTGATGACAATGTTATGTAAACGCCAAGCATGGACACTGGCAGAACTACATTGTGTTGGGATATGTACTAAGGCTTACTGCTGAATCCAAGAATATACTTCGCCATTGCAACTTGATGGAAATGCAAACCCATGTAATCCATATGCATATTATTGTATAAGCTGTATGTGAACTCTAGACCGCAGATTATTAACATGTAGAGGGGCTGGACAATATTGTCGGAAATGTATATAAACATGAATGTTCAGATGTCCAGCACTCTCCCTCCTCACTCTGACGGGCTGGTACTCATTGCGGGGTGTCGAGAGCCAGATAGCCATCTGTATCAGATCTGCGTTTCTTTGTAACTGCGCAGTATTAAAGATCTGTGAATCTTTATAGCCCGTGTTTGGTGTATTTCCTTTTGTGGTACTCAGCTGCGATATTTCCTTGCTTTTACAGTCCCTGCACATTTAGAGGAGTGTGGCAGTGACTGCACGTGTTGTTTTGCATTTAGGGAGGCAGCAATATAGTTAAAAAAAAAGAGTACAGGCAATGAACTAGAAAATCACCCACACTGGGTACTAAAATACTATTAGTCAAGATATACTGCGAGCTGCATGTGTCAGGGTGGTGAGGGTCAGAGCCCAACTGGCCCAAACAAAATATATGAAGTAACTGATTACCCAAGACAACAACGCGCATGGATCACTGTGATTTGTGGATACGATTTAATGTGTCATCCAAACTGAGTAGTAATTAGATATCATAAGAACATTTTGAGCCTTCAAAAATACAGAAATGTGTAAAAAGTACAGACAAAGCACTCATGCAGCTAGAGTGAGTAATAAACAGCACAGTTCAAAGAAGATATTGGGGAATCAGAATTGCCCCATTTAACGTATGGGAAATCGATACTAGTGATAAATAGACCTTTCGATATTCACAGAGAAATGGTAGTGGGATTAAGCCCAAACGCATCGACACGAGTTTTGATCCAAATGCAGGTCTTTTTCAAGTCTGTTCGAGAAAAAATCCCAAACCAGTCTCAAACAATCAAAAGCATGGAAATGTGTTTCCAAGAAAGAGCATAGTACTCCTTGAGATATCAAACATTCAGAAAAAGTCAGTATAATAATCATTATTCGTGAAAAAAGGCATGCTAAGTAATTGAATCAAAAATCGTTTTATCCAGTGGTAGCACGTGTAAAATGTGGGAAATGGTGCATTGATAGGAGTGGTTGGTCATTTTAAAAACAACAGTTTGTTTAAGTGGTGATTTGCTATTTGCAGATATTTCAAAAAGATTAAAATATCAGAATTTCTGTAAAGAAGAGTGAAGCTAGAACAAATTGAGATCATCAAAGAGGTACTAAAAGGCTGATGCCAAATGGAGGTCTAAATGGATATCCACGAGGTGTTTCTCTTTTACAGATGTTATGTGAGAAAAGTTGTATTGAATTTAAGGAAGAATTGTCAAATTAGAAGTTCTATTTAGGATTTGGAAACAGTGAGCACACAGAATGTACATTGTGATAAGGGAGAAGTTACACACGTGAAAATAATGCAGAGACATGGCCGACATGCTCAGGGGTGATAGTGAGAGAATTATAAAATGGAACAGTATTGTTAAAACATTTTTTTAAATTGTTGATTTTTTTTAATAAAAGGTTGGCTATGTATCCTAACATTGTTAGTGGGAAGAAACAGTTTTTGATCAGTGTTTGGGTGGTTTGCAGATGAAGAGTAGTGGAAAAAGTATATTGTGAAGTAGATGTTGACATTTGTAGACATAATGGGCCTCATTACGAGGTAGGAGGTAGCCATGGCACTATTAGCGCCATGGCTACTCCCTTACCGCATTCCGGCTCCGTGTTCCCGGAATGGGGACTTACCATGTCATTCCGACCTTTGCGGGACCGGTAAGTCCCCATTCTGGGAACCATTCCCCATTCCCATTTGAGCCCCCATAGGGCTCAAAGGGAAGGCGGCAATAACGGTACCGTAAATTACGGACGGTATCCTTATTGACCCCGGTGTCCCTTTGCGGGTCCCGTCCTTAACGCCTGCTAAAAGCAGGCGTTAAGGAAGGACACGCAAAGGGAACTCGTAGTAGGGCGCAAAGGGATTACTGGCACCAGTGTCATTACCGGTGTCCGGTATCCCTTTGCGCCCTACTTGTAATGAGGCCCAATGAGGATACTGGTACAGCCTTAAAGAAGGAAGATTGTGTGGAGTCCAAGTAAAACACATGTTGGCAAATTAATATCAGTATTCAGTGTTTGATTTATACTGTGACAGTGCAAAGATATTGTGCATCACGGAGCAAAAGTTGAATAATTAAGCTTATATCATGATTTATGTGTTTTGAATAAATGCTAATTGAAGGGCCAACATAGGGTTTAATGGCGTTTTATTGATTGTATTTGGGAGCCCCTACAGGTGGGTGCATCATTAACCCACTGCAGCCCCAGTGGACAGAGTAGGGATCAATATTTTGTTTAGGCACAATTATAGCAAAAAGAGGGATCTAGACAGGAACCTGTATTTTTATTTTATCGTGTGTAAAATGTACCAGAATAGAGTATAGAGAGGTCATAATACATTAAGCTTCCAACTTGGAGAATGCATGGTGAGTTCTGCGTTGGATCAATTGCCATCCAATGCAGGCAGCAACCTGGGATTGCGGAACAGCAGGGTACCCGCAGCCCAGGTGAAGAGATAAAAAAGCAAAATTGTCGCAATTCGATTTTGTACCATCTGTCACCTAGAAAAGATATAAATTGCAGAGTGCGGATGCCAGCCCACCTGCACCGTGTATTGTCAGCACAATACACAGTAAGCTGGTCTGCTACAGGCTAGGAACCTCCAGGGGCTGCATAACCCTGTGGGTCACTATGCATGTGACTAGGCTGCCGAATGGGTAAGCCAGCCTAATTATTCACAAGATTCTGAACAGGCTCCCATAGCAATGCTATAACCCAGTCGTTATCAAAGGATAATTACCTGCTACTAAGTTATGGCACAAGGCCATTATCGCTTCGGATAATGACACCTCCTGAGGTCTTTAAGGCTATTAGAACACGGTGGTTGTAGCAATAAATGCTTTGGAAATTGTGTGCCAAAATAAAACAGAAATTGCTTAACACTAGATAAATTAAATAGACAAACTGAGTTAGTGAATTAAATGTGGTTCTATTTTGTAGTATTTAAATAACATTGTTATCTTCAAGATAAGCATTTAAAGTGCAGCTTGGTTGAACTGGAAAAGGTTTAACACGAGCATTTTCCAATATTTTTCTCTTTCTTGTGTTAATTAGCATATTGCCGAAAATAAGGTCCTCCCAGGGAGGAAGTGTCCTGTTGAAACAAAATCCTGCCTGGAAATTGCAATATTGTTTCCCTCTGAGCTTCTGAAGACAGAATGTTCGGAGTGCTGTGAACACCAGTAGCTATTGATTGCACTCTAAACATTCTGATTAGCGCAGAGGAGGTCGTTAACGATAACCATGTGCTAATAATGTTTAAGCCGATTCTTTTGTTGAGAATTAGTAATTTCTGACTAAGTTATGTTATGCTATGTCTATATTCCTTTGTACTGTGACAAATCAGCACTGTAGTGGTTTTAAGGTGCCAAATTCTTATCTGAGCCACTTGTTGCCCTCACCCGGGGATACAAGACCTTAGACTGCAGTGAAGAATAGCATTAGCCAGGGTGAAGTATGAGGGAAGGAAAGCAGAAGTCTGCGGAGGTCTGCAGTTACATTTGGGGGCATAGTGACCTAGAGTTTGCTATGTGTAACTCAACTTCCTGTAGGTGTTAAAGTTCACTTGCGTCTGGAGAGTGCATCGTTAAGGTCCTCTGCATATGCCTCTCGGTGTCAGATTTAGCAAACCATGCCCTTGCCCTGATTTCCAAACCATGACCTCCTTAAGGACAACTGCCTCAAACTCCCCACTCTATCCAATGAAGATTTAGCCCACTTCTTAGAGGACCTAACCCTGTAGGGCTTCAGGAGTTTCCCTTGTCACTTCCTCAACAAACCTTCTGGTGGACTAGGACTTTTTTACCTCCTATTCTCATTTACACCACCCCTTTGACAGTTACTTTGACTCTCTAGTCACTCACTTTCAAAACAGAAACTCACATCCAATCACTACAGCTCCATCTACTGTCTGACCCACAGACATTCCAACTCCCTTGCATTCCCACTATGCTTTCCAATGGCTCCAAGGGAACAATTGTCAACATTGTCTTCAATATTTCGGTTTATAAGTTTACTAATGAGTTTATCTTCTCCCTTTTTAATGAAAATATAGAAGCTGGTCTCTTCCAGCTAATTAAGAGCACCACTCACTCTCAGGGTCAGACTGGGGCATAAGATTGTCTCGGGCACCAATGAAAAAGAGGCCCACAGTTGCAAATGGCAATTCATTACTTTTGTGATAGACTGAATAGTATCCAAGATTGAGTTGTGATGCAAATTGTGCATTTTAAAGAATATGTATTCAGACACACTGGCCAAAGCTACTGGCCGCATAGTGAAGTAACTTATCAAAGTGGACCACGTTTGCCAAAAAAGTGGCCACCTATGACCAGGAAAATGGGCCCACGCTAGCATTTTGCATTTTTGATTCGGCATTGCCCTGTTGCCTCTGCAGGTCATTCTGCAAACACGTTCATCTCCTCGAGGCTGATCTTTCACCCCACTGCCCCCACAGCAGGACTTGACCACTCTTTGATTATACTTCAGATGTGACTTATCTCCTCCTCATCTCCTCATCCTCACCACATCAATTCCAAAAATCACTGATCTTATAACCGTGGATAAACTTTGCTTCTCGTAGACAATGATGCAATCAAATTGAATGTAGACTGAAATGTCCCTTTCAAATCGAGCAAATGGCCTAAATCAAATTAGGCAGGATACCTATCTAAAATAAAAACAGAGGGAACACAAATGTACTTCTGACAAATTTGATTTAAGAAAGGCATAGATTGGCTACTCTCAAGCCTTTAAGCAGAACAGAAAAAACACATTTGATAGCTAAAGGATAACGTCCCCAAAACGCTGACAGAAGTGCTAGAAGTGGGCGCTAATTGGGTATTGGGATTCCGGAATTGCTAAATTTCCCAAATAATGAAATCAAGGCCTGTCTTCCTGGAGTCACTGTTCGATCTCCATCCAACCTGCTAAGCAATCCTCGGCTTATCAACCGTCTTTCTCCATCCCACTGATATCTCGCCATATTTCTCACAAACATTTCCCAATACAATCCCACAGGGTCTACTGCAGGCTACTAACCGCTGCTACTCTAAAGAGATCAGCACACTTCTAACCACCAGGGCGGCTCCTCATTAACTTTTCTAAAGACATATTTCCAGACTCTCTCAGTGGGGAACACCCAGACTGAAAATCCTGACCTGGACCGAAAGCGGAATGCGTGTCATTGAACCCCTTGTGTACTTCCTTTTATATGAAAGTCATGAAGTCTAAGGTTCCTTTTCAACTAAAATCTTTATTTGCCATCAACAAATATATGGGCCCCATACAATCTGATTTTCTTTCGAAGTATGCAGTAAGACTGCCGTAACTGTGGTAGACGACTGTCTCTGAGTCTTGCACTTGACTGATGTTCCTCGCTCTCCCTTTTGGAGTTACTGCTGCATTTCACAGACCGCACCACCATACCCTCCAGAGTTTGGCTTGTGTGTCCTCTGTACACTACAATGGTTGAAAGCCTACTTGGCCAACAGAGTGTCTGTTCACCTAGAGTCATAGAGCCCTGTTCTACTCCCCCAGTAGAAAAGCCCAAGGCTCCATCCCCCACCTGCCTTGTTCACACTATACGTGTGTCTTCTGGAGCCAGCTTCCATATCTATGCAGACCATAGCCTGCTCTGAGTAGACCCCCTCCTCCCCCAGGCATTCCTCTACCATATCTCTTCCACCCTTAAAACACCTAAATCCTAAATGAATGGTCATCTGCTTGGCTTTAGAGTTTAAATCTGGCTTCCTCGCCTTGGCCTCATCAAGCAGCCCACTACCTATGATTGTACTGCCTAAATCCTAAAATGCCCAACCGCAACATCTTCCCAGCTGCCAATGCCAAGACTCTGTGCAACCCCTTTTTGACATTCAACCTCCCTTTTTACACTCTCGAAGAACTGGTGCTGCCTATGCAAAGGTGAGCAGCGCGACAAGAGCCAACTGAATCTTAACAATGACTCCCCTTTTCTACATACTGATATGCCTGATAGTAATAAGACACTTCTTCCACCTACCTAAGTGGGGGTTGGTAGGAGCCCCAATAAGAGTCTGTCGCTTCACTGCTCCAAGATTATAAATAGATAGTAAATGTTGACAACAACATTAATGAATATTAAAACGCACCATGATTCACTCTTAGAATGCGTGTCAAAATAATCTTTTTTTAGGCATGCAGTTAATCCACGAACTGTTTGGAATTAAATACCATGATCCAAATGATTCTATAAATCATGTTGTCTTTCCCAAGCCGTGAACAGCCGTCCATCAGGCGGTACTGATGCACAGTTAGGTGCTAGACATATACTTCAATTCATTTATCTGATGTGGTGAAAATGTCCAAAAGGCTTCAGGGCGCTAGGAGCACAACCATTAGAGGCCCTTGTGGGAAAACCTGAAGGACATCGTACTATCAGGGGCAGCATCTGTTTCTGACACTTGTGGGGCCTGCAATTCGCAAGATCAACATCTCACCGATGGGGCACCTAAAACGTCTGAGCACTACTCATGTGAGGCACCTGTGGGGTGCTTCAATGGTGTGACAGCATTGCAGAACCAGGCAAAGGATGCTGCAATCAGGCTGCCAATCCACACAGAGTGAAAGGTGGTCGTGATCTTCTGAGCTTCCTGACAAATCAGTTGGTTTTCATCTCACATCTACTTTCTACCAAGTAGGGGTAGGCGTCTTTGCCATTTTCCTTACATGGCAGTTGGGGAGCAGGTGCAAGTGGATCTAGGTCACCTGGCCTAAACCCCACCCACCTTCTTAGCCCTGCCTTTTCCTTACTGCTCTTAACACTTAGATCAAGGGCGTCTCTCGCCCAGGCATCAGTAGTGAAGGGCAGATGAAGAAAAGGACAATTCCTGTGTGGGAGAACGCAGGGCCCGAACCCCTGCTCAGACAACTGCTAAGCACGCGCAAACATGTGTTTTCTCACTCCGTCCTCACAGGCCATCCCCACCTTCACCAGGCAATTCCAACGTCAATGACATCGCCCCTCCTCTAAGGCATGGACTCCGCAATGCAGCAACCTCACCCACATCAGCCTCAAGCCCATCAACACCCCCTCATCATCCACAACAAGGAAGTTGATGCTCGCCAACGTCCGCTCAGCAATCACCCATGCAGCAGACATTGCGACCTCATCACTACACATGACACATCACTGAGACCTGGCTGACACCCATCTCCACCCACATTTTAGATGTGCTTGTCCCCGATGGCTACAGCATCCAACACAGAGACCGGCCGAACAAGACAGGCGGAAGCCTTGCAGTCATACACAAGACCTTGTGGCCCTGCACCAGACTTGATGTCGACAACATTGGCACCTTCAATGTCCTCTCCTGCCACTTCCCTCTCTCCCGGACGGACACAGTCACCTTCCATCTCATCTATTGACCACCCAAACCCAACACCGCCTTCATCAGAGACTTCAACGACCTGGTCACCACCATGTCCCTCATGCATGCAAACAACATCTTCCTAGGAGACTGCAACATCCCAGGCAACAAGGCCACCAAATCAATAAAGGAAGCTCTTCTCAGCCTTCTCAACACCCTCAGCCTCACACAGCACATGACACAGCCAACACACAAGAAAGGTAACGTCCTTGACCTAATCATCGCCACACTGTCTTCCCTCCACTACAGCTCCTCACTCCCCTCTCCCGCTTGACTGGTCTGACCACCTAGCTGTAATTTTAAACATTATGATTACAATTATTATAATTGTTCTTTTTTTATAACACGCTTAATACCAGCCAGTTGTTTCTAAGCGCAGCATCAGGATTCAAACCTGTGCTGCGCTGTGCTGTCTTGCTTCCAAGACAGATGTGTTGCCCCTGAGCTATCCTTCCTCCCCCTGCACACCACCCCAGTCAAGCACTCCCAGCAAAAACCCAGCAGACAAACCTTCAGGTCCTTCAAGAACTTCACAGTGGAAGCCCTCACAGAAGACCTCGCCAACCTACACCTTACATGGACCGAACACCCCTAACCGAGCTGTGACTCTACTGGAAGCACTCAATGCCACCCCCTCTGCCTCCATTGGTCAACACGTGCCTCTGAAACAATGCACCTGCAAACCGAAACTGTTATCACCCTGGTACATGCAAGAACTCAACCTCAGCACAGATTCATCAGGAAACAAGAGAAAATCTGGTGCCACTCCAGGACTGCATCCAACCTGGCACTCCTCAAGGAACTCCAAGCAACCCGCCGACAACTAATAAACATAGCCAAGGCGTCCTACTCTCAGAAAACCATAGCAGAAGCTGACAGAAAAAGCAGAGCCCTCTTCAAAGCAGTTAATCAGTGTATCAACGCTCTACCCAACCCTGCCATAACATACTCTATCGAAAAATCCACCTCCATCAACACCTTGTTCATCGACAAAATCAGAAACATTTGCCAGCACATAGATGCAAGCTCTGCATAGATGCAAGCTCTGCATCCCCAGAGCCACCTCACTTCCCTCCTCGCAAAATATCCACACCATGGACAAAATTCATGGCACTCTTGACAGAGGACCTGGTAAAAACTCTGGTCACCCTCAAAGCCACATTGTATACAGATGTTATCCTCCCAGCATCCATTTTCAAGATCCTCCCCACAGAAGCTCTCCTTCCCGAACTGGAGATCAGCAACAGCTCCCTAACTAAAGGCACCTTCCAATCAACCCTAAAAACAGGGCAAATCCTTCCTCTACCAAAGACACCCATTCTGGATCCTGACAACGGAGGTAACTATCGCCGCATCACTCATCGTCCCTTCCTAGGTAAGATCATCGAGAAAGTGGTAGCCACACAACTGAAGCAACAAATCGACACCAACAATCTCCTCCAAACCTACCAATCTGGATTCAGGCCCAAATGCAGCAGCACGGAGACAGCAACCATACAGGTGGTCGACAACACTCTCAACATCCTTGACAATGGCCACCACTGCCTTGTGCTTCTTCTCGACCTCTCTGGTGCTTTCCACATAGTAGACCACCAGGCACTTACAGATACCCTACATCAGCGCATGGGGATCAGCATCCTTGTCCTATGCTGGGTCAAGTCCTACCTTGCCAACCGCAAGCAGTTTGTCCAGATGGACTCTGCTTGATCGCCAAAGCTACCCGTCACCTCTGGAGTCCCGCAGGGTTACACCCTCTCCCCAGTGATCGTCAATCTACACATGGAGATTCTGGGAGCCCTCCTAGCCACACACAACATCCACATCCACATCCACCAACACGCTGACAACACACAGCTATACTTCAAAGTCAACTCCATCAAGGACATCCCAAGGCTCAAAACCTGCCTCTCACTGATCCAGTCTTGGATGTCCAGTGCATACCTGAAGCTCAACCCCTCCAAGAGCGAATTCCTACTCCTCACCAACAACACTCAACAAACAGACATACCGACCTGGCTATCAACCAAGAACGCTGAGGGCTTCACACCCGAGCTAACCTCCTGCGCCAAGTCCCTCGGGTTTCACATCGACAAACAACTCTCCTTCAAGACACACATAGCTAAGAAAACCCAGACAGCTTGGTATAAGCTCTCCCTTCAGTGAAAAGTCAAGCCTATCCTCCTCTCTGGACAGCTTTAGATCCACTGTTCAAGCACTGGTCCTATCCAACCTGGATGGGGGCAATGCACTCCTCGAAGGCCTCCCATCATCCTCCCTTGTGGCCCTGAGAAGTATCCTACACACGCTGCATGCTTCATCAAGGGTCTATGCAGATACAACCACATCACCCTGGCCCTCATTGACTTTCACTGGCTGCCACTGCACAAAAGAATCACCTTCAAGTCTTGATGCCTGATCTATAAGGCAGTCGCCCTCAAGTCACCCAGCTATCTCGCTGAGAAACTCACCATGTCCGGTGGTCAGCGCACCACCAGAAGCTAGGACACGTGCAGACTTGAAACCCTCCACTGCAAAAATGAAAGGACCAGAAAAAAAGCCCTCTCTGTCCACACCCCAAGACTATGGAAACTCCTCCCCATCGGTATCAGACTCGCCCCACACCCCTACAATTCAGAAAATAACTCAAGACCCACCTCTTCAAGGAGTCTCTCCTCAACAACTAGGCCATCACGTCGCCCCTCCCACCACCTGACTCACCAGGCGCCACCTGCCCCTCTCCTCTCCACCATTCGGTACAGCTGTACCCCTCCTCTGTGCTACTCTGTATCCTACACCCCGCTGCATATCTGTTTTGTTGTGACCACTGAAAAGCGCTCTGTTGTGGATCTGTACTGTTGTACACCTCTGTAAAGCATTCTGTTATGTATCCGTATTGGTGTATACCTCTGTAAAGCGCCCTGTTGCTTCTCGAAGTTAGATCTGTGCTAAATAAATACAATAATAATAATAATATTGATAATAATAATGATAGTGCTGGAGAAATTGATATGGCGCCAGTACCTTATGTCCATACTCTTAGTAGTCCTTCATTCAGCTTTGGGGAGTTTGGATTAATGGACCCTCTCCTTTCTTCAATTAATATGCTGGCACTCCTGCCATTTTACTAGATGGTCTGCAGATCAATACCCACAGCTCTCTGGTAACAAAGTTCCACCAGGGGCTGTACCCTGGCAAGCCAAGAGTATTCCTTCTTGGGTGGCGTACTCCTGAAGGCGGAGAGCCAAACAATTCAGATAGTCTAATTGTGTTTTGGGGAGGGAGCCCCGGAAATGGGGAATCCCAGGTCATATTTATATGTCTCCCTTACCTGAAACAAGTCTGCTCACTTCAATCACCAGTCACCAACTGTCAGTTCTCAACTGCCAAAAATGTAATTCTGTAATTGGTCCTGTCTGTTGTCACTCCTCTATCTGCTAGCAACAGGCCCTCCTCTGCTACACAGCCAGTGGATACCACACTCGCCTCTAGGATGAGGCTTCTGCCACTGCAGTCCATGCAGTCTGTCTAATGAAAATAAAGGTCAGGAATCATTCATCCAGGTCTCAGAAGTCAGAAAATTAACCCCTTGTCATCCAGGCCGCAGCACACCCTTTCTAATCAACATTTTGCTGAGAAACACAGATTGTGGCCAGTCCCCAAATAACAGAAGGGCTACACTTAGGAGATACACAGGGCCCGCCCTCGAACCTTTGAAGCCCATGTTAGTCCCATTATTTCTTATGGAAAGTACCCCAAAAGTAGATGAGGGCATAGCCAGCTAGCCCATGTCCTGCTCATCTTGAATCTTAGTTTTACACAATACTTCCACCAGGCTCATAATTAGCACTGGCCTCTTGGCCCTACATGTGCCTCAATCACTAGTTATTCCATTGAGCTCCCCATTAGGCAGTGATGCCAGTTTAAAATGCACTTCTTGATTTTAACCCCTCACCACCAAACTGCCCTTCAATGTCTTTCACACTTCTCCTCCCCGCACAAGACTTTGATAACTCTCTCCACTTCCCAAATAAACCTGATGAATCTCCAATTTCATAGGTGCCTTATTGGGTGGCAGGGGATTTGCTGTGTGCATCAATGTAAACCTCTACCCAAGAAGCTCTAGGACTCCACCAGCTTCCTCTACAGCGGGCAAGGAAAGCAAAATGGCAGAGTGGAGAGAGGTGCCAGCAGCCTGCGGTGGAACACGCAATCAAACTGACTAATCAAGCCCAGAATCCAAAGAATGGAATTGCACAGCTCTTCTCCCCTGTGCACTAATGATATCAGATAGCACGTGGACAAGCAGTAGGTATTCCTTTATTCGTATTGGTCGTCCATTTTTAATTCCCTCCCACAATGCTAGACGGTGTGGGTTCAGTTTAAGAGACGGGACCTTCTTGCCCCGTCTATAATACCAATGTGGTTCCCCAGTGGGGGAAATGCACACATTCTGAATCCACCGCTGCAGTCATGCTGACGACTGCCACATTTCTCCGCCTTCTTCCCTCATGTACCCAATCAGATGCTCCAAGTGACAGACGCTTTCATCTATCCTCCCATTGGGACAGATTATCTTCTCTTTTTGCCTCCAACATGTATTTTCGCTCGTCCTGTGTGCCAGATTCTCACCCCTTCCTTCTCTATCTGTCTAGCGATTCTCCATGTTTTCCATCCTGTCCTGCCTCCTCCACACGTACAATCATTTAGCTGTAAATCTGAGCTCCTCACCGCTCCCTCCCTGTTTTTGAGATGTTCCCCATCTGACGCTCACACCCCCTCTCCTCGCAGTAACACGACAATATTCCAAACGTCAATTTCATTTCGTTGAAATGACCTCGATTAAAGTCTTACCAGCAATAAAACTTGGGTAAATATGAACGTGGAATGAGTTCCTTCTGACTTAACCTTTTCAATAACAACGAAGTCTGGACGGGCTGGCGCTTTGCGCCAGGGCCTAGCAGAGCGTCCACATAGATTTGCATGCATTAATGTCCCTCCGCGTCAGATGAGAGTCCGCAGTCGATTTCTGATTAGCAGAGGAACATACACTCAAGTTGGAGCAGGAGCAGAGGCCGGTTTCTAAATCATGCAGTCAAATCCTGTCTCTTCACTAACATGCTGTATCCCCACTCTACACCTCGTTGTGCCAGCTTTGACTCTATTCTGAGTGGTTCGTGCTTCTACTAGTGCGAGTTGATGCACCTATGAATGACTAACTTGGATCAGAATTTGCAATTGGGATCTAAAATCAGAATATTGCTTCAGTTTCTATGCAGTAACCGTATGCATGTGCGATATTGAAAAATGACAGACGGGGCACACGTACAGTGCGCCACGGTTACGTCCTCCAGTTACAGTCCCTGGTACTTGTACCCACTCATATGATATGATATGGGATTTGTACGCGCCTATACACAAGTGTTTCAAGGCATACTCCTCTGCCACCCAGTATATGTCATTTAATGCAACAGTGCTCTCATTTAATGGCACCTTACCCTAGGACTAACTTTTGTGAGACAAGTTGTATTGAATTTAAGGAAGAATGGTCCAATGAGAAGTTCTATTTAGGATTTGGAAATGGCGATCCCACAGAATGTTCATTGTGCTAAGGGACAATTTAACACGTAGAAAACATTGAAAGAGACATGGCTGAGTTAGGCTCGGGATTGATAGCGGGAGAATAATAAAAAGGAGCAGTATTGTTAAAATGTTTTTTTAAATGGTGATTTTGTGATTAAAAAGTTGATTATGTATCCTAACATTGTTAATGGGAAGAAACAGTTTTTGCTCAATTCTTTGGTGGTTTGCAGAGTAAGAGGAAAATGTGTACCTAGGGTTATTACCTACTTTGTAAATCATTTCTGTTTGAAATTACACTTTGTTCTTAAATACATCTAAATAGAGGTATAAAAAAAGCAGTTGTTTAACCGAGCATTCACAGTAAAGATGAGGTGCATATGATCCAGGACACGGTTATGCAGAATCAAACGGTATACAAGTGGCATACTCAGCAGGTGCGGTGGAAGGGTGGTGTGTGGGAGACCAACAACACAGTACATTAAACCACAAAAGGTCTAGAAACTGCCGAGTGACCACACTTTGGTGCGGCTCAACTTGTGGAAAACCTTTAAATAAACGAAAGGAAACTAAATTATGCAACCAAAGAGCATCTGTACTCATCTTTTTTTCAGTGAATTTTGATTGAGTCAATTCATGATGAATATAATAAGGGATTGATTCAGGCCATCAATATTCAGACAGCAACCTGCTGGGCATCAATGAAGTTTGGCAAAAATCAGACATGAAGGGGGCACATCAATCACAAAAGGAAAATAACCTGGGCCTCAACGTGATACAGCGCGCACACAAGCTGTGCTGCGATGCCTTATGCAGGCGTAGAATCAGACGGTAGAAATAACTGACGTGAGCAAGTAAAGAGTAGCCAAACAGATTCTCGTTTAGGGATCCTGTTGCAAGGTGCCTTCTTGTAGAATGTGCAACTACAAGATGGAGTGTGGATTGTATTCAGTATAGTGGTAGCATGCTTGCGTTCAGATTGATGACAGCTGGTGATCAGGACTAGTGTGGATGTGCTGGGGGTTCCATGCTGTTGAACTTGCAGAATAAGAGTAGAAGAGGAGTAAGAGATAACACTGAAAGCATGTTAAGGTTGATGTTAAGAGTTCAAGTCACAAAGTGGCATGATACTTTATCTTTTCACTAACCTTAGGACGTATGCATAGGTTAGAAGTCGCATAGGAAATCATTAAAGTCCTGTGAAATGATTAATTAGCGAATCTCAATGCATAAGACTCATGATCGGATACAATGGCATCAGAAAATGAAACCTCAAAACCGAGTCCCTTGCAGACACCAAATAAATCCCACCACGTGATACAAGACAAATCAAGGATGCAAATTTGGAAGAGTGGGAAAGAGAAGAAGGAGGCTTTGCAGATGTCTTGGACTACAACTCCTATCAGACCTAGCCAGCAGACAATGGAAACTTTAGGTTATATCAGAGAGATGAATCAGCAGTCCCATTTTTAGGTAACATTATTTCTCCAGACCTTGGCCACTTTCCAAAGACTTGTATCAGAAAAGTCTAAATAAAGGGTCTGTAATGGTCTTAATCCAACATTTTTGACCAGGCCTCACTACTTCGGTTTTTGGAAGGGCTTTTTCTGTATTTTATAAGTCAAGGCATTCACAACTAGTTTATTTAACTCATTCCCGTCAGGTGCAATTCAAATGGAATGATGCTTATTTCTACTTACAATGCACCACAAACCAATAAGAATATCACACAGTTTGTAATCTGTACTCTAATCCCCACACCCAGCAACATGTGTGTGTGTCTGTGTGCGCGCGCGCGTGTCTGTGTAATAAATAAATGTAATAATCTGTGTAATAAATAAATGTAATAATAAAAAAAATTCTAAATTCTAAATCTTCCAAAACCACATGAGTAATTTGTTGGCTCATATGCATGTGTGTTTCTCGTCCAGCCTCCTCAATAGAAGTAAAATACACTTCTGAATATTTTTACCCATCGTTTCATTTTTTGCGTATTCTTCTATTGGCATTTTATGCCGCGCAAGGTACCACGGGTGTCACCTCTGAATGCCATTATTGAAATAATTAGAGGGGGAGAGGGAAGGTCGGAGATGGGGTACAGGGAAGTTAAAGAAGCCTGCGGGGTAAAGTGATTTTTGGGAGCTAAACAAATTTTGTGTCACTGGTGTCTAACTACAGAGAACCTTTCAAGTATTGCTTTGGATTCATGATCTTCAATTGCCAGCTTGGGAGGCTGACAGTCTGATAAGGTTTGCTGGAAGGACTGTTATCAATGCCTTTCTAAATTATAGGTGTTTCTTCTCCAACCTTGCATTTTGAGGAAGTTTGTTCCAGAGTTTTGAGCCAATCCTCAAAATTAGTTTTTTTGTTGCCCCTTACAGCTGGCCCGAGGCGGAAGACCTGTGGTTGCTGACTGCAGACTTTTCTTGGCAGTAGAGTGTTTGTGGTGAGGTACCCTGAGCCAAATCCCTAGTAGGCTCCGTTTGTAATTTGAAAAGTGTTTTGAATTCAATTCTTTGCTGGATATGGCAGTCTGACTGCTTTGCATTGGATTGGTTGGAATAAGAATACTGATTTCAGAGTTACTTGAACTAAAGCTCTGACTGTGGCCAAATTGTGGTAAAAGACTAAGACGGGAGTCAATTTTTTAGCATGTTGGGTTGGCGGTGGCTGTTTCCCCAAAGGCATATTTCCATATAACTTTCTTTCTCGAATTGAGGTAGAATGCTTCTCATTGTATTTGCCTAAGTGAACAGCAAGAAGTCCATGTTTACGTTGTCGCATAGGGCAGGTTGTGTCTTGCATCCAATAAAGTAAAGATGGTTGCCGATCCTCCAGTCTTGGATTTTCTCAAGGGATAGTGTCAAATTTATTTTTTTACATTTCTGCCAATGGGAATTGTCCGCATGTAGCTGGAATGCAATTGAACATTTTACCGTAAGTGAGATCAAAGGTCATTGTGCAAATATTATGGTGACAGGGAAGAGATGCTTGCTAAATCCAAATGCAAATGAGATCCACAGCATTTGGAGGAACTTTATGGGAGGAATAATGCTAGTAACAGGGTCACATTTCCTCCTCTAATATGGTGGAAGACGTATGGTACTATTTTGTGGCCACAGCTGATCTGTTTTATAGAATAAAATCTGCCAGCGGATCTCAATCTAATGACTTTGCTCTGTTATGTCTACCAGGGTAAACCTGACTCTTCTTTTGAGTGTGAATCTAGGCTTATGATCATGGGAAATGTAGTTTGCATCATGAGAAATCCTCACTTTTCGGATATTGGCCTTTTCCATGACTTTCTCTTCAAAAGGGGGGTTGATGGTAGGCATGCAGTTTGCTATGTCAAGGATGTCTACATCTGTATTTTTAGTAGGGGAAGGAGATCATACCTTTTAGGGATGAGAGCATGAGTCCTTCCACCAAAGACAAGTTGCATTGTTTTCCCTTTAGTAGCACTGGAATGATATGAATATCTCTGAGATGTTCATGCTATACACAAGTTCAGTGAGTTCCTTTGCAGTTATGGATTTAAGTGTGAGGAGGAAGTCCAGGCAGGTCATATTCCAGTGCTGTGGTTGTAGTGTGTTGTGCTGTGCATGATTTTCCGATTTTTAACGTGATCTTTACTGTGATATACAATGTAAAGTACTACGTTTGACAACAGTCAGCTATGGCACCTTCTCTGATGTGATTTGGTCACTTTGCTGCAAATTCTAAATAGTTCTGTGAGTCATTACCTGCCCTTTGGGTTCGAGTGTGAAATAATTCCTTTTTGTCTCCACCAAGTCTCCTTCAGGTAGCCCCATGAACTTTACTAGCTAATGTGTCACTTTTTAAGTAACTTTTGTGTCAAATTTGTTCTAATTCTCTCCCTTTTATTGTACTCCAAAGGTTGGCTGTGAAACATGTGTAGTCTAGCTGACCATTTTAGATATTTTTAGGAATTAGTGGGGCTAATTGATGGAGGGTTCTGTTCATTTTCCTCTGGAATTTGCGTAGAAGGGAGTCAGAGTCATATTCATAAGCATCCCTTGACGCTGTGCAGGCCAATGCTTTCTTCTTCTGATGCTTCCTATTGCCCTTTCTATTGCGGTTGCTTGGCTGTAAACTTAAGGAGGATGGCTCGGAATGTGGGCCATGTTGAGAGAGCAGAAGTAGGAGTGTGAATCAGGTAGGTTGGGAGAACAGGGGAGGTGTAGGAGTAGTTGGGGGAAGAGGCAGGTGGCAGTGGAAAGCCTGGCACGCGGTGGGAGCAGCGATCAGCTATCCTGTAACAGGGGTTTATAAAACACCATTTCAGCCTCGTGTTCCAGGGCACTGATTGGCTGGCATCCCACACTGGTTGCTGATATCAATTAACTGCTGATCTTTGTTAGAGTAGTAACGCTGAGGCATCATGGATTTCTCGGCGGTTTACCTTTCAGACATGACAGCCGCTGCCTAAGCCCACGTGAAGGTGGAAAGATTCTGGGATTTTAATTGCATAGCCGCCACCCAGCCAAAGCTAGAGTGGGTATGAACTGGCAGGTGAGAGGCGAGACCAGGTTTTGTTGAACTGTGGGAAGTATGTAAAGATAAGCAGTTTCAATGAGAAATTCATACTGTGACCACTGGGGAGTAAGGGAGGACTCCTTGCAAGGAACTCTAGGGTGCTCAGCTGGGTCAACTGAGTACACAAGAGAGGGGTTAATGATGGTGTGTGTATGGTCAGGAAGCTAAATTGTCTTAACGGGCAAAGAGATGCACTCTTATCTTACTGCTCCCCGCGAAACGCCGTAGCATGAGATACCAGAGTCCCTTTAAAGTCAGGCATTTGCGGCTGTGTCAAGGGATGGTGGCTTGCGTCTCCTGGTGCATAGGCTTGTGGAGTGATATGGAGCTCACCTGAAGTGGGACGATTTTACTGGTGGTGCGGTGTGTGGAGTTCTTGAACTTTGGTACAGGTCCAAGCAGCTCTGCATGCCACGCAAAGAGGATGTTGGACATTTGTCTCTTGGTACTAGATAGCCAAGTCACGTGATGCTGCCTGAGCCTATCACCTCTTCAGATCTCATAGCATAAAGAACTATGTGGCAAGTGTGGCTCGCAGGACGCAACATGATCTTTCTGGCTCCTGGCAGAGTGTCTGGCCTAAGTGCACCAGCATTTCTCCACTTGCGAAACAAAAGGACTGGTGGCTTTCCTGAGCAGACTTTTGTTATGTAAGAACAACCAGTGCCGCTACGGGAAGGTACATTGGATCCCAAGATGCAAAGGCACTCGCAGCACGCTGATTGCTCCAGCTGTGGCATATGCAGCACCTGGTGCATGCCCCAACTGCAAGCAGCTATGCTTAATACATCTTATGACCGCGTACAGATGAGGGTAGGGTGGCCAACTGTCCTGTCATTTGCGGGATTGTCCCGTAATTGGGGACTGTGTCCTGCAGTTTGTCCAGTGCCTCTGCGGGACACGGGTTGTCCCGACATGCTCTGTTCGAGCACAATTTTTGCTCGAACAGAGCAAGTCGAGTCACAATTAGGCATGCTGGGGGCTGGGGCTGGCCGCTGCAGGGTGCTGTCTCGCAGACTAGCTGCCACTTGCTAGTCACCGTTATTCCCATTTGTGGGAAATGTATGTATATGACCCCCTCCGGGCTCATATAGGATAGCAGTGGCAGCTAATCTGTGAACAAGAGTTCTATTGCATTGCACCTGCTGACGTGACAAGCCTGGAGGCCTGTCACGTCAACAGCTGCGGGTGCAATGCATTGATTCTGCCCGGTGAATGACGCTGTGACATCATCACCGCCTTGTGTCCCGCAAAAGGATCTCACAAAGTTGGCCACCCTAGATGAGGGGCTACGCATATCTGAGGGTGTGACTGGCAGCACTACGAACAGTGGGCATATAGGCTTTAATATGCATAGGTTTTTTTTTCTAATAATGATTAATATAATATTTGTATTATTATTGCTAGCAGTAATATTATAAAGACATGTCTCCACTTTATTCATCTGCGTTTAATTTCCAGCAGCAGGGGAAGGGAACACGAAGCCATTAATATGCAGACGCTCCATCTGGGCCGCGCTTGTTATGTTCAGAAAGCTCCAGTTGTGCTTCTTTCTGCGCTTACATTTCAGCGAGCAGCCATGGATATGCAGAGGCCCTTCCCAGCCGGTGCTTATTGTATACAAGCAGCGTGATTTACGCTCATATGTCAGAGTGTAGCTTTCAGCACCATGGCCAGGGAACATCCGCCGCCCACACACAGCGCTCGGCTCCATGACATGCGAAAAGCCCTGCTATGTTTCCGTTTTGTTCAACTTTCAGCACCAAGGACAGGGACTATGCAGACCCTGTGCGCATGCGCTCTACCAGTGAATTCGTTATCATTACATTTATTGAAAGAAGAAGCTGTGTTTGTGAGCAAGGTACATGCACAGCGGTTGTATGCTGCTGTGACGAAATGACTATTCCTTTGCACGTGCACAGGGTTGAGTGGTGACAACACTGACTAATCAGCCCCATGCTACTACTAAACCAGCACTTACACCAATCATAAAGAGACATAAAAAAAACCACAGCCAGACAGGTATGTCTCCACCTCTTTTGGTAATGTGGCCGAGGCTACATGGGATTTCATCGAATGAAAAAACAACTAATGACATTTTAACGAATACAAAACAACTAAACCAAAATAATTAATTTCTTTTTCATTGTGTTTGGGGGAGGAGGGGAGGCCCCTAAGCCCCCACCCACTTTTTTGGTAATACTTTTCCTCCACCCCCAATATCACTATTCCACCTCCCAACCCCATTTTTAGTTTTTTCCAAAATTCATTATTTTCGTTTTTGTTGTTTTTTCATTCGTTAAAATTTCATTTGTTGTTTTCTATTCAATATAATCACTGCATACTTGTGACCAAGGGCAAGGGCAGGCTATACTCATCAGTCGGGGTGTGAGTTGGTACAGATGCAACACAAACAACAGTGCAGTGGTACCAAAATAAAAAAAATGTCCAACCATAGTTCTATAAAATTAGGAACTTTAATAAAACTAACAATGCACACAACTAATTTAAAACACTAATAACCCACCGCTGTAAAACAAAACACAGAAAATGCAGACTTTGGAATAAAGTGACATTCTGGGTTGGTAGACGGAGAGGGGTAGGGGATAAGAGACTGCAGAAATTGCAGCAGCTAATGTTCAAGTTCAATTAAAGTGTCTTTTAAAAGGTAGAGAGTGGAGCCTTACAATTCACTACGGCCCCTTAAGGCAGACCATGCTGATATGACCACGTGAAATAACTTTAGGGCTCAACAGCTTTAAGAGTGGCTTCTAGAAGCTTTGTGGGGTGGTGATTCGGCATCAGGTTGGCGAGCTGTTCAACTGCGCCAAACCGCTTTGCATCCCAAGCATGAATAGCATATGGTATGACGAAACCCTAGTGGAGGCAGACAATGGGTCTCATTATAAGGATGGCAGCCACGGTGTGAATGGTGCCAGTAAGGCACCGCCACCGTTCATACCGTGCCGCCGCATTATGAGTTCTGCTCGCGGGTTCCTGACAGCCCGCCAGGTGGGCTGTGCGGCACCCATGAGCAGAACTCGTGATTGAACCAGCACCGTCATCAATGGTGCCGGTGCAACCATGCTCCATGGGGCAGAATGGGGATCGGGAGCCCGGCAATACCGCTACCCGCGAATGGGCAATTACCGGCCCATTCATCTCGTAATGGGCCGGTTAGTGCCCAATCGCGGGTGGCAGGGCCAGTAGCAAGCATGGCGGTAGCCGTGCCTGCCATACAGGCACGGCTACCACCATGCTCGTATTGAGGCCCAATGTCCGGGCCACTGTAGCTCACAAGTCGGTCGAGGTGGGAACCAGTGCAAAGAACTGTTTCTTGACATCTGGGTTGCTGGTGCTACCAGCCCAGTGTCTCCAGGGCCAAGGTGAGTCCTTTCTTATGCCTGTCATGGCTGACAGTGCCTCAGTTGCAATGGTCCCATGTCATTTTGCCGATCCCCTTTTTTCCGACGGGTGATTTGTCGCAGGAGTTTTGCCGAAAAAAATTAATCGACATTTTGTTTTACATTACTTTGGAGGGGGAGTTTCCCCCCAATCCCCTTTTAATTATATTTATTTTATTTCCCTTCACCCCAACCCTTTATTTACCCTTTCCCACCCCCCAAAACATTTCAGTGAACATTTTCAGCAAAACTGCCGCTGCAAAACACCCGTCGGGAAAACGGGTGTGGGCAAAAGGATGCAATACTCTTGCAATAGCCCTAGTCCACACAACAGTTTCACCCCAAATGTGCCCTTGGGATGGGTAGAGAGGGGAGCATTGCTCTTCCTTGGTGTCTTCTCTCTTCACCTCTATGGCATAGGACTTTGGAATAGATCATATACCCAACAAAGTTCCAGGTGAATACTTATTTTAAAGTCCAAAGATGAATCCTTTAACTACCCCCCTTAGAAAGGCAAAATGCTCAATGGGATTAGTCCAAAACAAGCCTGTTGTAATGGTCCAATCCAGGATGCTCTAACAAGTGTACTTTACCTTCCTATGTCATACCCAGGTTGCTTTGTCTGCAGGATGGAGTGAGGGTGCGGGAGGATTGGGGAGCCCCAGCAAAATCCAGGATAGGCTAACTCATTTCTGGACTAAACCACTCCTATGGGACACTCTAACTCCACCCCTCCCTCTGTGTGCTGTCTTCAAAAGGAATCCAGTAATCAGCACCTTGGTGTGAGTGGGCCATTGTCATGACAGCACTGGCTCCCAGAGAACTTCCATGGAAGGTTCCTTTTCTCTGCAGGAAGGTGCCCACCTTCCTCATGGGAATCAATGAGGCAGCGTCCTTGGTAGGGCCCAATGGGTCTGTTGTGGGCACACATAGGCCAGACAGATAATGGACACCCCATTCTGTCATGAATGAAACACCTCACCAAGCTGACAATAACATGACTTCCAAATTGTTGTAGCTGTAAAATTGTGTAATCTCCATAGCCATCATTTCATAGCTAGGCATGGCTTATTTTCGGAGTTTAACGTGCCATCTGGTGGCTCGGGTACACAATTATGTTTTGAACCAGAGGTGCAGACGATTAAACAGCCACCTCAGCCTGTTGGAGCATTGGGCTTTAGCAGCTCTTCAGGCATGCATGTTGCCTTTGTACCTGCCCTGCATGGGTGCACTATGTTTTTGGCATGGAGCATTATGAAAGGGTGGTTTGAATAGCAGGTCTCCCTTTGAGAACAGATTTACAAGCACCATTTTATGGCAAAAGAAAAAAACGCCATGCTATTAGACCCTCGCAAACGGCATTCCATCACGGCCCTCACGAATTGTCTCGGGAGGATAGCTCAGGGGCAACGTGCTCACCTTGGAAGCAAGACGACACGGAGCAACCCAGGTTTTATTCCCGGTCCGTGCTTAGAAACCTCTGGGTATTAAGTGTGTTATAAATAACCTATCATTTCATATCAATTATAAACATATCCACAAACTATGTTTCCGTTTTTGAATTTTACTTATAACTTTCAGCACCATGCACAGGTTAAATGCAGGCAATTAGCAGAGTATAATACCCCTATACCATGACTAACATCTTCTCTGCACCGGTCACATATACAGGCCACATATACAGGCCACTGCTGGGCCGGTTGGCGAGTATTTGGTAATATTGTACTGCTATTTGCATTCGCAAACACATCTCTGTCCTATAAAATCGTAATTCACTGAAGCAGTTAGGTGACTGTCATATGTCATAGTTGTACAATTTAAAATGTGCTTTTTTTTTAGCTAACTTAGACCCCCCTCATCCCGCCGAAAATACTTTTAGCTGAATACATTATGCATGTTGAGACTCGTATGTTTTGCTTTCTCATTACGTATGAAGTGCCAGAGCACAACCTGTTTTTGGATAAATAGACACGAATGGACAAAGGTGATTATGCTGACACGCCATCGCCAACTACATCATCTTAATTGTCATGTGAGCGGAACGCCATTATGCCGAGAGAAAGGCTAATATTCACTATGTATATTAAGTGAGGCAGGCTAAACAAGGAGTAGTGGGGAAACCCACCTGCTACAGGGAGAGCTTAATTCTAGAATGGCAGGATATTCCCCCCTACCACATCTTCATTCACGCTTGCAGAAACAGGGTTACAAGACTGGAATCACCTTTCTTTGCAATCAGAGATGTTGACAAAGCTAATTAGGGGGAATGGAGATGTTCAGCCAATCAGAGCACCGAATGTCCTGCACACTCTAATTGGCCAGTAATATCCTGCTTTACAGCCAATCAGGATGGCTGATTCTTCCCATCCTTACCACTCTCTGAATTACTGCCCATGGGACAAAACGTGTTGAATCCTCAAAATGTTGTGTGAGGTAGCATATGACCGAGGAATCACACACTTGTCCTGTTGACAATGCTTTAGTGTTGAAAAGCAAGATTTTGATGCTGGAGAGACGTGTGTGTGTGACCTGCCGGCCATGTACTTCAGTATTGGATGCTTGACTCAATCTTTCATTTTTCTGCGGTTGTTGAAATCTGCACCATTGAGGTGGGTAATATTGGCACCTGCTACTAACCTCACAAAGACATTGGAAATGTATATGTTCTGGTGGCAAAGCTGATGACGGAGCAATGAGGACATGCGCGTTTGCCAAGGGACCAAATTGTGGTATTCTGGGAAAAATGCTTCATTTTCCTGCGCTTCAGTGCCCTCCTCTGCTAAAAATGAGACAGCTAAGAATTTGTCTTGATGCCATGGTTCATGAAGTTTTTCTAAGATAAAATATAACCCATGAAGTCCAAAGTTTGAAAATAAGTGCAGATTACTCAAGCGTTCAAAAGTTATTATGCACTAAAAAGGGTTGTTTTTGACCAATCCTATTCACTTCCCATTCCTTTTCCCAGGTGGGAAGGTGCATCCTTTGAATCTGCACAGCAAAATCTGCTGGAGGGATTTGCGCCAAATAAGAAACAAGTTGGGCACAAAGCAGTGCACATGTGCTTTTGGTGGTTTGGTACAAATGCATCCAGTAGAATTGGTGGAGAACAGGGTGCCCTAGCACCAAAATATTTAATCTATCACCCACAGTGCTTCAAAGCCACAAGATTTGGCACCAGGCGCTATACAAAGATCTAATAACAACACATAACATAAGATGTGCATTGCAGCAATTGAGGGTTTTCAGAAATGAAAAGACACCATTTTTGTCATTGATGTAAGCTGTTCTCACAGGATTTTTCGCAGTACATTTTGCAGCAAAATTTCAGTAAATTCATAGAACAAAGGGAGGGTCCCAAAAACTCCTTTTAAAATGTAGGCTAAACGACCAAGGTGGTCATTTTACAAACAATGTTAACTGCATGCAGGGGACCACCAACATTTGCATTTACATGCTGTTGGGTCCCCCTGCTTGCAATTTTATACAATTACATAACAGAGTTTTAAAGTTGGCTAGGGCAGGGATGGTATGGGGGGTGGGGCCGATGTTTACAAAATGTTTAACAAATGGCAATAAAAATACCTTTAAAAAAAAAAAGTGAAGACCCAACCAGCCGAAATTGACTTTACTCTTCCCTTTTACTCTCCATTTTGTAAACAATGTAAACCCTACCTGCAAATTATGCTTTGCAGACAACCATTACAATGGGTTCCCATGGAGTCTGCGTGCTTTCAGCAGGTGCTAAAAAGAGGCAGATTCCACAGGAATCTGTTGGTTTAACGCCTGCATTAAACCATGTTAAACCGTGTGCTGTTTGAAGTAGGAAAGCAAGGAGCAAACGCTAATTTCATCTCCTTCTCCTAATATGCCTCCAAATGGCGCTAAACGCCCTAAAGAGTCAAAGTAAGGCTTGAATCTCTAACATCCTGCTTTTACACCTCACCTTTGCACCACACCGCTTGTAAAATGACCCCTCAAATACTGCACCCATTCTCTTGCCGGTTCCTCATTATTAAGCTTGCAAAGTAAGCACTAGCCATGGCGAGTTGGCCACACACCCCTAGAGGGGAAACATCCCGTGGTGCATTACTCAGAAACATTATGACGAAATGAATTGCCTGATTTACAGAGCCTTTTCCAATGGGACTTTCCTTTTCAGAAAGGCATTTTAAATCCGCCTCTACGCGTGACATCTGTGATGATATAGAAAGAAAGAGCTTTAGTGCTTTGGCACTTGTGAGCTCCTGAATACAAAACCTGTGGAAATTCAGTGGAAAAAAAACGTTTGTTAGTAGAGCTGAGTTGAAACAGTTCAATGCAACAAAAGTGATGTTAAAGTGATGGTTTAATGCAACAAAACCCTTGAAATTCAGTATTGGAATCCACACCACTCTGAGCCAAACTGGTGTACAGCCTGCCAGCCACTGACCATTATTGGTGCAGAAAAACCAGTGCTCATTTGTTACCTTACTTATAGGGCAGCAACACGTGCTCTCTAAAATATATCTAAATATGTATTGTCACAGATGGCACAAAAATGACTCCAAGTTTTTGAGAGGGTTTAAGAATTTTTATTGAAATATCAATTTGGCCTCTGGTCGTCCCTCTCTATCCCAGATTCTGCACCTTCCTCCTAATCCAGGTTTCCTTAGTTCCTCTAGTCAGTTGTTGGGGTTCTATAGGTATAGGGAATCGTGCTGTACAAATTCCCTTTTAGATTCATTTTGTCTTCCATCATGCTCACTCACTCCTCTCCCTCTCCTGCTCTCTCACTACACCCATCCTCCAACTCCACCCACCTCTCTTCTTTCTTTCCTCCACGCTACTGTCCCTCCGATGTCTCTCACACCCTCGAGGCCTTACCTTCACCCTTTGATGTTTCTCCACCCTCTCGGTTTACTCATCCTCCCTCCTATGTGCTACTACGTCCTCCTCCAATCTACTACTCCCTCTTCCACACTACAACTTCCTCCTCCACACTACACACTCCTATTAGTTCTTCCTTTGGTTACTCATATCTTCTTTACGCTGATGACTCTCAGATTCTCTTGTCTTTTCCATGTTTCCCTGACTCTTATTTATTCTTCACTCTCGTCTTGTCTTCTTTTGATCCAACCTTGGATGTCTTTCTACTAATTACACCTCAATCCACCTGAGACCGAGGCCCTCTTCTTCCCCGCTTCTACTGTTCTGGCTCCTCTTTCCCCTTCATCTATTTCTTTTCCCCCTTTTTCTCTTCCAATCTCTACTTTTGCCTACAACTTTGGTGTCATCTTCGGCACTTCTCTTTTACATCTCACATTTCCTTCCTCTCTCAGTATTGGCATTTTCAACTTTTCACAATATGGAAGACTTGTCGATTTCTAACTTTTCATGCCTCTAAGATTCTCATCTCTTCCATAGTCTTCATATCTGTTCTACTGCTCTAGTCTATGTCTTAGTCCCGCTGCCTACCAGCTTGCGCCTCTTCGGTCTATCTATCACTTTTCAATTCACGTCCTGTGTACTCTTGCCCCTCACGACTCCGACTCCATCTCTTCAACTTTCCATTCAGTTTGGTGGTTATGCTTTGAAGCTCGCCTCTCTTTAACTTTCTTTGTATTGTTTTCAAATGCCTTCATGGTTTAGCACCTCCTTATTTGCCTTATCCTGTTTTGTTCTATATTCTCCACCTGGTACTCTCCACATTCAATATCTTTTTCTCCTAGTTGTTCCTCCCCTTCATTGTGCCCCTTCTCATTTTTGTTCTTTCTCCCTACTTGCTCCCAAGCCCTGGAATTCTCTCCATCTTATCCTGCGGTCTCTTTCCTCTTTTGCTCACTTTGAATCTTGTGTCAAAGATCATCTTCTTTCTCTCTGATTTGTTCGTATGATATTCACATATTAAATGTACCACATTAATTTCTTTGTAAAGCGCTTAGGAGTTAGGCACTATATAAGTCAGTAAAACTACAGAAAATACAAATACAACTCCCTCCTCCCACTGCAACCCCCTCCTTTATACAACAACCAAATTAGCACTATGCCCACCTGCTACTCATTCACCCTCTTTTCACCCAGTTACACTCATTTTAGTGTCACACCTTACTATAATTTATTTAACCACACTTGATGCACTAACACACACAATCACACTACAGTACAACTTACACTCACTAACCAATACTTTCCCATCCCCAGAAGCCACCTCTACAATCTGCTGCTCCTTCCTTCCTCCTGCTGGTCTCTTGGTCCATCACCTCCACCTCCCCTGACTTCACCTGATCAACCCACAATGTCCTGCTTTCAGTCCTTCCTTTTATGTTCCCTCCTTCATGCTATTGATTCACTTCCCTTATCCAATCTATTACTGTATTTTACTCCAGGAGAGCACAAGCCTCACCTCTTTTGCCAACGCAGGCGTATCACAGAATACTGAGGGCCGCCTGTGGTGTTCATTGTTTATGTTCATGTTAGGGATAACGTTTCTGGGTTCCCCACAGGTAGGTTCTGTCTTTTCGAGGATCAAATCCCTTTTTTAATGTCCCTGGTGATCTAGGTTACACACCGCTGGCGGTGGTGCATTGCTGTCAGTGCCACAGAGTGTTGTGGGGCTCCACTGGTGTACTCGTTCTCTGTTGGCCTGTCTTCCTCCTAGTGCATGATGCCATTATGGCTGGGAGCGAGAGGGTTGTTGCTACTGACTCAGGTCCAGACATCTAATGATGATTGGACCGCGAGAGGCACTGGAGGGTTTCTTGCCCTCTGATTGTGGTGATCTTGGCTGATGGTTGTGAACAGTGCAGCGAGCATTTGGTGTAGGAGGCATGGTCTGAGAGAAATGTGAACTGCATAACAGCATGCTAGGACAAAGGGGGATATGAGCTGGGATGCTCTCAACTGCCATCTGCCCTCATCAGGGGAGTACTGACTCTGGATTGCTCCATGGAGGCCTTTTAGCCTGAGAGAGGGGTTCCCACCCCCTCTTGACAAGGCCAGGGTACTGGCTTTGTCACAATATATACAAACATTTGGTAATAACCTTTGACTCATTTGATGCATCTGTATGGAATTTTCCATAGATGGTTTTTGGTCTGGGCCCCAAAATCTGGACAGTTTGGTGCAAATGTGTCTAACTGTTGAAAAGTTATGAAGCATGAAATAAAAATATGCTTTTTACTTTTTGCAATGCTTTTCCCACAAATAGGTGCACAGTCTAAATAGATGGATGAATGTGCTTCAAATTTGCTTCAGGGTGGTATAAAGCAAGTGCCAAAGTAAGGTTTGCTTAATAGCAAGCGAAGTCGCACATCCACCAAAAAATGGAAAGGATGTGTTGTTAACACGCAATACATCTGCATCACTCAAAAATTTGTCTGAAGACGAGAATATTTAGATCAGAATAAATGGGAATTGTGTCCTAGACTCCAAACAAATGGGCTCTACCTCTCTGAAGAGAGACAAGGCTAGTCGCAATGATTGGTGTTGGCTGGCGAAAGCGCTAAACAGACCGGCACACCAATAATGCCATGCAGAAGAGGAGCTTGACCTCCTCAAGATTGGATCCTGGAATGCCAGCGGCTTTTCCCACTTGTTCCAGGTACCCTGGCTGAATGGTTTGGACGTGGCATGCCTTCAAGAAACTTGTCTGGAGGTTTGCCCGACAATTGATGACTATGAAGTGGCAATTAATCCAGCCTTTAAAAAACTCAAAGGACGTCTTATGGCCTGCCTACTAACTTTCGCAAAGAAGAGCTCTGGGTGTCGCATTATTCAATCAGTGAATCCATCAGCCTTCATTCAAGTCAGAACCATTGGGACAACAAAGCTCACACATACCAACTTGAGTCCTATTCATATCCTCAATTTATATTGGAACCATCTGGGAGCAGGCACGATGCACTTCATAGACCAAATCTCAACACTGGTGGACGAGATCCTGGAGACGGACGAGACAGCAAACCTCATTATATGTGGTGACTTAAACATCAACTGCTTTATGACAAAGCAGAAGGATGTTAAATTTAGTCACACTTCTAATACTCTCGCAGCGAAATGGATGTTGGAGATGGATCTAAGAAACCTCACCATGTTAAACGGAAACACCACTAATGACATACCGGCTTAACCCAACGTGGTGGAGGGGTACCCAAAAATCTATCTTAGATTATTTCTTCATCTCAGCTAAAATACAACAACCCACTACACCACTACAGGTCACCCCCACCATGCAAAATGACCATGAGATGGTAACTATAACCCTAGCAAGACCTAGGCAAAGGGATAGCAAATCATGCAATCACCGGATCATAGTTGAATCTAATCGAGTAAGGCTGAAACTCGCCACAGATGAGGTCACACACCTCACAAAAACATACATTGAAAAGGAATCTGGTGTCGAATATAGCCATCTGCTACAACACTTTGTGGAAAAAAAGCAGGGACCCAGAACGCCTGGGCATGTAAACAAATACACATTTGACATTGCAGTCCTAAGTAAAAAGCGGGAATTGTGCACCACAATTAGACAATTACAAAATAAAGGGGATGAAACCTATATAACAGCTAAATGCGCAGCCAACCAAAAATATAAAAACTGGCGAAGGGCGCACAAAGCATTAATGCTGCAAAAAGATGCAGAAGCTATAATGCAAAAGATGGGTCATAAAAAGTTGTCTGAATTTTGGAAGATTCTGACCAACGAAGGTGCCACCCAAGCCGCTCTGATGACCAACATGGTTTCTGAAGCAACATGGTTCATTCACTTCACAGACCTTTTTAGCAAAAAACGCCAGTGGCCGGATCCAATTACGCCAACTCTTGAGAAATGGAACTTAAGTTTCGAGACGGAAGACATTCAGCAGATCATTAGACAAGCAAGTGCATCGAGAGCGCCTGGACCAGACGGTCTCACTAATTTTACACTAAAACAAGAGCCAGAAAAATGGGCAGAGCTATGAAGTGAACGGTTTACCAGAATCTCTGTTGAACGCACCACCCTGAAATCCTGGAAGAATGCCATCATCGTCCCCATATTCCAAAAAGCGAAATTGTGTCGACCCTAAAAACTATCGGCCGATAGCCCGTTTGGATGTGCTGGGGAAAGTATATGCCACGATGTTGCAACATAAATTACCACATTGGTCCATAGAAAGTGGACACATGGATGTGCGCCAGACTGGCTTTGTGAAGGGAGTCGGTTGTGGCCTAAATCTCTTGTTAATAAATCTGCTGAAAATGGAGGCCATAAGAACGGGAAGAAAGGTCTACTTAGCGTTAATTGACTTTTCACACGCTTTCGATACCATCGATTGAGAACTACCATGGACAAAGATGCAGACTTGGGGCTGTCCTGTGAGCCTCTTAGCTGCCATTAAAGAACTCCATACTGCGACTACCATCAAAGTCCGGCTAGACCAAAGTGGAATTCTAACGGACGCCATTAACACCTACTGCGGTGTAAATCAAGGATGTTCCTTAGCCTCCATAATCTTTAATTTGTTCCTATCTGATATTGGTATTACACTAGAAGGACCTCGATCCTTCTCTCCCAAAATTCATGGGTCTGTGCTAAGTTGGATGCTATATGCTGATGATCTGATTTTACTAGACACCACTCGGATCGGTCTTCAGAGGAAAATAGATGCAAATACAAAGCTATGTGAAGATCAATGGCCTGCGAATAAACAATACCAAGAGTGAATTTCTAACACTACAAAATCTGCAAACAGGTCAGCATGGATTCAACAAAAAATTCAAATGGCACCTTGGAACAGAATGTCTAACTACAAACTACAGTCAAAAACACCCGATACTTTGGAATGCAAATCAGTGCAAACATAAACGATGGTCCATGTGTGGAGAATGTCAAAGCCAGGTGCCTGCAATTTGCGTGTCAGGCCACAATAATGAACAAAAAATATGGGACATTTTCTCTGAAGCCGGTAATAATGTTCTATCAGCAGAAAGCTATCCCAGAGCTAATATTTGGAGCTGAGAACGCCTTTGACTGCCCAGAAGATTTATGGTTAACTTTGGAAAATATCTTCTGGGTAAAAGTCCTCCATCTACCCAAAGGCGCTCCCTCAGTATGCATTCGACACTAATTAAGCCTAATTTCAATCCAAGCACAAATCAATTGGAACACCTTAGCACTGTTCAGAAAAACCATCATGAAGGATGTAATCCCTCAGTTTAAAATTATACATAATCCTGGCAATGGAAACCCAGAGGGCCTACTATCACCATGGCACAAAAGATGCAAGAACATTCTTGAAATGTACGATACAGACGTGAAAACTCTCCAAGAGAACCTAGATGCGGTAAAGGGAAACATATGGAAACAGGGCTGGATTCTAACTAGAAACAAAAGAAGATGCCTGGAATCAATGAAAGAAGTGCCAAGTGAAATCGAGCGTACAACAGCCTTCAAAATTATGTGAGTCTATTTCCAGATTCCAAAAGTAGAACTATCTATTTGCGCTTTCGTTTAAACTTGTTTAAGACAAGAGACTGAACCAGCCATTGGGCTGGTTCTGGTGAGACAAACACAAAGTGCCGGCTATGCTTCACCAACGAAGAATCATTAAAACATCTCACGCTATTTTACCCCGCTCTTCAAGCTCAAAGAACCACACACCTAGCCCAACTGATGGAAGGTTACTCAACGAGTGATGCAGAAGAGTGGTGGCAATTAATGTTTTCTGGTGCAAACAAAAAACTGATTTTCGCACTGACTTTCTTTTTGGTTGACATAGAGAGACGCTTAGAAACACAGAAGGTGAAGGCTCAGGACTCGGATCCAGTGTGTCCCTCACCATCGTAACATTCATAGGCCTAACTTGTCATAGTGGTAAATTTGAAGGTCTGATCATGCTAAATGATGATACACAATGATCTTAACACTGATATTAAGTGCTTTTTATGCAAAATGATGAAGTTTTGTTTTTGTTTTTAAAGTTTTGTATAAGCCAATACAAATGAATAAAAACAAATTAAAAAGCAAGTGCCTTTTATTCAGTCAGTGTGAAATCTATCAGTAGTTTTTTTCAATAGAAATAGAATAGAAAGTGGGTTGTCCCTGTCACAAACATCTTTTACATATCTCCCACGATGCACTCGTAGAACCTTACAATGTTCTGAAATGAAAATCCACCATTTAGTTTCCACATTTTATTCTGGTTACAGGGGATCATTACCAACCAGAAAAGATATCTTGCCTCATGGAGCTCTGACCCAGCCATAGCACACACACGGTCCTGCTGAAATGTTACATTCAAACTTTGTTATTCATTGAGGTTATGGATAACTGGGATTACCCAGCAGAGCTATCGGACCTCGCAGAGCTCTGACCAAGTCCACCACATGGTGATGTCATCATTGTGGTCACACGCTGCGCAACAGGAGGCACATAGTTAAGGCGGACTTGCTCGAAATGCGATTTCTGAATTTCAGGGGTTTTCTTGGATTACTTCTGATCACCTTACCACTCTCTTAACTATGTTTTTTTCACTTAATTGTCACTGAATCTTCAAGGGTTTTATTATACTATAGTTTCTTCATGGCCCACTAGCCCTGTCCATCAGCCATGGCCACTGTACATATTGCATCTATAGGTTTATTTTGGGCCCACTATCAACGGCCTTGCCCCATGGACAGTGGTCATGGCCTTTGGCTGTGGAACTGTGTAAGTTGACCCAACAGGTTTCTTTGGAGCCCACTAGCCATGGCTTCCGTCCGTGGACACAGCATATGTTGCACCAAAGGGTTTCTACATTGCCCACTAGCCATGGACGGTGGCCACGGCCTTCATCCATGGCCACTCTACATGTTGCACCAGGTTTCTTCGGGCCCACTAGCCGCCGCCTTTGGCTGTGGCCACTGTACATCTTGCACAAATAGGCTTCTTTGGGGCTCACTAGCCATGGCCTTTGGCCGTGGACACTGTACATGTTACACCAATAGGTATCTATGTGGCCCAGTGGCCATGGCCACTGCAACTGTTGCACCAATAGGTTTCTTTGGGGCCCACTAGCCATGCCCTTAGGCAGAGAGATCCATTACCCCCTGCCTAGCAGATGTGATCACTGTTGGTGTAAATTTACTTCGTTTTTTTCACTCTCTCCCCATTCCCACAGAATTCATGCGATATTTCCCCGATAATGGTACCAAACAATATGTACAGCTGCATTGAACTCCCCATGCTTGTGGTATTTCCCTGGTATTTCCCTGATAATGCTTGAAAATCCCAAATTCTTGCCTGTCCTCACAAGCACTCACAAAGCGTCCCCGCCTCTTTCCATGGTCCTCCCGGTCCCCTCAACTGCTTTTGACCTCCCTGGCCTTCTCGTGGCCATTACTCCCTATCACTGTTTAGTTCATGTAACACATTTTTGTTCTCAAAGGTGGACATTGATATATGAGTGGTGAATTTCCATGGTTTTTTGCATTACCTCTGATCACCTTAACACTCTCTTAACACATTGTTTTCCCTGAATTTCATGGGTTTTGCTATACCTTAGTTTCCTCAGGGCCTACTAGCCAGAGCCTTCTGATATCAGAAAAAAAGTGCAAGGGCTCAGAAATAAGTACCAGGGCTCAGAAATAAGTGTCAGGGCTGAGCCCACTAGATATCAGTGATGTAACTTGTGACCTCATCAGTGTGCTTATAGGTTGTGCAACAGGGGCTCATGGTTAAGGTGGTGTAGCTTCCAACATCTGCCAAGTTTCAGGGGTTTTGTTGCATTACTCTGGCATATTAAAGTGACTTTAACATGTATATACATGTACTTTAAACACCACATGAATTCAGTATAATCATTTTTCATTTGTATTACTAACTCAAGGCTAAAACAGCACTCTGCCTCAGACCACACAACTCTGCCGCTCCGTCTTGCATGACTGAGTCATCCAGTCATGGATAGAGGCAATAAAGATTCCCACTGATAGCCACAACTATATATATTCACCCGAGGAGCCTGCAGTCCCCTCCCATGCTGCTCATCTGCACATAATCACTTCATTATTATCTAATTACAATGAAAGTGTTTTCATCTCCTTTGAAGGACTGGAGGACCCGCTGAGACACTGCTACGTGCTCAGAGCTGGATGCCAAGGGAAGGGGGGTGCCAGTATCAAATATTTCTTGCTATCAAGTACCTCTTCCTGATCTAGTAATCTACGTGGTCATGGTGTTAGCGGGTGACGCAAAGCAGTCCCCATTAGGACAGCCTTGCCACCAAACATGCAGTACTGCATTGATTCTAATATAGCATGTATCACTGCCAACTTGTTAGTGTCAAGTGCTTACACAGAAAGGGGGATTCATAACTCCCTGTGTTCGGCATGTGAAAAGTCGTTATCCGCAACTAGGTAACAGGGTAACTATCAAGTCGAAATCCTACTAGTGTGTCAGGAGAGCCAAGGCGTCAGTACCAAAAGAGTTGTACCCGCAACTAGGTAACAGAGTTACCCTCAAATCCAATTCCGAGTGGTGTGGCAGAGGAGCAAGGTGCCAGTTCCAAAAGGGTTATTCTCACAAGTTGGTAACAGGGTTACCCTGCAGTCCACCTACTAGTGGTACAGATGATAGAGTAGGCAAGGCAGCAGTATCAATAAGGGAGAGCGGTGGTACTCACATGCAGCCAATAGTCTCAAAAGAGAAGCAAGTTGTACCCACAGATAGGTAACAGGGTTATCCTCGAATCCACCTCCTCAAGGGACACGTGGTGGAGCAGCCAGGGCAGTCATCCCAAGAAGGATGCGGGGTCGCACCAATAACTAGGTAACAGGGTTACCCTCAAGTCGACCTCCTAGTGGTACACGTGGTGGAGCAGCCAGGGCAGCAGCATCAAGAAAGGAGCATGGTGGCACCAATAACTAGGCAACAGGCCTACCCTCAAGTCCAAATCCTAGTGGGACACGTGGTGGAGCAGCCAGGGCAGCACCCTCAAGAAGGGAGAAGGGTGGCGCCTATAACTAGGCAACAGGGTCACCCTCAAGTACACCTCCTAGTGGGACAGGTGGTGGAGCAGCCAGGGCAGCACCCTGAAGAAGGGAGCAGGGTGGCACCAATAACTAGGCAACAGGGTTACCCTCAAGTCCACCTCCTAGTGGGACATGTGGCAGAGCAGCCAGGGCAGCAACCACAAGAAGGGAGCAGGGTGGCACCAATAACTAGGCAACAGGGTCACCCTCAAGTCCACCTCCTAGTGGGACACGTGGTGGAGCAGCCAGGGCAGCACCCTCAAGAAGGGAGAAGGGTGGCGCCTATAACTAGGCAACAGGGTCACCCTCAAGTACACCTCCTAGTGGGACAGGTGGTGGAGCAGCCAGGGCAGCACCCTGAAGAAGGGAGCAGGGTGGCACCAATAACTAGGCAACAGCGTTACTCTCAAGTCCACCTCCTAGTGGGACATGTGGCAGAGCAGCCAGGGCAGCAACCACAAGAAGGGAGCAGGGTTGCACCAATAACTAGGCAACAGGGTCATCCTCAAGTCCACCTCCTAGTGCGACACGTGGTGGAGCAGCCAGGGCAGCAGCCTCAGGAAGGGAGCAGGGTAGCACCAATAACTAGGCAACAGGGTCACCCTCAAGTCCACCTCCTAGTGCGACACGTGGTGGAGCAGCCAGGGCAGCAGCCTCAGGAAGGGAGCAGGGTAGCACCAATAACTAGGCAACAGGGTTACCCTCAAGTCGAAATCCTAGTGGGACACGTGGTGGAGCAGCCAGGGCAGCACCCTCAAGAAGGGAACAGGGTGGCACCAATAACTAGGCAACAGGGTTACCCTCAAGTCCACCTCCTAGTGAGACACGTGGCGGAGCAGCCAGGGCAGCAGCCTCAAGAAGGGAGCAGGGTGGCACCAATAACTAGGCAACAGGGTTACCCTCAAGTCCAAATCCTAGTGGGACACGTGGTGGAGCAGCCAGGGCAGCACCCTCAAGAAGGGAGCAGGGTAGCACCAATAACTAGGCAACAGGGTTACCCTCAAGTCGAAATCCTAGTGGGACACGTGGTGGAGCAGCCAGGGCAGCACCCTCAAGAAGGGAACAGGGTGGCACCAATAACTAGGCAACAGGGTTACCCTCAAGTCCACCTCCTAGTGAGACACGTGGCGGAGCAGCCAGGGCAGCAGCCTCAAGAAGGGAGCAGGGTGGCACCAATAACTAGGCAACAGGGTTACCCTCAAGTCCAAATCCTAGTGGGACACGTGGTGGAGCAGCCAGGGCAGCACCCTCAAGAAGGGAGCAGGGTGGCACCAATAACTAGGCAACAGGGTTACCCTCAAGTCCACCTCCTAATGGGACACGTGGCGGAGCAGCCAGGGCAGCAACCTCAAGAAGGGAGCATGGTGGCACCAATAACTAGGCAACAGGGTCACCCTCAAATCCACCTCCTAATGGGACATGTGGCGGAGCAGCGAGGGCAGCAACCTCAAGAAGGGAGCAGGGTGGCACCAATAACTAGGCAACAGGGTCACCCTTAAGTCCAATTCCGAGTGGGACACTTGGCGCAGCAACCAGGGCAGCAGGCTCAAGAAGCGAGAAGGGTGGCTCCAATAACTAGGCAACAGGGTCACCCTCAAGTCCACCTCCTAGTGGGACACGTGGTGGAGCAGCCAGGGCAGCAGCATCAAGAAGGGAGCAGGGTGGCACCAATAACTAGGCAACAGGGTTACCCTCAAGTCCACCTCCTGGTGGGACACGTAGTGGAGCAGCCGGGGCAGCAGCCCCAGGAAGGGAGCAGGGTGGCACCAATAACTAGGGAACAGGGTCACCCTCAAGTCCACCTCCTAGTGGGGCACGTGGTGGAGCAGCCGGGGCAGCAGCCTCAGGAACGGAGCAGGGTGGCACCAATAACTTGGAAACAGGGTCACCCTCAAGTCCACCTCCTAGTGGGGCACGTGGTGGAGCAGCCGGGGCAGCAGCCTAAGGAAGGGAGCAGGGTGGCACCAATAACTAGGCAACAGGGTCACCCTCAAGTCCACCTCCTAGTGGGACACGTGGTGGAGCAGCTGGGGCAGCAGCCTTAAGAAGGGAGCGCGGTGGCACCAATAACTAGGCAACAGGGTCACCCTCAAGTCCACCTCCTAGTGGGACACGTGGTGGAGCAGCCAGGGCAGCAGCCTCAGGAAGGGAGCAGGGTGGCACCAATAACTAGGCAACAGGGTCACCCTCAGGTCCACCTCCTAGTAGGACACGTGGTGGAGCAGCCAGGGCAGCAGCCTCACGAAGGGAGCAGGGTGGCACCAATAACTAGGCAACAGGGTCACCCTCAGGTCCACCGCCTAGTGAGACACGTGGTGGAGCAGCCAGGGCAGCAGCCCCAGGAAGGGAGCAGGGTAGCACCAATAACTAGGCAACAGTGTCACCCTCAGGTCCACCTCCTAGTGGGACACGTGGTGGAGCAGCCAGGGCAGCAGCCTCAGGAAGGGAGCAGGGTGGCACCAATAACTAGGCAACAGGGTCACCCTCAGGTCCACCTCCTAGTGGGACACGTGGTGGAGCAGCCAGGGCAGCAGCCTCAGGAAGGGAGCAGGGTAGCACCAATAACTAGGCAACAGGGTCACCCTCAGGTCCACCTCCTAGTGGGACACGTGGTGGAGCAGCCAGGGCAGCAGCCTCAGGAAGGGAGCAGAGTGGCACCAATAACTAGGCAACAGGGTCACCCTCAGGTCCACCTCCTAGTGGGACACGTGGTGGAGCAGCCAGGGCAGCAGCCTCAGGAAGGGAGCAGGGTGGCACCAATAACTAGGCAACAGGGTCACCCTCAAGTCCAAATCCTAGTGGGACAGGTGGTGGAGCAGCCAGGGCAGCAGCCTCAGGAAGGGAGCAGGGTGGCACCAATAACTAGGCAACAGGGTCACCCTCAGGTCCACCTCCTAGTGGGACACGTGGTGGAGCAGCGAGGTCAGCAGCCTCAGGAAGGGAGCAGGGTGGCACCAATAACTAGGCAACAGGGTCACCCTCAAGTCCACCTCCTAGTGGGACACGTGGTGGAGCAGCCAGGGCAGCAGCCTCAGGAAGGGAGCAGGGTGGTTAAAGGTGCTTTAGAAAGCTTATTTTCCTGAATGTGCCCCCACATATCTGTGAGTTTTGTAAAACAATTTGTTCGGAGATGAGCGACATGTCACCGTCCGTTGGACTGGGGGGGAGGGGGGGCTTAATGCAGAAAATGAGCAAAGGGCGGAAACGATCTATATGTATAGGGGCTCTGGTCACTCGTGGTTAGATGTAAATGTGTAGGGGGTCCACACCCATGGGAATTCAAGAGCAAGATCAAGCTTCTTTATTGGAAAGACGGAAGGATATATTTGTAAGAGCCTCCTAGTGAATACATTTTTAATTTTTAAATAGGGGGGGGAATAGGGGGCCATATATGCGTATTTTGTACAAGATGAAGATATGATATAATTGGTTATTTATAACGCGCTTAATACCAAGCGCAGAGCCGGGAATCGAACCTGTGTTGGTCCGTGTCGCCTTGCTTCAGTGCCACTTGTGGTTTTGCTTTTCATTCGTTGATGTTTTATTGGATTATGGTGCGTTGCCAAATCGCGGTCTCTACTTGAGGCTATCAGTGGCACTACGCACTTTCTTCTTAATTTCTTCGCTTGTAGAAATATGAAATGCATTTTGAATTATTTTTCTTTGAGTGAGGCATTTGGGAGAAAAATAGACTTTAGGTTGTGAGCCTGCCAGGATAGGGACGCCATGATAGTTTATGGTTACCAGGGTTGAACATGTAGGGGCTAGTGTCACCCAAAGTCAAAGTTTATTCTTAAAAGAATGAACCCCACTCACAGAATTGCACGACTGCTGTAACACTGTAACAACCGCAGTTATAGGAAACCACCCATGAAGTGCCACAATATTTGCAAATAGCTGGAGAGTCGAAATTGACCAGAAGCCATGACAATCTCTGGTTAGGCAGTAGCAATTCTGATGAGGAGAAAGTAGGCTCTCATGCAGGAACAAAGACTTTAAAATGACCAGAGGTGATCCTGAGCCAGAGGCAAATGAGAACTGATGCTGGGGTATCCTGCAACTGTCTGGTAGCTGATGATGTAGGTCTTGCATCGCGGCGGCGAACACGGTGGACCGGAGGGACCCGTCAGGTAATGTCCAGTCCAGGGGGCTTCTTCAGTTTGGAATGTCTTCTACAACAGAAGGCCTCTGGATTTACCTGCAATCACAGCTCGGTTGTCTGGTGCTCCCACACAAATCTTATCAGGCTGTGCAGGCCAAGAAGCTAGTTGCGTTCTGCAGGCATTGGTGCCTAGCAAGCTTGGGAGCCAGCTCGCCCTTCTGGTTCAAGGAGAGGGAGAGCACTGCTCACAGATCCCTCTGGCCATTGAGAAGACAAGAAATCACAAATCCCAGCAGCTCTTCACTCTAAGAGTTTGGTCTTGGGCATAGTGCAACCTTGGATTTGGACTTTTTTGTAGTACTCGCCTATTGACAAAAGTTATATTCCACATATATACGAATATTGGAAGCTGAGAATGAAGTCAGACCCAAATCACAACCGTGCCTCCTTTCAAACATTTGGCGTCCGTGCATTCTTTGGGTTTCAGCACATGCAAAGCTTTGCTGGTCTCTCCATTGGAAAACACACATGATGTGGATTCCATAGAGCCTAGTTGCATACTTCCTAGATCTGGTCTTGGCTTTCCTTGCTTCAGGCTTCAGCTGCCCAGAGTAGTCCACAGCACATATGAGCACAGCCGAAGCCCAGCTGTGGGTCTCAAGTTTAGGGCTAGAACCCACTGAGATTTTCTGATGCTAGAGCGCCACCTAGATGCTCAGTGACCGGAAAAAGACACTGTTCTCTGTTATTCACATGCAACGGCTCGGGTAACTGGGACTCGCAGAGTTACTTCCCCAGGAAAATACATAACACCTTTTAGTACTTACTAGGGGAAAGTCTGGGGACTCACTCTAGGAAAAGAGAAATGATTAGGGGATTCACACCATGTTAGGACTGATATAATATTGTTTCGTCCTCATTGTATATGTTGGCCTATGCCCAGTCGCTTTGCGAGGAAATCCGTATTACAAGGTCGTGACCTTAAAGTGAATCAAGCCTCCATTTTAGGTTAAAGCCGCCATTTTAGTTTATCGTACAAAGTCACCCTGTGGCCTAAAATGGCCGTCTTGAGTTCTCTTGTTCTTGCTTTAACCTCTTCAACCACTGGAGGAGAGTTAATGTCCAACCTGCCTTCAGGCTACATGTTAGGGTCATGTAGACCTTGTCCTTTGTTGATCTCAGGATCAGGGGATTACTTGAATTAGCAATGTTAACCTACAAGTATACAAGAACAATAACGCTATCCAAATACGACATGCGAAACATTTGTTTGATCTGTATTAAAGCAATGTGTAAAGAGTGTAACGTTAAACTTAAAGAATAATAATGTTTGTTAGTAAATGTATTAAAAAGTAAACCGCATGCACGAGATATGTAAATTAGGAACAAACCTGGCGTGACCCTAGCCCAGTACATGATTAACTTGAAAGAGGCTGGACATCGTTACAACAAAAATGTATAAATAGGCCAATGTCCAGCTAGCAAATCCTGTTCACTGCTCACATTGAACCCTGCTTGTGGTCTCTGTGATGTATTGTCGGCCAAATAGCTATTTGTGTACTTTGTTTTGTAACTGTTCAGTTTTGTAATAAAGATTCTGGGAATCTTTACAAGCCCGTGTCTGTGTATTTCTCTTTGCATGGTGTAAAAGCCTTATTATTGTATTTTCTTATTCCACAGATGGCGCCCGAATAGGGACCCTCAAGATCGACTTCGTCTCGTTGAAGGTTGGCTCGGCTATCGAACCGGGATCGGACGGTGCCAACAGAAATGGCCACTCTGGACGAGAAGTGAATTCCTCGACAAAACTGCACGATCCGATCCCTGAACGGTGAGCAGTAGCCCGAGACGACATCTTGACGAGGGTCCATATATCGAGGTGGGTAAATTTGCCAAAATCACCAGACACGTGATTCTCCTTAGTAACCCGATCGGGCCTCCCAGTCCTTTGGTCAGGTGAATCGTGACCCGATTCTTAATTTAACCCTGACAATTTGAATTTGGCGCATTGTACTCACGAGCACAATTACTTGACCAGGTAATACCAGAACTTTTATATGCCTGGGAAATTGTCTGCCTGCTTTAGGGCATTATTCCGCAGTGACAGACAATCTTTGGAAGATAGCCGTCCGGCACCACAGGAGGGGTCGCCGGCATGTACTTTGTACTGTAAGAAAGGCTTTGGTAGTATAGCATTTAATGACATTTGGCACAGACAGACCAGACATAATTCTAATCTTCGTTGGCCAACCAATGGTAGTTTTGAAATCCCTCGTATAGAACATCTGGAGTCTGTATTAGTAAAGAAAAAGGCTAGACCTGCAGCATTTGACGCATTGCATAGTTGGAAAACAGAAGCTTTGCAGCAACAAAAGAGTAGAGAGAAACATATGCATAGACATATGACAAGTATCGAAAAGGCACGGTTATATGATCAAAATAAGCAATTGGAGTCCGTTAGGAACACGGACAGGGCGTTTCAATTAGGCATTCAGAAAATGTACCCTTCAAAAGATTTTCATACGTCAGATGAATTGATTAATAAACTTTTGTATGAACGAAGGCCCGGTGCCTCCGCGCCACCTCCTTACGTCGCTCCTCCTGGCGCTTTGCGCCTTCCCGTTGTTATTCCCCCTACTATAATTCCTCCGGTCCTCCCTGCTGTTCTTCCTGTTCTTCCAGCTGTCGCTCCTTTGCCCGCCCCCTTGCCTCCACCTGTTGATATTCAGAATGTGCCTACTCTTCCTCTTCTAAGTGATTCTGCATCGCTTGTAGTAGACCAGGGAGCGAGACCAAGGGTTGTGACTCGTAATACTGTGTCCCCAGAAAAAAAGAATAAATTGATCGCTTGGGCTACACATTGCATGGAGAAGGGTGAACAAGCTGATGTTTTTTCCACACTCGAAAATTTAAAAGGTATTCCTGAGAAAAATGTTTTTATTGAAGGGTTAGGGACTCATTTGAGTATAATGTGGAATAGATTAAACGATGTAGATTTCCCACAAGGGTTACGGGATTTCAACGCCTTAGTGTTGTCTAGAGATACTGCGGAGAAAGTATATGAGCATGTCGAGAAGATTTTTGAGTATAGGAAGGAGTTGGAAGGGTTACAGAATGAGGAAGCAGATGGTGGTAGTTTAGGTATTATGTACTTACAGAAACGGTTTTCTCCTCGGCGTGAATCAAAAGGTGAGGAAGCGCGAATTTGTACAAAGGATGAGATAAGATGGATTTCGGATATGTCAATAACTCCAGATGAAGTATATGACACATATAGTCAGTATACGTTAGAAATGCAAAAGAAAGTGATACAGGTTATGGTAGAATACCTGCAGAATGAGTGTGTAAAAAGAAAGATTTGTTGTCCCGCAGAATTGTTGAGTGTTTATAAGTGAGCCTTTTCGGTTGATACTTATTCGCTGCCTTAGCGCTTGATTTGGCTCTGTTGCTTAGTAAGCATTCGGAGCTGCCTACTTCTCAGTTGCCTATGAGAGAGGTCCCTCCGACATTTGTCCCAAAAGTTGAGATTGCGGCCGATGCCGCACGAGGTATACTCACTGGGGAAAGTCCTGCGCATTGCGTATCACAGTTTGTTCACGTCCCGTTTTCAAGACAGGAAGTAAACACTATAAAGCAATCTATTCCCGATGTAAGAAAGAATCCGACCGGGTTCAATAAAGAAATAGAGTCGGTCTTACAGTCATCGGTTTTCACCTTAATTGATATTGATTTATTATTTCCCGTACTCCTACCAGTTGATTTGTGGAAACAGATTAGGACTGTAGATGATGTACCTGGGTTAGGAGATACATGGGATAACATGGTTAGGCTAGATAGAGAAAGACCAGCTGGCGAGCGACCGCCTCAAGTGATATTAACCTTGCCTGATAGGATTATTGTAAAATTGAAAACTATAGTTCCTGAAAAAATGATCATTTGGGACAAGCTTATGGCCTATGTCCAAGGAAAGTCTGAGGGTGCAACTGATTTCTTCAATTGGTTTGAACAGGTATTTTCAGATTTCAGTGGACAAGACTTAGGCACAGAGTCAGGGAAAAGGCTGTTTGTCGACAAATTTGTCCGTGGATTCGACATCCAGTTACAGATTATGTCTTCCGAAAGCGCTTGGCAGGCGAAGTCTCAATCAGAAGTACTGCACGGCTCAGTACTATGAAAATCGTGTGAATAATGAAAAGGAAAAACTTGAGAAAAAAAAGGGTGACCTGAAAACAAAAGTCCTATTGCAACAGATTGTTAGAAACCCTAGAGGGGGTAATCAATTTAGAGGTCAGTACTTTCCACAGGGAAGTACGCCCCTGGCTCCGGTAACCATTAACCAGTGTGCCTATTGTCGACAGGAAGGCCACTGGCGCGCACAATGTCCGACCTTGCAGCAAAGGTCATTTGGGAACATAGATAGACGATCCAGAGGTCACCCAGGTGCAGAGGGCCCTGGCAGAGGTCAGTTTGCACCAGAATCACAGCAATCTCCTTCTCAAGATAAGCAAGTTTCGAATATGGATAATAGAAACATTTTTGATCACCCTTCTGCCGCGTACCTCTCTGAAGAGCTTCCTTTTGATAATATTCTGTTTCGCTAGGATTGCCCGAAGCAGGATTTGGAACTGACGCCTATTCCCGTTCATCAGAAAGGCCCCTACGTTGAGATGGCGGTGGGAAATAAGAAGCATCTATTTTTAGTAGATACGGGAGCACAGAAATGTTCCATTGACCATTCACGGATTCCAAATATTCCCCTGTCAGGGCAGTCCAACGTTTCCATAAGGTTTTCAGGCACACCTGTAGTTTGTCCGGTCTCTTTGCCGGTACCGATAACACTGGGTCCTTTCACGGAGCAATGTCCATTTCTACTTACCACAAACTGTGGGGAGAACTTGCTGGGGTTTAATTTGTTGAAGGAATTGCATGCAGTAATACATTGTTCTCCGGACGGAGTTCGGTTAACAATTTCACCTCAGCAATCACTCGCCTCTCAGTTTTTGACTCGACCTTTACCGCCGAAATTCAGTAATGTTCCGGAATGCTTATTGGCAATTGATGATAATGATGTGGGCATTCTTCAAATTGAACCTGTTAAAATGATTCTGAAACATGGAGTAAAATTGCCTCGCATCCTGCAATATAAGATCTCAGTTGAAGGCGAACAGGCTTTGAAATGTATAGTCTCTGATTTTGTACATCGTGGAGTAATTGAGGAAATTACGGGTAGCTTATGTAACAGCCCCATTTTGCCAGTATACAAAAAAGGTGATAATGCGATTCCCTTTCAGTTTATAATTGATTTATGCGCTATTAACAAAATTGTGGCTCCTCAATTTCCTATTGTACCTGATGTTACAACGATACTAACCATGATTCCGGCTTCTGGCACTCATTTTAGCGTTGTTGATCTTAAAACGCGTTTTTCAGTATTGCCATACACAAAGATAGTAGGTATTTGTTCGCGTTTATCCTAGGTGGACGCTCGTTCATATTCACTCGTGCACCACAAGGGTACACTGAGAGTCCAAGTATTTATAGTAGGGCATTAAAAGAGCAGCTCGATACTCTTGAGTTGCCTACTACTTGCACGCTACTACAGTATGTAGATGATCTCCTCTTGGCTGCTGATTCTGAGAGTGCCTGTAAAGAAGGCACCGTGTTGTTGCTTTGTCATCTAGCGAAACATGGCCACAAAGCTACTCCCAAAAAATTCCAATATTGTTGTCAGGAGGACGCCTATTTAGGCTATCTCCTGTCAAAGGAGGGAAGACGGTTGACACCGGAACGAATAAAGAATATTTCTGGCATGTCTGTCCCTAATACACAGAAGGAAGTTAGAGCCCTGATAGGTATGGCTTCTTACTGTAGATTGTTGATCCCTAACTTTTCGTTAACGATTAAACCAATGCTGGCTTTGACAAAGAAGGGCATTTCTTTGCAATTGCCATGGACTTTGGAACACCAGACAGCATTTGATTTGCTCAAATCAGCGCTGTGTTCAGTGCCGGTTTTAGGAACTCTGAATTATGACAAGGCCTTTGTGTTGTATGTGCATGAACGTGATGGATGTGCTTTGGCTGTGTTAACGCAGGAACATGGAGGGAAGAATAGGCAGTGTGGCTATTTCTCATCTGCCCTTGATCCTGTTGCATGCGCTTTGCCGAGATGTTTGAGAGCTGTTGCTGCTGCTGCTGCGTCTGTAAAGCAGAGTGAGGGAATGGTCCTGGGTCATGCGTTAACCCTAATGGTACCTCACTCTGTAGATATTTTATTGAATAGAACTCAAACGCAACACCTCACTTTTGCACGATTGCCAAGATATGAACTGATCTTGTTTGCTCCCCACCTCCAAATTCAGAGGTGTTGTGTATTAAATCCGGCTGAACTTTTACCTGTCCCGCAAGATACTGTTGATGGTGACGAAACGTCACACGATTGCCTTTATGCGACAGAACAAGAGACTAAAGGTAGAATCGATCTGAAAGACACGCCTTTGAATAGCCCACAAGGAGAGCTATTTTGTGATGGCTCGTGTTTTATACTTTCGAATGGTACATCCACGGCTGCTTATGCCGTCACTACTTTAAGCACGATTGTGGAAACCAAAAGAATTATGCATAATTCCGCGCAGACCACAGAAATTATAGCGTTAACTCGAGCTTGTGAACTTTCTGAAGGGCTTACAGTAAATATATATACCGATAGTCAGTATGCTTTTGGGGAGGTTCACAACTTCGGTAGACTTTGGAAAGAACGAGGTTTCTTGACCTCGCATGGCACGAAAATCCAGCATGGCACTTTAATAGTGCGATTACTTTCAGCGCTCGCGCTCCCTGTTCAGTTAGCCATTATAAAATGTGCAGCACATCGAAAAGTTACAGATGATATAGGAAAAGGGAATGCTTTCGCTGATCAGATAGCTAAACAAACTGCCACTGATTTTAGTTCAGAAATGTATGCTGTAAGAGAAACTGTAAATATTTGCACTTTGGGTGAAAGTATCGATTCTGTAAAAGACATTCAAGCAGATGCTACTATAGAGGAAACTAAGAGATGGGTCGAGGGTGCAGGTAGGTTGGATGATGATGGGTGTTGGGTGGACAATGTTGAAGGAAAATGGTTACTCCCTGACGCCTACATTACAAAGATGGTTATTATGGCTCATGGTCCGACACATGTCTGCGCGCCTAAATTGACTAAAATGCTACACAGTGTATGGGCCAATGATAAGATTTTCAAAATTGCGGAGCGCTTTGTCCAAGGGTGCATGGTCTGCTTGCAGCACAATGTAGGAAAAGGTACCTCGACTCCTAGAGGACGTTTCGCTCCACCTTCTGTTCCGTTTGAGGTTATTCACTTTGATTTTATTGAAATGGAACGTTGCAACAATCTTAAATATGTGTTGGTTGTCATTTGTGCCTTTAGTAAGTGTGTTGATGCCTTCCCGGTTAGAGATGCAACGGCCATAACCACGGCAAAAACTCTGTTGAAAGAGTTTTTTCCTAGGTTCGGGCTGCTGAGAGTCATCTGGTCGGATAATGGGCCACACTTTATCGCTGCTGTAATCCTACAAATATGCAAAGGATTACAGATTGATAAACGGTTCCATTCGGCAAGACATGCCCAAAGTGCTAGATTAGTGGAAAGGCATAACGGCATTATAAAGAACAAGCTCGCTAAGACGTGTGCTGGCACCAAGTTAAAATGGCCGGACGCCTTACCGATAGTGTTGCTGTCGATGAGAACAACCCCTCAAACTAAGACTGGGCTCTCTCCCTTTGAGGTGGTAATGGGGAGACCTGCTAATATTTGGGGTTTGCCAAAAAGTAGTTTGTTGCGGGATATAGAGAATGTGCTTCTTTCAGATTACTGTTACCAGTTGACTAAAAATCTGTTTTCAATTCATCACCAGGTGCGAGAGGCATTACCTGTATGATACGAGGGTCCTGGTCACAGTCTACGATCGGGGGACTGGATCCTCACGAAAGTTTTTGAGAGGTCATCTTGCCTTGCACCTCGGTGGAGGGGTCCCTACCAAGTCCTGCTAGTCACCCAGACTGCTGTGCGGGTAGCGGGTCTTAAGAACTGGATCCATGCGATGCACACCAAACGGATACCGCAGCCTGTGCCATACGATACAGAAGACACAGAATCTCTTTCCACTGCTGTAACCAATGTGCCCGAAACAGCAATAATCGACTAGAGAGTATCGGAGACCGTTCCAGAATTCGCAAGGCCAGACAAAACGGCCATCTTGTCTCCGCACTCTCCAACAGAGGTACTTCTGGATCAATCCTTTTCTGATCCCATTTCCGTTCACTCGCCACCTCCAATGTGAAGTGGCGACGCTTTGCTTCCTGACAGCACCAGAAATTGTGAAATATAATTTACGTCCAAGGAAATAGACGTACAGCACGGTCTGACTGTGCGATTGAGGAAATCATTTGAGGTCTTTCCTTTTTGCCCGACTGTACGGAAGGATTCTGTTGGCTAAGGGTTGTGGGAAAGACATTAAGAAGACGCGTGACTTGAGTCACCAGCAAACAAACAATTGATGTTTTTTTCGATTGAAGACTACAATGCCTGCACCCGCTACCGCTCGTACCGAACTTTTAGATAAATATGTGACTAGCAGAGACAATGATCAAGCATGCAATGGGACCCCCAAAGTGTATTGTTGCCCTTTTGTAATAATAACTGGATTTATAGTAACTGTTGGGTTTCGGTTATGGTGTCTGGAGGAAGCATATCCGCTAGTGGACTTTTTACCTATTGAAAATGTATCTGTTATCCCGACTCCTTCCGTGCATTTCCATACTTTATCGCCTAGAGATTCTTCGCATAGACGGAACTATCAGAATAATACCCTTTTGTTAATCATGAATGCCACTCATGCAATTTTAAATAGAACCAATTGCTGGATCTGTTCACATCTACCGCAACATGGGGATAAGGGGCTAGGTTGGTATATTCATCCTTTACCTTTGACAACTGCTTGTTATGCTTCTCTTAGAGCACTATTCTTTGGCCGATGGAATGACAGCATCTCAGGGAACTTTGATGGTACAAATTTGAATAGTTTTGAAAAATGTGTTTTGATGCCCTTGGGATGCTCGCTTTTGGCAAATAGGAGTAAAACCAAACGTTGCTTCTGTTAGGCCCTCTGATAGATTATCTCGTCCTTTTCAGTCTTTAATCTCTTTCAAAATGGCTCCTATAGGCAATAAGGATGCCACACCTCCATCTTATTCTGTTAATCATAGCCCCGATTCAGTATCCTTCTGCATACAGAGGAATGGAACACGGTCAATGGGTGATTTTAGAAAATGCACCAACGTTGCGAATTTGACTAGTGAGAACAGACCTCTGTACATAGGCGAACATGTCTATTTTGTTTGCGGTAATGTGGCATTTCCATGGTTGCCCAGGGATTGGCAAGGAACCTGCTATTTAGGGATTCTATTACCTGGGGTATTTATTGCCAGTACTGCAGAAATTTCGAAGACTCGTCCACGACGAGGTGTGAAAGGGGATACTCCAGCGCAAACTCTAGGGGACATCATGAAATCCTTTGTGCCATTTGTTTGGCAAATTACGAATTCAGAAGATATCAGGGGACTAGCAAGAGTATTGGAGAGAACCATCAACCGGACCACTGACATACTCTATAATATGACGTTAGAACAGAAAGTGATAAGATTATTGGCTCTTCAGAACCGGATGGCATTAGATGTCATTCTGGCTGAGCCTGGAGGAGTATGTAAATTAGTGGGGTCCGCTTGCTGCGTTTAAGTACCAGACTCCTCTCCAACGATCTTTAGGGCTATCCAAAATCTACATGTTCGTAGTTCAGAAGTGCATGTTCCTGGGGAAACTGGGAACTTAGTGCATGGTTTTGGGACCTCCTACAGTCGTGGGGATGGACGTTGTTTTCGGCCCTGCTGATTATCTTGGGAAGTTTTCTATTCCTTTGTTGTTGTATACAGTGTCTCCCTGGCATATGTTCAGTATTAGGGGGGTGTTGCGCGCAAGCAACAAGTGTATTAGGGCATAAAATATACACCCCAGATAAGGTTTCCAAGGAGTATGTGTTGAAAGAAACTCTAATGTCTGATCTAATGGCAATAGATATGTCTGACAATGATTCAGGGTGTATAGACATTGAAATGTGGAGTTAATCGCAAAATGATTGAAGGTAGGTTAGCGCTTGGCATAGGCCAAAAGGAGGGTTTGTTAGAACTGATATAATATTGTTTCGTCCTCATTGTATATGTTGGCCTATGCCCAGTCGCTTTGCGAGGAAATCCGTATTACAAGGTCATGACCTTAAAGTGAATCAAGCCTCCATTTTAGGTTCAAGCCGCCATTTTAGTTTATCGTACAAAGTCACCCTGTGGCCTAAAATGGCCGTCTTGTGTTCTCTTGTTCTTGCTTTAACCTCTTCAACCACTGAAGGAGAGTTGATGTCCAATCTGCCTTCAGACTGCATGTTAGGGTCATGTAGACCTTGTCCTTTCTTGACCTCGGGATCAGGGGATTACTTGAATTAGCAATGTTAACCTACAATTATACAAGAACAATAACGCTATCCAAATACGACATGCGAAACATTTGTTTGATCTGTATTAAAGCAATGTGTAAAGAGTGTAACGTTAAACTTGGAGAATAATAATGTTTGTTAGCAAATGTATTAAAAAGTAAACTGCATGCACGAGATATGTAAATTAGGAACGAACCTGGCGTGACCCTACATGATTAACTTGAAAGAGGCTGGGCATCGTTATAACGAAAATGTATAAATACGCCGATGTCCAGCTAGTAAATCCTGTTCACTGCTCACATTGAACCCTGCTGGTGGTCTCTGTGATGAATTGACGGCCAAATAGCTATTTATGTACCTTTTTTTGTAACTGTTCAGTTTTGTAATAAAGATTCTGGGAATCTTTACAAGCCCGTGTCGTCGTATTTCTCTTTGCATGGTGTAAAAGCCTTAATATTGTATTTTCTGATTCCACAACCAGAGATGCAACTCAAGACCCCCGACTTAACACCGATGTTACTATGACACAACTTAATGGTACTCATTTTCTCGACTTCAGACAGATGAAAGGATGAGCCGACAATTTCAAATTGAAACCTGTGACCTGAAAGTTCTGCATACATGGGGCTGATTTTCTAAGCTAAATAAGTAGCTCAAGTAAGAACTTAAGTCAATTTTGGATGTAAGTTTTACCTTAGTTTTCTTTAGCTTAGCAAATTTAGTTTTAATTACACTATTTTTTTGAGCTTAGTAAATCAGCCCAATGCATTTCCATTGTCTCCGGAGGATAGCTCAGGGGTAGCGTGCTTGCCTTGGATGCAAGACGACACGGAGCAACACAGGTTCGTTCTCTGGGTCCGTGCTTAGAAACCTTTGGGTATTAAGAGCGTTATGAATAACATATCATATAATGTGTGTTTTTCTCCTTTTTTGACTGTATGTCTTAATAAAACTGGACATTTTAAGGAATCCACCTTCGTTTGGCAACTTTATTCGAGGTTAATTCTCTTGGAGGTTTGTTTTCTGGGTGCGTCATCCCCTGTGGAGAGACAGAAGTGTTTTTACTTTCTCTTTCTTTATATATATATATATATAAATATACTGATTTACTAAGCTAAAGACATATGGGCTGATTCACAGAGCATTTTCCAATGGGATTGCCCCATTATAAAACGCTTCTGTGAATCAGGCCCATAGTGTAAGTAAAACATACACAATAAATGGCATATGTTCTTCTTACAGTATGTTCTTTTAGCTTAGTAAAGTTAGTTTTACTTCGGCCACTTATTTAGCTTAGTAAATCAGCCTCATATGTCTACAGTGGGTCTGAACATGCTGAGGCATAGCCCAGGCTAAAGAAGCGGCTAGGCTTTGTAATAGCTTGTGGAGCTGGGTCACATTGTGATGGTTCATTACGATGAATGGAGGAGGCAGCGCCTCTTCAATCGTGCATTATTCACTGAATGCATAGATAGTGGGTGGCATCAGACATTTTATGTCATAGTTCCAGGTTCATTGGAGAGAGAGAAGGCAGCGCTGCATCGTCCATGCATTGTTTTCTTGTACATGGAGGACAGCGGCCGGAATTACATGTCACTGCTCCTACTGTAAATGTACCCAGAAACCTACAATTTAGCTTAAACATAAGCCTTCTGAACCAGAATTTGAGATAAAAAGCAACCATTATGATGGCAGGTCGTGCATTAGAAAACCCCAACTAACATGAAAATGTACAACATAAATAGGATGCATGCTTGTGTCTCACCGCAATGCGTGACCATGCGTCCAATCACATGGCTTTCTTCGATTTACTCTATGTCAGGGATTTTGGGCTACTATGGGAAGGAGGTCAAGCCGATCTGTTATTCTGACAGCGAAAAAAGCACAGATGCAGTGGTATTCAAAAATGTGCATGCTAAGCCCCACCCCCTTGAGTAAAAAGAGTGTTGCAACCCCCCCTGCACCCCAGACGCCATATCTGCCTATATTTTCTATGGGACCCAGTCACTGTACTCCCTTCAGGCCTCCGGGGGGAGGGGGCAGCCTCACGGTTTGAAGACCCCTGGCACAGAATGAGGGGTGTGGATTTCGAGTATGGAGGCTCCCAGAGTGAAAAGCTGCAGTAGGAGGCTGCTAGACCGATGCTCAGAAGTCACCATTTCATGGAGAGGGCAGTGAAGGCACAGTCTTTTCTACGAGCAACAGTGGCGACCTGGACTGAAAACAGCCAAGGAACGGAGAAGGGTTTGCAAAGCTTTGAAATAGCGTGTGGCTTGCCTTTGGCACTGAAAAACGAAACGGGAGAATTATTAGAACCGCTGCCTGGAAATTTGAAAAAGAAGACAAAACTAAGTTCTTGCAAGTTGTTAGCAGGGCCAATTTCAACCCACTGATCATTGTGAAATCCAGTTAGGTTTAAGGAATAATAAAAATTACATGAATGACCGTCGAAGAAAATCATTGAAGATATTTGGAAAACCGGACTGGATTTTACTAGTTGGCCGGTTCTGGAGCTTTTTTTTAAGAAGTAGGTAGAAGATAATGCAATGCATAGACCATAAACCAAGGATCTGTCCTCAAGAGCGAAATCCACTCCATGTTTGTGAAACATGCACACACATTAGAGGCCTAAGTCACGGAAGCATTTTATAATGGGGCAAAACCCCAATGGAAAACACTCTGTAAACAAGGGCCTGAATCTGGATACGATGACTGTAAATGGGAGCTATTTCCAGAGCCATGACTTATCCCCTACAACCGGTATGGTTGGGGTTCTGGAGCGCTGGTGTCAGGGTCCCTGCCAGCCTGGCTAGCAGCTGACGCCAACCCTGTATTATTCACGCGGTTGATGTTATAAGGGCTAGGAGTGAAACCAGGGAGTGGCCTGGGGTGGCACCTGCTACCCATGGAACCTGATTAGCCACCCCAGGTGCCACCCCATTATCTAAACTATGATCATTATGTGTTTGTGGGCTCATACTTCATGCCACACGTGCACTTGGGCCACCCCAGTCAAAAGAGTCTGGGCACGCCACTGGTTCGCCCTCATCGCACATTGGGCCTCATTCTAAGTGTGCCATTCCAGAAACAACGCTGCTGGTGCTCCCGTGTCCCCATTCCCATAGAGTCCAGGACTCTGTGGCAATGGGGACTAAAGAAATTACAGGGGGGCCGGACTTCCCGGCTGCCAGACTTGGAATAGCGCGTTGGCATCAGGAAGTCAGGCGCCGGTCATTTTTTACGGTTCCGGCAGCAACTCACCTGTTGCACCGGCAGGGTTACTGCAGGACCCGTAATAAGGCCCATTGTATCTTTCATTGCAATTAAGAGCCATATTTTCCTGTTTCACTGAAACTCTGTGCTTTGCAAACTAAACATCAACTCACATTTTGTTTATGCCACCAGCGCTCGATGAAAAATATCAGGACATGCCAGATAATAATACTAAGCAAAACTTAGTTTTACACAGACTTACACAGACTTACACAGATGAAACAGATGCAAAACACGTGACTGGTGACGCTGACAGAAGGGAAACAAAGACAGAAAATTAAAGGGCCGGAAGAAAGGGCCTGGTTCCCGTGTGTGACTAAACCATAACACCTGCATTCCATCCGTAATCACCAGCATCCCAGACCCACAAAGCTGAGTGGGTGCGTGAACTGAGCGTTTGCAGGGGTTTTTTCCACCCCTCCACCATATCGCAACCCCTCCTGGCGGTGTCTCAGACCTCGGCTATGACCAACTTGAGCAAGTGTTTGCAAGTCAGCAGAGTTGGGAAGCCCTGCACAACATGGCGGAACTAATATTCAAAGCTGGACATTTCAGCGCCGGCTATCCCAGCGCGGCGCCTTCTGCGCAGGCTTCGTGTAGGTGCAGCCAACAGGCCACAGGGACATATTCGCACTGGGCTATTACTGCAAACAGTAAGACCCCGGTGCAGCACCCTATCCGTCCCGGGATGTTACTGTTTGCTTAAATATTATCTTAAGCACTAATATATTATAGCTTTGGAAGACAGTATATTTAAACCCAAACACTATGTGCTGGGTACATGGAACCGACAGCTCCATGCACTGAGCGGTGTGCCGTGATTTAAACTAATTGAAAATAATGAATGCAATTTTAACGAAAACTAAAACAGCGAAAAAAAGATCAAATTATTTTAAAAACATATGTGGGGGTGCGGTAAGTGGTTAAAATGGGTCTAGAGGTGTTGAGGGTGGGAACCCCCATGAGACCCTCCCAAATAATTTCTTTTTATAAATTCGATATTTTGTCGTTGTTTTAGTTTCGTTAAAAATGCATTCTTCATTTATGCATTTGTTAAAATCACATGTAACCATACTGAGCACGTGGTGTTTGGTTTAAATATACTGTCCCCCGAAGCACTGCTTTTATTAGTGTTTAGGCGGAAAATAGATTTCAGCAATCACTAACATTCCCCCTCGGATAGGTCCCTGTGCTGGGATATTAGGGTTTGCAGAAATATCCCCGCTCGGCTATGTCCCTGCGCCCTACTAGCCGCGGCCGATAGGAAGTGCCGAAATGGGACCGGCACCGAAGGCGCTGCAACGGCCGGTGCCCTATGATGGCGTGACGCACATATTTGACTTTTGGCGGATTTGGAAGTGCATGGACTTTGGTCTTAATAACAAGGAAGCTGGTTTCAGCAAATGAACAAGGAGATTGTTGTTTATATGTTTTATGCTTTTAACTTCTTTTTTAAAATGATATATGTGGTTTACCCAATAATGCACAACAGAAGATCTTTCTCGGTTAAACTGAATGTGCTTATTACATCAAACATACCAGTATAAAATGCCTTAGATGTTATCCCTACTTTCATATATTATAGTGAATTGAAGCTGTGCTGAATTTATGAACTTGTACTATTGATCTTTTTGTATGCACTATAGTGATTTTTATGAATTTGTATGATTGTTCTTTTGTTGCACTTTGATGGCTTTGAGCCGCATAAAGTCCTGCTTGAGGGCAGTGCTTTAGCAATACGCTGTGACCAAAGCAATGCTAGAGGGATGGAAGAAGGGAAGGGGTGTTGAGAAGCAGAATCTTTTCCTAGAGGAGGCGTTTCCTTATGGATGGTCGCTCTATGACTTGTCCCAAGCAAAGGAAGTGTTGTGTTGAATTCATTCCTGCACTTCCTCATCTTTGTTTGCCTCCAGGTCTACCGCAGAAAAGACCCCGACCACCTGAACATGACCGAGCAAGCGAGGTGCATATTGCCCCCCCCCCGCGCCATGCCACACTACCTTTAATCTTCACCACTCCACTCTTCAGATCCAACTTAACTCAACTAGCCTTAATGCAACTTAACTGATATCACCTGCACTTACCTTAATATACCTTTCCTTTCCTTTTCAACCTAGTCCAGGGGTCTGCAACCTTCGGCTCTCCAGATGTTTTGGACTCCAACTCCCATCAGCCCCAGCCTGCCTAGTCAATGGTGAAGGAACAGAGTCATGGGAGTTGTAATTCAAGGCATCTGCTCAGCCACAGCTTGCAGACCCTAACCTAACTTAATTTGTCACTGAAAATGGTGTTCATAAAAACATGACCCCACCAACTTGGGCCATCAAGAATTGCATGTTTAGGGAGCTCACAGCACATGAGTGTGGTTTCCTTATGGTGGTTTTGTGTGCATCCCAACAAGCCTGTAAGGCCTCCAGGTAAATCAGGCACCTTGTGTGCAAGATGTGATGGGTGAGTGGACAATCCAAAGCACACATTGTGAGACTCAAGGAGCCTCATTGCTTAAACCTTGCCTGAGGAGAAAAATTGATCAAGTGCAGAAAAACGTCTTTCAATGCATTTTGCACGGGGGCAATATTTTCTCTGGGGCTAACGCTGTGCCCTATTTGCATAAGCGCACACATTGCACTCGTGCAAACTGCATTGAAAGAATACATTTTTTGATTTATTGCCAATACCGTGCAAAATAGTATTGCACCAGTGCAAAGCTTCTGTAATGAGGCCCTGCAGGTTAGCAGAGGAAAACAACCATGTTCTTAATGCCCCTAACCTGTCGGCCTTGCCTCCCGGCAATGCACTGTGACTCCCCCGCCCCTGCTCTCCACGGACAAGTTACATGCCATTGTTTTAAACCCATCCATACCTCGGAGCGCCTGACATCTGCACTAAGTGCCGGAGAAAACTATATTCTAAATCAGTTTTACCACAGGAAGCAATACCATATGGTCTCGGAGGATAGCTTAACGGCAACGTGCTCGCCTTGGAAACAAGACGGCACGGAGCAACACAGGTTCGATCCCCGGGTCCGCCCTTAGAAACCTCTGGGTATTACACGTGTCATAAATAACCTATCATATCATATCCCTGCCACTAAAGCTTATATATCTCAAAAAGCTTGATTTCTTCCTAGTTTTGTTTCACCCTCTTTCTCTGTTTCCGCACCTCTCAATGTTTATCTCTTTCTCCCCTTGTCTACCAGGCAGTCACTCCCTTACTCGCCCACCTACCGCTCTGTTCCAGTCGCTGCCTAGAACCATCTCTCTCTTTCAGTCAATATTGGGCCTCGTTATGAGTTTCCTGGTAACCCTTCTGTAATTCTGGCAGGATACTGGGAAACTGTCCTAACCGTCTCCGCTGCCTGCAATCCCGGTATTACTGGAATAGTATGGCTGGCGCAGATGCTGGACTCCATGGGATGGGATTGCCCGAAGCACCGGTATTACCAGTGACAGTGCTGGTGCCATTACATCAGGCATTCCTCTGTGGGTAGGGGCCTGATGTAATGGCAGGTCAGGCCTGCTGGGAGATCTAAGGCCCCCACTGTCAAACTTGCGTTTTGTCAGTGCAGAAAAATGCCAGTGCTGGCATTACCACCATTTTACTCGGACCGGCAAAGTCACTGGGCCTCATTACAAGTGTGCCGGTCTGGAAACAATGTTGCCGGTAAGCCTTCCAGCACTGTTGTTTCCGGACCGGCACACTACGGGTTTGCCTGCCGGAGCTGCTGTGCCTTAGAGGGCTGAACCTGTCAAGCACATCGGCCACAGTAGGCAAACCGTCACGGAAGCACCGGCAATGTTAACAACGGTGCCTGTGCTTCTGTGGTCCCCATTCCCATAGAGTCCCAGAGGACTCTATGGGAATGGGGACTTACACATTGCTGGTGCTTGACTTCCCGGACCGCCAATGAAGGTCCTATGGCATGCATATGCAGGAATGGGTAACAATGCAAGGGCAAACCTGGTGTGGGGGGTCCACCCCACCGCCCCGCCACACACGCTGCTCAGAACGAGACACTGCTTCTAGTTGATCTGGTGCGGGTCTTTATACAGGTTTATAATGCCTAACAGAGGGTGGGGGGCACATACTGGGGGTGACATTATAAGACCTGTATAACGGAAGTCAACACAGACACAGATAGTTACTCACTAATTGGGGCCTGTGGGGGCTTTCCAGGCTGGACTTTTTCTTGCCCGAAATGGAGTTTCCTTTCCTTTTTTTGAACTGGCGAAAGCATGCATCCACACAAGGAAGAGGGCACAAACAAAAGAAGAAAAAAAAGCATAGCAGAGACTGTGATATAGCATCTTCCATTGAGAGCAATTGCAGCCACACAGTATTGCAAACAGAAAGGTTAGTAGAAAGCTTCAGCGAGTGTGCAGGATTCAAAGGTCATGCAGGGATGTGAAGCCCCGCCCCCTAACTCATCTACTACTCTCTGTGCGTGACTTGGTGTCTTTACACAGGTGCAGGCCTGGCTGCGGTTATCCTCCTGCTAATAGGGGGTGAGAGATGTCTTCCCCCTGACATGTGAGGGATTGAGTATTTGTCTCCTCCAAGGCAAAATCACTCAATGCCACTCCCTGTCTGCCAGTGCTTAATTCGTAAGAGAATAAGTGCCAGGGCCCAAGTACTTTCTAGCACGCTTGTGACACTGTGGGTGGGCAATCCCCACCATTGCTGCCACCACCCACAGCTGCTCCCCACAGTGTCGACATATTTGGGCTTAAACCACAGCTCACGCCTGCTCATTGGGGTTGATGGATGTTCTGGCTATCAGTACTTCATAATCAATCTGAGTCTGAGATAATAAGTGCTGGGGCTCAGAAATAAGGGCCGGGGCTCAGAAATAAGTGCTGGGGCTCAGAATTAAGTTCCGGGGCTCAGGAATAAGTGCCGGGGCTCAGAAATAAGTGCTAGGGCTCAGAAATAAGTGTTGGGGCTGAGCCCTGGCGAAAACCCCCACAAATTAAGCACTGCTGTCTGCAAGGTTTAGTTAGATCTTGGAGCTTAGCTCCTCCGTAACCAACTTCCTTCCTGGTTCTCGGCCGTACTAAATAGTCAAGATTCCTAGGCCAGCGTGCCCTACTGGACTAGAGCAATATGGTTCCACGTTCTTTCATCGCCTGCAATTGCAACGCCAGGCATTAGAACGTGTACATTCTAACAAAAACTTTTTGGAGGGGTTACCCCCCGAACCCCCTCCCCCACCTATTTTGACCTATTCCCTACCCCCAACCCCTTATCTGCCCTTTCCCACCCCCCTAAAAAATGCAACGAACATTTTCGTTATAATATACACGTTGATATGCCCGGCGTTGCAATTGCAAGCGATGAAAGGATGTCGTACCAAGCAAGGAGTTCAATACCAATGCACAGATTGTTATTAATATCATTTGAATGCAGGTTGCATTTCCCTGTGTATATGACCATCGCCCATCCCCCACTGTCCATTAGCATCCAATGCCTCATTCAAATCACCACTTTTCATATTGCACCCAACGCTGCGGACTGGCCTGTTTGGAAGCACTGGCTACTTCAGCAGAGAAGGGAACTGACGTACTGGGAGATACTTTGCCTTGGTCAGAATCACACTCTTTAGTTACGTGGGGAGGCCAGGATTCGTTTTCAGGCCTCCAGAGTCAACAGGCAACGACCTAACAAAAAGGCTGAAGACATGCTGCCACTTGAGGTGCCCTCCCCTGTGGCATGACACCTGGACTAGCTGGGAGGAAGCAATGCGAGCAGATGAGGGAATGAAGCTTGTGTTATTATACACATGGCAGCTATTCGAAATTACGTGTTGACTCTCTAATACATGCAGCAGAGATAGGTAGGTTTTTTTGATGAACACATGCCAACATTTCATATGCCCTAAAAATGTGAGGCACTTGACAGGCCCTTTCAGTACAGGCATTCAATACATATATGTGAAATCACATCCTTCTTCTATAAAGTGAGAACAAACCTCGACAAATAAATACCTTTCTCGTCTCCAGGAGCATTTCCTCCTGTTCTCCAACTCATCTTAGATGTGTCAGTTTGTATCAAGTCTTTCCTGTGGTTAAAGGTGAGTCAATTGGTAACTGGTTTTAGCACCTTGATGCTTTCAGGCCATAGTTCCGGCTTTATAAATCCTAAATAAATAAATAACCAACTACCAGGAAACTGTTGGAAGGTTATAATATTCACTTCCGGGTCATTTTCCTCCTATTACAACTTCCTTCTACTTTACTGCACTTTGACCAGCCTGGGGGATTTCCAAAAGTGCCATTGTTGTAGTTTACCTATTTAGCAGAAAGTAGCCTCATTGACCATCCCTGTCCAAGTTGTATTCAATTGAGAATTGTAGAGACAGAAACAAAGAAAACGTAGAACATCTGCTTTGTTTGAATCGGATAGCTTTAGCTGCAGGACGCCTGAGAGACGAACTGCGCCCGACCACTTCCCTCTATCCCTGGGACCAGAAGAGCATCCCAACAGGCAGGCAGGTGTAAATCTTGGCCTCCGTTAAGGAGCTGCTATGGCACTGCTTAAATGGAGGTATGCGAGTAAGAGCAAGACTGGTGAAAGAATTTGGTGAATGCAGTGGAACAAGCGAGCCCGTCGGCCGGTGGTGGCCTCAACAGCTGCTTCCAGTTGCCTTATTGTGGCACTGGTCAGGGAGCAGGTGCGGGTGGTGTTCTGTGTGTGCTTTTTTGTTTGGGAAGAGTTATGTATGCTGGCCCAAGCCAACAAATGATTGTTAAACTGTTGCCGGAGACGTCCTTGAGAAAATGACCCTTGAGTTCTGACCCTGGTGCCCATACGTGCAGCTGATGGCATCATGGGTGCAAGACCACTGGGGACTCACCAGAGCGGCCACTTAAGCAGCCTATGATGATCCGTGTTGGAGTTGTACGGCTTGGCTTTGGTAACGGTGTCTTTACTGAGGTGCCCGTTGTGATCTGCTTTCTGGGGAAAGGACTACTAGGGTTTCGGTGGGCAAAGACATTGGCAGCTATTAAGGCTCCTTTGTTATGACCTAATACAACCCCTGAGAAAAGACAACACTGCTTCTTCTGCAACATTTTAGCCCTGGACTGATAAAAACACCATTACGCCGGGACGCCTGAACATCTGGACCTCCAAAACAACCAGTCTAACGCCAAAGACAACCCTCAACGGATCCCCCTAGACCGCTTCCTGGGAGGGATCATCTCTGTGTTTTGGATCTGTGGATCGGACGTTGCTTCCCTGTATCTGCCCGCTCTCTGCTACTGTTCTGCTACCCTCAGGGCATCTTCTTACTCCATCCCCTTTTGCTTTTTTGCAGTGGATACCCTTCTGTGTGGTGCATCCGGTAGAAATCAAATGAACACGCAATTAAAAAACAGAGGATTTGGACAGCCAAAGCTTCACCCTATTAGTCAGGACCTCCAACAACTCATTGTATGTTATGTTATTTAATTTGTAGCGTGCACCGAGGGCCTGGAGGGATATAGGCGCACAAGAAACGAAAAACACACCGACTGACATACAAACACCACCCAGCAGAGCTACAGGTCAGAGTGCTAAATAAATGACTCGCCAGAAATAGCAACCGGTACCTAACCATATAGATCTTTAGTCTCTTCTTAAAGATTTCTCTAGATTCGCCCCCCTGAGATCGGGCGGAATCGGATTCCACGCCATTGGTGCTGCTGCAAAAAAGGCACCTTTGTTCACCATAGTCAATATGGTCCTGGATACCACCAGAAGATTGGTATCATTGGGTCTCAGGGCTCTTACCTTAGGGTTTCTGTCAAATATGCCGGGCTGCTCCCTGCTAGACGTTTGTGAATTATGGTCAGCAGACGGAAGGATATTCTTGCTGCTATAGGAAGTCAATGAAGATTTCTTCTGGCTTCAGGCACAAGAGCTCTTCTATTTAGTCCTTCAACAGCTTGCTCTGACCACACGATTCTGAATTGTCTGCAGCCTAGCACAGTCCCCCTTGCTGATGCCAACTAGGAGACTGCTACAATAGTCAATTTTATATACTTATGATGGCTCTTGCGACTGTGACACAACTTGTTTTTGATAGAAAAGGCTGCATCTGGGACACAAGTCTAATGTGATAGGCCAAAGTAGAGACCAGGCTATTGACTTCAGCCTGCATATTTAAAGTGTGATCCAGGAATACCCTTAGAGTTTTGCTGGGTGGCAATCTTGCATCCTGCCAACAAGAAGTGTTGGTACACTGGGTCTAATTTATGTATTCTAGTTGGTGAGCCTACCACCATCAGCTCAGTTTTTTCATCATTAAGTGCAAGGCCATTATGGATCATCCAAGTCTGGATCAATGTATAAACCTGGTTAACCACTGTTACATCCTGAGCATATACTCTGGAAAGGGGGATTATGCATTGCGTGTCATCCCCCGACTTTGTAAAACATGCAGACACCTTCTATAGCTTCGATCCTCATGAAATTAAAGACCTTCCTGGCCTAAATGGACCATGTTCATATAAATCGCTTCATAAAGATGAACCGGCAGCCAAGGCCTTTAATCCCCAATGTGGACGAGAGCTTCTTAGAAGAAAGCACAGCAATAGCCACCCAGAAAAATAAACATTAACTTCTGCCCAGTGATGACCCCATCACTTGTATCTCCAAACAAGACCCTCAACCACATTGTAAATACAGCCAAAGCTTCCTTGCCAAGAGTGCAACGCCTCATCAACTGAAATTAAGAAATTGTAAAGATGAAAGCTGCTGAATAGCAGACCCATGACCGCTGAGATGTAATGGCACGACCTTGTGGGATAAGACTGATTTATAAAAACCTTTTACAATGGCGTAACCCCATTGGAAAAGGCTTTGGAAATAAGGCCTCAGTCTCCTGTAAAGCATGCCGCATGCACGATAAACTCTTTGGTCGTTATGTTACCTTATCCCTTTTACGTCTTCCACTACTGACATAGAGAACACAGAGAACTTCTACCACCCATTAACATAAACCTACCCAAAACCTCAAACTACCCACTCAATCCTCAGTGACAGATCTAACCAAACAGAGCCACTGAACCCCATCACCTATTTCTCTCAGCGCACTGAGCTCAAGGAAAAGGACCAGCAGCGCTCCCACCTGATTCCCTGGGTGCAGTCTCAAACTCTGCCAACACATCCCTGCTGCAGCCATACTCACGGAGGAGGTTGCAAAGGCATAATCCCACCCACAAACTAGCAGTAGCAGCCAGCTGCAGTGCCAAGACGCGGCAAACGAGGAACGGACAGCTGTCAACCAGCCTCAACGAATAAGTATGGAAGAACTTCGATTAGCACCACCCAGTTAATTATCTAAAAATCCTAAATTAGGATATACTATTATCTGCCAAGTGCTTGTAACATAGGCCACATCTAGGTGTATCTATATCTGCATTGCTTGTAAAACATAAACATTTTTTTCCCACTATCCAGGAATCCCAAATCCAGGTGTATTTATATCTGCATTCTCTGTCAAATATAGGCCTTTTCCTCAGTATCTAGGAATCTCAAACCTAGGTGTATTTACATCTGCAGTCTCTGTCAAATATAGGCCTTTTCCTCAGTATCTAGGAATCGCAAACCCAGGTGTATTTACATCTGCAGTCTATGTGAAATATAGGCCTTTTCCTCAGTATCTAGGAATCTCAAACCTAGGTGTATTTACATCTGCAGTCTCTGTGAAATATAGGCATTTTCCTCAGTATCTAGGAATCTCAAACCCAGGTGTATTTACATCTGCAGTCTCTGTGAAATATAGGCCTTTTCCTCAGTATCTAGGAATCTCAAACCTAGGTGTATTTACATCTGCAGTCTCTGTGAAATATAGGCCTTTTCCTCAGTATCTAGGAATCCCAAATCCAGGTGTATTTATATCTGCATTCTCTGTCAAATATAGGCCTTTTCCTCAGTATCTAGGAATCTCAAACCTAGGTGTATTTACATCTGCAGTCTCAGTGAAATATAGGCCTTTTCCTCAGTATCTAGGAATCCCAAATCCAGGTGTATTTACATCTGCAGTCTCTGTGAAATATAGGCCTTTTCCTCAGTATCTAGGAATCTCAAACCTAGGTGTATTTACATCTGCAGTCTCTGTGAAATATAGGCCTTTTCCTCAGTATCTAGGAATCTCAAACCCAGGTGTATTTACATCTGCAGTCTCTGTGAAATATAGGCCTTTTCCTCAGTATCTAGGAATCCCAAATCCAGGTGTATTTACATCTGCAGTCTCTGTGAAATATAGGCCTTTTCCTCAGTATCTAGGAATCTCAAACCCAGGTGTATTTACATCTGCAGTCTCTGTGAAATATAGGCCTTTTCCTCAGTATCTAGGAATCCCAAACCCAGGTGTATTTACATCTGCAGTCTCTGTGAAATATAGGCCTTTTCCTCAGTATCTAGGAATCTCAAACCTAGGTGTATTTACATCTGCAGTCTCTGTGAAATATAGGCCTTTTCCTCAGTATCTAGGAATCCCAAATCCAGGTGTATTTACATCTGCAGTCTCTGTGAAATATAGGCCTTTTCCTCAGTATCTAGGAATCTCAAACCTAGGTGTATTTACATCTGCCTTCTGTGAGGCATAGCCTTTTACCAACTATCCTTGTGTCTGAAGTCCAGGTGTGTTTGAATATGCCCCTTTGTGAGACCTAAGACTTCCAACTATACAGTAATCCCAATCTAAGTGCTGTGCATATCCCCACCAGGTGCAAGCTGAAAGATAGGCACTGCCTGATCCACATCAACGTTAAGTGAAAACCTAGGCCTTGCCCAAGAGCCAGGAGCAACATTGACAAGATCCCTCTGATCACCACCTGCAAACGTAGCCCCCACACACTTAAGAGCGATACCCCTCCTACCAAATACCCCACCGACATAAACCACCCATAGTCAAATGAACTCCCGTACCCCACCCAATTACTGGACCGTACCCTCAAAGAGGGCACTCAACTAACACGACTTAAGAGAACAAAACTCTACACTCTAACCAACAAAACAAAACAAAACAAAACAAAACAATAAAAAAGAAAATAATGCCCCGACACAGAATTGGACGCCGCCCAAGAGAAATGGACCAAGGACCAACTCCAATGGATCCACAGCAGAGGGGTGTTTTCCTTTTTAGCTTTCATAGTTACCTGTCTGGAGAGCCGCTACAGATGCACAAACTGCACTTTAACCTAAACAATGATACAAGTCATAGAACAAGATGGAGTCCATGTAGGGCTCTCCGCAAGTAGAATGGTACTACACATTTCAATAGGTCGATCTAAACATAGCGAAGGAAAGGTATACTAATATACTACAGCGACTCTCACATAACATCAGAGGAACCCAGTTAACAATAGCAGGGTGGGTGACAGGTGGAGCCTTGTATTGGAGGAAGAGAAGGAGCTGGCCTGGCCCAGGCAGACTGGCAGACTGGTACATTGATCGCCCGGAGAGGTCACTCAGCAAGACGTGAGGGAAGGTCAACAGCTCGAATCCTGTATCAGGGGAAACATTTAAAGGTTGGACATGCTAATGATGTCTACTGTAGCTCGCTATATGGACCGGCATGTGTGCCTGGAAGGGGGTGCGCTGAGAGAGAAGCAGCGCTGTAGCTATGGGAGGAAAGTGCCGACGTTACAGCAGCCATTAGAACAGCTCTCGTTTCTTTTCTTGCCCAGAAAATTGCCGGCAGCTCAGTGGCTATACCTTTTCACCCTTAAATAGATGGTGTCCATTCGTCTTAATGAATAACTTTTTTTTATTCAATGTGTTGCGAAGGCTTGTTGTTGCCTAAATAAGGGTAGTTGGCGTGGCCACACTATAGTATCAGTAAGGTAGAGGAGTTGGATGATAAAATCCGGGGCACAAGCCACATGTCGATTTTCCATGACACCTCCAAGTGTCTTAAAATCACCAGGGGGCAGTAACGAGTAAGCTCAAACCTAAAAAAACGATTACATCTAAACCCTCTCCTTTTAAGACCAGCCGCATGTATGGGAGTGTGTTATATCACCATAAAAGGGCAGAGGTAAAAGGTTCCCCTCGTAAAGACAACATATGTACTGTGCAACCATGAAAGGTTTTGGAATGATAAGATCCCCAGCTTTCCTTTGTTGCAGAGGAGTTTAAACGTTGAGGTTCTGAAACACATTGGACAGGCAGTCACATTTCTCCTACTCAAATCTCACGAGACTTATTTTGGAAGCATTTAAGAGGCTCTTTTTATGAACCGAACTTTAAAAAGCAACACAAAAGAATATTACAATTTACAAAAGGTATAGGTAAGCGGATCGAACTAGGCAATCGAAGCCGGATACTGTGATTCACACATAACGCTAGCCAGACCAATGGCAATAGCAGACAATTGCAAAAGTCTAAGATGAATATATTATTTACAATGCAGTATCATGCTCTCAACCGCTGAACAAATGCATCAGAGTAAGAGCTAATTCAGAGAGAAGGTGAAAGGGAGGCGTGGAGGCGTGGCTGACAGGTGATATGCGTTGTCCGGAAAAAAGAGCCCACCCCTTTATTTCAACATTCCTCATGTTGATGACAACCAATGTGAGTGGCTTATAATGCCTTTCCTTATCTTAATGAAAAAAGCATCGCATATATGTAATTAGTCATTCATGTATTCATCCCTTCATGCATTCAATGAATACATGCATTTACCTTTAGCACATCTCTATGAACTGAATCGCCTCAAGGCATAGCGTTAGAGGCTGGGGAGTTACAGAGGTACATATATGCAAGTGGCCAGAGGCTTTCAGAGTAACTGGGGAATAATGTGTACATTCGAGCTTATTTGGACTCTCAGTTAGTGTGTAGCCATCTTTTCACGGGGGCAGTATAAAGCTTGTCTCTTCCCTCCTCGGGACTAGACCATGGCCTAGTCTAGTGTTTCAGCTTCTGAGAGCCAAGATTGCCCTGATGGGATGTTGCACAATATACATTAAACATAACATATAGTGGCCCGATGAAGAGACATGGATAACAAAGTCTATCCTGTTTCCACAGCAACGGTATTTACACATTGAACAGAAAGTGACCCATTGTCTAGTTTCTACTCCCACCTGCTCCAGTGCACATAACACGCATCCTCTTGTCGGGTTATAGTCAGTCAAGCTAAGGTTCTCTATGCCAAGGTTAGATTTAGGTACAAGCAGTGCCTTAGGGGGAAGGAGAAAACATGGGGGGGGGGGCCTCACAGACGGCATTTTTATTCGGAGAGTGTTCTGAATAGTGTTTTTTGTGGCCGAGCGATTACAAAGAAAGTACATGCAAAGTCCTTAAAATACCAGGCTCGTGATTTGCTGCTAGTGATGTGAATGGTCCGGATTTGTGACTGTCCGAGCGAAGCAAATCATGTTATTTCCTCAGCTGCCTAAATTATACATTTTCCTGATATTTATTTGACAGCCGGCCAGCATGTAAGTTCCCGCATTGGCCGGGGGTTCGGACACTACTGAGTAATGTAGGTCGCGCTCTTTTCTTTGTGCCGCGGCCTGATGAATACACGCACTTTGGTTATTCATTAAGATTCTCCAAGTTTAGAAAGCTGCCAATTTTAAGTAATTTGAAAAGAATCTCAAATGACCTAAATATCTGTTTGTAGGTAAAGTCTGTTGATTGCACTGCGCTGGTCATGAAGAGAATGGTCTCTTTTGGGCTTCACACCACGGCTCTAGGAGGTAAGTGAACAATTAAGTAAACAATGGCCTGACACAGTGAATCTGACAGCCCCTCCATCGAAATGAAAATCGGCACAGGTTTGTTGTCGTCTGTGACTGAAGGCACGGGGTCGTTGTGACGGGGGTCTCTGAAGAGAAAAAGACTGAAGTGCGGTATCTGGGGGCTATAGGCAGGGTCACACCTTGTCACCCATGCATCCACCACCCAATTTCTCTTGTGCACTCGCTTTTTGCTACTTATGTGCCTGCACAGGAGAAATCAAGTTTGCTCAGCACTCATCCGGGTGACTGAGGAGAGCCCCGACAAAGCCCCGGCTCAGAAGCAGTTTTCTAAGACTGCCAGGGCTGTGTCCTGGGGAGCCCCTGGCCACTTAAAGCCCTCGCTATTAGGTAATTATAACACAAGCTTCATGTATTGAATTTCATCCTTGCAAAGTCCCCGTTCCTCAATGAACAAGCTGCAAAAGTGGAGCTAAATTAAGAGCAATAAGAACATATTTAAAGTGTACTAAGGTACCAAAAATGCCACCTTTAAAGCAATGAATTCAGTCAGACTGTTGCCAAAAGACCTGCATCATCTGGTGCACAGAATCTGCAGCATGAAACAAGAGTGCAGTCCCTTCTCCTGCTGAAGGAACACCTATTCCTGAATGAGATGAAACTGCCATCGTGGAAAGGGGCTGAAGTAACCGAGTCTTTATTAAACTTGCGGCTGGGAGTCTAGGGCAGCAACATTTGCACGACTACGCAGTCCAGCGCACTTCAGGTCTGCCAGCAAAGTCTAAGGTCCTGATTCACAGAAGAGTTTTATAACGGCGCAATCCCATTGGAAAACTGTGCGAATCAGGCCCCAACCCCCACCTGCCTCCATGGCCTGCTCAACCACAATGCCTCAAGCCTGTGATTCAATTTGAGGACCACACTTTAGGCCTGATTCATGGAAGCATTTTATAACGGCGCAATCCCATAGGAAAACATTCTGTGAATCCGGCCCAAATATGTGCAAGTGTGAGCTTGCTTAAGCCACCTCGGCAGCTTCATGGCATCATAGCCATGGGGTAAATACCACGCTAGTAGAAATGACCATCCTTCTGTAATATGTGCAAGTGTGAGCTTGCTTACGCCACCTCGGCAGCTTCATGGCATCATAGCCATGGGGTAAATACCACGCTAGTTGAAATGACCATCCTTCTGTAATATGTGCAAGTGTGAGCTTGCTTACGCCACCTCGGCAGCTTCATGGCATCATAGCCATGGGGTAAATACCACGCTAGTAGAAATGACCATCCTTCTGTAATATGTGCAAGTGTGAGCTTGCTTAAGCCACCTCGGCAGCTTCATGGCATCATAGCCATGGGGTAAATACCACGCTAGTAGAAATGACCATCCTTCTGTAATATGTGCAAGTGTGAGCTTGCTTAAGCCACCTCGGCAGCTTCATGGCATCATAGCCATGGGGTAAATACCACGCTAGTAGAAATGACCATCCTTCTGTAATATGTGCAAGTGTGAGCTTGCTTACGCCACCTCGGCAGCTTCATGGCATCATAGCCATGGGGTAAATACCACGCTAGTAGAAATGACCATCCTTCTGTAATATGTGCAAGTGTGAGCTTGCTTAAGCCACCTCGGCAGCTTCATGGCATCATAGCCATGGGGTAAATACCACGCTAGTAGAAATGACCATCCTTCTGTAATATGTGCAAGTGTGAGCTTGCTTACGCCACCTCGGCAGCTTCATGGCATCATAGCCATGGGGTAAATACCACGCTAGTAGAAATGACCATCCTTCTGTAATATGTGCAAGTGTGAGCTTGCTTAAGCCACCTCGGCAGCTTCATGGCATCATAGCCATGGGGTAAATACCACGCTAGTAGAAATGACCATCCTTCTGTAATATGTGCAAGTGTGAGCTTGCTTAAGCCACCTCGGCAGCTTCATGGCATCATAGCCATGGGGTAAATACCACGCTAGTAGAAATGACCATCCTTCTGTAATATGTGCAAGTGTGAGCTTGCTTACGCCACCTCGGCAGCTTCATGGCATCATAGCCATGGGGTAAATACCACGCTAGTTGAAATGACCATCCTTCTGTAATATGTGCAAGTGTGAGCTTGCTTACGCCACCTCGGCAGCTTCATGGCATCATAGCCATGGGGTAAATACCACGCTAGTAGAAATGACCATCCTTCTGTAATATGTGCAAGTGTGAGCTTGCTTAAGCCACCTCGGCAGCTTCATGGCATCATAGCCATGGGGTAAATACCACGCTAGTAGAAATGACCATCCTTCTGTAATATGTGCAAGTGTGAGCTTGCTTAAGCCACCTCGGCAGCTTCATGGCATCATAGCCATGGTGTAAATACCACGCTAGTAGAAATGACCATCCTTCTGTAATATGTGCAAGTGTGAGCTTGCTTAAGCCACCTCGGCAGCTTCATGGCATCATAGCCATGGGGTAAATACCACGCTAGTAGAAATGACCATCCTTCTGTAATATGTGCAAGTGTGAGCTTGCTTAAGCCACCTCGGCAGCTTCATGGCATCATAGCCATGGGGTAAATACCACGCTAGTAGAAATGACCATCCTTCTGTAATATGTGCAAGTGTGAGCTTGCTTACGCCACCTCGGCAGCTTCATGGCATCATAGCCATGGGGTAAATACCACGCTAGTAGAAATGACCATCCTTCTGTAATATGTGCAAGTGTGAGCTTGCTTACGCCACCTCGGCAGCTTCATGGCATCATAGCCATGGGGTAAATACCACGCTAGTAGAAATGACCATCCTTCTGTAATATGTGCAAGTGTGAGCTTGCTTACGCCACCTCGGCAGCTTCATGGCATCCTAGCCATGGGGTAAATACCACGCTAGTAGAAATGACCATCCTTCTGTAATATGTGCAAGTGTGAGCTTGCTTAAGCCACCTCGGCAGCTTCATGGCATCCTAGCCATGGGGTAAATACCACGCTTGTAGAAATGACCATCCTTCTGTAATATGTGCAAGTGTGAGCTTGCTTAAGCCACCTCGGCAGCTTCATGGCATCCTAGCCATGGGGTAAATACCACGCTAGTAGAAATGACCATCCTTCTGTAATATGTGCAAGTGTGAGCTTGCTTAAGCCACCTCGGCAGCTTCATGGCATCCTAGCCATGGGGTAAATACCACGCTAGTTGAAATGACCATCCTTCTGTAATATGTGCAAGTGTGAGCTTGCTTAAGCCACCTCGGCAGCTTCATGGCATCATAGCCATGGGGTAAATACCACGCTAGTAGAAATGACCATCCTTCTGTAATATGTGCAAGTGTGAGCTTGCTTAAGCCACCTCGGCAGCTTCATGGCATCATAGCCATGGGGTAAATACCACGCTAGTAGAAATGACCATCCTTCTGTAATATGTGCAAGTGTGAGCTTGCTTAAGCCACCTCGGCAGCTTCATGGCATCATAGCCATGGGGTAAATACCACGCTAGTAGAAATGACCATCCTTCTGTAATATGTGCAAGTGTGAGCTTGCTTAAGCCACCTCGGCAGCTTCATGGCATCATAGCCATGGGGTAAATACCACGCTAGTAGAAATGACCATCCTTCTGTAATATGTGCAAGTGTGAGCTTGCTTAAGCCACCTCGGCAGCTTCATGGCATCCTAGCCATGGGGTAAATACCACGCTAGTAGAAATGACCATCCTTCTGTAATATGTGCAAGTGTGAGCTTGCTTAAGCCACCTCGGCAGCTTCATGGCATCCTAGCCATGGGGTAAATACCACGCTAGTTGAAATGACCATCCTTCTGTAATATGTGCAAGTGTGAGCTTGCTTAAGCCACCTCGGCAGCTTCATGGCATCATAGCCATGGGGTAAATACCACGCTAGTAGAAATGACCATCCTTCTGTAATATGTGCAAGTGTGAGCTTGCTTAAGCCACCTCGGCAGCTTCATGGCATCATAGCCATGGGGTAAATACCACGCTAGTTGAAATGACCATCCTTCTGTAAAATCTCGCCATTTGCAATATCTTTTAGTGCGTAATATTTCACGCACCCTAGGACTATGTGATTGATTTTCAGGTTGTTTTAGGGGCAGTTTCCCACAAAGGCAGCTCTTCATGTTTCCGAGGAGAGATTCGTCCTTGATAATGGGACAGCGTCATCAGAATAAGGGCCGCATAGCATAGCCAATCAGGTTCATTAGCAAAAGGTTGAGCAGAGTGGGGTCCAGCACACACCTGCCTCGCTCGCTGAATGCTTCAGAAGTAGTATGTGATCTCAACGTCGTGGCCATATGACCTGAGATCTCTATTTGCTGAGTGCAAATTGCCCAGAAAGGTGATTATAACAAATATCGCACATACATCTTAGGCCAACAGGTGGACCAAAGAGACTTCCTGTTTTTAATTGGGTGCGCTTTGTGAGGGGGACGCATAAACAGAGAACGGGACTCTAGCAGAAACCCACCTAGACCACTTAGAGAATAGCGTTGCTTTCCATCCGTTTCTGTACTGAAGTTAAAACAATCTACCAAATTATTTAAATGAGGAGTCCAACAAAGAGATGGGTCTTCAATTAGAGGGTGCAGATATTTTTGCTGTCTCGTGGACTGGTACTTTGCGGCCAGATTTCCATGAAAGGGGAGCACGATCTCTGAAGGACTATTGCCTTAAGAACCAGTACAGGAAGAGTGAACAATTGCAAAGGGTCAAAATAGAGAACACTATCCGCAACCCAGAATTATGAGCTCTTTGGGTTGCCGTAGCAATATTCACTTCAGCGCATTTGATTGGATTTCACTGTCCCTTAACATCTGCCTTTTCTTGTGCCACACACGTGGGAGCCAACTTAATGGACTCAGACTCGTGTGAAGTCCGAATGGTGGATTAATGGGCCAGGCAGAGGTCAGCATTGAGGAGGACTCAAGGAGTGAGTCTAGAGCCCAGAGGCCTCTGCTTTTCTCGGAAGCTGTTGCCTCCTCTTGTCGTGATGCGGCATGGGCAAGTGCCACCTGTTTTAGAAGCTCTCTTTATGGTAATCTGGCCCCACCAGGCTCAGGGACGTCATTTCACCAAAATGCTAGGGGTAGCGGAAGTGACATCAAATGACCCTTGACCACTAGTGACATCACAGGAAGTGATGTCATTTGACCCCACCACAAAGGGATATCATGTGAAGCCATAGAAGACAACCCTTCACCCCTTTAATGTGTCTAGCATTGTATAGAATTCCAAAACGACACATTATTTGTTATTCCTATTCTTTCTTATTTAGGGTCACTGCTCAGTGTTACCCCCGTTTTTTTCTTTGTTTTTTTTTTTTAATAGCCCTCAACAAAAATGCCAGCCACTCCAGAAACAAAGAGCCAAATGGCTTTTTTTTTAGGGGTAGCATGGAAGACCAGACCACAGGGGTAGCAAGGGAGACCTCAGGGGTCGCAGGTGCGACCCCTTGTGGCCCCCAAATGACGTCCCTGACCAGACTCCTTTTCAGACCTTCTATGGCCTGTGTTATACACTACTTAAGACAGCACCTGGCACAGTATCACCACATCGGCCAGTTTTCCAGAACAATGCAAGATTTCAGTGCATGCTGGGTCTTCCGACAATTAGAACCTAATGTAATGTCTGCCTGCGGAGTTCAGCTGTTAGATTGGAAGCAACACTTGTATCCACTTGATAATGATGGCGGTTTCGATCTTAGTAGACCCGCTTCCTTCCTGTGTTGATGTCGCAGTTGAGCGGATGATAGTCGCTATCAATATGGGTCCCTCCCGCGAGCTAGCTCAACATTCCTGTAACACAGTGTAGGCTTTCTGTGTGCTGCACAGAATGCATATTTTGCAGGTTGGTCTTCACCAAAGAGCCACTTAGACATCCAAGGCCAGTAAGATCACTTAACAAAACCCTGACCTCTGACCTCTGTGCGCAACCCGTAGTTGCAGGCTCAAATACCAGTGGTGCTAAGTCTTTCTTTCTCTCGAGGGCAATGAACGGAGCACCATTACACGGGACAATCATGCACTGATTATTTGAGCGCTTAGAAGTCAGAGGGATGTGTCATGAGCCAAACAAATCAGTTAACCAATTAAGGTAAAAACAAATCAGGAGTGAAAAACTGTGTGGCAGGAACACATGGCAGCACACCTTGTTGTGGATTGCAGAATCTCAACCGACCTTCCAAGATCCCGGACCCAAATAGAAGAAAACATCTTGTTCTCCATGGAGATGCCCTGACTTCCCAAGCTCCCCCATGGCCCTCCTGCTGAGCAGAATCACCTGCTTTGGCAACTGTCTGCAGATATGTGTCAGATGCTTCTGTGACAAGATGGATGAGCTGCCAAGCGGGGAGGGGCGGTGGAGGGGGCTATTAGAAAGAGTGCCTTGCGGCCCCATCACACACAAAGGCAAGGGTGATGCAGATGCATTGCCAGAGGATAGGCACGCATCTGGCATCATTAAGTCATGGCCAGACGGCCCTGTAAGACATCGGAGAAATGTGCCCCCAGGCCAGTGCCCGAAACCCAGGGGGGCACGTTCGGTTCCTACTGACATGTGACTGACCTTGTGCCAAGCCTGCTGGCAAATCCCAAAATGGCGGGATCTTTGTGTTTGGCTTTTGTGTGGAAGGATGGACGCTGTTCATTAGAGAAAAGCTGGCTGGATAGCTCCTCTCTGACAGGGGGTGCAGCCTGCATTTTGCAAATTCAAATCCCGGCATGGCGGACTCAGCCCTTTATCTTTCTGAGCTCGGCGAAAGGAGTACCATTAGAGTGGCAGGAGGAAACTGCCACTAACCCAGGGGTCAAGTCCTAAAGAAAAGCTGTAATCGCTGTTGACCTTTGTAACTAGGCACGTTGTTGCTTAAGTGCTTTGGTGCTTGCTTTGGGGGGTGCAAGTGTCTGTGCAACAGCTCTACAGATAATCCAGGGCGGCATCAATTCTTACTCTGGACCTGTCTGGCGGTCAGTGCAATTCTTTAGGAATAGTTGACCTGAGTTGTCGGTGGCTGGGGAATTCTTCATGGTCAAGAGCCCGTTGGGTGGCTGTGGGTAGTGTTTCAGGGTGCAGGGGGTAACTGCACGTGGCCAGAATGAAGAATATTGCTGGCAGCGCAGCTTCAAGCTGTTGGTGGCAAGGTGGGATTAGGTTCTTCAGTGTATCGATGCTTTATTGGTGACTCGAACCTCAAATCATTCATTTCCTCCCAGCTGCACATCTTTTTTAATTACTACTTTCTCTTGCATGACAAGAAACACCCCTGTTTGATTTTCCAGTATACATGACAGCTTGGAGCCCCTAGTCAATATCTCTGCATTTCCTTTCTGTTTGTGTTTATTGACCTATCCTGTCAGTTTCTCTAAACTCGTGTATGTCAGCACGTTTTTTCCTTACTTGAAGTCATTTTATTGTTTTGTTTATGAATCCCTTAAAGAATGCCCTCCCAGTGTCTACTTCATGGCCACATTGCTGCAATTGAATAGCGGTAGATTGATGTGGCAGTGGTTCTAACATGATGTGCAGCTCCCACGTGCCCTTGTTTAGGTGGCATCATCAGTGCTTTGGCGCAACTGCCACCTTCAGGCCCTTAACATGCTCCCATGGAGTGTCCTCAATATGGCAGCCAAGATGGCCGCCATTACACCCTACAGGTCTGATCTGCCTGGTGGATTTTGCTGGATCAATGCTGCCCGTGTGTATGTCCCTTTAACGTTCCCTATGCTGCCTAATCCTGCTGCCCTACTAGCTTCATCTATGGATAATACTTCAGTGTGAGATACACCTTGCCGAAACATAGCATCACACAGTTTCCCACAAGATTGTGAAATGGTGAGTACGGCACCGAGCGAAGGCGCTGCTGGAGTTGTAAAATCAGATGGTGAACTGAGGGACCAATGCCTGAGTTGGTAGGTAGCCTCAAGGTGGGGAAATCATAAACAGGGCCTCTGGGAGGGGCGGTCTCCGTTGCCTTCTTGTTCGAGAGCTCTAATGTTTGTCAACATTGTTCCCTTCATTCTCAGCCTTGTAGAACCCAGGGGCCCAAGTTCGCGTTCTAAGCTCATACAAGCTTGCAGAGATGTTGAATCGCTGGCAATTGCGTGCTAGCTTTCCTGGACTGAATGCACCCACGGCTAGCTCACGGCAAGCTCACAGCTAACGGGCTCCACAGGAAGGGGAAAAGTTCTTGATTTTTTTGGTTTGTCCATGGCCACACACGCACGAGGTAATTTTCACCGTGCAGTAACCTAACATTTGTGCATAAACATTGTACGCACGATTTTTACGTTACTCCACATTTTGATCCATGTGTATGGCGGAGAGGAGGCACTAAACGTAATACTTACTTTTATCCTCTCGGAAAACGCACCAGCATTTAGGCCAGAATGACATTTTCATGCTGTTGCAAATAGTGTGAACTTCTGTGGAATCCGCCTGCTTTTTGCACCAGCAAATTGCAGGCGGACTCCACAGGAATCCATTGTAAAGGCTGTCTGCCGTGCGGATATGGCAGGCGGTGTCTGCGCAATTTGCACTGTGAAGTGCAGAAGGGGTGTGTGCAGATATATTTTGTCTCCTTTTGACATCTGCCTTTTGCACTTCATATGCAAAGGGCTTAAATTGCACAGAGGGGTAAGTGGAAACATTGGCGGCAAAGGCATCACGGGGGGTTGAGGGGGATATAGCCCCAGGTCTTTTGTTTGTAGCCCCGGATAGAAGCTCAGGGGCTATAACCAAAACACTAGCTAGCCCCGAGTCCCAACAGTCCCGACATTGGCGTAGCCTCTGATCTTTTCCAGACCTGGCAACATCCCTGATACGCGGTTCGCCCAGTGCAATTTACAGCCCTGCTGTCTTTCAACCGAGCTTCTTCAAGGGGCCTCTGCTCACGGAATCGTCATCCGCCCCAACGATCTTGCATGTGGCCTTGGCAAGCTCCACCGAGGTACCTCTTCAATAAGAGGGGTGTTCCCTCGTTTCCCAGCTTCCTGCGAAGGGGCTAACCTTCATTGTTCGAGATGCATGCTGGAGAGTAAGGCAGCGGCAAAGCAGAGTTCAACCTTCTCAGAGCAGAGTTGAAGTCGTACATTTTAAAGACGTGTCATACTGGTGTAACTTTTTCTATATCAGGCTGAGATATCAGGCCCGGCACTCTCTAACAGCCTCTTTGTAGGAAACTGAATGTACTAGGCTTAGCTAGTCTGTCTGTCCAGTCCTCCCTCTGTCTCCCCTCCCTCGCTTGGTCGCGCTTGAAATACTCATGAATAGGCGCATTGGATGACCAACCACCAAGAAATCTGAAATGTCGCCAGGCCAGTACTGTAGTTTATTGATCTGTATGCCTCCCTCTTCTCACTTCACTCTTTGTCACGCACTTCACTAGTAAATATGCCTCTGGCCTAGTATGCTAGCTATTGTTGTTAGATCATTCGGAATCTTCAAGGCCTAAGAATGACGACTGTCCTCCCATGTTCCCTTCCCTCCTTGAAGCGCTTTGAAGCACTTCACTTGTGTATACGAGCTTTACAAATAAACAATTACAATTACACTAGTCTAGCATCGTAGCGCAAGCGCCAGAATGCAAATTGCAAAGGCAGCAACAACCGACTCCTGACTGCGTTAACTGCCGGAGACAATTGCCCAACACTTCATCATATTCCGTCCATCAGCAATATTATGCACAGTGGCGGAGGCGAGCGCGAAATGTCGGGGGTGGCCGTCCACTACTTTTATTTTTAACTGTTCACAGTTCCACTACTTTTTGCTAACATTATCACCAGCATGCCGGGACGGTTTTCTGTGAAATTAAAGCCCACTCCTCCACTTTACCACCCAATGGCAGTTACAGCTAAACTGAAATCTGTTTCAACTCTATTGGCTGTCAATCAGCATGCACACTTCTAAGCTGATTATGCATGAGGATGTGTACTGTATGGGGCCGTAGGAATCAGTGTCCAGGCCCCGGAGGTGTCCTGGAGTTGGCATGGTTGGCAGATATGATGCGGTATGATACACATGTGAACCCCACTCTGTAATCTATGGGTAAGCGGTCCATTTGAAAGATGCACACTGCCCACACTGCCGCAAGGCAGGGCAATGGTGGTCACCGGGCACCCCACAAAAGGACCTCTCCTGGTCCTACTGCTATGCACTTTGGGCCTACAGTCATACGACAGGAGTATGAAAGATGCCTGCTGGTACTGCCACACAGCTTCTTCCCCAATAGGGAGTAGGGCGCCGCCAGCGATGGCCACCTGCCACCGGCACGAGCAGCCCCAGAACCCTTTTCAGGATGGTCCACGATGCATTTCATCCTTTTCACAAAAGCCTCTCAGTTCACATCTGATTACTTTGATCACTTTCTGCAAAACATCGCGATTAACCAAATGCTGCATGCACTTGTCTGTCTACGCTGTTGCCAACTCCAAGCACAGCCAAAGCAGCCACCAGGGCCAAGCTTGACAGAGGCGGCAGGGTTTCCATTAGATGAACACTTACTAGAATGACTCCAAAACCTCACTGAGAGACTTACAAGTCATATAATGTTTCTACAAACTTCCATTTGCTCATCTCGCGCGTCCCCCTGGGCTCAGCAAAGCACTCTAAATGCAGATTATTTCACTGTTCAATTTATTTTACAAGAATGAACGTTGTAGGTAATTAAGTGGCTGCTCATTGTGACATCAAAAACTGCTGGACGGGAGAACTGGCGGGGCAGACTCTGCAGCGGCATCCTGTCTGGAGAAGGCATCGCGCAGAGTGCGACGCTATCCTCCCTCCTGCACTTTCCCGGGCTCACCTTCAGTTCATTCTTCATCATTCCCTTTCATCTGGATGGTTTCCTTTCAAACGGCTTCTGGAATTCTTCGCCACTTCCCTGGCTGCTCCTGCAGAGGGATGTTGCCATTTTGCACCACTTCCCTGGCTGCTGATGCATAGATATATTGTAATTTTGCACCACTTCCCTGGCTGCTCATGCATAGATATATTGTAATTTTGCACCACTTCCCTGGCTGCTCATGCATAGCGATGTTGTAATTTTGCACCACTTCCCTGGCTGCTCATCCATAGTGATGTTGGTATTTTTCACCAATTCCCTGGCTGCTCATGCATAGAGATGTTGGTATTTTTATTCTCATCCCGACTGCTCATCTATAGTGATGCAAGAACTGTTTACCACTTTTCTGGCTGGACCTGCATAGAGATGTTAGAATGTTTCACCACTTCCCTGGCTGCTCATGCATAGAGATGTTGGAATTATTCACCACTTCCCTAGCTGCTCATCCATAGTGATGTTGGTATTTTTCACCAATTCCCTGGCTGCTCATGCATAGAGATGTTGGTATTTTTATTCTCATCCCTGATTGCTCATCTATAGTGATGCAAGAACTGTTTACCACTTTTCTGGCTGGTCCTGCATAGAGATATTAGAATGTTTCACCACTTCCCTGGCTGCTCATGCATAGAGATGTTGGTATTTTTCACCAATTCCCTGGCTGCTCATGCATAGGGATGTTGGTATTTTTATTCACATCCCTGACTGCTCATCTATAGTGATGCAAGAATTTTTTACCACTTTTCTGGCTGCTCCTGCAAGGGGATGTTGGAATTTTCCACCACTTCCCTGGCTGCTTATGCAAAGAGATGTTGGAATTTTTCAACACTTCCCTGGATGCTCATGCATAGAAATGTTGTAATTTTTGAACACTTCCCTGGCTGCTCATGCATAGAGATGTTGGTATTTTTCACCACATCCTTGGCTGCTCATCCATAGTGATGTTGGTATTTTTCATCAATTCCCTGGCTGCTCATGCATAGAGATGTTGGTATTTTTCATCAATTCCCTGGCTGCTCATGCATAGAGATGTTGGTATTTTTATTCTCATCCCCGACTGCTCATCTATAGTGATGCAAGAACTGTTTACCACTTTTCTGGCTAGTGATGCATAGAGATGTTAGAATGTTTCACCACTTCCCTGGCTGCCTATGCAAAGACATGTTGAAATTTTTCACCATTTCCCTGGCTGCCCCTGCATAGAGATGTTGTAATTTTTCAACACTTCTATGGCTGCTCATGCATAGAGATGTTGGAATTTTTCCCCAATTCCCTGACTGCTCATGCATAGATATATTGTAATTTTGCACCACTTCACTGGCTGCTCATGCATAGAGATGTTGTAATTTTGCACCACTTCACTGGCTGCTCATGCATAGCGATGTTGTAATTTTTCAACACTTCCATGGATGCTCATGCATAGAAATTTCGTAATTTTTCAATACTTCCCTGGCTGCGCATGCATAGAGATGTTGGTATTGTTCACCACATCCTTGGCTGCTCATGCATAGAGATGTTGGAATTATTCACCACTTCCATGGCTGCTCATGCATAGAGATGTTGGTATTTTTCACCAATTCCCTGGCTGCACATGCATAGAGATGTTTGGTATTTTTATTCTAATCCCCGACTGCTCATCTATAGTGATGTAAGAATTGTTTACCACTTTTCTGCTCCTGCAAGGGGATGTTGGGATTTTCCATCACTTCCCTGGCTGCTTATGCAAAGAGATGTTGGCATTTTTCACCACTTCCCTGCCTGCCTCTGCATAGAGATGTTGGAATTTTTCAACACTTCCATGGCTGCTCATGCATAGAGATGTTGGTATTTTTCACCACATCGCTCGCTGCTCATCTATAGTGATGTTGCACCACTTCCCTGGCTGCTCATGCACAGATATATTGGTATTTTCCATCCCCTTCCCTGGCTGCTTGTGCATAGAGATGTTGGAATTTTACACCACCTCCCTGGCTGCTTATGCAAATAGATGTTGGAATTTTTCACCACTTCCCTGGCTGCCCCTGCATAGAGATGTTGTAATTTTTCAACACTTCCATGGCTGCGCATGCATAGAGATGTTGGTATTTTTCACCACATCTCTGGCTGCTCATCTATAGTAAAGTTGGGATTGTGCACCACTTTTCTGGCTGCTCCTGTATATATATATATATATATATATATATATATATATATATATATATATATATATATGGGATACATTACTCACTGTAATCGTATTTCTGATGCTTGTATCTGCTTAGATTCACATGCTGTGCATAGTCCGACATCTAGTGGAAGCTGCGGAGTATTACAGTTTGTTTTTTGAAACTCGAAAATGGGCGTCGACACAGGGCGTGCCAGTAATACTATCCCTAGTGTGACGTCCACTGTACCGAAGATCCCTCACGCGTCTAGGATCCTCAGATTGTATTTTTTCTGACATGAGGTAGCATGAGGAGTAGCGTGAGTACAGATAATCCAAGCAGATAGATAGAAAGATAAGACTACAAGCAACCATGCGCCTTCTCTCAGAGGGGAGGAAGGGTGGGTCACATGTGAATCTAAGCAGATACAAGCATCAGAAACACGATTACGGTGAGTAATGTATCCCTTCTGAGGCTTGTGGAATCTGCTTAGATCACATGCTGTGCATAGATTAGAGAGCAGTACCTGAAGAAGGAGGTGGGATGTGAGAAGGGTCATGAGCAAATAAGTGTCTTAGAACCGCTTGTCCCACTTGTGTATCTGCCTTGGAATGGGTGTCAATGCAGTAATGCTGAGTAAAAGTGTGAATAGAGCTCCAAGTAGCTGCTTTGCAAATGGTGTCAAGGGGTACATTTGCAATGAAAGCCAGAGTGGCCCCAATGCCTCTAGTAGAGTGGGCTCTTGGCATGAAAGGCAGAGTTCTTTCAGAGAGTGAGTAACACAGCTGGATACAGTTAATAATCCACTTCGAGATGGCACCTTTAGAGACGCAATCCCCCTCTCTGCCTGTAGCTACGGAGACAAACAGTTGATCTGTTTTTCTTAGCGGTCTGGTTTTATTTACATAGTAGAGGACCGGCCTACGCACATCTAGGGAGTGTAGTTTCACCTCAGCCGAGCTTTGAGGGTCCTGAAAGAAAGCCGGAAGCTCGATGGACTGGTTTACATGGAATTTTGATATAAACTTAGGGGAGAACCTAGGGTGTGTGCGTAAAACCAGTTTGTCTTTATGGACAGTAAAGAAGGGATCCTACACTGACAGAGCCTGAATTTCACTGACCCTTCTTATAGAAGTAATAGCTACTAAGAAGGCTGTTTTATAAGTCAGGTGTTTGAGACTGCTTTTATGCATGGGCTCGAAAGGGGGTCCCATGAGCTTGGCTAGCACCACATTAAGGTCCCACCCTGGTGGTGGGTTAGAAATAGGAGGGTGAAGTCTCTTTACTCCTTCCATGAAGGCTTTAACTACTGGTACTTTCCACCACGAGACCATGTTATGGGAAGTGGTGTATGCCGACAGGGCTGCCAGGTGTACTTTTAGTGAGTTAAAAACCAATCCTGCATCTAGCAGGTGGAGCATGTATGTAACAATCGTGGAAGGAGTGCAATCAACAGGGTTGATTTGTCTACTCTGGCACCAGATAACGAACCTCTTCCACTTGTTGTCAAAGTAACAGTGCCTTGTGTTTGGTTTCCTAGATTCCTTTAGGATGTCCATACACCTCTGTGGTAAATTGAGATGTCCAAACTCTATGACCTCAGGAGCCATGCTGCCAGGTTCATTGAGATGGGTTGCTGGTGCACTGTTTGACCTTGGTGCTGGGACAGTAGGTTGTACCAGGCTGGAAGTTTGATGGGCTCGCACAACGCCATCCTGTGTAGGTGTGGGAACCACGGTTGTCTTGCCCACATGGGAGCAACTAGGACGAGCGTCATTGATTCTCTGTTCATCTTGTTCACCACTTTCCTGATGAGAGGAGTTGGTGGAAAAGCGTACGCAAACATCCCTGACCAGTTCATCCACAGGGCGTTCCCCTGGGAGTCTGGTTGGGGGAACCTGGATGCAAATCCTGGGCATTGTCTGTTTTCGCTTGTGGTGAATAAGTCTATAGTGGGGAAACCCCACTGAGAGAAGATATCTTCTACGACCTCTGTGTAGAACCCATTCGTGTTCCTCTGGGAGGGAGTCTCTGCTCAGAGCATCCGCTAGGGAATTGAGCTCCCCTGGAACATGTTGTGATGACAGGAAGATGTTCCGTCTGAGTGCCCATATCCAGATTTTTTGGGCAAGCTTGGACAGATTTGGCGAACGAGTCCCTCCTTGCTTGTTCAGGTAGAACATGGCTGTTGTGCTGTCCGTCCGGATTTGCACTGACAGGTTTAGTAGGTGGGACTCGAACGCTTGAAGCGCTCTGAATACTGCCAGAAGCTCTAGCAGGTTGATGTGGTTCTTGGACACTGAGGGAGACCAGAGACCCTGAGCTGTGTGGTGGAGATGGTGAGCTCCCCACCCCGTCAGACATGCATCGGTAGTGACTACTGCCTGTACTTCGGGATCGTAAAAGGGTTTCCCCTGTGTGAGATTCTCTCCTGTCCACCAGTGAAGGCTTTGTACCAGTGTTGGCGAAACGACCACTAGATCGTCCCACTGACCACTTGCCTGAGACCACTGTTTCGCCAACAATTCCTGCATGGGACGCATGCGCAGGCACGCGTGGGGGACCAGGTAAATACATGACGCCATCATGCCCAGTAAACGCATTGCTTTGCGTACCATTATTTGGCGACCGGACTGATAATGCGGAATTTGCAGTAGTATATTCCGAATTCTTTCCTCTGAAGGAAAGGTCAACCCCTCTTGAGTATCTAGGATTGCTCCTATGAACTGTTTGGAGGTGCTTGGCACCAGGCTTGACTTTTTCTCGTTGATTGAGAAGCCTAACTCGTGGAGGAGGTCGATAGTCCTTTGTTTGTCCTGCAAATTACTGGGGTTTCCCCCGTTATGAGCCAGTCGTCCAGATAAGGGTACACCGGGATTGCCTCCCTGCGTAGGTGTGCAGCCGCCACCGCCAGTACCTTGGTGAATACCCTTGGTGCAGAAGCTATCCCGAAGGGCAGTACCTTGAATTGGTAGTGTCGACTGTCCACCTTGAAGCGCAAGTACCTTCTGTGCACTGGGAACATGGAAATATGAAAATAGGCATCTTTCATATCCAAGGTTGCCATGTAATCCCCCTTTTTTAGGAGGGGGATTACCTCTTGTAGCATAGTCATACGAAACTTTTGGGGCTTGACATACTTGTTGGCAGGCTGTAAGTCCAATACTGGGCCCATTGTCAAATCTTTCTTTGGCACAAGGAAGTAAGTTGAATAAATACCCTTGTTTACCTGGTGTCCCAGGACGAGTTCTATCGCGTCCTTTTCTAGCAGAATGGCGATCTCCTCGAGGAGAATCTTCTGATGTTCTAAAGAGTGAACTCTTTGTCGTGGAGGATGGTTCCGAGGACGCTGCAGTAGTTCTATACAGTACCCTGTGGATACTGTTGACAGCACCCATCTGTCTGATGTGATCCCTTCCCAAGCCTGGGTGAAGTTGGAAATGCGTCCCCCTACTGGGGTTGCGTGAGAAGGGACCCTGAACTGAGCGTCACTGCTTTGGTGGAGGCGTGCCGCCTCCCTTGCTGGGGCTGCCTCTGCCTTTACCACAACCTCTCCTATTACCCCTGCTGTAACCCTGGGTAGACTGTTGGCTGTTGTTCCACTGTGTACTCTGCCCCTGGGAATAGTTAGATCCTCTCTGGGAATTTTGGCCGCGTGGGCAAAAAAAAATGACTATTCCCTCTCTGGTTAGGGGGTTTATTGGTTAACTGGCCAAGGGACTTGAGTGTCTCGTATTCGTCCTTGGCATTCTTCAGTGTGTCTTCGACTGCCTTACCAAACAACAGATCGGCTTCTACCGGTTTGTCCAACAATGATGCCTGGGTTTCTGCCTTAAAACCAGACTTCCGTAACCACGCATGTCTCTTGATAACAGTGCCTTCTGCTATCAATCTGTCTGCGTTGTCCGCGGCGTCAAAGGTTGCTTTCAAAATGCAACCAGACACGGCTCTCCCCTCTGCGGAAATCCGAGCTAACTGGCCCTTTAAAGGTTCATGAGCAGAGGCTATGAGTGCCGCGACTTCTTCCCATTGATGGCAGTTGTAGCTGGCCAACAGGGTGGTGGAGTTTGCAATCCTTGCTTGATAGGCGGACGTTGAGGCTACTTTCCTGCCGAAACCATATCGTTTTTTGCTCTCCTTGTCGGGAGGAGCTTCGGACGATGACAAGGGTGTTCCAGCCCTCTTACGAGTGTTAGTGACAACTAGGGAGTCTGGCTTCAGATGTCCTCTTATATAGAGAGGGTCAGACTGGGCTGCCCTGAAAAGTTTTTCAACCCTGGGATTGACTGCTCTGGTGAGGTTCGGGTTCACCAGGGACGGGTCTATTCTTCGCTGAATGGACTTAAGGATCGGGATGGTCTGGACAACAGGCCTCCTTTCTCCCACTAACTCCTCTGCAAAGTCCCTCTCCTCCTGGATACCGTGGCTGTCAATATGGAAATGTTCTGCTGCACGTGCGAGAACTTCGTTTAGGAAGGGTTGGTTATCGACAGGGGAGTCGGTAACCGGGGCTTCGTTTTCTACCAGGGAATCTACTCTGTAGGTTTCAGGGTCTTCCTCTTCCTCTTCCTGGTCCTCATCATCCCCATAGTATCCCGTCCCGGTTTGTTCTTCTACCATGCCAAATTCTTGGTCCTCACCAAAGTAAGCTTCTCCTTGATACAGTGAGTATGGTCTTGAGTATGGTTGTACCTCGAAGGGGTCTGTAAACCTCATCAGTGTTTCAAACCGGGGCTTCTTACTCGGGGGGATAGGATCATTAGAGCCTGAGGGTGTCGCCCCTTGTGGATCATACGAAAGGAAATGGTCTGGATTTTTATCGTAAAAATCGCCAAAGAAGACATCCTTGACATGACCCTATATATGTCTTCACTGGACCATTTTTTGGAACTGGGAATGACTCTCTCAGCAAGTCTCTGGGATTTATCTTGAGTAGATTTGGTTTTAGACATATCAGCAGACCTGGTCTTGTCTGTCTGTTTAGGGGGAGTGGTGTGTTTCACAGGTGAGAAGGATTGCAAAGGCTGCTTCTTCTGCTGTTTTCCCCCCTCCCCGTGAGTGGAAAAATGTTTTCCCTGTCCTTTTGTGGCTCCGGGGCTTTTCGACGCCTGGCGTCGAGGATCGGGGGTAAGGTCCCTGTCCTTCGAGCGTGGGGCCTCGCTGATTTTTACTGCGGGCTCCGACTCCTGGAGCACGGCCTGGGGGTGGAAGTCGTCTTCGTCCTCCGACGATCGAACGTCTGTTAGCCTAGTGAGCGAGGCACTCTTGGCAAGAGTGGATGATTGCCTGGAGTCATGTGGCGATCTCGATCGAGAGCGCCTAGAGGACACTGAATCGGACCATTCTGTTTGTGCCTCTCGTCGAGTCTCGGTTGGACTTTGTGTGTTTAGTGTGTGTGGTGTGTGAAGCGCTTGTGTCGCCGGGGTCTTCCCCATAGCCTTCCCCATAGCCGCCCTGCCGGACGACCTTCCGAGGTCGGGAACTTGCGCTCAGCTGTCTTTCGACGCCGTAATGCCCTCGCTGTCTGAAAGTACGGCGTCGCTGCCGTCGGTGAATGCGCCCTCCGCTGCCATGGCCGCTTGCCTGGCGTGGTGGGCCCAATGCTTCGTCGAACGGTCCTTACGTGTCTTAGGTTTAAACCTACTACACACTCTGCAGTTCGCTTCGGGGTGGTCCCTCGGCAAGCAGAGATTGCACGTTGCGTGCCTGTTGACCCAAGGGTATTTGCGATTGCACTTGGGGCAGAATTGAAAGGGGGTAGCCTCCATACGCACCTTGAGGCAGCGGGCTGTTAAGTGTAGGAAATGTATAAGGTGTACCTATATACCAAGAGTGCAGAGTATGTACAACCCCCCACTCTCCCTACTTGTAGGGCCGAGGCCAGCTGCCCTCCAAGGCCCAGAGGCCTTCCGAGGCCCAAATCCGTCGTGCAGCAGCCGACGGTCGATTTCTTCTCCAGCCGGCGTCGAGTGTCGAAGTTCGACGTTGGGATGGGGAAGGATGTAAATAAATTAATATTTTAGCAAAAGTATGGCTAAGGCCAGGGGACTCCGCAAAATGCTTCCGACCAGTATGGCGGAAAAAAACAATCTGAGGATCCTAGACACGTGAGGGATCTTGGGTACAGTGGACGTCACACTAGGTATAGTATTACTGGCACGCCCTGTGCCGACGCCCATTTTCGAGTTTCGAAAAACAAACTGTAATACTCCGCAGCTTCCACTAGATGTCGGCCTATGCACAGCATGTGATCTAAGCAGATTCCACAAGCCTCAGAATATATATATATATATATATATATATATATATATATATATATATATATATATATATATATATATTGTAATTTTTCATCACTTACCTGGCTGCTCATGAATAGAGATGTTGGAATTTTTCACCACTTCCCTGGCTGCTCATGCATAGAGATGTTGGTATTTTTCATCACATCCCCGGCTGCTCATCTATAGTGATGTTGGAATTGTTCACCACTTTTCTGGCTGCTCCTGGATAGGGATGTTGGAATTTTTCACCACTTCCCCGGCTGTTTATGCATAGAGATGTTGTATTTTTTCACCACTTCCCTGGCTGCTCATGCATAGATAGATTGTAATTTTTCACCACTTCCCTGACTGCTCATGCTTAGAGATGTTGGCATTTTTCACCATTTCTCTAACCGCTCATACATAAAGATGTTGGCATTTTTCACCACTTCCCTGACTGCTCATGCATAGATATATTGTAATTTTGCACCACTTCCCTGGCTGCTCATGCATAGAAATGTTGGTATTTTTCACCAATTCCCTGGCTGCTCATGCATAGAGATGTTGGTATTTTTATTCTCATCCCTGACTGCTCATCTATAGTGATGCAAGAATTGTTTACCACTTTTCTGGCTGCTTCTGCAAGGGGATGTTGGAATTTTCCACCACTTCCCTGGCTGCTTATGCAAAGAGATGTTGGAATTTTTCAACACTTTCCTGGATGCTCATGAATAGAAATGTTGTAATTTTTCAACACTTCCTTGGCTGCTCATGCATAGAGATGTTGGTATTTTTCACCACATCCTTGGCTGCTCATCCACAGTGATGTTGGCATTTTTCACCAATTCACTGGCTGCTCATGCATAGAGATGTTGGTATTATTATTCTCATCCCCGACTGCTCATCTATAGTGATGCAAGAACTGTTTACCACTTTTCTGGCTGGTCCTGCATAGAGATGTTAGAATGTTTCATCACTTCCCTGGCTGCTCATGCATAGAGATGTTGGAATTATTCACCACTTCCCTGGCTGCTCATGCATAGAGATGTTGGTATTTTTCACCAATTCCCTGGCTGCTCATGCATAGAGATGTTGGAATTTTTATTCTCATCCCCGAATGATAATCTATACTGATGCAAGAATTGTTTACCACTTTTCTGGCTGTTCCTGCAAGGGATGATGGAATTTTCCACCATTTTCCTGGCTGCTTATGCAAAGAGATGTTGGAATTTTTCACCACTTCCCTGGCGGTCCCTGCATAGAGATGTTGTCATTTTTCAACACTACCATGGTTGGTCATGCATAGACATGTTGGTATTTTTATTCTCATCCCCCAATGCTCATCTATAGTGATGCAAGAATTGTTTACCACTTTTTTGCCTCGTCCTGCATAGAGATGTTGGAATGTTCCACCACTTCCCTGGCTGCTCATGCATAGAGATGTTGGAATTATTCACCACTTCCCTGGCTGCTCATGCATAGAGATGTTGGTATTTTTATTCTTATCTCCGACTGCTCATCTATAGTGATGCAAGTATTGTTTACCACTTTTCTGGCTGCTCCTGCAAGGGGATGTTGGAATTTTCCACCACTTCCCTGGCTACTTATGCAAAGAGATGTTGGAATTTTTCACTGCGTCCCTGGCGCCCCCTACATAGAGATGTTGTAATTTTTCAACACTTCCATGGCTGCTCATGCATAGACATGTTGGTATTTTTATTCTCATCCCCGAATGCTCATCTATAGTGATGCAAGAATTGTTTACCACTTTTCTGGCTGCTCCTGCAAGGGGATGTTGGAATTTTCCACCACTTCCCTGGCTGCTTATGCAAAGAGATGTTGGAATTTTCCACCACTTCCCTGGCTGCTCATTCATAGAGATGTTGGAATTATTCACCTCTTCCCTGGCTGCTCATGCATAGAGAAGTTGGTATTTTTATTCTCATTCCCGACTGCTCATCTATAGTAATGCAAGAATTGTTTACCACTTTTCTGGCTGCTCCTGCAAGGGGATGTTGGAATTTTTCACCACATCCTTGGCTGCTCGTCCATAGTGATGTTGGTATTTTTCACCAATTCCCTGGCTGCTCATGCATAGAGATGTTGGTATTTTTATTCTCATCCCAACTGCTCATCTATAGTGATGCAAGAACTGTTTACCACTTTTCTGGCTGGTCCTGCATAGAGATGTTAGAATGTTTCACCACCTCCCTGGCTGCTCATGCATAGAGATGTTGGAATTATTCACCACTTCCATGGCTGCTCATGCATAGAGATGTTGGTATTTTTCACCAATTCCCTGGCTGCTCATGCATGGAGATGTTGGTATTTTTATTCTCATCCCCGACTGCGCATCTATAGTGATGCAAGAATCGCTTACCACTTTTCTGGCTGCTCCTGCAAGGGGATATTGGAATTTTCCACCACTTCCCTGGCTGCTTATGCAAAGAGATGTTGGAATTTTTTCACCACTTCCCTGGCTGCCCCTGCATAGAGATGTTGTAATTTTTCAACACTTACCTGCGTGCTCATGCTTAGAGATGATGTAATTTGTCACCACTTTCCTGGCTGCTCATGCATAGAAATGTTGCTGTTTTCCTCCACTTTCCTGAAGGCACATGCATAGAGAGGTTGACATGTTTCAGAACTTTCCTGGCTGCTCATGCATAAAGATGTTGTAATTTGTCATCACTTTCCTGGCTGCTCATGCATAGAGATGTTGGAACGAGTTGCCAAATCCTTTGCTGCCCAGACAGATATCTTATTCCTATCCGTGCAAATGTCCTTGGTGAGGCCTCCGGGGCAGGATCAGACAGCCTGTTAACACCATTGACTGGCATCTTGTTCTGAACAGAATTGCTTGCTCTATGACGGTGCAATGCAAACTTTGGCTCCTCAGATGTTTTGGACTGCAACTCCCATCATTCATAGTCAGCAAAGTCAAAGGTGAGGGATCATGGGAGTCATTGTTGAAAGCATTGGACAGCTGCACAATGTAGACCTCTGCATTTTATAAGTCTAGACATGTTGGACTCTTCTCCGACAGATTCAAGCAGTATTTGGGACAAGAGAAGCCAGCTGCTCATTTCGGATGAGGTTGTTGCAGCCGAATAATGTTTAATATCAAAATACATTATGACATGATGAAGCAACCCCTGCCCCTGGGATGACAAGAAACAGGCCTCCTATTGCTTGAAAGTCAAGGATATTGTTACAATGTGTGTAGCTTAGACAAAAGAGAGGTTTATAAAAACCCTGGAGTTGTGTGTGACTGACAATGGGTTGAGCAAATACCATCGTTATCAACAATATGTTTATGCAACGTGAGTCATTAGGCTCAATGTCATACAATGCATTTTACAAAAAAGTGATATCTCGCTATAATATTAAGATCACACACCAATCTGGTAAAGAGCGGAAGCAAGTGATGAGCACTATTCCAGTTCTACAAATAGAGATTCGTAGACAATAGAAGAAAACACTCGTTTTAGCACAAGGGCCTCCAATCCTATGGTACACACTTCTCCTTAAGCAAGCTGGATGGACGTGTGTAACCATGCAGTGGACCACACTCGGGCCCTCACTTGATTCACACATAATCATAGCAGGGCCGAGGCTACGGATAGTGCAAAGGTTAAGGAGTGGCTTTAAATACGTAACCCAAAATAAATATAACATTAATGAATGTCTCTACCCTTTTCCCACAAACAGGACATTTGCTGCCACTCAATCCATTCCATTCACATGTAAACGTAGCCACACTCAAGATACCCATCCTACATTTGAAATACAGTGCACGTGCATAAGATGGAGGGATGGAATCCAAGCATTCTTCCAATCCAAAGTCCAGATTCCATAGCAGATATGGAGGCCCTGGTGATAACCTCAAAGAGGAAGCCTCCTCCGTATCAGTCAAAGAATCCCTGCCACATGTGTCACTATGGACCTTAATTGCGCATAAACTGGTGAGGGGGTGCACCAGTAGCAGCTAAGACCAAGAGACACCAAGAAGGCCTTAACGTGTTGGAACCATGGGAGTGACCGCCCCCGCTCCAGGGACAGGACGTGCTTGCGGGATTCCTTCTACTTAATTAAATCGGTAGAGGCCCACAACCTGACCTACTACTGCTCGGCCTGATTCCTACTTCATCCGGAGTAGGTTTTATGTCTGCCTCCCCATGGGTCAAAGAATTAGGGCAGCTTAGGGGGAGCCAGAGCAACATTTCCAAAAAGGTATTCTCAATTTTGGCTGAATTCTGGGTTTTAGGGTATCCCCAAATATCTGCTCCATACATTGGAGTTATTTTGGCCCACATTTTATATATCTCACTGGCTGGTGTTACGGCCCCACCACCTTGCCTTTGTACAAATGTCCTCACAGCCCCACTGTTCGTTGCCAAGGTGATACTTGCTTTAGTAAGTTGTGCATCCCAGTGCCAGTTTCCGGTAAATCCTATGCCCCAATAGTTTTACATTTTGATATGTTCTAGTCAATGCTGATATTCAGTCCGTGGCTTTTGGTGTATCTGGGGCGGAACACCATCACTTTGGTTTTACCCAAATTAATCTCTCGCCCTTATAGATGTACATTTGCCACTGAAGATGTCTACTTTGTTCCTGAGCCCCATGGGAGTTGTCAGCAGGAGTACAGCAGCATCAGCAATGAAAAGAGCAGGGATCCCATCGTAGGCCAGTCTCTGTGGATCCAGGCTATTCTCTTTTGGTTCAATGATGATCTCATTAATATAAACACAAAATAAGAACGGGGCTAACACACATCCCTATCTAACTCCCTTAGCAACTTTAAAAGGGTTTGCTAATTCTCACACTAAACCCCAGCAAACTACAGCTTGGTTGTTTGTATACAATAACTGTACGGAAGCAAGAAGATGCCCAGGAATGTCCCTACTTCTGAGCACCTGCCAACTCGTGGGGCTCCATCAAAAGAAGATATCAAATCAACGAAGACTGTGTACATCTTACATCTTCATTCTCTTCAGGATAACATACTCCTGGAGGATTACAAATAATCTGAAACCTTGGTCTATCATGCTTTTACCAGCCAGAAAGCCTGTTTGTAAACGGCCTGTGTGTGATCTCTTGAGCGCTGGACCACGCCTACAGATCTCTAAGTAAGCCTTTCGGAAAAACGTTCCCCCTGGCGTCCAGTAAGGATATTGGACGGTATTTCACAGGGTTATCTCTCCCCCTCTTTTTATACAGGCACAATTCAAGCGCTACTCCAAGGATTCTCAGACTCTCTTTAAACGAATGAGCACATTGACAAATCGGTGCAGTAGCGGGACCCAAATTACTAGTTTGTTCTAAAATAAATCGATTGGCATCTTCTCTAGGCCTGGAGCTTTCCCTCCCTTCTGTGCAATTAGAGTAGTCCACATTTCAGGGTAAAGCTAAATCTCTGCTCTGCTTCTATTGGACCAACTTCCAGACGTGGAACCCGTGCCATAATATCAGATGATTTTCCACCTGTGCTGCCATATGGCTCCTAAAAGTGAGCACACCAAACGTCAGGTCCTATACAGCCCCGGGTTGTTGAGTCACCCGTTGCTGCACAATCTTATACCAGTTCCCAGAAGGATGGGGAATCACCCATCTCTACTGCCCACTGCAGGTTGTTCCATTTATCTCAAGAAAATGCTTCTTTGTTTGGTTAATAAGTCTTGCGTGGTTTGCTCTAAGGCCACAAAGAGAACCTTTATCCACAGTAGTATTACTCGCTAAGCAAACAATCAATGATCTCTTTGCTTCCCTGCACTCGGCGCAGACCATTCTACAGCCTTTTACTGCTGTCCTTGTGCTAGATACTACCAGATAAAAAGATTGTATAAGTAATTCAAACTCTTAGATCAATAATTGGTCCAGTAGTCCATATTGTTACAATCTTTGAAGCGTAGACAGAAGAGAGGTGCATAAAAGCCCTAGTATTATGGGCCGGCAATGGTTTGAGCAAATATAAAATATATTTTAATTGAATATGATTGCTTGAATAAGATCACATAACACTGAAGAGCATTGAGTCTGAGATTTGAAAGGGGAATGGTGGGATATTTGGCCAAACGGTCTGGCCAATTGAGCATCCCATGACAAGACTGCTTTTGGTTTCGTCGAAGAGGAAGAAGGACCCATTATTTATGAGGAGTCCCTCAGCGTGTCTTTTTTTAAATTTGTCATAGCTTGTAACGGTCTTACAAACATATCCATACCATACCCCTCTAGCCCCAATCCGTTTAGTACCTGCACATATCGTCAGGTGTTACAATGTAGATATAGCATTATATCACCAGGGTGTAGAGTGCTTGTATCTGAAGCAGGGCATGTGGCCAACACATTCCTGCCCGCTCTGATCACTGCAATGTAGGGCTCCAGATCCCCTCTGCAGTAGCAATAAAGATTCAGGAGACTGAACGGATCCCTTCCCACATTATAGCCAGTCCCTCAGAATGTCTTGACTAGGATCTGAAGACATCTTGAATTTGGGATCCTTTCTTTGACATTTTATAGTGAAGTGTAGGATGACTTAAATCAGGGGACCAGGAGGCACAAACGCTACAGTACATGTAGAACCCATTATTTGAGGAATATGTGTAGTTTGGACGAGGTGCAAACAGAACAGCTATATTGACCACAGTCCCAGGGACATAATATTGTATGTGGACCCTGCTTTACCCATCTTTGTCTTACCTAGTCTTGTCTGTTTATGCAACAGACTACGACCTGGTTTCACCCTGGGCCGCGGCACAAAATTTCGGAAAAGCATTGGCGACGTAAGACCACTGCGGTGATAATGGGTTCATTATAAATGCACTTGCACGATCTGAAAGCATCTCTGCCTGAAGATCATCTGTTTGTTCTCACTTGTCTTCACCCCTTAATATGCACTTGATAAAAACCACAGAATCGCTGTCAGGCCTATTTGCTGTATCCAAATTGTTAAATGTATTTTTTACTTACTCTGCCTGTGCAGAGTATTATCGTCTCAGAATTTCAAGGGGTCTGAGCGACTGGTGTTTCTTCCCCATGTTCCCACCCTTCTTGAGCGCCTTGAAACACTGCCTGTGTATAGGCGCTTTATAAACAATACCATACCATAAATGCTTCAGAACTGAATGCAGGCAGAGTGTGAGGGTCCTATTGATTGCAGATCTAGAGTACACTGTAGAGGGCATAGATCTGTTGAACTTACTATGAAGAATGAGTAGTTCATTTGCAGTCCTTTGGATCCTTAGGCAGGCTCATAAATCAGGACCGTTTAGAACCAACCCGGCAAATGCTCTGATGGAAACTGCCCAGGGCAAACCTTAAGAGCTTAAACATCTTTTCATCTTTCGGTAAAGCTAACAGTGAAACACCTGCTATCAAATATGGTACTAATATGAGGAAGAAAGGAGAGGCCGAAACTCATTCGAACTGCCACACAACTTTCTTGAGGGTGAGTACGGGTTAGCGGACCTGTAAATAAGCCTTATAGTTTCCCTTAAAACTGGGGGCAAACCTTAAAATCACGGGGAGTGTGAGACACACTAGGGCACTGACTATGGCAGCAGCCTGAATATGATGCAAATTTTGAAATCTCTTGGGTGGTAGCTTTACACTTCTTTTGTAACATATATTACATTTCCGTGATCATCGAAAATGGAGTTAAAGTGTGTTATCTCCTGCTTCGTAACTTACAATTGTCTTTCCGATTGTGTCTGTTGGTATATGGAGTCAGCGGTGGCCACCCTCGCTTAACATCACAATTTCAAAGACACATTTTGGAGGCCCATGTTTTTTAATGACTATGATTAACACCTTGCAACACAGAAGTATAGTCACTCCAGGCATATTCTGTCGTTCACACACAGATGGTGGATGGCGCTGAAGAGGAAGTGTACACTGATGTTCGAAAGTCTGATTTTTCTGCTGATGTCTTGTGCTGGACCCCCAATGCATCATGTCACTGAGGTTGACCATTCATAGACAGCACTGTGACGAAATTACTTCTGCTCTGCAGGAGTATAAGAATGAGTAGTGGTTAAACCCCCCCACTCAGCCCTCACACTTCTGCAAACCAACCCTAAGGCCAATCATAAAGGTAAAACAGGCACAGCTTAGAGATGTACCTCCTTCCCCTTGTGTGATAACGTGGGCAGAGGGAAGGCGATATTCTCAGAAAGGGTGTGAAGGCGAACCAGTAGCAACTCAAACAGGAAAGTAAATATCCCAAAGTTAAAAGAATGTCCAAACAAGGCTCTAAAAATATATACTTTAATTAAAAACAACAACTGTACAAATAACTATAACAACTCTATAAAAGGACAACCATGTAAAGCATCTACAGAGCATAAACAGGAAAATGCAGAAGGCAAGGATACAGGTCTTTGGGTTATCCTCTGTGTTATCAGCAGGGAGTAAAAACAGGCAAGAGATGCAATAAGGAATTCAAACAGGATATGTCTTTCAGTAGGAAAAAAGGTGCAACAGGGACTTAGCCAGCCTCTAGTGCCCCAAAATGTGGACCAGGGCTACACGGCCAGATCAAAGTACCTTAATCCAATGTTCTGTGACGAGCCAGTCTTCAATCCGTACTGCAGTGTGGGTTGAACCAGTTTCAGGTGCGGAAAGTCATGCAAGCAGCGAGCTGTCATATAGTCATTTGGAGTGGGAGCTTGGTGCGGTTGAGTGCGGCACTAGGATTGTGCAGTGTGGATGGCAATGTCGGATTGAGGGTATAGTCAGTTCGAGATGTTGGTAACCACTGGTTCAGGTTGGCAAGTGACATGATGCTCCAGCAGTTCAAGTCGAGGTCTGTTGGTTCAATGCAATGATCTTGGTTATCCGAGGTAGAGTTTGAAGAGGTGAAGGTTAGTGTTGGTCCGCAGCAGCAAGCAGGTTGTTAAAGTTGAACAGGTGATGAGCTCTACTTGACACAACATGGCAGAGAGCCGATTACATGGATGCAAAGCAGCGGTCATTTGACGGTTTGATGAAGTGCCAAAAGCAGCACTGGGGGGTTCATCTGGCTCTAGTGGGGCAAATGCAGTTAAAAATGCGGTTTGACTAGTTCAATGCAGTAGAATAAGAATCCTCATTTATCTGGCCCTCCAGGTGCTGTGAGACCCAAACAAGGAGGTTCGGGTCTCTCAGAGGCATGGGCTCTGAGAAACAATGAGTCCTTTCAGGTTCTGCCCACCCATCCTAAGCAGGTTTTATGCTGAGTGGCAGATTCCGGTCCTCAACCAGAGTCTCCCCGAATGTGCTCTGGTAGTGGGTAGGGAGCAGTGCTTGCCTCTGTCTGTCTCCTTCTTCACCTCAATGGCTGAGGGGTTTGGAAAGATAGACTCTACCAAAAGAGGTCCAAATGAATTCTTCCTTAAGTCCTGGATGGTACAAAAGTTAAATTAAAGGAGGAGTGGGAGACCCCCTCTTTTGCAGGCAACAGTCTACAGGCGATTGGACAAAAGCAAGCCTGCTTTAAGGGGTCCAATCCCTGTTCTTGTGACAAGTGGTCTTTGCCTTCTTGAATCATACCGAAAGTGCTTTGTGCCAAAGGAAATGGAGGAGGCAACAAGGAAAGAGCGGGACAGAGAGAAACAAAATGGTGGAACCTTTTCACAAGTGTGCTGACTTCCCTCTGCCTACACTAACCCCACTCCATTCTCAGACCCATGGCATTAAAGGCTCTTTGGTATGCAGCACTCTGGTGTGAGAGAAGTCCTCTTGTTTAGGGTGTGCCCTTTTATTCCTGTGTCCCAGGACAGCTTCTGCTGAGGGGCTCTCTTGCTGGAGAGAGGTATTAGTCAACCTCACAAATGATCAAAAGAGAGCCCACTCCCACCGTTTTCTGCTGCTGGTTGCAGCTGAGACAGCCAGTCTATGGAAAATATACACTGCCTGTCCATACTTTCCTGGACTCACAGGACTGATGAATGTATGATACCAATCTAGTGTGGCGTAAATTATTATGAGAAATACCAGCCATCCTACCCTAACTCAAGTATGGCTTATGTGTAAAATGTGCAACTGCCAACAGGATAGTAACTCTCAGAATTATCTGATTTTGGATGAGAGGTGCAGGTTTAAATGGAGCCTCTGTGTTGAAGTGACTTTGCTGTCGCCCCAGCTGTCAAGAGGGTACCTGTGACCTCTGAACCTTTTCTATGCCACTGGAGAGTAAGCACTGCAGTTCAGGATACTGGTACAACAGGGCACAAGTGTACATCATGCTTTCGGCACAGGGTTTGGTGAAAGGGTAGTCTAGTTAGAAGGCCACCCTTTATGAGATAGAATAACCCACAAACTTATATTATTAACAAAAATAAAAAAAGCCAGAACTTCTACACTACATGTATTTATACCCAGATATTGTATACCGAATTCCCATATATCAAAACATATATCTTGAAAACTTTAATATTGAAAGGATTTTTTTTTTTGGGTGGGTTCCCCCACCAAAGCCCCTTTTCCGACCTGCAAAAACCCATCCCGACAGTTTCTCCCAAAAAATTAACCCTTTACCCCACTTTAAATACATTCGGTATAAAGGTTTTCAAGATATAAGTTTAGATATATGTGGGATTCGATATACAATATTCAATATAAGCACTGTATAGCCTGCACTCTTGTCAGATGGCAATCATTCACAGCAACATGCATCGTTTATGTTTGTGCCAGAGGACTGGGGGCAGTGGGTAGCTGAAAGAAAGACCATTCAGGTAATTTTAAGTGTCTTTCTAATCCTTAACTGGACATGCTGTAACCAAAAGATGGTTGCAGAGTGCATAGCTGAAGTAGCAAATTAATATCTCCAGGCTTGCTTTTTCTGAACAATTACTCTAAGGTTCAAGAGGAAGACTGGTGATCGCAGAGAAAGGCAGGTTAATACTGTATACATTCTATTGACTTAGAGTTCGGGGGCACCCTTATAGTAGTCCTGTTGCCTATGCCCATGGCTTTGACTGTGCATAGCTGAGTTATTGGATGACCAGCCCATAGTGGCAAGCCCTTTTGTGATTGATTCACTTCTTTTGTAAACACAGTCATACCCAAGAGTCGTGTCAGATGCTGTACTGGTGGTGTAACTAGATCTTATCTGCAGGGTGGGCCTGCACCATATCGACACAGGCCTAGGACCGGGGGGCACATAAACTAAGAGAGAGAAAGAGGTCTTTATTTTGATTATTTGCATTGGCATGTGCCCGCGAACATGCCAAAGTATGCTGACCAACCACTGCTTATTTTTTCATCCAGCTCCGGCATGTACCTTCCTGTTTAGTACAAATATGCTGTAAGAGAGCACTCAAATCCTGCTTTGTTAGTCCTTGCATTATTCGCACTTGATCTACAGTTTATAGATTAAGGACTACAAGTACCAGATTTCAATGTTATGTGAGTCTAACAAACAAGGTTTGTTGATCATTTCGCAGATGGCATGGGACAACCTGAGACTCTGACCAATGGGTAGAACTACTTTCAAGACTTAGACACACCTCAGCAGAGCTTCTGTGATAGTCACATGCGTGTAGCCACCGTTTGATTCAGGTATGCAACTTTCTATTGTATACATTTGCTGTTCCACACACATGTTTGACATGTTCTTGAGCATCAACCATGCACTAGTGCAGCCTCATCAGCTGTACAGGTCTGCACTCACATGAGCAGTGGCCAGAATGGCAGGCTGGGCATTGGGACAATGAATGTGGGCTCTGACCCACATTCCTCACCCTGTCTACACCATTATTCTGCACCCTCCTTTGTTGGTGCAATAGGAATGCAGGCAGAATACTGTAAAGGCTTTCATATGGGACCTCTCCTGTGTAGAGAATTACATTCCGCTGTTTGGTGATTACAGTCGTTGTTGGTGGACCCCTGAACAGAACCGTTGCATAGATGTATGTCATCTCAGGAAAACTGCCACTTGGGCAAGGCACTCTGTTACAATGATGTTTTCAGGACCGATATGGCACCTCCTGGGGCCTCTCTGTAACTGGCGCCCTGGATGGCAACGACACATATGACAGCACTGGCTCTGCATGTGACCCAGAGATGAAATGGACTACAGAGAAATCCATAAGGTTCTCACTGACTATTGGCTTCCTTGACACACTCTTGCTTCTGGCACATGTCTGCTGGATTGCCAGAGGCGATGTCTTCTGTTTCTGTAAAGCCATCTTGTACTCACACATATCCTCAGTTCTGTGCATTCACACGTGTACAGGATGCAGGCACCACTCGCTGTCATGTTCCACTTACCTTTCTTTTACATCGAGGGAAGATTTGTCTTTATTTCGTTCAAAGGTTCGTCATGCATGGCTAGGCTGAGTGCTTAGAAATGTGCTCCCCAGGCCCTTGATCAAAGAGGAACTTTAATGTGCAGTTCGGGGGGACGGGGCGGGTGGGGAAACAAGTTCTCATGAGGGATGTTGCTAGGTTTGTAAAAGATCCGGGGCTACGCTAATGTCGGGACTTGGAGCTAGCTAGCCTTGTAGTTGTAGCCCCTGATCTGAGTTGTGATATAGATTTTCGGGCGTGGCATAACATGCTGAACACATTGCCATTATGCACAGACCTACAAATATGAATGCAAAAGACTCCCACTTAGATATGAATTAAAGATTCCTTGAAGTTGTTCAACATTTTATTGAAAGGGATGACACTACAAGGAACGGGGGATCTGCCGACGTTTAGGGTTTCGGCACTCAGGGAGTGGCCACTACACTGGACTGGAGACTGCTGGACATAGGATGGGTAGAGCGGCGGCTAGAGAAACGCTGGATGGCTCGGCTGTCTTTTCCTAATAAGCAGGTGTTCTTCCCGCCACATCTCCAGAATCACTAAGGGCTCATTATGAGTTTGGCAGTAAGACCTGTGGAATTCCCGCTAAACTAGATGACGTTACTGCCGCTCGCGATTGGGTTAAGTCCAACTGATTATGAGTAGCAGATTGGAGTATACAGTGTTTATATTGAATCTTTTATATAGAAAGACATATCGAATATTTTATATTGAAAACCTTTATAGTGAATACATTTAGGGGTGTGGTAAAGTGTTAAATATTTGTTGGAAACGGTGGGGGTGGGTTTTTAGGGGTGGGAAACGGGGGTTGGTGCTCCTCCCCCAATGCATTCACTATAAATGTTTTCAATATAACATATTCGAGATATGTTCATTCAATAAAAAATATTTCGATGTAAAGACATGTAACCGCAGATTGGCAGTGTGGAGACCCATTCTTCTAGTGCATAGGATTCCATAGAGGTTTGGAGGAATGACCAACTGTGCAGATTCCTCCATTTCCTGGGAGGGAAAGTTGAGGAGATGCACCTGGCCAAGTGCTAGAGCTATCTCCTATGCTTTACTTTGGAAACAAGTCGTATGTGTAGTGTAGGAGAGTGCTGATAAGGTGCTGGTAATAGAATGACTGCCATTCGACAGCCACTTTTCCTAATGAGCCACATTCGTCATGAGGCCCGGTCATCACATCATTGTACAGCTCTGTACATTGAACTTGAAGACTCCTTCTTCTAGTCCATTTCGTACAACAACTATCGACCGGCTTAATCTAACTTGACTGATGCTAAGTAAATGCCAGGCTAATAGTCACCATAGTCTGAGGGAGTCTACCTTTTGAGACTGGTACACCAACTTCCTAGCTTCTTTTTAAGCATTTTAAGGACACTTGTCCAGTCAGAGCCCATCCCTACAACCCCTTCTCTCAGACATTAGACGCAAGGCACTAGGTAGACTTCACCCATGGTGTCAATGGTACAGAGAGACTAAAAAACAATGTTATGGAAGGCTCCCCATAGCGATGCTAGTGGTTATGACTTATTTGATACTTTGCATCCATCCAACATTTAGTCTCGGGAGAAAAGCTCAGGGGCAACGTGCTCGCCTTTGAAGCAAGACGACAAGGAGCAGCATCGCGCTTAGAAACCTCTGGGTATTAAGCGCGTTATAAATAACCTATCATATCATTTCCCTTTTTGCTTGTAGTTTGTCTCCCTAAGTGAGAGCGGGTATGCCTAGATGCGGGTCACTTGCCCGCTGAGACCATGGAACCTAGTGGCACCTAACCTAACTGAATCTAATCTTAAATATATGAACTGATGACCGTGATATACATGTTTCAACATCTTCTTAGTGCCATACAGAGAGGCACACCCATTTCTGCTACATGTTTCGATCCCAAACGGGACCATTCTCAGGAGGAAATTACGCTACAAGGTAAACAAAACACAATAGATTACCACAATCTTTCTCCCCCACGGTTTTAGTTCATTTAAAGCAGACCTATATTACACTTTGCGCCTTACCTTTCAAAGGTTATGTTCTCCCCATTAAACACTACTCCCTAACAACAGCATATTTAGCTTGTATAATCTTTCCAGTCCCTTCTTTAGGTCTATAAGAGCATGCTGATTACAGTCTATCCCCAGTAATCTCTATGATCCGTATCTCCAGGTGTAAGACAATACAGTCCCTTTTTTATGTCCTTTAGGACTTTGTGACAATACGGTCTTTCCTATGTTTTCAGCCCCATGGAAGCTCAGAGTCCTTCACTGCTTTTTCCAAACTTGAGAAGAATTGGATTAGCTTGTCAGTCTCAACGCTTACCATAGATAGTCCATTTGATTGCATCCACCAATTATGACTAATCATAATATCTACAAAACTTAAAAATCTTAACCCATCTTTTAATCGTAGATGATTTTCCAAACCTTATTCTTTCATAGTATGCTCCTTTTAATAGCATATCTTAGCGTTTAACAATGATGGTTCAAAGGATATATCGTTGGCAACCTATCTTGTTTTATATGAATGCGTTGATGGGTGATCTGAATGTGATATCAGTAAGAGACCGCTGAAGCCGCGATAACTACAGGAGAATGACATATTTCTTCGTATCACTTATGAAGTTGTGAACCTTCATTGTTGCTGCTAAACACTATCAGATGCCCTTGACAAAAACCACACGCTATGGTTTAGTGTTAAGGATGAATTTTGAACTATTCTCTACAATTAAAAGGTATTTAACATTTTTTGTAAAAGTTTGGAATATCATGATTATTCACGATGAGTGAATGAAATGGACTGTCAAAATGGACTGCCAAACATGATGGTGACATCACGTGGACAATGTTATAATTGGTGCATTTTAAGGTTATTTTGAAGATGTCCATTGAGCTCACTATGTTGGGATTGCATTTAATGTATCGAACTTTGTTGTAAGACATCAGCTAAACGTATAGTTAAACGGTGTGGAAATGATCATGGCTTGGCCTGCTCGAAGAATGGGAAGCACTGAAAGGGACAAGGTACTATAATTCTTCTCAAGTTTGTGAACTGTGAGGAAGGGCTCTGGGCTTCTATGTGCTCTAACAAGGATCATAGAGACGACCAGGGATAGAGCGTTGTGTCATTAGGTTCCAAAGGACAGACAAATGGACTATATTTTCTCGCAGGTTGTTTAATGGAGGCGAATATAAAATTTCTAAGGTATGGGGAAAGTGTAAACTCTGTGGGAGTAATTTTTGAGGGAATCTTGTGTATATTGTTTACTTTGTAGAGGAATTTCCTCCTGATAATGGTCCTGCTTGGAATCGAAACGTGTTGAGGAATTGAGCGTCCTCCTCTGTATGACACTTACAAGACGCTGGAACATGTATGTTATGGTTATCAGTTCACATATCTAAGACTAGTGTAGAAGCATGTCTGCACAGGCACAAGTGCAGGTTTACATTAGCACAGTAGGACCACTATATATCCTAAGGCAGCAGCGCCCTCTAGCGGTGACAACAGGCGAAGACAATCAGACACACATACATCTGGCCTTTTATTATATGATTAGATTAGTATACATATGGAAAACAATTCAAAACGAGTTGAAATTAAGGAAACCTGTTTTAATAACCATGTTCACAGTTATGTCAGTTTATGGTTAATCTGATCACACATTTCATACCTGGTTGATATCTTGTCCTTTTTTCCAAAACAACACAGAAGAAAAAGAAAGAGCTCACACAATTTGCAACATTTCTTGTTTACCCGCAAAGCATTCTTTGAATACAGCACCATTTTTTATCAGTTTTAGTTTAATTGTTTCACTTTCTTGCTTTTTTTATACAGATCCCTACACACTTGTCAGTTTGCATTTCTTTGAAATAAATGCTTTGTAGTTTCTATATGTGGAGCAATGTCACAACATTTTAAAGGGTGAGGGCCAGCACTACAGATAAAAGGATGCTTGTGGACAGGCCTTTGAGTTGGGGTGGGGGTACTTAGACAACTGTTCCCTTGCCATCCATCATTGAGGGGTGGCAGAAGAGAAAGGTAAATACAGCAGGGGCAGACCGGGCCTAGGGGAAGCCAGAAGATTTCTTAGTAGGGGAATGCCTGTTAAATAACAGCATGGCGTGGGCTAGGCCAGACACATGCTAGATTTCCCTCACATTGTCTGACTCTGCACCAGCCCTACAATTCTGGACCTCATGCATTAAAGCTTTCGAAGGGTACTCGAAGTATAACTGGTGGGCCACATCTGGGCATTAGAGAGCAGGTCACAGATTGCAGGGACACGCTTGGAAATGGAAGCCATCAGTGAGAGTGTTTTGAGGAGATTGTCATGAATGACACTGTTGCCACTGCACACCATTGGGTGCTTGGGCAGCCATCTGCAAACAATGACCCTCCAGAGTGACCAAAAGCAAACGGTGGTGCAGATCTCATCCTTCCCCAAACCATGTTATAATTGTTCACTGGGCAGGTATAGCCAAACGATACCTTAACTTTGGCACGTGCAACTGCCTAGAGAGGTATACTGCAATGGTCCCGCCAGGATGTGTCAGAGTTCCTTGACTTAGTTTGTATAGTTAAAGATCACATGTTAAAATGTGCAATTATTTGTCCTATAGGCAGGTTCGTAAGACCTAATTGGTAAATGGGTATCAGTGATTGAGTGATTGGTTATAACTACTCGTGTTTTTGTCCGGTCCGGTGTGTACCTTATTGCACTGCTTGTGTTTGAGCCTTGTGTTCATTAAACACTCAGCACCACCCTGGATGTACTGGCAGTGCTGAACCAGAAACACTTGTGCTGCTGTCATATAAGCACTATAACACCAGCTGGCCAGTGGGAAGGCATTCTGGACCACATGCTCTGGGTTTGCTCACAGCTGGGAGGTGGATCGGATGCAGTACACTGTGCTGTTGTGTGTTCTTCTTACCGCTCTGGAATAGCCGCACAGTAATGTGGTATAAGACAAATCCATCCACACTTAGGATGTGAGGAGCAAAGGGTATAGGTTGAATCCATAGACACTATTAATGTTCCTGAAATGCATAGGTCTCATGCAAGGGGTGAAGAAAGTTAAATCTACGCCACACCCGTCATGACTTAGACAGAGTGCTCTAAAACTACTACGGTGGTGATTTGGCAGAGTATAAAAGTGCATGAACATTAACATAAAATGACAAAACATGCGACTCAAAAGATCCCCTACAGGGCGTGTGTTGAGACAAACCTTACTAAACACACATGTGGCCTTAGAGGTATGAGGAAGAGCTTCATCTTGAGTCTCACAACTTACCCCTAGGATAGGAAGTTCAGTAAGATCTTGCTTCCTGCATTTGCTACCACAGTAACAATTCTATGAAAGACACCCTGGCAATCAGTAGAATGCTGGAGGCAGGTGAGCAGAGGAAACTGAGCGGGGAACACTTGGGGGTGGAGCGCGACAATACAGAGATTGGGGCAGACCTTAGGCTGGAGACCAATACTCACATTGTTTAACTTCAGCTTGCTTTTGTCTTGCTTCTGCAGGTGTCCAGAGAGGTGATAGAGCACTGCGCGGCTCCTGCGTCGGTTGGCATTGAAACCAGGAGGCCGGGTGTCCGTGTAAATCTCCAGATCATCAGCTACGGATGACATATGAAGCACAGAGTGAGTTTCAGGGAGCATTTGATAAAATAGCAGTTACCAAGCAGTAGCAACTCCAGTAACACTTTACAACAATCCAACTTCCTATTTGTTTTTATGCACTGAACCCTTTGGTCATAGTCTGCATTGCATGATCTTTGTCGTGTGAATGTTTGTTTAATTATACAGTAGTAAAGATGCATTACAACCTCATCCCTCTTCCTCATCACAGACCTTAATCTATGAGGATGACCCTCAGGTTGCAAACGGGCAAAAACGCTAGCCCTTCAAGGTAAAGAATCCACTTTAAGCCCCGCCCCCTCACCCGCAGTGAGGTGCCAAGCTCCTGACCCAACGTTTGTCTTTTTCTCCCGATTCAGACGCCGTACTAAAGGCTGGATACTGCTCTGTGTCTAAGTAAGTTCATTACTTTTGTTCTTTCTGTTTTTTTGTGCTCATTTGATTGTTGGGGTGCTGTGGAGAGCTTCAGCTCTGTAGTTTGTCCAGACGACATTTGTGTTTCTGCATGTTTTATTTTTGACAATACCCTGATGCCTGACACTCGTGGAATGCTTCTGGCAGGGTGTTGGGCGCCTCCAGCTATGCTCTGCCATAGGGGGTTTCTCCACTATTAGAGCATCCTTCTGTGACTGGGTGTGTAGACTCTGCAAGGCAGAGAACGACCAGGTCCTCCCTCTCCATCCTTTAAGATTGCCTTTAAGATTCTTCCCTTGCACTGGTTAAGGTGTAGCTGGTTATGTCATGTGTTAAAGTGTGTGCAGCCTTATCACATGTTTATGGATTCAATGTGCAGACTGGGAAGGAACAGGGGCGGATACGCTAAATATTGTCTTATGGGAAACACCATTGGTGGAAGCAATACATCTGTGGACTTGCTGGTCTACTTCAACCACCCTGAACCACATTTTCCCTTGCGGCATCCTGGTTTGGGGGTGGCTCCTTTTTCAAAAGCCGGTGGGTTTAGTGCCTCTTCCACCTCTCCCCTATCTCAGTGTCTGCTTCTGAAGTCTGTGAATTTGTTGTCACAGCTTAGGTGGAGCTGTAGTCAGGGTCCCTAATGCATGACAAGCCTTTGGGATTGTATCTTGTCAGGAGGTGGTCCTTTGCTTTGGGAATTAATTCCCTGACCCATTCTGGGAGTACCCGATTCTGGTGGAGGGTCTTCTGCCTAGAAAACCTTGTACTTATTCTCTCTTTCTTCCCTTCTCTTTCGAAATTGTGAGGCTCTGAGGGTCAGACTGGAAGCTAAAGGATTACTCAGCGGGCTGCAGTCTCCTTCCCGCACCCAACAAGGAGTGGGCTACAGTTTCCAACTCAGAAATTGGTAACCAAGGAGAATAAGATGCCCTGAACAGTGGGTACAACAACTAATTTTCCACCCTTTGAAGCCACCATTGTCTGACTCCTAACGAATCCTGGTTCCTATATGAGATGCAGCATATGGCGCCCGGTAATGCAGGAGTCGTATTCCAATCTCTCCTCCGGACTCTCCAAACAACCAACAAACTATATGGAAGTCATATAAGCAAATAGCACTGTTTGTGGCTAACCTGTGATAAACATTACAAGCATTTCATGTCTTTATTGTGGAAGGGACTGCTGTTTTAGGAATGCTAGACACACAACATCGGTCTGATTCATGATTACATCATTCTATTGAGTCTATGTCCCTCATTAGGAGTTTGCAGGTAACCCTCCCATACTACCGGTGGGTTACCGGCAAACTCCTCTTACCGTTACCGGTGCCCAACATCCCGGTGCCAGCAACGGCGGTAAGTTTCCATTCCAATAGTACTCTATGAGATGGGAACCCTTGAATCACTGTGATTCTGTGAATTGTATGCCTGTAGGGGCCTGAACTACTGGCACGACCAGCTTGCTGGTGGTTCACTGCCCCTAATGGCAGACTCCAGTTATGCCTGTTCAGAAAAAATGCCAGAGCTGATATTACCAGCCGTTTTACCAGTGTTTTTTCTGGACCGGCATGCTCATAATAAGGCCTTATGACTTCAACAGAGCAGACGCGCATTCAATATCTATGAATTCTATTAGACCTTGCTGCCTCGGTAGCACCGTGGGCACAGCTCGGCTCTTGCTTAATTGATATAATTCTAGGTGGGGTATTGTTTTAATGGAGGATATAGTTCATGAGGATGTGTCAGTTTCACCTTAATCAATTTTATTTTAAAAGATATACGTGATCAGATTGTTTTTAGAGCATTCTGCTCGCAAAGTTACCATTGCAGCAATTTCCAAGTAGACGCCCTGGAAATCTGACTGCATTTGCAATATCCCAGACCGTCCTGCCTGTTTCACTGCATGTATGCAGTCTGCTCAGCATGTTCTGTGGTCCTTCCTGCTTTGGACTCAATTCATTAAGCTTTCTTTTGAATTGCTAAATTTTCCATAAAAGAAGCAATCATAAAATGATATTTATTTTAACAAATCTCATACGATGCAATTGCCATACACAATAATGATTAAATCAGAATTACATGTGTTATTCCCCAATAAATAAGTACAAACATAGATGGTAAAAATGCACAAAATATGAAGCCTTGGTCTTCTACCCTCCAGTTCTGGGTTCACACCATAGTGAGTAGACGACCAAGAAATCACTTTAACATTGTTGATCTACTCCAGGGATGCCCAACTCCGAGGGCCGGAATCTTGGTGGGTTTTCAGGATCCCTCATTAATATTCATGTGGAAAAATGTGCATACATTTAGAATCATTGTATGCACTTTTATCTCATAAATATTAATGAGGGGTATCCTGAAAACCCAGCATGGATACTGGCCCTCAAGGCATGGAGTTGGACAACCCTGATCTACTCAGTGGGGGCATAGTGTACTGTAGTGTTATAGATCGAGGGAGGGGTCATTATTTGGGGATAATATTCTTCCCTCAATTTATGGCCCAGGATCAAGCAAATGGCAATGGCCATTATCCCGAGTAATAATTACTACAATTGAGGTCTACGAGGCTATTAGCATATAGTAGTAATAGCAATGTAGGTTTGGGAGTTGTGGTGGTGAAGTAAAAAACATTATTTTAACAGTGAATAAAGTAAACACGCACAACATTTTAATAAAATACATGTGGTTTTTCTATGTAATAGTTAAATAACAAGGCTGTCCTTATAGGGTAAGCCTTTTAATTGTAAACTGGGTTGACCTGGAACTGTTTACCATAAGCGTGCATTAGAAGTAATGTAAAACTGTAAAAGTGATGGTTTCCCTACGAGAAAGCGAAGGCATTGTTTCATGTTTTATCATTCATATTGGTGTGTTAAATTGAAGGGTCTTGTTCAAAGAAAATGGTTGGAAAAAAGTCATTACCAGGACTTATAGACTGCAGTTTGAACACACTGATTGGCTGTGAGGAAGTCAGTACTAACTTCCTGATTGCGGTCTCTAGACCGAATCCTCAGGGAACCGACGTACACAAGGCTGTGTCCTGTTGCGAGACATGGTGTAAGTCTATTTTCCGGGGATGCGGCCTGGAGTGAGGAGTCCCCGATGGCCAGAAAAGTTGAGTGCCGGTGGGCGCGGGGCTGGTGGTGTGGGGATGTGGAGGTGGGACTGTTCAGCAGGAGCAGGGTGGGATTGACCCCTTCCACAAAGAAAGGTGGAGCAAGGAGAGAGGCAAAAGACCGACATTGCGGGCGATAGTCTTCATGGCTGCCTTCTGCTACATTGCTCTTTTGTTTGAGAGATTTGGATCCCAAATCCAACCTCCCTGAGGTAACAATGTTGAACACTTTGTACTACTCACAAAAGACCTTCTTACAACATAAGGATGTTTCTGACTCATGTAAAATTGAAAATGGAAAGATGGTTGCTTCCTGGTCTCATTTGAGTGCCCTCGAGCAGGATTGTGTTTAACTAAACATAGGACCTTACTTTATGTCTTTTGCAGCAATGTCTTTCTTTGCTCATCAATTTGGTGCATTGCCCTGCTGTAACAGGTACGTCTTGCTTCATCCTTATTGGTGGTGGCAGAGTTGATGTCTGCTTTTTTGCAACCCCATACATTTTACATGATATCAGAAATATCTATGGCTTGCAACCTGCGAGACGTATGTCCCATAACAATTAAGGTAGTTCCCGCTGGTATGCCCGTAGCTGTTACATGATTCTTCCTACATCTACCAGACAAATCATTGATGTTTCTACTTTCACATATTTTAAGGAGTTAGTATGTTTTTCTAAGAACCCAGATTCCTTTGCGTGATTTCTAAGAGACTCTTGGCAATATTCAGCAAGTACTGAAGTGATTTATTATCCCAGTGCCAATGGAGAAGACATTTGTTGTATGTTTGAGATCTTGGCCTGTTCCTCTTCCCACAGTGAATTATTTTGTAAATGCCTGGGAATGCTTTTTTCCATGTCAATATTTGATTCCCAGTGATGACGACTAGACTGATTTTTAATTGGGTGTCATATGAAGTGGCTTTCTGTGACAGGACTCATCCTCCTGTCCGGGTGTCCAGGCGCTGTCTCCTAAAGGTACGGAACAGGCTGCACATGCAAGCTCCGCAACCAGGGTTTTTATGACATGTGACCTATTCAATTGCATGTTTGATGAAACATCTTTGTCTTCTTCCCATTGCTATGTTTTTATTTTGATTAATTTTAAATTATTTATACAGAATACCCTACCCACATGTGCAGTGGCACAATATTTTATAAGTACAATAATTACAAAATTAATAATTAAAAAGAGGTAAACGGAATCTTATATCTAATATATATTTTTGAAAGTGTCAGTTTGTCCGCTATAGAAACGAAGGAGGAACTACCCGCAATCTAATAGTGTGGTTTAAAGTTGCTGAAGTGGTGGCCTGGATGGAGAAAATCAAAGCAAATGCTTATTTTGCTTAATTTGAAGTTGCTGAGGCGTTGTCTCTGGTGGATGAAAGTAGAGCTGATGCTTGTTTTGCTTAACGAACGATTGTAGCAATGTGGCTTAAGTAGCAACCAAAACAAAAGCTGAACATTTACCATCATAAAAGGTATGAATGCACCAAACATTAGTACAAGCAATCTGGGAAAATTAATGAAGGAAATCCGGGAAATATGTCTTATCAACACACAAGAAGTAACTATCCCCAATGACAAAAACCTGTATTTCAATCATCATGCTACCCAAGAGACGATCTACTTTTGGAAACTCGTCTGATGCTCAGCATAAAGAGGCAGCAAAGTCAACAGAGACAGTTAAACAACACCGCATGAGCCTTCAAGCACAAGCAAGCAGACAGGCAGCAATGAGACAGCAAGCCTCACCAGAACAGAGACAAGACAAACAACAGGCTGATGGAGTCATCTGATACTAAACGTAAATAGGCAGCAAGGGCAGCAGAGGAAAACCATATTCAAACTTTGGTTACTCTGTAGCCCGGGTAACACCAGTTATATCTGCTTGTATGCTATGTTTTTGTTTTGTGGCACAAATAGAGATTTGAGCCCTCAATTAGAGGATCTACTAGTGGTAAATCTGCCAAACCCATTTCCCTTAACCACCATATTACTACCTCAAAAATGGCGATACATTCTTCAGATTTCAAGGTGGTGCTATTCCCTGTTACTGAGTCCCATAATTTGGGGTTTGGGGGGTTTACTGCAGACGGTAATTCCACCAGTGGTAATTCACCCTTTGTAAGGTAAAGTGGCGGAAAACCCTCCAGGTAAATGCTAGATGTTTTTGCTCCTTTTGTTCCACTTTGCCTTTGAATGAAGTGCATTAATATGTGGATATGGCAGTGCAGCGGATATGGATGCTCTTTAAGAATCTTTCCTCGGGGTGGGGGTATTGCTATTGCCACAGACGAGGACTTGTGATGTTGTACGAGTGGCCTCAGTAGGGCAAACATTGTAAGTCTTCTTTGGAGGCCTGACATTAGCACCACTCTGTTATTTGATTATTGTGTGCCCCCTCTCTGCAGGATGGCCTGAGAAAGTGCATGTTCCCACACCTGGAGTGTCTATCTAGGGGTGCTTACTGTGCTAATTCGCTGCCTGCCTGCACAATGCCACCCTGCATCATTGCACCTTTATTCTGATATTTGAAGCGGATCTCTGGCAATTATTTTTGTTTAGTCCTAAAAATGTGCATTATCCTTGCTTCGGAGATGAAGGTTTAGGCAGTTCCTCACCATATTGATATGTCTCTTTGCCTGTTATCTTGGGTCTCCTTGAGCCATGTATTACTTACAGCTCAAACACTGCTGTGATACGTGGTTGTTTGGACATGCATGTACTTTCCACTGTGTAGATTGGCGTACCAGGCTTTGTTGAAGCAATTTAGTGTATCTTCAACTATCATGAGTCTATTGTGGGTTTGCAAATGCACACATTCTGGGCTCAACTGCAATCACTCCTTCTGCCAAATGTTCCTCAGGCTCTGTGATTTTGTAGGTGAAATCCCCCCTTTCACCAAATTTCAGGTAGAGGAGCCCTGGACGGAGGTCATACCTTGATGTTTTTCCATGATTTATGCTTTGTGCCTATATGAGTGTTTTGATGTACTGCCGCTGGTAATAACGCCACAATACCCTTACCACACATGGTTACAATGAAGTGACAATAATGGTCCATGTGATTTCGAGCCATGCGGACCCTGTGGGTATTCCCCATTTAGGAGTCCCGTTGGACTCCATTGGATACACGCTGTATAACTGCATGCAGAATCGTACCACATGAGTAACGCTGCATCCATTGCATTTGTGTGGTGGTAATTACCTCCACATTACATCCCCACAATCAAACTTTTTGTTGTAAAGGAGGCGGTATTTCTAACAATGCTTGCTTTCTCACTACTGCAAGGTTCATAGTGAGGCTTTTTGTAAATTGTGAGTGTGTCACCTGCTTTCACTGCTTTGCTTGGTTGTTTGACACCTGGATGTGTGTCTCCTGCTGGTGTGCCTTTGCTGGCAGCAATGTTGTGGTTTGATTTTGCGGTCGACAGAAGAAGATCTTATCTGACTGCTGTTTAAATTGAACAAATGTCCTATCAGTCCCTTCCATGCCTGTGTTTTGTGTTGAAACCTGTATTTCTCTGTGGGTCATACATGTAGCATGCATTATGTTTGGAGGCCAAGTTTTGTCGGCTGAAGACTGACTACTGCTTGGTCGCTCCTAATAGAGGAAGGACTGACACGAAGAAGAGAAACAAAGAGGCAGTGCTCTGACTAGTTACCTGTCCTCCTCATTATTATCTTCCTCATCTCGTGCTTGGGATTCCCTCCAATCCATCCATACGGCCTGTGACGTCGACTGTTAGGGCGTGGTTTGGATGCTTTGATTGCTAGGGGTTTCACATCGATGTGAAGGGGGGTTTCCTTACATTCTTTTTAATTTAAAGGGCTAGTGGGGTTCTATGTTTCCAGGATATGACACACCCTGATTGATAAGGATTTGGCCAGAGGAAAAGAAAGACTACACACAAGACAGAGGGCCAGTAAGTTAAACTAAAAAATTGGTTCTCATGGTGTCCAGCCTCTATTTTTCGAACCCGTACTGCTCGGCGTTGCCTTGCTCCCAAGACAATCGTGTTGCCTCCGAGCTATCCTCCCAGCCCCAGAGGAGCAGCAAGAGAGTTACCCAAGCTGCACTGCACAGCACGCAGATAGGAATGCCAGACAGAGTGCCGTCAGAAGTGGGAGGTGAAGTATTTCGTTTGAGAGTCCACTTTTTATCTTCAAGGATTCCGGGCTTGGAGTACTTGAAACTAGCGCGTGGGTGGTTTTCATCAAATACGTGCCACCCACAGCTTCTGCTGAGCCATGATCCTTCTGTTACGCTTTTTAAATGGCTAAATAATGCATACTATTGCCGTTACGTACTGAAGGAGATACAGCCACTTCCATGTCACTGTTATCACAGCTGCTACCAGGTTTGGAAAACCTGTTGCTAGGTCTGGAAAAGATACGGGGCTACGTTAATGTTGGGACTGTCGGGACTCAGGGCTAGCTAGCCTTTTGGTTGCGGTCCCTGTGCTTCTATCCAGGGCTTTAGCACTCTCCGCCCCCCCTAGCAACGCCTCTGGGTGCTACAGAGGTATACATAAAGTGGAGACTATGCTCATGTCAGTTGATCAGTCGTTACAGCATGCTGCTACTAGCTGCTGAATGTAATGTGTAATGTCCTCTTGTAAGGGTGTGCGGTTGATGAACAGGTGTTGCTCAGTCTGTACATGTGCATTGCACTGGAATCAAGTCTTGGATGAACTTCTCGAGAAGAGATGCAGAAGCTCCTCAAACTTCATTTTCGAGATTCGAGGCACCCCGAGTGAGTCCAGGAAGCATTAAGCAGCCCTTGAATCATTGTATGTCTCACGACATTCCTTGAATTCTAGGGAAGCCCCAGCAGCTAAGTTTGGGTTTGATCAGGGAGGTCTGACACTTTTGCCCTTCTGTGACAAATCAACTTCCGGGGCACCAGTGGGCCAGGGATGAATATAATTTCTAAACCATCTATCAACCCCACACCTCTAGTACACCAGAAGAGATCCGAACAGATTGGAAAACAAGTGAATTATAAGACCCCCTTGTCCAATTTTGGTAACGTGGATGGAACAGCAGGCTTATCTCTGCAAGGTCGTGGATCGGTGGTTAGTTGCAACACAGCGAAAATACAAATATTACCCAATGACAAAAGGGACTGTGCAGTCAAGGTTGTAGAAAAATATCTACTTTATTATTACTTCAACAGACAGTTCTAGCACACTACAAATATGATCCACCCTGTAAAGGAACACAGAGGATAGAGAGTTTATCGAAGGAAAGGGGTGCAACTCTGGATACTGACAGGAGGGTAGTTGGTAAAGTAATCAGTCTTACAGTTCAACGTTATTCGATTCCAGCACCAAGTGGGCAAAGTGTCGTAACTATTTTTAGGGGCCTTTGGAGAAGGACCATTGGGGAAGAACCACAATGTACTTGATGCTGAAGAGGTTCTTAGTGTTCAACAGTGGCAAGGAGGTTCCAGGGCGCTTTGCAGCCCTTGAGACAGAGTTAGTGGTGGGAGACAGCTGCGGGTTCCAGGTGGCAGGCAGTTTGGCAAGCAGAGCTGGATGGACATCTGCAGGCTGTCTGGCGCGGTGGTTTGGGGCCAAGAATCATTGTCTCAGTGCTGGTTGGTGGATCTGGAATGCTGGTCGAGGCGACTTGGACGGATCTTGTGACTGCGGCGTGACAACAGTCAGCGGTGCAGCTGTATGCGGTTCAAGGTCTCGACTGTCTCGAAATGTCCTTAAAAGATGGACGCTGGATGATGCTTGTGTGGAACTCCTCCCAGCTTATTAGCAGGGCGTGTGTCCTTTCAAGGCAGATGGCCCAAAGCTCAGGTGTGAGACTTTCTGGCACTTCCCAACTAGGAAGCTTGCTGGCAGAACCCAGCAGGGCACACTGTGTGCTGGCTGGGTACCAGTTCTGGAGCTGCTGGATGGGTCCTCTGAGTCTATTATCTCCCTCTGTTCCCTGGGAGATTTTATGTGGAGGGATCTTGCTTCCCTCTTGGAACTCCTGCCCTTCCTTCACTGGCAAAAGATGTAAGGTAGACTGTACCTTCAGTTTGGGTCTCCTTGGACCCAAACTTCTTACTCTTTGAGTAAGAAGAAGAGTCCTTCTTCTTACTCCTTTTGAAGTCTTCAGATGATCTGTCTAGGGAGGGGTTCATCCCTCTTTTAAAGCCAAATGGGCCCTTGTGATTGGTGCAGGCTAAGCCCACCTTAATTAACCAATCCTGGGTCCCCACCAACAATCGTCTGTTATACATGAGGTCAGGACCAGGGTGCTCTGTAACAGAACAGACAAGGGGTGACAACATATGCCTCAATCCCACCCATCTTCCCATCTGTTGTAGATTAAAGTGTCTCTCTAGTTAACTGAGCCCTCTGTGACACTTGATTAAACTGCAGGCTTCCTTTGAAGTATGTGCTGGGAGCAGACTTCCTGTCTCTCCCAAATCACATTCTTCATCCCTCTGAAAGAGGTCTGCTCTGAAGGGACACCTGCGGTAACTGCTGAACTCAGACAGGTCATTCACTGCCTTCCATACAGAGAGGTGGGAACTAGCTTCAAGTTGACAGATTGGATACCAAAGGAGTGTTAGTCCCGCCTTCCTGTTGTCTCTTCGGGCAACCAAGCCTCTCCTCCAGGGTTGCTTCAATTATCTCGTTAGTATGCATTGCCACCAGCCGGAGTAGCCAAAAGGAATGCAGATCCATGCAACCTCTGATATTTAAATTAGGCTGCTCATGGCTGGATGAAGCTGTGCCTTCCCCCTTCTGGTGATGCTTTGATGTACCCGGGGCTGTCACATTCCAGCTGAATATGACAGGTGAAGACGGCACCTCTAGGCTGTGTCTTCCCAGAGTACATGTGACCATGCGTTTTGTGCGGGAAGCAGATGTCCTCACACAGTTCTCAGAGGTCGATCTCCCATCTTTCATTCTCATTATTAAAAAATCATAAAGCCCAGGGGTGTACACTCTCCCCCTGCAGATGGTCAAATTCCTCACACCTTCTAAAGCCTGAAGTAAATTAAATTAGTACAAACCCCGTTGTTATGCAATTAAGTAATTCCATTTGTGGTTGCGAAAACACATAAAAGGAATTATTTTTACCCAAATATTAGGAGTTATTTTCCGATTTCAAAAACTGCTTGCAAAGATTTCATGTTTGTCCTTACAGAACACCAGATTGTAATTAGTCTTGAAACAGACTCTGTTACTTTCGTCTGAGCTCCTATGACCTTTCCACCCCTTCTTTCCAACATTTTGAAGTCTTGAAGTAGCTTAAGCCTTTTTTTGCCTGAACCTCTTTAAAAGTTGTAGAAATTTGACTTGCTTGATCTTGCTCGAATTTAGATGTGTCGGGTTTGGCAAACATACGTTTTTGCAGACTTTTCATGACTACTGGAATCTAGTACAGTCAGACTGTCCGGCCATAATCACCTTCTCCCATTGTGGAAACTCACATTGCCAGAAATGCCCCCCTGGCCTGAGCAGACCAAGCAGAGGTACTGCCCCAAGAATAAACCTTTTTGCCCTGATTCATGGAATTATTTGCGTGTAAAACGGGAATTTGCATGCCATTCTGTCTGCAAATCCCCATTCGTCAAACAGGGATTTGAGGCAGAATGGCACGCAAATCCCTGTTTTACACACAAATAATTCCATGAATCAGGGCCATTGTCTTAAATTCTGATCTGAATCATATGGGGTGTGTGCAAGGAATTGGAAACCCGTACTCTACCTCCTGCAGGGGCAGGAGGATAGCTCAGGGGCAAAGCATTTGTCTTGAAAGCAAGACAACACCTAACAACACAGGTTTGAATCCCGGTCTTGAGCTTATAAAGGAACATTTATAATTATAAGTATAGGCCCAAGACTAATCCACACAGCAAATTGGAAACCCTTACTGCACCACATGTGCCCAAGAGTAAATCACACACCAGATTGGAACCCCCTACTCCACCTCATATGCCCAAGAGTAACTTTGTGCTATTTGTGAAAAGTGGGAAGAACTGTACATTTTTCGACTTCTCAACAAATATTGTCAATCATTTTAAGAAAAGTTGAATAATATAACTTTGTAGACAGAGGTGTGATGATTATCATTTGATAATGACCCATCCCAAGTTCTCAGAGGTCCATAAATTGGGAAGCGATAACGAGCCCTAACAAGTTTGTAGTTGTGGTGAAGTAAATAATTATAGTTTAATAGTGAGTAAAAACACAAAACTAATTACTAAATGAAGTGTTTTTATTTTTGTAATATTTATATAACAAAATGATCTTTACAAGTTAAGCATTTTAAGTGTAAACTTGCTTAAATTGGAACAGTTTTCATATCAGCATCCATTGAGTGCAATGTACAAGTGACAGGCTCTCTGTGCAAAACTGAAAGCATCATCTCATTGTAGAGGAGCAGCTGTATACATCTGCAGGATGATCCAGCCACTTTAACTCCCCTGTATTGGAGATATTGTACCAATACTGCAGCAAGTGTTTGGAAGGAGATACCCATTGAGACAACCCTATCGAATGTACCCCCGAACTAATGACAACCTGCAGGAGGAACTCCCCGAAGGAATATGAGAAAGAGCTAAGCAAATGAACTGATGACGTCATAAGAAAGTGTGCACAACGTCCCAAGATACTGAATAAAGACAATGTATGGATCCTAGAGAACAAAGTACTAAGTAAGGAATCAAGTAAACTATCAACGTAGAAAAGAAGAGGATTACATCTTAACAAAGTGCTGCAGAAAACAGAAGTTCAATAAATGTACCAACACTGAAACGCAAGGTAGACCAAGTCACTTTATAGGCTATTTATGAGTAGAAAATAGAATGCAGGATAAGCCGGCATTGTACAGAAACTGGACATTGGTATCTTGAAATAAATATGCCAGAAACCATGAAGGGAGAATGGAAAGCTGTGTCGCAGCAGAATGGCAGGCTCATGGAGCTGCATGGCAAGGCTGCCTGGCCTGAAGTCAAGATCTTAGAAATCAAGGTCAGCTATCTACTCTGAAGAAGAATGAGTGTGCAGAGGATGAATCTTCTCACATTAAGGTGCAAGAAAGAACACAAAGGATGCCAAGTTTTAATTCATTCAGAGCATTTAAAAACAGCAAAACGGACCAGATTGTGGTCTCCCGTCACGTGAGCCAAGGATGGAAATAGAGCTTGAACTTAGAGTTCCAGTCACGATAGCGAATGCCCTCACTCCCGTGTATTCCCAAAGACGAGAATACTATACAAGGCCAAGTACGAAGACAATTTCATGGCAGAAGGCATGGGTGATGAGAGATGCTAGGCTAATTAGGTGGTGGGGTAGCTTCCAGTCCTATCTCCCTGTACCTGGGTCTGGGCTTACGTGCTGCTAAATGAACCGAATGTTCCAGAAATGGCACAAGCATGCCAATCAATTGTATTAGTCTGTATAACGAAGGACCTTATAGCTTGTAAGACCAATGAGAAACTGGGTATCTAATGTTTCTGAAATTACACGCTTGAAGAGATAGGCATAAATTATCCACCTGATAAAAGACAACCAATAACAATCCTAGCTCCTATACGATTGTATATCTAGATGTTTCCCTTAACCAATCCTGACCCTTGATAGGTTTTTCACTATTGATACATAATATGACGTCACTCTGACGCATAATTGAGTATAAGAATTGTATTTTTGGTGGAGATCATTGAAAGATTGAGTGTAAGTCCGTTGATGTTCGTTGTAAACTCCCTGTTTTAGATAATTGTTGATAAAACATTAACTTGCCATATTCTTGAGTTTGTCCGGTTATTTGGATATTTGGAATTATTCTGGTGTAATCACATCCATGCATGTTCCAAAGGGCCATAAACTCATCATGATTTAGCTTTCTTTCTGATGTGTTAAACTGGATGTTGCCAATGAAATTGAAGTGGCAGTGAAAGAAAAATGTATCTTGTTGAAAGAAATCTTGCTGGGAAATTCCATGACTGTTTGTTGAATGCAGATACATAAATGTTTTATGTTGTTTTCTAGTCAGCTTCTGAAGATGGTTTGGAATGCAGTTAATACCAGCCATTAATGACTGCATCCCGAGCATTCTGATTGTCCGAGAAGGGGCCAACAATGACCTTTATGTGCAAATTAATGGTGCTTTTCCCTTTATCTCTTACATAGCTCACCATATTTGCAGAATAAGTGTCCATGATATGCCTATAGACCTGAACAGTACATAATCCCTGAGAAAGATGAGCCACTTGGCCAATGGCAGCAGTTGTTGACAATCTACTGCCGGGAAGGGAAGGAACGATGCTCGAACATATCTGAAGGCTCACATATGAATCAACAAAAAGTTTGCCATTTTTTTGGCAAAAGTTGTCAAACCCTTAAAGGGAAATGGGCGCCTTTTTGGGAATCACTTGTATCCTGACCTATGTATGTGGTGTTCTAGTGTGCTACACATACCCACATATGATTAGTTCCTGTTCTTTTGGGTATTCATGTTCTCAGGAGGCTGCACGTCACAGCCAAGACCTGCTACGCATCATGCTCAGCTTTCTCAGCCTTTATCAATTTGTAAGGATGCCATTTGGCCTAGTTTTGGCTGCGTATATTTCCACCGGATCATGCATCGAAATACTAAAGGATAAGGAACGTGTGATCTGGTTTCAGGACAATGTTTTGGTATTTGCCCCAGATTCAATGTACACATGATCACAGATTAAAGAAGGTGATGAGCATACTGGTAGAAAAGGGACTCAATTTAAGTTTCGAAATGTGTGATGGGGCATACTGTTTCAGCCAAGGGTGTCAATGTTAAACAGACATTGGTAGATAACATGAAGAATGTAGCAGAACCAACAAATAAGGATCAATTGCATTCTTTTGTGGGCATGGCCAAATGTTATTTAAAATGTATTGAGACTTTCAAATGTTTGGTGTGAGAGAGAGTCCCATGAATTTAGCGTCTGTTCCCCGAATGCCATCGGAGAAGGTCGGTATGGACACTGTGGGCCCAATTTGGAGTAAGGGTGTGTAGAAGAAGTGCATTGTTTTGATTGATACATTGTCAAAATGGGTGGAAGTGAGGATCACTAGGAGCATTACTACTAGGGATGTCATAGGGTGGATGGAATTTGCATTTAAACGGGATGGATATCCGTGTGAAGTGATCACTGATAATGGTGTTCAATTGAAGTCCAAATATATGTGTCGGTACTTAGAAGAGAATGGGGTAGAGCACACATTTACGCCCATTTATCACCCCCAGGCCAATGGTGTGGCCGAAAGGTTCAACAAGGTTATAAAGGATTGCATAAGGTGGGCATGGGCAAATGGTGAAGACCGGGACGGAGTAGCAGAGTAGGATTGAAGCGCATTGTTCCTCGCCATGTGAGCCGACAGGTGTATCCCCCTTTGAGTTGAGTAGGGGGAGGAAGGCTAATTGTAAGTTGTGCGCTCCATGGATGAAGAAAGCAAGATGGTCTTGGGAATGAGTTGGGTTGCGTATCCGAAAGAGGCATATGACCAACAAGAAGAATTTTGACAGAAGGAAGGCAGTCAAAGGAAGTAATTTGCAAATGGGTGATCTGGTGATGGTGAAGTTGACAATGCCTTTGAGACAGGGACAAATTAAGTGGTCAAGGCCGTGTAGAGTGAAGAATGTTTTACACAATGCTGTTATGATATAAAATGGTAGGACTTTTAATGTTGGGAGAGTGGTGAAGGTTAGGGATGTACCTGATCTTGGGGATGTGAGTGGAAAAATGTTGCAGGAAGGAAGTCTGGAAGGAAGGCAAGGTGTCCTAAAACATCCAAGGACTATGGGCCTCATTACACGGATGGCGGTGGACCAATGTGCTATTAGCACCTTGGTCCATGCCGGTAAAATACCGGCACCGCCTTGGTGGAAAGGGGAATTACCGCCCTATTCCAAGGTTGGTGGGGCGGTAATTCCCCCTTCCCCCATTGCCCTTCCCCATTCCCATTTTTGTCCCCTATGGCTCTATGGGAATGGGGAAGGCGCTAATTACGGTACCGCAAATTGCGGTACCGTAATTAGCTCCCTGGTCCCTTTGCGGGTTGGTTTTTACCGCCTGCAAAAAGCAGGCGTTAAATTCCCCAACCCGCAAAGGGAACTCGTAGTAAGGCGGTAAGGGTTTACCGGTACCGGTAAAATACTGGTAAACCCTTACCGCCTACCGTGTAATGAGGCCCTATGTGTTGGGAAATGTGATACGTATGGGTAGTAGTTAAAAACATGTGTTTATTTTTTCATTATTTTCTTTCTCTTTACAAACAACCATTCTTGCTGTAATTGTTAGGTGTTAAGGGAGGGAGGTGTGTAGAATGCTTGATGAAGTAAGAATGTGTGTGGAATGTGATGTATGGTTGAGTGGAGTGAGTGCTAGAATGAGAACGCAGGGTGTCATTGAGAGAATGGCAGCTGGAGGAGACTGAGTGAGAAGAGGGCGCTCTGCTGGTGGGCTGCATTACTGAGACATGATAAACCACGTGTCTTACCTGATAACTAACTCCCTATGTCTGGTACTTCAGTGTCCAACTCTGTGAACACTCTGCATCCCTTTGATGTTACTTAGGTAACTGTCTCCTGGCCTCAGTGATTGGATGCCCATTTCTCTGGAGCAAGAAAGAAAGGGCTTCCCTCATTTGCACGGATCCTGACTGGACTTACCAGAGTTGTGTGCACCCTGGCTGCTGTAGCATATTACATGGAGACTACCAGGCGTGCTAATGCACTCTGCCGCACAGTGAGGGGATGTGCGCTGTGGTTTCCTTCCCTGCCTATGCAGAGATGGATAAAACCAGTGTAGAGATTGGGTGATCAGCTGCTCAATATCCAGAGGACCAGACTGAGCTGAGCCTACATAATCCGCTGGTCCTGTGTGACTGCATCAGCAGCAGTGTGCAACCCTTGCAGGCAGCACTGGCTCAGCGGTGGGGAATGGTGAGCTTACATCTGTGTAGGCCGCTCTCGTGCTTCCCCCACCTAGATCTTCCTAGGCGTAGCGAGCGCAGGAGCGTGCGGCGCAGAGCTAAGCCCCTGTGAAATGATGCATAACATTGTATGCCTTTCCTAGTGGAGCCTTGCAAGAGGTGCTTTGCCCACGATGGGCTTGCTCCGAATGTGTGCTTGCTTGTGACTGTTCCTAAAACGGGTCATCTTAGTTAACATTTTAGAGAAAAAATCCTTAGGCAGGAAAAGTAACACTGACACAAAAGACGGTTAAAGTGATACACAATTGATGCAGCCTGTCGCTTCCCATGACCCAGCCGTTTAGACCATTGCATTGCTGCGATCGCGGCTTTGGTTTATGCCGCAAGCCTTGCCTAATTCTTCAGAGTAGCCAGGAGCCCTAGTTCCTACCTCTGGAAGTTCACAGGCACCACACATCAATTAGAAGCTGTGCTTAACAAAAGGTAAAACCACACAAGGCAAGAAACCGTGAGGCAATCCCTGCTGGGTTCTGCCTCAATGATCTGGAACTCACTCTGTTCTGAGCTATAAGATGCCACTGCATTTGGCTGCAGTGCCCTGACATTAAACACAAGTCACACGGTGAAGCAGACTTATACAGGCGTTTCCGCTTTATTTTGATACGCCAAGGAATTATGAAGTCCTTGTGTGGCCTGCATCTATCAGAGGAACATCATTTGCCAATGGAAGGCCATTGCATTTCCCAAGTCCCATTAACATTCCAGTAGACGAAGAATTAGAGGAAATTGTGTCCTCCTCTGCAACATTTGAACACCTCATTAAAATGGCATGTGTTGCCTGCAGTGGGATGCATCTATGCATGTTCCTTTCTTGTGCACAATTTAATACCGCCTTCAGGTGATTTAACAAAACGCGGGGAAGAGGAGAAAGAAAGGATCGAGGCATGACAGAGGGAAGAGGAGATGAGGTGGGAGGATAAGCATAAAAGGAGACTATATGGAGAATACCTTTGTTTGATGTAGTGTTTCTTGTCAGTGTAGAAGTAGTTACTGGATCTCAACCTGTATGCTGCACCTTCTCCGTTCTACTGAACATCAGAGCAACTCTGAATGAAAAGTCTTGAGTATTGCCATAGTGTCAGGGGCTACTTAAATCTGCTTCTCTAGAAGTAGGGCAGTAGGGCTGTACTGTAGTGCAGTGTTGGACTTTCCACGCCCTATTCATAGAAGCAGGAGTGCCCTTCTACAGAGGCTCATCTATCTTTTGGGTGGCACCACTTGCAAGAGTCCGGAATCCATCCCAACTATTGATGGGTGCTGTTATACCGCTAGAAGCCCACCTTCTCCTGAAGATGTCTGTGGACTATTACGTAAAAGACATTGTTTCTTGTGGCACATGTTGATTTGTAGTCCTGAGTGAGCCTCTGCAAGAAAGGCAAACCTGCAATCCTTTTGTGTGTCAAGGGCCTGCCCTTGGCATGCTACCACTTACATGTTGCTCTTTGCAGCACCTTGAAGAATCCATTTGCTCTTAGTTGCCAAAGGAATGGTCCTCGGGGATCCTGCCACATTGTGATGAAAGCCTTATCAACAGTACACTGTCGAGCAGGTGGACATATGGCGCTACATAGCACCGAGGGTTGTCCCAGCAGGTCTAAAAGCCCACCTTGAGCATCAGACTCCTTACCATAGTTGAACAGCTTCAATGCATCCTGGTTGACTTAGGCCCTGAGAAAACTCTTTCTGTCTTGTGGACAGCCAGCGCGTAGACCCTTAGGGCCTACCTCACAGAGCGTTTTCCTATGGGATTGCGCCATTATAAAACACCTCTGTGAATCAGGCCCTACGTGTCTTGTGGGCAGGCAGAGTGAAGACCCTCACTGTCTTGTGGGCAGCCCGAGTGAAGACCCTCACTGTCTTGTGGGCAGCCCGAGTGAAGACCATCACTGTCTTGTGGGCAGCCAGAGTGAAGACCCTCACTGTCTTGTGGGCAGCCAGAGTGAAGACGAGCCTGGGAATGCATAAGAGAAAGCCTGACTTTTCAATTGACTGTTAGAGTATTCACCCATAGCTTCTGGACTGTGAGCTCTCCATCATGGTATAGAGCCTGATGTCCAGCTGAGTAAGCATCACTATCGCTGGAGCAGCATGACAGCGTTAGATGGTCCTGTACTTCTTGCATTATAAATATGTGTTAGCTATTTCTTAAATAACAAGTAGTTCTATTATGATGTATTGTCTTCCACGGTTTTGTGGAAGTTTAATAGTGTTATATTTTTCAGTGAATACAATATAACATGTTATTCTATCCTGAAAGGCCCTATTTATACATTGAGATTACATGTATGTCATATGTTGTTATTAGAGCCCACCTGCCACACTAGAGCCTGAACATTGAGGCTCACTACTGAATGGCAAACCAGATGTTCTTGTAAACCCTTTTTGGACTTTAGATTAAGATGTGCATATAACAGTGCATCTGGAAGCTTAGGGGGGACCGCCTCTTGGCCTCACCAAATCTCGCTGGGGCCCACAGAGTACCTCTAGGTCACATAATCACTCATACTTCCCAGTGCATTGATGCACACGACTCATTCACCTCCAATTCCTTAGTAAGTCTCCACTCTCACAACCCACTCATTGCCATCAATTGATTTAACTGTAATCACTCACATGTACCAGTTGTGATCTGTATCTCTCTTCTTCTGAAATAAGAAACATGGCGGCCTTGTTCCCAGGGGATTAACTTCCTGTTTCATGTGTTTAGAGATAGACATGATCACACATTTGTTTATTGAGTAGGACTGGCCACCAATCAGCAAATGCCCATAGGCAAGCAATTCGAATAAGTCACAGAATGTCCTGTACAGCATGTATTTGTTGCTCGGATGTAACTCCTAATCATGCCTAGAAGTCCCATTGTTGGCTTATGGAAACGTGACTACAAGATGACCATAGGCAATAAACTGTTACAACACATGAATATTTCAAGCAAATTCTCCAACGCCCGCTTCCTTGGGCACCACTTCCACTCAGCCCTCAAATGCAGTGCTCAGAGGCTCTTTGGGGCATTGTTGCCACTTTATCCTTCCAAGCTAAATGGAAATAAACAGATTCTAAATACATTAATACTGGTATGACTGCATGCTGTTAAAGAACAGGTTTTGTATAGAGAGTGAAATTCAAGTTCACTGTTAGTTCATGGCAGAAATGAGCAACAAGCACAGAAAAGTAATGTCCTTGTTGAGACGCAGCACCAGGGCTGTTTTCTGTCACCACAGGCAGTTCTTTATTAAATGAATAATGTGATATTTGTCATGTGCAAATATGACTCCTAAAGTTTAGTTATTTTCTGTAAGAGGGATGAGTTGAGTCATGGGTCTTTATAGTCCAACTCTCCAAGGGCATGTATAAACACATAATGCCCTGAGGAGCGGCTGGCCTAAAGATCTGAGAACATTTTTAAGTCTTAATGATCTGATCCTAGTTGTATTCCCAGCTCAAACTGTTTTGATTCTGTGGAGCCAGTACAATTACCTTATTATTGACTCTGTAATGCTCTCTGAAAAATAGTGTGGATTTGATGGTGTCAGTGGTGGGATCAGCTGTGCTTTCGGCAACGTGTGCCAATGAATAAACATTGTTTCCCCTGTCAGCATTAGCATAAGTGTTAAAAATTGTATAAACACAGGCTGTATAATTGAGTGATGTCCCTGCCTTCGCTATAGTAAAATAAACCCATGGGTCTGGTCTGGAAATGCCTCCCAAATGAGAAGCCATAATTAAATTATGAAACTGACTGGGGCCTGGAGAGGAAAATGTCACAGCAGGAGGAAATGATGTCTAGAAGGCATAGATTTCATTTATACTGTGCGTAGGCTACCCCATTACCAGGCGTTCTGTTATTCCACAGAAGTCAAAAGCCCAGGTTTGTGGCAGTGTTATGTATTGGCTGGTATGATTGTTCGGTGCATCTGCATGTAACTGCAACTAATGTAAGTGTTAATGTTGAAATATGGGAGGTACACACTTGTTCATTCATTCTTCTGTGATCGCAAAGACTGAATTATGCAACAACCTTTATTGATAGTGTCACAAATCTGCTACACTATGGTGAGAACCCTTGTACAAAGAAGCACAATGTAGTATCTTGCCTCAAGCAAGATGTGCCTGGATCAGAGATGACATGGAGCAGGAACCAGGCTGAGCCAGGTAAGTACAAACAGAAGATGCTTTATTTGCTTAGTTACATAGATGCAGAATATGAAAAGGTAGGAGAGAAAGTTACAAGCATCTGTCCTGGATCCCTACCCAGCTCCAAGTCCCAACCGTCACCCTGTGGAACTCCCAAATCTCCCACACTCCAGGCTCCACCTCAGCATTCCATGAGGCCCTGCATTCACTCAGACATCACACATTTCCATCAAGCCACAACGCATAGGCACTAGGTTACAACACACAGTTATTATATCATCACCATTCACCAGAGCTTCATTTGAATCTGGCAAAAACAATCATTGAGTAAAATTTGTTTTCAGCAGAAAGTAAGCTGCGTTTCCACATTTTATTTAAAGAAAGACACTGCTGTATGGTATACCGTCCTTAGAAGAACTCCTCAATTCTTCAAGTAAATTACAGTGCAGGGCATTCAAAAGAAAAACATTGTAAATTGCACAGAGGGGACCCAAAACGAAGTGCAAAAAACCCCCAAATAAAATCACCTTTACTCCTTTTTCAATTCACAGTGCAAATGCTAGTTTCCATTCATGCAAGGAATGCATCATTTACAGTGGATTCGCATGGAATTCGACTACTTTTAGCAGCTGTAAAAAGCAAGAGGATTCGACAAGAATCCACAAGTTTTAAACAAGAATTAACATACCATGCTGGTGTAAGACTAAGAGGTTTTTGGCCATATAAGGGGAAGAGGGAAGGTGCAAACGGTGCTCCCATTCTCTTCCCCACCTCTGCTTTCAAAAACCCTGAAAATATCCCAGAGTGTAAAAAAAGGTGATAACACAAGGGGGGCAGAGGGGGATGGGAGGGGGTGTTGCTAGCTCTGGAAAAGATCCGGGGCTACGCTAATGTCGGGACTGTTGGGACTTGGGGCTAGCTAGCCTTTTGGTTATAGCCCCTGAACTTCTACCAGGGGCTACAACCAAAAGATCAGGTGCTATAGTCTCCTCAGCCCCAGTGGCAACGCCTCTGCGTGAAGGTGCCACGCTTGTCTTTAGAACCATGTTTCATGCTCAGGGAAGTTAGAAAATGCCCTCCATTGTGTCAAGTGAAACAGCGGGGTGCATCGATTGAAGGTGCCCAGCTGCTCAACTCTATTTTATAGCCAAAGGCACCCACGAGTGAACAAATAAAATTGGTTTCTAAGTATTTGAAAGAAACAACATATGGACTCCACATAAAGTTAGGTTATTCATCAAGATTTGAAAAAATACATAGTACATATTTTGTAAATCATCACAAGCTCTGACTTATAACATACACACATACACCATTCGTATCATACTCAGGCACTGCCACACATGCTGATAATTAACGAATATTGATTTAGGAAAAATACAGAAAAAAACGAGAATGCAAAAAACACTATCAAAAGTATCATTTCTTGACAACATTTTCCTTTGTTAGAAAATTAATCTGAATGAAGGCAGGTATATGCTTTTCCATGCCTATTTAACACCAATACATTTTACTCCTTTGAATTTCTTTTGGTTAGTCCGTAAGACCCAGGCGGTAAGTTACCGCCTGGGTAGTACGCTTACCACCATGGTGTAAACTACGTTTACACCATGGTGGATGGCGGATTTACCGCCCCATTCCAAGGTGAGTGGGGCGGTAAATCCCCATTTCCCATTTTACCCTTCCCCATTCCCATTTTTGCCCCATAGGGCATAATGGGAGTGGGGAAGGCGCTAATTACGCCACCGTAAATTACGGTGGCGTAATTAGCACCATGGTCCCTTAGCGCCATGGATTTTAACGCCTGCAAAAAGCAGGCGTTAAAATCACCATGGCACTAAGGGACCTTGGCCCTCATTACGACCCTGGCGGAGATCCATGGTGCTATTTGCACCATGGTCCATGGCGCTAAGCTGCCAACTCCGCCATGGTGGTTGGCGGACTTACCGCCCCATTCCGACCTTGGCGGGGCGGTAGGTCCCCAATCCCCATTTACCCTTCCCCATTCCCATTTCTGCCCCATAGGGTATAATGGGAGTGGGGAAGGCGTTAATTACGCCACCGTAAATTACGGTGGCGTAATTAACAACAAGGGCCCTCATTACGACCCTGGCGGTAAGGGGTTTACGCCAGCGTTAGCTGCGCCGACCCCTTACCGCCAACTACGAGTTCCCAAAGCGCCATGGTCACTTTTCCGCCCGCTTTTTGCGGGCGTAAAAATCCATGGCGCTATGGGACCTTGGTGTTAATTACGCCACCGTAATGTACGGTGGCGTAATTAACGCCTTCCCCACTCCCATTGAGCCCTATGGGGCCGAAATGGGAATGGGGAAGGGTAAATGGGTCAATGGGGACTTACCGCCCCGCCAACCTCGGAATGGGGCGGTAAGTCCGCCATCCGCCATGGCGTAAACGGACTTTACGCCATGGCGGAAAAATCCGCCAGGGTCGTAATGAGGGCCAAGGTCCCTTAGCGCCATGGATTTTAACGCCTGCTAAAAGCAGGCGTTAAAATCACCATGGCGCTAAGGGAACTCGTACTCAGGCGGAAAGGGGCGCCATGGTTTACGCCGGCGTAAACCCCTTTCCGCCAGGGTCGTAATGAGGGCCCTTGTAATCAGGCGTTAAGGGTCGGCGCCGTTTACGGCGCCGTTCACCCCTTAACGCCTGACTCGTAATGAGGCCCTGCACTTCAAACCAACATGTTTCGACGTACGGTCAACTACATTCATGATCTGCTTTCTTCAGAATTAATCACCTTAAAGGTATAACTTAGGGTGCCAATTCTTCAATCATGGAAAAGGACATTTTTCCGATAGACATTTTGTTTAACTTGACCCTTTTAACTAATACACTCTTCAAAGACAATTTCTTCCTGTTCTTCGTTTGCGCACCATTCCTGACATTTTTGCTTGTTTCTTTTTTGTTGATCACTGTTTGTGTATGTAGTTTTTGTGCATGTACTAGACACCTTTTGAGCGGAGAATATATTTTTCCTAACCCCTTGTTTTGTCGAATCGCCTCCTTTTCCGGTGTGTTCCTGTGGCAGACGCATGGGTGCGAAAAGACGCTATGAAAATGTTTCAGGGCGCCTTCTTTTGGATATCATACGATTTGCATATTTCTAGAACAGTTGCGGGAGATGCTGATGGCAAACTCATTTGTTGATGTTCCCGATTACTGTAAATTTGTAAAGAAGTTAATTTTACTGCCTGGTCGATTGTGTTCTTTTATTCGCTTCCTAAGAAAGAGTCATTACCATTTTTACACTAAAAAAAAGAACAAAAAGTTGTATGTGTTTTCCATAAATAGCATGAGACAACACACGTGTGGCTATTTTTCGACATACTGTAGCTAAACACCAGGATCAAAGCAGTTAATGTTTCTAACTTTCTAACTGTTTAGGGAAAGTATTTTGCTCGAATCTCCAGATTCTCTGTTCAAATTCTTAATGGTTGCTAAAGTGAGTCTACAGTCTTCTTTCTAATCATGAGCTCACTGCTTAGTTGCAGCCATTTTGGCACAGGAAGGCGTCTGTCTCCCTGTGATTGAACCAACGGCTTCTTTACTAAAACGTGTTTTTGTACATATGGCACAATGTGTAGATTGCACTGGGTGGTCTTTTTAGGGTGACCAGATTTGAAAAATAAGAATCTGTGATAGGCCACTGACATGAAAGTAGGACTTCAAATTGACAGTGGCTACCATGAATCCATTTCAATAGTGGGAAAGAGGGTGTGGGGGATGGGTATAGTCACTCCCCTGGATATTAACTGCAGATCCGGCTGTGACTGTAAGCATGCTCAAACAAAGCAAGCTCTGCTGCGAGCTCCGCGGTGGCGCAATCAGCTAATGCATGTGGCGTTATCAGAACGATCGGATGTTTGAGCCCACCGCTGGGTGGCTTATGTGTTTTAAAGTCAAATTGCAAAACTATAATAACACATATTTGAGTTAAAATGTATACAGTCACAGCGGTGACTCTTCCTGTTATCATCCTCCCATTCTCCAAAACCAGAAAGAAGGCTTATACATTAAAAAAAAAAAACAAAACACTTTCATGGCAGAGGATAGAGGGCCCAGTTCCAGGAGAGTCCTCGAAAACTCAGAATGTTAGGTCACCTAAGCTCTTCGCCATTGCAGGTCCCGTCTTTAATATATGTGTGGGCACTAATTTATGAGGGTAATTCCCTCCCTTGTATAGGTCCATGCCCCATATAAGCAGGGGAGTTGCTAGGTCTGGAAAAGACCCGGGGCTATGCTGATATCGGAACAGTTGGGACTGGGGGCTAGCTAGTTTTTTGGCTGTGGCTCCTGAGATTCTATCCGGGGCTACAACCAAAAGATCAGGGGCTATAGCCCCTTTAGCCCCCCCCTAGCAACGCCCCTGCATATAAGTAATGGAAACCGATTGACTGAGCACCAAGCAGACGCCAACATGGATAAAGTTGCACTCCAAAATTCCACTTTCCATTATATTACATAATCTGTATTGTGATTGATTGTGTTTATTTTGGAAATACCCTCCATAAAACACTCATATGAAATCGTATTCAAACGCCTTCGTCTAGTAGCAACATATTCAACAAATTAATAAAAATATAAAACAATATCTGAAAAGTAATACCAATTCATAAAATAATACTTTATTTAAACAATAGAACCCTCGCGTCGGGGGCATTACCGACTCTGGTAATGCCCGGGGACTTCGGTAAGGCCCTCGCTTCGCTCGGGTCCTTACCTATGGCCCCCGGGGCATTACCAGAGTCGGTAATGCCCCTGACGCGAGGGTTCTATTGCTATTAGTACCCTGGCCCACAAAAATTGCGTGACCGTGGCACTAAAAGCTTTTTTTTTGTCCCGAAACGCTGCAGCGTTTCGGGCGCTGCGGCGTTTCGGGAGAAAAAAAAGAAAAGAAAATGGCCGCCGCCATGGAAAGGGAAAACAGAGTCCGTTTTCCCTTTCCATGGCGGCCATCGGGAGCGGATAAGCTGGGAACACAAGTGTTCCCAACACGTCCGCTCCCGAAAAAGGATCAAAAAGAAGGTAAGTGGGGTTGGGAGGGCGGGAGTGGGCCGGGAGGAAGAGGGAATTAAAAAAAAAAAATAAATAATTACCCGAGTCCCCGGCGGGAGGCGAAGGCAGCTTCTCAGCCGCGGGGAGGCTCGGAGCGGGGATGGCCCCGCTTCGAGCCTCCTCATTGGCTGAGGGGTTGCCATGCCCCCCGCCGGGGACAAAGGCCGTGGAATCCCGATGGAGGGAATCCCGGCCGGGTAGGGACCTGGCGAGAGCCAATCAGAATGCTTGTTGCATTCAGATTGTCTCTCGCCGGGTTACTAATAAATAATCCAATACATCATTTGCTAAATTTAACAAATATTTAGTCTGCATAAAAGACAATTTCTGAAAACAATACCTAATCCAAACTCGGATCATCTCTGTCAAGTGTTGCCGTCTTCTAGTCCATGCTCTGATTACTAAAGTTGAGACAGCCAAAACTCTAAGCTCGCTCCCTGGTACCTTACACTGATCAAGGGATCCCACTAATGGGGATACGTCATTGTGCTTGAGCAATGATGCATGCCGTGTGCACCTACAATCATTAAGGTAAGGACAAAAGGATCAGCAATGGCCTTCATCCTCATTGTAATAATTACTCATAGTGCATGACGTGATGTTCTTGACCTTCATCCGCATTGTAATCATTACTCATTGGGCATCGCGTGATGTTCTTGGCCTTCATCCTCAATGTAATCATTTCTCATAGGGCATAGTGTGATGTTCTTGGCCTTCATCCTCAATGTAATCATTACTCATAGTGCATGACGTGATGTTCTTGACCTTCATCCTCAATGTAATCATTACTCATTGGGCATGGCGTGATGTTCTTGGCCTTCAACCTCAATGTAATAATTACTCATAGGGCATGGCGTGATGTTCTTGGCCTTCATCTGCAATGTAATCATTACTCATAGGGCATGGCATGATGTTCTTGGCCTTCATCCTCAATGTAATCATTACTCATTGGGCATGGCGTGATGTTCTTGGCCTTCATCCGCAATGTAATCATTACTCATAGGGGATGGCGTGATGTTCTTGGCCTTCATCCTCAATGTAATCATTACTCATAGGGCATGGCGTGATGTTCTTGGCCTTCATCAGCAATGTAATCATTACTCATAAGGCATGGTGTGATGTTCTTGGCCTTCAACCTCAATGTAATAATTACTCATAGGGCATGGCGTGATATTCTTGGTCTTCATCCTCAATGTAATCATTACTCATTGGGCATGGCGTGATGTTCTTGGCCTTCATCTGCAATGTAATCATTACTCATTGGGCATGGCGTGATGTTCTTGGCCTTCATCTGCAATGTAATCATTACTCATTGGGCATGGTGTGATGTTCATGGCCTTCATCCTCAATGTAATCATTACTCATAGGGCATGGCGTGATGTTCTTGGCCTTCATCCTCAATGTAATCATTACTCATTGGGCATGGTGTGATGTTCATGGCCTTCATCCTCAATGTAATCATTACTCATTGGGCATGGTGTGATGTTCATGGCCTTCATCCTCAATGTAATCATTACTCATAGGGCATGGCGTGATGTTCTTGGCCTTCATCCTCAATGTAATCATTACTCATTGGGCATGGCGTGATGTTCATGGCCTTCATCCTCAATGTGATCATTACTCATTGGGCATGGTGTGATGTTCATGGCCTTCATCCTCAATGTAATCATTACTCATAGGGCATGGCGTGATGTTCTTGGTCTTCATCTGCAATGTGATCATTACTCATTGGGCATGGTGTGATGTTCATGGCCTTCATCCTCAATGTAATCATTACTCATAGGGCATGGCGTGATGTTCTTGGCCTTCATCCTCAATGCAATCATTACTCATTGGGCATGGTGTGATGTTCATGGCCTTCATCCTCAATGTAATCATTACTCATCGGGCATGGCGTGATGTTCATGGCCTTCATCCTCAATGTAATCATTACTCATAGGGCATGGCGTGATGTTCTTGGCCTTCATCCGCAATGTAATCATTACTCATAGGGCATGGCGTGATGTTCTTGGCCTTCATCCTCAATGTGATCATTATTCATAGGGCATGGCGTGATATTCTTGGTCTTCATCCGCAATGTGATCATTACTCATAGGGCATGGCGTGATATTCTTGGCCTTCATCCGCAATGTAATCATTACTCATTGGGCATGGCGTGATGTTCTTGGCCTTCATCCGCAATGTAATCATTACTCATTGGGCATGGCGTGATGTTCTTGGCCTTCATCCGCAATGTGATCATTACTCATAGGGGATGGCGTGATGTTCTTGGCCTTCATCCTCAATGTAATCATTACTCATAGGGCATGGCGTGATGTTCTTGGCCTTCATCCGCAATGTAATCATTACTCATTGGGCATGGCGTGATGTTCCTTGCCTTCATCCTCAATGTAATCATTACTCATAGGGCATGGCGTGATGTTCTTGACCTTCATCCTCAATGTAATCATTACTCATTGGGCATGGCGTGATGTTCTTGGCCTTCATCCTCAATGTAATCATTACTCATAGGGCATGGCGTGATGTTCTTGTCCTTCATCCTCAATGTAATCATTACTCATTGGGCATGGCGTGATGTTCTTGGCCTTCATCCTCAATGTAATAATTACTCATAGGGCATGGCGCGATTTTCTTGGCCTTCATCCTTAATGTAATCATTACTCATAGGGCATGGCGTGATGTTCTTGGCCTTCATCCTCAATGTAATAATTACTCATAGGGCATGGCGTGATGTTCTTGGCCTTCATCCGCAATGTAATCATTACTTATAGGGCATGGTGTGATGTTCTTGGTCTTCAACCTCAATGTAATAATTACTCATAGGGCATGGCTTGATGTTCTTGGCCTTCATTCGCAATGTAATCATTACTCATAGGGCATGGCGTGATGTTCATGGCCTTCATCCTCAATGTAATAATTACTCATAGGGCATGGAGTGATGTTCCTGGCCTTCATCCTCAATGTAATCATTACTCATTGGGCATGGCGTGATGTTCTTAGCCTTTGTCCTCAATGTAATAATTACTCATAGGGCATGGTGTGATGTTCTTGGCCTTCATCCTCAATGTAATCATTACTCATAGGGCATGGCATGATGTTCTTGTCCTTCATCCTCAATGTAATCATTACTCATTGGGCATGGCGTGATGTTCTTGGCCTTCATCCTCAATGTAATAATTACTCATAGGGCATGGCGTGATTTTCTTGGCCTTCATACTTAATGTAATCGTTACTCATAGGGCATGGCGTGATGTTCTTGGTCTTCATCCTCAATGTAATAATTACTCATAGGGCATGGCGTGATGTTCTTGGCCTTCATCCGCAATGTAATCATTACTCATAGGGCATGGTGTGATCTTCTTGGTCTTCAACCTCAATGTAATAATTACTCATAGGGCATGGCTTGATGTTCTTGGCCTTCATTCGCAATGTAATCATTACTCATAGGGCATGGCGTGATGTTCTTGGCCTTCATCCTCAATGTAATCATTACTCATAGGGCATGGCGTGATGTTCTGGGTGTCCCAAGAATGGGCAAACCTCTTCAAAGGGAGACTTCCAAGATGTGGTTTATACATAAGTCCATCTCAGAAGGGCAATCAATCCAACTGAGGGAAGGCTCATGCTATTTAAATACTAATGGTTAGTCAATGGTTCTGTTCATGAAATCCATTAAAGCCTGGTCCCAGTGTTCACTCTTTACTGTATTCACTGAAGAGTGAACAATTACATCTGGGTTACCCCTGAAGAGGCACATGTTTATTTTTGCTGGGCCCGCTCTGCATGTGCAAACCAGGGCCACAGCCTCAAAATATTCCCTTAATAACACCCTGCAAATGAGAACTTAACCAGAGTTTGAGCCATAGCAATAGTGGCCTTAATTGGACAGTGTGCTCAATCTCCATCACCCAATTACCATTTCAACTGCAGCATTCGGGGTCCTCTGGGGTAAACCCAGCCGGCTCTTGAGGAATGTCTATAGGTTGATCAGCTCCACTATAGCCCCATACCTCAGCCCTGTAAAGGAGTGTGGGATGGGCAGCTGCCCTATAAACTTCAATTGTGGGTGTCACTATACGTCCCCCAAAGCCTTTTCAAAAGCTTAAGGTGGTACCTAAAGGTCTCTTTATAAAAAGGTAACTTATTTCCATTTGGGATGACCAGTTCCCCATTTTATTAAAACACACGCCTAAATAATGAATGCACTTGACATTTTCAACCCTGACACCACTCAACTATAGTTTGATAAGGATTGAGTCTTTCGATGGCAGGATGTTATCTTGTCCTGAGATGATTGCGTAATCTAACACATTCATCAAAAGCTTTCTTCTGGCGTACAGGTGAAGTAGACAAAATGGCTGCATTGCCTGTTTCTAACTGCTTTGTTGCCAAGAGAACGTGTCTGACTTGTTTATGTACAACTCTTAGATAAGATGATCATATCAGAGCACTGAATTCCTTGAATGCTAGCCTTGGGAAACCCCTCAGAATGTGTCTCTGTGCTCATACCTGCCTGTCAACATCTGATGAATAAGGTTTTTGGGACTTTCAAAGGTGATTGCTTATTCTATCGCAGCATAATATTCTCAGTTAGTCCCATAAAAGGTATCAAAACTCAAAATTGTATGTGTTTCCTTAAAGTGGACTAACATGGCGACAAATGTTTCTGCACATACAAAAAAGATGAAAAGACCTTAACACCCAGGACATTATGCTGATGGATTAATGGCATTGATAACCGAGGGTGGGTTCCATGTCATTTCGCCGACAGGCATCTTTACGACTGCCTTTCATACGTGGACACTATTAGGAAAAAGGTTATCACATTTTTTTTAGAGGCCCCCCCAAAGCTCCCCTAGCCCACCTATTTTTATCTATTCGCGACCCCCAACCCCTTACTCGCCCTTTCCTACCCCCTTTTTCACCCCCTCCCCAAATTTTGGCGACTTTTTCGTAATAGTGTCCACGTAGTAAAGGCAGTCCTAAAAATGCCTGTCTATGAAACTATGGTATACCCTGGAGTGATCTTGCCAGCTGGCAATTTTGCCACTGGTCTTAATAACAAACCTTTTTTTTGCTAGTTTTGAAACATATACATTTATTCACATATAGAGTCAACTCCAAAGGGATTGTTTCGAACTGGAGATATTATAACAGTATTAAAACACAGGCAATGCATTACAACGTACATCACAATTCATCAAGTGTAAGTACAAGTCTCAAGTCATACAATACTAATTACATTTATACATGAGTGAGTTGTATAATGCTAATAAAATACAGATGAAATTGAAAATACAATAAAAACAGGCATATAAGCAAGTAGTTAAATAGTGATATCAATCACAATTGATAAAATATCCTTTTTTTATAGCCTTAAGAATGAGCGCTAAAGTACGAGTTCCAGACCAATATGACATTGCAAAAACCTACATCAGTCAAACAGATCCGTTACTATACCACCAAATCACTCAAACAAACCACTCAAACTCACACATCTTTCTTTTTTACAAAGGGTTTTTACAAAGGGTGCACTTAAATTGTGTTTTTATACAATTGTATCTAACAGAGAATAGACAATAGGCCTGATTCTCAGAAGCGTTTTATAACGGTACAATCCCACAGGAAAACGCTCTGTGAATCAGGGCCAATGTCTCTCACAGTGAAGAAATATACATATAACATTGTGCGCTTAAATTCTGTCCCTTCTATCACACTTATAGATACATTCAAAATACAATATACATTATATTTACAAATCCAGTTTTTCAACTGCAGTCTGTGTACTCCTTGAACGTTTACAATTTCTTCACTGACTCACAATTTTCAAATTTGTTGTAATTTTACTTGTTCACATTAAATCACACCAAAGTCACAATGCTTAGACTCTTAAATCAACCAAGATGTTTGGACTAATTGGATTAGTTTTTCCTATCCTGAGAGTCCTGCCACTAAAACAAAGATCACCTGGCCCTGAAACACCAAGGATTCTAGAATTCCAGAAAGACAAATTATTTGTTATTCCTATTCTTTCTTATTTAGGGTCACTACTCAAAGTGTTACACCTGGGGAATCCCCTGTTTTTTCAAATGCCTGAACAAGAAAGCCAGCCACTGCAGAAACAAAAAGCCACATGGCGCTGGCCACAGCCCTGGAGATTCCATTTAAAAAAGAATATGCATATATATATATATTTGTTTTTCTAAGGTTAGCCAGGGAGACCACATGGATAGCAAGGGAGATCTCAGGGGTGGCATTTGCGACCCCTTGCCACCCCCAAATGACGCCCCTGTCTGAATGTCCATAAGCGCTGGCCTAGGGTGTTTCAGACATGAATGACTGATGACCAGGGGTCAATTGTCACAGCCTCACAAGGGGTGTGCGTAAGGGACTCATGGTCACGCCTGAATCACATGCAATCATGACACTCAACATAAAAAAATGTGCCAATATGTTACTCACCACTCTGCGAAAAAACTATCTAACCATGTGGTCAGCAAACTCGACAGCTGCTATTGCCTATTTATAGGACTTTCTCTCTGCCTCACTCTAGACAAGGAGAACCTCCTCCACTGCTACCTATAGACACCATGTTAGATGCGTCTCCAGATACAACCGCTCCTTTTTCAATTTCCTACTCCTACTCTTCGAAAGCAAGCAACAGTCTTGCTCATTGATACATGGCTAAATGTATCTCTGTCTACTGACCATCTCGTACCCTACAACCGTCCTCTGCATTCAACCTCACTATCCCACACACACCCATGGGCATCCCTTTACTTCTGCTTTTTCTCCCTAATCATTACGTTCCATTGGAACACATTGCGCATGACTGTCAAAACCTGCCCAACTGATGATCTCTTCAAAGCTCTGCTTAAGCTTCACCTACTAGCCAAAGAGGGAGCTTCCCCCACCGCCTTCCCCACCCTCCCCGCCTGACCCCACCACTCCCTCCAGTGCTGCGTAATAATGTCATTTTGTATATTTGTGCAGTACGCCTTGTTGATTTGCAGCACTTGATCCCCAGGTAAAGGTAACCTACTTAAGTCACCTTTGTGTTTTTCTCCTGGTCAAGTTCACACTTTCTTCACACCCTCATAAACTGGAAGACCACTTTTATTTTTTTATCTTTGTGCTGTTGCATAGGCACCCTTGTGGGGAAGGCCTCCACCATCTATCAATGTGTTATTGAAATCATTGGTGAACGAAATTGAAATCCAGGTTCTTCAAAGAAATAGAAATACAAAAACAGTCTCCCTCAGGATTTGTCAACTGAAAGCGAAATTCGATGGACGTGCACAATAGTACCGTGAGTACAAGAGACCAATATTGTTTTTGTTTCATACAAAATTGCATTGGCAGATATACATTCAGCTGTCAGTATTTAAAACTGAACAAGAACACGTTTTCTTCTAGAACATTCTACACATGTTCTCACCGGCAGACATGTAAGGGAAAGGACATGGCAGCAATCTTGTAATGTTAGGCTTTACAGAATTGCTTAGGGCTCGTCCAATCATGAAAGGTCTTGATGCATAGCTCTTACTTGCCATTGGCATAATGCTACATTTAGCAGGTAATCAGTGTTCTTGATAAGGTATTCTTTAACCAGGCTTCATTCACAAACTGCTAGATTGAGACAGATAATGCCTCTTAGAGAGAGCCTAAGAAACTTACTTTGGAGGAAATTGAAGGATTTGAAGTGTGGTTTTCTTCCTGAAATACGCAAAATTCCAACACACAGTTAGGTATTTTCTGACCACACCTGGATTTCAATCCCAGGCCACATTACAGAAGCTGCATTCTAGGAAATGTAGTCGGTTCTGTGTGGGTATATGCACCATGTGAGGAACAATGCCTTCTGGGACAGGTACTCTTTTCGAGGCAGCTGTACTGAAAGGGGCACATTGCAATCTAGGACATGTAAGCCACTATGGGGACCTCATTAGTGAGTGAGGCAGAGTTTCTTTTGGGAGTTCACCCTGCAGGCCTCTATGCTCGCAATCACGTGGGAAAGTAGCGCAGTGTGTTGGAGGGTACATTATGGGCATTCAGCCCTTCACGGCCATCTGTACTGGGAGAATAGGCTGCTGAAACAGCACACCTGTTTAAGGGTACACCTGTTTCAAGTACATCCTCTTTACCTTGTGAGTAGGCCATGTGTTAGCCACCTATTGACGGTTCTCTGTACATTCAACCCCACGTTGTTCTTTCGTGGGTTTTTTTGCCAAAAATATTTTGCCGAAACAAATAATTGAATTTGTTTTAATTAGGGGCCCCCCCCCCAATCCGCCCCCTGCCCTATTATTTATTCCGCAGACACCACCCCACTCTACGGCTTATATCCCCCTCCATATTTTTTGATGCTTTTTTCAGCAATACATTGTCAAAAACACGTTGTACCCTATTGCCAAGTTACACATTGAATGAGGAGCTTAGTGCTCTGTAAATGTGGCAAGCAGGGTAGGTGCTGGGGCAGATTTCATCTGGCAAAACGATGGTGTAAACGTTAAACGCATTAACAAGCTGCCATGCCAGAGAAAAGCACCCATGATGGGGTGCAGCCTGGGAAAATGTCAAGTGTTCTACGGGTCTTCTCTGTGATCCTGCCACCGATTGATAGGCTCTGCAGCGAGTAAGTGGTGCCACGCCCTATTTGAGGCAGCAAGAATGATGCTGCACCTCTGTACCTTTACTGTTTTCCTGCCTGCCTGGAGCACTGCCCTTTCCACTTTAAGTTCTAATCGAAGGCCTCATCAGGGATTCAATGTTGAATGTGCCTCTGCATGTTCTGGACACTTCGAGAACTATGGTGCCCAAGCAATATACTAAGCCTAAGTAAGTTACATCCACTGTACTTGTAGCTCAGGGTGGCTGGTTTCTGACCCCCACCCAGTTCTCCTCATGAACTCAGGCCCCAGCCTGTTAACAATGATCAAGCTTCAGTTCCTGTGCCTCTTTCTGTTCAGGTTCCTGAATAAGAAGTGGGGAACATTGTACCATCAATTTCCAAAACTCTGCTGCAGTTAACACTGATAGGTATTACGCCTTTTCCTTAGCTTGCTCCTCAAAGTAAGTCTCCAGTTCCGGTGAATGAAATGCTTTACTCAGTTCATCACTTTTAGATCTGTTTGAAGTTTCTGGCCCTCAGGCCTTTGGATTTCTGGCTTGTTTACCCTTCTTGGGATATTGGTACTTCTAACCCTCACAGTTTTTGTCTGTGTTGGGCCCTCCTAGGCCTTTCCCGGTTTATCCCCTTGCAGGTTTTGTTGCTGTCCTTCACTCCCCTATGAAGTATCCTTATTCTGGGCCTCTCATGAGTCCTTTTATTTTTCTATGTTCTCCCCTTCCCAGGGCATTCACACCTGCAACTGCTAATGGGTTTTAGCAGCTTTGGATTATCCTATGAGGCACTAGCCCCTTGCGGGCTCCTTTGGCATGCCTCCTCCATTGGTTATAGGTTAAAGTTTCGACTCAAAAGGGTCGAATGACAAAAGGGTCGAGTCAATTCGACCGAAAAAAAGGATCACATTTTATTTTTTTGTGTTTTCTTTTTGGGGGGCCCAAACCCCTGTTTTTGGTGCAAAAACACCTTTTTTTTACCTATACTAAATATTTTAAAAAAAGAAGACACATTTAAAAAAAATGCAATCTTTTTGTTTTCGGTCGAATGCACTCTCACCTTTGGCATTCAATCCTTTTGATTTCGTAACTTTAACTGGACACCTCCTCCATTTACCGACTTCCTGTCTCCAGCCGCGTACCTGTTTGCTTTTGGTGAGCCATCGGGGGGAAGGTGGCATCTCTTCTGATTAACGGGACCATGAGTCTGACTTCCTAGCTATCGGGTTTCTGCTTGTGGTTCCTCCGGTCAGTTGGGTATTGATTTTTGGCACCTGCATCCCTGTACACCGGGGTGCCACACTTGCGTCGGTTTCTTCCTTGTCTTGGGCTTCAGGTAGGGGCGTCACACAAACACAGTCAGAAACCAAGCCAATCCCCATTTAAGAGCCCTGTATACTATGACACAGGTCTACTGCCATGTATCTGGCAAAGATTGATGATTCATTAGAATAATGAGGTATACAAACATCTTTGCGTGAGGAAGTCTTCTCCCGTAAGGTGGGGTCACCGCATCTGAGATCCGTTTGCCCTGTCCCCTAGGGAGTATATTACGTAGCTGGCTCACCTCCCTAGTCTCAGAAGGGGTGGCTCACCCTTTTGGAGAAGGGACTAATTCCGTGGATTCGTCACATGGGCTACAACTTGATGTCCCCTAGGGATGTCCCTAAAGGGAAAAAAGTGTAAAAAAAACAGTAACTGCTGTTTTGCCTTAAAAGATTGAGTGGGACACACTGACAATTCTAAATATTGCCACAACCTCTGCGTACCTCTGAGAGCAAGGGCTGCACTTGCCAGAAATCGATATGTCCAAATGCTTTCATGGCTTCTGGATTCGCCTTGTACTCCTCCCCAGATAGTAGTCCTGGAACAATATCTGGGAAGGTTTGAATGTGGTGGCACCCACTGATTAGGTGGCTGCCAGATTTTGAAGTGGATGCGCTCTAGTGATTGGGGGCTGAGATGGCAGAGAGCTTCCAAGATCCTTATGTAACCCGAGGATGATCCGCAGCCATGTGTGGTCAATCTGCAGGAACCATGACGAGCACACAGATGAGACATGAAACATAGAAGAAGCACCTGAAGACCATTTGGGTGGAAGCTCGGCCAGGCTCAATCCTTCTGAGAAGGCTTCTGATGGTGAAGCTCTCCCCGTATTTGCGAACACCAGCCTTCTCCCTTTCAACAGAGAGAGAGAGAGGCAAAGCAAAGTTCCCTCTTCTGATCATTGCTGAAGGAAACCTTTCGCCAGCGAGCTTTCCTGCTTGTCCACGTGCCAATCTATAATGAAGAGGTGGAAGTCTGGCACCTAAGAGCATTAGAAGCCAGCAGTGCCTGTGACCTGCGGTTGCTAAAGAACCACACTGAGCTGAATCAAGATGGGTCATCTCAGACCAAGTGCCCTCTGGAAGAATTGCCCGGCACGGTCTCTGCACTGGCCCCTGCAGCGAGAGGGGAGCACAACTAACGCCAAAAAGTCTAACTAGCTGAATGTGTAGACCGCAGTTATGAGAACATCAAGGATACAGTCATCCGGAGCGCTCTCACCGCAAGCAGCCCACGGTGCAAATAGTTGAATAAGAGAGAGGAAATGAAAGACTCTTCATATTCATCCTGTATCATCTCTGTGCTTGCCATGAGATCTTTTCCTGCAAAACATAGACAAAAGGAACATATTTGCAAAATCTCTGTGTCGACCTTCTGGTATTATAAGTGGGACACCGTGCATGCCCCCTGCTTTCCGTTGACATTGACTGGCAGAGATCATCGTGCACATGGTAGGGAGGGAAAGCTTGCGGCAGACCCCATTCACTTAGAAACGTGTGCAACCTCCTATTCTGATACTAGGACTACGTGTAATCGCCCTAATTCCCTGGCACCACTGCCAGCAGGGGATGGGTGACCTGTGGAGGAGGTGGTCCGAAAAACTCAACAATGGCAGCACCCTAGAAGAATTAGCATTGGCACACAGGAAGCACCCAAAATGTACTTTGACATGTGGCCATCAGTTTGGAGGTCTCCGACTGGAATGAAGGCCCTACTGTCTGAAGGTGTAGCATTTTGAAAACAAGATCTGACTGATGGGAAGAAAGTTGAAGATTAATCACAGGCATTCGCATTGCTCCTGGAAAACCTTCATACCATTGACTTTATCCAGTCTGTTATTCACTCATTGTTAGTCCATCCCATACTGCTAGGCAGTAGGTGCCAAATTGTTTATTTTTCAAATAATGCGGGGGGGGGGGGTGCCCCCGCAACTCTCCCTTGCCCCCATACCCTAACTAATACCCTTGCCCCACCCCACACCCCTAGGCAATAGGTACCTTTACAGCAATCCAAGCAACCCCAATCCTGTTTCCACCCTGTCGGGCCTCATGAGCAGTGCTGTAGCCAGGATTAGATGGCACAGCGGGTCTACACCATACACACGTGTGCCCACTGCAGGGGTCCGTGTAACCTAAGGGGGATATATCGATTTTATTGTAGTGTTTTCCTGTATGTGCTCCGACAGGGCATAGCGATATTGAGCTTGTATCGCCTATTACATGCTTTGAACTAAAACGTTACAAGACTCAAATCAGCCAAATTCCCTTTTGCTCTTTGATCTTCAATATTTCAAATGTAATCTTCCGTGCTACGCCACTGCATACATTGCTCACTCTGCCCCACCACTGATTGGTCACTTCTTAATCATCCATCTCCGCCGACTGCTCCAGATGCTTTCCCATAATCGCCGTGCACATTTTAATCAGCTCTTATCACAATCAGTGGCTTTCATAGCAACTACTGTAATAGATTTGCTTGCTCACAGAGCAGTACAAACCAATTTGTACTATTGCCAAACACAATGGCACTCACTTTATCAACTTCAGAAATACGAAAGACTGAGCGCCGCATTTACAAAGCATTATTCAATGGGATTGCACCGTTGTGGAAGGCGTTTGTAAAATCCGGCCCTGTGACTGCGCCACAGGAATTCACATATGTGCATGCACGTTGCACATTGATTTTCACAGCTCTTCTGGAGCTGCACGCTGTCTCTTTCTGACGGCATGGCATTAACTCACTTGCCGTCAGTGCATGTTTTCTCGTCTGTTACATAGTATTATTCTCCATGCACAAACTACTGCTGTGTAAGAACATGATGTAGCCCACAAACTGCACACTTTCATCCACTAATATTATTTGTTTGCACTCCTGCGCATCAGCAATGTGCAGAAACTGACCATTCAAAAATATTCTGCAGGGCCTGACATTAACCCAGGCCATGTCCATACCTTTAGAGTATTTGATGCGTTTCCCCACCATAAACAAATGTCCACAGGTACCATGCAGAAGGGTTGTTGCTCTAGAGGTTTGGAATGGACAAATTGGCAAGGTAGTTTTTGAGGTTCGGTGGCATCGGGGGTGGCACATCATCTTTAAATGATTGAAGTTAGTGGCGGACAGTGAATATTTTCAGTAGAGGGGCATCAATATTTACCCAAATTAGCGCAAGTGACCGAATCCCAATTAATGCAGAAGGTCTGGGGAGGGTGGCTCTCTCACTGAGAATATTTTTAAAATAATGGGTGGAATCTGGGAATTGTAGCCACATTTTGAGAAAAGGGGATACAAAGCCATAACATCTCCAATCGGTTCAATCGTATAACACTAGAAAAGGAATCCGATAGATGCCAGGCCACGGACAGCACAAAGGAGCATTTTACAACACTTTCATGATTCTGCTCCCGCAATAACTGTCTGCATTCTGTCTGTAAAAACACGTACATGATGTTGCCCCACAATACCTGCCAGCATTTCCAGTGTAAAACGTTTTTATGATGCTGCCCTCAGATCTGCCGGCATTCCCTCTTTAAAGCACTTTCATGATGGTACACCCACAGTCTAGGCCGGCATTGAAATTGTAAAACACGATGATGGTGCCCACAATATATGCCTTCAATACCACTGTAAAGCACATCTCCATGATGCGTAGTCTGTGTCCACACTTATGAATGTGCCAGCTTGACCATGTAAAACCTTCATTCAAACACCTGTGAAGGCTGCATTCCAAGCTTCTGTTTGGGATGTGTGCACATTGGGGACTGGTAAAGGAGACATTGACAAGCTGTGTCAAAGAAAGCTCCAGGGTGGGCACCCATTCTTCCCCTGTTCACGCTTTAAAAGCATTCGAGCACTGCACATAAGGCTCTGTTGTGTGCTAGGTGGCATCCTCCCTCCTAGTGGCCCTGGCCTTCGGCTCTGTACCATTAACTTGGGTGGCCGTCACCTGCCACACAACAGAGCCCTCTGTAGCGGGCTCTAACACTTCAATAAAGCCAGTGGCGTGCCATTCTCCCACTATGCTGGTGTCTTGCCACTTATGCCTGATGGTGGGGCATGCTTGGGCTGCCACAGCTGATCTCCTCATACTTCCAAGGTCGAGAAATGGAGTGATACAGCCAATGCACCACTTAAAGTGAGGAATAGCCTGCACGCAGAGCTTTAGAACAAGGTAATATTTATTTATTTATTTCGTTTTTTATTTGTGTACAATCTTAAAGATTTTTACAAAAGAAGAGGAAACACTGAAAAAGTTGAGTAAAAAGTTGAGTGAAAAGTTCCACATTTCTCGCTGAGTAATAGTTTTGTAGGTAATATTATTATCTTGTGTTTTATAGTTCATGCAGACAGTGATTTATGATGTGTTTGCCATATTTGTCCAAGCAGGTGATGTTTATGGCCAGGGCAAACGTTGTTATAAACAGCTTTACAAGTTAGAACGGGAACCATGTGGTAGGTCCTTGCCGTTGCATGCTGTGGTGTAGCGTTGGCAGGGCAAGCGAGCACAGGGATTATTCTACGAATGCAGAAGCACGTACATCAGAGGGGCACCTAATCCTGTGCCTGGAATAGCACCAAGGGGTTTAAGAACGTCTTTATGAATTGAGGCTGGAAATAGATCTGTGCTCGGCGCGGATGTGAACGTTTAGGCGCATGCGTGGGCGGGAGGAAGGGCAGCCGCAACACTACAGAAAGGGGTGAAGCGTGCACGAGGACAGTAAAGCTGTTACTGACTGGCGCCCAAGCCAACGCAACACACCACCGCATGAATACGTGCGCCTTGGCAGAAGTCAACAGGGAAACACACTGCCACTGTGCAGCCCTTGGGTGTCAATTAAGGGTAGGGTGACCAGGTTCAAAAAGTAAAAAACTGGGACACTGCAACTAACATAAAAGTAGGACTAACACTTGAAAGTGGCTGTCATGTCACTACACTTTAGTAGCGTTTGGAGGAGAAGGGGGTTCAACAGTTACTGTTCAAAGAAACATATCATTAATTTATCAGAAACGAACACTATTTTAAGTTGGAAAATGCAGCATTTCTTCTGTGCAAGATTGTGCATTCCTGCTGCCAGCCATCAAGACCTACTAGAAAGAACCGAGAACACTGCAGTTTCCAATGGGAACATAATCTTGAGAAAGGGAGGCAGAGCTCCAAATACTGGGACAGTCCCAGCAAAACCGGGACGTCTGCTCACCCTAATTAAGGGTCGTCAGCGGTAGCGACTGCCACTCCTGGCAAACCCTTTGGTACCCATGCCACTTCCTCTGCAGCCCCTGATGACAGAGGAAGTGCCAGTGACCAATCGCCATTTACTTGTCAACAAATGATCTTTCTTCGGCCGACTATTTTTTACTTTGCGAAACACAGGTTGGCCGGAAATGAATGATTTTGGTTTTGCACTCAGTGGCTGCGTTCCTGTTTCTTTCAACATTATAATGGGTTAGCATGTTTCCGCAATATCACCTAACATAGCATCTTCGAAATGATTACTGTATACAAAACCTGTGTGAGCCAGTATACTTTCATGTGTGTGTCTGTGACATGTATGCGTTTAGAGTTTGATTAACTGTGACTTTTCATTTGTTATGTGTGCACTTAAGTGTGAACTATTGTACATTTTGGAAGTAACCTTTTTATACAATGCATACAAGTGGACGGAGATGGCTCCGTGGGTTAAGTGCTTGCTTTTAGTAAATACATGTGTCTTACATCATGTCACAAGTTTGAATCCAAACAGGGCCAACTCATCCTTTCCTTTATCATGTGTTGGTATCTTGAGTGCAATCAAGTTGGATAACAGTAAGACCTATTATTTATTATTCTGTAAAATGGTAATATTGAGTTATGAACACTGGGGAAAACATGTGAATGGATCATACTTACTGAACCCAGTCAGATTGTACGGAGATTTATTTTATATATTGTCAGGTTAAAATAGCATACGATTTAGTGCTTTGCAAATCAGCTTTATTAAGCACAGGCAGCCCGGTCTGCTCCAAACAGGTTACATTGTAGGAATCATTGCATGTTGGTGATCAACAAAAGATATGATTTGAGGAAATAGGGATTGCTGGTTTGGGGATGAAAGACCTAATCAGAAATGTTTGAGGGAGAAAGGACCGAAGATCATTTTTTCGAAATAATCTTTGGTCTTTTCTCCCCTGAACATTACTGACTTGTTCAAACTCCTACCAACCGACACTCCCAACGCACACTACCCACACCCTACCTTACATTGCGTCTCGCTCTGTCCTTGCAAGGCCTGTTCCCTTTCACTTCTGTGATCGGAACGGGCGCTGCTGGGTCCTTTCCTTTTTTTTTCTTTTGGGACAGCTGTGGGTTTGTCCCCTGCAACCTCCGCTCACAATAGAGTGAGCAAGGTTGTGCGGGATACCCCCGCATCCCCCAGCACCGAATGCGTGATTTGGTCAAACTTTTCAGCTGTCAGATTTTTCGAACGGCCGAAATTCGGCCAAATCACGCATTCAGTATTTTTTATTTGGTCAGTTTGGACAAACTGGGCTTGCTGGCTAAATTGCATGTGAAACCAGTATATCTGGCTCAAATTCCAGCTCCTCCACTTGATCAAACAGTGTGATCCTGGCCAACTATCTTTACCTCACATACATACAAGTTATTCGTTTGACTTGCACATTTTAAAAAAAATAATTTTGTCCACAAATGCACTAGTGTCAAACCCTGGATCAAATGAAATTTGCCTACCATCAAATCTCACTTTCTCTTAAATATGCCACTGTTGGTGAAGTCTGGGGGCCCAGTAGCACACGGCTTTGACTGGGTAATGAAGCTACATTTGGCATACCATGGTAGTACCTGGGCATGAGCCTGCATATGATGGCTACACCTGGCATCTCAGACTTTACCTGGCATAAGATTATTAAGTCTGCAGTTGGCCTATGATGGCAGCAGTTTGGCATATGAGGCTGTACTTTGCATAAAATGCCCACACCCGACATAAGAGGCTTAACATGGCACTCTACAGAAATATGAAGACAGCTCCCCTGGTGAATGATGGCTCTGCTTGTTTTCCCCTAGACATAGAGTGCCTGCATCAGGGACATACAGAATCAACATCCTACTCAATATACAGTTGAAAGAAAACAGGCGTTGGTCTGCTGTAGTACTATTTGGTATTGTATTAATCTTGCTATGGTATTTTTACATTAGCACCCTGGGCGGGAGACCCAGCCAATCAGGTGGCTAGGAACTCGGGCTGACACTACCCGTGAAAGCCAGCGTTCTATGCCGCCTGATGGCCGGCTCCCCCGCCTGCCATCTTCCCCTCACCAAACCCCCTTTTTTTGGATCCTGCCCCCCAATCCAACTTACCTTTTCGCTGCAGCGGCGAGTTCCACCTCCGCAGCTGCTGCTCCTCCCGTCCCTGCTCTGGCCGCCATGGAAATGGATGAGAGGCTCCATACGGAGCTCTGTGTTCCTAATCCATGGCGGATATGTTCAACATCCACATCCTATACAGACCTCCCGGACTCCCAGCTAACTTCCAAGAGCACCTCTCCCATCGACTCAGCAACAACATTAAAAAGTCCTCCAAAATCCTTCTATTAGGAGACTTAAATTTAGGATGCAATGATCCTAAGGATAAATCCGCCAAATCCTAGCTGAAGAACTCGCAGACTTAGGTTTCTCCCAAAGAGTCCTCACCTCTACTCACTCAACAGGCCGCACCCATGACTGGGTCATGGATCACAACTGTGCATCCAAGATTACCTCAAACACAGCCCTTCCTTGGAGGGACCACACATGCATCGAATTCCTCATCCCCACCAACCCTAAACCTAAGACTCTCACCCACGCACCACCTGCCACAATAAGAAGTTCTAAAAAACTCAACGCAGACAACTTGCGTCCCCACCTTAAAAGCCCCTGCCTAGCACCTCCTTTCTCTCAGGACCCTAATGTACTATAGCTATCTTCAATGATACTCTCACCAATGCCATAAACTCTATAGCCCCACTTGAAAGAAAGAAGGAAAACAAATCATTTCACTGCAACTCTTGGTTCTCAGAAGAACTCCAAACCCTCCGAGCTCAAAAGCGCCAGTCGCTTAAAAACTGGCATACGGATCCGAGTGATCTAAATAAGAGCCTCTTCAAACAAATAGCCCTCCAATATAAAAAAGCGATTTTAGCAGCAAAATCCAACTCCTTCAATGATAGGATCTCAAAGGCCAACTCCCAAGCTAAAGAACTATTCGCAGTCTTTAATGAATTAGTCACTCCTCCGGCTACCGCTGACGAGATAACTAAAGACAAAGCCTGGTGTGCCAGCATTCAGTCCTCCATGCTCAACAAAATAAAACTCCAGAACAAAATTCAAAACCACTGCAAAGCCCTCCCAAACCAAAAAACCAACCGCCCTACACAAGACAAGAGTAGTAATCTCAATCACGCTCAATTCTCCTTCAGAAACGTCACTGAACCTAAAGTCCTTAATCTCATCAAAAACCTCAAACCATCCCTCTGAAAAGCAGACATTTGCCCTCCACAAATCATGAAGGAATGCGCCAATGACCTAGCACCCCTGATTACTGCCTTCATTAACGCATCTTTCCAAACACGAACTGTCCCAAACAATCTCACGGAAGCCTTGGTGCGGCCACTTCTAAAAAAGGCCACACTTTGACCCAGCACAACCCAACAACTACAGACCGATAACGACAGTCCCGTTCCTCCTAAAAATCCTGGGCAAAGTAGCTCCCATCCAGATCCAATCATACATAGAAGCTAACTCCATACTAGGCAAAAGACAATCTGGCTTCCGAGTCGGCCATGGAACAGAATCTGCCTTATTAGACCTAAAAAATCAAATCTTCCAGATCATGGACAAAGGCAAACCTGCCTTGCTCCTCCTCCTCGATCTATCAGCTGCTTTTGACCTGGTAGATCACCAAACACTCACCACCCACCTCACCCATGCAGCCCATTTCTCTAATCAAGCAGAATCCTGGATCACTTCCTTCCTTGAAGGAAGAGCCATGAAGGTCTACTCCGACACAGCTAACACAGATCCTACCACTATAAACTGCAGTGTCCCCCAAGGATATTTTACAGCCCCCACCCTCTATAACCTCTTCACAAAACCCCTCTTCGACCTACTTGACTCCATGGGTGTTGCATATACAAACTATGCAGACGACACTCAAGTACTTTTACCCCTATCTGGACTCTAACACCAAGACGCCACGGCCCTTCACAACATCTATGCCACTATCCAAGCTTGGATGGCAATCAATGGCCTCTGTGTTAACGGGGAGAAGACTGAAATTCTCATCCTCGGCCAGACAAACAGATTATCGAAACTAAGTCCCCAGTACAACAACTTCAACATAGACAACTCAACCATCTCCGTATCATCCTCTGTCAAGACTCTAGGTGTTCACATTGAGGCAAATCTATCGATGAACAAACAAGTCAGCACCATAGCCTCTGCATCAGCGTTCAGCACCAAACTCATCAATGCCATTAAACCCTACTTATCCACCCCCAACCACTTGGCCATAGCTAGAGCAACTATAGGCGCCATACTCGATTATTGCAACGCCCTTCTGAAAAATCATATTTAATTCAAATATATAAATTACAATAACCAATAAAACATATTAATCCTACACAAATTCTGCTCAGTAATTGACTTGAGCATTGACAACGGGCTTCCATGCAAAGACCAATTAAGCAACAAGTTAAGCATGAACAGCTGCTGAAAGGCCCAGTACAGCCTTTCAAAAATTATTGGTTTGATAACACTGTGCATGGTTTTTCAAGTTTTTACTTTGCATCATCTTTTGTTTCGCACATGTTTCTTTCGATATCACTGCAGGAATAACACGTTGAACATGCAAGTCTTGGAAAATAATAAATATGTCAATAAGAAAATTATAACTATGAATTGAAACAAGTAAATAATTAAGCATGGCATCATAAAACACCTAAAGAAAACAGTAGAAAGGGTAGCAGTCACATCAAGGGGGGTTAAGGGGCCTATAGCCCCGGGTCTTTTGGTTGTAGTCACGGATAGAAGCTCAGAGGTTACAATCAAAAAGCTAGCTAGCCCCGAGACCCGACAATCCTGACATTGACGCAGCCCCAGATCTTTTCCAGACCTAGCAACACTACTGCTGGCAGGCCCTTTAATCCTCCGACGCTCATATTAATAGTGAATACAAACCAGAGCAAGTCCCTCACTGCTGCCTGAAGAAACCAGGGCAGCTCATTTATCGGGGGGGGGGGCGACAGTGCTGGGAGCCTCCCGCTACTCCTGCACACTGAGCGGAAGCCTTGGCGTGATGCAGGGGACGCACACCTCTGCTGCAGTTCTGACGAATGACGGTGCCCTGTCCCAGATCCCAGGGGTGCCGCCAAAAAGGTGGCAGAAAGGTGGAAGGAATCCTCTGCTGAAATCGCTCATCTTATCACACGCACCCCCCCCTCCCTCCAGCCTCGCCCTGGCAGGTGCAGCAGACGGAACCTCGTTCGGGGGCCTTGTGCAGAACTAGGGCCCCTGGATGTGGCCCTATCTCGGGGCGGCTGATTTCCCCAACATCACACGGGGTAGCGTAGGAGAGATCACAAAACCTTCAACTCACATGACATCACAGGAATTACCATCAAATGACCTTTGACCCACATGATGGGCACTGTATTTTTAAATGATCTTCATTGGAAAAAAAGCAGCTGAAGCGTATTAATAAACATGGCGGGCACCAGCGCGATTGAGCCTGTTACTAAATCTCGCGTGAACAGAACGCATTCTTTTAAATGATCAGTGGTCAGAGATTTACGCCAGTTCATAGGAGTATGAAGCAGCCATATATGGGGTAGCCATTGCCAGGCCTCGCTACCCCAAAACCACACGCATTCTGGAGCAGTCTACTCAGGTGTTAGAGTTTTTCCAGTAACACTGTTTTGTTTTCTGTGGCACCTACTACAAATATCTTGAAATAGACAGAATTCAAGATGCCCCGTGATGCTACAACAGCACACACTGCATCCCCTTGTACTCCGGCGACCCCCGGCCGGCCCATAGAGCCGAGGTTTGCTCCGAAGTACTTTAAGACGAGACAGCTGCACCCTTGAGATGGATGGGTTGCAGATTTATTACTCCAACACTAATCAATAAGGACAACTCAATGGTTTGGCAAAGGGAGTCCGTTTAAAACAGGGAGTCATAGAAATCAGCAGTGATGCGATCTTCCTTCTCGCTTCAAGTCCAACGAACTTCATACAAATCATAACTTTTATACTCAAAACGCATCATAATTAACGTGTAACACTCAAGAGTTTAACATGTAATTCTATTGGTTAGGAAAAGGTAACTTTAATATAGGTACTATATCTGTATATGGTAACGGAGTGAGGGGATTGGGTAAACACTGTGAGGTGGGTTTCTAAGCCTTTCCTTCAAAAATGACTATTGTAGACGTAGACTGTAAAGTACAACGTCCCATTGGTTCTACTAACTATAGGACCCTAGATTATTTGGTCCATTGTGATTGGGTTGGCACCAACCCCATGCATACATTTCCACTTTGCTTTGCAGCACGCAGAATGGTCAGCCAGGTGCAGGGTGCCCCTCAGCTACCCGGCCTTCCTCCAATTAAGATTACAATCAATCATCGCTTGAGCAACTATGTGTCAACTAATTTACTGTCATTGGCCTTGAAACTGCATCTTCTGTCTGGAAAAGTTCTGATATCTCTGCCTGGGCAGATGCCAAGCGTAGGTGTGAACCCGTGCTTCTTCTCACTCGGCTGGTCACGTGCTACCCACACCGTGAATTTGTTTGTTTCTCTCAATTTGTGCATTTAATTCTTATTCAGCTTGCCACCTGCCTACGCCTCCTTATCTCGACCTTTCAAGGACAGGATATTCTGCTCTTAAGTTTCAATTATATGTAGCTACTGTTCGTTTCTTCTGTTGGTATGACCTTGGCTCTCGTGGCATGAGTTATATCTGCTGAGTTTCGATATAGCTGTCTCTTCTCGTTTTGCTAGAATATGAATCTTGTCTTGTTTGGCCCCTAGTAACCTGAGTTGATTCTGCTTTTCGTGCAAAGTGGAATCGCACTTATATTAATATGCTTTGTTTTGAGGTAGATTATGTATAATGGTGCTTGCTGCGCTATTCTTCTACTTAGCATAGCAAGCCGCACTGTTTTCTTAGCTTTCTTGCGGTTCGAAGCACATGTACAGGTGTTAGCTGGTTGAATATCCCCATCCTTCTTACAGCTTAAGCTTCTTTTGTATTTTAACATCATTCTTCTCCTTTGGGTTCACGATATCTTTATTCATGGCGTTTCATCTCTGTGTGTAATTTTGTGGTTGTCATTTCTTCTATCTGTGAGTCTGTCCGGGCCCTGGTGATGTCACCAATTTTCTTCCATTAAGGCCTGTTTGGTTTCTTCCAGGATGGTACTTAGGCAATCTTCATTTCGTCTCATATGCTGGCAGGGTTTTCTTAATGGATACCTTACTGTCCATGGTTTTCTTGGTATCAGTACTTCAACAGGTGTTGCTCTTCTAATAGGTACTGGGCAGAGCCCTACTGCTGCTCTCTGCTTTTTTATCTGTGCATCTTATGTCACATATTTTGGTGTGAACGTTCCTTGTACTTCAAATTGGGCGACTGGAGTGCAGGCTTTAATTAGGACCTCCTCTACACTCACCCCTCTGGGCGATTCATCGCCTGCATTCACCTCCTTCTTTGGATGCAATTCACTCGAATCTTCTATATTTATCTTCACTCCATCGCCTGGGTTCATTCCTTCTTCATCTTCTGGGTCTATACATGATGGCTTGAAGAAGTGTCTCTTTGGAGTCCATATGTTTATTCATACTTTCAGGCTTCCTGCCGTCCTTACATGTTCGTCTTTCTTCCATGTCATTAGTTGACATTGTCCATTTGGGCTACAGTAAACCCATCTTCCCACAGAGTTTCTGTGCTTCCTGGGAGAGAAAAACGTTTTTCCTTCGGTGCGTGAATGTTGACCTTCACAAAGTCTCTTATGTCTTCATCAGTCAGACATTTGGGCTTCCATCCTGGCTTGACATCAATCATGATCTTCATCCCTATGGCTTTCTTCGCAGTTTTTTGGCATTGCTAGATTGCTATCTTGATAACACAAAATCCTAGTAATATCATCACTAGGAGGGTTTCCAGAAACTTGAATATGTCTGCCATCCATTGTGGGACCCAAGAAAATAGCGATTCAAACCAGCTGTCATAATCAACCTCATCAGTTTTGTCGATTATCTGGTTCTGTAGCTTCGTCAGCATACCTATGGCTTCTGTTACAGTTCCATTTTCCTCGTCGTGAGAAGATATAAATGTTCAACATGATTCTCCTATTTTTGCACAAACTCCTCCATCCATGGCTGTGATCATGTCAAGGACATAGCTGTTCTGGAGAGTCATCAGTCGGATGGCTCTTAACTCTTCCTTAATCGCATTGAATCCTATTATGGTCGTGTTGATGGTCTGCAGCAACTCCCGCCTGGTTATCTGCAACCATTTGCTATTTACTCCACTTGGATTCTTGACAGAAAAATCGTTGTGAACACTGATGAGGTGAGGGTGAACAGCCTGTGTTCATATGGTATTGCATGAAATGCTACTTCTGATTTAGCAGAGAAATAATTTTCTCTCTTCATTCGCGTCAGAAGTTCCACAGATCTTTTCTTCCTCAGGTGAGCATCTGCTTTCGGGAAACTGTCAATATTCAGGTCACTTTTCGGGATCACCAATGCTGGAACGTGGACGTTCACTATTGTGCATATGCCTCCCCATTTTTTCGGCAGTCTGATGTATGCTTTGGATCCGCATGCCCAATAATGATCCATAATTATTGCAATTCCATGTACCATTCCGGGAGCATCAAAAACTCGTCCACAGTTCTGATTCTCTCCCATCTTCCTTGTGCCGTTATTTCTGAAACAGAACTTTGGACTTTCCAGTGGGACTATCTGCAAGGGTCCACCTCTGTCTTCGACCCATGTTAGTAGTTTTGCAAGTTTTGGCCATAATGGCTTGCATCCGTTTCACACTATGTTGATGGTGGGCTCGTAGTGACCGAAGACCATCCATGCTCGGCTTAGCACTACTCCTTTCTCCCATCCGTCTGGTGAAAGCACTGTTCCCCAAATTTGCATTTGGCCTCGATTCTTCCATCTCTGAGCTTCTTCTGGAGTTTTTCCTTGGACATTTAGCTTCTGGTTTGCTTCTCTTCTGATCTCTGCTCCTTTAACTCCAGGCTTCTCATATCTGATCACAACGTGTTTCGTCTTTCCATTGTCTGTTGTCTTTATGTCCTGGACATAATCGTCTTCATTTGGATCAGTTGCTTCAGTTGCCCACTTCAGTGAGGCATCACTACCCATGAACTGGCCTCTGGTCTTGCACATTGCTACGTGTGAGAGACAGTGTGCTGTCTGTACATCTATTTCTACAGCTACAAAGATCTTGGATTTCCCCATGCTGTATGGTAGGAGTGCACAAACAAAGCATTCCCCTTCTGATTCCACCTTCCAACTTCCTTCATGTGCTGGTATCAAATGTTGTTTCCCAGATGTGCTGTGCTGTCCAGGTAGTCCTTCAGTTCATTGTCATCTCCATGCATGCTTCTCTTGATTCTTAGTGTTTTCCTCTAGTTGGCTATGACTACATCCCTGAATGCATCTGTATGGCTCTTTCTTGCTGGTGGATTCTCAGGTGTCCCGGACCATGGTGCAGGCCACCTCATCTGCGCCATTTGAGTTGACCAAATTCTGGCAGCTCTCTCTTGTTCCTCATGAAGTTCCTTCTTTCTGGCTAGGAATGTTCGTATCCATACTGGCATTGGTCTTGTATATGGTTGTACTGTGGAACTGGTACTTGTCCCTTGTGTTGGAATATATATGCTTAGCAATACAGTCTCTGCGGTTTTATTCTTTAGTTCCTCTTGTATTTTCCTTGCTCTGGCTAGGAACGGAAATAATGAGTCTACTATCAGTTGTGTCCGTGCAGAGAGTTTCTCTGAGTTGCTTCTTAATTTCTTGAGGTTTTCAGGTACACCTCTGTTGGCTTTCGTTTTAACTCTTCTTGTTTTCTCACAGCATCTGCTGTGGAGTTTCTTATGGCAGGCAGTCTCTTCTTCTCTACTGCTTTGGTTTGTGGTTCTGCAGTCATTGACACTAGGCCTGTTTCATGTGCATTCAGTGTTTGCATGCATGTGGTTGCCAGAAACCATTCTTCATTCATTCCATGCCGACCCTGTCTCCGGCTTTTCTGTTTGTTTGTGACCACAAGTGTGTGTGTGTCATTGCTAAACACATCCATTTAAAGTTCATTCATTCCTCCATCAGATCTTCTAGGGACTGGAATGACCATATAAGGTCTGGGTGCTTTTGTGGGTTTCATACGTGCATCATTAGGTGGGTGCACTGGAATTGGAAAGCTATGCGCACCAATAGAAAATGCAGTTCTGATCATTAATGACAGTAAAACAATGATGAATATGATACACAAATACATTATGGTTCTGTATGTGAGACGGTAGCATTTGCTTCCAGAGAAGCGGGGGTGCCTCTCCTCTTGTGGGAGGACTAAATTGCTGCTCTGGACCCCCATCTCGATCATTCACCAAATGTCAATGTTTATTATTTCTGTGTTTAAGAGCGTCTGGTGCTCCACAGGTGTCCCCACCCCTTGCGATTGACAAATTGGGCCTCATTACGAGTCAGGAAGTAACCGTGGCGGTAAAACCGCCTGGTTACCGCCGGACTCGTATTACCATTCCGGCTCCGTGACTCCCGGAAATACCAGGGCATTACGACCCTGGTGTCCTGGGAATCCCGGAGGCGGAATCGTGTAAATCCTGATTCCCATTGAGTCCTATAGGACTCAATGGGAATGGGAAAGTGGAAACAACAGCACCATCTCATGATGGTGCTGGTGTTTCCACGTCCGCCTGCAGGCGGGAGGTGTTCAACCCGCCAGGTCAGACCTGGGAAGAAGATCACCTCCCGGCTGCAGGACTCGGGATCGGGCGGTCCGGAATTAACAGTGGCGGCGGGTTTACCACCACTGTTAATTCCGGACCGCCCGACCTGTAATGAGGCCCATTGTCTCTTATTTCAGGATACAGTTACTTTGCTAGACTATGGGAAAAATCGAATTAAAAAACACTTCAGTAATTACTTTTTACTGTGCATGCTTGAAATACGTAAGCTCCCAGTCCACTCCTCGGATTTGCTTCAGTCCTGAGGACATATTGTACACTGATCAGTATGAAGAAATAGGGGAAAAATAACAACAAATATAACAAGTGAAGTTATTGACACTTCTTCCTCGATCCGTCCCTCAGCGGAAGGTTTTTCAGAATCTCCTCAGATAGCTCCGCTGATCGTTAGAGAGTTCCACTTGGAGCACAATTCCGTGCAAGAGCATTCCCATCTGTGCAATATTAGCTGGATCTCTGATGAATGTGAGGACATCAACATCGATTGGTCTCCCCACTAGCTCTGGAAAGTCAGTGATTAGGCGAAAGAGGACATTGTGTGCCAACCTGCTGTCTTCTGGTGACAGGGACATCCGTCCTGTCTTTGCTGAGGTTCAGGATTATGTGTTCTTTTTCTTAATGTAAACAATGTCTGCACTGTCCGCTCACGTGGAGTGCGACTAGGATCACTATTTTATTTGAAAGCTGGCTTAGATGTTCTGTATTTGCTGGGTATCGAAGAAATGTAAGTGTGTCTGTTGTTCTTCCGACAAGAGTTGGACAATCTTCGATTATACGAAAGAATAATGTGTTGATAAGCTCATTGATTTCCGACTGTGTTTGAGACATTTGGTTTCTCCTAACTGTACTCAGGAAGTAGGAGAAATTGTTCGGCAATGACAGTGAGCAGTTGTCTTATTGTCTTTTTGTTTTCAGGGTCTTGAAGAAAGTCAATGACATTGGTGAGCCTCCCTACCAATGACAGGTATGATCTTAGCACTAGATCAAAATAGGTGACCACATCCTTGACAATGTCGCTACTGCGGGACACCATAAGTGATTCTGAATAGGGTTTCGGTATGGAATGAGTCGGGATACTATATTTGCTTCCAATGGAAGTGTCCTCGGTCAAAATTTGGCATGTTCTTTTCTCATCAAGGCTTAAATGTGCCTCAGTCCAAAGTTCAGCAGTCACCAGACTGTGTTGTGGCCTATATGTGCAATTTTTCTTCTTCACCCTGCAACTAGGATGGAAAGAGTGTCGGTTTTTTATGTCCTTATCCCCTTTTTTGCTTAGAAGACGTGTCCAATTTATGCCACAATTTGCAAAAAGTTCTTTGTCTTTGTTTGGCTGGTCACACCTCCTTCTTCCTCATCATGGATCTTGTCTGCACGTGCTGTGGTTCTTCCCCGCCGCTCGCCGATTCCACTCGTTGGGGTGCAGGCAGGGGGCCTTCTCCGATGTAGGGTTTGATATCGCTGAGAAACATCCAAGCTCTCCTGCCTTGTAGTTTCACTGCGGATGGAGTGCAGTCCTCCACTGTAAAAGGACGGATGAATCTTGGCTCATCCCACTTTTTCATTGTATGATTCTTCACAAGGACGGCATCTCCAGGGAAAACAGATGGAACACGTAAACCTTGAACCTGGTCTGTTGTAGTATCTCCTTCTGTGTTCTGTGCTGCTCTGCACCCTTTTTGTTGTCGCTGCAGCTGGTCTGAAATTACAGTGAGGCAAGATGTCATGCAGTTCAGATAGTTTTGCATTTCAGACCCTAAAATGTCTCCTGTTGACTGGGCATCACATCTAGCTCTATCTCGGGGTGTCAGAGGAGTTCTCATTCTTCTTCCTGTGGCTATCTCGTGTGGTGTAAGATGATGGTCAGACCCGGGTTGGTTCCGAAGTGCATACAGTACCAAAGGAAGGCAGTGCAACCATCCCTTCTTAAGAGTAAGCTTCAACTTGGCTATCCTTTCTTTTAACAAGCCGTTGAGCTTCTCATAGATTCTGTTACCTTTTGGATGATACGCTGACGAGAACTTGTGCTTTATACCAAGCAGCAAGATAATCTGTTCAAATATTGTATTAACAAAGTGAGGGCCATTATCTGATCTCATGACTTTCCACACCTCCCACCTGGGGAACACTTCCCTCAGCAAAAATTTGCCCGCACAGGTAGAGTCTGGGTGTGTACATGGACCTGCCTCAATCCATCTAGAGAATGGACACACCACAACAATTAAGTATCTGTACCCGTTACATACTTGAATCATGTCAACGTAGTTGACATGCAAGTGCTGAAATGGCCCATTTGGCCTTGGGATGACTCCTCTCATTACTTTTAATGTGTGCCCAGCCGTGAATTGCTGGCAAATTATCTGCGGCGGGTAATGTAACTGCTCCAGCGCTATCTTTAATAGGGCTACAGGCATCAGTGGTTTACCAGTGCTGTCTTGTCTCCACAAGCTGTCCGAGGGGCTTAAAAAACACCCTCAACATTTCCAAATATTCTTTTCTTCCTGTGATGCCTCCCCTTGGAGTTCCATTAGCTGTGTTTGCCCCAAATTACTGTAACTCTCAGGTGCAGTTTGTGTAACCATCATTCGCTCGTTGGCGTGGGTACCTTCCACATCCATGATCGTCTCACTTTTGGATGCCCTACGCTTGGCTTCCATGTCGGCTGCTTGATTTCCGCATGCTCCTCCACGACAACACACGGCACCTCCAAGACCAAGAAGGGGTACCGACAAACTGAACTCTAAACCCAGACAAGCATGGGCTTTTAGCACACCCCATGGACTAGTGGGACTGTGCGGTTTTAAAGAAAAAGCAAAACACTCAGTTGAAAAACCAGATCCTATATATTTTTTGTGGGCAACCACCCACATGTAAAGAGTTTTTGAGCCATCAGGGTGAATAAAGAATTAACCACAGAAAATCCCGATGTCTCTGACCTGCACTTGTTAGCCAAAACTGCTTTGGTCTACTACAACGAGATCTAATCCTCCTGTCGCATTAACCCCCTTTATTGTTGGTTGCCCCCCCCTTCCTTGTAGGCTGTTGGTGCTAGCACTGTATGCCGTACACATCTCACCACATGCAGAGAGCTGATTGTAGTTCCCATTCCTTCCCTCCCAGACAGGTACTATACCATCCCCTCTCCACAGCCAGCCAACCCGAGTAAAATACCTCTCCCATTTTTTCCACCATTGGCAGGGTTTTGGCTGTCTGACCAGAGGGCCAGAGCAGCTCATCATCTTGTGTCCAACGATTAGGACTACCACAATAACTACCACAATCACCTTCCTTACCTTGCTTCTAGCTGCAAGTTGTTTCCCCATTGAACCGTCCATTGTGTACCACTAATCGATTTTGCATACATTCGAGTAATGCATTCCTGGAGTTGAACATACTATGGCCTCCTCTGTGAATGAGATTGTCATGTTTAACTTTGTCATTAAATCTCGACCCAAAATGTTTACTGGGGTCTGTTGAGAATATAATAAAGGTACATTCATTTCACATTCTCCTATGGAGACTGGAAGCGCATTTGTGAAGGGAACACGACTGGTAGCTCCTGTAAAACTCTGAGTATTTATGGCCTCGCTGGACAAGGAAAACTTGCCTTCACGTATGCACGAGCGTGTTGCACCCGTGTCAACTAAGAAGGAATTTTCTTTATCCCCTATAACAACATCCACCCTAGGTTCCCTGTGAGGGTCTGGTGTCACTGATAGGATAGAACACATCAGGTTTCCCAGTGAGCTGTCCGAATCCATATACAAATTGGGCCCACTGTGTGCTTGTGGGTTTCCCCCAGGTCCAATGTTACTTCCCATTCCAGGGTTCAGAGTCTGCCCTGTGCTCATCATCTGTGATAATTGCAACAGCGCCTGTTGGGATTGTCCTTGTGGAAAATTCCCCATGCTCTGAGGTTGCACGCCTTGTTGTGCTCCTGGCGCTTGTTGTTGCACTGTGTGATTCTGTCAAATACCCTGCTGTGAAACTGCAGGTGGATTCATCATGCCTGCTCCTGTCCCTTGGCCGTTCTGCATCATGCCTTGGTTTCTGCATGTCCGTGCCAAGTGTCCTGTCATTCCACACAGCCAACATACTGGTGGTGGTCGGATCATTTGTCCGTTTGACATATTTTGGTTACCATTTTGCATATTTTGAAAACCTCCTTGATTATTTTGGAAACCTCCCTGATTGCTCTGCCATCCTCTTCCCTTAAATCCTCTTCCCCTGTGGTAAAATCCTGTATTGCCCTGATTATTCTGCTATGGATTAGTCACCTGCTGCATGCTTGATTCAGCTATACTAGTTATCATGGCTCCCTCAAGAGCATATTTTGACAATTTCTTTTGCACCAATTTCGCTTCCTCACCCTTTCATGCAGCTTCTTTTTTTCAATTATTTTCTTGTAGCAATCTGCAATAATGTGCGATGTTCAACTGTATTTCAGCCCAAGCTTGACCTCAATTCCGACCAATTTCTTGAGTTGTTTCTGCACCGGGTCTGGCAGCCCTTGGCACAATATATGGTAAAACACAAGTATAGATTTTGTCCAAGATTCATGAGTCTTGAGCACCCAAGTGTCTTGAAAATTCTGTATGTAAATTAGCGGATCCGCAGACTCCTTCATTTTCCGTGTCATTATAGCTCCCATATTGGAAGTATCTGGGTATAGCACTCGTAGCGCTTTCCATACTGCGGCTCTACAATTGTTAAATGGAGCTTAGTCATGCATGGTATTAATTGTGGTTACACCAGGGTAGCCTGCTCGTGCCCACACATCACCTGATCTCTCACCAAGTATGGTGATTAGGAGACCTTTGATGTCCCCTATGGCTAACTTGTTTACCCCTGTCATTTTTTCTAACTCATGTATCCACTTTCCGGCTCCTGATGTCAGCATTGGAAGCTTGTTTTTCAAATGTTCTCGATCCATGTGTTGCCAGGGACTATATTGCGGTCTTACTCCCCCTTTCTTGAGCAAGGAAAATTGGGATGCATAGCCCTCTCTCTCTTCTCTCATTGTTCTTCTGTCTATTGCAGGGGTAATATTCCTGCACTGCCATCTTCTTGGCAATGTCCTGAGCCTGTCTACATAGGGCGGTGAAGACACCCCACTCTGACCATGAGATACTTCTTCATGTCAGTCAGACTACGTGGCTGACTCTGATGCCCTCGGTGCAGACTCGCTAGTGTCTGACCATCTTATTTCTTTTTCCCTAGGGAGTCATCTTTCGCTTTGTCACTCTTCCTCATTTTCCTCGCGCTTCTCCGTTTTCGAGTCAGATATCGTCTGTCCCCAACTATTGACACTTCTTGTGTCCTCCTTAGTCCTACTTATTTCTAATCTATCCAGGGATAGTTCTCTATTCCTACTACTTCGGGAGACATCCTCAGTGTCGTACAGCTGAGTGCTCTCCAGGCAGTCTTCTTCCCTCTCCCCTTGGGGTGTTTGTTCTAACCCCATTTCATCATATATTCTATCAATCATTTCTCTGATGCTTCTGGTGTCGAAGTCATCTTTCATATTTGTCCTAGACGTGCCTGGTGCTGAATCGTACGCAGGAAAGAATTCTTCTATATCTTCCCAGTCTACTACTGGATCAGGTTTTTTAACCTCTCTCCCAAGATATTCAAGATCGTGCACTCTTTGTCTCTGCTTACCTTCTATGTCGTCATCAAATTCTGTGTGCTTCCTCGCCTCTTCTCTTACTCCTTCTTCTTCCTTTTTCTTTTCATTTCTACGTTCATCTGCCCTTTGAATTTCCTCATCTCTTCGTCTCTTTATTCTTTTCTCGTGTATCCTTTGCTCTTCCTCTAGCCTTTGCTGTTCCTGTCTGTCTTGATTATTGGCTGCTATTGGTTTGCAATTGAGCTGTCTCTCCTGCCCTTCACGATATAGCTGTTCACGCCTTTGTCTGTATTTCTTTCTTATTCTTTTGTCTCGCAATTCCTTCTCTTTCCCCTTTCTCTGTGCCTCATCTAACCTCTCCTTTTGCTTTGTGTCATCAATGCCCTTGCCATCAAGTTTCAGTAAACTTTGTCTGCATTTTTTTTGCGAATGCTATCTCATCAGTTCTGTGTTTGTTTCCCTTCCATCTCTTCCCCTTTCTCTCCTTGTCAAGAGATGCACTTGTCTGTGCCTGATTTCTTCTTTCACCATCGCGTCTCCCCTTGTCCCGTAGGACTGTGGAGGAAATATTCGTACCCTTATCTTTGCCTTGATTTTCATCATTACTTTGCGTAGGTGACTCATATGCCGGGTTGCTGTACCCCATGGCTGCATTAAGTTCTCTCAGCGGGTATAATCCCACTTTCTTCAGCTTGCATTTCAGATGGGGCAGTTGGCGCAGTAGGCGTCTCAGCCCCCCTCTGTGCATACATTAAGTATCCAATCTATTGGCGGCTCCTCTTCCTTTCCCTGTTCATACATTTTCCAAAGCTCCAGAACAGCGAGGCGTTTTTCTAGCTTTTTGCCAGTGTAGGTGGCATGCAAATATGTCATCATATGTTGCAAGATGGCTTTAGATAAGGACCCACCTTGTGGCAATGGAATAAACATTTTGTGGGTAGTCCCTTTAATCCACTCTGTACTGTATTTCTTCACTTTGGGTGCGTGATTCGGCAACTGTTTGCATAAGCGTGTCAATGGAGTTATGTCCTACATGCTCAAATCTGTTCCTTTTCCTATTATATAACACTTGTCAACACTTTTGTGTGACTTAAACAGTTCCAACAATATGAGCGAGCACGAAACACCACATCTCCAATCCAAATTTTTCACAAAATTTTATATCTTCTAATTTACCATAAAAACATCAATTCGTATGCGATTTTATCTCGGCTGTTAAATCGTGTAAAATTTAAATCAGTTTTCTCAATGAACATTTTTGATATATGATGGCACAACAAAAAACATGTAAAACAGACGCTTGACAGACTACACGAACACCAGCTGGTCACAGTTATATCTGCCTCTAATCACCCCTTCATGGAGTCTAAACGTACCACTTTCACGACGTCTGTAACCATCGTGGTAGTCTAATCGTTCCCCCTTCAGCTGGGACTCTGGGTACACGTTTCTTCTAGCCGCTTGGATTAAAAGCGTAGGAATAAGGCGAATCCTCTCACTTCTCGGGTGTCTTCCCCAGTAACCTCTCACTTCTTGGGTGTCCTCCCCGGTAACCTTTATTTACTTAATTGTTCTCGAGTCATTATCCCCTTATATGTATACAGTCTCCTCTACTTCTAACTATATTTTGTTTTTTTCCCCCCTCCTTCTGTTACCTTTTCCCTTTACTTGTTCTAAAGCATGCACTTTTGCCAGAACATTTTGGGCCTCATTCCGAGTTTGGCGCAAAGGGATACCGGGCACCGGTAAGGACACCGGTGCCGGTAATCCCTTTGCGCCCTATTCCGAGTTCGCTTAGCGGGTCCCTTCCTTAACGCCTGGTTTTACCAGGCATTAAGGACGGGACCCGTTAAGGGACTTTAGATCAAATAACGGTACCGCAAATTGCGGTACCGTTATTTGCTCCCTTCCCATTCCCATTGAGCCCTATGGGGGCTCAAATGGAAATGGGGATTGCCTTTTTCAATGGGGACTTACCGGTCCCGCAAAGGTCGGACTAGACAGGTAAGTCCCCATTGAACCAGGTCGGAGTCGGAACCGGTTTTGGAGGCAGCCATGGCGCAAATAGCGCCATGTTTACCTCCAAACTCGCAATCAGACCCTAGTCTTTTTCACTCACCGTTCGCATGGTTCCTCTCTGGACCCTCGGGATCACCACCTTCGTTAGCGCCTTCTTCGGGTTTTCGCCTGCTCAGCTGCCCGTAGGAATGGGAAGGGATGTGTGGGGAAAACGGGTCCTTTCAGGCCTGATTTGCAGTCTTTCTTATACTACCACTGTCTATGGGGAGCTTCACGGTCTACTCTGCCGAATGACAAGGGACTTGTGATATTGCCGAAGACCTAGAGTTACTTTATGTCGACGGTCAATGGGTGTCTTATTCTAATCAATAATCAATAAACCATCAATCTCTGCTACCAAGTGTACTCCGGAGACCCCCGGCCGGCCCATAGAGCCAAGGTTTTCTCCAAAGTGTTGTAAGACGAGATAGCTGCACCCTTGAGATGGATGGGGTGCAGATTTATTACTCCAACACCAATCAATAAGGACAACTCAATGGTTTGGCAAAGGGAGTCAGTTTAATGACAAGTACAAAAAATGGGGAGTCATAGAAATCAGCAGTGATGCGATCTTCTTTCTCGCTTCAACAAACTTCATACAAATCATAACTTTTATACTCAAAACGCATCATAGTTGATGTGTAACACTCAAGAGTTTAACATGCAACTCTATTGGTTAGGAAAATGTAACTTTAATATAGGTACTATATTTGTATATGGTAACGGAGTGAGGGGATTGGGTAAAAACTGTCAGGTGGGTGTCTAAGCCCTTCTTTTAAAAATGACTACTGTAGACGTCACTAAAAGTATGACATCCCATTGGTTCTACTAACTATAGGACCCTATATTATTTAGTCCGTTGTTATTGGGTTGGCACCATCTCCATGCATACATTTCCACTTTGCTTAGCAGCACGCAGAACGGTCAGTCAGGTGCAGGGTGCCCCTCGGCTACCCAGCCTTCCTCCAATTAAGGTTACAATCAATCATCCCTTCAGCAACTATGTGTCAACTAATTTACTGTCGTTGGCCTCGAAACTGCATCTTCTGTCATGAAAAGTTCTGATATCTCTGCCTGGGCAGATGCCAAGCGTAGGTGTGAACCCGTACTTCTTCTCGCTCGGCTGGTCACGTGCCACCCACACCATAAATTTGTCTAGTTTGTCTCAATTTGTGCATTTAATTCTTATTCCTGCTTGCCACCTGCATATGCCTCCTTATCTCGACCTTTCAAGGACAGGATATTCTGTTCTTAAGTTTCAATTATATGTAGCTACTGTTCATTTCTTCTATTGGTATGACCTTGATTCTCCTGGCACGAGTTGCATCTGCTGAGTTTCGATTTAACCGTCTTTTCTCAAACAACGACAATCTATGATTGTTAAATGAATACATTAATAAATAATACAAGCATATACATTCCTAAAGGTTCCTAAAGGTAAAAGCTTGGAAACCAGGTGAGGTCAGTATCATCCAGTGAGAGGATAGCTACCCATGTGACTTTCGCCTGGGGAAGAAAGGTTCCATAATAGGTCAGGAGGCACAGGCATGGCGGCAACGAATGCCACACGTCAACTACACATGCTTGGAGGTAATTATGTTGTTTGTGAACTCTCCAGTCCATCAGCTTTTCTGCTTTTCGTCTAATATTAAGGGCCAGTGGGCAATGCAGGCTTTCGGTAAGATGGATACTGCCTTCAGCCTACTCACTCTGTGAACAGTAAGCAGCTTCTGTCTGTAAAAACGAACATGGTCATGGGTTTTTAGACCCCAGAGAGGTCTGATGGGTTTCTTTGGTACTATTTGGAGTTTATTTAGGCTTTTCTTTGGCAATGCCAGTGTCTGATGTGACCCAATTTTTGGAGCTAAGCGGGGGGCAATGATGTGCAATAATGTCAAGATGGTAATGAGTACTTTGGGTGATGGCAATGGTCTGGGATTAAAAAATAGAGAGTAGCATTGAAAGAACACCCACGTTTTAAACCACGGGGGTGTCATCGGCATACATTTGATAGCTAACTTCTGGATCGGCTGTACTGGGGGCTGCATGCAAGCATCAACAAGCAGACGGGAAAATGTAGAGCCCTGCAGGACTCTGCATGTTACCATCATCTCCACATACCAATGATTGACAGGTCTTGCTAGATGCACCATTTCACCCAGGAAGGAGCCAATCCAGCTGAAAACTGGCCCTGTTATTCCGAAGAGTTAAGCCAGCTCTTCGATCAGGATGGCATGATCAATGGTATCAAAAGTAGCCAATACATTTAAAATGACCAGTGCTGCTGGTTTGCCTGGATCACTCTGCCTCAATAACGTCACTCTGATGCCCACAATGGCTGATTCGGTCTCTATCCCTGAGTGCAACCCAGACATTAGGTAATGCTACAGCTTATAATTCATCAGATGGCTCTGCAACGGTAGGGTGACAATTTACTCCAATATGTGAACTAGAGATGAGAGTTGGCAGATAGGTCAAGAATCGTCAGCAACTGCTGAGACAGCTGACACCTTTCTTCAGAAGAGTGGAAGAGAGCTCTCATCTAAGGAGACTGATCCCACTGTCGAAGGACCTGTTGATTAAGGCCAGTAAGCCCACAAAGACAAATGGAAACATACCTATGAAAATGTTAATGGTAAAACGTCGAATTGAGAAGAGAAGGCCCCTACATTTGGTACCATCCTACAAAAGGTGCAGTCCACAAATGAACATTGGAAAACCTGTACATTTCAGAAGAGTTCAGCTTATTAATCAAATCCACATTGGGCTTGTTGAGTGCGAGTGCAGTGGTGTACAAGTCCCTACAATTTGAGATTGTGTTTCTAATTGAGTTTCTAATGTTTAAAACTTTGTTTTAAAAGAACTGTGCAAGCTTTATAGAAATGGTTGCTTTGTCGATGTGGCTGAGACTCGCAGAAGGCAAACAAGTCATTTTTTAATCTTTATTATTTGTACGTGGTTAAAGTAACTTCACCCTTTCCAAAATGTAAAACATGAAACACTTTACACATACATTCAACTATTTCAATTGCAATGATCAATGAAAAATTATATTTAATTCAAATATATAAATTACAATAACCAATAAAACATATTAATCATACACACATTCTTAAAACATAACACATAACATTCCATATGTATTAAAAAATTCTATTAAAAAGAGAACTTTAAAATTCACTTGTAAAATCTCTAATCATGAAGACTCATTCATCTAGTAAACAATTTCAAACATCTTAAAAAGCCAATACCCCTCGAAGTGGGGAAGCTCCTCCAGAATGAGTCAGGAGTCAGCATCAATAAATACAACACTTTGTATCATCTCACTAAAAAATAAAGTGTCTAGTGTAGTTAGTGCTTCACAGTGTTTTAATAAATGCCTTAAGGTTTCTAATTGTGTTTTATCATTACAAAAATGACAGGTGGCATTGTCATGGGGAATTCGTTTACAACGTAGGAGAATTTCACCCATACGATACAGATTCCATCTGAAAATAGACAAATCCTCCCTATATTATCGGTTCGGAAAAATATTCAGATAGGGTGCCAGAACCCCATGTTTTTGTGCTCTTACTTAAGGTGAGACATAGATGAATACTCTCTGACTGTGGCACCGGTCTGCCCGAAAAAGGCAAGTTTGGCCTGCATGGTAAAATCCTCAAGGTCCTGCTTATTCCTCCTAATCTCCATAAGAATAGTGGCGAATAGATCACTCAGTACTGCCAGTGCAGAATCATTATTTGGAATCGTAGCAGTTCTTAGTTCCTCATATAGTGTTTTACTCACAGGATACAATATGTTCTGATAAAGAGCTAATAACCTCAATTTAACTCGTTCCTTCTATTACCTGAGTCCCAGTTAATATTGGATAGCCGCCATGGGCACGTCATTTGAAACTCTTAAGACCTTGCACCAAATTAAAACCTCAACCTTCTTGAACATGCTATTTTAGTCATTTGATTCAACAAGACTATGGCCCTATGTTTCAACAGGCGTTCCATAAAAACCTTGTGTGGATTTCTGCAGATAGAAAAACCTAGATAAACTGAGCTGTTTTCCTGCATCAGCGTCTCCTTCTGTACTCTCCATTTAAATGAACTAACCATAGCGAAGTTGGAAAAGGCACAAAGAAGCCTCTGGAGACCTATTGGGGTGCGGTCAAATAATAAAAAATCATCAGCGTAAGCCAACCAGTCTACGCTAAACAAACCAATTTTTGGAGTGGAAGGCGAAACAAGGTCTAAAAACTCATCCACATCAGAGGCATATAGGTTAAAGAGGCAGCGGGCAGAATGCACCCCTGCCTCAAACCCGACTTGTTCTCAATTTTCCTTGCTAGTGAGCCTTTTTCATCCAATATAACCTGGATCTTAATATTTTCAAGAAGACCAGTGATCAATCTTAATAGGCCATCATGTATTCTCCATTTAAATGTTGAAAGCTCCCATTCATATGTTGACCCTCGCAGCTAAGCAGCCATTTCCTTATTAAAAGAGTCAGTGGACCCATCATTCCACATTACACAATTTTGACCACAATGTACTGTTAGGCCAACAGGAGCCCCCACCTTAACGATCCCCATATAAAAATGAAATACCAAAAACAACATACGGTGGTCGCTCCATTCAGTCGGAAACACAGTCTTACATTTACATTGCTTAAACAAAACTTGGTCTGTAAAAAAATAATCCAAAACTGATACACTGGCCCCCTTATGCCATGTAGCTTGTCATGGGATATCCTCAGGGATATCTCCATTTAACATTCCCAAACCCAGGGATATCATCATAGAAGACCATTTCACACCATAAAGATATTTACCAGAAATACCAGCTCTAGGGAGAATCATTTGCAAACTTCAAGTAAGCACTGTTAAGACGTATCACACTTATGAGTGAAGACTCAGATACAGCATACAGACAACAACTTTCGTCACACCATAGACTTGATCAAGACACTGTGTCGAAATCTGTGTTGGCTGTTTACAAAAGACAACCATGTCTGCATTCAAATACTTTGGAATGTTTGGCAATTCAAATTGCAATTATATCTGTCGATATGTAAACTTATGGGCGAGCACAAGTGTAAGTGTTAATAGTGCTTACTTGTATTACATATGAGGTTAAGCGTATAACTTTATACACCAGTCACGCGGCATGCTTCACCCCACACAACCGGACCAGATTGCACCAAGGAAGCAGCCATACCCTGCCTCATTTGCAAAATATCTTCGTCAGAGGGCAAAGTGAGTTTAGGTCTCCAGCCTGCAAAACCAATCTCTTTTCATGAACATGATTCCAGTCTGTAATTCGCTGAGGCAAATCAAATATAAGTGCTTCCAGCTCACAGATACCTTGGTGCCAATACATATTGATCAAGAGGATATTCTTAAATACTTTATTCCTACTCATCAGTACCTCGACCAATAAAACACCATGCATAAAGGAAATGATATGTTTTGCCGCTAGCCCTTGGCATTGTTTAATAGCTACTTGCAGGCCCCCCAAAGGTCGACCACTGCTACCTTTGTTGGTCAATTTGACAAAAATGGAAAAATCCTCTAAGGTGGGGCATTCAGTGAGCCATATCTCCTGTAAGAAAATCAAATTATGCATTCTGAAAATACCAGCCACTTCAATATTGGTTCAGCAGTGGCCATTGCCCCTTGTATTTCAGGAAACTGAAATGAGGTAACTCGCTAAAGATTTCTCTGGGGGCCTTCGGTGATATGCTTTCCCGGACCTTGAATTGCCCCACCACCCATGACCAATCCACGGTGGATTAATGAATGCTTACATGTTGGGAAAATTCCACTCGCCTGGGTACCCCTCCTCCCTTATTCTCAGAAACAAATATATCTTTCCCTCTGTAGTCCTGGGAGGGTTGTCCAAGTAACACACCCTTATCTGCATATTCAATTAACTCAAACCCCAATCGACGTAGAGCCAATGACTCTTTCAGTAGGATATTGTAAATGATTCTGGAGCATATATGGAAGATGCTCAGATCCATTCGACAGGGGTTACAGAGCTCTACACAGTCAATATCTTGGGTAGAACTCATTCTCAGATTAGAAATGTCACCAAAAATGGTCAAAATAGTATTTCTGTTTGACACAATTCCTTTTCTCCAACAAAGGGACTAACAAGTTGCAACTGCGATCTGTACTGAAAAAGGTGCATCCCTTTTGGTCACATGCATCCCACCATTTCTATCTAACCAGACCTCAGCAAATTGTCTTCGCTGTGCCCCCTTAAGACACAATACACTGGCACCTTGTTATCACCTCTACCAAAGTTCCCCGTAATATCCTTTATTTCTTGTGCATTATTATACAGCTTTAACAGGTTCAAACCATTCCTCCTACTGCAATCTTGATTGCAATTTCCTGCACTCACATGTTTTTCAAATAAAATGCACTCCTGGGCAGGGTTAGTCGCCCACGGACGTCGTAGTAAAAACCATGCCATCCAGCCTAGTATGATCACATGGCATGATTGCATAACCAGATCAACAAAGGGGGCAGATATTATCAAGTTAATATCCCCCTTAAAGTGAACAGTTGGAACACAGCTATTAATAATAATATGCTAATTCTGTGAATCAAGAGGTGGTAAACAATTCAGACGGCAACTAGCACTCATTTGTCTGTCCACTTCAACAGGTTCACCAAAGTCGGTTTGCACAGCCATGTGCACGGAGCGATTCTCAATTACAATAAAAAATTTATTCAGATTACAATCCACACAGTCATGAATACCAACTGCCCAGGTGCCCAATATTGTTTGATCTACCTGTGCAGAAAAAGGCTGTACGTTTATATAGTTTTCCCTCTGATTTGCAGCAAGCTGACGAGAAGTAGATTCATGTATAGTCAGATCATGCAGACATTTCTGTGAAGACAGTCCTTTAAAATGTCTTAACAGTTTTGGATTTCTTTGCCTGCTTGCTGGGACCCTTTTCATGCTTCTAAAAAACCTGGCCAAGCAGTGGACCCTCAAGTACGACCTCCCCCCATGCCCTCTATAGAATCTATATCAGAGAATTGAGCAGATTCCATGGGTGAAGTAAGAATTGGGGCAGCACCGGGAGACACAAGTATCAGTATAGCGTGTGAAAGGTCATCATTAGTTATCTTATTGAATGGCATAACCGCGGGTTCGAACCCCAGTGGAACCAACCCTCACCCCACTTGGGGGTCTACTAGAGGGTAAAACATGATTCAGACCTGCGCCTACACAGTTCCACCCACTCGCAAGCATTTCCACTGTAATATTGATATCACTCAGCATCAGCGAGCATTTAAGTCCATATAAGATTGGAACACTTTAAGCATTTGCGTAGATGAGCTGTGCCCTCTATTAACAACGTCGGTCAAGTAGGTCTTTCTTTGCAAGCCACGCGGCTTATTTATAGTGCTTGGTATTTTTCTCCCTGGCTTCTCTTTTTAATGTGTCTTATTACTGGTGATGAGCCATATTCTTAAGCCTTCTCCATCTGGGGCAGAAGGGAATCCTATAATATGTCTCAGGGAGAAACAGGATTTGCCAAGAGTGACACCATTTTGGTCATAGGTACGTCCAGTTCAGGACTCCGGCACGCGGTTAGCTAATCTGCAATGTGTGCACTAGATCACATTTGCTTTAATGTGTTAGCCATTTGGCAGAGAAGTTTCCATTTCTCCCAATCGACTGGGAAATGTAGCATCGTTTTGTATGAATGAATGAAGAGCTGTTCTCCACTTGGCTATGGAGTGTGTTGCTGAAACAAGAAACGGCGTCCATGCACATGATTTCTTCTGCAACAGCTAAGATTCTGTCATGATCAACTGGATGATAATCTATTAGACACACATGATGCAACACAGAAATGTAAACTTTTTTTGAATTTCTTTTTAAAAGTCTAACACTATTACTACTTGTCCCCAAATATCGGGGATACCACATTGCTGCTTTCTGTCATTTCTAGTCAAATGCATATTCCTTAAGTGTTTATATTCCAAAATAATCTATTTTAATTGTGTGTCTAAAATAATTTTGCCCTGGCACAACCGGAACAAACCGATTTTCTCCATTTCATTTTATAATTCACCTGTGTATTTTGTGCAGAATTCCAAAATTATCAAATGAAAAAGCCAATTTCTTACCTCTTCTTACTCTCTTTTCCACCTAGAATTTGGTAATTTTATTTGTTTTCCTATTTGATATCACATGCTAGATCACATGCTAGATGTAGGCATCTCTAGCAAACATGTTTTGTGTTCGTTTTATTAGCTATGCAGCACCCGTTTTCACATGTATTTGAATAGAACATGTTTATACGCTTTCCCATAGCAGAAACTCATTTCCCAGTTTGCATAGAGGCCTGTGAGTAATAAAAAGTAAGACAAAGCTTCTGCCTTTTTATCTTAGCACATTTAGAAGACATGTGTGCACTTTTGTTTTGATCTTATAAGAGAAAATGTTCAAATTTAACTAAAATCCGTATTTAGCTAAAAAAGTGGGCACCTTTTAATTTAGCAGTTCTTGGCATATACTCGTGTGAGGAGCTCCATTTGACTTGACTCCCCTGTCCAGATATTTAGCTTTTCTGCAAACTACTTTGAACCCCTTCACAGCGGGGAGAGCTACGAGTTCCCTCACTCTGCAAATCCTTTCCAATAATGTCACAGCCTCCTTTCGACACAGTTGATTGGTGGTAGGCCCAGGAGGTGGACTAAAGAACTGTGACTCTGAGCCATGTGCCTTGGTAGGACAGTAAGGGGCATACTCTCATGAACCAACAGACTGCTGATAGATCTCCTGGCACGGAGGACCTAACCGGAGCCTTGGGGATAGAGAGAACATTTCTGGCAACAAGCCAAGAGGCCTCTGTAGCAGTAAACACTCATTGCTTAGTACTTTGGACTCATGGCCTTTCCCCCCTTGGGTGTAAGCCATGCAATGAAAACCTTAGTGGGCTGCCCTACTTAGAGCAAAGCATTCATTAGAGCTCCACATTTCTATCTGTTTTCTTGAAATCGGATGTCCATTGAAGTCATAATTATAAGAAACAGAAGAGAGACTGTCATCACACAACATCCGAGATCCAGAAGGTCAATTGTGAGTCAATTGACCAATGATAGTGTCTCCCCGGTGCATTCAGACTGTGTTAGGAACTTGGTGAACAGAGGCATGATACAGTTTACATAGTGTGACAGGCTATTTTGATAAATTTTCCTTATTTTATTTTATTTTTTTTAGTTTATCGAGTTACACAATTGTGTAATGCTTCATCCAAAATTGCCTATTTTTGATGCCCTTGATTTGTATGTGTCTATGCAATTCATTTTTATAAAAAGTACTCTCTTTAGTCAATCTGTTTTTTGCAATGTTAACTCTATTGTTTTTGCATTGAGCCCATACCTGCCTCCTGTAACACAACTAGTTGAAGCAAATTGCCCTAGGCCCCACACAACCACAAACTTCAGCCAAAAGGAGTTCATGAAGAAGTGCTGTTTACCATTAATTCTTTTATTAAAAAAAATGTCTGAATCACATTCCTTACCCACAGGCAGAGCACTCCTTATTCAAAACAATATATGAATGGCAAAAACAGTATATATAAAAAGATAAAAGGCACAGCGGCGAGGCCGTACCTTCTAATCCCAAACGCAGTGCAGCAGCGGATTAGGAGGTCAGCCTCGCCGCTGCGCGTTTTATCTTTTGTTATAGTGTTTTTACCTTTCATATATTGTTTTCCTTTTGAGAGCTCTGGATTTAACTCCGGGCTACAGCGCGTGACTGGGCGCCTCTCACACACACTCGCGCCATCCGATTGCTCAGACATGTTTTACTTTCTCTTTTCATTTAATCAGCTTTTGGTTTCAGCCATTCTTTTCTTGCAAGCTGGCCAGCGGCAGAGGGTGCCTTGCCTCAATGGTGTTCCGGGGCTCGCGCTCGGCTCCCACGGTCTTTCTTTCTTTGCTGGACACACACACCTTCAGGGGCAGTGTGCCCTTACTGCCTGCGGGCTGGTGGATCGGATTGGCTCCGGTAATGTCAATGGATTTATGTGCAGCGTACTTGCAGACATTGCATCGGTTGTGCGCAGTGGGCATGCGCTCGCTGCGCCAAAGTTGCGCCAAGGTTAAGCCTGTCTGGGCCTGTCCGGGTCGAAGACGGGTCCGGATGGGAAGGAAGAGTGGCCATTAGGCGGTACTCACGGGATTCTCATCTTGCACTCTGCCCGCCAGGTTTGCTGTTGCCTAAACACATTTCTTTGCAGGGACCTAAAGTCGAAGGCGGCACAGGTGCCTGACAAGGACCCTCTATCTGCCACATTGATTAATGGGCGCTCTATTAGCAGAAAACCGTCCAGATGTATTTTTTGTGACTGAGACCTGGTTGACCCCGACATTCTCTTACACACTTCTGGACGGTTACAATTTTGTCCACCCAGGAGGTGGGGTTCCTGTAATTTTCAGCTCACCCCTTCAGTTCGGCATGATACCCTTAGGGCATACGTTGAAAATGGAAGCACTTTTAGTACGCCTTATGGTGTCGGCTTCCATGTCCTGGCATTTATTTTGTAATATGTCGTCTGCCAGTCTCCTACTTGTTATTTCTTAAACTTTTTTTTTAGAGCCAGTAACCACCTTCCAACTGAACTATGTGAATCTTGTTGTATTGGGAGACTTTAACATGCGGCTTAATGCTCCCCTGCCTTCAGGATTGGCCCAATTTTGGGAAGGTATGCTACATTTGGGATTGCCACCATTTATATGTGACTGAACCCATTCTCAGGGTGGCATTTTGGGCCTGATGTTCTCGCCAGTGGCCAGCATCTCTGGGGTCCAGGGGAAACACGTACTGTGGTCTGATCACAGGCTTATTTCCTTTGATATCTTGGTTGCAGTGGGGCCGGAAAAGGCATCCCCGGCTACATTCTGGAGACGGAATTGGCACATAGTGGACCACCGGCAGCTATCGTCCTTGATTGTGTACAGGTGTAGGGCAGCAGTGGCTATTGATTTTTCCTCTCGCTCAGAAGGGATGTTGGGAATCAGGTGGCCCCGCTTAAACTAGTCCAGGCTTGGAAACATCCCTCTGAGCCATGGTTACTGAGCAACTTAAAGCTTTTCGCCTTCTAGTTAGGCAGGCAGAGTGCAAATGGCGCTGCATTTACGGATCAGCAGAGAAGGCAGCTTTCTAAAATGTACCATCGTGATGTTCTGGGAGCCAAACAAACCTACTTTACTGGTAAGGTTGAGCAAGCCTTAAATCAATCTAAAGAACTTTACTCTGTGCTAAATTCGTTCTCTTGGGCTACCTGGTTTTCCCCTTCAGTGTCGGCCTCACAGGCACTTTGTGATTCTTTAACGGATTTCTTCTACATGAAGGTAGCGGAAATTCGGGAAAAGATCTCCACCAGCAAGCAGGTCACAGCTACCTACAGCTCCTGCGAATTGGTTGATACTGGCAACACGGGTTGGAGCAGGTTCCCTAAATTCTTGGCCAATGATATCTTGCAGGCAGAGGGACGCCTTAAGCCTGCGGCCACTTCAGATCCTATCCTATTGGCCACTCTGAAATCAGTCACGCCGGCTATGTTACCCTGTGTTGTGGAGGCAGTGAACTCTTCCTGTCAGTTAGGCCTGATCCCCACCGAACTGAAGCAGGCGATGATGATCCCGCTCCTGAAGAAACCGTCCCTGGATGTCTCTGTGCTGGCTAACTTTCGCCCTATTTCTCTTCTCCCTTTTTCTATAAAGCTGCTAGAGTCTCTCATTGTACCTCTTCTTTCCTTTTTTCTTGAAACTTTGACATTCCTTGACTCTTCAGTCTGGGCTTCAGCCGGCACGTGGCACAGAGAGTGTCGTGGTGTACAAGAGGGCGGAGCGACCTCTGACAGGCCCATGGGATCAGAGCTCACCATCAAGCACCTTAAGACGAGATAGTGGCACCTTGAGGAGGATGGGGTGCGGGATTCTCTTACTCCCACACCAATCAATAAGGACAAGTCAATGGTTTGGCAAAGGGAAGTCATTTTAATGACAAGTACAAAAAACGGGGAAACAAATGGAAATCAACAGTGATGCGATCGCCCGTCTCACTTCAACTTCTCCTTCTTCATTCCAACAGCCATAGTTATAGTATATTCTCGTCATCATTGATGTGTAACACTCCAAAGTTGTCAAGAAATTCTATTGGTCGGATAAGGTAACTTAAGTATAGGTGCTATATCTGTATATAGTAACAGAGTGTGAGGATTGGATAATTGTTATCGGGTGGGCGTCTACGCCCATCCCTCTACATCACTCGTGACCGACGTCACTAAAAGTACGACGTCTCATTGGTTCTACTTGCTATAGGACCCTAGATTATTTGGTCCATTGTGATTGGGTAGGTTACACCCCTAGGCATAAATCTCCACTTTAATTAGCAGCATGCAGAATGGACACCTAGATGCGGTGTACCCCAAGATTCACCCTGCCTCCCTTCCATCAATCAGTAACTTAGGGCTGTGTGTCAATTAGTTGTCTGTGGATGGCCTCGAAACTGTAGCTTTTTATTAGGAAAAGTTATGGCATCCTCGGGTTCTGGGTGACATCAGACGTTAGTACCTCTTCGCGCTTGGCTGGTCACGTGTTAGTTCACCGTGAATCTGCTTAATTTTCCCTCTATTTGTGTATTTGATTCTTCCTTTAGCCTCGCCACCTGCCTGGGCCTCTTTATCTCAACCTTCACTGGCAGGCTGCTATGCTCTTAAGTTTTGTTTCTTTGAAGTTGCCGCTCTCCTCCCTTCCTGGAGTTGACCTTGAATTCCTAGGCATGAGCTGCTTCTTACTGAGTTTCGATTCTGCTCTTTCCTCTGGCTTTGAGCTAGTATCTGAATCCTGGCCTGTTTGTCCTCCACCATCCAGGGCTTAATTCTGCTTTTATAAAAATGGAGTCGCACTTGTATAATGTGCTTCTTGAGGTAGATATATAGTTGGCGCTTGCCGCTCTATCCTTCTACTAAGCATTGCAAGCAGTACCGTTTCCTTAGCTTCTTGCGTTCCAAGCCTATTTACAGGCATTTAGCCATTTGCATATTTTCATCCTTCTTTCATGGTTACGTTCTTTGTGTTGCAACATTGTTTCTTCTTTTATGTCTATTACACCATTATTCCTTAGATTTCGTCTTTACGTGACGTTCTTTGCTTGTCGTTTCGTTCATTGGTACGCCTGTCAAGGCCCTTGTGTCGTCACCATTTGACTTCCATTAAGGCCTTTTGGGTCTCTTCGGGGACAGTTTGTAAGTAGTCTTCCTTTCGTGTCAACTGCTGGTACGGTTGTCTCAACGGGTACCGTGCTGCCCACTGTTGTCTGGTTATAGGCACGTCAACAGGTCTTGCTCTTCTGACGGGCACTGGGCAGAGCCCTAGTGCTGCTCTCTGTTGGTTTATTTGCTCCTCAGACATCACATATCTTGGCGATTATGTTCCTGGTATCTCAATATTGGGTGACTGGAGTGCAGGCCATATCCGGGACCTCCTCTACAGTGGTGTCTGTGGTCGATGACCTTACTATGCTGGTGGACCAAGGTGGAGTGGTTTCCCTGATTCTGTTCGATCTGTCTGTGGCATTCGACACAGTTGACCACTCTATTCTGCTGTCTTGCCTGAGTCAGTCACTTTCCTTTCCCACTTTTCTCTCATCCCCTTGTGCACTATCCTGTGGTGTCCCGCAGGCCTCTGCCTCATCCCCCATGTCTTTTAACATCTACATTCATCTGCTACTTCGCCTCATTCGTTCTTATGGCATTCTGCTGTTATTCCTATGCTGATGATACTAAGATCTTGGTCTGACTTGACTGTGACCAAGTGACTGCAGCCCTTGAACTGCGTGAATGTCTGTCAGCAGTAGGAAGCTGGATGAGTGCACAAGCTGAACGGGGACAAGACTGAAGTTCTGGTGGTTGGCTCCCCTTTGCCGCTCTCTGGACATCTTCCTTCTGGCCCCCCACGTTGGGTGATCTTCCCATCTCGGTGACGGTCATCAGGAATTTAGGGATCCTTCTGTGATCCACTCTATCGATGATGCCTCAACCAAGCACGGTGTGTAAAACTGGGCACTTCCTTCTCAGAGTGCTGTGGAAAGTGCTTCCCCTTCTGCCTGTTATCTACAACCTATGGTGGTAGCATCATTATTTACCGGTCGCATTGACTATTGCAATGCGCTCTACTTACCACAGCCTTTGGGCTCCATACACCGCCTTCAACTGCTGCAAAACTTAGCAGCCAGGGTGACAACAAACTCCCCCTATGGAGCACATATAAGCCCAGTGCTTCAGGCCCTCCACTGGCTCCCGGTCGTCCAGAGGATTAGATTTAAATCCTTGTGCCTGGTCCACCGGGCCATCGCCAGGGGGCTGAATATCTTCAACATAGGTTCCTCCCCTACATTACTGGGCAGGCTCTTCGTTCTGGCAATGCCAAATTGGTGGCAATTCCAAAGGTTCGTCTTGCCCGTGTGGGTGGATGAGCATTCTCGTATGTAGCGGGCAAACTATGGAATAGCGTGCCTTTGGACCTCAGAGGCACCGTGAATCACCTTCAGTTTAGACGTGCGATGAAAACCTTTCTGTTTTAGAGCATCGGGGTAGGCGGTGTCCTTGTTTTCCTCGCGCCAAGATGCCTTCAGGTGAAAGTGCATGTTTCAAATGCATATTACATAACATAACAAAGTGACTGAAATATAAACATAATAGGACTAAACACACATCATCAATAATACAAGAAGAACTTTAAAAAATATTAAAAAGCAAAACTAAAATGCAACAATAAACCAAAAAAGCGCAACACCAGTATGAAAGAAAAATTCATCCTTCAGGCAGTGATTTCAACAATCCTAGCAAAGTAAAGGACATGTTAATCTTCAGAGTTTTGAAGTGATGAGTCCCAGGCAGTGAGCGAGAAGTTAAGACGCTCATTTGTTGCAACACACAGCCATCATGCCAGGCCACCAACCGACTCTCTGACCTCAGCGGATTCGAGATGTCACAGAAACATTGATAAGAGAACACACACAGGACTTGGCATACGATGAGAGCGGCTAGGCAGTAACAGAGGCACAGACAATTGGATGAAAGGACAGTAGATGGGAAACAAGGTCGTGGTGCAATGCAGCTCCAATCCTGCAGATTGCTCGTCCATTGGGCACAGTCTACAACACTGCCCTTGACGGACCTTATCACCCACCCTTATACAAAGTCTCCACATCTGGCCGGCACGGTCCTATTAATGCCTGAGCGGCGCAGAACAAAGCCCTGGTCATCACTCACACCCACACCAGTAGATACTTACACGCCTCCAGTGCCACCTATGTCCACTGCACTACAACAGGCTTGACTACTACCAGCTTGGTCATGGGTGCAAGCAATTTCCCCTCAACACACAGACTCATCCTCCCCAATCATCCGACCAGGCACCATGGACATCGCCACCAAAAAGGGTTAAGAAAACACTGGTAATCTTTTGGTGCCAAGCCTAGGGTTCGGTCTTCAGACCATGTCTCCCACTTTCACATGGACAGCCTTGGCACCACACCTGAGATTAAATGCACTGGATCTCTTCAATTCTCTCTCTCTCCAGTCTTGTCCATGACTAGCTTCATGTTAATACAAGACTGAGTCCTCTCCACAGCCTGGCCAGCCTGAGCCTGGAACCCCCCTTCCTGCTACCTTTCATCTTGAAAGGGATATTTTCCGTAAGGACACACAGTGTCTGCTGGTGCTCCTTGATGGCCTCAGACAGGACTAACCGCTAATCAATTCTATTCACCGGGGACGACGGTGTGGCATCCTTCACAATCAGTTTGTCCTTTCTACTATCCTATTGGACTCTGTGTTATACAATGCAGTTCTGTGGTTATGAACGTCCAATTCCTTAAAAAGTACAGTCATATGATTGGAATCAGATGGCTCATTCTCATCAATCATCAGGCTGGCAGGAATACATCAATCATACATTTTTCAAAAAAAAAACACCACCTTTGTGATTACCGATCCAACCGTAAATAATTCCATGGTCCTAGAGGTGCAGTCCACCGTCACCAGGTAAAATCTCAGACCACGTCAAAGGGCATCTACGGGGCCAATGATGTCCAACATCACCTTGTTCCAGACCTGGTTCAGCACCAAGATGGGAACATGGGCCTGTGCCCGCACCAGCTGGTTCTTACTACTCTTTCACACAGAATGGTCCCTTCCCTACCTGGGCCTAGCTGGATTTCTAAGGCCTCCTGCTCTTCCCCCCGAGTAGACTTGCTTGTTTGAGGCATACATCACATGTCTTCTGGCTGTCCAACCATTATACGTATTCAGAGAATCTCCAAGTACGAATTGGTTATGCATTTGCGGCCCTAATGATTTTACTTAAAGGCCTGTTATGCTTTTAAGAGGCATACATTTCCAGGGACGTTTAGGGTTGATTGTTAGGAGCATAGAAGAAATACCTTCAAATAATGGGCCTGCGGAGGGAAGAGTTGAGGGTGCAGTATGAAAGAGGGTTTAGCAGGAGCAAAGTGTGTCCTGTCCATCCACGAGCCCTAGCTAGGAAAGGCAGCCTTTGACCCCTGCAGCCGGATATCTTGATATAGCAATAAACCCGCGATAGACATCAGTGTGCAAGATCACAGGTTTGATCTGGGTGGAAACTGCTCAATCATTCTTTCTTCTGAAGGTGATAACTGGTTTACAGTTGAAGCCAGTGGTCGAAGTGAGCGGTAGCGGTTGGGAGCGGTGTTCCTCTACTTTTTATTTTTAAAATGTCTTCCTATACTTTTATTTTAAAAAGAAACAGTTTTAGAATGGTTTAGTTATCAAATAGGAGTGTAGGAAGAAGTTGCAGCTTGCACTTTAGTGCGCTACACTGAACGTTCCCTTAAACAGCAGGTGTGTTTGTTTGGGGGTTTGGTTTGCACGTGGGAGGGGGCGTGGTGATGGGGTTTGTGGGGAGCGGGGGCAAGGCAGCAGGCACCATAGTTCCACGACTTATTTTTGTACACTTCAATCACTGGCGGGTAATTGTGAGATATCAGTGCAAACCGGTATTGCCAATCGCACGTCAGGAATCCCAGAGGCTGTTATAATGACTCCCATGGAGTGGTAAAATATTACATTATGGAGAGTTGCTGGTAGATGTGTACTTCTGAAAAGCCTATGGCCCTTATTTACAAAAATGTTTTAACATGCGAAAGTCCCACTGAAAACATGTTTGTAAACCAGGCCCTTAGAGTGTTATGAATTAGGCTTGCACAATGCTATGCCTCGTCCTGTTGAGGTTAATTCCAATAGAACTACTGAGATTAATCATTTTAAAATAGATATAATCCATAACTGCAAGGCAATAAACTAAGAAGTGATGGTAGGGCTATCTGATTGCATACAGTCACAAGTTAAGCATGCAGGAAGTAGCTCTTCCATCCTCTGACATCACTCAAATGAGTATCATTCAGGAGTAGTATTGCTCTATTAATTCATGGCAGAAAATGTCATCAACCCAAAACTGTCATTAACTCAAGTAATCTAAAACCCAAACGTTTGTATTTGAGCACACTTAAATACCCCGAACATCGGGCGTTTAGCCATTCACACAAATGTATTTTCCTATGCCCAATGATATTTATTATTAACAATCTCAGGCCTTGGGCAGTAAAACACGGATTCACCCCATCAAGTCTAGTGTGCAACAGAACAGAAATGAAGCTTGAATGACCACGAGTCCCGGTTTTCCAGCAACTGGCTGTCTGGTTGCACAAAGGGGATTTCATACGTTATTGAGATATTTAATCATTAAGGACTATGGCCCTCATTACGACCCTGGCGGAAAGTGACTGACCGGACCGCCACAGCGTAAATAGCGTTTCCGCCATTGCACGAAGGAGCAAAGTGCGGCCCATGCCGACCCATCGGGCACGAGCACCACGGCATGGCGGAAGTGCAAAGTCCGCGATGGCGGAAATGACCCCAAAACGGCCCACACCGCCGCCGTACGGCGCCCTAGGTGCAATACCGCCACCCATCACAGCGGACACCGCAGTGTGCGCCTACCGGAAAGTACGGTGACCGGAAATATACGGAAACGGAAGTTAAAACATGGTCCCGGAACGGGAAACATCCCGCCGTACACCTATAAAACCACTAAAACCACTAAAAACACTACCCTGAGACACACCCCAACCCGACATCCACCCTAGCGAAACCAAGAAAAATGGGAAAAGTAGCGAAGAAAGCGTGCGACCGCAAGCGGCAGGTCCACTTCTCCCGCGAGGAACTCACCGTGCTTACAGAGACCCTCCAGGAGAATGCTGCCGTCGTCTTCTGCACGCAAATGACCAGGACGGCACTTGCAAACAAGAAGGCCATATGGGCTCTGGTGGCACAGCGGGTAAGTGCGGTGGGGACCGCACCCCGCACCCCACAGCAATGCCGAAAGCGATGGGACGACCTGCGGATACGCGTCCGCAGCATACTCTCTGCCAACCGCAACATTGCCACAGCCACCGGGGGAGGTCCTGAATCACCCATCAAGTTGACCCCCTGGGAAGAAATCTGTGCCTCCACCATCGGAATGGAGAGCATAGAGGGAGTCGGAGTGATGGAGAAAGGAGTGCAGACATCCGAAGATTCAGGTAGGTGGCCCAAAGAAAACAATGCCAAATCCACAAAGTCCATCCATGTGAAGTACCATGTGTCCACATAGTGCAACAGAAACACATGTCCAGGAGAACGTCCACACACATCGGCCTGATAGCGCACGTTAAAACCCACAATAAATACATAAATAATTAAAAACCCCTAAAACACGCACTACACGTGCAGCAGGCACTCCCTAACTGCAGGCTGCCAAACAACTGCACCCTCACCCCACACACAAATGAAAGCACCTCCAAGGCCCCGACCCAAATCACCCTCAGGTACCACCCCAATGCATGTGATACAATGCCATTCCAATACCCACAGACCCATTAATAACCCTTGCCCTCCTTTACTCCACCACAGGGTCCGATCCAAACGACGAGCATCAGGACACCCCTACCAGCACACCTGCAAAGAGGGCCAAGACCAACGGCCAAAGACCCTCCACCTCAGCTGCACGCATCAAGACACGGCAGCAGCACAAATCAGGTGGCAGCACAGAGGAGGGAACATCAACAGGCACCCCAGCAGCCAGCATGCCCACAACACCACCACCACAGGTCCCCCCAACGGATGCCACAGAAGGCACTGCCTCTGGTGGCAGCAGCACCATAGGTGACACCCCATTGATGGCAGCATGCTCCGACACAGAAGACGGGGATGTCGAAGTCAGATCCATCCATGACCTGTCCCAATCCCCCTGTCTGTCCCATCCCGTACAACATGAGGATACCACGCAGGGGCACCCACAAGACGACGACTGGCCATCCCCCACAAGCCCTGTGGCAAGGCAACATGAGGACAACAGCCCCTCTGTGACACCCCCGCAAATGGCCATGGCCCAGCAGAGGCAACAGTCCCTCGACCAGTTAATCGTGCAACAGCAGCAACTGGCCACGCTCCTCAAGGACCATGCCGATGAATGTGGGGGCACTAAGGCAGACATAGAAACATCAACTGAGACACTTAGGGCAGAAATGGAGAGAGGTACAGAGACACTAAGGGCACAAATGGAGAGAAGCACCGAGAGCCTGAGGGGGGAACTGCATGCGACGTCCAAGGACGTATGTGCCGAACTTGCCGCAGTGCGCCGTGTGCTCACTGAGCTCTCGCAAACCCTTAGGGACATGCATGGACGTGAGCAGGCAGAGACATCATCCGTTGCAAGTTCCGTCCAGGGCAGCCCCCAACGTAGATCTGGGAGGAACCTGCGCTCCACAGGCAGGGGTGCCCCTGATACCCGCAGAGGGGGCTTGCAATAGCGACAGCCCACTGACAATGAGCATCTTTGGACACTGGTGTTCGGGGGGGAGGTAGGAGGGTGGAGGGGGTGTGTTGGGCTCACTTGGGTGGCGGGTCGATAGGGTGTACTACATGATATCACATATGCCATAAACAGTGCACGATCAACCAATGAGATGTGTGGACATTGATCTTTGTGTACTAGGCCATCATAGGCGTACAGTCCATATTGTGCATGTCCCAGACACACACAGTGCCACGAGTCCCGTGTCCATGTATCAGCCACCAGGCGTGAGTGCTAGAAGCATGCATCAATGAGATGCTGACGAATGTCACGGCCCTCCGGTGCCTCGCAGACTCCTTGAGGTGCTGCCACATCCCCACCCTCATCATGACCATCATCAGGTGCTTGCAGTTCTGCGTCAGGGGGCATGGGCACATTTCTACGTACGCACATGTTGTGGAGCATGACACATGCCATCACCATCTTTGCAACCTTCTCATGGCGGTACAGGAGTGCCCCGCCAGACCTGCTGAGGCAGCGGAAACGACCCTTCAGTAGGCCGAATGCCTGTTCAATGACTACACGGGTACGTGAGTGGGCATGGTTGTAGTCCTCCTCATGCTGGTCCCGTGGGTTCCGGACTGGTGTGAGGAGCCATCTCTTCAGTGGATATCCAGCATCACCTGTATGTGGACGAGAAACGTATGATGTGGAATGCCATTGCTACGTACGCACCCCCCCCCCCTTCCTGCCAGGTCATTGCCGAATCACATACCCCACATTATCATGCATGTAATGAGACTCACCGAGTAGCCAGGATCTGTTCCCTGCGTGTCGCTCCATGTAGCGTGGTATTGTAGAGTTCCTCAAGACCATAGAATCATGGGTTGATCCAGGGAATCGGGCACAACAATGTGTAATGATCCTGTTGGAGTCACACACCATTTGTACATTCAGAGAATGAAATTGTTTTCGGTTGCGGTACTGGGCCTCCATGGCATGTGGGACGACCAATTCCACATGGGTGCAGTCGATGGCACCAATGCAACCCGGTATGCCGGCAAGTGCATGGAATCCCACTTTTGTGTTGGTAATTTCCTGCTCCGAGCGTGGTAGGGAGATGTAGTCGTCTGCGTGCTGCAGGAGGGCATCGAGCACTTGCAATAGTGTCCGTGAGAACAGTGGCTGAGAAATGCCATGCAACTGTCCGACTGTGTGCTGGTAGGTGCCTGTGGCCAGGAAGTGTAGTACAGACACCACCTTCAGTAGGGGTGGGATGGCGGTTGGGCTATCTATCATGCTGACAAGGTCAGCCTGTGTCATGTCCACAATGGCGGCTATGGTGTCCCGGTCCAGACGGTAGAGGGTGTGGATCTGCTCATCAGTGAGGTTGAACGGATGTGCTCGGAGGCGTGGGATTGCGGGCTGCCTGCGTGGTGGTAGTGGCTGTGCTGGCGGCCCTTGCTGGCCCTGCCTTGCCCTCCTCCTCCTCCTGCGTCTCCTCCGTACGGCCGGTTGTAGTTGGTGTTCGTCTTCTTCTTGGAGTTGGAGTACTTGCAGTGCTATCATGTCCCCCAGGGCCAACATCGCGAGTCCTGCCGGTAGCATTTCGGTGTGGTTGTGGGAGGAGACTGGCTGTGCAATTTATGTGTTATCAGGCTGTATGGCCTCCACCTGTGGTGATTCATTCCACCTGTGCAAACTGCTCTCCCCTTTGGCCGAGCACGTCCCGCGCACAACGCTGCAATTCGGGGAATGGCATCTTGCTATTGCAATCATGTATTTGTACCCGATGGCCGTGTAACATTGGTTGATATGTTCATTCTGCTGTGGTCCCATTGTTTCACATACTATCTGTGCAGTCGCGAACAGACTTGTGAGGGGTCAGTGGAACGTAGTACTCGAGTAACGGTGGGCCCTCATGCATCACTGTACCGAGTTGCAACGACGGGCGGGGCGTCCCATTTGTGGGTGAAGGCAGTTGCCATTTTCACACACAGCCGCACTCGATGGATTAATTAGTGATTTCAAACGGCCACAGATGCCTCTTCGACGTGATGTTGCAAATGAGGAATTCGAAGGGCGGCGCTTTCGGTTTTCAGCTGGCGGCGAGGAAATGCCCACAGGTCTGACTGCAAATATAACGTTCTATTGTTCAATGTCCTTGAGACAGGGGCCATGGCGAGGATGCAATGATTGATATGAATAGTTTGGGATGCGCAATGGCGACGTGGGCGATGAGGCCGGACGTTCCCAAATACATGTTACTTCACTACACTGGAATTACGGGCTGGGGCACTGTGGATTTCGCAGGCTGCATAACGCACAGACTCAATGGATATTTCTAATGTTATGTGAGTAAATATTCAGGCGTTTTAATCCCGGGATGAGGGAATGATGAATGGATGCATGGGCAGGTGATTTGATACAGAGTTTGCCATGTACAGGGCTTCTTGGGATCTATCCGCCTCCCCTACGCTATGTGATGCAGGGCTGCCATAGTGGGACCATCGTCTATCTGGCCTTGTTGAGCCCTCCCTGTCTCGACGCGCCCTCAGACACTTGTGTCCATGCACGTTACCAATCCCATCTGATGGATTCTGTTTTCACAGACGCATGCACAGGTACACTCGTTTGTGATGGTGTTTACACCTCGATATAGATAGTTATGAGTCGCAAGTGGTTTTTGGGTGGTGATGGACCTTTGGAGTGGGCTAGCATGCATATGGCTGTGGATTTAGTGTGATCATTGAAGTGAGTTGTTGGAATGTAGTTCTGATGGCCATTCTGTTCTTTTTCTTTTCTTTTGGTTGACAGGTATCTCCTCCCCTTTTGCCACTGCCATCTGTATGCCACTCCTGCAGATGGGTTTTACTCCCGACACCTGCTGCTTCGTGTTAATCAGTGGAGCAGCATTACGATCTTATGGGACGATCTCCAATGGGCCACATGCCCTTACGCAGTACTGGTGGCTCGGAGCAACATTTCGGCCTTTCAGCTGGACTAGTGCCTCCCCATTGGGACGGCCCTGCGGTTCTGTGCGCTTCCATGTTGCCTTTTCGTACGTGAATGTGGCTCTGTGTACCATGATGGAACAGGGCGTCACACAAGTAGTGGCTGGTCATTTCTTGCGGATGCAGCCCACAATGGTGAAATGTGTTTTGGAGTTCATGGCCTGATGGCTGTATGGGCTTGGTGATTTTGTTGTGCATTAAATTTCTATTCTGATTTGGCCCGTGTAGCGTTCTTCTTTGCAAGTGATGTGGCATATTCCTATTTGGGGAGCGATGTATTGTGAGGAGATCTGCATTGGGTTCCAGCTTCGGAGTTTAGTTGCGTGGTACTGTACTGGGCGCGTTTGCCTACGAAGCCCGTGAGGTCAGGGATGGGGGCTGCCAATATGACTGTTTGAATGTTGTCATGCTCAGGGGCGGGGGATTGGGTTTTGTGTGACAGATGCCGGTCAGCCAGGTGGACTGGTGGAATGATGTGATTTTCGGAATATTGCTGGTCACAGGTGCCTGTGTTTGCGTGCGTTTCTTGGTGGGGGACTGTGGTCTTGTCCATTGGGATGGCTTCTGTATTCGTGCCATCTGTGCCCTGCAGCTCCCATTGGCCCCTGTTGTGTTTCTTTTGTTCGTTGGCATGCATGGGTGACTTGTACATTTCACTGGTTGCATTGTGGCTTCATTGCACCTACGGGGAGTTGTACTTTGTGGGCAGGAAGCGGTGTACAGGCACTCAGTGGGGCCGTTTACGGTTGCTTCGCGATGCCGTACTTCTCACCATGGCGGAATGGTACATTCCGCCATGCTTGATGGCCTTAGGTACATGTCCGCTAGGGTCGGAATTGGCGTACCCTTGCGCCATGGTGGTGTTTACGGTTTGGCATGGCGCGCGCGCGCGTGCTCGGTGCAGTTGGCGTTGGCGTTCACTACGGTGTCGCTAGTGGCTTCGTACTTTGCGGTGACGGGTCATAGTCGCACCGAGCGCTATTCGATGGCGGTATTGCATTTCCGCCATCGTTTTCCGAATTCCGCCAGGGTCGTAATGAGGGCCTATGAGATGACTTATGCTTGTAGTGTGTTAACTATATATCTTCTGTGGCATAGAAATCCTTTAAAATCATCCTTTAAAATCATGCACATATCACAAACCGTTCACAATGTATGCATCAACCACAGTTAGTTTGTGGTCTTTCAGTTCGACTTTTTATTTTGTTTTTTTTTAGATATTTGTCTGTGTGTGTAGGTGTATGGGAGAAGGGGTGGGGTAGGCGAAGGAGTGTGGGGGACCCCCCCATTTAAAAATGCAAAAAACGATTTAAAAAGTCGATTTACAATGGTCGAACTGCAAAACCACAAAATAACTGTGGCCAATGTCATCCCATAGAACAGGGTTGTCCAGCTCCAGGCCTCGAGGGCCAGAAACATGTCGGATTTTCACAATGCTTGTCATTAATATTCAGGAGATACATTTGCATACAATGATTCTAAATTTATGCAAATTTCTTCTCATGAATATTAATGATGGATATCCTGAAAAACTGTCAGGATTCTGGCCCGTGATGCCTGGAGTTGGACAACCCTACCATAGAACCATCAGACTCTTGAGAGGCTGCATGATCGAAAATTCCAAAAGGAAGGACGTTCTACATCTTCAAGGGACCACAACCGAATACCTCCAGTGGCACGGAGGGCAGCACGCGTGGGTGAACCTCACCTATCTTAAAGTCCTCGAGGCGCATAGCTGCGAGGTTTTAATTAGTGACACTTCTAAGGAAGAAGTATAATTTTATTTTTAATTATGGCTTGCCATTTCCCGATGCAATAATTAATAAGCATTGGGAGGGACGGCCCACTCATTCTTAATATCTGGAAAAGGTTACTTTATTGCAAAGCATTGCTCGTCTAACACTATATACAACCTCTCCCCTAACCCAACTCCAAATCTTTATAATGTCACGCCCACTCTGTGGGGTCTTTAACCGGTCATTTACCTCTGTTTTATATCCCTCCGTTCATCCTATAAACCCTCCCAAATACCCTCCCAGATCCTCACTTAGCTCAGGAACAGTTGATCCAAAGAAACCATCTCTCTGCATCATTCTTAACCCTTTCCCTCAAACCTATACTCAATAAACCTGACAACCCTTGGACACTTTACTGGCCTTGCAATCCCCTTGTCACGACTGCAACATAACACTACTGCACCCAGAGCACCAGTCTCTTCCAATACATCCATGCCACCCCATCTGTCCTCCAGGAAACCTCGAAAAGGCAGGAGGGGGCACTTAGTGCGCCAGTGCAAGAGCCCAAAAAAGACCATGCCTGTGCCATCTTGCCCACAGTGGTCATCCAATCAGCTGGCGAACAAGTGCTAAGGGAACTCGGCTCCCAGACAAGTTCCAGGCTCTGTGGGGATGCCTAAAGGGGTGCTCATACTGTGACCCTGCTCAATGGACCTCACTTTCACAAGCTCACTAGGATGAAGGATTGAGTCCAGCAGTTTACACAAATATAGGAACAGTGAGCAATTATCTTACTGAGCAATCTTGCTAGTCTACACTGGGCCTCATTCCAAGTTGGGCGGTAAGGGATACCGGGCACCGGTAAGGAGACCGGTGCCGGTAATCCCTTGCCGCCCAATTCCAAGGTCCCTTAGCAGGAACTGCAAGGGACGTGTGGTCGGACCACACGTCCTTTACGGGTCCCGCTAAGGGACCAGGGTGCTAATTAAGGGCCTGCTATTAGCAGCTATTAGCGGGCCTGCTATTAGCAGGCCCGCAATCAGCGCCTTCCCCATTCCCATTGAGCCCTATGGGGGCTGAAATGGGAATGGGGAATGGTCGGGTGAATGGGGACTTACCGGGACCGCACAGGTCGGAATGTCCCGGTAAGTCCACATTCACCCAGACCGGACACAGACCCGGGTTTGGAGGCCGCCTCCAACCTCGGAATGAGGCCCACTGTCCCCTGGATTTTTTGTCTCAGCTTTACAATGCACAAAATAGATTGACTTTCTTACTGCTTCCAAAATAGTGCAAGGTCGCTTTGATCTATTTTTAGCTGCTGGAGAACTTTCCGTGTCATTCCCTCTTGCGTTCCAGGAATATATCTTAAGTCATTACCTGCTCTGTGTATATATTCAATTGCAAATCATTCTTGTTCTGCGGGTGTGTGGACAATGCCTGTGCACATTTCAATAAATATCAGCAAAGCAGGGTTATTTTTCCAGGTAGATGTATTATTAATGCACGAGTTGAACAAAGAGCTAACCTTTCCAGATATTCTTTCATTCAGCGCTGAAATTTTTAAATTGCAGTTTCTATTCCTGGTCGAAGTTTATACATTTTTAATTTTCGTCCTTGGCGCCCAATTGACATATAAAAACTTTGACGTGAATTCAAGCAGACACGTTTTTATTTAACACTGCAGAACGGGCAAAAAGTTATTCTTAAAAGCACAGCCAGAAGTTGGGGCTAGCTTTAAACAATTCAATTAAATTCATACTTTATTTTTGTGCATTTTTAGGCAATAAAAGTAAGACAGAATACAAATGCATTCATCTTAAACATAGCAAGACCAAGACAGATACAATTAAATGGAAGATATACAAACAGTACAATATTCAAGATTTAAAAAAAAACAGCCAATCCATTAATTAAAATACAAACAGCTTTAAAGATTCCCTGAGCATAAAACAAACCCTGGTTGCATCCTTAAACAATAAAATCCCACAATATAGAATTAAAACAGCCTTCATATGTAACAACAACACAACCACACTGTGAGGAATTCGAGCATCCACACGGGGAGTGTGCAAACCCCTGTTTTGTAATTAAAATGAAGGATGGGAGATCAACCTCAGAAAATGTGTGGGGCTAATCCGCACACATCTTCCTCTGTCACCGCAAAACAAACACATAGACATGTGTAGACTGGGGGGATACAGGTGCAGTTCTCCCTGTCAAATTTAGCTGGAATGTGACAGCCACGGGTTCATCAGAGCGTCTCAGGAAGGGGAAAGGCAACACCTTCCTCCGTCCATGGCTAGCCTCCCAATTAAAATATCAAAGGCTCCATCGATCTGCCCTCTCTATTGTCTAAGTTCTGCTAGTGGCAGCACATACTGATGAGAGTTAATTGAAACAGGCCTGCAATAGGCCTGATCACAGAACTGACAAAAGGGGACAGGAAACCCCAACACATCTTTGATATGCAATGCATCAACTTGAAGCTAGCTCCCACGCCTCTGTATGAAGGGCAGTGAATGGCATGTCTGGGACAACTGTTTACAGTAGGCAACCCCTGCAGGGAGACCCTGTTTCAGAGGAAATTAATATGTGAATTGATGGAGACAGAACGTCTGTTTTCACAACAAACTATAAAGAAGACCTGCACTTTGATTAGGAGCAACAGAGAGCTCAATTAACCAGAGAGACACTTTGATCCACCACAGGCAGGAAGATGGGTGTGACTTAGTAGTACATGTTGTCACCCCTTACCTTTCTGTTGCAAAGCACTCTGGTTATGACTTCACACATAACCGAAGATTGTTGGTGGGGACCCAGGATTGGTTCCTTAAGGTACTCTTAGCCTGGACCAATCACTGGGCCAATTTGGCTTTAAAAGTGGGTTGAGTGCCTCTTTGGCAGATCATCCGATGACTTCGAAAGGAGTAAGAAGAAGGACTCATTTGGACCCTGGCTGAAGGAACAGTCTGCCTTACAGCTTCCGCCAGTGAAGGAAGACCAGGATTTCCAAGAGGGAAGCAAGACCTCTCCCCTAAACATCTCCCACAGAACAGAGGGAGATACCAGACTCAGAGGACCCATCCAGCAACTCCAGAACCGGTATCCAGCCAGTACACAGCATGCCCTGCTAGGTTCTGACAGCAAGCTTCCAAGTTGGGAAGCGCCTGAGAGTGTCTGAACAAAGGACAAGGCCATTTACTGCAAACACTCTCCTCAGCTTTGTGCTGTCCGCATAAAAGAACGACACAAGCCCTGCGAAGAAGATAGGAGGAGTGCCACAACAAGCATCAACCAGTGTCCATCTTTTAAGGACATTTTCGAGATAGTCGAGCCCTCGAGCTGCGACCGGCTGCACCAATGACTCTTGTCATGCTGCATTCACTAAAGCAGTCCGAGACACCTCGACCAGAGTTCCAGATCCGCCAACCAGCACAGAGACAACAATTCTTGAGCCTGATTCGCTGTGTAGGCCAGCCTGCATCCGTCCGTCCAGCCTTGCTTGCCGAACTGCCTGCAGCCTGATATCCACAGCTGTCTCCCAACTTGAATTCTGTCGCAGGAGCTGCAAAGCATCCTGGAACCGACTTGACGCAGTCGAGCATCTAGATCATCTGAAGGACCAGGTATATTGTGGTTCTGTCCCCCCGGTCCTTCTCTGAAGGCCCCTCGTGACATTTACGACCCCTTGCTCCCTTGGTGCTGAAATCAAATAACCTTGAACAGTTCAAATGGATTCCTTTACTGACTACCCTCCTGTCAGTATTCAGAGTGCATCCCTTTCCTTTGTGAAACTGTCTGTACTCTCTGTTACTTTACAGGGTGGGTTGTATTTTGTAGTGTGCTAGAACTGTCTTTTGTAATAATAATAAAGCAGATATTTTTATACAACCTTGACTGGACAGTCACATTTATCATTGGTAATAATTGTATTTTCGTTGTGTTGCAACTAACCAACGATCCATGGCCTTGCAGAGATAAGCCTGCCGTTCCATCTACATTACCAATATTGGACACAGAGGTTTATAATTTACTTGTGTTTCCAATCTGTTCGGATCACTTCTGGTGTACTAGAGGTGTGGGGCTGATTGATGGTTTATAAACCGATATTCATCCCTGGACCACTGGTCCCCCGGAAGTTGATTTGTCACAACAATACCTCTCCATTTCTAAACTGGGACGGGGCCTGGCTCGTTAAGTACAATAGAGCCATACATCTTTTCTTCAGTCTCAAGGCTCCCGTCTAATAAGAGAGTAGTGCCAATGCCAAATATGGTGAATCTGCCTGCAATAAATAAAAAAGAGCAGGGCCACACTGGGTGTGATTTATCTGTCGAAGGACTTGGAAAATTGTACACTCGCGTATGGGCAAGTACAATGGACAGAGCATCACAAAATGTTTAAACAATGACATACAACTTTTCCCTCTAACGTATGTCTCCTTTTTGGAACAAAATAGGCATTATTCATTTTCAAAACTTTAACCACGCAGCAGTTCAGTCAGAATTGAGGGTCAAACCTCACCTGGCTACCTTGGTTTCCCTTTACTCCCCACCTTGCACCCCACTGAAACTGTCAGCTTCCTGTATGATCTGCTGACTCTCTCTTAAAGTTATTTCTCTCTTCTACTGGACACTGTTCCCTACTTAAATAAAGAACATACACAATGCAGCGGCATACACAACTGTGCCCAAAAAGCACCTCACAAACAAGGAAGGGGCACCTGTCACCGACTGCGGCTTAATCCCTCCCTCCTAATTCCTAGGTCACCCTACATGGTGCATGAGGGATAGTTATTTTAAATTATGTATAACGTGTCTTGTGAATTTAAAAAAGAATTATCTTTGTAGTGTATTGTCATCATACTATAATATAAAAGGCCAGATGTATGTTTGTCCGATGCCATCATGCGCAGTAGACGGCCCAAACGCACATAGCACTGCGCGTTGTCACCACTAGAGGGAGCTGTTGCCTTAGGATATATAGTGGTCCTACAGTGTTAATTGTTCATTTTCTGTTTGTCCAATGCAGTCATGCACAGTAGAGACTGCCTGAATGCATATAGCTTCCCCTGTTGTCACCGCTAGAGGGAGCTGTTGCCTTAGGCTATATAGAGGTCCTACTGTGTCATTTTTTTCTATTAACATAAATTACATTAAAATATACCACTTAATATATGAACACTCAGAAAATGACTATCTTTACGCACTCTGGCCCGTGTACACAGGCTTTTCCACTAGTTATGTTATATTCCCAATCGATGCTCCCACCTGTATCTTCCTCATCAACCACCTGGATCTAATCCTGCTCACCAATCTTTATCAATAAATTAAAGCACCCTGTAAAGGGATCGCTCCTCTAGCTGTAGTTGTACTCATGTACAGAGGTTCTAAAAAAATATTCATGCAAAAAATAACAGCACTTGGAGGGAGAAGAGGAAAATCATCATCCAATGCAGTACTTCTGACTGAACCTCTGCCTCATTTCCTGCAAGGTGTTTCCTTTGGGTGGAATCTGCTTAAAAGATCTCATTTTAAGATTTCTTTGTTCTTTTGTTGTGAATGATTTCAATCCCATAGTCAAATGTACAGAGCCCAAAGAGGGAGACTGACGGGTTCTGGGGGCCTGGGGGAGCCACCCGCTCCAGGATGCAACACCTGCAGGTGGAAAATGGAGGAATCCCTCAGCCCACCTTCTCCCTGGGTGATTCACTGGGGCAACAGTTGTTCAGGCCTGGGAGGAACCGTCAGGTTTCCCACAGAGCAGCGTATCTCTTAAATCCCGGTGGAGAGGAGGCTGGGTCATGTATAGGGAACACCAGTGATGTCCCAAGGGAGAAATCCCAAGAAGATCAAGCTCAAGGTGGAGTCGAATGAAATACAAGATAGGAAAAAATATACCTGAATGCTTCAGGCCACATGTGTGGAGCGGTGCAGCGAGGGCAGCACGTGTAGAGTTTGCAAGCACAGGCATGAAACTTGACCGGAACCAAATGCAAACCCTTAGGCAGCACAGTTACTCAAAGAGATCAGGAGACAGCACTTGGCATTGGAACACTTGCAGAAAGAAATCCCAGTTAGCCACAAATTCCGGCGTTGGAACACCAGTTGTAGGGCCGCCCTGATACATTTGCCTGACATTAACATGGTGGTCAAGGGTCTTATAAATGGGTCTATGGAGCTGGTCCAGCCCATTGATTTACACCCAGCACCTGGAATTAAGTGACACATGGGAACGAGGAGGAACCATTAGACATGGGCCTATCATGAGAAATTGAACTAATGGAGAAGCAGACCATAAAATCAAATCAAAATCAAATCTCTTATTGTTCTCGTGACCCTCCTATCACCTGTATACAAAGAGGCAGATATCTTCTGATCGTGTGGGTATCAGTGTGGCATTAAGAAGAGTAGTGAGACAGTGAATGGAGAAGGAGGCAAAGCATCAGCAAGTCAGAGCCCATGTTTGCATGGACAGAAAATCCAATTGGAGACAAGAAGAGGCAGGAGGCATTGGCTGTGCCAGGTTACTCACAGCTCCAGAGTGGGCAGATGAGAAGCTCACCCCAGACTGAGAGGCTTTTTGAAAACCTGGAAAAAGCCTGACCGTGAGAGAAGCACATCAGGAACAGCCAGCTGGGTGCCCAAGTCCAGAGTGTGGCGGTGGTTGCAAATCCACCAGCCAAGGAAAAGACTCTTGCAGATCCTGAGAACGCAGGAGTGTGTGCGGCGAGGCGGGGGATGTCCTACCAATAATTATCCTAGTGGGGTGTTAGCCGCCTGCACAAGTTCATTGAAAGTCTCTAAGACACGAGGCGCATGATACAGGTTTTATCCTTCTAGCAGTAGAGAAACCCTAGAGAAAGAGGAGTACGGTGCATGTCTTATTCACACAGAAGCGGAAAACACCCTACAGAAGGCATTAATGAGGCAACACTACACCATGATAAAGACAAAGCACACGACAATGGGCCTCATTACGAGGTCCCTGGCCTGAGAATTATTCTGGAAGAATTGCCAGGAATGCCGGCAGCAGCATTTTTGCCAGACCAGAGAAACCCGAGTTTGTCAGTGGAGGCTCTTATCTACCAGCAGGCCTGACCTGCCGGTAGATCAGGCCCCTACTGGCAAGGAAATGCCAGAATCAGTGACACTGGTACTACCGCTGCTGGTCATTCCGACAATCCCATTCCATGGAGTCATGGGGAGGGGAATTTTCCGTTATTTCCACCACTCGTAATATCCCAGTAATACCAGAATATCAGGCGTCAGAGACAGCAGGGGCAGTTTCCTAGTATTTACTAGCGGCATAACGTGAAACATTTAATGAGCCCCAAAGACATATCTCAACTGTGGCTGAGGTGCGGTTCAAGACAATGGCAATGATAAAGTCTTTACTGGAGCACTATAAACCACCCTGTGACTGAGTGAAATGAAAAAAAATATTCTGGGTTCACATTCCCCAGGACCATTTTGATTCAGAGCAGGGAATCTACGCCCTTTAGAAAAGAGTTTCACTTGATTTCATTGCCTCCCGTCTGACAGGTTTTATAATAATAAAAACAAATATTTTGCTGTTCAATAGTTCCTAAATGTTTTGAAAGTCTAACTTTTAAAAGGTTTCATTTTGGTCATGCACTTTTGTTCAACCGGCATTATACCCTTTTTTATTATGGGGGATCCCCCACACTCCATCCATACCCTATGTCCCACCACCCCACCTCTTACCCCCACCCCTCTAATCCCCTAAACCAAATACACATACATATACCTGTAAATGAACTTGTACAATTCTGGGTGAATTAAAGTGCATAACCAAAATGAAAACTTTGAAAAGTCGTTGAAAAGGATCTGGGTTGTCTGCCCGCAAATATTTTTTTTGCAGGTGGACTGGCCGCAGTGTAACTGCTCCAGCCCCAGTTTTGACCGTTCATTAAAAACGGGGGCCCAAGCAATTTTTGTCCCCCGCTGCCAATGTTAAGGATGTGGGATACACCCCAACAATCCCCGAATCCGAAGATACCGAACATGGGGAAACACACTTCATGTTCGGTATTTTCAGATTCAAATTGATCGCAAAAATTCGAAATAATGGTAGTGACCGAATTCATCTGGGCCTGTTTGAACTACCCTGTGAAAAGTATGACAATCGCTGCCACCACCTGCAAGGCGCAAAAAAGGACAGGGTGGATCCATAGAGCCTTTGATAGTTAATCAGGCTGGCCATGGCAGGGGAAGGTTTGACCTTCCAACTTCTGGAGATGCATCATGTATTCCTCATGTCATATCCCAACTAAATATGACAGGAGGGTTGCTCCTGTAGGCTGCGTCCACCCCGAGTACACGGGTCTATGCGTATGTCATGCAGTGAGCATAGGAAAATGTGCGTGAATTAGCCCCTACATTTACCAGAGGTTGATCTACCATCATTCAATTTCATTTAACATTTCCAAAAAGCCCAGGCGAGCGCACACCCACCGTGCGGATGGTCGAATTCCTCACAGGGACAAGCATAATTTTTACTTGATTTTCCCAAGTGTTCTAATTCACATATTCTTTGCAGGGGTCTAAAACCTGTGGCCATCCAGGTGTTTTGGACTCGAATTCCATGGTCCTTTGCCATGGACTATTTTGGTTAATGGCAGGTTGATGGGAGTTGTAGTCCAAAACCTCTAGTGTGCCAAAGGTTGCAGATCCCTGCTTTAAGAGTAGCTAATCATACCTCGCTTTCAAAAAGCGCCGAGCCAAAATCATAATGACACCTGTACCCTGCTGCACCAGTGTCCTGATCCATAGCTCCTGCTCTCCAGTGGCACAGGACAGGTCAGAGGTCACAAGTGCCCTTTTTGACAGCTGCTGTAACAGCAATGCCACTGCTGTGCAGAGGTTGCATTTAAACCTGCACCTTTGTTCCAAAATACTAATAATGATCATTAAAGGACCACCTGGTGGCAGGGTAATTTTGAAATATAAGCCAGGCCTAGGGTTTGGTATGGTGGCTGGTACATTATTTAATTATTTAAATCCACACCTGAATTGTAGTGTACACATATCAAACCTGCTAGCCCAGACCAGCTAGTAAAGGATTGTGTCTATTCTAATCAAGCTTCCTTACTGTGCTCACCGGCAGAGAAATGCGCAGGAAGACTGTGCCTCTCTTTGATTGTTTGTGAGGTTGGGTAACAACTTTGTCCAGCAGGGCAGCTCCCAGCAGGTGATTCCCTGGGAAGCAAACTTCTATGGGCACACTCTAAAACAAAAAGATCAGCCTCACCCCAGAGTGTTGCATACTAAAGGGCCTTTGAAGTGCGGGCTTAGAAAAGTGAAGGGTTATGGCAGTAAGATAAGCACAGCAGAACCTGAATGGAGTAAGGATTCCTCCATGTTGGATTTCAGTCCGTTTCTCTTTTGTCCCTGTTTCCTGCACAGCAAGCACTTTGGGTAGAAGGCAAATATCCATTGTTAACCTTTGTCACAATATATTACAAGGCATGCACAAGCCAGGAATCTCCTTCCCCTACAATGAGCGTGGCGCACAAAAAAACGCTTTAATTTGCCACCAACCCGTCTCGCACCCATCCTACACAAGCACTCCATATCACAATGGCTAGGAACCAGGCCGGTGTGTATCAATAAATATTGTTTTAATTTCTTATTTAATGTCAAATGAGAATCAACAAATTACAACAGCCACCAATGTTGTGGCAACACCAAAATGAAAGGACTTCTATAAAGCGACCAGGTTAAGATATACTGTCACCACTACTTCCTTTTTAATGGGAAAACAGAAAAAGAACAATTCAAGCACATATAGTTAAGCATTCCCCGTGCATCCCTCGACTCCCAACCATCAATTGGACTGGACTCCTTTGAGTGAAAGGCAGTGCCAGGGAGTAGGAATACAAGGGAAACATTGGTTTTAGTGTGGTGCCCACAGAAAAAAAATAGGCGACAGAAAGGAAAAGTGGAAAATTAATTTCCCACAGCACAATGGAAGAATGGGTTTTTAATTATTTAGCACAACTGCTATGGGACAGAACAGAAGGGAATTCGTACTGCTTACACTTAAACGACAGGCTGGGCTTTTAGAGAAGACTAGTCAGCACACAAGGGAAAAAACGGTTTTAGTTTATGCAACACATGGGCAACGGGAAAGGAAAGCAAATAGAAATTTACAATGGGAACGAGGAACAGAAAATCGATTTTGGGGAGGTTAAGCCCAATTTCAGTGGGAAAGAAAATGCAAATGGAATTCGTTTTTACTGATGCTTAAAATGACAGGCACGCTCTGGGAAAGGGGTAGCTCACAAGAGGAAAATCGTTTTTTGGGTAAAATGACAGATGCAAATGACAGGTAGGCTCTGGGAAGTGGGTAGCTCACAAAAGGAAAATCGTTTTTGGTTAGGATGGCAGAGCACAGGGAAAAATACAGTTGCAGATAGAAATTCATTTAGCAGGGCACAATTTAAACACAGGGACAAATTTGTTTCTCAAATCACAATGGGATTAATTCTTTTGGGCAACACAAAACATAACAATAACTATAACAATTCCAATGCACTGGGAAGGGATGGTTGGTTTTGAATTCCAACCTTCTACATCCTGTGAAATCATTGGGGAGTTAAATTGATTTACTTATAAAAATTTAATAAGGATCTACACAGGACAAGGGGGGTTCTTCAGTGGGGAAATGACTGAAACACACAGGCAAATGGGGATTCTTCACAGGGCAATGACTGAAATACAGACAGATGAGGTTTTCTATGGGGATTTGCTAACATACACAGGCAACAGGGGAGTTCTTCAATGAGGAGTTGACTAAAACACACAGGCAAATGGGTTTGTCAATGGGGAATTATCAATGGAGGGAATACCAAATGCAATGCTACAAGAATACAGGGCTTCTGCAATCTATGGTTTCTGGGGTTTACTTTACTTACAGGAGAGGTCTGGACTGCACATCAGGGAGCATCAGAGAATCACTGCTAGGACAGTCAAAGGGGTCAGTCAAGGATTCCCTCTTTCCTCCAAGGGTTCCCAAGTCAGCTACTAGGCCTCATTGTTAGAACTGATATAATATTGTTTTGTCCACATTGTATATGTTGGCCTATGCCTAGTTGCTTTGCGAGGAAATTCGTATTACAAGGTCGTGACCTCAAGTGAATCAAGCATCCATTTTAGGTTAGAGCTGCCATTTTGTTTATTGTACAAAGTCACCCTGTGGCCTAAAATGGCCGTCTCATGTGCTCTTGTTCTTTCCTTAACCTCTTCAACCTCTGTAGTAGAGTTAATGTCCAACCTGCCTTCAGGCAACATGTTAGGGTCATGTAGACCTTGTCCTTTGTTGACCTCGGGATCAGGGGATTACTTGAATCAGCGATGTTAACCTACAAGTATACAAGAACAATAACGCTATCCAAATACGACATGCAAAACATTTGTTTGATCTGTATTAAAGTAATGTGTAAAGAGTGTATCTTAAACTTAGAGAATAATAATGTTTGTTAGTGAATGTATTAAAAAGTAAACCGCATGCATGAGATATGTAAATTAGGAACGAACCTGGCGTGACCCTAGCCCAGTACATGATTAACTTGGAAGAGGCTGGACATCGTTATAACGAAAATGTATAAATACGCCGATGTCCAGCTAGCAAATCTTGCTCACTGCTCACATTGAACCCTGCTGGTGGTCTCTGTAATGTATTGACGGCCAAATAGCTATTTGTGTACTTTGTTTTATAACTGTTCAGTTTTGTAATAAAAGATTCTGGGAATCTTTACAAGCCTGTGTCGGTGTATAAGCCTTAATATTGCATTTTTCTGATTCCACATCATGGCCCCCCTGCAAGCTTTAGCCTCACTGCTAGTGCTGAGAATGATCAGAGTTCGGCAGCAGTCCATCTCAGATGTTAGAGGCCAGAAAAAGTCCTGATTTGAGGAGGGGTTACCTAGTTACAGGGCAAATTACATCACTAATGTGTCAGAGTTTCTGCAGAAGGGATTGGTCCTGTGTCACTAGTCCACTCCCATCTGTGTGCTGATAGGTCCAGAACATGTAGGAGTGTTTTAGGATACTAGGGAGAGGAGACCTATCCATCATCTTCCTTTGACAGGGGGGCTTGGTCTGTTTCAGGGACCTAGAAATCTCACTGCCTGACAAGTGCCCTTAATCTCCATATTTTTACACATATGAAGGCAATTTTGAACACTATATTTTTGGGTGAATCACATACGCTTCATCAGTGAAATATACTGGTGCAAGATACAGTTTTTCTGCATTTACTCCATAACTATATCAGTTATAAATATGTCCCTTGGTGGGCGGAATATGAATCCTATTTTACATGTTTCCTAAAGTTTTTATGGTTCTCACATTCATACGGAGGGCCACAGTAAGTTTTTCTTAATAACGTTTGTTATGTTGGTGTCAGAAAAAGCGGCTAGCTGCCACCTTTTCAGAAATCTTACCATGATTATTGTGCGCCAAATATAGCCTATGTTGCACGACGAAAATCATTTCGCCCATTTTACACAGTGAGAGTGAAACCACTCATTACCACCCTTGCAAGTCCCTCTTCCTGGCTGTGACATCAAGAGGTGCTCTATTAGCTTGCACATTCCAAGAGCTAATGGAAGGTTTTATGACAGCCAGGGTCATAAAAGTGGAGAGCAGAACTTGTCCTTATCTCCCCACACTGCAAATGAGGTCTCTACAAGTATATAGGCTGTTTTATTGTAAGGGAAGCCCTCCTGTTTGAAGCTACAGGCCTCTCTTGGTTTCCAGGCCAACCAAGGGAAAGAATTCAGTTTCATATTTGAAGAACTAACAAGTAAAGAGAGAGAAACAAAACCAATGGCAAGCAACCCCCTTTAGCCAACATTCCATTTTAACTCGAAAGACACACGATTTTAACATGGATAAATGTAATTGCACAGTTGTTCCCTGCATACGTGGTTAAATGAGGGCAACATAATTACATTTATAAAGACATGGTGTAATTCTGGCATTGCAAAGTGTCACTTGGAAGCAAAATCGACATGGCATTGTGTTGCTTTCATCCGTGAAAAAGGCCTTCATTTTACTGCAGTTCAACATCCACTTCTAGATTCTGTACACTGTTGTCTCCTCTGTGATGGGCTCATGATGGACAGAACCCAAGTTCATATTGTACAGTCTTGCACACATTTTAATGCACATTACTTTAGTTTAAAGGTTCAGGACAGACAACAATCTGCTTCACTGCAATTTCTGCACACAATGCTGACATCCCATTAAGGGTTCTGTGGACTGTAGTTTCTGAGGATGTTACTTCAGCTCGCCAATAATGTTGGCAAACTTTGCAATGCATCTTTCCCTCATGCCAGGCAGTTGGCGTCTCAATTTCACTCCTTTTCGCTTTGAAAGTGCAGGGCCTCATTTCCACATTAGTTCAGGCCAGGCCTTTCATTTTTGGGGAGCCCTCATAACTGACTACTCTGGCCTTTAATTATGCATCCAGGGAACATTTCACTGCACACTTGACAGGGATTGTACCACATATAGCAGGTTTGCTTTTGTCCAATCCTGGGTGGCATTTTGACTTTATAGGAAGAGGTCTTGCACTCCTTCCTTGATTCATTTTTACCTTTAAGGACTTTAAGAAGAATTCATTTGTACCTCTATGGGGGAGCAGTTCTTTCCAGAGTGCTCCGCCAGTGAGCTGAGGTTAGAGAGTTCCAAGGCAAGCTCTGCTCCTTAACCATCCGCAGGGCACATTGGAGGTTAACTGGTGTTATGGATCAGACCTGCCTCCCTCTGTCAGTTGCCCTAGTACCCAGGTCCCTCATTGGAGGTGAAGGACTACTGCAGGGCGTAGTTGGACTCTGCCCCTGGGCTGGCAGTGAAGCAAACAAAAACAAATCCTGTCCCTAAGCCCCTGGATTGGCACTTGCAGCACCAGAAAAAGAAAATCAGATGGTTTCCTGCATTCTACGGTTTCGAACTGCAATTGAACTGGGATTTGATCGCCTTCAAACAATCAGGACCGTTGGTCCTGCCTTTGGCCCCTCATCGAACCTTCTTTGAATCGATGTTGCAGCTTCATCAAACTGGCTCGACTGCCGCATTGTACCTACGGAGCACGTCACTTATTCCGCTCGAGCACCAGCTTGCGGCGTGGCTGATTTAGAGCCACTGCCTCTTCATACCATACACAGGGAAGTCATTTAGGGTTCATCAGAAGTTGCACTTGGGACCCCTGAGGTCTCCCTTGCTATCCCTGTGGTCTCCCTTGCTACCCCTAAAAAAAATAAAAAAATAAAACGTTTTTTTTTCTTCTTTTTTTTACACAAATTGAAGCTGGGCTGTGGCCAATGCAATGTGCCTCTTTGTTTCTAGAGTGGTTGGCTTTCTTGTCCAGGCTTCTTTAAACAAAACAGGGGGTTCCACAAGTGTAACACTTTGAGTAGTGACCCTAAATAAGAAAGACCAGGAATAACAAATAATTTGTCTTTCTGGAATTCTAAACAATAATTGATAGACTAATTAAAGCTTTATTTCAGGCACACTTCAGGGAGTGAGTCCCTGATTTAGTCTGTTCTTAAACACCTCAAATTCACAATGCAAACAAAATCCTCCAAAAAGCATTTAGAGTAGACTTTCACAAGTTGCAGTTATAGCATGTATTTTTCTGCCGATATATATGGTGATCCATTCTTGTATGACATGTATATCACGTTACAGTGGTATTGTAACCATATATTTCATAGTGTACTTAGAAACACTGCTATGTCTGACCACTTCCTGTTTTGTCAAGGGGTAAAGCATTGTGTTCCATCGCTTCCCGTGATGTCACTTTGGGATGGGGTCAAATTACATCACTTCCTGTGATGTCATAAGAGGTCAATGGTCATGTGATGTCACTTCCGCTACCCCAGGCATTTTGGTGAAAGGACGTCTCTGACCACACATCAGACCATAAGGATCACAGGTTTGAACTGACTGGACCTTGAATTGAAGCACTGAAGAGTCACGTCACTTGTTGATTACCAAAGTCTCAAACCACCTTGACCTTCGAACCGACCCTGGTGAGCTCTCTGAACGACATCGTAGAACGCCTCCTTCAAACCACAAGGAGCTTTGCTTCACCCCAATTCTGCACCCGTCCCGCCAGAACAACTTGCCCCACCCGAACCTGGTTCGACTGCGTCTAGAGAAGCTTGACTCAAGCCCACCGAAACACCTAAGATTTGGAATCAGGTACTATTGAGAGCCATTATCCCCTTAGTCCATTTGTGGGGCCTTAGTGACTAGTTAAAGCTCTTGTTCCACCTTTTTCCTAAAGAACATACCCTTTTGCTGACATTGTTGTGATTTATTTGCTTTTCACCCTTGCTACATTGCCCAGAGTGTTATTTACATTCTCCATTGTTCTTTTCACAGAGGTATTTGTTAGTGTTTTTAATAGTACAGTTATAATGCATGTGATGCATTTAATTAAAGAATCAACATATATGTATAGTACCTTGGTGAACATTCCTTTATTTTGTTGTACTCTTGCTGTTCGGGTTGCTACTGTCATTACATTCACACCCCTTCTAAGAGTATAGCCTTCCCTAGATCCATGTTATCCCAAAAGTCAAAGAAGGTATATCTCTTGCTTGTGCCTGTTTTACCTTTATGTCTTGGATCACTATTAGTTCGTGGACTTATGAGGACTCAGCAGGCGGTTTAGCCACTACTCATCCTTATACTCCAGCAGAGCAGGAGTCATTTTGTTGCAGTGACGATTAAAGTCTTTAGCTGCCTGCCTGCAAAGCCATGTGCCTGTCAGTGTGAATTTCCATAAGACTTAACTCATTACTCATCAAAGCAATTAAATCATATGCGTGTAAATCAAAAGAACACCTCAAGTTCAAAACTCTATGTTTCAGTCTCATTTTTTCCCTCCATGCAATTCCAACGATTTACTTCCTGGCTCTGAAATCTGCTTACAGTGGTGATACCGGCAAATTTCAAAACCTCTCCATCATCGATGGCTGCTAAAGGACCGTCCGAGTTTGCTCTTCACGAAGAACTGCCAATCCTCATATATACTTTTTAGAGATGTTTAAGTCCTCAACAGTTATAGAAATAAATCTTAATGGGCAATGTTTTGTGAAAAGTCATAGGGCCTCATTACAATGAGTGCGGACCCGTAATGGACGGTGCTGGTAAGGGACCGGCACCGTTCATTATGGGCCGCCTCATTATGAGGTCTGTAGCGGGACCCGCTCTGGAACGCCTGATCAGACCAGGCGTCCTTAGCGTGTCCCGCGAGCGGCCCGGCATGCTAACAACGGGCCCGTCATTAGCAGGCCCATTGTTAGCATCCTCCCCATTCCCATTGAGCCCTATGGGGGCTCAAATGGGAATGGGGATGTACCGGGTCCGGGTCCCGGGAAAGGGAATTACCTGGCCCTCCAAGGTTGGAATGGCCCTGTAATTGCCTATTGCTGGAACCCGGACCCGGTACCCTGTATGGGGGTAGCTAAAAGCGGCATGGCTACCTCCATACTCGTAATGAGGCTCATATTCTTCTTGGCTACCCCCTCCGTCTCATGAGCTTAGCAGTACTTACGTGCATCGTTCCATGTTAACCCAAAGGGAAGGACTTCCATGTCGATAAATGGACACCTTTGAGTGTTGTTGAAATGTAAGCAGCCTAAAAAAGTCAGAAGATCGCAAAGCCCATCCACCTTGCATGGGGAAGCTGGGGGATGATGAATGCCCCCAATCCCGTGCATATGTTATCAGGGTTCCATGTAAAAATGTCCCTGCAAAAATGCCTCCTGACAAACATTTTGGCGTTTTGTGCCGAGATATTATTACATTGAACATGCAGGGGACACCACCGTAACCCTTGTTTTTTTTTTTTTTACAAGGGGAGCAGGGGCCATGCCCGCAACCCGTCCCCATACATAATGTCACCAGTCTGGTGGTCTGGGTACGAATACTTCATGCCGTACACAAGCAGGCCGGGGTTGATTCACACTGGGCCTCATTTTCCAGTCCCCAGAGAGTCAAAAAACAGAATGCTGCTTACAGCTGTACTGGTATAAGGGCCAGATGCGATCTCACAGGGAACAGAAGACATGCAGGAGGGCTATAAGGCACAAGACACCCATCCACACCATGTCTTGTCTGCTGCTCCTTTTACTCGGTTCGATAAAATAAAACCATTTCACCTGTTTCAGTCGTCAGGGGATGCAAATGGAGGCTGGACCCTGGATTGAGCGCGCATCTTGCTGAGAAGTACTTCCCTGCTCTGGCGGCAGGTGGTCAGTCATTTTTTCGAAAAAAAAAGTTGAAAGACAATTTTTTTGAAAAAATGTCGAAAAAAAAAAGTAAATTTCCTTTTTTTTAAATTATATATTTATTTTGGGATCCGGGAATAAAAAAAAATGGGTAAAACAAAAAATAAATTTGAAAAAAGGGGGCTTGGGGGAGCCCCCCCACTTCGAATAAAAAACGTATTAAAACAAAAATTCGACATTATTTTTTCGAAAAAATAACCACATTTTTTAATTCACAAAAATGACTATGAACCCTCACGGCATGATGATAAGATGTTCATTTTACAATTCAAAGGTCACATAGCAGCTGCACATCCATATCAAAAGTTATTTCCCGCATGTGCAATCACTGCAAGTCTCCACAGAAAAACTCTGGGCCTCATTCCAAGTTTGGCGACATTAGTTGTACTTCAAATGTCAAACTGAATTAGGGATAGCATGTGCAATAACAGTAATGCTGTGACAGATTTAAGGTATGGGTTATTCCCCATTTAGAGTCCCACTGGACTTCACTGGCGACACTGGAATACATTTCGCGTCTGCTGCACTCATCGTTTCACAGCTTTTACTTTCTTCATGGATTCCCATAATAAATAGTGATGACAGAACCCACACAACACAATGATACCTGTAGGGCCTCGCCTATTTGTTCTTTTTTGCTGCACTGCAAGTCCCACAGCCCCTTGAGAGATAAGGTCCAAGGCTGCAGACATCCCAAGATGGCGACTTTCTCAAACTGTCAGAAGCACCTTGATGACCCAAAGAACTAGGCAAGAAATATTTAGCCTCTTTGCCATAACAAACAGCAAAGCTCTTAGGGGATTCCTTATCCACAGACCCAACCTCTACTACAGCCTGCCTTAGGATTTTCTGACAAGAGAACAATCGGGGAAGCGGGGGGCTGGGGAGGACACCACAGTCATCGGACCTCCTGAGCAACTTTACTCAAATACTACCCTTTAAGTATCCAGTGGACCGTGGGAAACTGATCGTCTTCTTTAGGACACTTGTGTTGTACCAAAATCACATTTAGCCCTATTGACGATTTGGCCTCAGGCATTTGCGACCGTCTTTGGATCTGCCAAACCATGTACATGAAATGTAGTGTTTATTGAACATACTGCCTTTGAGTTGTCCATCATATATAGGCACACGCTAGTACTTATATAAGGGAGGGAGCAACCCTGCCCTTAGAGGATTCACCTTTGATCACTTGAATAAGAACGATTCTTGTGGAACCTGGTTGGGGTACAATATGCACTAAAGTTCTTTGGCATAGAGGTGACAACCAAGATTTCCAAGAAAGTGGAAAGCCCCCCCCCCCCCCACCCAACCATCCCAAGGGAACATTTGGGGTGACCACCTGTTGGACAAGCCATGCTTGCAACCAGAACCCTGGTACCCAGGGTTCTGCCCACTGGAAGTAGAAACCCCTGCCGTTGCACTCTGGAATGTTCCTGGTTGAGAAGGGCAGCACAAGAATTATCCTTATCCTTGGAGACTGTGGACAGGGTTAATTTCCAAGCAGCCAAAGAAGTTACCCCTGGCTCTTGCTGCACCTCCACACTTATTTGATGCCAGTTTGGGCTCCAAGACCCACTCGATGCTGGTGCTGAAACTCTGCTATCTCTGCATCGGAGACTCTTTGAGACTTCTAGCATCCTGAACTCAACATTGCATGCCTGGCTACTAGCCTTAATGAGCCCCAAGCCATTGCCGCTGCAGTTCCACAATGTCGTGTTGAACCAGTTGATTTCACTCACTGCAGAATTCAAGTCTTCCCTTCTCCACCCCCATGGCTGCTGAGTCTTCCGGAGCTGCTGACCTGACACCTCCTTGTGTTTCTCAGCCTTTTAGACCCGCAAGAAGTCGCTGCTGCCCAATGCATCATATTGTTGGATCGTGTCACCCCCGCACCCGACTCGACCTTATCTCTGTGCCTAAACTACCCAGAGCCCCAGTTTGATGCGGAAAATCCTGCTATATATGAATAAAGGTACTCCTAGCCCCTGACCACCTTTAAAGGGCCATAGTGACTACTAAGATCCACTTGCTACCTTTTCTAAATATATCTTCAGTGACTTTGACATAGCTTCAGAAAATAATGCCTGTCCACCCCTGTCTTGTAACCCAGATTTTCTCCAGAGTCTGCATTTTCTGGCCCTCATTACGACCCTGGCGTTAAGGGATTACCGGTACCGGTAAGGGTACCGGTACCGGTAATCCCTTAACGCCTGATTACGAGGTCCCTTTGTGGGTCCCGACCTTAACGGCTGGTCTGTACCAGCCGTTAAGCTAAGGACCCGCAAAGGGACCTTGAAGGTGATTACGGTATCGCATTTTGCGGTACCGTAATTACCGCCTTCCCCATTCCCATTGAGCCCTATGGGGCAAAAATGGGAATGGGGAAGGGCCAATGGTAAATGGGGAATTGCCGCCCTGCCAACCTTGGAATGGGGCGGTAATTCCCCATGTCACCATGGCGGATCCGGTAAATTACTGGCATTAACCATGGCGCTAATAGCGCCATTGGTTAACGCCAGGGTCGTAATGAGGGCCTCTGTGTTTTCCCTTACAGGGTTGGGTTAAGTAGTGCGTTTGTATGTTCGGTTTAATTAAAATTGGTTGGCCGTTATTTTATTTTGGTGCGACAGAACTGTTGTTGTTTGGACTGCTTCTGGGCTAGCGCACACACCTCCTGAAGAGTATAGCCTGCCCTCAGCCCATGTTACCCTAAGGGGCAAAGGAGGTATTCCTGCCAGGATGTGCCTACTTCACCTTAATGATTGAGATCACTGCTGGTTTAGTAGTACTGTTGGGCTTAGTGGGAGTTTTAGCCATTGTTCCTTCCTGTACTCCTGCAGAGCAGTAATCATTTCGTCACTGGGTTTCTGACATCAGCGCACATATTACATCCTCTATAATTAAGCACATCACATACAGTGCAGCACCCCCAGAAAAGCACATACTAATGCAGAGCTGGACAATTACCCCACACCAAAGAGACCACTTTTAATAAAGGCTTCTCTCATTTTCTGAAACAGGCACTAATGGAATTAAACACACTTGCTGCTTCCCACGGCTGTACTCGAGCAGAGAAACACACTGTTTCAAGCCCATTGAAAGATTAAACCGGAAGCGCGCCCGAGATCTCATTTCCTGCATAGTTTCTCTACAAGGGTTGGACAATGTGAGTAAACACTATCGCAGGCAGTACACTGACGCCAAACGCTCCTTGCGCCACTTTCCTGGAATCGGATCCAATCGCCTGGAGAGTGCTATCCTTTGTCACCTGCTCCTACACCAGAGGCGCGTACAACCTGGCAGTAGCCAACGAGGCGAGTAAACAGCACAGTTCAGATGGGGTCTTCGACACTGCTGGGAAACCGCAGCATGACCCAGAACGGAGCCTGCCTCGTTCTGATTACCATGGGAGGAAATGGCGGTCTACAAGTTATCCCTAACACATTTTTCATGTACTACTGCACGGGATGCATCTGAACATCAGCGCATATGCCGGACACATGTAGCTGCATTCCACGTGGCAATGCCCGTTCTTGCTGTGTTAGATGACTTGGAAGTAAGACTACAGTTTTATTTGTATTTACTTTAGTCCTACTTCTATGTCTATGGCAGGACCTGGTTTTTTTTGTCTGGTCCCCATAGTCTAGGGTGCAATCTGTGAAAATGCATTGGCGGAGGCCACTGCACACCTCTGAAGAGAGCATGCTCCTGCGTTGTTTACAGTGGAGATTAATGAGCAGACACTGCACGGGTGCAGTTGCTCCTCCTGATATGTTGTCTGCTGAGTGCACCAATGGATTGGAAGGCCTGGATGCAGTGTCATTTGAGCAATTTCCAGGGGACGCTGCATCCCGCCAGAGCCACCGTCTGGTATCCAGGGATACAGACAGATATTTACACTTATCTGTTCTTCCATAAACCTGACAATGAAGTTCAAAGAAAGGATCTTGGCAACCAAAAACTAAAGAGAGCAATCAAAAATCTCATTTCTCAATAATTGAGTGAATGATACAGCTTGCAATGCGTCAGCACGCTGTAAACGTGCCCTGACAAGAGACAGGGGCGACGCAAGGTACAGTCTGAAAGGTGTCTGTGAGTTATTAGCTCACTTCAAAGGTCTGTGTGCAACCTGCAGTCACAGGGTTCAACCCTACGGTACTAACTCATTCCTTTATGCTTCTGAGATTGAAAAATGAAAAACATTGAATTGGGCAAAAACAACTTCTATCGCCACAGTGCTTAGAGACTGCAGAAGCATGGATTTAAGTGCTACATAGAAAGGTGGTATTATATGGAAAATAATAGATATTCCATGGGTTGCCTTTCAAGTGCGCACCACACAATTAATGGTCTCTAAGCGATTAATAAAAGTGGATGTGACTACCCATCTCAATGGGAATGCTTTTTTCAACCATAGAAGTATGAAACTGATCATACTGCAACAAATAATTCATGAGAGGTGAAAAATAAATAGTTGCCCGGGATCATTTTTCTGGGGCCAAGGGATGTTCTATGAATCAAAGCGATAACCTGGCCCCTGGTGACCAAAAGAATAATACAAATGCAAGTCGCTGTAACATTGGCACCAGTGCTAAAGAGGGAGCAAATACATTAAGCACCAGTTTTCCTGCCTAGGTGATCCAGAAGGGAGCAAACCGGGTTTTCCCCAATCCATGCAACCTACAGATTGTGGCAAGGAGTCAAATGGTTGTGTCCCTTTTTAGTGTTTGCTCCAAATTTATCTTGGATCCAAGTATATCACATTGTGAGCTCAGGCAAGAAACCTAACACGCAACTAGTTTTTCTTTTTTTCTCTCTGTTAATGCAATCAGGAAACTCATTTTTCCTTTTTTTCTCTTACTGCAATACGTAACCAAACAAGGAAGATGTGGTTATTCTACTCTTCGAATGTGAAAGATGGGACTTTCAGGAAGTATCTTTTTTTTCTTAAATTCCTGAAGCAAACTGGGCAACAATTAGACTGCTTCAATTTTGCACCGGTCCACAATTCCTTAGGCGATATGGATTTGGGCAGAATCGGTTTGCGCCACTCCGTACCATCGAAGCAGAAACACGTGTGCTTAGTGCATTGGCCCAGTTTCCTGCACCAGTACAAATGTTACATCATCTGCTCCCAGGAGCCCAATGAAAACATGCCAGGGACTTTTAGAAGAACTTGAGGTGTGTTTCTGAGGCTAGGGACATACACAGGAAGTTGGAAACACGTTGGGCTAAGAGAAAGGGGACATCTATCTAAGGTTGACTGGGATGCCATCACCGGGGAGCAAGGGGGTTCTCTCTCTGCATCTCACTGTTGCACAACTCAGATACCAAGAGGCCCATAGTTGGAAGTCAAAGGGCCTCATTACACGGTCGACGGTAAGGGTTTACCGGTACCGATATTTTACCAGTACCGGTAAACCCTTAACGCCTTACTACGAAGTCCCTTTGCGGGTTGGAGAATTTAACGCCTGCTTTTTGCAGGCGTTAAAAACCAACCCGCAAAGGGCCCAGGGAGCTAATTACGGTACCGCAATTTGCGGTGCCGTAATTAGCACGTTCCCCATTCCCATTATGCCCTATGGGGCAAAAATGGGAATGGGGAAGGGCAATGGGGGAAGGGGGAATTACCGCCCCACCAACCTTGGAATAGGGCGGTAATTCCCCTTTCCACCAAGGCGATGCCGGTATTTTAGCACCTACCACTAATAGCACCTTGGTCCACTGCCGTCCGTGTAATGAGGCCCAAAGTCTTCCTGGACTTCCAGAACGAGAAATCTTTACATACCAGAAATGTTCTGGCACAGGTTGATTTCTGGCTATTCACAGGGAATGACAATAGCTGTGATTCAGATGCTAGAAAGATGTACCATTGCACTTTAAATTGTCAGGGGTCTCACCCTCTTGAGGGGAAACCGGGCTGGTTTGGTTATCTCTTTATTATGTAGCCGTGTATTGTGTGGGTTATGAAGAGGAATAGCGAGATTATCTTGAGCTGAATGTTAGTCTTTAGTAAGGAAAATAAATGTTTTTTTCTTTTCTTTAAAAAAAAAATAAGAAAAAATTTAAACTATGATTGAAAAATGAAGTATGGTATTTTTTATATGTATGTTGTTCTTTTTGTAAGAGGTTTTTCAGATCAAATACAATTTAAAAAACAAATTAAAAGAGAAATCTTTACGCACTAACTTTAGTTTGGACTCACTTGCTGCCTCTGTTCTTACTTTGGACGATTTTGCCAAGTTTTGAAATTTATGAGGTCCAAAACAGAGTTAATTGAAACCTCGGTGATCAACAAAATGAGCCTCTGAGATGAACAGTCTCGGGAGGAAAGCTTAGGGGCAACGTGCTTGCCTTGGGAGCAAGACGACACGGAGCAACAGGTTCGATCTCCGGGTCCGCGCTTTGAAACCTCTGGGTATTAAGCGTGTTATAAATAACCTGTCATATCATAACACATCCTTAATCACAGTGCATCAAGCACCTATGCTCAGTAGTAAACGAGCCGCTGCTTTCTGCACTGACCAGAGCTCTTGTCTGGGATGAGATGCTCAAGGGTTGTGTGTGAAGAGTTAGGTGAACACATTCTATTTCAATTCCCTGCTGAATATCTGCAACATTGAACTGCAATTCAGGGAAAGGACAGCGCAAGAAGCCTTTTAAGTAATTTTAGTGCATTGACCCAGAAAGAGGCTGAGGTGGACAGAGGCAATGCAGTGGACTGGGAAAAATCATCTTTCCACCAGACCTCAAGCTGATCACTGGCCTATTTCAATACCATTTTGTATATTTACAAGCGCATCAAATGACATCTATAGATCTAATTAATGTAGTGGTGCTTTCAGGAACTAACTTCTCTCTTGCTGCCTAACAGATGCTTAACAAGTGCTTAAAAGTGCAAAGAATTAAAAAGCAAAACTGCTCTGGAATGGCGTTTGGGTGGTGGGGTGAGTGGCAAGAGGCACCATGTCCACCCCTCCACAGAGATACAGTAGTGCTTTAGATTCAAGAACGTGTTTGGTCCTTAAGACTTGCCCCTGCGGTTGTTCGTCACTCCAAGAACAACAGGCTGCCTTTCATTGGCTGGAATCCTGCAATAGGGGAGAGAGACATTGGAGGATCTGCTCCATGTTACCTGTTTTCACAGAGGTGGACCGGGAGCAAGAGACCCCTTTTAATTTTATTTCAGGCTTTGGCATAGCTGCAAATGTCTTTAAATCATAAGGGGACCCAATTCAGTGGCGTAACACAAAAAGTGTTGGGCCTCATGTGAGCCATGCTGAGAGCCCCTATCCTAAGCTTGGCAAAAAAGCACAGGCTGCGCCACACTCCAGGCCGACCTCGACCACCACGCATGCGCAATGTTCATGATGATCATGCTGCTGCAGGGGCGCGCCGCTCACTGCAGTAGGTGAAAGGTGTAAGTATGTCTTTCAATCAAACCTTAAATCTTTCACCTAGCATATAAACACAGCACAGATTCTGGTTCCTGAGTCCTGACAACCAAGTGCACCAGGCAACTCTGCTCATAGCCAGTAAGAAAACATGCTCATGCTGGCTCTGCAAGTATATGCCAGTATCCCCATGTGCAATCATTCTCTTCCTGCCCTTAATGCCAGTAAAAATCTCCTGCCACATGAAGAAAACATTTTATTGCTGCTATGCATATGCTTTTCCAGCCCCCATACCACCATGTAGGAATACTCTTCATACTGACTTTCCCCTCCACGCCAGCAACAAATGATACAAGCCTGCAGTAAGGAACTATTTCCTTGTTTGGCTACACAAATGCCTCCAACTACCATTTATGAACACTCATCATGCAGACTTTACCCTTAACACCATTTAAACATGCAATGCCACAGTAATTACACCATTAATTGCTGACTGCACAAGTATCCCCACCCTCCCATGTAAGAATAAACATCATATTGGCCTTTCCCCTTATGTGAGTAGAAATGCAATGCCACAGAAAGAAAATGTCCAGTTGCCTGCCCACTGTGTTATAAAGCACCCACCCCAACCCCTCCTCCATGCCATAACATCTATCAATTTGGCTTTGCCAAAAATACCAGTAAGAAATGTAAGAAAATGACCATGCTTCAATTCCCTTAGCCTGGACCCCAACCCTGCATGCACACATTCATACCCATTTACCAACCAGCCACTCACCCAGTGGTGGGCAGCACATTTCTTAATTGGAGGGCTGTGAACATTTCCCACAAATATATCACAGTGATTGTGCATAGCGAGGGAGCCTAAACCAACCAAATAGGGTTGAAGACACATTTTTGAATAATGGGTTAAAATGGTGCATTATGCAATACAAGGACTGTTTGCAATTGGTTTTGCAGGGTAACTCCAGTCCAAAAATCCAATAGGTTCAGTTGACCAACAGTGCACAGAGCATTGCCCAATACATTTTCATGATGCCCCCTTGGGCCCCAAATAAATCCCAGTAAGAAATGGCTAGAATAGCTGCACCAAAACGCCAATCCTGCCCCGTAATTATACACATGATGCTTGAATTATCATGAATGGTTGTCCATTCAAAGTTCCATAGTAGTAGTGTACCACCCAATCCCCCTCACTCCCACCTACCAAAATCAGCTCCACTGCGGCCTGCGCAGCACAAACACATGTGCACCCCCATTCACACAACGTTCACTTGCTCATTTACTTACCCCATTCCTTTGCACACCAATACACCATAGACTCGATCCTTCACACACATACCCAGCCACCCATAAACTCAGTCATACACTCACTCATTCACACACACATTACATAATGCATAACACACCCTTGCATGCATGCACATAAACATACAAACATGTATCATAAACAAAAACACCCTCACAAGCATGCACACACACTCACACTCTTACCTGCCATTTACAAAATCTGTCTTCCCTGAGAAACCCCTTTCCAGAAAGGCCTCTGGGTCGGATCCTGCGCTCAAATACACCAACCGGAACCAGAAAGCTCTCTAATTCAATGAAGCTTGGCGATGTGTCCCTTTGCCCTGCAGGACATGGTTAAGGAGACTTGTTTCAAACAGGCTTTCACTCTACCACCCAGGAGGTCATGCACCCTTGCAAATATCCTATAGAAAGATCAGCCTGGACCAACAGAAGTGATGGGCAGTGTGGTTTTAAGTATCCACCAAAACCACAATTTAGTGAAGTGATATTTTATTTGTATCACGCTCATACACAAGTGTTTCAGAGCGCGACAAGGCAAGGGAGGAGAACAGGGGAGAACACAACAACGAACTTACTAGGCCCAGTGACACTGAGAACGTGCAAGTGCAGGGGAAAGGGAAAGGGGAAAAGTGCATGGAAGGGGGAGAGTGGAAAGTGCAGAGCAAAGGAGAACATATAATTAATAATACATACAAAATAAATAGATAATGCAGGCAATAAACAGTGGTAGTGCAGCCAGCAAGTGGCAAGTGCTGTGTTTACGGCAGCAGACTAAGTAGGTCTGATAAGAGCAGAAAAAGAAGAAAATGGGGGAGGGACTGTATGGGTACAGATACAGTCCCCATTGCAAGGGGTGGCCAGGAGGCAGTGCAGGAGGGTGGCAGGATGAGCGGGTACCTGGCCCAGGGGACAGAGGGTGACCAGGTGCACAGTGCCAAGAGAGAATAGATCAGTAGGGGAGGAGAGGAGCGAAGGTAGAGGCAAAGAGGAAGGTCTTGAGGTGCTTCCAGCACCAGAGATGGTTCTCCTCATGTTTTAGACTGGCAGGGAGGCTGTTCCAGAGGGAGGCTCCAGTCGAAGACAGAGATCTACGCCCAGCTCGTTTCTTCGAAAAACGACTGACCCTGAGGGAGATGGAGGTAGAGGAGAGAAGAGCTCGAGAGCGGAGGTATTTGTGGAGGGATAGCTGAAGGTATTGTGGACCCAGGCCCCAGAAAGACTTGTGGACAAAGCAGAGGGTTTTGAATGTAATCCTTGTATTCACTGGGAGCCAATGGAGAGATTTTAGAGCTGTAGATATAAAATCCCAGGGCTTGAGGCCAAGGACAAGTCTTGCAGTCCTGTTCTGGATTAGTTGAAGAGGGCAGAGAGTAGAGGCAGGTAGATCTAGAAAGAGGCTGTTGAAATGGTCCAACCTAAAGTGAACCAGGGCTTGGGAGACAGTGAGCTTCTGGGGAAGGAGGGGAAAGGCAGAGTACCTCTGACTCAGAGATGTGGGAGGAGAAGGAAAGTGTGGAGTCAAAGATGGCCCCGAAGTTCTTAGCCTCGCAGGTGTGGGTAGGAGGGGGCCAAGGGAGGCCGGCCACAGAGTGAGGGGAAAGGATGGTGAAGGTGTGCCGATGAGGAGGATCTCGTCTTGCTGGCATTCAGACAAAGATCATTGGCGGCACACCAATCTTGAATGGCTGTTAGGCAATCAGAGATGAGAGAGTGAGAGGAGGTGGCAGAGGGCAGCCTGAAAATGAGTTGAGTGTCGTCAGCATAGCACTGGAAATTTGAGCAGAAAATGGCAGTGCAGTGGGCAAGAGTTGCCAGGTATTGGTTGAAAAGCCAGGGCGAGAGGTTAGACCCTGGGGGGACACCACAGATAGAGAGGAAGATAGATGATAGGAAGGACCCCAGTTGGATCTGGGAGGGTCGATCAGAGAGGAAAGAGGTCAGCCAGGCCAGAGCCTGATCAGTGATACCCAGTTTATTACTGAGACGGTTGAGCAGGATGGTATGGTTGACCGTGTAGAAGGCAGAAGAGAGATCGAGTAGGATGAGGACAGAGGGAATGTTAGAGTCAAGGCTGGAGAGCAGTTCTTCACAGATGTTCATCAGAGCAGTTTCCGTGCTTCTGGCCACTCTGAAGCCAGACTGGTGGTCATGGAGACAACCAACAGAATAGGAGTGAAGGTTAAGCTGAGAGATGGCCAGCTTTTCCAGGAGTTTGTCCAGAAAAGGAGTAATGGAAATTGGGTGATTTTTAGCCAGACAGGAAGGATCAGCTGTGGGTTTCTTGAGAAGAGGATGCACAAGGGAGTGCTTCAGAGGGGAGGGGAAGGATCCTGAGGCAAAGGAGTGGTTGCAAAAATTTGCAAGGGCCGGAGCGAGGGTGTCAATGTGGTACTTGATGGTTTTAGAGGAACAGGGATGAACCTGTTTTGACAAGGCTTTCATAGATTGGACTTGCCTAGCAACCTCATCCGGGGAGAAAAGAGGAAAGGAAGAGAAGGAGGGTGGGAGGTATTTAAAGGGGGGTCAGCAAGCACAGACTGAGAGGGGATAGGAGGGGGAGGGTAGGAGAGTCTGGACAGGATGTCCTTGGTTTTTTAGATAAAGTGAGAGGCAAGGGCATTGCAGAGAGCCTGGGAGGCAAGAGGAGGGGTAGAGACTATGGCAGGGTTGGCAAGCTCCTTGCAGATTTTAAAGAGTTTGGCCGAGTTGTTAGATGCTGCAGAGACACAGGCTTGAATGTGGACTCTCTTCTTGGTGCGGACAGAGAGTCGGTATTGCCTTTGGAGCAGGCGACAGACCAGTTTGTCAGACGATGAACAAGAAGCCCTCCATTTCTTCTCTGCTGCCTTAAACTTACGTTTAAGTGTAACTAGGTCGGATTCATACCAGGAATTGCACTTGGCTTTGGACTTCAAGTGGATCCTCATAACGGGGCAATAGCATCAAGAGTATCAGAAATAGAAGAGTAGAGAATGACAGGGCGGTGTCTGGGTGAGAGTCAGCCAGAGGAGGAGGGGCGGGGAGAGAAGGTGGCAGCGAAAGCCTCAACTGACACACTCTTCATAGGTCGGATGTCCGAGAAGGTAGGTGTGGCAGTGTTGGGGTGGGCTTGGCTTGGGGGGAATAGAGTGAGAGATGAGTTGAGAGAAGGCAGTGGTCACTGCAGGAGAGAGGAGTGGTCAGAGGGGTAGAGAGGGGGAGGCCAGAGGATATCAAGACATCAAGTGTGTGTCCTGCAGTGTGTGTCGGGCCAGAGGGGAGAATAGAGAGGGAGAGGGAATCGCAGAGGTCGCGAAAGAGCAGAGAAGAGGGACAGGGAGAATCGAGGTGGATGTTGAGGTCACCAAGAAGGAGGAGTTGAGTGATTGAGGCCAGGAGGGAGGAGGAGAGGTCAGGCCACTCAGAGAGAAAAGAGGTGATTTGCCCAGGGGGCCTGTAGAGAGTAGCAACAGTGAGAGAGTGGCTAGGAGAAATTAAGTGCCTGCAGACAAGGCATTCGAAAGAGGAGTAAATCTGAATGGGAATGATAGTGGCAGGAATCCACTCGGGAAATATCAGAGCTATGCCCCCCACCCAAGCTGAGTGGATCTGGGTGCGGAGAGGATCTTGCAGCCATCAGGGAGAAGAGTGTCAGAGCTCATGACAGAGCTGACCATGAACCATGTCTCCATAACTACACGGACATCAAGGTCCAGTTCTTCAAGGGGGCGGCAGATGTCAGAGGAGTGTTTGACAGCACAGTGAGAGTTGAGAGTGGCAAGATGAAGAAGGTTGCCAGCCTTAAAGACCTTCCGGGGAGGGGCACAAATCAGAGGTACGCCCTGCAGAGTTGTGAAAGTAGCCTGAACATAGGTAGAAAGGCACAGAGTGCGCAAAGGCATGTGTATAGGAATGTCAGTGAGCTCAGTTTCTGCCCTTTAGTCCACCATCCTGTAAGTGGTAATTTGTTTGTCATCATTAACTGGAATCCTTCGATTGAGGATGCCATTAGCACCAATTCCCAGGAGGAAATTAGAAGACTCTCCATCATGTTCATGCCTATTATATCCTGATTGGTTTTAGGACCGGGGTCGTTCATGGACAGCTCTGCCTCATTGGCTCACATTTTACATCTAGCCCACTTCACCGCTGGCTCAGCACACACACAACCTAAGAAAACACAAGTATGAAGGATGAGTGATGGACTGAGCAAGCAAATGGCAAGGGCCACCCATACGGGGATGTAGGGCCTCATGCCTGTGGTGTTCTGCCATCCACCTTCATACCTCCAGAGTTATATTGCGGGGGGTGGCAGTGATGCCTTGTGTCCGGGACACTGCTTCGATCCAACAACTTTAAGAAAGGCCTGGCAATGGGGACTCACAAAACACATTCTAAGGTATCTCTGCATCGTCAGCAGTGCATTCAAATGAGTATCTCTTCATTAGAGGTGAAACACAACAGGTAGTGACAGCAGCATGTTCATTGGAGTGACCACTGTGTGTGACAAATCCCCATGTTATTTGTGAATGTTTGAGTAAAAAGAACTGATGGGGCATTTGCATCTGACTGAAAGCCCTACACAAATCCAGTTAGTTACCCAAATCTGCGCCTTCTCTCAAGACAATTAAACTGAGACACAAAATGAAGTCAGTATTAGTTTGGGCTAGTAGGTGACAGAGCCACCCATAAGCAGAAACTATTGCATTCGAGTAGAGATAGGCAGACATGGCATATGAGGAGGGACACAAAGCTTGAAGATGTTGTTTGTTTATTTGCCCACCAATTGACTACCCATGGCCTGCTAATCGACATGGCCATTCACACCCACTTCCTGCCCCTGCCCTCCCCTGCCCGGCCAAAACACTTTGTCATTGGAACTCTTTCAGCTCGCTTTAATCAAGCCTTACCGTCAACCTTTGCACTCAAGTGCCTGCCAGTGTTTTTTGAAAGCAGTCTTCTGAGAGTTAATGACTTAATTGGAATTGTAAACCAGCTACTGGTGTAATAAAATGTCTAAACCAGGCCTGCCTTCAGGCACTCAAAATTGTAAGCACTATGTGTTTCCTTCACTGAAGTCCTGTTAAAAACCGGCGTTGGCAAAGCCACCAGTTTTTGCTTTTGTAAAAGTATTAGGTATTTGCCAGGCACTGCCATTTGATGCCCAGCAGCTCGCACCATTTTGCACCTGCTACTATCAATAGCCAGTTAATACCACTATTGCATTGTCTGGCAAGTGCCTTGCCCATCCCTATACAAAAGCCCAAACTGTTTGGTTGACAATGCTTGTTTTTAAACTTCCTAGTTTACCAAGACAAATCCAGTAAGCCTCCAAAATCTGTGCCTTCTCTCAAGACAATTCAACTTCGTCACAAAATAAATCCCTTAATTTTAAACTGTCTTCTTTACTTGTACAATGACTTCTGGTTTGTCATGCAAAAGGGGCTTTCTTTTATTGAAACGTTACATTGTGTGCTCATGATGAAAGCTGAATGCCTGTGCCAAAGAATGACTGTGAGCCACTGATCTTATCAAACAGTTTTTTCTCATGTGTCTTTAAGTTTGGAACTTTTATTTGTAGAACTTAGAGTAGATGTTTTCAGCTCATATTACTTTGCATTCTGTTATGTGGAGGCTTCCGTTCTGGATGAAAGAATAAAGCCGTAGTAAGGATTACATTTCTTTCAGGATGGCTTATCACCTGAATTGAGAATTGTTCAAGTCATCTCTTTGAAACCTCACATTAATGTACCAAAACACAAACTTTTACCAACTAGAGCGAAGAAACTAAAGAGTCAAGTGCCTAAATTGCAGATTGGGATTAAAGCCCGGCTTCAACGCTTCACTGAAACATGTGATCCTCAGTAAATTGTGTCTTATCTTCGACAATTGGGAGCGCCTAGACATGTTTTTGTTCACTATGTTCGTTATTCAAAAAAGAATCACCCATGCTTTGATAAAGTGTGGCTCCAAATCTTATAATGACAGTGACCACATGCATGAAAACGTTATCTGTCTCCTGGCTTTCTCATGGCACATTATTGTAATGTAACTTCACATGATGCACGTATGATTCTTCACATGTTTCTCTGGGTTGTCACCTCCAGTAATGTCAATACATGAGCAAACTAAGGCCCCCCCCACTGCACATCTTTTGCTGCACGCGGATTCTGAAATCCTAAAAGTGGTCCAGGTGGTGGGGCTGTCTTAAAGCATTAACTATAGACATAATCACACGTGCATATGTCGTGATATGATGCAGCGCGAGAAGATGTCGAATCGATCAAGGGGCTGAGAGGGAAGCTCGTGCGATGTGGGAAGCGCGGGCTCACAGTGCCCTGAGCCGGCTATCGATTCATGCTCCGTGTGCTGAAAAGTGATGCACGGGATCCTAAAACTCAGTCCAAAGCATCCGCGACATGGTTCCATGTCATTTTGCCAACAGTAATTACTTCGAAATAATTTACTTCAAAGTAATTGCTTCAAGAAAGCACTTTGAATTGATAAAAAATGAAAAAACTGGGTCCCCCCAAACTGTCCCTTCCCCTACACTACTAACCCTGCACCAAGCCTCTCCAGACCCATTTTCACCCCTTAACCCACAATTCCCTCCATAATTAGAAGGGTTTTTCTAAGTAATTATTGTTGGAAAATCCACAGGATACCTTCGAGATCTCTGGCAGCTGCACACAACGCCTCCTCAGATGGAAGGGTCTTAATCTTGCCCAGTTGGCATCTTACATAACAAGGTGCCAACCATTGACCAGTTATGAGATAACAGCAAGAAAGACACTACAGAGCTTCACAAGGAGAATGGGATGTCTTCTAATGGCTGGTTTGCAATCAGCGGAACCAGGAAACCTGAGCTCTAGTCATGATGGCTTCACCTGATCACATTGAATTGTTTTTCCCAGTAGCCAAGTTCCTCGTCTTCCAAAACTGCGAGAACTCAGAGACAGGTAACCACTGTATATTGTGACAAACAAAACGTGGACATTGGGATTTCATGTGGAAGTGGGTCCAGTTTTAATCATGTTGTAGGTACATTATTTATTTCATTTTAGTTTGTTGTGAAGTGTGGATGAGGCACACATATGTTAGAGAGCTGCTCTTTACCGACATTTACAATAAAAACAGCCCCGAGCAAGTCACAGGGCCCGATTCTCAACTGGTGTTAAGTACCGAAAAGGTCATTAAAAGCGTTAACAACCTTTTCTGACGGTGCCGCATTCTTCCGAAGTCGGCAGGAATGCACCACTTTCGGAATACATGTGGTGGTTGCTAGGATGGGTTGGAAACCAACCTAGCAGGTGCCACATTCGGTACCTACCACTTTAGACTGGTATTCTTGTGGCACTCCTCCAGTTTTATATGTGTGCCAAAGTCGTACACATATATGGTACCATTTTGGTGCCGTTATTCTGGAGGAGAGCCACAAAAAGCCTTGTTGCAGTGCCGGGTGTATATGAACACCTTCATATACACCAAAGAAAGCAGCTTTAACGTTGAATCCTGCAACGTGGAAGCTGCTTACTTTGGTGTATATGAAAGTGTTCATATACACCTGTGTTCTCGGCAGCAGTTTTGTAAAATATTGAATATGTCGTTATTTTACAAAAATGATGCAGAGATTTCAGGATTGCCCCCGTTAAAAAAATGAGGACACCCAGGTCCACTTGAGAATATTGGTGGAGCCTGGGCGTCCTGATTTGCGCAGTGAATCGTGCTCTTTAGCATATTCACAGCACCAAGTTAAGAATCGGGCCCACAGTAGTTACAATCAAATCAATATAACCTGGAGGCTAATGACAATTTCACACAGACGTGAAAGGCCTTGCAAAATAACATGCATCAAACCCAAGAGTCTCCACCCTAAAGGCATGAGCCTGCAGCCACATCTTCAAAGGGTTGTGGCGCGTCAACAGATTTCAGTACTTTATGAGGAATCAGCAGGGAGGGCATTCCAGGAGACAATGGCAGACCCTGCAAATGTTCCTTGTAGTGAGGAGCATGGCTGAGAACTGAGACCTCTAACCATTACACACCTCAGCCCTCTCCTACCAACCAGGATGGCCAATTAGACAGATCGCTAGAACTCCCTCTATGCCTAATGGCTGAACAGGCAACTCCACATTGTATTGGCGCTCTTAACAGAAGACAGTGTAGTCACCTGAGTATACAGTGGTCAAACGTCCTGGCCATGCTCCTTGCTAATTGTTCCAGTCCTCAATTTTCCATCACAATTGTTCATGAGGCCCAGGGCAGCCACAGCAATCAGTGGTATTTCATGCTGTGGGATTCGCCTTTGCCTCGCTGACTTCCTTATGGATGCCCTTTGGGGACACACCCCACTTTTGGAAAGCCACTGAGATAGGCACAATATTTCTTAGAACAGGTCAGAGTGATCCAGGAACTTTAACCACTGATGGATTACAAACAACACGCTGTGAGCTGCATCCGTGAGAGTGGGATTTGGGCAGAAAAGCGAGCTGGTCATTATATCCCTCAGATTGTGATTAGGACAAAGAGGTGAGCTGTGCACTATATCCCTGAGACTGTGATTAAGACAAAGAAGTGAGCTGGGCACTATATCCCTGAGACTGTGCTTAAGACAAAGAAGTGAGCTGGGCACTATATCCCTGAGACTGTGCTTAAGACAAAGAAGTGAGCTGGGCACTATATCCCTGAGACTGTGATTAGGGCAAAGAAGTGGGCTAAGCACTATAACCCTAAGACTGTGATTAGGGCAAAGAAGCAGGCTGGGCACTATATCCCTGAGACTGTGATTAGGGAAAAGAAGCAGGCTGGGCACTATATCCCTGAGACTGTGATTAGAGAAAAGAAGTGAGCTGGGTACTATATCCTTGAGACTGTGATTAGGGCAAAGAAGCAGGCTGGGCACTATATCCCTGAGACTGAATTTAAGGAAAAGAAGTGAGATGGGCACTATATCACTGGTACTATACAGTTGTCAGAGCAAATATTGAGAGTGAGACCAGTATACCCATAAAAGAGAAAATCCTGACACTGGGCCTCATTACAAGTATAGACGTGCAGGGAAAAACGGTGGTAATTCAGGGTCAACCGAATAACTTCTCCATTACTGCCACATTTCAGTATCACTGCAATACCACTTTGGTGGTGAGGTGGAGCAAAAACCTCCAGCAAAACGCTGAAGGTAATTTTGCTGCCTTATCAGCAAATATCTGCAAAACCGGCAGAAATACCACTGCCAGAATTACCGCCACCGCTGATTCCACCCAAATCCCCATGGAGTCATACGGACTCCATAAAAGGGGACTGACACAACCATACCACCACTTGTAATCTGATGCTAATTCCCCTGGACCAAGTAGTGGTAACGGTAGTACCATTTGGCAGTATTCTGGCAGATTTACCGCCGGAATACCGCCAGACTTGTAATGAGGCCCACTGTATAATTTGACCCATCCTGACATTTTTTACTTAAACTGGTTCATGATGGGAACACCCTTTTCAGTTTTAGACAATCTCCTATAACACGTGGGCATTTATCCCATTCTCATCCAGACAAAAGGCAACAGAGATGAAACTCCTACTTTTGCATCGCAGGGGTACTTTTGGTCCATCTTACCTTTCGTCAGTCCCAGATTTATGCTTAGCTTGCTGGGACTTTATAATTTTCTTTGGAAAAACTACAAATACTGGCGTACAAAGGCCAGCACTGGGTGAGGGGCGATAGCTCAGGGGCAACGTGTTTGTCTTGGAAGCAAAACAACGCAGCGCAACAAAGGTCCATATCTCGATCCTGCGCTTACAAACTAATCTCTGGTATTAAGCGCGTTATAGAAGAAAAAAAAGAACAGCTATAAATAGCATGTGCTCATGGTGTGACTGATGAAATATGACAGCTATGGGTTGCAGGTGTTTACTTAGAACGTTAAAGAAATAGACATCTGACACCATTTCGCCTTGCTGTTCAGGAACAATATTTTGAGATTTTTGGTCAAATTTGTTGTGATATACAAATAAAAAATTCACTGAAGGGCAAGAGTAAGTGATTGGAGCGCCGCACCCCGAAATACACCTAAACATGCTTACTATAAGTGCATTTAGAGTAACTGGGGAAGGATCTGGGGTCTGGTGGCAAAGAAGCGAGTGATGAGCATCCAATGGGATTTGAGAAGTTAAAAAAAACAAAACAAATACCATCACTTGAGTCATGAAAGGCAGTATAGCGACTGAAGCTAGCATATGATATGATAATACCATCACTTGAGTCATGAAAGGCAGTATAGCGACTGAAGCTAGCATATGATATGATATGATAATACCATCACTTGAGTCATGAAAGGCAGTATAGCGACTGAAGCTAGCATATGATATGATAATACCATCACTTGAGTCATGAAAGGCAGTATAGCGACTGAAGCTAGCATATGATATGATATGATAATACCATCACTTGAGTCATGAAAGGCAGTATAGCGACTGAAGCTAGCATATGATATGATATGATAATACCATCACTTGAGTCATGAAAGGCAGTATAGCGACTGAAGCTAGCATATGATATGATATGATAATACCATCACTTGAGTCATGAAAGGCAGTATAGCGACTGAAGCTAGCATATGATATGATATGATAATACCATCACTTGAGTCATGAAAGGCAGTATAGCGACTGAAGCTAGCATATGATATGATATGATAATACCATCACTTGAGTCATGAAAGGCAGTATAGCGACTGAAGCTAGCATATGATATGATAATACCATCACTTGAGTCATGAAAGGCAGTATAGCGACTGAAGCTAGCATATGATATGATATGATAATACCATCACTTGAGTCATGAAAGGCAGTATAGCGACTGAAGCTAGCATATGATATGATATGATAATACCATCACTTGAGTCATGAAAGGCAGTATAGCGACTGAAGCTAGCATATGATATGATATGATAATACCATCACTTGAGTCATGAAAGGCAGTATAGCGACTGAAGCTAGCATATGATATGATATGATAATACCATCACTTGAGTCATGAAAGGCAGTATAGCGACTGAAGCTAGCATATGATATGATATGATAATACCATCACTTGAGTCATGAAAGGCAGTATAGCGACTGAAGCTAGCATATGATATGATATGATAATACCATCACTTGAGTCATGAAAGGCAGTATAGCGACTGAAGCTAGCATATGATATGATATGATAATACCATCACTTGAGTCATGAAAGGCAGTATAGCGACTGAAGCTAGCATATGATATGATATGATAATACCATCACTTGAGTCATGAAAGGCAGTATAGCGACTGAAGCTAGCATATGATATGATAATACCATCACTTGAGTCATGAAAGGCAGTATAGCGACTGAAGCTAGCATATGATATGATATGATAATACCATCACTTGAGTCATGAAAGGCAGTATAGCGACTGAAGCTAGCATATGATATGATATGATAATACCATCACTTGAGTCATGAAAGGCAGTGTAGCGACTGAAGCTAGCATATGATATGATAATACCATCACTTGAGTCATGAAAGGCAGTATAGCGACTGAAGCTAGCATATGATATGATATGATAATACCATCACTTGAGTCATGAAAGGCAGTATAGCGACTGAAGCTAGCATATGATATGATATGATAATACCATCACTTGAGTCATGAAAGGCAGTGTAGCGACTGAAGCTAGCATATGATATGATATGATAATACCATCACTTGAGTCATGAAAGGCAGTGTAGCGACTGAAGCTAGCATATGATATGATATGATAATACCATCACTTGAGTCATGAAAGGCAGTGTAGCGACTGAAGCTAGCATATGATATGATATGATAATACCATCACTTGAGTCATGAAAGGCAGTATAGCGACTGAAGCTAGCATATGATATGATATGATAATACCATCACTTGAGTCATGAAAGGCAGTGTAGCGACTGAAGCTAGCATATGATATGATATGATAATACCATCACTTGAGTCATGAAAGGCAGTATAGCGACTGAAGCTAGCATATGATATGATATGATAATACCATCACTTGAGTCATGAAAGGCAGTATAGCGACTGAAGCTAGCATATGATATGATATGATAATACCATCACTTGAGTCATGAAAGGCAGTATAGCGACTGAAGCTAGCATATGATATGATATGATAATACCATCACTTGAGTCATGAAAGGCAGTATAGCGACTGAAGCTAGCATATGATATGATAATACCATCACTTGAGTCATGAAAGGCAGTATAGCGACTGAAGCTAGCATATGATATGATATGATAATACCATCACTTGAGTCATGAAAGGCAGTGTAGCGACTGAAGCTAGCATATGATATGATATGATAATACCATCACTTGAGTCATGAAAGGCAGTGTAGCGACTGAAGCTAGCATATGATATGATATGATAATACCATCACTTGAGTCATGAAAGGCAGTGTAGCGACTGAAGCTAGCATATGATATGATATGATAATACCATCACTTGAGTCATGAAAGGCAGTATAGCGACTGAAGCTAGCATATGATATGATATGATAATACCATCACTTGAGTCATGAAAGGCAGTGTAGCGACTGAAGCTAGCATATGATATGATATGATAATACCATCACTTGAGTCATGAAAGGCAGTATAGCGACTGAAGCTAGCATATGATATGATATGATAATACCATCACTTGAGTCATGAAAGGCAGTATAGCGACTGAAGCTAGCATATGATATGATATGATAATACCATCACTTGAGTCATGAAAGGCAGTGTAGCGACTGAAGCTAGCATATGATATGATATGATAATACCATCACTTGAGTCATGAAAGGCAGTATAGCGACTGAAGCTAGCATATGATATGATATGATAATACCATCACTTGAGTCATGAAAGGCAGTGTAGCGACTGAAGCTAGCATATGATATGATATGATAATACCATCACTTGAGTCATGAAAGGCAGTATAGCGACTGAAGCTAGCATATGATATGATATGATAATACCATCACTTGAGTCATGAAAGGCAGTATAGCGACTGAAGCTAGCATATGATATGATATGATAATACCATCACTTGAGTCATGAAAGGCAGTATAGCGACTGAAGCTAGCATATGATATGATAATACCATCACTTGAGTCATGAAAGGCAGTATAGCGACTGAAGCTAGCATATGATATGATATGATAATACCATCACTTGAGTCATGAAAGGCAGTATAGCGACTGAAGCTAGCATATGATATGATATGATAATACCATCACTTGAGTCATGAAAGGCAGTGTAGCGACTGAAGCTAGCATATGATATGATATGATAATACCATCACTTGAGTCATGAAAGGCAGTATAGCGACTGAAGCTAGCATATGATATGATATGATAATACCATCACTTGAGTCATGAAAGGCAGTATAGCGACTGAAGCTAGCATATGATATGATATGATAATACCATCACTTGAGTCATGAAAGGCAGTATAGCGACTGAAGCTAGCATATGATATGATATGATAATACCATCACTTGAGTCATGAAAGGCAGTATAGCGACTGAAGCTAGCATATGATATGATATGATAATACCATCACTTGAGTCATGAAAGGCAGTGTAGCGACTGAAGCTAGCATATGATATGATATGATAATACCATCACTTGAGTCATGAAAGGCAGTGTAGCGACTGAAGCTAGCATATGATATGATATGATAATACCATCACTTGAGTCATGAAAGGCAGTGTAGCGACTGAAGCTAGCATATGATATGATAATACCATCACTTGAGTCATGAAAGGCAGTATAGCGACTGAAGCTAGCATATGATATGATATGATAATACCATCACTTGAGTCATGAAAGGCAGTGTAGCGACTGAAGCTAGCATATGATATGATATGATAATACCATCACTTGAGTCATGAAAGGCAGTATAGCGACTGAAGCTAGCATATGATATGATATGATAATACCATCACTTGAGTCATGAAAGGCAGTGTAGCGACTGAAGCTAGCATATGATATGATATGATAATACCATCACTTGAGTCATGAAAGGCAGTGTAGCGACTGAAGCTAGCATATGATATGATATGATAATACCATCACTTGAGTCATGAAAGGCAGTGTAGCGACTGAAGCTAGCATATGATATGATATGATAATACCATCACTTGAGTCATGAAAGGCAGTATAGCGACTGAAGCTAGCATATGATATGATATGATAATACCATCACTTGAGTCATGAAAGGCAGTATAGCGACTGAAGCTAGCATATGATATGATAATACCATCACTTGAGTCATGAAAGGCAGTATAGCGACTGAAGCTAGCATATGATATGATATGATAATACCATCACTTGAGTCATGAAAGGCAGTATAGCGACTGAAGCTAGCATATGATATGATATGATAATACCATCACTTGAGTCATGAAAGGCAGTATAGCGACTGAAGCTAGCTTATGATATGATATGATATGATATGGCATTTGTAACGCGCCTATACACAAGTGTTTCAAGGCGCGACGAGGCAGGGGGGGGGGCAAGGGGAGACAGACAGCATAGAAGGATTCCCTATATGGGGCATTGATCACAATTAGAATACTTTGTTCAGCTTCCGCAAGTGTAATATATAATAAAATAGACCTGCAAATTGAGAGAATTCAGAGCATTAAGACAAAATTAATCAAAGGGCTGAAGGGTTTCATATATAAAATATGATTTAAGAGCCTTCAATTTTTTGTCTTACAAAAAAAGGCTGTGGCCTAATAGATCCATATATATATATATTTAATGGGATTTAATGAACTCGGAGAAAATGACTTATTAGTAATGTGAAACCTTGAAGGAATATTAGGCTTGATATTAGAGCAAACATGCTAGCGGCAAGAACTGGAATTGCCTCCATTGCGAGCCTCCCGGGTGAGGTGATTGAAACTCATCCTTTGAAGGCTTCTAGCAAAGCCATCCCAGAGTAATGAGTTTGTTAGGGTACGGAAAATCATGCACCCCAGTGAGGGTCCCCCACAATGATCCATAGGACCACCCGCACATTGGAAGACTGCCGATGCCGGCAACGCATCAGTGGTGCCACGCAATGACCCAGGGGGTCTTAGTGGATTGTTATCGGGATGGTGAGTGCGCCGTATCAGGGGTCCCGCACGATGATCCGTGGAGCCTAGTAAATGAGTAATGCGCCATATATTTAACACATGAGTATAGTGACAGCGCCTTCTACACATCAGGGGTGACGCACGATGTTGCGTTGGGCCCTAGGCGATTAGAGCAGTGGTGATGGCTGCAAGACAATAGGGGTTGTAACCAATAATCCCTGCAGAACCCATGCAGGACTCCCATGGCACTTCACCTAGTCTTAGTAAATTGCTGGTGTGGTGGTGCATTTAACACCCCAGGCGTCCCGCATGACAGTTCACAGGGCCCTACTGGGTTGGCATTGTGACGCTGCCCGCTACACATCACAGGTCCAGCACACTGTTCAATAAGGCCCTAGTCAGTTTGAGCAGTGATGGTGCCTACAGGGGACTAGCTCGATGCTCCTTAGGGCCGAGTAAATTGGGGTCATGTGGCAGTGTATCAGACCCATCAGGGACCCCACATGCCGCTCCATGAGCGGCTATTCTATTAGAGCAGAAAAAGAGGCTCTGCGCCGCTACAGCGAGGGTTGGTCAACTCTTCTGGTCTATGATAAAAGATAAGGAGCATTGACTAGTGCAGGGTGAGGGCACTTACTTATGGGTCAGCGTGTGTCAAGCGATTGAGTCCCACGGAGTCGAACGGGAAGGGGAAGAGGCTGGGTGTGGACCGACTTTAGAGTGAGGATAAGAACCAGGAAAATGATTCGAAACTCCCGCTGAAATCGATGAGGGAACCTTGTGAGGGGGAGCGACAGTCAGGCATAGATTCATTTCCGAACTCTGTGGGTGGACTCACCAGGTGCCATTTGTGTAAGAATGTTAACGTGTCTTTTTACATAGCAACTCTGACCTTCATGTGGTATAAATAATAGCTGTTACTGTTCCCAACCCAAT